>NC_053392.1:284116458-285503588 GCF_905171765.1 Bufo bufo
TCAGGTTTCTTTTGAAGGTTTTCACTGTAGGTGAGAATCTGATATGTTGGGGTACAGAGTTCAAGAGTATAGGGGATGCACAGGAGAAATCTTGGAGGTGATTGTGGGAAGCGTGGATAATAGGAGAGTAGAGAAGAAGGTCATGTGAGGATTGGAGATTACGTGTGGGGATGTGTTGGTAAAGTATCTCAGAGATGTACAAAGGGGACAGGTTGTGGATGTCCTAATATGTTATTATTTTAAACTTAATTTGCTTTGAGTTGAGGATAAATTAGAGGGGGTGCAAGGGTGCTAGATGGAAGACCACGTAGGAGGATGTTACAGTAGTCTAGGTCGGAGATCATGAGAGCATGTACAAGCATTTGCTTCTGACTGAGAAATGCACAGATGCAAGAGATTTTTTTTAATTGGAGGCGGCAGGTGGTGGAAAGGGCTTGCATGTGCAGTTTGAAGGACAGGTCAGAATCAAAGGTTACTCTAAAGCAGCTGAATTGGTTGACCTGGGAGAGTGAGCAGCCATTAATTGTGATAGGTCTGTTGGGGGAAGTTGAGTGAGATGAGGGAAAGATGATACATTCTGTTTTATCCATGTTGAGAAAACGAGAGGAGAAGGAGGATATAGGAGATAGTCATTGTGGGATTCTGAATAGTACGGTGGTGATATCTGGACCAGAGAGGTAAATTTGCGTGTCATCAGCATAAAAGTAATGGGACTCTATGTGCTGTCCCTGGCCAAAGCTGTAGATTAAGAAGAGCACGGCAACAAGGACAGAGCCTTGAGGGACAGCAAAAGAGAGGGGATGTGATGAGGAGGTGGTATGAGAGACACTAAATGTTCTGTCTGTGATGTATGATGTGATTCAGGAGAGGGCCAAGTCTGGGATGCCAAAGATGAGAGAGTTTGTAACAGAAGGGTGTGGTTGACGGTGTCAAAGGCAGAGGACAGATCAAGAAGAAGGACAGAGTAATGTTGTTTGGCTTTGGCAGTGAGCAGGTCGTTGGTGATTTTAGTAAGGGCAGTTTAAGTTGAGTGGTGGGGTCGGAAGCCAGATCTTAGCCAGTCAAAGAGGAAGCAGGAAGAGAGGTGAGAGAACAATTCAAGGTGAATATGTTCAAGTAGCTGTGAGGCATATGGGAGAAGTGATATGGGGTGATAACTAGAGAAAGAAGATAGGTCAAAGGAAGGCTTTTTGAGGATAGTTGCAATGGTAGCATGTTTAAAACCAAAGGGGAAGACACCTGTGGTTATTGATAGGTTGAAGAGTGAGTTAGGGCTGGGATATACACTGTGGTGAGATTGGGGATGAGGTGGGATGGGATCAGGTCAAGTGCACAGGTGATGAGATGTGATCTGGAGAGTAGGGTGGAAATGTTTTCCTCTGTAATGATAGAGAAGCATGTTTTGGAGGAACAGGATTTAGTAGTTGTGTAGAGGGGCTGTGGGGACTATAGACTGAAGCTTTCCCTGACGTTGTCAATCTTTTATTTAAGGTATGTGGTAAAGTCCTCAGCTGAGATGAGAGGTGATAGTGGGGACACTGGAGGAGAAGAGAGTTAAAATATTAAAAAGTTGTTTAGGGTTGTGAGACAGGGAAGGTGAGAGATGTGAATTAGGATTGTTTTGCAGCATTGAGTGAGGACTTGAAAATGAGAAGGGATTGTTTGTATGTGGTAAAGTGCTCCTTAGAATGGGATTTTTTCAATCGCCGCTCAGCAGCCCTGCAAGCTTGTCTCAGTTCTTTGGTCAGGCAAGTGTGCCAGGGTTGCCTATTGATTTTTCGGATTTTGTTATGTGTGAGTCGAGAGCTGTAGTTATTGTGGTGTTATACAGAGGTGCGGCAGCATCTGCATCCTGGAGGGGACATATGGTAGAGAGTGGCAGAAGAGAGTCAGAAAGCAAGTGAAAGGCTATGATCAATGAAAGATACCATGTACAACTAACTTTAAAATGTCTTAGTTTGTACAGTATGAATGGTACCAGTGGCCAGCTCAAACTTGATGAAGTGTTAAACTTCACTGTATGTACCGTAAGCTGCAGTTTTCGCGAAACTTGAAACTGCATTTAGGAGTAATTGCTTAGAAAAAAAAAGACCATTTATACATATATACATACTAACGTTCTTCCAAGTAGTATGGATTATTTAAGTTGTACTGTTCTTTAAAGAGTCATCAACATATAATTGTTTTCAGCCTTGGATCCCCCACTGGTCTCTAGAAGGTAGCAGTACTTTCTGGAACACTTCTCTGCAGTGCATGAAACATAAAAGTCTTGAGTACCGCAGTGACTTCTCTGCAGTACCTGACATAGCGAAGTCTATATGCAAATGGTTTAGTTCAGTACTGTAGTTTAGCCCATTGAAATAAAGGGTAGAGCAGGACCAAGATGGAGTACCAGTTCCAGCCACATGTATATGGACGTCTGTATACAATCCTGGAAACCTCCTTTAATTGAAATTGTTTCAGTATTTAGAAATATAATTAATTTCTGCTGAAATCCATAGAAAAATGGGAAATATATAAGCTAAAGTTACTGACCTAGTTATATATTTATAGGAACAGATATAAAATTTAGGGGGCATACACAGGACCGTATCAGTTTTGTGGTCCGCAAAACACAGATGCCAGCCTTGTGCATTCCGCATTTTCTCCTTTCGCTTGTATTCATTGTCAGCATAGGAAAGATGTGCACATGCATGAGGATGTTTTTCAGTAAACAGACAATTTGCCTGCAGTGAACTAACTTGCATGTTTATATGCTGATATTACTTGTAATATTTAGCATACCTTTTTCTGCATTGAGTCATAACCAAATCTGTTTTTAAATTGCTAGAATTATATGCTGTCTGTTCTTGCATTTTCTTTGTACTGAAGCTATTCTCATTACTTTGTACTTGTACTTTGTACTAAGCGAGCTCGAGCATTCATTGTACACATAAGAGAGTCTTAGATGGATGGGGCTACAAATGTAAATGACTGTAATCTCCTTTTCAGTCAGAAGTTGAGCTTCAAAGAGAGAGTACGCATGGCAAGCCCAAGAGGTCAAAGTATAAAAGGCAGACAAACATCGGTTGGAGATCGACGTTCCCCTAGCACTGATGTGACCTCAGAAGCAAGTCCTACAAAAGTCCAAAAGAGCTGGAGCTTCAATGACAGAACACGATTTAGGCCTTCCCTTAGACTGAAGAGTTCACAACCCAAACCAGTGACTGACAGTAAGAGTATTTGCTTTTCTAAAACTATGATTGCAGTGTGAATTTTATACAATACAAAAATATCATATAAATGGCAGAAGCAGTTAATTTCTTGTGAAAAAATACTTCTAGGCAAAAGGTTTGCAACAACATGTGACCATGCACAAAGACTGTCAAATGAGACCTGTCACTTAATGTTCTTTCATGATGTCCATTTGCCTGCATAACAATTCGCAACATAAATTGTGTAGTGCAATGGTCTGAATATGTGTTAAGAAAATCTCATGACAGAAAGGCTTATAGTATGTTACTATATAACTGTATGAAACTTTATAGGTAGCATGCGTCCGGGTAAATGTCATCCAGAATCAAAGTGAATAAGGAAGAATGTGACCAATTAGTGGCTGACAATAAGGAAAACAATTTGAATTGTGGGCCATTAATTATTTCATGTCATTCATCAGCTTTAAAACGTAAATCATGACTTTAATAATTATACTTCATAACTGAATATGGCAGAGAAGAGTGAATGCATTTGTAAACAAATCTTGGTTCACACGATCTTCACGACTTCAGTTGTTAATGGAGCGATGACAATATATTGCATCTAGTGTGCTTCAAACCTAATAGATCCTACTGAGTTAAGTCTCATTCACATGTCAGTGTTCCATGTACGTGTGCCATACGTGTTCTCCATCGACAGCACATCTGTGTTTTAGCACAGCCTGTGGGTCCGTGGTTTTAGCATGGATGCATGCTATATTTTGTCTGTGTTCACGGACCCATCAAGCCCATTATAGTCTATGGGTCCGTAAAAACACAAATGCAACACGAACACCATCTGTGTTTCACGGATCATTAGGAGGAGATGCTTTGAAAATAATTTTTCAGCTGCACAGTGTTTATGAAACACAGATGACACATGGACAGCAAAAAACGGACACACAGACCACACACGGATCCTTCACGGAGGAATCACTGGCCACTTTTTCACAGATTTGAGCACTGATATATGAATGAGCCTTTATGCTGGGTCCTTCAGGTGGTCTCATTACTGAAAATAGTACAGCAGACTGCTTTCTGACCATCAAAAACAAAGGAAACTTGACTAAGAGGACCCTGGCGAGAGTGTGAAAAGAGCCTTATAGCTTCACCTTTACTAGCTGATGTGTATACTGTATGTGTCCTGCTTCTTCAGCTGCCAAATGTTCTTGTAAGTTAAAGATCATTTGCCACTTCATCAAATGTCCAGAAGTCTTCTGTTAGGCCGACAAGGAATAACAGCCAAAGTTACTATTTATAAGACGATCTAGAGCTAGGGTAAAGGATTTGTAAACTCAAGGAGAGTGCCGCCTCAGGCAGAATGGAGGTCATGGGATCGCTTTTCTTAGGATAAGCTTCATATTTTGGTCCACAAAATGTGGACCGTGGGCATTCCATATTTTTCTCACTCAATATGGACAAAATGGGACATGTTCTGTAATCTATAGAACAGCCACATACAGATCCACCAATAAACTGGATGTGTGCATGGGCCCATAGAAATGAAAGGGTCTGTGTGCTATCTGCAAAAAATGCTGATAGCACATGGAATTAAAAATGGTTGTGTGCATTAAGTCTAAGTGTGAGCTCCATAAGTTGTTGCTTCACCTATCAGATACTTTCCCTCACTGGTGAGTGATGGCTGGCTGTTGTAGTGCTTCTCTCATTGAAGGAGTTGACTCACTTCAGAAAATGACATTTATCATGTAGGGAACGTTAATACAAGACACTTACTAATGTATTGTGATTGTCCATATTGCCTCCTTTACTGGCTTAATTCATTTTTCCATCACATTATACACTGCTTGTTTCCAGGGGTTACGACCTCCCTGCAATCCACCAGAAGTGGTCAGGCTTGGGAGCACGCATAGGACCATGGGAGCACGCATAGGCCACCTCGTATCTGCGCTGGATCGTTGGCCGTAGCAGTGTATAATGCAACTGATAAAGGCCATGTGCTCAAGTGAGACAACCCCTTGACTATGAGTGTGCAGTTTGCTCCAATAGCTAATATTTTGTGTCATGTTTTGGCTAATAGGAGAATAGACCTCTCCCTAAGAATGCCCTATTAAGGTGACAGACCTGCTGTAAAAGATACAGGCTTCTGTCATTAGAGCAAAGGTATGGATTATTTTAGTTTGAGGTTATATTTAGATCTTGAACTTCTCCTTCTTTCTGGGCATACTCCCTTGCATCTTTTGATCTTCCTGACTGTTGTCTCACAGCTCATACTTTCTTTTAATGACTATACAAGATACATATGTTTCTGCAAAAAAAAAAGAAAAAACCTCACAGTTCTTCTAAGTGAATAGATTTGTTCTGTAAGCCATATTTAAAGTTTTTTCTAATCAAGATATAATCTTGGCCTCTTTTTTCTAGCAGTCAGAGCGTGATTTAGCAAAAAAGGAATGAGGAATAACATGTAATGGGTAGTATTTCGTACTGATTGACGAAAAGCTTGGAGAAAAATCAACCTTTTTTTTATACTTCAATAACTTTTGGTAGAGGTCACACCACAAATTCAGGACTAGGTATACAGTACAGTGGATATAAAAAGTCTACACACCCCTGTTAAAATGTCAGGTTACTGTGATGTAAAAAAATGAGACAAAGATAAATCATTTCAGAACTTTTTCCACCTTTAATGTGACCTATAAACTGTACCACATTATTTTTATTTTTTTTGTTTTCTTCCCTCCATCTAAAAGATTTCAGTTTGTTTTTCAATTGAGTTGTACAGTTTATAGGTCACATTAAAGGTGGAAAAAGTTCTGAACTGATTTATCTTTGTCTCATTTTTTTTACAGCACAGAAACCTGACATTTTAACAGGGGTGTGTAGACTTTTTTATATCTACTGTATATAAGTGTCTGGCAGCAGCATAGTCTATAATGCTCTTGTTAGATAGACCCCTTATCTAAGGCTTTTGTGGGACATCATTCCTCTTTATTGTGTACTGATAGGCTACCTGTGCTTTGTAACTGTTGGCCATGCTAGTGGCCATGATAGCTTTGTTTTGCCTTGCCTAGCAACAATGGTCATTTAAAGGGCTTCTGTCATCAGTTTCATAGCATTAGAACAGGCAGACCTTAGACTGGCACACAGTCAGCAGAATTGATCTGTCTTGGTCCCATCCCTATATGTCGCTGCATTTCGTTGAAAAATGAAGTTTTATCCATTGGGATACCAACTCTGTACATGTACGATACTGGGAGGGTCTTTACATTTCGTGACTAATCACAGTCCTGGGGTTAATGGTGCCAATCACAGGCAAGCATGACCAAGGCATCTAAATGGCAAACAACCCGGAAGGGAGTGCAGGTTAGGACCAGCTTCCCCGTGTGGTGATTTGGAAAGCTGTTCCTTCGTTCTAATGCGCTGAGTCTCTCTGAAGAGACCCAGCGTATCAGAGCTGCAGTTCTTATGGAGGCCTCCTACCTGTAAGCTTCCATAGGATAACCCCAAATAGAGCTTAGACTGTAGTTCCATGGAAATACAGTCTAAGCAAAAATCTGAATACTGCATATTGTAGCCACCAAGAGAGGCTAAAAAAGTTTTCCAAGTTTTAAAAAATATTTAAGAGCATAAAAAATCTAAAAATTTTAATCACCCCCCCTTTCCCTAGAATAAAAAAATAATACATAAACAATAACATTGCTGCGTCCAAAAACATCAGTACTATTAAAATAGAAAAATATTTATCCCATACAGTGAATGGCTTAACGGAAAAAAAATATCTAAATGTTTGTCATATTTTCATTGTTTCACTTTTCGCTTTCATTGTTTCACCCAAATAAAACTGAACAAAATGGGATCAAAAAGTCACACACTCCAAAATGGTATCAATAAAAACAGATTGTCCTGCAAGAAATGAGCCCCCACACAGCTCGGTAGTCAGAACATGGCGATATATATTTTTTCTGTATTAAAACACAGGAAAACCTATACAAATGTGGTAAATTTGCAATCATACTGACCAAGAGAATGAAGGGCACAGGTCAATTTTACCGCATAGGGAAAGCTGTAGGGACAAAACCAGTAAAATTGTGGCGGAATTGAGTCTTTTTTTCCCCACTTCCTACTACATTGTATGCCATATTAAATGGTGGCATTAGAAAGTACAACTTGTGCCACAAAAAACAAGCCCCCATACAGCTATGTGAATGGAAAAAATAAAGTTAGGGCTCCGTGAAGACAGCAAAGAAAACTAACAACGTAAAAACTTCCTGTACTCAAGAGGTTAATATATGCAAATGAGCCTCTAAGAGCATCGGCTAGGGCAGTGATGGCTAACCTCCAGCACTCCAGCTGTGGTGAAACTATGACTTCCAGCATGCTCCATTCATTTCTATGGAATTCCAAAAACAGCCAAGCAAGAGTGCATGTTGGGAGTCGTAGTTTTACCACATCTGGAGTGCTGGAGGTTAGACATCACGGGGCTAGAGGCTTCGTCCTCCCTGATGCTGCAGCACCCTCTGCACTTTGATCGACAGGGTGGGCATTGTGAATATCATCGCCCTTGGCCCTGACATCTCATAAAGTCTTGCATCTGCTACATGTGGTTCAGTAACTGGCGCAGATGTAGTACAGAAGAGAATAAATTTAATTAAATTAAAAGAAAAATAATAACGTTCCCTTTCTCTCTGTTGTATCTCTATTATTATTGGTGATCACTGTGTTTTAAAATTTTACAATAATATTCTCCTTAAAGTAGATCTGTTATAATGCTATCATACTATACTGCATAGAAACAGCATACTCGTTGAAGGCCACCTGTATACATGCAGATATATGGCAGGCATTCATTCACTGGTAAGCATTACTATTAAGCGTACCTAACCTTTCAACAAACTTAGTGTTATTCCTCATGTACACACAGTGTAGTAATGATTAATACAATTTCTGGCCATTGTATGACTTGTGTGGCATTTTTAGCAGTTTCCCCCTGTGCATGATGAATGTGTAGTTTGCAGTTCTTCTAGCTGCCATCAACTGCAAACAGAAAGTAGAGGTGAATCTGCTTCTCAACTTTCTCCTATTCACTCAGAAGCAACCCCAGGATCATGGAGGACAATATAAAGAAGTACTGACCTGTACTGATATTAATAAAGCACTTGGGCTGGGACATAAACTGTCTATTTAGTTGGAGCAGTCACCCTGGCTATTGATTTATGCAAGGTTGTGTGAAAAGTTGTTGAGCATTAAAAGGATCTCGTCCAGCCAAGTATCCGACTCTGCACGGATGATGGGTGGAAACGCCAAAACAGTGCTGTCAACAGATCGTTGGCTGGTATTAGTTAATTTTCATATTTCCCCATGATGATTCATTTGGAAAATAAATCTCCCCATTACCATTTGGTGAGTGTCCCGGCACAGAATTGTTATTACATGGGGAATGCAAGTAGTTACTTAGACATGACAGGTCCAGTTTAAGCAGCAGATATGGGCAGTAGAGTGCTTCTTTATGAATATGTAAATCCCTTGATCTTCATCTCCCTTACGGTTGTCTTAAAGAACTCATCACTGGTATAGCAGCCCATCAATCATTATAAATCATGGGAAAATTACAACGGCAGTGGACCCACCTCCCTACAGGGCCTCAGTGAAGCTGCACAAGTTGCATATATGGTATCTCTGCCCCCGTTTTCATTACAGGAAAAGAATTTCATGTGAGTTTTCATATACTCAAATCCCAGTATAAATCGCTGTTCTAATAAATGTAGGAATGGTATGCATACAGTTATGATATGGTTAATTTAAATTCTAGTTTATAATCTTCTTCAATTACTAAACTGCTGTTCCCATTCAGTGTGTGTTTATTTTTCTTTTCAAGCTTGTTGCTCTGAGCCATTTCTCATCTGTACTGCCAGATGCTTTCTACTGTAATGCTTTATGTTTAGATCAGCCACTGAAGTATACAGTAGTTAAAACGTAGAAGATTTTGAATAATTAGCATTTTGATTTGTTTCACGGCTGTCATATCTATTTTGTGGATTTTCTTTTTTCATAGAACTTGATAGCACAGCTGACGGCAAGAATGATCTCAAGGTGCCATTTTTTATGAGACTCTTCATTTATACTGTATACATATAATATTACATTTGGATATATTGCCAAGTCGAGGAAATCTGGAAGGAAAAAACAGCTATTTTCAACTAGTAAACAGATGGTATCCTAAATACTCTTAAAACGACACCACTACACACAAGATTAGATTGGTGTGATAGTCCCACTGCCTGCAAAGACTGTTGTCAAGAAACACTCAAAAACATTACTGAATAAGGCAGTGCTGGTAAAACGCAGATGCCAAAGGCATACATAAATCATCTATGCCACATAAAATATAGTTCCAGTAATATTTTAAACTCTTATATAACTAATTAACTACATAGATACTCGCTAAATAAACTCATTCATAGACAAAAAAAGCTCCTTTTATGGAAAAATTATATATATATATATATATATATATATATACATACATACTCTATTTCAGCTGGCTTGCAGTTTCCAGACTGATTTAGCAGTTCTGTTTAAATGTTAATTGGAGAAGAGATATTGATACTTTACTCCTTTTAAAGGCTACAGACACCTTTGGGTGAGTTTTTTAAAAAAATTATTATTGCATTTTACTCATTTTGGGCTAAAAATATATATTTTTTATTTGGTCTGTGTTAAAAATATTCAACCATTACTGAGATATAAGGGTTAAAAATCAGTCTGCAAGCTGTCACAGTTTTCTTTAAATCTTATCATCTGACAGCTTATCTGTAGCTGTTATCTCTGTTCTCATAAACACTCATTTATATAAGAATATTGCTGAAAAAAAGTGTTTATGAGGTCAGGAGATCAGAGATAAGAGTTAAACATGAGCAGTCAGGATTTTAAAAAAAACAGACACCGACAGCTTGCAAAGTGACTGATTTGTAAACCCTTGTACATACATATCTCAGAAATGGCTACACATTTTTATTAAGGACCAAATGAAATTATTTTTGCCCCAAAATGAGTAAAATGTAATCATTAAAAAGAATGTCCCCAAAGTATACATAGCCTTTAAGTGTCAACCACATGCAGCAATGGTCACTCTCAATCTTTATATTTCCTTATTATGGAGATCTTATTTTATGGCAGTAGTACTGTAAAGGGGTTTTCAGGGAGTGAAATATTGTTGACCTTTTCTCAAGATAGGTCATCAATATCTGATCGTGGAGGTTTGACTCCCAGCACCTCCGTTGATCAGCTGTTTGAAGGGGTGCAGTTGAGACAACCATTGAGGACACTTCATAAGATACCAAGTACAGTGCCATACTAGCTCTGCTTGGTAATGCAGCTCAATCACATTCACTTCAATGGGACAGAGCTGCACAAAGATCTTGCGACAAATCAACGTGATATGACAGGACTATGACCAGCTGATTGGTGTGGAAGTTTAATCTGTATGCCTTCATAAAGAGTCCATGTGTAAAGCTATAGGGATGCACCTAAGTTGGTTGTAGAACCCTATTGAAAAATGGATTTGATGTATACATAATTTAGGCTACCTTCACACTAGCGTTGTTTAAATCCGGCGTTCAATTCCGACACCGGAATTGCCCGCCGGATCCGGAAAAACGGATTACATTTGAATCCTGATCAGGATTTTGATCACAATGAAAAATTGCATTGGAAAAAACGGATCCGCCATTTATGGACTTTAACTTTTTTTTAAAATTTTTCGGGTTTAACATGCAAAAGCCGGATCCGGTTTGACTGAACACACGGCGCAGTAAAAATACAACACGCTACAGTTTTCTGAAAAGCCTGATCAGTAAAAAAGACTGAACTGAAGACATCCTGATGCATCCTGAACGGATTGCTCTCCATTCAGAATGCATTAGGATAAAACTCATCAGTTCTTTTCCGGATTTGAGCCCCTAGGACGGAAAAACGCTAGTGTGAAAGTACCCTAATTGTGTGAGATTATATGCTGTGAGGGTAGGGGGTGGAGAGGTACCAGTCTGGTTTGGTCCTAGGTGTGGCTGACATAAACAGAAAGGAAGGGGAAGAGGTAGCTAATGTGATGGTGTGACGTAGGGATGAGCGAATCGATTTCAGATGAAACATCCGAAGTCGATTCGCATAACACTTCGTTTCAATACTGTACGGAGCGAGCGCTCCATACAGTATTCATATGTATTGGCTCCGATGAGCCGAAGTTACTACTTTGCGACATTGTATTGGCTCAGATGAGCCGAAGTTATTACTTCGCAAAGTCTCGCGACACTTCGCATAATAACTTTAGAAATTGATTTATACTGTAAAAAAACATTTCCCGAACTCGGGTTCGGTTCCAAGTGGTACCTTGGAACTGAGCCCGAGTTCGGGAAATGGTGTTTTACAGTAGAAATCTATTTCTGAAGTTATTATGCGAAGTGTCTTTGCGAAGTAATAACTTCGGCTCATCTGAGCCAATACATTCGAATACTGTACGGAGCGCTCGCTCCGTACAGTATTGAAACGAAGTGTTATGCGAATCGACTTCAGATGTTTCATCCGAAGTCGATTCGCTCATCCCTAGTGTGACCCAACTGGGATTGGTCTGTGTGGTGCCCAAGATAGATCTCCTGTTTTCCTGTCAGAATGTGGAAGCAATTGGCATGTGACCCAGTAGAGAGATACCAGAGCTCTGCTGGATGATGGAGCCATTGCAAGTTAGCATAGCAGAGTGGACACTGAGTTGTACTGGTATCCTGAGGCTCACCTCCAATGTTCTGGAAACTGTTCTAAGTAACTGCACCTCTCCATTGTTAGTTGATTGCTTCGCAGTAAGCAAGAACTGTGTTACAACCTTAGCCTTAGGCCTCATGCACACGAGCCGCAGTTTTTGCAGCTTTGATGCAGACTCATTCACTTCAATGGGGCTGAAAAAGATGCTGACAGCACTCTGTGTTGCTCCGTTCTGTGGTCCGCAAAAAAAATATAACCTGTCCTATTCTTGTCCGTTTTGCGGACAAGAATAGGCAGTTATATCAATGGCTGTCCGTGCCTTTCTGCATATTGCGGAACGCACACGGACGCCATTCGTGTTTTGTGGATCCACAATTTGCAGACCGCAAAACACACAATGGTCATGTGCATGCGGTCTTATGGAGCCCTCCAATCACCACTGAATCCATGGATAATACAGCAATCCATGGACTGCTGCATGCATGGGACTCAACTGATATTTTTCAAGCAATTTTGGATATGGATGTGACTTATAAACTGGTCAGCTATTAACATCAAGGATGTATGTAATACATTGGGGGGGGGGATTTTAATTGTTACGTCTTTTGTTATGCTGATGAAAATTATTAAGACATTGATTTACCAATACATGGACTGGTTTTCTGGCACATGTATTGATAAATGTGTCTGGGAACAGAGGTCCAGCTCATGGCTAACCCACTTTTTAGAAAAGTGGCAAGCTTGACGGAAAAGGCAAAAAGGTTACACATTTTTGTACAGAGTAGGACTTGTGGCAAAATGTTGTAAATCCCCCATTCCCCCATGAACTTAAGTGATTTCTGTGAATGAAGTATAAGGGCTCATGTACACGAACGTATTTTCTTTCCGTGTCCGTTTCGGGGTTTTTTGCGGATCGTATACAGAACAATTAATTTCAATGGGTCCGCAAAAAAAACTGACGTTATTCTGTGTGCATTCAGTTTCCGTATGTCCTTATTTCCGTTCCGCAAAAAAATAGAACATGTCCTACTATTGTCCGCATTACGGACAAAGATAGGACTGTTCTATTAGGGACCAGCTGTTCCGTTCCGCAAAATACAGAATGCACAGATCATCCATAAATACAGAATGGACGTCATCCATATTTTTTGTGGATCCTTTTTTGCGGACCGCAAAATACATACGGTCGTGTGCATGAGCCCTTAGTAGGATAAAGTATTAGTAGGACTAAGTTACTCTGTGTGCATTCCGTTTCTGTATGTCCGTTCCGCAAAAAAAATAGAACATGTCCCATTATTGTCCGCATCACGCAGAAGGATAGTACTGTTCTATTAGAGGCCAGCTGTTCAGTTCCGCAAAATACGGAATGCACGCGGATGTCATCCGTATTTTTTGCGGGTGTGTTTTTTGCGGACCGCAAAATACATACTGTTGTGTGCGTGAGCCCTTAGTAGGACTAGAGATTAGATCCCTGATATCATGTTAATGCCAGAATCATAGGGATGGAGCTCAAATCTTGGTATCATATTAAAGCCCCAAATTTTTCAAATTATATTAGGCTCAATTTTTGGAGTGCAGCAATTGTTTGAAGTCAGTGAGCAGCAGTGGCGTGCCTTTCTCTGCCCCCCACCCCCCAATACTTTAAAAAAATTGTACCCCCTCACAGTAGTATTGCCTTCATTGTGCAACCTTCACAGTAGTTTTGTACAGATGTGTGCCGCCTTCACAGTAATAATCCCCATTGTGCCCCCTTCACAGTAATAATCCCCATTGTGTTCCCTTCATAGTAATAATGCCCATTTTTCCCCCTTTATAGTAATAATGCCCACTGTGCCCCTTCATAGTAATAATGCCCATTGTGCCCCCTTCATAATAATAATGCCCATTGTGCCCTCTCTATAGTAATAATGCCCATTGTGCCCCCTTCATAGTAATAATGCCCATTGTGCCCCCTTAGTAGTAGTAATGCCCACTGTGCTAGTAATGCCCTCTGTGCCCCCTCCATAGTAGAAATCCCTACTGTGCCCCCTTCACAGTAATAATGCCCTCTGGCTCTGTGCCCCCTCCATAGTAGAAATGCCCATTGTGCCCCTTCACAGTAATAATGCCCTCTGGCTCTGTGCTCCCTCCATAGTAGAAATGCCCATTGTGACCCCTTCACATTAGTAATGCCCTCTGTGCCCCCTCCATAGTAGTAATGCCCTCTTTGCCCCCAGCTGTTTGAAGAGAGGGCAGCGCTCATATGAGAGCTGATTTCTCTGTTCTGTTCACCTGCTTGCCATAGCATTTGCAGTGATGAGCAGGTAAACACAGCAGAGAGAGAAGGCAGCACTCATATAAAAAAAAAAAAAGATGACATCCCCTTTAAAGACATACTTGGAAAACATTACATACACCGCTACAGAACATACAGGGTCATACAGCGCCAGATACCTCTTACATCCAGTGACTTCTCTTCTCTGATGTAGATATTCTCTTTAATCTTCTTCTCCTATTAGACCAGACCATCATGGTGACTTCTTTCAGCCGCGCCTCGTCTCTGCAGAGTTTAACAAACAGACGTCTTATTTTCCTACTTTTCCATCCTCCTCCCACCTTCTCAACACCCCATCCTGCCACCCCCAAAACTGTGCCCATTGTGCTCCCCAATACTTTCCTGTAGAAACAGTCCCCCTGAAAATACTGGTACCACACAATACAAAAACAACCCTTTATTTTGTGCACTAGTACAAAAAAGTCCCCCCTTCCTTTCAGATCAGACCCCATATAAAACCCTAAGTGAGATCCCCCCATCTCAGACCAAACCCCCTTTAGACCTCAATGTCAGACCCCATATAAGACCCCATATATGACCTCAGTTAAACCTCAGATCAGACCCCCATTAGACCTCCATGTAAGACCCCTACCCAATATCAGACATCATATAAGACCCCCATTAGACCTCCAGACCTCCATTAGACCTCCAGACTCCATTAGACCTCCAGACCCCCATATCTGACCCTCAGACTTTCTGATCCCCTTAATCAGACCTCCAGACCCCCCATTAGACCACTCCAGACCCTCCAGCCAGACCTCCAGACCCCCCCAGTCAGACCTTCAGACCCCCCATAGACTATGCCAGACCCATATTAGACCTCCATATCAGATCTCAGATCAGACTGTAAATAATACTTACCTCTCCGGCCGCCACTCTCCCTGTCCTGGCTGTCTTCTCTTCTCAGGGCCGGCACTGCAGTCACCTGACCTCCTGCAGCGTCAGGTCAGAGTGCTCTCTGTACGTCCTGATGCTGTAGGCAGCCAGGACACAGCAGTGCGGGCCCTGAGAAGAGCAAGCAGGAGGAGGGGTAAGTACTGTACAATGCTCACAGCGCTTCTCTCCCCCTCCTCCTGCAGACTAGTGAGCGCATCCATTATGGAAGTGCTCACTACTCTGTATTGATGGAAGCGCTCATTGCTGCTGGCACCGCCCTGAGAGCCGGCACCCCCACCCTAGGCACGCCACTGGTGAGCAGCATGAAAAGTTTCACTTTTTTATTTTTATGTGTTCATTAACAGTGGGACAATTTTTCTAACAGTCAAAGTCTTATAACTCATTTAAAGTCATTTGATATATTTCAACATATATTTAACGAGGTAAACAAAGTAAAAATGTGTGGCCAAAAACTACCTAAAAGATTGTAGATTATATCACTGAACCCTGAACTGCTTTGGTTCTCTCATTCCATCTAGTAGTCTCTTCACAGAGGTATCTTATTTTCACTACATATCACAAGCTTCTTGCTGCCTCTGACTGCCAACCAGCAATATTCTTTTATTAATGCATTCTTGGATCAGAGACATTTTCTTCCAGACTACTCTTTCTATGGTTTCCTCACCATCTCTACTGAGACTTTTTGTCTTACCACACACAAGCTATTTCATGAGTGCTAGAAGCACTACGAGACCAGGGCAGGTAGTTATTTTGAAAAGCATTGCAATTAAAATACTTAAAGAGAACCTTTCACCGCTCCTGAGATGACTATTTTAATAGCTTCATGCATTACCCATGTAATGACAATTCTGGAACATCTATTCTTTTGGCTCTATGATGTGCCATTCCTGTGTTATTTCTCCTAGAAGTTATGAATGAATTGCTAGCAGTCTGCAGTAAGGGTACAGGGGGGAGGTAACCAGTTGGGGGTGTGTACCTGCAAAGACTCACTTTATCCAATCAGTGCAGCCATTGTCAGTCTGTGCAGGTACCCCCCCCCCCCCCCCGGACTGGTTTCCTCCCCTCTGTACCGTTACTGAAGGCTAATAGCAATTCATTCATAACTTTCGTAACTTCTAATAGAAATAATAACGGAATGGCAAAACATACAGACATAAGAATAGATGTTTCAAAATTGTTATTACATGGGGAAGGCAGGAAGCTATTAAAACAGGCATGTCAGGAATGGTGAAAGGTTCTCTTTAAGGTTAGCACAGGTTTTACATGCACATTGCATTGTCCTCTCTGGTAGAACCAACTGATGTTTCTCCTATTGCCAAAATTTTGTTACACATTTTTCTGCATTCAAAAAAAGGGTAAAAATTACACTAGGGAGCTGAATTTTTGCATTGATATAGTTAAAATAAGTGTGTGCATTACTCCAGATATTTTTTTTTATTTTGTGGCATAACCCATTTAAAAAGCACAATACACTGCGTGCAGAATTATTAGGCAAATGAGTATTTTGACCACATCATCCTCTTTATGCATGTTGTCTTACTCCAAGCTGTATAGGCTCGAAAGCCTACTACCAATTAAGCATATTAGGTGATGTGCATCTCTGTAATGAGAAGGGGTATGGTCTAATGACATCAACACACTATATTAGGTGTGCATAATTATTAGGCAACTTCCTTTCCTTTGGCAAAATGGGTCAAAAGAAGGACTTGACAGGCTCAGAAAAGTCAAAAATAGTGAGATATCTTGCAGAGGAATGCAGCACTCTTAAAATTGCAAAGCTTCTGAAGCGTGATCATCGAAGAATCAAGCGCTTCATTCAAAATAGTCAACAGGGTCGCAAGAAGCGTGTGGAAAAACCAAGGCGCAAAATAACTGCCCATGAACTGAGAAAAGTCAAGCGTGCAGCTGCCAAGATGCCACTTGCCACCAGTTTGGCCATATTTCAGAGCTGCAACATCACTGGAGTGCCCAAAAGCACAAGGTGTGCAATACTCAGAGACATGGCCAAGGTAAGAAAGGCTGAAAGACGACCACCACTGAACAAGACACACAAGCTGAAACGTCAAGACTGGGCCAAGAAATATCTCAAGACTGATTTTTCTAAGGTTTTATGGACTGATGAAATGAGAGTGAGTCTTGATGGGCCAGATGGATGGGCCCGTGGCTGGATTGGTAAAGGGCAGAGAGCTCCAGTCCGACTCAGACGCCAGCAAGGTGGAGGTGGAGTACTGGTTTGGGCTGGTATCATCAAAGATGAGCTTGTGGGGCCTTTTCGGGTTGAGGATGGAGTCAAGCTCAACTCCCAGTCCTACTGCCAGTTTCTGGAAGACACCTTCTTCAAGCAGTGGTACAGGAAGAAGTCTGCATCCTTCAAGAAAAACATGATTTTCATGCAGGACAATGCTCCATCACACGCGTCCAAGTACTCCACAGCGTGGCTGGCAAGAAAGGGTATAAAAAAAGAAAATCTAATGACATGGCCTCCTTGTTCACCTGATCTGAACCCCATTGAGAACCTGTGGTCCATCATCAAATGTGAGATTTACAAGGAGGGAAAACAGTACACCTCTCTGAACAGTGTCTGGGAGGCTGTGGTTGCTGCTGCACGCAATGTTGATGGTGAACAGATCAAAACACTGACAGAATCCATGGATGGCATGCTTTTGAGTGTCCTTGCAAAGAAAGGTGGCTATATTGGTCACTGATTTGTTTTTGTTTTGTTTTTGAATGTCAGAAATGTATATTTGTGAATGTTGAGATGTTATATTGGTTTCACTGGTAAAAATAAATAATTGAAATGGGTATATATTTGTTTTTTGTTAAGTTGCCTAATAATTATGCACAGTAATAGTCACCTGCACACACAGAAATCCCCCTAAAATAGCTAAAACTAAAAACAAACTAAAAACTACTTCCAAAAATATTCAGCTTTGATATTAATGAGTTTTTTGGGTTCATTGAGAACATGGTTGTTGTTCAATAATAAAATTAATCCTCAAAAATACAACTTGCCTAATAATTCTGCACTCCCTGTATACTACTACTGGGACAAGATAGTTGTGAATAACTGCTTCTTGTCCTCCCAACAGGTGCTGCCATGGATGCAATTTTAGTTTAGGTTTCTATGTGCTTCCACCTAGCATTCAGCTGTTATAGTTTTATTTCTACAGACAGTTTTGGCTAGATATATTTTATTTTAATGATAAAGATTATAATAAAATACCAAAAGTAATGTGATAAGATCATTATAATAAAGATTCCAGTTGTATAAGGACTGGCACACAATTCTCATAATAGATGGAATTTAAAGAGGGCATTTAAAGAAGTTATCTGGGACTACAATATTGATGCCTTATCCAATATAAGATTGGGAGTACCCAGACCGCCACAATCTAATTCTGATGACCCGTCCTAAGCATGGGCCATTTTTTTGTAGTTCCAAAATAACTTCAAAAGCACATTAAATTAAACATCTGAGAATTGTATGACAGAATGATTGGAACTAGTCAAATTGTAATATGTCTAACTAGAATATACACTGTGAAGAAAAGTAGTGACATTTTGAAGAATTAGAAAAACAAATAGCAAAGGGAAATAAGATTTTCTCATAGACTGTAGATGGCTGTAACTTCAGTATATAAGGATCTATTCAAAACAAGGACTGCATTGAGACAAAATAATAAGCAGGAATTGCTTCTAATACAGAAAGAAGAAGAAAACATGAAGTATGCCACACAGACTTTGTTTTTTGTATTTTTGTTACAAAATTCTTGGACAGCAGCTTTATTTTGGAACCATGACTTCTTAGGAGTTGTAAGCTTATTTAGGTCTATTCATGGATGCATTTGTGGATTAAAGCCAAAGCATAAAGTAAACCAATATTCCTACCCCTCCGTTTTCTGCAACACTTGGTGCCCATTATAATGATGCAGATAATATATGGGATAATGTACCCTACTGTAAATGATCCAATTAATAAGTCAGTAGGGATTTCCATGACCATATAAAAGCACCACATTGTAGGCCAAGTTCATTTATCTAGGGCACAAAACTCCTAATACACTTAATCATTTATAGTAGAGGTGATAATAATTCTTTTAACAAGCACCTGAATAGTTGCAGAACCTCTTTGTGAAGAATAAAGGAATTCATGCACCGTTGTAACACATAGGGAGTTCTTCCTCTTTTAAAGGGGTTGTTCTATGATAAATATTCCACAGTTTTCAAACCTGGATCTGAATAACTTTATAATTGCGTGTAATTTAAAATGTACTACAGCCACAGAATTATTCAATAAATGTAACTGTATAGCGCCACCTGCTGTTTGCTCTTTTCTTCATCTCTCTGTCCACCTCACCCATTCTTTACCTGCCATTACTTCTGTTAGATCCTGTAACAGTTGCAGGACAAACCATCTAAACAAAAACAAACCCCCTTGAGCTTGAAATGAAGATGGCACATCAGTTAGAGCAATGAATGAGGAGAGCTCTGGACACGTGAGGTTCTAGCTTTGTTAGAAAGAGTTTGTCATGTACTATATGATACCGTATCTTAGTTTTTTTTTACACATTAACCACCTCAGCCCCCCTAGCTTAAACCCCCTTAATGACCAGACCACTTTTTACAATTCTGCACTACACTAGTTTCACGGTTTCTTGCTCGGTCCTACAACTTACCACCCAAATGAATTTTACCTCCTTTTCTTCTCACTAATAGAGCTTTCATTTGGTGGTATTTCATTGCTGCTGACATTTTTACTTTTTTTGTTATCAATCGAAATTGACCGAAATTTTTCAATTTCTGTTGTAAAATATTTCAAACAAAACTACATTTATATATAAAATTTTCTCAAAATTTATTGTTCTACATGTCTTTGATAAAAAAAATGCAATAAGTGTATATTTATTGGTTTGCGCAAAAGTTATAGCGTTTACAAACTATGGTACAAAAATGTGAATTTCAGCATTTTGAAGCAGCTCTGACTTTCTGAGCACCTGTCATGTTTCCTGAGGTTCTACAATGCCCAGATAATAGAAACACCCCACAAATGACCCCATTTCGGAAAGTAGACACCCTAAGGTATTCGCTGATGGGCATAGTGAGTTCATGGAAGTTTTTATTTTTTGTCACAAGTTAGCGGAAAATGATATTTTTTTTTTTTTTTCTTACAAAGTCTCATATTCCACTAACTTGTGACAAAAAATAAAATTTTACATGAACTCACCATACCCCTCACGGAATACCTTGGCGTGTCTTCTTTCCAAAATGGGGTCACTTGTGGGGTATTTATACTGCCCTGTCATTTTAGGGGACCTAAAGCGTGAGAAGTAGTTTGGAATCCAAATAATTTTTTTTTAGACATTTAGATTCCAGACTTCTTCTCACGCTTTAGGACCCCTAAAATGTCAGGGCAGTATAAATACCCCACATGTGACCCCATTTTGGAAAGAAGACACCGAAAGGTATTTCGTGAGGGGCATGGCGAGTTCATGTGAAATTTTATTTTTTTGTCACAAGTTAGTGGAATATGAGACTTTGTAAGAGAAAAAAGAAAATAAATCATTTTCTGCTAACGTGTGCCAAGAAAAAAATATTCTAGGAACTCGCCATGCCCCTCATGGAATACCTTGGGGTGTCTTCTTTCCAAAATGGGGTCACTTGTGGGGTATTTATACTGCCCTGGCATTTTAGGGACCCTAAAGCGTGAGAAGTAGTTTGGAATCCAAATGCGTAAAAAATGCCCTGTGAAATCGTAAAGATTCTCATTGGAATTTGGGCCCCTTTGCGCACCTAGGCTGCAAAAAAGTGTCACACATGTGGTATCGCCGTACTCAGGAGAAGTAGGGCAATGTGTTTTGGGGTGTATTTTTACATATACCCATGCTGGGTGAGATAAATATCCCTGGACACCGCGGATCCGCAAAACACGGACACTGGCAATGTGCTTTCCGCATTTTGCGGATCCGCACATTGCCAGAACTATATAGAAAATGCCTTTTCTTGTCCGCAATTGCGGACAAGAATAGGACATGTTCTATAGGCTCTACAAAAAACGCAGTGTTCGCCCGATCAGGCCTGATCTTGTGCGCACACTTGCGTTCAGTCCGCCCCACCGCAGTGACAGAATTTATTTTTTCTGATCACTGCAAAAACACCGTAAAAAGATCACTTTTGAGGGGCATGGCGAGTTCATAGCTGTCAGTCACTGACTGAAGACAAGGAGACGGTCCTATCAGTGACTGACAGCCTTCCCTCTATGACTGTGTATACAGAGATAGCTGTCAGTCACTGACTGAAGACAAGGAGTCGGTCCTATCAGTGATTGGAAGCCTTCCCTCTATGACTGTGTATACAGAGATAGCTGTCAGTCACTGACTGAAGACAAGGAGTCGGTCCTATCAGTGACTGACAGCCTTCCCTCTATGACTGTGTATACAGAGATAGCTGTCAGTCACTGACTGAAGACAAGGAGTCGGTCCTATCAGTGATTGACAGGCTTCCCTCTATGACTGTGTATACAGAGATAGATGTCAGTCACTGACTGAAGACAAGGAGTCGGTCCTATCAGTGACTGACAGCCTTCCCTCTATGACTGTGTATACAGAGATAGCTGTCAGTCACTGACTGAAGACAAGGAGACGGTCCTATCAGTGACTGACAGCCTTCTCTCTATGACTGTGTATACAGAGATAGCTGTCAGTCACTGACTGAAGACAAGGAGTCGGTCCTATCAGTGACTGACAGCCTTCCCTCTATGACTGTGTATACAGAGATAGCTGTCAGTCACTGACTGAAGACAAGGAGTCGGTCCTATCAGTGATTGACAGCCTTCTCTCTATGACTGTGTGTACAGAGATAGATGTCAGTCACTGACTGAAGACAAGGAGTCGGTCCTATCAGTGACTGACAGCCTTCCCTCTATGACTGTGTATACAGAGATAGATGTCAGTCACTGACTGAAGACAAGGAGTCGGTCCTATCAGTGATTGGAAGCCTTCCCTCTATGACTGTGTATACAGAGATAGCTGTCAGTCACTGACTGAAGACAAGGAGGAGGTCCTATCAGTGACTGACAGCCTTCCCTCTATGACTGTGTATACAGAGATAGCTGTCAGTCACTGACTGAAGACAAGGATACGGTCCTATCAGTGACTGACAGCCTTCCCTCTATGACTGTGTATACAGAGATAGCTGTCAGTCACTGACTGAAGACAAGAAGTCGGTCCTATCAGTGACTGACAGCCTTCCCGCTATGACTGTGTACAGAGATAACTATCAATCACTGATAGGACCACCTCCTTGACTGCAAAACCCAGAATTATTAAATTTTACAGAATAATTTCCCAGGAGTGCTGCCGCCTCTTGAAACAGCTGATAGGCGGGGTTTTTGGGTGTTGGACCCCCGCTACTCAGCTATTGATGACCTATCCTGAGGATAGGTCATCAATATATAATGCCTGCACAAACCCTTTAACCCCTTAATGACCAATGACGTAAAGTGTACGTCATGATTTGGTGTTAGTTACCGCATCTTGAAGTACACAGTACGTCATGAGATCAAAGTGTCACCGCAAGTACACTTTGCATGTAAACGTGTGTAAACGTAAACGTGTGTCACGGACAGCAGAGCTGTCCGGGCACTCGGCAGGGGACTAATCAGCCTTGTCCCTGCCTTTGAATCAATGTGAATCAAATTGACTGACAAATCGCAGTGTTCAGCAGCGCAGCTCCGATCTCCTCAGTGAGTGTTTAGGATATAGGGTCTGCGCTGCTGTGTTGATCACCCCACCCACACACACATTCAGGATGACTGAGCGGAACCCAGCACCCCTCCCCGCCCCCACAATCTTTAAGAATTGAGAAGCGGGACCCCCCACCCCCACAATGTTCTAGGATGGCCAAGCAGTAGTAGATTGTCAGCTGTAACATACAGCTGACAATCTACTGTAACGGCCGACATCGGTGCTGGCACTGATGTCGGGTGTTTAACCCTTTCCATGCTACGATCCGCAGGGACCGCTGTATGGAAGGTGTTAACAGGGAGGAAGCTCCCTCCTTCCCCCATCGGGCGCTGCGCTGCTGTGGCAGCGTCCCGATTGAGCATAACAGAGGGAGGGAGCTCCCTCCTTCCCCCCTCCCATCAGGCCACTGCTCTACTCTGGCAGCGTCCCGGTGGTTAACATGGCAACTGTACGCCTTACACAGGCATCCAGGCTTGCCATGGTATGTAAGACTGACAGGGCTCTGCCAGGGGCAGGAGCCTGATCAGGCTTACTGTGAATGAAAATACACTGCAGTACACTATATAGTGTACTGCAGTGTATTGTAGAGCCATCAGACCCACTGGATCTTCAAGAACCAAGTGGGTCTGAGTCAAAAAAAGTTTAAAAAAAAGTTAAAAAAACACACGTTTGGTATTGCCGTGTCCATAACAACAAGCTCTTTAAATATATCACATGACCTAACCTCTCAGGTGAACACTGTAAAAAATATAAAATAAAAACAGTGCCAAAAAAGAAATTTTTTTTGTCACCAACCATTACAAAAAGTGCAAAACCAAGCGATAAAAGGGCATATGCCCCCCCCCCCAAATAGTACCAATTAAACCGTCACTTCATCCCGCAAAAAATGAGACTCTACCTAAGACAATCGGCCACAAAATTAAAAAGCTATGGCTCTCAGGCTATGAAGACACTAAAACTTTTTTTTTGTTTCAAAAATGCTATTATTGTGTAATAAGAAAAAGTATACATATTAGGTATTGCCACGTTCGTAACAATTTGCTCTATAAAAATGTCTCATGACCTAACCCCACAGGTGAACGCTGTAAAAAGAAATAAATAAAAACTGTGCCAAAATTACCAATTTTTTGGTCACCTTGCCCCAAAAAGTGTAATAATAAATGATCAAAAAATTATATGTACCCAAAAATTGTACCAATAAAAACATCAACTCTTCCTACAAAAAAAGAGTCCCTGCACAAGATGATCGGCAGATTTTTTTTTTTAAAAATGGCGTCAGAAAATGGAGACACAAAAACATTTTTTTTTTTTCAAAAATGCTTTATTATGTAAAACTGAAACAAACAAAGAAAGTAGACATATTTGATATCATCGCATCCGTAACAACCTGCTCTATAAAAATAGCACATGATCTAACCTGTCAGATGAACGTTGTAAAAAAAAAAAACAGTGCCAAAACATCCATTCTTTGGTTACCTTGCCTCACAAAAAACATAATATAGAGCGATAAATCATATGTACCACAAAATAGTACCAATAAAACTGTCACCTTATCATTGTCATGAAGTACAATGTATCACGAGAAAACAATCTCAGAATGGCTTGGATAAGTAAAAGTGTTCCAAAGTTATTACCACATAAAGTGATACATGTCAGATTTTCAATAATAAGCCTGGTCACGAAGGTGCAAAATGCACTTACTAATGTATTGTGATTGTCCATATTCCCTCCTTTCCTGGCTTGATTAATTTTTCCATCGTATTATACACTGCTAATTTCCAGGGGTTACGGCCACCAGTGCAATCTAGCAGCGTTGTCATGCTGTCATGCTTGCACACTAAGGCCTCTTTCACATGGGCGAGATTTCCGCCCAGGTGCAATGCGTGAGGTGAACGCATTGCACCCGCACTGAATCCGGACCCATTCATTTCTATGGGGCTGTTCACATGAGCGGTGATTTTCACGCCTCACTTTTGCGTTACGTGAAAATCGCAGCATGTTCTATATTGTGTTTTTTTCACGCAACGCAGTCCCCATAGAAGTGAATGGGGCTGAGTGAAAATCGCAAGCAAGTGCGGATGAGGTGCGATTTTCACGCACGGTTGCTAAGAGACGATCGGTTGGTTATAAGGGAAAATAATAGCATTCTGAATACAGAATGCATAGTACAATAGGGCTGGAGGGGTTAAAAAATAAATAAATAATAATTTAACTCACCTTAATCCACTTGTTCGCGCAGCCAGCATCTCTTCTGTCTTCATCTTTGAGGAATAGGACCTTTGATGACGTCCTTCACATGATCCATCACCATGGTAAAAGATCGGGATGGGGACCCAATCTTTATTATTTTCCCTTATAACATGGTTATAAGGGGAAGTGGATTAAGGTAAGTTAAAAAAAATAATAATTTTAACCCCTCCAGCCCTATTGTACTATGCATTCTGTATTCAGAATGCTATTATTTTCCCTTATAACCATGTTATAAGGGGAAATAATACAATCTACACAACACCGAACCCAAACCTGAACTTCTGTTAAGAAGTTCGGGTCTGGGTACCACATTCATTTTTTTATCACGTGCGTGCAAAACACATTGCACCCGCTCGATAAAAACTGAACGCAATCGCCGTCAAAACTGACTGCAATTGGGTACCTACTCGCACGGGTTTGCCGCAACGCATCCGGACCTTATCCGGACATGCTCGTGTGAAAGAGGCCTAAAGGAAAAAGAGCTGGCCTCTCTGGTGGCTCGGACCATGAGAGTGGGCATAGGTCGGCATGTGCAGCAGTTTCCATCCCGGCCACCTTGTTTCTGTGCTGCAGCAGTGGCAACATCCCCTGGAAACTAGCAGTGTATAATGCGATGGAAAAATGAATGAAGCCAGTGAAGGAGGCAATAAATGGAAAATCACAATAAAATAAATGCCTTGTATTAACTTTCTCTACATGATAAAGGCCATTTGCTTAAGTGAGACAACCCCTTTAATATTTATCTCTGGGATCAATAAAAACATAGAAACTATCTGGTCTGTACTTTTGAGGTTGAAGTAGTTGCAGCTGTTGAACAAAAATAAGTTTTCATTGGATAAAAAAAAAACTTGACCACTATCTGGTAATAACAGCTGACACTGCTTTTTCACCAAATCTGTTTACATCCATGTGTCATGTAAGTGGGCAAGACAGTCTTGGCATGGTGTAGTGATGTCTCTAGTAGGTCGTAATTGGGTATCCCACTCAGGTGATACATACATCAGGTGGCACAAAAAGTGGCATGATGATGAATGAATAAAGTTTATTTTACCATATTAGGCACTCATGTTCTCTTGGTAAATTGCTGATGATATCAACATTAGTGATGAGCGGCAGGGGTCATATTCGAATTCGCGATATTTCGCGAATATTTTGTAGAATATTCGTAGAATATTCGCAAATTCTACGATTTTTTTTACTCGAAAAATCGGCAAGGTAATGATCGTGTAATATGCGAATTTTCGTTGATTTTTTTCAACTTACAACTATTAGACATAGAAGATTATAGCACTATATTAGCTAAATTGCTCTAAATTCTTTTATTTTTTTTGAATATTCACTATATTGCTATATATTCTTGTTTTAGAATATTACGAATATTCGAAAAAAACAAAGTTATAGCAATATAGCAAATATTCAAAAAAAAAATGAATATAGAGCAATTTAGCTAATATAGTGCTATAATCTTCTTTGTCTAATAGTTGTAAGTTGAAAAAAATCGCAATAAAAATTCGGAAATTCGCAAACAACACTACTCCTAAAGTCAAATATACTGCAGCCTTCTCATTGGCCCACAAGCTAGAAGCAGGGAGGGATCATGTGTACTGATAAAAAAAAAATCGAATATTCGAAATTACAAATATATATCACTATATTTGAAATATTCGCTAATTTTTGAAGTACCTATATTCGCGATAAAAATTTGAAATTCGAATATTCGTGATCAACACTAATCAACATAATACAATGACATTAAAATGAAGTGATCCTAAAAAAGTGAGGTAACACGGGTAGGAAAAGCTTGCCAGTGAGAAGTGCTGGCTCCACCAAGAAGCCAGACTTATCAGACTAGAGAGATGCCGAGTTTTACAGATCAGCAATAATCATAATAGTGATTTTTTGGTGGGCAGCAATAATTTACTATATGCAGTTAGGCTTATATTAGACCTGCAGATCAGCATTTCAATTGTCAGAAAGGAAGCATTCCATCCCTGCCATCATCTGCTCGTCAGTGGAGGAGACCGCCGCATTTACATGCAGCGATCTCCTCCGCAGTATGGGGCGGAGCAATCACTAATGGCATCACTCGTCCCCATACAGAATTATTATTTGCTAGCAGCAGAGAGCGTTTAGACCGTATGATCTGCCGCTGGTAAACAATTTTTTTGTCTGATTAAAAATTTGCTTGTTCATCGGGTAATCAACTGCACTTTTGCTGCACTTTTATGGCACATTGTCGCTAACGAGAATTCCTACAAACGCTTGTTATCAATGGTCTGGCTGACTATCTCCAGGTCTAATACAGCCCATAGATTATATGCCGAATGTCTGTTTCAGCCTTAAAGGGGTTGACTCACTTCAGCAAATGGCATTTATCATGTAGAGGAAGTCAATACAAGACCCCTACTAATGTAATGTGATTGTCCATATTGCCTCCTGTGTTGACTTTATCTACAATTTCCTGAAGTGAGAAAACCCTTTTAACCCCTTAGGGACTTAGGACGTACCGGTACGCTACGTTTGCCGAGTCCTTAAGGACTCAGGACGTACCGCTACGTCCTAAGTTTAAAAGTAGATTGTGGCGCGGCGGGGGTTAATTGTGACAGGATGCCCGCTGAAATCATTCAGCAGGAATCCTGTCACAACGCCGGGGGGTCATGTGACCCCCCCGTATCGGCGATCGCCGCAAACCACAGGTGAATTCAGACCTGCGGTTTGCGGCTTTTACCCTGTGCGGCGGCGGTGGTCGCGGTGCCATCGGGTCCCCATGCGGCTGTGGGGGGGACCCGATGGCATGGAAGGCAGCGCGATGTCTAAGGAAGGCTGCCTTCCAGTGACAAGCCTGTGAGATCCAGCCCCCTGGATCTCACAGGCCGGAAGCTGTATGAGTAATACACACAGTATTACTCATACAGCCAATGCATTCCAATACAGAAGTATTGGAATGCATTGTAAAGGATTAGACGCCCAAAAGTTCAAGTCCCAAAGTGGGACAAAAAATAAAGTGAAAAAAAAAGTTTAAAAATAAAGTTTTCCCCCCAAAGAATTAAAAGTTTTAAGTAAAAATAAACAAAAACGTCATTTTCCCCAAATAAAGTTATAAAAAAATTGGTAAAATATAGGGGCAAAAAAAAAGTATGCATATTAGGTATCGCCGCGTCCATATCGACCGGCTCTATAAACATATCACATGACCTAACCCCTCAGATGAACACCGTAAAAAATAAAAACTGTGCTAAATAAACCATTTTTTGGTCACCTTACATCACAAAAAGTACAACAGCAAGCGATCAAAAAGGCGTTTGCCCACCAAAATAGTACCAATCTAACTGTCACCTCATCCCGCAGAAAATGAGCCCCTACCTGAGACAATCACCCAAAAAATAAAAAAAACTATAGCTCAGAATATGGAGACACTAAAACATCTTTTTTTTTGTTTTAAAAAAGCTGTTATTGTGTAAAACTTACATAAATAAAAAAAGTATACATATTTGGTATCGCCGCGTTCGTTTGGACCGGCTCTATAAAAATATCACATGACCTAACCCCTCAGATGAATACTGTAAAAAATAAAAAATAAAAACTGTGCTAAATAAACCATTTTTTGTCACCTTACATCACAAAAAGTGTAATAGCAAGCGATCAAAAAGTCATATGCACCCCAAAATAGTGCCAATAAAACCGTCATCTCATCCCGCAAAAATCATACCCTATCCAAGGTAACCGCCCAAAAACGGAAAAAATTATGGCTCTCAGACTATGGAAACACTAAAACATTATTTTTTTTGCTTCAAAATTGAAATCATTGTGTAAAACTTACATAAATAAAAAAAAGTATACATATTAGTTATCGCCGCATCCGTGACAACCTGGTCTATAAAAATATCACATGATCTAACCTGTCAGATGAATGTTGTAAATAATAAAAAATAAAAACTGTGCCAAAACAGCTATTTCTTGTTATCTTGCCTTACAAAAAGTGTAATATAGAGCAACCAAAAATCATATGTACCCTAAACTAGTACCAACAATACTGCCACCCTATCCCGTAGTTTCTAAAATGGGGCCACTTTTTTGGAGTTTCTACTCTAGGGGTGCATCAGGGGGGCTTCAAATGGGACATGGTGTCAAAAAAAACAGTCCAGCAAAATCTGCCTTCCAAAAACCGTATGGCATTCCTTTCCTTCTGCGCCCTGCCGTGTGCCGGTACAGCTATTTCCGACCACATATGGGGTGTTTCTGTAAACTACAGAATCAGGGCCATAAATATTGAGTTTGGTTTGGCTGTTAACCCTTGCTTTGTAACTGGAAAAAAATTATAAAAATGGAAAATCTGCCCAAAAAGTTAAATTTTTAAATTGTATCTCTATTTTCCATTAATTCTTGTGGAACACCTAAAGGGTTAACGACGTTTGTAAAATCAGTTTTGAATACCTTGAGGGGTGTAGTTTCTTAGATGGGGTCACTTTTATGGAGTTTCTACTCTAGGGGTGCATCAGGGGGGCTTCAAATGGGACATGGTGTCAAAAAAAACAGTCCAGCAAAATCTGCCTTCCAAAAACCATATGGCATTCCTTTCCTTCTGCGCCCTGCCGTGTGCCCGTACAGCTGTTTACCACCACATATGGGGTTTTTCTGTAAACTACAGAATCAGGGCCATAAATATTGTTTGGTTTGGCTGTTAACCCTTGCTTTGTTACTGGGAAAAATAGATAAAAATGGAAAATTTGCCCAAAAATTGAAATTCGGAAATTTCATCTCCATTTGCCAATAACTCTTGTGGAACACCTAAAGGGTTAGCAACGTTTGTAAAATCCTTTTTTGAATACCTTGAGGGGTGTAGTTTCATAGATGGGATCACATTTATGGAGTTTCTACTCTAGGGTTGCATCAGGGGGGCTTCAAATGGGACATGGTGTCAAAAAAAACAGTCCAGCAAAATCTGCCTTCCAAAAACCGTATGGCATTCCTTTCCTTCTGCGCCCTGCCATGTGCCCGTACAGTAGTTTACGACCACATATGGGGTGTTTCTGTAAACTACAGAATCAGGGCCATAAATATTGAGTTTGGTTTGGCTGTTAACCCTTGCTTTGTAACTGGAAAAAAATTATTAAAATGGAAAATCTGCCAAAAAAGTTAAATTTTGAAATTGTATCTCTATTTTCCATTCATTCTTGTGGAACACCTAAAGGGTTAACGACATTTGTAAAATCAGTTTTGAATACCTTGAGGGGTGTAGTTTCTTAGATGGGGTCAATTTTATGGAGTTTCTACTCTAGGGGTGCATCAGGGGGGCTTCAAATGGGACATGGTGTCAAAAAAAACAGTCCAGCAAAATCTGCCTTCCAAAAACCGTATGGCATTCCTTTCCTTCTGCGCCCTGCCGTGTGCCCGTACAGTAGTTTACGACCACATATGGGGTGTTTAAGTAAACTACAGAATCAGGGCCATAAATAATGAGTTTGATTTGGCTGTTAACCCTTGCTTTGTAACTGGAAAAAAAATTATTAAAATGGAAAATCTGCCAAAAAAGTAAAATTTTGAAATTGTATCTCTATTTTCCATTAATTCTTGTGGAACACCTAAAGGGTTAACAAAGTTTGTAAAATCAGTTTTGAATACCTTGAGGGGGGCAGTTTATAGAATGGGGTCATTTTTGGGTGGTTTCTATTATGTAAGCCTCGCAAAGTGACTTCAGACCTGAACTGGTCCCTAAAAATTGGGTTTTTGAAAATTTATGAAAAATTTCAAGATTTTCTTCTAAACTTCTAAGCCTTGTAACATCCCCAAAAAATAAAATATCATTCCCAAAATGATCCAAACATAAAGTAGATATATGGGGAATGTAAAGTAATAACTATTTTTGGAGGTATTACTATGTATTATAGAAGTAGAGAAATTGAAACTTGGAAATTTGCAATAAAAATGATATTTTTTTACTTCATTTTACCAGTGTCATGAAGTACAATGTGTGACGAAAAAAAATCTCAGAATGGCCTGGATAAGTCAAAGCGTTTTAAAGTTATCAGCACTTAAAGTGACACTGGTCAGATTTTCAAAAAATGGCCAAGTCCGTAAGGTGAAATAGGGCCGAGTCCTTAAGGGGTTAACTATAAATGGCTGGAGTTTTGAAATTCCCATGAATATCATGATGAGTTTGATTTTATCGTTTTAGCTGATGCCAACCTTGGAACAGAGGAAGTACATGATGACAAAGGGTGTCACTGCGATGTATCAGTAGAAGATCTAACCCCACCTCTTAAAACTGTTATCCGAGCAATCAGGTTAGTAAAAATGTAAAGACAAGATCAAAATGTCATAGTATTCTATTATACATGTACTGTATATGCCATCTGCCTTCCTAAATATTAGCAATTGATATGTGCTTAGACACGTCCCAAAAATATTAATAAATTAAATACAAACTAAACACTAATGCTGATATATATTTTTAGGCAACTTTAACCCTTTCCTGCACGACAATGAGAAAAATAAAACAAAAACAAAATTGGTATCATCTTGTCTGTAACTATCCTTCCTAGAAAAGTTATTGTCAGGATAATAACTACCGTCACACACAAACAGGGATAGTGCAGCCCTAACACCTCCTGGACCCACTTTCCCTACCTACTTGCACAATCACCGTAGGCAGTGACCCCCAGAACTAGATAAAAGTCCCTATACTGCAATATGTGAAGAGGCGACAAACGGACAAACACTAGGAGAGACGTCGTACTGAAAAAGTGTCAAATGCCAGTCAGACAATGCAGTACAAGATATGCCTGAGGCAAACGAGAAAACCAAACATGCCAAAAATTCAGAACCATTAGGTCAATACAGTATCAAAACGTCAGAAGCCAAAAACGTAGTCACAATACCAAATCCCAAAATTCAAGCCAAAGGAGTCTTCAATAAATGCAAGGGACCAGTAGAGTGAGCCAGAGGGCAAGAAATTGCATATGCAGGTGCCAGCCTTTATACTGAAGGAAGACAGCTCACGCCTGTATGCCAGGTGCCAGGTGGAGCTGCCGACTGCATGCCCTGGTGCAGCTCCTCATTGCCCTGGGCTTCCAACGTCAGCAGAGGCCACCCGCAGCCCTGGTTCCCCCGGCAACCGGACACTGCTGTTGCACCTGCTGCCTATAAGATAAACCTGTCCACAAGACGCACCTAGGTTTTGGAGGAGGAGAATCAGACCCTCAATCAGACCTCACCTCAGAGCCCCAATCAGACCCCCAATGTTCATTAGACCTCAGGTCAGATCTCTAATTCTGTTGAACCACAATTCTAAAGCAATGTCTGATTTTCATTAGTTGATTTTCTGTACATTTTTATTACTTTTGTCGGTTTTAAGTTATTTCAGTGACCATTGCAGGGCTTTTTTTCTATAACTGAAAGGTACCAACAATTTTGTCCACTTGTGTAACTGTTTTTCTAAATCGGTGTCATTTTGAGGTTAACCTGCAGCACAGGCCCGCCAATGTCTGTGGTGCAGGCTGCGTACTGTTCTGGCTGCTGGGCCTCCGCCTTCAGTGTGGGAGCCAGCGCAATAGACAGTAGCCCGGGAAGCAGAGCAGAGCCGACTGTGACTGATAGTTCTGATAATAGGATGCTAAGAAGCATTCATCATCTAACACCAAAAGTAAAGCATTGCCACCATAAGTATTATAATGACAGTCTTACTGCTGTGAGTATAGATTTCTGTAGCAAACTCTTAAAAGCGTGTTCTTGTGAAGGGTAATATGAGTGGAATCCTGTGAAATCCTGGAGGAAAACCAGTGTTAAAAGCCCAGTGAAATCCATTGTGATTTAATGTTGTTAAAAGCATGAGAAATTCGAGGTGGTACAGCGAATACGTTTTAAAGAAACTATATATTCCTCAAATTTGAAAGTGTAAAGAGTGCTATTTTTGAAGGTTAGTGTCTGCTCTTCAAACCACTTCTGAGAACACAGTGTTAAAACTAGCATGTTAAATGCCAGCTAGATAGAAATCCTCATTAATGTATGGGATGATCTTAAAGGGCTATTCCTCAGCCAGAATACCCCTCTTATGCAGCAGCCAGAGTGGCTGGAGTTATGGAAACAGCTGAGGCTTCTTTTCACACTAGCGTTTTGGCTTTCCATTTGTGAGATCCGTTCAGGGCTCTCACAAGCGGTCCAAAATGGGTCAGTTTTGCCCTAATGCATTCTAAATGGAAAAGGATCTCCTCAGAATGCATCAGTTTGCCTCCGATCAGTCTCCATTCCGCTCTGGAGGCGGACATCTGCTTGCAGCATTATGGTGTCCGCCTGACGAAGCGGAGCCAAACGGATCCGTCCTGACACACAATGTAAATCAATGGGGACGGATCCGTTTTCTCTGACACAATCTGGCACAATAGAAAACGGATCCGTCCCCCATTGACTTTCAATGGTGTTCATGACGGATCCGTCTTGGCTATAGAAGACATAATACAAATGGATCCATTCATGACGGATGCATGCGGTTGTATTATTGTAACGGAAGCATTTTGGCAGATCCATGATCTATTTATGCCAAAAAAGAATGGCAGTATGCGCCACTCTTGGCCTTTTTTCCACTCAAAAGTGGGAACGATAGTGTAAATCATAACTTGCACCAAAGTTAATATTGTTGTACTCCAGTTTTCTTGTGCAGAGTTAAGCCTCATTCACACTTCCATGTCCGTGCTTAAATCCGTGAAAAGGTGTTCAGTGATGCCTCTGTGAAGATGTTCGTGATGGACCAGTGTTGAGTCCGTGTGTCCGTTTTTTAATTTCCGTGTGTAATCTGTGTTTCACTGACACTGCACAGCAGAAAAATTATTTTTGTGGCATTTCTTCCTAATGATCAGTGAAACAGATGAAACACGGATGGCATCCGAGGTTTTCACGGACCTATAGACTATAATGGGCGTGATGGATCTATGAACACATATAAAATAGAGCATGCATCTGTGCTAAAAATATGGACCCACAGACCGTGGTAAAAAACGGATGTGTGAATACACACATTAAGGGTCCATTCACACGTCCGCAAAATGGGTCCGCATCCGTTCCGCAATTTTGCGGAACGGGTGCAAACCCATTAATTTTCAATGGGGCCGGAATGTGCTGTCCGCATTTGTGGATCCGCACTTCCGCATCCGTGCTTCCGTTTCTGCTAAAAAATAGAACATGTCCTATTCTTGTCTGCAATTGCGAACAAGATTAGGCATTTTCTATTATAGTGCTGGCGATGTGCGGTCCGCAAATTGCGGAATGCACATTGCCAGTGTCCGTGTTTTGCGGATCCGCAGAACACTTACGGATGTGTGAATGGACCCAAAAATGAATGGGGACATGTGCTGTCCGTGGAGAACATGTACAGCACACGTCCGTGGAGGACTGACATGTGAATGAGGCTTTATGCTCTAAAGTTGGCTTAAAATGAGGAAAGTGTGTGTTTTCTAGCCTGAAGTGCCATATCTATCACACAGCTTTCACCAGTGTGGTAAATCTGGCGCATCTTGTGGCTGGCTGGTCTAAATTTATGCTATAGACCAGTGTTTCCCAACCAATGTGCCTCCAGCTGTTGCAAAACTACAACTCCCAGCATGCCTGGACAGCCTTTATCTGTGCGGGCATGCTGGGAGTTGGAGTTTTGCAACAGCTGGAGGCACACTGGTTGGGAAACACTGCTATAGACAAAAAACTCACAACAGCTTCTACAGTAGTATGAAGGGTTAAAAGATATTTCCAGCTTTATTAAAAATACATATTAAAAACATTCCAGGGCATATCAACTGTTACACAGTCTTACTCATGACTAACATGCATAGAAAACAGCAAGGTATATATAGGGGCTATACCCCACCCATCATCAGGTGCAGAGTCATTAATACATAGATGCGAGTGATGATATTGTATTCCACAAAAAACACCTGACAAGGACTTAAATAATCCATATAAAAAGAGATAAATTAAAACCAATATGATGAAAATAAAAACATATATAGGGCATAATGTCAATAATATTACATATCACATCATAACAATTAAAATGAAATGGTAATTGTTTTGCATAAAATAATAATAACATTATTATATCACCACGTTTTATGCACCCCAGATATAATGTAGCATCATTTCTGGTTTTAAATTGAGACCATGGACTATGTGGCAGTGAAATATCCAGTAAGCCTCACGATTATGAAACAACTGCTGTCTGTTACCACCTCGGGGGGGGGTTGAAAACCTTCTTTATGCCCAGGACTCTGAATGCTTTCGTTGATCTGTCATGTGCTTTAACAAAATGGCCCAATGCATCAGATATGTCCCTGCTTGAATTATTTTGGTTGTAAATATAATTTAAATGTCCCTGGATGCAGGTTTTAATTTTCTGGAGATGGACCCTACGTAGCATTTCTGATAGTACACACACATGTATATACAGTACACTGCCTGTCCAAAAAAAAAGTTGCCACCTGGATTTAACTAAGCAAATAGTTATGAGCCTCCTATTGGATAATTACTGCATGGGCGATTATCTTTCAGCTGGCAACAAGTTATTTAACCCCAACTGGTGCAATAAGTTGCTTCTCACTTATTTCTTAAACAACCATGTCGAAAGACACATCTCATGGTTGTGGAAAAGATGTTAGTCTGTTTGCGAAGGGTCAAATCATGGGCATGCATCAAGCAGAGAAAACATCTAAGGAGATTGCAGAAACTACTAAAATTGGGTTAAGAACTGTCCAACGCATTATTAAAAAGTGGAAGGATAGTGGGGACCCATCGTATTCGAGGAAGAAATGTGGCGGGAAAAAAATCCTGAATGGCTATGTTTAATAGTGAAAGTAAGAGCATTTCCACACACACAATGTGAAGGGAACTCAAGGGATTGGGACTGAACAGCTGTGTAACCGTAAGAAAACCACTAATCAGTTAGGAAAACCAGAAAAAAAGGCTTCAATTTGCTAGGGAGCATAAAGATTGGACTCTGGAGCAATGGAAGAAGGTCATGTGGTCTGATGAGTCCAGATTTACCCTGTTCCAGAGTGATGGGCGCATCAGGGTAAGAAGAGAGGCAGATGAAGTGATGCACCTATCATGCCTAGTGCCTACTGTACAAGCCTGTGGGGGCAGTGCTATGATCTGGGGTTGCTGCAGTTGGTCAGGTCTAGGTTCAGCAACAGTATGTGGTCCAAGAATGAGTTCAGCTGACTACCTGAACATATTGAATGACCAGGTTATTCCATCAATGGATTTTTTCTTCCCTGATGGCACGGACATATTCCAAGATGACAATGCCAGGATTCATCGGGCTCAAATTGTGAAAGAGTGGTTCAGGGAGTGGTTATCTTTGGGATGTGCTGAAGAAGGCTTTGCGCAGCAGTCAGACTCTGCCATCATCAATGCAAGATCTTGGTGAAAAATTACTGCAGCACTGGATGGAAATAAATCTTGTGACATTGCAGAAGCTTATCGAAACAATGCCACAGCGAATGTGTGCCGTAATCAAAGCTAAAGGCGGTCCAACGAAATATTAGAGTGTGTGACCTTTTTTTTTTGGTGGCGACTTTTTTTTTGGACAGGCAGTGTATATTACACATCATATACATCATATACACTCACCTAAAGAATTATTAGGAACACCATACTAATACGGTGTTGGACCCCCTTTTGCCTTCAGAACTGCCTTAATTCTACGTGGCATTGATTCAACAAGGTGCTGATAGCATTCTTTAGAAATGTTGGCCCATATTGATAGGATAGCATCTTGCAGTTGATGGAGATTTGAGGGATGCACATCCAGGGCACGAAGCTCCCGTTCCACCACATCCCAAAGATGCTCTATTGGGTTGAGATCTGGTGACTGTGGGGGCCATTTTAGTACAGTGAACTCATTGTCATGTTCAAGAAACCAATTTGAAATGATTCGAGCTTTGTGAGATGGTGCATTATCCTGCTGGAAGTAGCCATCAGAGGATGGATACATGTTCTCATTCTGTTTACGCCAAATTTGGACTCTACCATTTGAATGTCTCAACAGAAATCGAGACTCATCAGACCAGGCAACATTTTTGCAGTCTTCAACAGTCCAATTTTGGTGAGCTCGTGCAAATTGTAGCCTCTTTTTCCTATTTGTAGTGGAGATGAGTGGTACCCGGTGGGGTCTTCTGCTGTTGTAGCCCATCCGCCTCAAGGTTGTGCGTGTTGTGGCTTCACAAATGCTTTGCTGCATACCTCGGTTGTAACGAGTGGTTATTTCAGTCAACGTTGCTCTTCTATCAGCTTGAATCAGTCGGCCCATTCTCCTCTGACCTCTAGCATCCACAAGGCATTTTTGCCCACAGGACTGCCGCATACTGGATGTTTTTCCCTTTTCACACCATTCTTTGTAAACCATAGAAATGGTTGTGCGTGAAAATCCCAGTAACTGAGCAGATTGTGAAATACTCAGACCGGCCCGTCTGGCACCAACAACCATGCCACGCTCAAAATTGTTTAAATCACCTTTCTTTCCCATTCTGACATTCAGTTTGGAGTTCAGGAGATTGTCTTGACCAGGACCACACCCCTAAATGCATTGAAGCAACTGCCATGTGATTGGTTGACTAGATAATTGTATTAATGAGAAATAGAACAGGTGTTCCTAATAATTCTTTAGGTGAGTGTATATTACACATACGGTATATTACAGCATTAGTAAATGCAGGCTAGTATTCTCTATTCAGCTAGACAGAAATAATCTTATAGCACATGGCTGAGAAATTACCCATGTAAATCTAGATTATTTGTATATATGACAAAGCACCTAGATCTGCTGGAAGGTACTGGCAGAGGTATAGTCTCAACAAAGCAGGATCCTTGGTGGCTCTATTCACTGGGTCAAAGGCACAGGAGAGGAGAAGGCACGGGAGTTTGGATACACATGCTCAGGATTGCCAACCATCTGTAAATTCTTGGTCAGTCATTCCGTCATAATAAGAAGTCTATGCTGGGCATAGACTTCTATTCTGATGGAATGCAATACGGAATGCCTCTCATAGGATTCCGTGGTGCATGCCATCATAGCATTCTGTTATGGTCCGTGGTAACGGAATCCATTACAGAATTCTTAGATAACCCGAACGCCGAACTTGCAAATCGCAGGTTTGCCCAACACTATTCATTATCCATTCACTTTGTATGGGGCCCACTAATGGAGCTCCGGTTGACTTGTGTATCATTGATTGGCACTTATAATTGGCCCAGTGATGGCCCACAATGGTTGTGAAGCCACTGTGCCAACTAACTAGTTTGACGTTGGGCTATTCCTGAGGGAGTTGTCCTGGCGGTCCCCTGGTTGTCACCCTTTAACCCCTACACAGGGATCTGGCCTTCGCTGCAGAGGAGCCATCAGGCTGCTACTTCTTGGAATAGTGCTGGTGTAGTTGGCAATTGTATTCATCCTGTATGGTGAACATTGCAATAGAAGAAAAAATCAAAATGGATGATTCACAATTTTTTTAAACTTTACCTCCCCCAAAAAATTGATATAAAATAAATAAAAAGTCATCAAAAAGTCACACACCCCAAAATGGAATCACTAAAATCTACAGTTTGCTCTGCAAAAAAGTCCTCACACAGCCTCATAGACATAAATATAAAAAAAAATTATGTGGGTCAGAATATGGCGATGAGAAGAATTTTTTTTTCCAAAATTTAAAACACAAGAAACACAAGAAAAACTATACAAATGTGGTATCGTTGTAATCATTCTGAGAGAATGAAGGGTACATGTCAGTTTTACAGCATAGGGAACTCCATAAAAATGAAACCCATAAAACTATGGCGGAATTGCTTGTCTTTTTCCAATTCTACCCCATTTGGATTTTTTTCCCCCAACTTTCCACTACATTGTATGTAATATTAAATAGTGCTATTAGTAGCACAACTTGTCCCCCAAAAAAACAAGCCGTAATTTGGCTATGTGAAGAAAAAAAGAAAAAACTTATGGCTCTGGAAAGGCAGAGAGTGAAAAATGAAAATGGAAAATCGCAAGGTCCTGAAGTTTAAGCCTTAAGAAGAACAATTCGACCTCAAAGCTACCAGTGGCAGACATGTCCAGTGTGACTAGGACAACAAAGAGGATAAAGAATTCTTGTAGAGAGCGCAGAGTGATACTTCATTAATTTCTAACAGGTTAAGCCATGCAAGCTACATACATGTATCCTCATATTGTGTATTGGTATACGTGATAGTGGCAGGGGCATCCATTAAACAGACCATTGTTCCCCCCTTTCATCGACAAATGCTGAAAGAGTGTTCTGTTGGTCTGCGTTCTGCGGTATCTAGACAGGTTTCCGTTTTTAGTCGCATGGAATAGATTGTGCCTGAGCAGCTCTTGCTCTGGTGGACTTGGCACATACATGTATTACATGCTAGACCATTCCTTTAAATGGCTGTTACCTAATACTTAAAGGGTGACTAAACCCCTGTTCAGAAAATGAAGGAACAGTAGTACAGCTCAGAATGCTGTTCCCCTTCTGCTTTCAAAGCTCTGAGCAGTGCTTCTGCACCATTATTTAAAACATTTTTTAAAGAAAGGTTTAGGTACTCTATAAGTTACCCCGCAGCAGTTTCTGAAGCTGGACCTTCAATCAGGTAATTGCTGAGCTGACTGCAATTTTCAAAAGGGTAGATTTATCAAAACTGGTGTAAAGAAAAACTGGCATTGCCCAAAGCAGCAATCAGATTCCACCTTTCATTTTTCAGAGCTACTTTCAAGAATGAAAGGTGGGTTGTGATTGGTTGCTATAAGCTACTAAACTAGTTTTTTTTACACCGGTTTATAAATGTCACCCATTTTCTTTTTCTACTTTTCTACCAATTCTACCAGCCACAAATGTTGCAGCTTTGGGTGGGTTCACATCACGTTTTATGCCTCTTTTCGACATATACGTTAGAAAAAAATGATACAAAACACAGCACACACAGTGTCCGGTAAAATGGTATACAATGCAATGGTAAAAAAAAAATACTTTTTTTTTACAATGGTAAAAACAAAGGACACTTTTTTTTTTTTAATCTAAGGGCTCATTCACACGACCGTGTGAAGCCCGTGCCCGTTGCGGTCCGCAATGCACGAGCACCAACCGTGGCCCAGCCGCATGGGGATTGTGGACCCATTCAACTTGAATGGGTCCGCGATCCCTCTGTTCCGCAAAAAGATAGAGCATGTTCTATCTTTTTGCGGTGCGGAGGCACGGAACGGAACCCCGTAGTGTTCCATTCCGTGCTTCCATTCCGCATCTCCGGATTTGCGGACCCGTTGAAGTGAATGGGTCCGCATCAGTGATGCGGAATGCACACGGAACGGTGCCCATGTATTGCGGATCCGCAAATGCGGTCCGCAATACGGCAACGGGCAGCACACATTCGTGTGAATGAGCCCTAACGTATACAAAAAACGTATACATTAAACGGATGGGAATAAGAAATGTGAACCCAGCCTTACCCAGGCACTGACACCCTGCTATTCTGCTGCTTCCTAGATAAACGAATCACGATCTGAACACACATTGCATGTGCCACAAATCCCAATCCCCGATCTCTACTATAAACGTAGTCATGTCTGTGTTTCTTGCTCTTAGGACACTGCACCATAAGGGCCTATTAGGCCTCATGCACACGAGCATATGTATTTTGCTGTCCACAAACCGCAGATCTACAAAATACACATACCAGCAGTGTGCATCTTGCTATTTCCATGGGCCCCATTGTCAAAATGCCTATCGAGCAATTATCGTTAGAATCTTTTTTTTTTCTTTTATATATATAATCGTTCGGATTTGACAAATTATTGTCACGTCATAATGTGCAGCACTTGAATGATGAGTGACAAATCATTTCTTTCTGTGGAACGGACAAAGGGTAAATAGTCGAGGAGTGAACAAGCAGCAATGGCAGTCACGAGCAAACAGTGAAAAATATTTAGCGATAATTTGTGTAACTTTTGATTCACTAAATCTTCATTTGCATCTTGTTAATAAAAAACACATACCCGTCTAATAGGGCCCTTACAAATATACCATCATTTATTTAGTTAGCAATCATTCACTGTTTACATGCCATACTTGCCCGTGTAAGAGATGCTAGCCATTGGTTTGCACCTGCTGCCCTCTTGTGGTAATTTAGTAAAGACCACTTGCTTGATAGAAACATTATTGATGACTGGAGTTTTCTATAGTTTAACAATTAAAGTAAAAATGTTAACAAAGATCAATACTCAGTGAGACCAGCGGATAGGTGCAGGCATTAATGACGTACCTTAAATGCTCTGCAGATCCAGCCAAAATCTGCAGAGCATTTACTGATGGAATAAAAGGGAGAAGTGATTGAGAGGAGCACTTCTGCAAGCCCATCGATAATGTCTGTGAGCCATATAATAATAAGGTACGCAAAAGGCAATGCTCGAATATCTTAAAGGACAAGGTATGTTAGATACCACTACATGGGGTGGATATTTTTTTATATAGTTACCAGCGAACCATCCAGGCTACAAGTAAAGTTAGTGAACATAGTGAATAACATTTTCATTTTTCTTACAGAATAATGAAGTTTCATGTAGCAAAGAGGAAGTTTAAAGAAACTTTGCGCCCATATGATGTGAAAGATGTGATTGAGCAATATTCTGCTGGCCACTTGGATATGTTATGCAGGATAAAGAGCCTCCAAACTCGGTTAGTACTACGCATGTTTTCTTTTTAACAATGTCTTCAGATCATAACATTAAGAAGATTTGAAGGGTTGTCTCAATGCTTCTTCCCATAGTCTCTTATATAATCAAAATATGTATTTTTTATATTTATTTTAGATTATATGTGGAATTTATCATGCTCTGCACTCAGGGACATACACAGATCTCATAAAGCCCCATACCAAAACTTAGTATGGGCCCGTCTGCAAAGCACAATGCCCCAGATTTCAAATGAATTTACGTCTATTTTATTAAGCGCCAAAAAATTGTCCCTCTCCTCATCACCCACGTTGTCTGACTTCAACCTTATTTTTTTGTGCAATTACACCAGACAGCTGGAATAACTACATTCATTAATCTCCGCCATACAGCTCTAAATCACTGCTTCTCTTCAGATAATACTTTACAAAACTTGCCGCCTGCCCTGCAGCCACCACTAGGGGAAGCTCAGTGCACATGACCAGGGTATTGTCGATTCGCTGCCCTCAATTTTTTCCCAATCCCCAAAAAGACAAAAAAGCGCCGAACAATTTTACGGCGCCTTCTCCTCAATGACACTGGCCAGGATTGCAAATGCCTGCAACCAATTGGAAAAAGTCTGCGGAATCAGCCGATGCCGCCGCTTATCCTCATCTTCCTTCTTTTTATCCTCCTTCCGTTCCCTATATAAATTAAATCTTTCAAGTGGGAGTAACGAGAATATATCAACGTACTCCCCCCTCCAGATCCTTTCCTTAACCTCGGGCTTCAAATGGGCCCCCAGCGGCCCCTCAAAGCACACGTAAACCTCGCCCCTTGCCGCATCGTCCAGACGAGGTTCCCCTTTTTCCATAGCCCCCTCCCTCACAACCAAGCCTTGCGAAACCGATGACCCCCCGGGCCATTTCCCACTAGCCCTTTAACTAGCTCCCGCAAACCCAACAACAACTCCCCCAGACCGCCCGTGACGGACGCGCCTGGGCCCCCCGCAACCACAGGAGCCCCTCCCCCAAAACAAGAAACCGTTAACGGAAAAACCCCTTGTGTCTCAACTAGCTGCGTGGACGCTGTGACTCCACCAGCCGCAACGTGAGGGAGCTTGACCGGCGCAGACTACTCCTCTGGACGTCCCCGTGACTCCACCAGCTGCAACGTGAGGGAGCTTGACCGGCGCAGACTACTCCTCTGGACGTCCCCGTCTCCTCACCAACCAAAGAACTCTCTCCTGAAATCGCAGTCCTCCAAGCCTGCAGTACTGCAGCTTCGCCACTAGGGGCCGCCACCGCTTCTAGGTCAGCCTCCTGCTGCCCGATTCTCTTCTCTAGCACAAGGCCGCCATTTTGACCTTGACCTCACAAGGCCGCTCGCCTGGATGCGATTACTTCGTTCTCCCACGCCGGGCACACTCACCCCGCCTGGGGCAGCTGCCGATCCCGCTCCAGCTCCCCCGCCGCTTGCTGCTGAGGAGGAGGCGTCCGGGCTCCCCCCACCCAGGTCCCGCCTGAAACATGGATTCCTCCAGCACGCGACCGCCGGGCACTTGTGCTCCTGCCCGCGGAGCGTGCCTGAGGGTCCCTGGAGGGGCTCCTGATCCGGCGCCGGACCCGCGGGGTCTCATCAGGACTGAGGCGCGTCGGAGGCCTGGTCCTCCGCGGCCGGCTACTGGGGGACACCACGGCACCTGCATCCCCCGACCCCGGCAGCAATCCCCGGATGGAATCCTGCAGCCACTCCGTCTCTCTGCTTGTCGCTGTGGCCCGCAGCTGCGCCAACAGCGTCTCCACCTCAGACAACGGGGCAGACATCGTTCATACAGGTGACCGCAGCACTCTATGCTGGGCTGCTACACCATATCTGGCCCCCCGCACTGACCCTTTTCCCGCTCCTGCTACCCCCTTATAAAACCTAGCCCCCTCCCCTGCACGCCTCCTCCTCTTCTCATACATTAACCCCTCCCTGACCTTCCTTCACCTAACACTCCCTCCCAACCCGGTCAAGCCAGGCTTCCCCCCAGGCTTTTAGCCCTAGGTCCGGCCTGAACTGGAATTTATATAGTTATCATTAACTGCAATAGAAGCTTCAGTAATCTCTTTGCACTGAGCTCCCTGTAGTGTCAGCTGCACGTCAGGAAGAGAAGAAGGAGTTCACTGCTGAGTCCCCCTCCCACCAAGTCCCATAGCAGTTGTATGGTCTGCCTCTGCTTAAGCCAAGCCACTGTCTGCGCTCTAAAATTCTAGTTTCAAAAAGTCACAGAATAGAGCTTTTCACCTTTGTTGGATTAAATTTTGTGACTTTTTGCTTTTTACACAACTCACTCTAGTTTGGAAAAGTAGGTGTGAAGGCTGTGTGACTCCAACTTCCAGCATCACAGCTACAAGGTAACAGTTGATTGGGGAGTGTGCGGGGTGTTGGACCCCCACCAGTCTGATGTTGATAGCCTATCTTGAGGATAGGTCATCAATCTCAAAATCATGGACAACCCCTTTAAAATGTTTTATAGCAATGTCTTTCTGTGGGTACCACCGTGAAATGTGGAATAAACTGTATACTCAAGAGCTGACAGGATTATATTGTGAAAACAAATAGCCTTTTGCCTGGTTTTAATTCTTATTAGAAAAAAAGGTTAATTTTTTATATAGAGACAGTGCCACTCTAGTTCATGGGGTATGGTTGGGTTTGCAGCTCAGCCACATTTAGCACATGGTTAAAGGGGTTGTCCTACGAAAAAAATATTCTACAGTTTTAAAACCACCATCTGAATCTAAATACTTTTGTAATTGCATGTAATTAAAACTTTAGTATAGCTACTGAGTTATTCACGGACATCTCTCTATATAGCTCCAACTGCTGTTTGCCCTTTTCTAATTTCTCTGCACTGAGATGGAAGCACATCCTTAGTTCCATCCTTCAACTGCCACCAGCTGCAGTAGAAAGGACACATCCCCTGGAATGGTCCACGCCACCTAAGATGCCAGCTTGAAATTAATCAAGCAGAGCAATTGGAGCAATGAATGGAGAGATCTCTGGATCCACGTGAGGTACAGGGCTGGTTCTAGCTTTGTTAGAAAGAGATTGTCATGAACTATATGATAACTGCTTTTCATTTTTTACATTAATCATGGGACAACCCCTTTAAGAGTAAGGTCACTTTCACAAATTTGTATTCTGGTCAGTATTTTGCATCAGTGTTTCTAAGCCAAAACCAGGAGTGCATCCAGAACATGGAAGATGTGCAATTGTCTCCATGATTCTTTTTTCTCTTTATGTTCCATTCCTGGTGTTAGCTCACAAATACTGACCACAATATTGCTGTGTGCAAGGGATCCAGCTCTGTTTTTGGAACAAAAAGTACATTTTTATTAGGCCTCCTGCAAACGACTGCATCAATTTTGCGATCCGCAAACCGGGGATACCTACCAAGTAAATCACGCAATTTTCTCGGGCCCCCATTGTAGAAATGCCTATTCTTGTCAGCAAAATGGACAGGAATAGGACATGTTTTGTAATTTGCAAAACAGCCGCATTGATGTGGACAGCACACGGATGATGTCCTTGTGCTGTCCGCATTTTTGTGGCCCCATACAAATGAATGGGTCCACATGCGATCTGCAAAAGATGCGGATCGGACTCAGACCAAAGTACGGTCGTGTGCATGAGGTCTTAATCTAATATTATTACGTTGAAGTGGATAGAAAGCAAGATGTAAACAGGTGGAAACAATATCATTGATAGAGATTTGTGAAATTTTGTACATTTACACAAAATGTCAGGTGAACATAGTGCTGTTGGCTTTTGCATTCTTTAAATGATGTCTTTCTGCTGTATTTTTGCAGTATGAATTACATGAAAAAATTTTCATTTACAGAGTTGATCAGATTCTTGGAAAAGGTCAAATAGCAACAGATAAAAAGAGTCGGGAAAAAACTGTACATGAAATTGAGGCAGGAGATGACCTCAGCATGTTGGGCCGAGTAGTTAAAGTGGAGAAGCAGGTAAAATATATATAATATTTTGTATTATTATTAATAATAAGGCTAGCCTAGTCCTCCATAGGGACAGCTTCTCTCTGCAGCAGGTCAATGTGCAAATCCATATGCCCTGATAGGTCGTATGAAAAGGGGTTGTCTACTAAGTCATTTGAAAGGGGATGGCTAAGGCTACTTTCACACTAGCGTTTTTTGCGGATCCGTAATGGATTTGCAAAAACGCTTCTGTTACAATAATACAACCGGATGCATCCGTCATGAACGGATCCAGTTGTATTATGTCTTATATAGCCAAGACGGATCCGTCATGAACTCCATTGAAAGTCAATTGGGGACGGATCTGTTTTCTATTGTGTCAGAAAAAACGGATCCGTCCCCAATGACTTACATTGTGTGTCAGGACGGCCACATCGCGGACAGAAAAACGCTGCTTGCAATGTAATTCTGTCCACGATGGGGACGCAACCAAACGGAACGGAATGCATTTTGGTGCATTCCATTTCGTTCAGTTCAATTTTGTGCCCATTGAGAATGAATGCGGACAAAACTGAAGCGTTTTCATCTGCTATTGAGATCCTATGATGGATCTCAATAGCGGAATTGAAACCGCAAGTGTGAAAGTAGCCTTAAGCAGATGATCCCATAAACACTTTATGGGGAATGTATCATTGTTTGTATATTCGAGGTTTGTTTTTAGAGTTGCTATGTGCACCTGCGCCAGATTTATGAAAATGGCACACAGTAATAATAAGTGCAATGTGGTTGCTGTTATTTCAGTAAGGCCTCATGCACACGACCGTTGTGTGCATTCGTGGCCGTTGTTCCGTTTTCCGTGATTTTCTGCGGACCCATTGACTTTTCAAAATGCACCGTTGTTCATCCGCGGCCGTGATCCGTGTTTCCTGTCCGTCAAAAAAATATGACCTGTCCTATTTTTTTGACGGACAACGGTTCACGGACCCATTCAAGTCAATGGGTCCGTGAAAAAACATGGATGCACACAAGATTGGCATCCGCGTCCGTGATCCGTGGCCGTTGGCAACTTTCACACAGACGGATCGCGGATCCGTCTGCATAAAAGCTTTTTCAGATATGAGTTTTCACTTCGTGAAAACTCATATCCGACAGTATATTCTAACACAGAGGCGTTCCCATAGTGATGGAGACGCTTAAAGTTAGAATATACTGAGAACTGTATACATGACTGCCCCCTGCTGCCTGGCAGCACCCGATCTTTTACAGGGGGCTGTGATCCGCACAATTAACCCCTCAGGTGCCGCACCTAAAGGGTTAATTGTGCGTATCATAGCCCTCTGTAAGAGATCAGGTGCTGCCCCCTCCCTCCCCAATATTATATTCATTGGTGGCCAGTGTGGCCTCCCCTCTCCCCCTCCCAGTTAAAATCACGTTCCGAATCCCCCATCATTGGTGGCCAGTGCGGCCTCACCTCTCCCCCCCCCCCTAGTTGGGGGAACGTGATTTTAACTAGGGGGGGGAGATGTGAGGCCGCACTGGTCACCAATGATGGGGGATTCAGAACGTGATTTTAACTAAGGGGGGGGGGGGAGAGGGGAGGCCGCACTGGCCACCAATGATGGGGGATTCGGAAAGTGATTTTAACAAGGGGGGGGGAGATGTGAGGCCGCACTGGCCACCAACCAATGATGAGGGATTCGGAACGTGATTTTAACAAGGGGGGGGAGATGTGAGGCCGCACTGGCCACCAATGAATATAATATTGGGGAGGGAGGGGGTCTGCCCCCTCCTGCCTGGCAGCACCTGATCTCTTACAGGGGGCTATGATACGCACAATTAACCCTTTAGGTGCGGCACCTGAGGGGTTAATTGTGCAGATCACAGCCCCCTGTAAAAGATCGGGTGCTGCCAGGCAGCAGGGGGCAGTCATGTACACAGTTCATAGGATATTCTAACTTGAAGCGTCCCCATCACTATGGGAACGCCTCTGTGTTAGAATATACTGTCGGATATGAGTTTCACGATCTAACTCAAATCCGATGGTATATTCTAACATAGAGGCGTTCCCATGGTGATGGGGACGCTTCAAGTTAAAATATACCATCGGATTGGAGAAAACTCCGATCCTATGGTATATTAACTCCTGACTTTACATTGAAAGTCAATGGGGGACGGATCCGTTTGCAATTGCACCATATTGTGTCAACGTCAAACGGATCCGTCCACATTGACTTGCATTGTAAGTCAGGATGGATCCGTTTGGCTCCGCACAGCCAGGCGGACACCAAAACGACTTTTTTTTTCATGTCTGTGGATCCTCCAAAAATCAAGGAAGACCCACGGACGAAAAAACGGTCACGGATCACGGACCAACGGAACCCCGTTTTGCGGACCGTGAAAAAATACTGTCATGTGCATGAGGCCTAAGAGTACACCTGGTGATTCCTGGCATGGCACAGAATGGCACAGCCAGCCAATTGGTGTGGATCACAGCACACAACCCCTCACCAGTCAGACTCTTATATCCTATCTTATGAATAGGATATACGTTTACGACTTATCACAAACTAAACAGGTTTTCTCATCTCATACTTTTATGGCATAGCCACAGGACCCACTTCTGGGACTTGCATCTATGTCGAGAACAGAGCAGCATTTGACAGGTGAAAGGTACAGAGAATTGTCCGCACGTATGCAGCTTTCTCTGTTCACTTCTGTGAGAGTTCTGAGGACAGTTGAGCAATGGCGCTTGAGACTCTTATAGAAGTTAATGGAGAAAACTGCACATGCACAGCCATCTTTCCATAGCCAGCTAATAGGGCCCTCATCTGTTGGACTTTTATAGCGTATCTTGTTGATATTCCAAATCAGTTGGGTGAGAATACCCCTTTAAGCTATGCTCACATAAGATTATCATCTATGGTACACTTTATAGTAATTTATACAGTGGATATAAAAAGTCTACACACCCCTGTTAAAATGTCAGGTTTCTGTGCTGTAAAAAAAAAATGAGGCAAAGATAAATCATTTCAGAACTTTTCCACCTTTAATGTGACCTATAAACTGTACAACTCAATTGGAAAACAAACTGAAATCTTTTAGGTGGAGGGAAGAAAACAAAAAAAAACTAATATAATGTGGTTGCATAAGTGTGCACACCCTCTTATAACTGGGGCTGTAGCTGTGTTCAGAATTAAGCAATCACATTCAAAATCATGTTAAATACGAGTCAGCATACACCTGCCATCATTTAAAGTGCCTCTGATTAACCCCAAATAAAGTTTAGCTGCTCTAGTTGGTCTTTCCTGAAATTTTCTTAGTCGCATCCCACAGCAAAAGCCATGGTCCACAGAGCTTCCAAAGCATCAGAGGGATCTCATTGTTAAAAGGTATCAGTTAGGAGAAGGGTACAAAAGAATTTCCAAGGCATTAGATATACCATGGAACACAGTGAAGACAGTCCTCGTCAAGTGGAGAAAATATGGCACAATAGTGACATTACCAAGAACTGGATGTCCCTTCAAAATTGATGAAAATACGAGAAGAAAACTGGTCTGGGAGGCTACCAAGAGGCCTACAGCAACATTAAAGGAGCTGCAGGAATATCTGGCAAGTACTGGCTGTGTGGTACATGTGACAACAATCTCCCGTATTCTTCATATGTCTGGGCTATGGGGTAGAGTGGCAAGACGAAAGCCTTTTCTTACGAAGAAAAACATCCAAGCCAGGCTACATTTTGCAAAAACACATCTGAAGTCTCCCAAAAGCATGTGGGAAAAAGTGTTATGGTCTGATGAAACCAAGGTTGAACTTTTTGGCCATAATTCCAAAAGATATGTTTGGCGCAAAAACAACACTACACATCACCAAAAGAACACCATACCCACAGTGAAGCATGGTGGTGGCAGCATCATGCTTTGGGGCTGTTTTTCTTCAGATGGAACTGGGGCCTTAGTTAAGCTAGAGGGAATTTTGAACAGTTCCAAATACCAGTCAATATTGGCACAAAACCTTCAGGCATCTGCTAGAAAGCTGAACATGAAGAGGAACTTCATCTTTCAGCATGACAACGACCCAAAGCATACATCCAAATCAACAAAGGAATGGCTTCACCAGAAGAAGATTAAAGTTTTGGAATGGCCCAGCCAGAGCCCGGACCTGAAACCGATTGAAAATCTGTGGGGTGATCTGAAGAGGGCTGAAGAGGGCTGTGCACAGGAGATGCCCTCTCAATCTGACAGATTTGGAGTGTTTTTGCCAAGAAGAGTGAGCAAATCTTGCCAAGTCAAAATGTGCCATGCTGATAGACTCATACCCAAAAAGACTGAGTGCTGTAATAAAATCAAAAGGTGCTTCAACAAAGTATTACCGTAGTTTAAGGGTGTGCACACTTATGCAACCATATTATTTTATATTTTTTCTTCCCTCTACTTAAAAGATTTCAGTTTGTTTTTCAATTGAGTTGTACAGTTTATAGGTCACATTAAAGGTGGAAAAAGTTCTGAAATGATTTATCTTTGTCTAATTTTTTTACATCACAGAAACCTGACATTTTAACAGGGGTGTGTAGACTTTTTATATCCACTATATGTAAATTTGTATGTGAAAAAACAGAAGAGAAAGAGGGCAACGTTCATTTGGTATACCTTTCAGATGTCTAGAGTCTTAAAGTGACCAACTAGTCAGGAGCTCAAAAATTATATTTGTTAGTACCTACAGGGAAGTACTGGTAATTCATCATTTTCAGATCATGCTCCTGGGCTGCCTTCTAGCTCAGCTCCAATCCAGATAAACATCACTATAATAACTATGCACATAAAATGTGGCAGTCAGAGAACTGCCCATATAAATGTGCGATCCATATAAATGTGATAGTAAGAAATGTGGATACAAATCTGTCAGCCACAAACCTCAATGATCCTGCACTGCACTCTGCTTTTATAACAGATACTTACATGTGATCAATCATTAGGAAGCAACTTAAATTTAGGTTTCACACTCAAGGCTAGGTTAATAATTGCCTAAGGATATAACGTATTCACATTTTCCTTTTGTTGTTCTATTGCTTTTTAAATACCTACAATAACATGAATTTGTCCAGTAAAAAATAAGCCAGTTACAGTATCAATCCATCAAGATCTAATAGATCCATCAAAATCTATTAGAATCCATAACAAAATAGATCATGATAGACCGGCCATAATTTCTATAAACAGAGTCTAAGGGACCTTATATATATATGAATTTTGTCTGGTGTTTTTTTTTTTTACTAATAAAAACCACCAGAATAACTGCAGGCTTATTTTTAATTTTTTTTGGCCACCTACAGTTTTTGCAGCATCTTTTCTTTTTCTGTCATGCATTCTAATCAGTCTTAGCCTTTAAATACCCAGGGAAAGCTAGCTATGTACACCTTTAGGGACAATTTTTTTAATTATTGCATTGTTCGCACTTTGAGTAAAAAATTTCAATTGGTCAATTTTCAAAAAAGTTTAACCACTGTCTTTGTGCAGCCTTATGTTTATCTAGTATCTGGACTTGAATTTTCACTCTGTTCCGTCATGCAGCTCAGCTGATTGGCTTCTTATCTCTAATCTCTGACCTTATAAAAACTCATTATAGCTTAGTTCTTATCTTATTGCTAAGAATTTGACTTAAATACATGTTTATGACCTTTTAGTAATTTAGAGATGAGGTTTATTAGATGAGTGGAACAAAGTGAAAGTATGAAGTAGAAGAACAGTTAACCCGACTCCAATTTTTTTTTAATAAAGACCAATTGAAAAAATTATGGTATTTTAAGCCCAAAAATGAGTAAAATGCAATCATATAACAAAATGCCTCTGAAGGTGTACATAACCTTTAAAAGGGTTGCTTGGAAATACATTATTTCTAACGGTTGCTGGCAACCTGCCTATTGTACTGAAAGGATCATACTTACCTCCTCCCCGTCCCTCCAGTCCACTGCGCTAGAACTCGCATATCCATCTTCCAGTGCATGGTTTGTTTTCTTCCTCCTTGACATGGGCATATTCATCTGATATTCTTTAGCCAACCACTGGCTTTAGCCGTGAAATGTCCACTGGAGACACGTCACTGCTGAAGCCAGTGGTTGCATGAAGATTAGGTGATCATGCCAATGCCAAGGAAGAAGAAAACAAAACCAGACAGGAAGATGGAAACACCAGCTCAGAGGACCGGAGCAGTGGGGAGCAGGCAAGTATGATCCTTTTAGTATGGCAGGCAGGCTGGCAGCAACTGTTAGAAATTATGTATTGATGTATTCCCAGACAACCCCTTTAAGACAGCTTCCCCTATGGCAGTGTGCCCGAGCAAAAAGGTTCCTAGCTTGCCTAGTCCATGTGTATGTGTGCTTAGTGTCGTCTGATCTTCTGTGCCTGACCTGTGCTTGTTGAATGTGTTGAACCTGTTCTGCCTTCCCTGACCTTTTCCTGTTTATTGTACTGACCTGGTGTCACCTGCCCTGATCTATTTGCTGGATTGAACAAAATCTCCCTGTCCTGATCTCGGCTTGACTACGATTGCAGCTGTCACCTTTGGTGCTACACCATGGTGTCTCTTGATCTACGTGAGTCAGCTGTCACTGAACAGAGACTAGTCCAAAAAGTAGCAAACGTATGGTTCCCCTCCAGCAAAAACCAGATCCTTGTATAGGGGTTGAAAGGTTGAAAAACTGTGGGAAGGGGCATTTAGATAATGTCATTAGGTATATCCTAAGTCAAATCTGTTCATTGACAGTGGATTAAAGCCTGCTGCATTACAGTTTGCTCAAGTCATGACTCCGCTGGCCTTCCAAAGTTGGGGTTACAGGACAACCTGTTCAATACCTGAATACCATCTTCACTTACCTGGAGTCCTCAAGCTGCAGCATCTGCACCGTAGCACAGCCTGTTCCTCCTTCTGGTATTGGTGAATTGCATCAACAACTACCACCATACAATGAGGGAGATACCAAGATTACCTTCCTGCTGTCACTCCTATCTTGTAAAATTTTGTCTTGGGCCACACTCTTCTGGGGACAAAGAGATCCCCTAACATCTGAGCTATAATAATTTTTGTCGACCTTCTGTAAGGTCTTTGAGGAACCTGGTCAGACTGCCTCTGCAGCACCTTCTTTGCTATGCCTTCTCCAGATCAACATAAGTGTCAGGCAGTATGCCACTGTCCTCTGAGTTGTCCTGGAAAGAGACACTGGTGGCCACCTTTTGAGAGGGTCTGGCAGGCCAAATCATTGACAAGTCGGCAGGTTAGGATTTACTAGCTGCTCTGGATGACATGATCATTCTGGCCAATCACATAGACTTCGGGGGAGTGTCTCAGAGAGCTGGTTTGGGAAAGGATAACTCCACAACTGGTATCTTCCTTCTATAGGCCCTTGCTCTCAAACCCCCCTGCCCCCATTGTCCATTATGTGAAAAACTGCCCTATTTAGTTGGGAAACTCAAATGTGTAGGGTCAATAGGAGTGGTGACCCTAGGTGAAGATGACCTCCTTCCAAAGCTAATATCCAGTTCTCTAAAAAGGACTTTCTGGACTCCCGGCAACTTCTTTCATCAGGCCTTAGTGACCTGGTACCTCGTACCCACAGTACCCCTGGAGAAGAATTTGACTGTGGCCTTAATCAATGGAGTACTTCTTTCAGAACCTATCCTTTACTCTAATGTGCCCAGAGATCTCTAGATAGGGGTTGTGCAGAAAACATCCCCTTTTGTGTTCTACCTGAATCCATCAGTCCATTGTTGTTGGGGTTACCTTGGCTACAACTCCTTGCTCCTGTTATTGAGTGAGACACCTGGCAAGTTCTTCATTGGGGGTCTTGATGTCACTAATGTTGTCTGTCTGTCCCAAGGCCTGAAATCCCACAAAACCTTTCTCCCCTGCACCAGCCTGTTTCTTGTCAAAAAGAAGGGTAGTTCATTGTGGCCCATCAATGACTATCATGATCTGAACAAGATCACTTTAAAAAACAAATACCTGACCTTTTTCACAGTACTGGTAAGGCTAGGATCCTCACCAAATTGGATTTCCAGGGAGCCTATGACCTGATACGCATCTGTGAGGGGGACAAGTGGAATATAGCGTTTAACTCCTGTGACTGTTATTATGAATATCTCATCATGTTGTTTGGCCTCAGCACATCCCAGCTATCTTCCAAAGATTTGTAAACGACATATTGCGAGATATGCTCTACGTTTCTGTAGTGGATGTCTGGACATCTTGATTTACTTGCCTGAACTGATATGCATGTACATGCCATCCTACAGTGTCTGGTGTCTGGGGAAGAACAGGCTCTATGCCAAGTTGGAGAGTTACCTAATTAAAAAAATGTCCCATCCTTTTATGGGTTATGTGACCTCTGACCACAATCTACAGATGGACACTGAAAAGCTTCAAAGAAAAAACGATAGTTAGCACATTCCAATGCACAGGCGCATGTCGCCTTGGCTGGAAATACAAAAACAAACACAATGCAACAGCACTCTGAAAACACAAAAAACAAAATATATAAAATAGTGCCATACTTACTATATACTAGTGCTAATGCTCTACTCATTATATAAAATGTGAGATTGTTGGCAAATACATTTTGTATAAAATCATTTGTACCTGTCCACTACGGCAAGGTGACAAGCCAAATATATGCTGAGCTCACTCTGTATTTTACCTCTCCTGATGCCAAATGGCCTTTATACTTGCATTAATTAAAATCGGCCTGTGGGAGAGACAAGTTAGTCAGGAGTGCACAACCAAAATAGAAACAGCCACATCTCCAAAAGCAAACTGCAAAGAAAAAATAACTAATGCACCTTCACATTGGGTTGTGCTTTCTTTTTTTTCTTTGTCCTCTGCACTTGTAGATGTGGCTATCTCCGTTTGGGATGTGCATTCCTAACTAACCTGTCTCTCCCACAAGCTCCTTTTAATTAATGCAAGTAGAAAGGTAAATAATGCTCTCCCTGTATTCATTAGAGGCCATTTAGCAGCAGGAGAGTGAGCTCAGCATATATTTGTAACCTGCCTTCCCTGAATTTTTTGGAGGCCAGTTAGCACCAAAAGAGGTAGCATTTAGCGTAGGTTCCTGTCCAAAAGAGATCACCTTGCTGTGGTAGACAGGCACAAGTGATTTTGTACAAATTGTATTTGCCAAGAATCTCACATTTATATAATGAGTATAACATTAGCACTAGTATGTTTTCTATAGTGAATATGGCACTATTTTATATGTTTTGGTTTTTTGTTTGCAGACAGCTGTTGCATTGTGGACATGAACAGTTGTCTGTGGTCCTTGACTGGCTCCATCCACAGGGCCAGCCAGAAGTTCATCCCACATTTATCCACACTCACTATGTCTATCTCTGCTCTCAGCAGGAAGGGGGTGAATTTCAAATAATGGACACCTAAAGTCAAAGCTTAATCCTAGTCTCACAGGGGCCTTCTCCTCACCATCCATCTTGTATCATCCTGATGTCACAGGACAATTCTTCTTGGAGGTGACATCTCTTCCGTAGGTGCTGGAGCGGTGCTGACTAAGTAGAATTTCTGTGCTAAAACTGTTGCATATAGCTTTATCTCCAAGTCTTTCATCTCAGCTGAGCGTAATTATTCAATCTGAGACCACAAGCTGCTCACCATCAGGTTGGCTTTGGGGAAGTAGAGACATCTTCTGGAGAGTGTTGGTCAACCTGTGGTTGACAACTACCACTAGAATCTGACCTATCTCCTGACTGCTTAGTTTCTCAATCCTCTTCAAGCCAGATGGACACTGTTCTTTGCCCTCTTCAACTTTGTTCTGCATGTTCTTCCTGTGGAGAACATCAAGGTGGATGTTCTCTCACAGTCCAGACCATATAACGGAGCTATGACACATTATCAGTCCAGCCCAAATTATGCCTATAGCTCCTACCTTAGTTAAAGGGGTTATCCCACTTCGCATTTTCATACTTACCTGCTGCCAGCGCGCCTTTCACTTCCTGGATTCTTGCTGGGGGCGGGCTTCATCTTGATTGAAGTCTTCTCCCGGCTGGGCCGCGCGCTGGACTGAATGTGCACGCCGCCGCGCATGCGACCTGGTGACTTATTCCTGGCCAGTATAGTACAGAGCCGGCATGTACGTTCGCGGCTCTGTACCATTCTGGCCAGGAAGAAGTCACCATCGCGCATGCGCGGCGGCGTGCGCGTTCAGGACAGCGAGCGGCCCGGCCGGGAGAAAAGAAGGAGTCTTCTGCGCAAGCACGGCCACCTGGATTCCGGAGAAGAGCGGTGGCCGTAACCAGGGGAGACCGAATGACAACAATGAGGTAAGTGGGGATGAATTTTCTCCAAAACGGTGGGAATTGGTTGATCAAATATATTTACAAAAATGATCACTGTCAAATCATTAACAGATTTAACAGTGATCATTATGATGGGATAACCCCTTTAAGGGCATTCTCTCAGGTAAAATGTTTGTTCTTATGGTCAACAGTAGGTTCAGGGAATGTAACTGGCTGGGTGCCCAGGTCTACACCAGACATTAAACTTTATTTACCAATACTAAACTAAACTTTCCCAGGACATGTGTCACTATGTTATCGCCTATGCCACATGTGCACCAAACAAGTCCTCTTGGCAGAAGCCTGCTGGTCTGATCCTCCTTTTGCTTGTGTCAAATGCTCCATGGCAACATATTGTGATGGACTTTATAACAAATCTGCCTCCGTCCTCTGGTTGTACCATGATCTGGGGGGTTGTGCACTGCTTTTCCAAAATGTCTAATTTTGTCCCTCTGAGTGGCTTTCTCAGGCTAAATCTTCCAACCTGTTCATCAAGCACATTGTCTGTACTCCTGGTCTGCCCAAAAACAACCTTTCTGATCAGGAAGTTTAGTTTTTGTCTATGTTCTCGAAGTCCCTTTGTGGATTGCTGGTTGTCAAGCTGGACTTCTCACCATACCATCCTGCGTCCAATGGACAGGTGCTGGTGAATAAATTAGGATCTTGACAATTAACTGTATCATTTACTTTCTTCTCCCAATGACTATTGGGTGTCTTTCCGTCCCTTTGTTGTTCTTATATAAAAGCCGCTCAGGCAATGCAATTTGCAAGTCTCCATTTTTCATTGTATATGCCCTCCATCTATGAATTACACTTCCTGCTCCAGTTTTCTCTGAAGTTGTCAATTCTAGCCTCAAAGAATTTCTTCTTCCTGACTGCAGTTCTCTCTGCCCACATGGCATGTGCACATCCTAATCAGTCCTTAGTCTATGAAAAGTCTCCCCTAAGTATTTAAGGCTTCTTCCAATATCAAAAGGTGCCTGGGCAAAAAGTTTCCCGCTGTAGCTTACCTAGTCCCTGCAAATGTGTGTTTAGTGTTGTCTTATCTTCCATGCTTAACCTCTGCCTGTTGACCATGCTGAACCTGTTCTGCCTCCCTTGACCTTTGGCTTATTTAACGGGTTGAAAGAACTCTTCCCTGGCTTCAGCATGTCAACTGGCTATGATTCTGCCTGTCCCCTTTGCTTCTACACACCAATGTCTTTTAACTTGCTTAGGTTAGCTGTCACTACATGAGGATTACTCAAAAAGGTAGCGGCCTGTTTTGGTTCCCTTGCAGCAAAGACCAAATCCCTGAATAGGGGGGAAAGGGTGAAAACTGGGGAGGGGGTGTGTGTGCACATAATACCCTTATGAGCAGCCATAAGTCAGTGACACAGTGGGCCCACACTTGCTGTGTTACATTTCCATTCAAGAATCCTCAACTGAGTCAAGCAGGTATATGTATGGGGGTGGGGGGGGGGATTTAAGAGGAATAGCTGTTGGTTAAAGTTTATGGACAGCCTTTTATGTTCTCTGTAGAGATTAGCATTGATAAGACAAGTCTAGCTGAAAGAATCAAGAATGTATTGCATTTTGGAGAGTGCCAGACCTATCTCACTGAATCTAGGACACTGTTGTATGTGGCTCATTGTTGTCACTTTAGGTATAGGCATTTTATAAAAAAAAAAAAATTGGCCTAAGAACCACAATCAGTGTAAATGGTAATGATATGATATATGTTTATATAACGTATACTTTTTTTTTGTAGGTACAGTCGATTGAATCAAAATTAGACAGCCTACTTGATATCTACCAACAGGTCTTAAAGAAAGGATCTGCCTCAGCACTGACTTTGGCATCATTTCAGATGCCCCTATTTGAATGTGAACAAACTTCAGATTATCAAAGTCCAATAGACAGCAAAGACTTGTCCAATTCTGCACAGAACAGTGGATTTATAACCAGATCAGCTAGTGCCAATATCCCTCGAGGGTTACAGTTTGTACTCACACCAAATGAATATAATGCACCTACGTATTTTGGATTTAGTCCAACAATGGATAGCCAAGCAACACAGGTGTCGGCAAATATAAATGATGGACCTGTAACTGTAGTAACAAACAATATATCAAACCAAATAAGCCAAGCCTCTAAGCCAACAGCACCAACAACACTACAGATACCAGCTGTATCTCCATTGAAACATATCAACAAACCAGAACCAATTCATATAATTCCTATGACCACAAAAGAGGATGTCTGTGATGTCACCGCATGCCTTGTTGCCTCAAAAGAAAGTGTACAGCCTGCACAGCCCAATCTAACAAAAAATTTTGTAAGGCGGAAAAGCCTCGATACAAATAGTGCGGTATTGTCTTCAGTTCCCTTTACACACAAGGATTTTGGCAAATCAATTTCTGTACAAAATTTGATTCAATCTACAGAAGAACTAAATGAACGGTTGTCATGCAGTGACTCAAGTGTCTCAAGAGGCAGCCAAGAAACATACCCACAGTGGAGGGAGTCTAAACTTTTTATTGCAGATGAAGAGCTGGAGACAGAAACATATGATGCTGCCTCTGAGCCTACAGTGGAAACTACGTTGTTATCTGACTCTTTGAGGACTGGAATAACAAGATCATCTCAAAGCATTAGCAAAACTAGGGATGGTACAGAAACTCTTAGCCCTCCACATGTCAAACATAAATAACATTTTTATAGGGTTTACAGTTTCTTTAGTCATTCATATCATTGCATGAACTTATAATTAGCAGTGCAAGAACTGAAAGAACTTGAAATGAAGGTATACAGTATGAGCCAAACTCTTCTGGTTGCATGAAAACGCATGTTTTAAGTGAAGGCTACAAATGTAATAAAGATATGTGTATATCTTGAACCCTATAAACTATAGAATACTATACACAATGGCTGGTTTAAATGCCCACTGACCTATAAAGTCAATGACACCAAATGTGTTAATGTGCTTTAGTATCACCCAACATTTTTTAGGTACTGTTCACACATTGTACATTCTAAAGCACTTTGAATCTAGATACAAAACAATATCTGTCCACACTAGAACTACAAGGTTGTGTTTACAAGAAAAGGATATTACAGCTGCTAGCAATTTTACCAAGGAAAATCGTAACATTGGACTTTATCCGCTGCTAGTTGTGACAAGATGATACCTACACATTCATACATTTTAGTCATTTAATGCACATATAATAAGAATGTTTATATCTGTATATTTTTGGTGAAATAGTGTTGTGACAAGCATAAAGTTGGCACATCACATTCAGGTTGTTCTTGTCATATAGAAACATTCTTTTGCTACGAAGATTTATAATATATGAAACAAGTCACTGCAGTCTTAACCGTACTAAATGCTGTAAAAACTCTTTCATGAAGGACTTGACCTGTTTACTATAAAGAAAAAAAAAGTTCTGCCTCCACATTTCTGTTAAAAAGTATTTTTGGACGTTAAATGATAGGCTTGTTACGTGAACGTTGTTACATACTGTATATTGTATGTTTGGTGTCCATGTCTATGAAACCTGCTTTAAGGGACATCATTACAGGAAGAAGAAAAAAAGAACTACAGCCATTTTGATTATGTTTTATTTTCTTACATCTTTGATTGGCTTAGTTCTGATAAAGCCATTCTTAGTAGATATTGAAATACATGCTCCTTTGATGGGGGAGATGATAGAAACTCATCGTCCTGAGATGATGTCCTTGCAAATGAGTTATTGTGTTCTACTGTTTATCTGACATGAACAGCGAAAAAGATTGAATGATAAATTTTGAAAGATGTCTGAAGCACAAAAAGCAAATTATTGTTTGCCATTTCATATGCCATTTTGGGTTTCTACTTAATTAGTAAAATTCTGCTCTTGCTAAAGCTTGCTTACTAATAATAATTTTGTGACATTATCTAGGTTATCTCGACATCTCAGCTCGTATTAGAAATAACTTATTTTGAATGTCTACATCTGTTTAGCCAAATAACTATTCTGTACATTGAAAAGTATTGTACAATGTATACAGTTACACAATTTTTTATTTTATTTTAATCAATGTTTCACGTGCCTTTTTTCATTGTACATTGCCATGTCTCATGCGTCTGCATTTTTGATTAATAGATGACTGCAAAATATAAAAAAGGTTTTTAGTTAAAAAGAAAAACAAAAATGTTTGTTACTTTTTCTCCATCATTAGACAATGCAGGTACCCTTAACTGATTTTATTGGTAACTTATCACAGATAACTTGGTATACTGTATTTGCCTTAAATGAAATGCTTAAGAGCTTGAAATTTACTAGTTTTAATTTAATTTATTTAATAAAATGTTGTGCACATAATGGAGCAATTCTATGGATCATATATAAGAGAATATATGAAATATTTTTTTCCTGAAAGACATAATAAAACACAAATGTTTTAGTTTGGTTATTTTATTTTATAATTCTGATATTTTTGTGTTACAGTTTGCTGTAGAGTCATACAATACTGAAATACTGACACCTATTGTACATACAGTAGATCTATTTTTTTTGCCTTTGAGGACTGAAGGGCTGCCTAGTTTAAAGAGGACCTTTCATGAGTCCAGACATTATAAAATAAGTAGCACGTTATGTAAGGCATAAAGCAGGGATCTAATAGCCCTTACTATTTTTCCTGGGCCCTGCTCCTTTCGCCCACTGTACCCCTGTTGAATTCTCCCGCCTTGTATGCTAATGAATAGCATCGGTACAGGGAGGAGGAGACTGCCATGTTTCTCAACGGGCATCTCCATCTCCCCGGCTGTAGAGCGGTCCAATCACAGCGGAGAGCGTCACAGCCAGGGACCAAAAAAAATCACCTTCTCCCTGGCTGTGACGCTCTCCGCTGTGATTGGAGCGCGCTACAGCCAGGGAGAACGAGACGCCCATTGAGAAACAGGGCAGTCTCTTCCTCCCTGTACCGATGCTACCAGGCGGGAAAATTTAACAGGGGCACAGCGGGCGAACGGAGCGGCACCCAGGAAAAATAGTAAGTGCTATTAGATCCCTGCTTTATGCCTTACATCACGTGCTACTTATTTTATAATGTCTGGACCCATGAAAGGTCCTCTTTAAAGGGATATGTCTATCAGAAAGGGGTATTTTTTTTTTGCATTTTTGCCTATTTTTCAGTCATTTTAGCAGTACTATGCCTTTGAAAATGAAATACTAAATATTGTCTTTCTGTAGCAGTCAACCAAATGATAAGACCTCCTATATACAGATGTAGTCAAACTAAAAGGGCTGAGATGCTCTAGTAGCAGGATCTGATTTTTTTCTCTGCTCCTTCAGCCAGCTCACCTGATGGGCTCCTCTCTGACCTTATAAAAATGCATTATAGCTCAAACTTTATCTTACTGATAAGAATTAGTGATGAGGGGAAATATTCGAACTCGAGATATTTTGCGAATATTTGGTAGAATATTCGACATATATTCGCAAATTCGAGATTATTTTCTTGATTGCAAAAAAACGGAAATGTAATATTCGCGTAATGTGCGCGAAATACAGGCGTGAGTCACTATAGCTAAATTTTTCAAGCTGCTAGAAGTTTCCTGAGACTGGAGAAAATGGTTGGCATGGCAGAACATTACAATAGCTTTGTATGCAGATAGAGTGCATCAATATATATCGGCACTAATGATGCGAATATTTTGGCACAATACGTTCAACTTCACATTTTAACAGGTCTGACTACTTATTAGTGATTGGTGCAATAAGTATTGTTGTGAACTTGTGACATCACAGCACTATGTATGTATGTAGCATACATAGATACAGCACTATGTATGTAGCATGTATGTATGGACAGCAGAATAGCTGCACTATATCACTATCTAACCTACACTGACTATCTCCCACTAACTAACTGTATTATATATATGAGCTAACTAACTAACTAATGTAATGACACAGGAAAGTAGAGCACAGCAATAACACTGCTGTCTCTCTCAGATCTGCAAAATACTGCATACAAGGGCTGCTTGGGAGGTTCTTATATAGTAAGGGGTAGGCAACGTTCCTATTGGTTTCTAGGGATGTTGCTAAGCTCAGACAAAGACATTGCAGCCTTCTCATTGGCCCACAAGCAAGAAGGGAGGTTACTGATGAAAAAAAAATCTAGAATATTTGAAATTACGAATATATATCACTATATTCTAAATATTCGTGAATTCTCGAAGTGTCGATATTCGCGATTAATATTCGCTATTCGAATATTCGCACCCAACACTAATAAGAATGTGACTTAAATAAGTGCTGATGACCTCTTAATAAATTAGAGATAAGGGTAATTAATAGTGTTGATCGAGCATGCTCGGCCAAACACCAGTTCAGCTCGAGCATCGCGATGCTCGCCACAGCGCGGTGTTTGGCCGAATACAGCGTGTGCTCGAGCGCAATGCTCGAGTCTCCTCCCCGCACATTTGTTGGATGCTACACAGCCAATAAAAGTTCAGGTAAGTACTGCCACTCACTGTAATGCCGTAGCCATGTTGGTTACTGGAATTACAGTGATTGCGTCATCGGGTGCTATAAAGCACCCGATGACACGTGGTTCAGCTCAGTTTTAGTCAGGGACAGTTGTGCTGTAGAAGGGACAGATAGTGTAGGGAACTGAATTAAATTTTTTTATTAGGCAACCTACGCTAAATTGCATGCAATTGTAGAGACCCAAAAGTCCTTTTAAGGACTATTGTTGTATCTGGCAGCAATATATATTTTTAGCGCAACCTGCGCTAAATAGCTTGCAATTGTTTGACATTATCTGCGCTACATCTCCTGTGTAACGTGTGCGCAGCCTAAAAATATCTGTGACATCCAGTGTACTTTTTCCGTAGACGGTGTCCGCTGCGGACAGTTACATTACCTGCGCTACATCTCCTGTATAACGTTTGCGCATCCTAAAAATATCTGTGACATCCAGTGTACTTTTTCCGTAGATGCTGCGGACAGCGACATTATCTGCGCTACATTTCCTGTTTAACGTGTGCACGTACTAAAAATATTTGTGACATCCAGTGTACTTTTTCCGTACACGGCACACCACTGCCTCCTCTTCCCCTTTGTTACGTGCTGGCCAATCCCCTGTCCAAGACAAAGCCTGGATGCCTCTCGCCCTGCACATGGACCTTCGCAAGCACCATCAGCTAGCACATCCAATTCTGTGTCCCAGCGCAGCGTACAGATGTCTGTACACCAGGCCTTTGAACGAAAGTGCAAAAACCCAGCCACCCACCCACAGGCCATAGCACTAAATGCGCACCTTTCCAAATTGCTGGCCCTGGAAATTTTGCCATTTAGGCTTGTGGACACTGAGGCTTTCCGCTGATGGTGGTGGCCGTCCTTCGTTACTCAGTCCCCGCCTTACACCAGCATGTGTCCTGTAACATCACCCGTGCCCTGACCAACGCAGTTTTTGGGAAGGTCCACTTAACGACTGACACATGGACAAGTGCTTTTGGCCAGGGACGCTACATTTACCTGACGGCACACTGGGTTAACATTGTGGAGGCGGGGAGCGAGTCATACCCTGGAATGACACAGGTGCTACCGACGCCAAGGATTTCGGGCCCTACTTCCATCAGGATTTCCGCCACCACTTACATTAGTGGCTGCAACCCCTCCTTCTTCTCCTCCACCTCCCTTATCTTGCAGCACTAGTCAGCCATCAGTCAGTAGCTGGAAGCAGTGTAGCACTGCAGTGGGGAAGCGGCAACAGGCCGTGCTGAAACAAATTTGCTTAGGTGACAAACAGCACACTGCCGCAGAGCTGTGGCAGGGTATAAGGGACCAAACTGAGCTGTGGCTCTCGCCACTCAACCTACAACCAGGCAAGGTTGTGTCTGATAATGGCCGCAACTTGGTGGCGGCTTTGGAGCTCGGCAAGCTCACACACATACCATGCCTAGCCCACGTGTTCAACTTAGTGGTTCAGCGGTTTCACAAAACCTACCCCAATTTGCCTGAGCTACTGGTGAAGGTGCGCCGCTTGTGTGCCCATTTTCGAAAGTCATCTACAGTTGCCGCCGGTCTAGCAACGCTGCAGCAGCACTTGCATTTGCCAGCTCACCGACTGTTGTGTGACGTGAGCACATGCTGGAACTCCACGTTCCACATGTTGGCCATGCTTTGTGAGCAGCAGAGGGCAGTAGTGGAATACCAACTGCAACATGGTCATCGCCTTTCCAGTCAGCTTCCGCTCTTCACAAGCGACGAGTGGGCATGGATGTCTGACCTCTGTGAGGTTTTACGCAACTTTGAGGAATCAACACAGATGGTGACCGGCAATGCCGCTATTATCAGTGTAACCATCCCACTTCTGTGTTTACTGAAAATGAGGGAACACAGTACACAGGGTGATAGCCAGACCACCCTCCGTTCATCTTCTCAGCGCAAATTGGATGATGATGATGATGAGGAGCAGGAGTCGGTTGCCTTCGCTACAGAGGGTAGTACCCACAGCAGGTTTATTCCATCTGTTCAGCGTGGATGGGCCGAAGAGGAGGAAGAGGATGAGGAGATTGAGAGTCATCCTCCTGATGAGGACAGCGAAGTCTTGTCTGTTGGGACTCTGGCACACATGGCTGACTTTATGTTATGCTGCCTTTCGCCATGACCCTCGCGTTATACGCATTTTTGGCCAACACCAATTACTAGTTGTTCACGCTTCTCAACCCCTGCTACAAAGAGAACTTCTCATCTCTCATTCCTGTGGTGGAGAGGACTAGCAAAATGGTGCAATACCAGAAGGTCCCTTTGGAAAAATTACCTAAAAAATTTCCAGCTGACAACGCTGGCAGCAGAGTACGTAGTTCCTTGGGCAACTGAGGAGGGGAGACGAGGGGAACACACAGCAGTTCCAACAGAGGCAAGGCAACACTCTTTAAGGCCTGGAACAGTTTATGACACCCTGCCAGCAACCTCACCCTGATGCGCGGCCTAGTGTCACAAGGAGAGAAAGGTTTTGGAAGATGGTGAAGGAGTACGTAGCAGACCATGTCAGCGTCCTCAATGATCCCTCTGTAGCTTACAACTATTGGGTGTCCAAGCTGGACACGTGGCACGAACTGGCGATCTACGCCTTGGAGGTCCTGGCCTGCCCTACTGCCAGCGTTTTGTCAGAGCGGGTATTTAGTGCTGCTGGGGTCATAATAACTGATAAGCGCATCCGCCTGTCAACTGAAAATTCTGACAGGTTGACTCTTATTAAAATGAACAAGGCCTGGATTGCCCCTGACTTCTCTACACCACCAAAGGAAAGGCACTTTAAATGTGGCTTTCATAGTGTATTAAATACACTGTATTCCCATGCACCCCTTCCACCACAAAAAAGGGTATATGGTTCAATCTTCCTTTTCTCGTCCTCCTCCATCATATCAACATGCTTATTAGGCTGCCCTCGCTCCTAATGTTTTAGATGGTCAGCTCGGCAGCAGGCCCTTGCCCATAATGTTTTAGATGTCAGCTCAGCAGCAGGCCCTCTCCCATAATGTTTTAGATGGTTAGTTCGGCAGCAGGCCCTCACCCATAATTGTTTCCATGGTCAGTTCAGCAGCAGGCACTCGCCCCTAATGTTTTAGAGATTCAGCTCAGCAGCAGACCCTCAACCATAATTTTTTCAATGGTCAGCTTAGCAGCAGGCCCTGCCCATAATTTTTTCCATGGTCAGATCAGCAGCAGGCCCTCGCCCCTAATGTTTTAGATGGTCAGCTCAGCAGCAGGCCCTCACCCATAATGTTTTAGATGGTCAGCTCGGCAGCAGGCCCTCGCCCCTAATGTTTTAGATGGTCAGCTCAGCAGCAGGCCCTCGCCCATAATGTTTTAAATGGTCAGGTCGGCAGCAGGCCCTCGCCCCAAATATTTTAGCTGGTCAGCTCGGCAGCAGGCCCTCGCCCATAATGCTTTAAATGGTCAGCTCGGCCGCAGGCCCTCACCCATAATGTTTTAGATGGTCATATCGGCAACAGGCCCTCACCCATAATGTTTTAGATGGTCAGCTTGGCAGCAGGCCCTCGCCCATAATGCTTTAGATGGTCAGCTCGGCAGCAGGCCTTCATCCATAATTTTTCCATGGTCAGATCAGCAGCAGGCCCTCACCCCTAATGTTTTAGAGAGTTAGCTCAGCAGCACGCCCTCGCTTATAATTTTTTCCATGGTCAGATCAGCAGCAGGCACTCGCCCCTAATGTTTTAGAGAGTCAGCTCGGCAGCAGACCCTCACCCCTAATGTTTTAGATGGTCAGCTCAGCAGCAGGCCCTCACCCATAATGTTTTAGATGGTCAGCTCGGCAGCAGGCCCTTGCCCATAATGTTTTAGATGGTCAGCTCGGCAGCAGGCCCTCACCCATAATTGTTTCAATGGTCAGATCAGCAGCAGGCCCTCGCCCCTAATGTTTTAGATGGTCAGCTCGGCAGCAGGCCCTCGCCCATAATGTTTTAAATGGTCAGCTCGGCAGCAGGCCCTCACCCATAATGTTTTAGATGGTCAGATTGGCAACAGGCCCTCGCCCATAATGTTTTAGATCGTCAGCTCAGCAGCAGGCTCTCTCCCATAATGTTTTAGATGGTCAGCTTGGCAGCAGGCCCTCGCCCATAATGTTTTAGATGGTCAGCTCGGTCGCAGGCGCTTGCCCATAATGTTTTATATGGTCAGCTCATCAGCAGGCCTTCAACCATAATTTTTTCGATGGTCAGCTCAGCAGCAGGCCCTCAACCATAATTTTTTTGATGGTCAGCTCAGCAGCAGGCCCTCAACCTTAATTTTTTCCCTGGTCAGATCAGCAGCAGGCACTCAACCATAATTTTTTCGATGGTCAGCTCAGTAGCAGGCCCTAACCATAATTTTTTCGATGGTTAGCTCAGCAGCAGGCCCTCAACCATAATTTTTTTGATGGTCAGCTCAGCAGCAGGCCCTCAACCTTAATTTTTCCCCTGGTCAGATCAGCAGCAGGCACTCAACCATAATTTTTTCGATAGTCAGCTCAGCAGCAGGCCCTCAACCATAATTTTTCTGATGATCAGCTCAGCAGCAGGCCCTCAACCATAATTTTTTCGATGGTCAGCTCAGCAGCAGGCCCTCAACCATAATTTTTTCGATGGTCAGCTCAGCAGCAGGCCCTCACCCATAATGTTTTAGATGGTCAGCTCGGCAGCAGGCCCTTGCCCATAATGTTTTAGATGTTAGCTCGGCAGCAGGCCCTCACCCATAATTATTTCCATGGTCAGATCAGCAGCAGGCCCTCGCCCCTAATGTTTTAGATGGTCAGCTCAACAGCAGGCCCTCACCCATATTGTTTTAGATGGTCAGCTCGGCAGCAGGCCCTTGCCCCTAATGTTTTAGATGGTCAGCTCGGCAGCAGGCCCTCGCTCATAATGTTTTAAATGGTCAGCTCGGCAGCAGGCCCTCACCCATAATGTTTTAGATGGTCAGATTGGCAACATGCCCTTGCCCATAATGGTTTAGATGGTCAGCTCAGCAGCAGGCTTTCTCCCATAATGTTTTAGATGGTCAGCTTGGCAGCAGGCCCTCGCCCATAATGTTTTAGATGGTCAGCTCGGTAGCAGGTGCTTGCCCATAATGTTTTATATGGTCAGCTCAGCAGCAGGCCCTCAAACATAATTTTTTCGATGGTCAGCTCAGCAGCAGGCCCTCAACCATAATTTTTTCGATGGTCAGCTCAGCAGCAGGCCCTCAACCTTAATTTTTTACCTGGTCAGATCAGCAGCAGGCACTCGCCCCTAATGTTTTAGATGGTCAGCTCAGCAGCAGGCCCTCACCCATAATGTTTGAGATGCTCAGCTCGGCAGCAGGCCCTCGCCCATAATGTCTTAGATGGTCAGCTCAACAGCAGGCTCTCTCCCAATATTTTTTAGATGGTCAGCTTGGCAGCAGGCCCTCGCCCATAATGTTTTAGATGGTCAGCTCGGCAGCAGGCCCTTGCCCATAATGTTTTAGATGGTCAGCTCAACAGCAGGCCCTCGCCCATAATTTTTTATATGGTCAGATCAGCAGCAGGCACTCGCCCCTAATGTTTTAGAGAGTCAGCTCAGGAGCAGACCCTCAACCCTAATGTTTTTGAGGGTCACCAGCAGGCCATCAATCATAATTTTTCAAGGGTGTGTATGATGCCCTCCTTTATGTGCAATAAAGGGTGTATTGGAGTGCCGGTTCCTTGAAATTTTTGGCAGCCCTTTCACTTAGTGCATAGGCTTTATGAGTGTAGGAGTCCCACTACCTGAACAATTGTACCACAATGTGAATGAGGCCCTTCTTTATGTGATAAACAGGTTGTATCGGAGTGCCTCTTCCTTGTAATTTGTGGCAGCATTTGCACTTTATATACAAGTAAATATACAGGAAAGAATGTTTCCTAACAATTTTTTGTCTAAAATCGATTTTATCTTCGGTTTGATGCGTATTATTGTCAGTCTGTAAAAGTGGCGTACTACTCGGACAACATCGTTCCCAGCAGCGACCTGGGAGTCCAAGATGCATCCAGACATCCTCCCCATGCCGTTCCCGAACTATTTCAGTGGTGTTTCCGACAATTTCTGACCTTTTCATGTGAACCAGACACCCTCCCCTCTTCAGAGCAGGGGATGCCTGGTTTAATGCTCTGGTTCTCCTATTGACCTCCATTGTGCTCGGGTGCTCAGTAGAGCACCCGAGCATCCCGAGGTGTTCTACTCGAGCACTTTGGTGCTCGATCAACACCAGTTATTAGATGACCAGCACAAAGTGAAAGTACAAAGTAGGATTCACACAGCTAGACAATTAACCCTTTGTGACAGAACAGCTCAAATATTTTTTATAAAGACCAATAAAAATATATATTTTTAGCTCAAAATGAGTAAAATGCAGTCATAAAAAAATTGCCTCCGAAGATGTACATAGTCTTTAACATGTTAACCACTCCTTTGAGCTTACCTACTTCTGTAGGTAGGCACTCTACTGTCAGTTTATGGCTGCTGTGAGGGGAAGATCTTATCTGAAGGCTAATTCCATAATAATAGTAGGTATTAGATAAAGATGCCCACAGAAGACTATTGCAATCATCAGTCTAATATATGATGCTCTAAGGCCGGACAGAAAACTCTGAACGCTGTGGTTTGTGTCTGGCCGATTCCCAGCATACTCTGCCGTAACTGGCTGCAGGTCACAATGCTGGAGATGTGAAATGTGAAGCTAATCTAGTCACTGCAGAGGGCTGTCTCTGTTTGCAGTGATGGCCTAACTGAAAAAGTTAAAGGGGTTTTGCAGTCATGTAAAACTACACAGACATAATTATGTTATCATAAAAAAATTCACTTACTAATAATAAAGTATTTCCACTTTGGGCTTCAACTCCCCTTTCTGACCTCCAGTCACATGACCACAATAATTCAGAGTAAACATATGCATATTGTATCTCTTTAGATGGAGCATGCCTATCCTTTGAAGTCAACTAAGCACCTGCTAGTTTGAGTGCAGGTGCAATGCACAGTCAATAGCATGCCACATCCCAGAAACCTCACCCCCTTACTAGGAGCAAGTGCTTGCTAGTTCCAGCAGATAAGGCACTGAGTTCACTGAATGCTGCTGCCCTACTATCTCAGCATGTCTCAAGTGATTGAGACAGAGCCACTTGAGACACATTGCGGAAGTGACCTTTTTACGCCTGCACTGCTGAAACTAGTAGGCACTTGTCCAAGCGACGATATGCTCCATAAAAGGGGGTGGGGCTTCTAGGATGTGGTATGCTATTGACTGTGTAATGCACCTGGACAGTGGACATGCTGGCGGACACAAAGCACCGGCTTTAGAGTACACCCTCCCATACACTTCCTCTTTTGGTCCAAACCAAATTGGAATTTTCTGAGAAGAGCTGGTGCATTGATGGTGTTGGCAGGGTACCAAGATCTTTCCTAAAGACCAAATCCCTTCCAATTCAAAAATAAAATTTTCCTCCTAATGTTTTTGACATCAAGGATTATCTGTCACGGCCGCTACCCCAGCAGCAGTCGTGTCGCACCAGACGGAGGGGAAGGGGGACCCTTATCTACGGATGGGAAATAGAATGGCCACCTCTGACTAACCCTAAGCTGGCACCTGTCTGCCCTGATACCTCACAGACGGGGTGTGAACCCGTGTGGCGAGCAGGATGCCTAAACCCTCAGTCACCCTAACAAGACTAGACTGGGGAAAGGCCGATGGGAGCACTAGTCACCATCACTCACGTCTAGGAGAACAACAGGGGAAGACAGCAAGACAGCAACAAACAAACAATCAACAGCAGAGATAGACTTATCCAGTCACGAGCAGAGAAGGCGATCCCAAACACGACAGTCCACGCCGGACAAGAGCTCCACAGCAACACCGTCAAACGATCTCCTTCAAAGGTCAGAATAGCACTGGAAGTAAGGACTATATCTGGCAATGACTGCAAGTGAAACTGAAACTAATATAGTATCTGGGAGTGGCAGACAGGACTCACCTGAGAAGGATGCCTACAAACTCCCAGTCAGGACAAAAAGGTTCACAAGGCAAAACCCGGATGACATACCCTGAACCACGGAGCAAACTCACAAGCTATCGCGAGTAGCAAGTCGCTGCGACCTTCTCCTCCCAAACCTGTCTGGATCAGTCACAGTCGTGACAGTACCCCCCTTTCTACGAGGGGCCCCCGGACCCTCAAGACCAGGCCTCTCCGGATGGGAGCTATGAAAAGCCCGAATGAGTCTGTCCGCTTTTATCTGATGCTGGAACCCATATTCTCTCTTCGGAACCATAACCTTTCCAGTGCACCAGGTACTGAAGAGAGCGGCGACCATATCGTGAATCAACAATCTTTTCTACCTGAAACTCAAGACTGCCATCAACAACCACCGGTGGAGGCGGTAGTGGCAATGGTTCAGGAGGTTCTACATATCTCTTAAGCAGGGACCTGTGGAAGACATTATGGATCCTTAGAGTCTGAGGTAGCTCCAGACGAAAAGCCACCGGGTTAATGATCTTAATTACCCTATAAGGACCAATAAATCTCGGACCTAATTTCCACGAGGGAACCTTCAACTTGCCATTTTTGGTAGACAACCACACCAAGTCATTCACCCCAAGGTCCGGACCTTCAGAGCGCTTCCTATCAGCCACACGTTTGTATCTACCACCAATTCTCTTCAAACTTTCTTGCACACTCTGCCACACTGAAGAAAGTGAAGACGCAAATCGTTCCTCCTTGGGAATCCCAGACGGCCCCCCTCACTAAACGTACAAAACTGAGGATGGAAACCATACGCACCAAAAAATGGTGACTTATCGGTAGATTCTTGACGACGATTATTAATGGCAAACTCGGCTAACGGTAAATAAGATGACCATTCCTCCTGATTTTCAGAAACAAAGCGTCTCAAATATGTCTCTAGGTTTTGATTGGTACGTTCAGTCTGACCGTTGGACTGTGGATGGAAAGATGAAGAAAACTACAGATGAACCCCTAAACGAGAACAAAAAGCTTTCCAAAATTTAGAAACAAATTGGGTACCACGATCTGAAACAATATCGGAAGGGACCCCGTGAAGCTTCACGATGTGGTCAATAAAAACCTGAGCCAGTGTGTTAGCATTAGGCAATGCGGCAAGAGCAATAAAGTGCACCATTTTACTGAATCTGTCAACAACTACAAGAATAACAGTCTTCCCCGCTGATACTGGTAGATCCGTAATGAAATCCATTGATAGGTGCGTCCAAGGCCTGTTGGGGATGGCCAGAGGTAAAATACGCCCTGCCGGACGAGTATGATCTACCTTAGAACGAGCACAGGTAGCACATGCAGACACAAAATTCAACACTTCCTGGCGCCACTTAGGCCACCAGAAACGACGAGACACTAACTCAGAGGTTGCCCTACTACCTGGGTGTCCTGCCAGTGTGGAGTTATGGTGTTCTTTTAGTATCTCCAGGCGTAAATTTTCTGGCACAAACAGTTTACCCGAGGGGCAGGAGGCCGGGGCGTCCCCCTGAGCTTCCAACACCCTCCCCTCCAAACCTGAGTGTAATGCAGAGACCACCACCCCCTTTTGCAAAATGGGCTCTGGTACATCAACATCACCCCCTCCAGGGAAACTTCGGGACAATGCATCCGCCTTAGTATTTTTTGCCCCTGGGCGATAGGTTATTACAAAATTAAACCTAGTAAAAAATAACGACCACCGAACCTGTCTAGGGGTGAGACGTTTAGCAGACTCCAGATATAATAAGTTTTTGTGATCAGTAATCACCGTGACGGGATGAACCGCCCCCTCCAAAAAATGACGCCACTCCTCAAAGGCCAAATTAATAGCCAAAAGTTCCCTGTTGCCAATATCATAGTTCCTTTCTACAGTAGAGATAGACTTATCCAGTCACGAGCAGAGAAGGCGATCCCAAACACGACAGTCCACGCCGGACAAGAGCTCCACAGCAACACCGTCAAACGATCTCCTTCAAAGGTCAGAATAACACTGGAAGTAAGGACTATATCTGGCAATGACTGCAAGTGAAACTGAAACTAATATAGTATCTGGGAGTGGCAGACAGGACTCACCTGAGAAGGATGCCTACAAACTCCCAGTCAGGACAAAAAGGTTCACAAGGCAAAACCCGGATGACATACCCTGAACCACGGAGCAAACTCACAAGCTATCACGAGTAGCAAGTCGCTGCGAGTCGCTGCGACCTTCTCCTCCTCAGCGCCGCGCTCTGCGGCAAACACCCCGATCCTCCTCTCGCCGGCATCCCAAATCCCGCGCAAGCGCAGTGCCGACAGTCATCTTATCATAGCGCAGGCAATCGCCGGCACTTCGCCTGCGCGGGATTTGGGATGTCGGCGAGAGGAGGATCGGGGTGTTTGCCGCAGAGCGCGGCGCTGAGGAGGGGGGGGTGTTGAGCACTTAGCCGCGCCTCTGGGAGGCGATTTAGATTAACTTGGAGGCGTTATTAGTTTTCAAATTTAGCCGGGCACGGCACTTCAGAGGGGCATTCCTGGGCACCGTGGAGAAAGAAGAACGCCCATCTGGGCTCCATACAGCGTCATTTACATATCATAAGAATCGATTTTTTGAAGAAATGACAAGACTGACAATGAAAAGAATAAGACAGATGGAAAAAAGGTACTCTGTTAAACATGGATTCATGAAAAAAAAATTGGGGTAAATTGCTAGTGACAGATTCCCTTTAATGACCAGGCCACTTTTTACACTTCTGACCTACCCTACTTTCACCGTTTATTGCTCGGTCATGCAACTTACCACCCAAATGAATTTTACCTCCTTTTCTTCTCACTAATAGAGCTTTCATTTGGTGGTATTTCATTGCTGCTGACATTTTTTGTTATTAATCGAAATTTAAAGATTTTTTTGCAAAAAAATGACATTTTTCACTTTCAGTTGTAAAATTTTGCAAAAAAAACGAGATCCATATATAAATTTTTCTCTAAATTTATTGTTCTACATGTCTTTGATAAAAAAAAAATGTTTGGGTAAAAAAAAAAATGGTTTGGGTAAAGGTTATAGCGTTTACAAACTATGGTACAAAAATGTGAATTTCCGCTTTTTGAAGCAGCTCTGACTTTCTGAGCACCTGTCATGTTTTCCTGAGGTTCTACAATGCCCAGACAGTACAAACACCCCACAAATGACCCCATTTCGGAAAGTAGACACCCTAAGGTATTCGCTGATGGGCATAGTGAGTTCATAGAACTTTTTATTTTTTGTCACAAGTTAGTGGAAAATGATGATTTTTTTTTTTTCTTACAAAGTCTCGTATTCCACTAACTTTCCAAAATGGGGTCACTTGTGGGGTAGTTATACTGCCCTGGCATTCTAGGGGCCCAAATGTGTGGTAAGTAGTTTGAAATCAAAATCTGTAAAAAATGGCCGGTGAAATCCGAAAGGTGCTCTTTGGAATATGGGCCCCTTTGCCCACCTAGGCTGCAAAAAAGTGTCACACGTCTGGTATCTCCGTACTCAGGAGAAGTTGGGCAATGTGTTTTGGGGTGTCATTTTACATATACCCATGCTGGGTGAGATAAATATCTTGGTCAAATGCCAACTTTGTATAAAAAAAATGGGAAAAGTTGTCTTTTGCCAAGATATTTCTCTCACCCAGCATGGGTATATGTAAAATGACACCCCAAAACACATTGCCCAACTTCTCCTGAGTACGGAGATACCACATGTGTGACACTTTTTTGCAGCCTAGATGGGCAAAGGGGCCCACATTCCAAAGAGCACCTTTTGGATTTCACCGGTCATTTTTTACACATTTTGATTTCAAACTTCTTACCACAAATTTGGGCCCCTAGAATGCCAGGGCAGTATAACTACCCCACAAGTGACCCCATTTTGGAAAGAAGACACCCCAAGGTATTCGCTGATGGGCATAGTGAGTTCATGGAAGTTTTTATTTTTTGTCACAAGTTAGTGGAATATGAGACTTTGTAAGAAAAAAAAAAAAATCATAATTTTCCACTAACTTGTGACAAAAAATAAAAAATTCTAGGAACTCGCCATGCCCCTCACGGAATACCTTGGGGTGTCTTCTTTCCAAAATGGGGTCACTTGTGGGGTAGTTATACTGCCCTGGCATTCTAGGGGCCCAAATGTGTGATAAGTAGTTTGAAATCAAAATGTGTAAAAAATGGCCGGTGAAATCCGAAAGGTGCTCTTTGGAATGTGGCCCCCTTTGCCCACCTAGGCTGCAAAAAAGTGTCACACATGTGGTATCTCCGTACTCAGGAGAAGTTGGGCAATGTGTTTTGGGGTGTCATTTTACATATACCCATGCTGGGTGAGAGAAATATCTCGGCAAAAGACAACTTTTCCCATTTTTTTATACAAAGTTGGCATTTGACCAAGATATTTCTCTCGCCCAGCATGGGTATATGTAAAATGACACCCCAAAACACATTCCCCAACTTCTCCTGAGTACGGCGATACCACATGTGTGACACTTTTTTGCAGCCTAGATGCGCAAAGGTGCCCAAATTCCTTTTAGGAGGGCATTTTTAGACATTTGGATACCAGACTTCTTCTCACGCTTTGGGGCCCCTAAAATGCCAGGGCAGTATAAATACCCCACATGTGACCCCATTTTGGAAAGAAGACACCCCAAGGTATTCAATGAGGGGCATGGCGAGTTCATAGAAAAAAATAAATTTTGGCACAAGTTAGCGGAAATTGATTTTTTTGTTTTTTTTCTCACAAAGTCTCCCTTTCCGCTAACTTGGGACAAAAATTTCAATCTTTCATGGACTCAATATGCCCCTCAGCGAATACCTTGGGGTGTCTTCTTTCCAAAATGGTGTTATTTGTGGGGTGTTTGTACTGCCCTGGCATTTGAGGGTCTCCGCAATCATTACATGTATGGCCAGCATTAGGAGTTTCTGCTATTCTCCTTATATTGAGCATACGGGTAATGAGATTTTTTTTTTTCGTTCAGCCTCTGGGCTGAAAGAAAAAAATGAACGCCACAGATTTCTTCATTCGCATCGATCATGTGGATGAAAAAATCTCTGCCAAAAAAAGAAAAAGGAGGGGAAAGGCGTCTGCCAGGACATAGGAGCTCCGCCCAACATCCATACCCACTTAGCTCGTATGCCCTGGCAAACCAGATTTATCCATTCACATCAATCGATGTGGATGAATAAATCATTGCCGGGATTTTTTTTTTTTTTTATATATATATACAAAGTGTTTGCCAAAGCATATGAACACCGCCACCTCCTCAGCTCATATGCCTCGGCAAACGTATCTTTTACTGCAGAGGAGAAATCTCGTCTTGCAGCGCCGCATACACCGACTTGTGTGTAATCTGACAGTAGCGCAATGCTTCTGTCAGAATGCACATCAGTGCTGCAGCTGGTTCATCGGTTGGTCCACCTGGAAGGTAAAAAAAACAAAACAAAAAAGAAAAAACCAGGCCGCAACGCAATAAATTTTATTAACTTTATAATAACTTTTGAACAGAACATATAAACTTTTTTTTAACTTTTTGAACTGAAGTTAACTTTTTTGCTTACCTTTTTTTTATTTTATTTTTATTTTTTTTACCTTTTATAGGACAAACCTCTCCTTCCCCATGGGACAATGTGCAAAGCGCAAATCGCCCAAAGATGTGGCGAAGTACATTATGCACTTTATCCCAGGTGAAAGGAGAGGTTTGCAGTAGCTGTGAGTGTAAGGGCCCTAATAACCCTGTGTGCCTGTCCTGTGAGATGCAATCCCTATGTTAAGTGTACCTGTGTGTGGTACTTCCGGAAACACTCTCCAAAGCATAGGGCAGGGTGGTCAGGACAGTCAGGACAGAAATAGCGGGTGTCACGCCTTATTCCACTCCTGCTACAGACACGACATATTTTTCGGGGTGACGGTTGGGTTGAGGTACCAGGAACGACACTGGGGAAATGTCGCTCGTGTAGACGGCTAACTACACTGGTGGATGGGGCCACGGAACCTTCTGGATACAGGAGGTTCTCGATGATCTCTTCCTGAAATTTGAGGAAGGATCATGTTCTCCCAGCCTTACTGTAGAGAACAAAACTATTGTACAGAGCCAATTGAATTAAATATACAGACACCTTCTTATACCAGCGTCTGGTGCGTCGGGAAACTAAATACAGAGACAACATCTGGTCATTGAAGTCCACCCCTCCCATGAGCAAATTATAGTCGTGGACACAGAGGGGCTTTTCAATGACACGGGTTGCTCGCTCAATTTGGATTGTCGTGTCTGCGTGAATGGAGGAGAGCATGTAAACGTCACGCTTGTCTCTCCATTTCACCGCGAGCAGTTCTTCGTTACACAAGGCAGCCCTCTCCCCCCTTGCAAGACGGGTGGTAACGAGCCGTTGGGGGAAGCCCACGGGACTAGTTCGCGCGGTGCCACAGACGCAAATCTGTTCTAGAAACAAATGCCTAAAGAGGGCCACACTTGTGTAGAAACTGTCCACATAAAGATGGTACCCCTTGCCAAATAAGGGTGACACCAAGTCCCAGACTGTCTTCCCACTGCTCCCCAGGTAGTCAGGGCAACCGACCGGCTCCAGGGTCTGATCTTTTCCCTCATAGATCCGAAATTTGTGGGTATAGCCTGTGGCCCTTTCACAGAGCTTATACAATTTGACCCCCTAACGGGCACGCTTGCTTGGGATGTATTATTTGAAGCCAAGGCGCCCGGTAAAATGTATTAGGGACTCGTCTACACAGATGTTTTGCTCGGGGGTATACAAATCTGCAAATTTCTGGTTGAAGTGGTCTATGAGGGGCCGAATTTTGTGGAGCCGGTCAAAAGCTGGGTGGCCTCTGGGACGGGAGGTGGTGTTGTCGCTAAAATGCAGGAAACGCAGGATGGCCTCAAATCGTGCCCTGGACATAGGAGCAGAGAAAATGGGCATGTGATGAATCGGGTTCGTGGACCAATATGACCGCAATTCATGCTTTTTAGTTAGACCCATGTTGAGGAGAAGGCCCAGAAAAATTTTAATTTCGGAAACTTCGGAAAATTAGTTCCCCCTTTCCAGACTGGGCGGTGAAAGGGGGAACTAATGGTGCGGCTGAAGTTGGTGACTGCCAATCAGGGTTTGCCAGCACCTCAGGGATTCTAGGGGCCTGTCTGTGCGGTGGCTGCGACGGGGTAACTACTGCACGTGCCACCGTACCAGCTTCAACTGCCCTTCTGGTGCTCGCCACTTCACCATGTTGTACGGCAGTGCTGGTACTAGGTCCAGGGAGGGCTGCGCTGCTGGTGTATGCCTCACCACGTGATCCGACAGCGCCAGCCCCACTCTGCTGCTCTTGAAGCGGATCCTGCGTAACCTGTGGTCTAGCGACACGGGGCCGGGTACGCCTGGTGCTATCAGGGACCTCCACCTCCTCGTCCGAACTTTGGGTCAGAGTGCCACTGCTTTCTACAGGTTCATATTCTGACCCGCTAGATTCGTCAGATGAGGGTTCCCCTTCCTCATCCGACTGGGTCAGAATCCTGTAGGCCTCTTCAGAAGAATACCCCCTGTTTGACATTTGGACTACTAAATTTAGGGGTATTCACTGAGACTACTCAAGAAAAAAAGGAAGCCTGTCTTACAAAGGGGAGGCTAGCGAACTACCGGAGGCCGCTGCGGTTGATAAAAAATATCAAAACTGATTTTTTTTTATCGCCGCAGCGCTTGGAAAGTGATTGTGCAGTGATCAAAAAAATATATATTTTTTGTCACTGCAGCGGGGCGGGCGTGGGTGAACGCATGTGTGGGCGACCGATCAGGCCTGATCGGGCAAACACTGCGTTTTGGATGGAGGGCGAACTAAGGTGACACTAATACAATTATAGATCTGACTGTGATCAGTTTTGATCACTTACAGATACTATAAATGTACAAATGCTGATTAGCGATACGCTAAACAGCGAATAAGTGACTGCGGTGCGGTGGGCTGGGCGCTAAACAATCGCTAAACTACCTAACCAAGGGGCCTAAACTATCCCTAAAACCTAACAGTCAATACCAGTGGGAAAAAAAAATGACAGTTTACACTGATCACTTTTTTCCTTTCACTAGTGATTGACAGGGGTGATCAAAGGGGTGATCAAAGGGTTAATTGGGGTGCAGGGGGTGATCTGGGGCTAAAGTGTAGTGTTGGTGCTACTCACTGTGAAGCTTGCTCCTCTGCTGGATCCAACCGACGAAAAGGACCAGCAGAGGAGCAGACAAGCCATATAACAGATCATATTTACTAATATGATCTGTTATATGGCTTGTGATTCGTTTTTTTCGAAAATCGCCAACCTGCCAGCCAATGATCGTGGCTGGCAGGCTGGTAAAGAACTTGTCCTCTAACTTTTGCCGGCCCGCGATGCGCATGCGCTGGCCGGCTTTGAGCGAAATCTCGCGTCTCGCGAGATGACGCGTATATGCGTGACTCTGCGCAGCGCTGCCGCCTCCGGAACGCGATCCTGCGTTAGGCGGTCTGGAGGCGGTTAAAAGGCCAAATCTGTGCAAAGATGTGGATTCATTGTCATTTTCTGTCAGGTAGTCACACGTTGTGATGGTAAAGGCCAAAAAACTCTCCCTTTTTGAACGTAGTCGGGTTGTTGAACTGCATAAGCAGGGTCTCTCACAGCGCGCCATTGCTGCTGAGGTGGGACGCAGTAAGACAGTCATTTGGAATTTCTTAAATGATCCTGAGGGTTATGGAATAAAAAAGTGGAAGACCCCAAAAAATGTCATCAGCACTGAGCCAGGGGATCCAATTGGCTGTCCGTCAAGACACTGGACGATCCTCGACCCAAATTAAGGCTCTTACTGGTGCTGACTGCAGCCCTATAACCATCAGACGGCATTTGAGACTGAAGGGCTTCAAAAACAAAAAACATCGTCTCCTTGAACGCCACAGAACTGCTCATTTGGACTTTGCAAGAGAGCACCAAACATGGGACATTCAAAGGTGGAAGAAAGTTTTATTCTCTGATGAGATTTTTTTTTACCTTGATGGTCCTGATGGTTTCCAACGTTACTGGCATGACAAGCAGATCCCACCTGAGATGTTTTCTACGCGCCATAGTGGAGGGGGCACCATAATGGTCTGGGGTGCTTTTTCCTTCAGTGGAACAATGGAGCTTCAGGAAGTGCACGGGCGTCAAACGGCCGCTGGCTATGTCCAGATGTTGCAGAGAGCATTCCTCATGACTGAGAGCCCTCGTCTGTGTGGTAACGACTGGTTTTTTCAACAGGACAACGCTACAGTACAAAATGCCCGCAGGACAAGGGACTTCTTCCAGGAGAATAACATCACTCTTTTGGCCCATCCTGCGTGTTCCCCTGATCTAAATCCAATTGAGAACCTTTAGGGATCGATGGCAAGGGAAGTGTACAAAAATGGACAACAGTTCCAGACAGTAGTTTGTGTGGCCGTCTTCACCACTTGGAGAAATGTTCCCACTCACCTCATGGAAACGCTTGCATCAAGCATGCCGAAACGAATTTTTGAAGTGATAAACAATAACAGCGGAGCTACTCATTACTGAGTTCATGTTTGGAAGTTGGATTTCTGTTTTTGGGGGGGTTTCGTTTTTTTTTTGGAGGTGTGGTCCTAAACTTTTGATCAGCTGAAAAACAGCCTGTTTCAGTTTATTCGTTGTTTTCATTAAATTGAATGCTCAAAATATGTTTTGTCTCACTCCCATTTGTTCTTGTTGCATGTTGAAGCTCTACTTGGAACCTTGTTAAGATCCAGCCATGCTAAATATGATTTTTTGCCATTTTTCAAGTGGTCTTAAACCTTTGATCAGGACTGTATAAAAGTAGAGAAATTGAAATTTGGAAATTTGAAAATGTTTCCAAATTTTTGGTAAATTTGGTATTTTTTTCTAAATAAAAATGATTTTTTTTTTACTCAATTTTACCACTGTCATGAAGTACAATATATGACGAGAAAACAATCTCAGAATGGCCTGGATAAGTAAAAGCGTTTTAAAGTTATCACCACATAAAGTGACACATGTCAGATTTGCTAAAAATGGCCTGGGCAGAAAGGTGAAAAATGGGTTGGTCATGAAAGGGTTAAAAACACACTGTCCCTTTAACATTTCCAAATTTCAATTTCTCTACTTTTATAATAGATAGTAATAACTCCAAAAATAGTTATTACTTTACATTCCCTATATGTCTACTTCATGTTTGGATCATTTTGTAAATTACATTTAATTTTTTTGGGACTTTAGAATGCTTAGAAGTTTAGAAGCAAAACCCCCCTATTCTAGAAACTACACCCCTCAAGGTATTGAAAACTGAATTTACAAAGTTTGTTAACCCTTTAGGTGCCCCACGAGAATAAAAGGAAAATGGGAATGAAAATTCTAAATTTCATTTTCTTTTATAGCAGATTTTATATTTTAATCAATTTTTTCTGCAACACATCAAGGGTTAGCAGCCAAACAAAACTCAAAATCTATCACCCTGAATCTGGAGTTTACAGAAATACCCCATATGTGCTCAAAAACTGATGGGCGCACAACAGGCTTCAGAGTGGAAGGAGCACCATATGGCTTTAGGAGAGTGGATTTAGCTGGAATGGTAATTGGGAGCTACAGTATGTCGCATATGAAGACACCCTGAGGTGGCCCTACAGTGGAAACCCCCAAAAAGTGACCCCATTTTGGAAACAACACCCCTCAAGGAATCTTCCAAGGTGTGTAGTGAGCACTTTGACCTCAAAGGTGTTTCCTAGAATTAGGAAACACTTGGCAGTGAAAATGAAAAATTGAATTTTTTTTCACAAAAAACGTACGAACATTTTAAGAGGTGGCAAGGTTACTTTTCAGCAAACAGGTGTCTCACAGAAGGCAGAAACACTTGTTAAAGGATTTGAAAGCACACATTTGCGAAAATGAAAATTTACTAGCAGACCCCAATTTTTCACTTTCACAAAGGGTTGTGAAAGAAGAAGAATGGACCCCGGTATGTGTTCCCCATTTTCTCCCAATTCAGGAAACACCCCATATGTGCTTGTAGCCTGCTGTATGGGCGCACAGCAGTGCTCTAGAGGCAAAGTGCAAAATATGGTTTTTGCAGGCTTGAATAAAGAGACATGGTGTCACGGCTGAGAATGGGGGAAACCCTCAGCCGTGCGATGTTAGCGGATGGATGGTTGCTGCTAGGCCAGGACCACAGGATCAGGGATCAGGTCACCTCCTATCGCGTCCCTAATGCTGACCCTGACTCCTTTCCGTATGAGCCAACCCAGAAGGTAGGAGGGCTCATACTCCGTAACCTAGGGTCCCTATTAGCCCTAAGGAATCCCTGGACTTAGGAGCAGGGTAAGACGACCTGTTCCTCCAGGACACGGACGAACAGGAGTCTCACTGGCCAAGCTGCAAGGAAGGGGAAACAAATACAGACATATGGATATGGCAAGTGAACAACACTAGTTCCAAACCTACCTGCCACAGCCTTGCTGACTGGAACCGATGCAACAGTACTGCTGTCCACACAAACACTAAGGAGACAGCACACCACAAAACACACAGGTAACCAGGACATCCATAGCTGTAATAAACATAGAAAGGGTAACACATCAACTTAACATCATACATTGGTTTTATGACCACAAGGGTGGCCCTCACTGGAAGATGGTATAATACCAGGAGGATGACTCCAGCATATGGCTGAAGTACCCCTCAGCTACAGGCCTCCAGCAGAGGCTAAATAGCCCAAGTAGCCACACCCACACAGACATACACTGGAAAGGGAATTAACCCTTTCAACACAAGACAGGGTAGTGAAGCCACTTAAAGGGGAATACACACACAATAAACCCCGTGCACACCAGACAGGGAAAGTGCACACATATAAACACACGTTGCCAGGTGCAACCGCATGCACTTGACAGCAAGCTGCCTAGTAACAGCTCAGGCCGCTATACTGCCAATACTATAATGTTGCCAGCAGCAACCACACGTGAAGCAACATAGTAACAGCACTCACCAGTGGTTGAACAAAGAGCAGACCGCGGGCAACTGCATGCGGGTAAAGGAGTCACGACCATAACCATGGTCGTGACACTCCCACCCCTCAAAGCCCCCCAACCAAAAAAAAGGGAAAACTAGTGAGGGACCCAAAAACAGGGATAGGAGAAGGGAAAAATTGGGAAATCAGCGCCAGTATATGCGAGTCTCCCCAGGACTGCTGCCGGACCCTGGAGCAACACACAGGAACCAGGGATCCGACTGCTAGGCTCTGGAGCAACACACAGGAACCAGAGACCAGCAAAGAAACAGCCCGGGGAGACCGCACTGACACTGCGTCCACTCTCTACACACGTTCCCACTCCAGTCGCTGCCAACAGACACTCCTAACCAGCAACAAGCCGGAACACAAACGGAATGCTGCCAGCAGACGACCAGAGATAGGAACATAGAGAGGGACAAGGGATCACCAACACGGACACGGAAGGCAAGGTGGCAGGGAATAAGCCAACCGCTCCATAAACGGTGAACCCCATAACGCTCTCCCTCCGGAGAACGCGCATGCACCCCATCAGCAGATGGCGATGCATGCTGCACCCTCTTTCGAAGGTTAGTCCACGCAAGGAGCCATTGTGGTCATACTGTCAGGGCTGAGAATGGGGGAAACCCTCAGCCGTGCGATGTTAGCGGATGGATGGTTGCTGCTAGGCAAGGACCACAGGATCAGGGAGCAGGTCACCTCCTATCGCGTCCCTAATGCTGACCCTGACTCCTATCCATATGAGCCAACCCAGAAGGTAGGAGGGCTCATACTCCGGAACCTAGGGTCCCTATTAGCCCTAAGGAATCCCTGGACTTAGGAGCAGGGTAAGACGACCTGTTCCTCCAGGACACGGACGAACAGGAGTCTCACTGGCCAAGCTGCAAGGAAGGGGAAACAAATACAGACATATGGATATGGCAGGTGAACAACACTAGTTCCAAACCTTTCTGCCACAGCCTTGCTGACTGGAACCGATGCAACAGTACTGCTGTCCACACAAACACTAAGGAGACAGCACACCACAAAAAACACAGGTAACCAGGACATCCATAGCTGTAATAAACATAGAAAGGGTAACACATCAACTTAACATCATACATTGGTTTTATGACCACAAGGGTGGCCCTCACTGGAAGATGGTATAATACCAGGAGGATGACTCCAGCATATGGCTGAAGTACCCCTCAGCTACAGGCCTCCAGCAGAGGCTAAATAGCCCAAGTAGCCACACCCACACAGAAATACACTGGAAAGGGAATTAACCCTTTCAACACAAGACAGGGTAGTGAAGCCACTTAAAGGGGAATACACACAATAAACCCCATGCACACCAGACAGGGAAAGTGCACACATATAAACACACGTTGCCAGGTGCAACCGCATGCACTTGACAGCAAGCTGCCTAGCAACAGCTCAGGCCGCTATACTGCCAATACTATAATGTTGCCAGCGGCAACCACACGTGAGGCAACATAGTAACAGCACTCACCAGTGGTTAAACAAAGAGCAGACCGCGGGCAACTGCATGCGGGTAAAGGAGTCACGACCATAACCATGGTCGTGACACATGGATTTTAGGTGCCATGTCACATTTAAAAAATTCCTGAGGTCCCCAGAAATTAAAAACCCCAAGAAGTGACCCCATTTTGGAAAGAGCACTCCAATACAAACATTTTAAGTGATGGAAAGGGTACTTTTCAGCAAACAGGTGTCTCACAGAAGGCAGAAACACTTGTTAAAGGATTTCAAAGCACTAGCAGACCCCAATTTTCTATTTTCACAAGGGGTTAAAGGAGAAAATGCACCCCAGTATGTGTTCCCCATTTTATCCCCATTCAGGAAACACCCCATATGTTCTTGTAGCCTGCTGTATGGGTGCACAGCAGGCAAACTGCAAAATATGGATTTTGCTGGCGTGCCTGAATTGGCAGACATGGATTTTAGGTGCCATGTTGCATTAAAAAAATTCCTGAGGTCCCCAAAAATTAAAAACCCCAAGAAGTGACCCATTTTGGAAAGAGCACCCTTGTATGAACTTTTTAAGGTGTGGAAAGGCAACTTTTCACCTAACAGGTGTTTCACAGAAATGAATATGTAGTGGTTGGTGAAAAGTGGATCTGTAAGCTATGCGGACTGAATCAGAGATACTGTATAAGGTGGTAAAGCTACAGGGTTCATCATGGATGAAATTACACTGAACAGAAAAATTTAAAAAAACGCAACACTTTCGGTTTTGCTCCCATTTTGCATGAGCTGAACTCAAAGATCTGAAACATTTTCTACATACACAAAAGATCCATTACTCTCAAATATTGTTCACAAATCTGCATAAATCTTCTGTGTTAGTGAGCACTTCTCCTTTGCCGAGATAATCCATCCCACCTCACAGGTGTGGCATATCAAGGTGCTGATTAGACAGCATGAATATTGCACAGGTGTGCCTTAGACTTCCCACAATAAAAGGTCACTGTGAAATGTGCAGTTTGATCAAACAGCACAATGCCACAGATGTCGCAACGTTTGAGGGAGCGTGCAATTGGCATGCTGACTGCAGGAATGTCTACCAGAGCTGCTGCCTGTGCAATGAATGTTCATTTCTCTACCATAAGCTGTCTCCAAAGGCGTTTCTGAGAATTTGGCAGTACGTCCAACCGGCCTCACAACCGCAGACCACGTGTAACCACACCAGCCCAGGACCTCCACATCCAGCATGTTCACCTCCATGATCATCTGAGACCAGCCACCTGGACAGCTGCAGCAACAATCGGTTTGCACAACCAAAGAATTTCTGCACAAACTGTCAGAAACCGTATCAGAGAAGCTCATCTGCATGCTCGTCGTCCTCATCGGGGTCTGGACCTGACTGTAGTTTGTCTTCGTAACCGACTTGAGTGGGCAAATGCTCACATTCGATGGCGTCTGGAATGTTGGAGAGGTGTTCTGTTTACAAAGGAGTCCCGGTTTTCACTGTTCAGGGCAGATGACAGACAGCGTGTGTGGCGTCGTGTGGGTGAGCGGTTTGCTGACGTCAACGTTGTGGATCGAGTGGCCCATGGTGGCGGTGGGGTTATGGTATGGGCAGGCATATGTTATGGACAACAAACACAGGTGCATTTTATTGATGGCATTTTGAATGCACAGAGATACCGTGACGAGATCCTGAGGCCCATTATTGTGCCATTCATCCACGACCTTCACCTCATGTTGCAGCATGATAATGTACGGCCCCATATTGCAAGGATCTGTACATAATTCCTGGAAGCTGAAAACATCTCAGTTCTTGCATGGCCAGCATACTCACTGGACATGTCACCCATTGAGCATGTTTGGGATGCTCTTGATTGGTGTATACGACAGCGTGTTCCAGTTCCTGCCAATATTCTGCAACTTCGCACAGCTATTGAAGAGGAGTGGACCAACATTCCACAGGCCACAATCAACAACCTGATCAACTCTATTCGACGGAGAGGTGTTGCACTGCATGAAGCAAATGGTGACCACACCAGATACTGACTCCCCCCCCCCCCCTCCAGTAAGGCAAAACTGTGCACTTTTTAGAGTGGCCTTTTATTGTGGGCAGTCTAAGGCACACCTTTGCAATATTCATGCTGTCTAATCAGCACCTTGATATGCCACACCTGTGTGGTGGGATGGATTATCTTGGCAAAGGAGAAGTGCTCACTAATACAGATTTAGACAGATTTGTGAACAATATTTGAGAGTAATGGGTCTTTTGTGTATGTAGAAAATGTTTCAGCTCATGCAAAATGGGAGCAAAACCGAAAGTGTTGCGTTTATATTTTTGTTCAGCGTAAATTAATACTCCATGGATGAGTGATAGATTTTAAAACACTCCTGCATGCACAGGCCAGGTTTTTCAGGGCAGGTTTCGCAGTGGTAAATGGTGTTGTTCTTTATCCCTCTTTTGTAACACATCTTGCATCTTTTTTGGGTCCTTCCCTTCCTTGCTGTCTGGGGGACTTGACCTGGAAAATGTTGCCCTGGCACAACATGGGCACCATGACTTCCAAAAGTACTGCGACCTTCCTGGCTTTGAAAAATTAGGGCCTTGATAACCCCCTTTTGGAACTGAGGGAAAGTTCCTCTGTGGCCTGAAGATTGAAATAGCACATACGCATTGCACATTGCCATCTGTACAATGTGTACGGTCTGCTTTTTGTACCACACTTTCATTTTTTGTGTGGCACTGTAGGGCTTCAGAAGTTGATATGAAAGATCCACCCCTTCCATGTGCCTGTTGTAGTCCAGGATACAAACTCGTTTGGGTTTAGTGGTTGTGGTACCTCGAACAGGAGCAGGGGAGCTGGTGTTAGTGTGAATGGTGGTCAGTACAAGGACGTCCCTCTTGTCCTTGTACTTAACCACCAGCATGTTCTCATGGAGGAGAGCCCTACTTTCACCCATTCTCAGTGGTTGCCCTACCAGGGATCTAGGGAGGCCTCTCTGATTTTTGCGCAATGTTTCACAAGCCACAGTACCTCTGGCAGTTAGAGACATGAATATGGGTATAAATTGGAATAAAGAGGATTTGGCGTCACTCAGTATCCGGCATCAATACAGGCAAAGTAGAAGACAATGTTCAAATAATTATTTAATAACTTACAACATGTTGTATAAAATAACAGATAAAATGGCAGATAAAATACTTGAAATAGATAAAAAACCTCTAAACATACACATATAGCCTAATGGAACCACTATATTAAATTCTATGTTCAGTCTCTAATGTCCATATTATTTCAAAGTTCGTAATAGGTCATATGGTAATCACCAGGTAGAGCCAAAAACAGTTCGTGTTGGTTTAAAGTACTTTGCATTAATTGTAGGTGTACTTTACCACTCCTGTTGGCCGTGCGGCTGCTTTGCTGTGAGCTGCAAGGACCTTTGGAGGCGAACTCGCCTATCGACAATTTCCCGTGTTACTGGATGTTGCTTTACAATCTGCTCTGACCTTCCAGGACCTGGCCGTGGCGTCCCACGTGGTTTGGCCGGATAGGTCAGGTGACTTCCTGTTCCAGGTGGGATTTTCAAATAAGTACAGCGTTCACTTGGAATTATAAGTGTCTTCCTTATGTCGTCCCACACTGTCTGTCGACCATACGCGTTTCGGGATAAAGCCCCTTCCTCAGTGGTACAGACAGTGGGATTAAGATGTCCTTTTTATATCATCTTTAATTGATGGAATGCATGCTGGGACAGTGGGGGACTTGGAAGACCAGGATGTGGATTTTTAGTTGATAATGGTTCATTCGTGATCATTTAGATATATATTCTTTCATACAAGGAACAGTGATTTCAATATATATAATTTCAGTTCATCCTTTCAAAATATAGTGCTATATGGATAATATTACAATTGCATAAAACATTTAGAATACATAAATGTATTAAATATAACATATATAGAAAACGCATATGCGCACCTGCGATTTTGGTGCGTCTTCAATGGGTTTTCACCAAATTGTTAAATCGACAGTGTGGGACGACATAAGGAAGACACTTATAATTCCAAGTGAACTCTGTACTTATTTGAAAATCCCGCCTGGAACAGGAAGTCACCTGACCTATCCGACCAAACCACGTGGGACGCCACGGCCAGGTCCTGGAAGGTCAGAGCAGATTGTAAAGCAACATCCAGTAACACGGGAAATTGTCGATAGGCGAGTTCGCCTCCAAAGGTCCTTGCAGCTCACAGCAAAGCAGCCGCACGGCCAACAGGAGTGGTAAAGTACACCTACAATTAATGCAAAGTACTTTAAACCAACACAAACTGTTTTTGGCTCTACCTGGTGATTACCATATGACCTATTACGAACTTTGAAATAATATGGACATTAGAGACTGAACATAGAATTTAATATAGTGGTTCCATTAGGCTATATGTGTATGTTTAGAGGTTTTTTATCTATTTCAAGTATTTTATCTGCCATTTTATCTGTTATTTTATACAACATGTTGTAAGTTATTAAATAATTATTTGAACATTGTCTTCTACTTTGCCTGTATTGATGCCGGATACTGAGTGACGCCAAATCCTCTTTATTCCAATTTGTACTCTTAACAGCAACAGGGAGTGCTGTGTGGCGTTGCACCTATTTCATCGTATTATCAGTGAGTGAGCCACCAAACCTTGACCTACTTCTGACCCCCTCCCCTTGGTTGTGCTCCCACTGATATACTATGGATATCTGGCAACATATAGACACCAAGTATAAGACATTAGATGCGTATAATTTTGAAAATTCAAAGGAGAATTGTGACCAACCTGGAAGAGATATTGATGAGAGCTTTTACAACCTAGAGAAACTGCTACAAAAGCAGCTACGCAACAAATGGGAAGTGAAAGCTCTCAATCAATATATACAAAGTGGCAATATCCCCAAGGGATTAACACTGAATAAAACACCTGCACTAGACCTAGTGAATGACACATTTAAAAAAGAATGGGATTCTTTTCTTAAAACACAATCCACTAATTTAATCCACATTATTATAAAAAGACGGACACAAATTTTAAGTGAGACCTCAGACCAGATTATTGATGTAAGAAAAATAGTGGACCATTTCCCAAATACAGAGCAAGTCCAGAAATGGCAACAGAGAATCTGTAGAAACTTAGACACATTAGAGAAAGACATTATCTATAAAAAATGCAAAAAATTAAAACAGCTCAATACTGGTGATATTCCCGACACGGCTGTGGGGGAATTTATCAGTAATGAGCATGATACTGAGTTTCCTAGATTACAAAGAAATGGTGATATGAATAAAAAGGGAGACATAAATCACTATAATGTCCCAACAACAAATCGGTATGAGTCACTTTCATCACCTCTTTTTTTAGATTACACACCCCCCCATCACAAAACAAGAACAAGAAAACCCTGATCACCTACCCCAATAAGAGACAACACGAGGGAACAGAGGCAACATCACCAGTACAATCTAAGACACCGACACACACCCAAGAGAGACACGTCACAGAGGTACAATCACAACCATCATTATCCCAGACAGAATTATCACCTATCACGGAATCACTATCCCTCACAGAATCAGGAGGTGAGAACACACATGAGAACACAATCCCACAGGGGAGAAGAAGGATTAGAAGAGGTAGACACTGTAAGAAGAAACAGGTACAACAAATAGAGAATACGCCCCCACAACTAAATTGGATAAATTTTCCACATACATAGGCGTGGAAAAATTTATTAGAAGACTCTGTCTAAAAAAGTATTTTATTAAGGATCCGATAATGGAGACTCAAGGTAATTCAGAAAATAATCAATATGTACATACAGGTTTGAGAATAAATTCAAAAAATTACCCGAAACAAGAAATAAGCCAGCATATGGCAACTTTTAAAAAATGCGTTGAGGATGACCTGAGGAAACTGAAGGGAAACAACCTGAGATATAATTTATCCAGGAAGGAAATAGAGGCAATCAAACAGCTACAATCCAGTAACGATATAACAATAAGACCAGCTGATAAAAGGGGGGGCGATTGTAGTTCTTAATACAAATGATTATATAGAGGAATGCCTGCGACAACTAAATGAAGAGTCTACATATACTAAATTAAAACGAGACCCCACAGAGGACTACTTCAAACGGTTAACACAATACTGCAAAAAAGGTACCACCTCAGGAATTCTGTTAGAACAAGAGGCAAAGTACATTATGAATACAGAAAATAGAATGCCAGTAATGTACTGTATTCCTAAGATACATAAGACCCTAACGAAACCCCCAGGAAGGCCCATAATATCAGGGATAAATTCCATTTCCTCCAATCTGTCAAGATATATCGATCAATTGTTACAACCGATCGTAAAGAATATACCATCATATATCAAAGACCCCACTGAAGTAATTAAGATTTTAGAAGGGATGCAATACAAGGAAGGATATATATTGGGTACATTAGATGTTAATTCCCTATATACTATAATAGACCATGAACAGGGCCTAGAGGCACTCCGACAACAACTGATCCTGAGTGGAACCATGAATGAAGAACAAATTCACTACATAATAGAAGGGGTCAGATACATATTGACGCACAATTATTTGTCTTCAATGGTGACTTTTATGTTCAATGCAAGGGCACCGCCATGGGTACCAGATTCGCCCCCAGATATGCTAACCTATTTATGGCAGAGTGGGAGTCCACTGTCATCACACCTAGACTGGGGGTGGATCTGGTACTATGGCGTCGCTATATAGATGACATCGTGTTCATATGGCAGAACACAATGTCATCTCTTATCGCCTTTTTGGAAGAAATAAATACGAATAATTTAAATCTAAAATTCACTTCCACTATAGACATGAAGAATATTCAATTTTTGGATCTTGACATTAAAGTTGAGGGGGATAAATTAATGTGTAGCACATACCACAAATTGGTGAGTAAAAACAGCTTTATATTATATACGAGCTGCCACCTACCAAGGTGGCTCATCAATGTCCCCAAGGGTCAATTCAGAAGATTAAAACGAAATTGCACACAAGATCAACAGTTCGCAATAGAGGCAGAAACTTTGAAACAACAATTTATTGATAGACAGTATCCAGTCCATTATTTGGAAAAGTCACTGGAAGAGGTCAAAATGATGGATAGAACAGATTTTTTTGCCCCTAAACAAAAACAGGTGAATTATGAGAAAATAAGAATGATTTTACCATTTCATGCCCAATATAGGAGTATGGAGAGAATTATTGCGAAGTATTGGCACCATTTACTTGGAGATAAGATAGTTGGGCCCATACTTACCAATACACCTCAGATCACATATACTAGGGCCTCGAACATGGGATTGAAGGTAGCGCCATCTATAAAGAATAAAGAACACAATACACAGAAACAAAACTGGCTATCCTTTAAAGGATTCCATAGATGCGGGCGCTGCTCTAATTGTAGAATCACTACATTCCCTAAAAAGATCTTGAAAGCAATTTCAACTCAAAATTCATTTTTCTTGGATATCAAAGAGGGTTTAACATGTGATTCCACTAACGTGATTTACCTGATAGAATGCCCATGCCATAAACAGTACATAGGACGAACAAAACGTACCCTAAAAAAGAGGATATCAGAACACGTAAATAACATAAAAAAGGGATATGAATTGCATTCTCTATCCAAACATTACAGGGATTACCATAGGAGTGACCCATCTAGTTTGATATATATGGCTATAGAGAAAGTTGAAAAACCATGGAGAGGTGGGAACCACATCCTCCGTATGTCTAGAAATGAATCGAAGAGGATCTTTGAGTTCGACTCCCTTATCCCAAGGGGTCTGAACGCAGATCTAGAACTCTTCGCATTCCTATAGAGGGACGTTGGTCTGCCCTGAATGGGACATCTGGTGTCAGGCTGTGTTATCAGCACCCAGATCTCTCCTTCTAGGCAGGCCCGTGTCCCTATAACAACATACAGCATACTTAAGGTTAACTACAAATATGGACACTATGTTTGGACTTTATCATGATGTGCAATATAGGGAATGCTTCCCTACAGCCTTACCACCACCCTCAACTTATATTGAGAGTTTTTAGCAAAAAACGCATCAAAATCGCAGGTGCGTTTTTTGAAAATTTCTTGTATTTTCTGAGTATCGGGAGCTTTTATCATATATAGACATGTTTTTAATGCAATACTATTAATATTTATGATTTTAATTGAATGAATGTATCAATATTGAATATCCTTTCTATATATTAAATACTGTATGTACAAATTTAATGTTTCTGATGAGAAAAGCTTGACAAACATATGAAATCAATAATTATTAATTTAAAAATAATACCATTGGTCTACCATCATTTTTACAAACGTTTTTTAACAATTTGGTGAAAACCCATTGAAGACGCATCAAAATCGCAGGTGCGCATATGCGTTTTCTATATATGTTATATTTAATAAATTTATGTATTCTAAATGTTTTATGCAATTGTAATATTATCCATATAGCACTATATTTTGAAAGGATGAACTGAAATTATATATATTGAAATCGCTGTTCCTTGTATGAAAGAATATATATCTAAATGATCACGAATGAACCATTATCAACTAAAAATCCACATCCTGGTCTTCCAAGTCCCCCACTGTCCCAGCATGCATTCCATCAATTAAAGATGATATAAAAAGGACATCTTAATCCCACTGTCTGTACCACTGAGGAAGGGGCTTTATCCCGAAACGCGTATGGTCGACAGACAGTGTGGGACGACATAAGGAAGACACTTATAATTCCAAGTGAACGCTGTACTTATTTGAAAATCCCGCCTGGAACAGGAAGTCACCTGACCTATCCGGCCAAACCAGGTGAGACGCCACGGCCAGGTCCTGGAAGGTCAGGGCAGATTGTAAAGCAACATCCAGTAACACGGGAAATTGTCGATAGGCGAGTTCGCCTCCAAAGGTCCTTGCAGCTCACAGCAAAGCAGCCGCACGGCCAACAGGAGTGGTAAAGTACACCTACAATTAATGCAAAGTACTTTAAACCAACACAAACTGTTTTTGGCTCTACCTGGTGATTACCATATGACCTATTACGAACTTTGAAATAATATGGACATTAGAGACTGAACATAGAATTTAATATAGTGGTTCCATTAGGCTATATGTGTATGTTTAGAGGTTTTTTATCTATTTCAAGTATTTTATCTGCCATTTTATCTGTTATTTTATACAACATGTTGTAAGTTATTAAATAATTATTTGAACATTGTCTTCTACTTTGCCTGTATTGATGCCGGATACTGAGTGACGCCAAATCCTCTTTATTCCAATTTGTACTCTTAACAGCAACAGGGAGTGCTGTGTGGCAGTGCACCTATTCCATCGTATTATCAGTGAGTGAGCCACCAAACCTTGACCTACTTATGAATATGGGTATGCTGGTATAATAGTTATCCACATTGAGGTGGTAACCCTTATCCAGCAGTGGGTGCAGTAAGTCCCACATGATCTACCCACTAACTCCTAGGATGGGGGAGCATTCTGGGGGTTCTATCCGGGAATCTTTCCCTTCGTAAATGCGGAACTTGTGGGTGTACTTGGAGCTACTCTCACAAAGTTTGTATATCTTTATGCCATACCTTGCCCGTTTGCACATGGCTCAGATCCCAATCCAGCGATTGCCAGAGCTCCTCTGTCAGAGAGAGGTAATTACCACCAGCTGACACTGCTGGCTGGGTTTTTTATATAGGCCAGTCAAGACCCGGCCTGGAATGTGGGGAGTGGTCACACACCCAGCACTTTGACTACTCCCAGTATAAGCCATCCCGGATCAGCTATACAGCTATACTAAATAGCTAGGTGTCAAACAGCAACTGCTGCTGACACATGAAAATTGGCTCTTACTCCACCGAGGCCAGGAACCTCAGTGACACATACCTTCAGTCAACGACGGAACCTTGCGCCTTCCTACATACCTCCCACCTTTGTTCAACCTTGAGGGGGTGAACACTTGCCAGACAGTGTACCCAGGACAGGGCATCCGCGTTTCCCTGCAAGCGGCCTGGCCTGTGTTCCCCTGAGAACTTGAAGTTCTGTAATGACAAGAACCATCTGGTGACCCGAGCATTCCTCTATTTGGTCTGGCTCATCCACTTGAGAGGGGAGTGGTCAGTCACCAGATGGAACTTTCTCCCTAACAGATAATAGTGGAGAGACTCGAGTGCCAGGCACTCTATCTCCAATATACTGTACCTAGTCTTGGCTGGGGTTCACAGCTCAGGAAAACAACGGGATGTTCCTCCCCATTCATTTCCTGACAGAGTACAGCTTCGAGGCCTACTTCAGAGGCATCTGTCTGTACCACAAACTCCCTCTTGAAGTCGGGCGTCACCAAAAAGGTGACCCGCACAGGACTGACTGCAACGCGGAAAAAGCCTCTTCCGCCTGGTCATTCCAGCGGACGATCACGGACTTCCATCCCTTCAAGAGCCCTGTCAAAGGAGCTGCTAAAGTGGCAAAATGGGGAACGAACCTCATATAATAGCCCACTATTTCCAGGAACGACTTCACTTGCCTAGTGGTGACAAGTCGCGACCAATTCCGAATCACCTCTATTTTATTCACTTGGGATTTGATTACTCCACGTCCAATAACGTACCCTAGGTACTTAGTCTCCTCTAACCCTATTGCGCATTTCTTTGAGTTAGTGGTCAGTCCAGCCTTCCTAAGGGAGTCCACTACAGCCTGCACTTTGGGTAGATGACTTTCCCAGTCGGTACTGTGGACGATGATATCGTCCAGGTAAGCCGACAGGTACCGACGATGTGGGCGAAGTACAATGTCCATGAGTCATTGAAACGTGGTGGGGGCACCATGCAGACCAAAGGGTAACACTTCATACTGATACAGCCCCTCAGGGGTGACAAAGCCATTTTTATCTTTGGCAGTCTCCGTTAAGGGCAACTGCCAGTAGCCCTACGTGAGGTTCAAAACAGAAAAATAAGCTCATCTACCCGGGGCATGGGATACACATCGAACTTGGAGATTTAGTTTAGTTTGAAAAAATCGTTACAGAACCGTAACGTCCTGTCTGGCTTGGGTATTAATACTATCGGACTGGCCCATTCACTTTTGGACTCTTCAATGACGTCTAGTTGCAGCATTAACTGCACTTCCTCTAAGATTCTCGCCGAGCCTCGGGTACCTGGTATGGTTTTAACCGGACATTTGCCTGAGGCTCCGCGACAATGTCATGCTGGATTACTGAAGTGCGTCCACGGAGGTCCAAGAACACATCCGTGTTCCGACTAATAAACTCGATAGCTTCCTGAGCCTGTTTAGAGGAGAGGCTATCAGCAATTTTTACTTTGGCAACTGCTTTTCTTGCATCAGACCGAGGGGCCTGAACCTCTTCTCCTAGAAAACCTGGCCGCGGGCTGTCTTCAATAGAGGACTCCCTATTTTTCCATGGTTTTAGTAAATTTACATGGTACACCTACTCCGGCTTTCGCCGCCCCGGCTGGTGTACCTTGTAATTTACCTCTACAACTTTCTCGAGTACCTCGTAGGGACCCTGCCACATAGCTAGGAACTTACTGTCTATGGTTGGTAACTGAACCAAAACTCGATCCCCCGGGTTAAAGTTCCGGACCCGAGCCTGACGATTATAGACCCTACTCTGGGCTCGCTGTGCTGCCTCCATATGCTCCCTGACCAGAGGAAACACTGTCTCCATCCGTCCTTGCATCTGGGTGACGTACTCAATAACACTTTTGTGCGGTGTGGGTTGTTGTTACCATGCTTCTTTGATTATGTGCAACAGACCGCGAGGGTGTCTGTCATATAGCAGTTCGAAGGGCAAGAACCCAGTAGAGGCCTGGGGCACCTCTCGCACTGCAAACATGAGATAGGGCAAAAGAAGGTCCCAGTCCCTCCCATACTTAGACACCACTCTTTTTAACATGTTTTTTAATGTTTGATTAAATCTTTCTACCAGGCCATCCGTTTGCGGATGAAACTCAGACATCCGTAGCTGTTTTATGTGGAGCAACTTACAGAGTTCCCTCATGACCTTGGACATAAAAGGGGTCCCTTGGTCAGTCAGAACCTCTTTAGGTAGTCCCACTTGGGAAATCATCTTTATTAACTCCTTAGCTACAAGTTTGGCTGATGTATGTCGCAATGGCACCGCATCCGGGTACCGAGTGGCGTAGTCAAAGACGACCAAGATGTGTTGGTGCCCTCTAGCGGACTTCGGTACTGGGCCTATGAGATCCATAGCGATTCGCTCGAATAGGACCTCGATAATCGGGAGAGGTACCATGGGACTCCGGAAATGTGGTTGAGGGCTATTTATCTGGCAGGTTTGGCAAGATTTACAAAACTCTTCTACCTCTCTGAACACACTGGGCCAGTAAAACCGCTAGATCCCAAGTGACCCCCAAGAACATGTTGGTGGGCAAGCTCCAATATGAGCTTGCGATACGCCTTGAGCACCACCAGCTGTTCAACATGCTCACCCCGTAGTTGGTTTACCCGATACAGCATTTCCTGGTGAACGACAAAACGGGGAAACATACTCTCGGCCCCAGGTTTTTGTGCTTCACCATCAATTATTACAACATTCTCCCAGGCCCGGGATAAGGTTGGGTCCCGGTGTTGTGCGGTTCAGAAATTTTCACTGGAGACATTAAGGTCTGCCTATTCAGGACCTGACGGCAAGTCGTCAATGTCTCCTACCAACACACTCAGCGGGGTTGTCTCCCCCTCTTCCACCGAAGTGGCGATCACCCCTACCGCTGGCCCTTCAGCCTCGGGTTCCCAAGGTTCTGGCCTCCCGCCCGAGCCAGGCCACTCTGCTGGAGTTACCCTTGACTCAGGGGCATCAACAAGGTGGATAAGCGCATGATGTAGGAATCAGACCAACAAATGTGGAGGTGTCAATAGGACCTGACCTTCTTGCTGAAGTGCTGCCTCTCCATTGCCACGAAAAACATTGACCCAGTGAGCATGAAAAAGATGTACAGTCCCTGCCTATAACAGATGCTCCAGGTGGGGTGCACCTACCAGCTGCTCTACATGACCGTATATGCCAGAGATTACTTTTTTGAAAAATAACGCTAAGAATCTTCCAGCAAGTCTGTGCATGTGCCATCAGTTCCCAAAAGGCAGCAGAATCCACTAAGTGATATGGCAGTGACTGTACCACCACCAACTTGGCCAGGTGGGAGATAAGGTTGCGCACTAGCAGACTGCTGGGAATGTAGAGTTGTTTTTTGGTCATACATTTCATTATTGACGGCTGGCGACAGAGTGGAGGAGAAGGTTGGGCAGGAGAAGCAGTAACTGATGATGACATGGACACTGTACTGCACGTGGATGGGGCCTGGCTGCCACAAAGGAGAACAGAAGAAGGAGGACACTTGTTGCAATAGCTGGCAGCCACTTCTGTTTTCCCACAATAACTGGTGATGCAGCATCATGCGCTGAAAAATGAAATTATTTTCAGCCTGCAGATATTACACAGGACAGTCCTTTAATCTTCAAGCACTGTGGAGAAATTTTTCGTAGTGAAATGGACTGATGCTGTATTGCAATTAACAAAAGGTATTATAACAATATTTGCAGGAAAATGTCTTTGAACTATGCGTTTAATAACATGGGTATAAAAATTGTGATATTGCAGTATTGCTTTTGCTGTAACTAACTATTATCTTACAGGAATATGCAATGCATTTAATAACAGGTATAAAAATTTAGTTATTGCAGTACTTTTTTTGCTGTAACTATCTATTATCTTGCAGTAGTATCAGCAATGCATTTAGTAACACGGATATAATGCACTGATATGCCCAGTTACAAATGGTAAATTTAAACAGTTTTTTAGAAGAAAGAAAAATGTGCAATTGCTCAGCGTTTGGAACAGAATATATGCTATTGGGGTGCTGGTAATAAGCCTATTAACTGTAGAAATGTATTTAAAATAAAAAAAAGCTGTCTGTCTATTCATATGCAGGAAAAAAAGAAGTTATTTTTCCTGAAGGTTTTTTTTTTTTAATGCAGAACTAGCTGCCACCAGCTGCATTAAACACACAATTGGATTAGTCAGTCCCTCCCTCTCTTAACTCTTTCCCTGCAGCTTTCCCTGATCAAATTCCCTAAAATCTACGCAATAATATCTCCTTATAGTGTCCCTGATACAGCTAGATTACTGTCTTGTGTCTGCAATTGCTTTTTGCCAGACACTGCCACAACACATCCTTCCAGGTCACAAGCTGAAGACAGAATGGAGTTCTATGATGTTGTTAGTAAAGGACCTTCATGAATCCTGAATCCTCTTATTGGCTGATTCCAGCTGTCTGTCAGCCTCTGAGTCAATCAGGGCAAGCCCTCCCCCCACTTAGTCCTAGTGTCATGCAATTCTCCATCTTCTTCTTCCTTCATGGTTTTCCTTTTTAATATCCATCATAAAGTGGCGCTGGACACCATTTTATGTGATTTATCTGAAATGAATCACACAAACTTTAGACTTGTTTGGAGGAAGAATTTTTGTGAAATTCCTAACAAATCCAATTAGTTAAGAATCGATTCACTCATCTCTAATCTGTTTCAAAACCTCAAAAAACTAAAGAATCGAGGAGTAAACTTGTAGGAGAAGTGTGGTGAATTTCTCCTGGGGAGAAGTGTGGTGGTGACCTGCATCTCCAGTCAGCAGATCTCTTTATGTGAGCAGTCACTAGGACCTAGGGGAGGATTTAGTCTTTAGGAAGTCCTTAAAGAGGACCTTTCATGGGTCCAGACATTATAAACTAAGTTTCAGGATATGTAGGGCATAGTGCAGGGATCTAACTGCACTTACTATTTTTTCTGGGCGCCGCTCTGTTTGCCCGCTGTGGCCCCCGTTGTATTCTCCCGACTGGTATACTAATTTTAGCATCGGAGCAATGAGGAGGAGACTGAGCTTTTCTCCGTGGGCGTCTCCTTCTCATTGGCTGTAGCGCTGTCCAATCGCAGCAGAGAGCATCACAGGGAGAAAAAAAACTCACCTCCTCCCTGGCCTTCGGCAAACACCTCAGGAGGACTGCAGAGGCAGGCACAATAGTCTGTAGTCCAAACGGCACACCTGGTAACATATACATCAAAGAAAGACTGATGCCAGGTTCCCGAAAAGAATGAGCCTGCCCGTCAACGAAACATGCACAGGTGAGGCTTGACGTTCATGTAAAGCATAAACCTGTGAACCCTGATTATGAGAATGAAAGATGCTGGCCCAATTGGTGACTCAAAATCTGGAAAACTCAGAGACTTTATAATAATCTTGTAATCTCGCAGGATGGGAAATATCAAGGCTCGGACCTGGACATCGTGGGTCAGTCTGAAGCAAGAGAGAAAAACTTTGCCATTAGGGGTTTCAAAAAACCATGTAAAGCCTAGGACCCAGGTGACAAAAGGGAAGACACACCAATCAGGGAGATTCTATCACAGAGAGCAGATAAAAAAAAATCTCTGGGCCATGGTGGGGAAACTCCCAGACTGCTAAATAAGGCCATCAATAAAAATGGCCAGAAGAGAAGGTAAATGACAAATGTTGTGCCACAATTCATTTCATGTCGCAAGGAGATGGTCTCGTCGAGGTTAATGAGGGATACCTCCCTGACATCATGTGCGATCATGGCACAACATTTGCAACGTGTCTTTCCACATTTAAATGCCCCTCACTGGGAAATTTCCCTGTAGAATCTATGGCCAGTCTGTCCATGGTGATAATATGGTATAAACCTCACAAATTCTACTGAGTGCAGGCACGTGATGCCCATCCAGGTTGGAACCCAGCTCAAGTCTGAGTAGTTTCCTGCATTAGAGAAAGAAAACAGTCTCCTTGGCTAGCCATAGACATGGCAGATACATGGAGAAACGACTAGTATGTAAGGTAACTGTGGCATATATAGGGCTAAAGTGTTGGTCTGGTGGCTCCAAAGGCAGCCCATTGATGTCAGATACCATGAAACTTACAAGGATGATCTACAGCACAATTACTACACCTAAGGAAGGGGGGAAAGTGCCTGACAGGTGCACACAAATAACGGTTTTGTAATGCCATATATTGTGTCCTGATTAATCATAGAGCGCATTTTACACCGGCCTATAATAACCCCATGCGCTACCGGAGACTGAGTTTAATTTATGAAGAGGTATATGCCTCATCATAAATTAGGTACAAACAATAATGATAAATCAGGCCCAAAGACTCTACCTACATAATGGAGTAGTGTGGCTGCCTAGAGCATGTAATAATTGCAGAGCTACATCAGAGACAGTGGCTAGTGATAGTACCATTACTCTACCTATGTAAAGGAGAATGTGCATCGCTACAGGGTGGATTACAAAAAAGTAGCCCGACTCCAATATCTCCAAATCAAACTGCCTAATAGTAAATCTGTCTTAGGCTCCATTCAGACGTCCGCAAATGGGTCCGCATCCATTCCGCAATATCGGGAACGGGTGCGGACCCTTTCATTCTCAATGGGGCAGAACGTTATGTGGAGAGCACACTATGTGCTCTCCGCATCCGCATTTCCGGAGCGCGGCACCGAACTTCCGGGCTTCACCTCTGCAATTGCGGACAAGAATAGGCAGTTCTATGGGGAATGCCGGCCGGGTGCATTGCGGATCAGCAATTTGCGGATCTGTAATACACCACGGACGTGTGAATGGACCCTTAGTTGTCCATAGCAACCAATCAGAGCTCAGCTTTCACTTCCTACATGGCTCTGAAAAAATTAAAGCTTAGCTCTGATCGGTTGCTATGGACAAGTGTTAAGGCTCGCCGCAGGCTAGCCTGGATTTGTGGGAGGGGCCGTTACCTGTCTTAAGCAGTCCGGCTCTCCCAGGCAGCACGTCGGCATTCGGACGTCTGCTACTTCCGGGTGTGACGTCATCAGCAAGCGTCCTGCACGAGTAAATCTCAGAGAAGCCAGGTGTACCTTTCCCTTCAGTCTGCAAGCTGTTCAGATCGTTTTCCAAGATAACTGGTTTGTTTGGGGAGTGTGGCAACGTGGAGGAGGGTAGGAGGGTGTGTAGAGAGGGGGAAGTGTGCCGGAGGATCGCTTCTCCTCACTGCGTTCAGGCACATGCAATTCAAGTTTTGGCACCAGGGGGCAGCATTGTCACATAGTTGGAGCTCATTGCCTGTTCAGCACTCTCAGCATAACCTGTATCTAAGTTCATACAGGGGCTGCGAGTCATCTGGGCTCAGCAGGTTAAACTCTGGCAGCTGGGTCCTGGTGCCATTACTGAGTTGATTACTTACAAGGTTGCTGCTTGTGCACATGTTTGACACTCATCACATACACTACATACATACTTTAGACACATAGTTCGCACATCAGGCAGTTTGACGAATAAAAAAATAAATAAAAAAAGAGTGGGTTTTATCCACCAAGCTCCATCCATACACCTCTAGCATAGGTACATCCGCCAATACAGCTACACGCTCGCACGACATACACACCCCGTTTCATCTCGTAGACTAGTGTCATACGTCATACGGTCTGTTTTCCACAAATCCTATACTTACATACATCACCTACCACGTCTGTAGGTTCGTTAGCCCGCAGTATTCGTTTTTAATTAATCTGCCACGTCACAGATTCACACAAACTCGGGCTCGCTTCATACGTCAGTGGAAACGACTATCATACTCCCTGTCAGCCTCGAAGGCTTTTCGTTCAATCGTTTCACGCTGCTGGGGAGGGGAAAGGGGAGGGGCTTAGATTCCATCATCTTGTCTGTCAGCTTACGGGCAGCAGGTCGTAGGGTTAACAGGTTGTTTTTTCTTCTCTCTTCTCTTTTTCTTTCTTCGTTTTTTTTTTTTGTTGTTGCTTTGTGGTGTTTGTTGTGTTGTTTGCAGTGGTCATGTCTCAGCCTTCAGACATTGAGGAATTTGTGTCCTTGCCTCCGTCTCCAAGAGGGTCCGAACACGGCAGTACTCCATCCCTTAGGTCTTGGACAGTGCCTAAACTGACGGACGAACTGTTCAGGAGAGGAATTCCGTTCGCGGCTACAGCCAGAAAGGCGGAACTCTTCAGGCTTCTGTTCCCCGCTACTCCACAGGCCAGGCCTGCTGCTACCAGCGACAATACCACCATCACTAATTCGCTGGTGCAGATTCACACGGTGCTGAACACACTCACGAGTTCCATCCAGGATTTACAAGCCCGGATGGAGGTGATGGAACAGCGTCGCGACCCCCCCCCTAGTAGTTGGGCCAGCCAGTGGCGCGGCACCTCCGGCTGTTGTAGCAGGTACTGGGCCTACTCTACTGTCTACAGCTAACCTGTCACAGGGCGTGGGAGTACCTTCAGTGGCATCAGTGTATTTTGTAAGGCCTAGCATAAAGAAGGACATCCTGGAGGGCAAGGATGTCAACTTGGCATCCTTGTTAATTATGTCCCACGACGTTACAGAGAATAAGTCCTTTGGCTGTAGCGAGTTGTCGGTGGTACTTAAGTCCAAGGACCCCAGGCTCAGTCGCAAACTGTCTCTGGCCGAGTTCGTCCTGGCCTTCAGCCTGTTCAGAGACGTTTTGTGTTCTGCCAGCCCTAACAGGAGAGAAGAGTTGGACATTTATCTCTACAGGGTGGTAGATTTGGCGCACAAGTACGGGGGTTCGGCGTTCTATGATTATCATAGGTCCTTCTCGGCCAAAGCGGCAGCCATTTGGGCCCAGTTCCAGGTAGTCACAGACTGGAGCAATATAGACATGGAACTATTCTGCAGGCACTTCGCCAGTTTGAAGTCCCCGGTGTGCGCTACATGTCAGTCTCCTGCTCATACTACCGCTTGGTGCCCATTGGCTGACCTCTCAGCCGCCCCCAGTACCTCCAGAGGTGGGATCAACCCGGGTCCTAGCCAGCAGTCAACCCAGTTTGACAAGCTAGGGAGACCCATTCATTATCTAGGCAAAGCCCAGCTCTGCAATAACTTTAATTACGCCATCTGCAACTTCAGCCAGTGCAGGCTCCTGCATGTCTGTGCCACATGTTTTAGGGCACATCCGGTCACGGTCTGCACATTGAAGCCGGCGTGACTGAGCCGGGTGAATGTGGAGGCACTAGACCAGCTGCTGCGGCTTCATCCGGTTCAGCCGTTCCGTACATTCCTGGTGGAAGGGTTTTCACGGGGGTTTCACACTGGGCTCATCACCTTGCCCCAGCAGACTCATGAATGCCCCAACTTGCAGTCGGCTTCTAAACATGCTGGTCTGGTGGATTCACTCTTGGCAGTTGAGCTGGACAAGGGTTTCATCATTGGTCCTTTCCAGTCCCCTCCTTTCTGCACTTGGAGGGTGAGCCCGGTGGGGGTGGTGCAGGGAAAATATTCCAATAAATTTTGTTTGATTTATGATTTGTCTGCTCCACATTCTTCCCACGTTCCAAGTCTCAACTCGTTGATTCCGTCCGAGGAATTTTCCTTGAAGTATACTTCCGTAGACCAGTCTATCCAGGTCATTCTTCAGACAGGCATGGGGGCTTGGCTGTCCAAAGCAGATGTCTCTGATGCGTTCAAACTGCTGCCCATTAGCCCATCTCTCTGGCAGTGGCATGGCATCAAATGGAGAGATGCGTACTATTTTGCCACCAAGTTGACGTTTGGTTCCAAGAGCAGCCCCAGTCTGTTTGACAAGTTAGCGCAGGCACTGGAATGGATTTTGTTGGAACAGGGTTGCCAGAATGTCATTCACTACCTGGATGATTTTCTGTTGATCGAAGAACCCTCACAGGCGCCTGTTGACTTGCAGGTTCTCTTGCAGGTCTTCAAGGAGTTAAACATTCCAGTGGTCGAACACAAAACAGAAGGGCCTGCGCAGGTTGTCACGTTCTTGGGGATCTCTCTGGATTCACGCGCCATGTCAGCCAGTCTGCCACAAGACAAACTCGACAGAATCAAATCAGGTGTCCGTTCCTTGCTCATGTCTCAGGTTTGCACCAAGAGAGAATTGCAGTCTCTGTTGGGCATGTTGAACTTTGCCATGAGGATCATTCCTCAGGGTAGATCATTCATTTCAAGATTGCTAGTCTTATTACAACAGACCAGTGATTTGGACGCATCAGTGCATCTTAATGCGAACGCCCGAGCAGATCTGTTCATGTGGGACAGATTTCTCAGCGGGTGGAACGGCATTTCCATGTTTATTCTGAGGGCCACTTCTGATTCTCCACACGTATTTTCAGACGCGGCTGCCTCGGTAGGTTTCGCGGCCATATTTGGCTCACATTGGTTCGCCGGCTCATGGCCCACACACGTGCTACAGTTGCCGGGGTTTTCTCAGACGTCGGCATTGTTCGAGATCTATCCTATCGTAGCAGCTGCTATAGTCTGGGGGCATAGGTGGTCGGGTCACACGGTGGTTTTCCACACTGACAACATGGCGACCGCAGAGATCATTAACAAGGGCAGATCTAAATCGTTACTCATCATGTCTTTCATGCGTAGATTGACCTGGATAGCTCTGGAACAGGGGTTTCATTTTCATGCCCTGTTTTTGGACGGGGTCAGCAACGTTGCAGCTGATGCTTTATCTCGTTTTAATTTTTCTCACTTTTTCTTACAGAACCCAGAAGCAGACTCAGTGGGCACCCCGGTACCGGACTGGCGGCTGCTGGTCTTGGATTAGACTCTCTGATGGTGGTCGCCAGTTCACTCATTACCAAGTCTTTGTCGGCCAGTACGTTGCGGTCGTACCGCCGAGTGTGGGTGGTTTTTTCGAACTTTCAGTTGGCATATCCTAGAGGTGACACAGGTCAGGTCAAGTATATGGTGGCTTTCGTGTCTTATTGTCATTCGGCATTGGCTTTATCCTACAACACCATTAGGCTATATTTGGCTGGGGTGCAGCATTTTTTGGCACTTCAAGAGCCAGACAGACCCTCTATATTTTCAGCTCACCCGATCAAGGCCATCCTCAGAGGCATTCAGAAAAGCCAGGTCTCGGTCAAGTCGGTCCGTCGACCTATTACGGGGGACACGTTTCGTAGCCTGTCAAGGCGGCGATGTACTTGGCGTTTTACGGGTTTTTAAGACCAGGTGAAGTGACACAGGCCAGACAAGGGGCAGTGGCTCTCCGCAAGGGAGATTTAGTCAGGATGGGCAGCAACTTTCATTTGCAGTTGCCTCACAACAAAACAAGGGAGGTAGGTCCCGGCCATGTAGTTAAGTTCTTCCAGACCACAAACGCATGGTGTCCAGTGACAGTCTTGGACAACCTCTTGCTGGCCCTTAGTCTTCACAGCCCCACCGACCCATTACTTCCATTCCCTGTTGATCCACTGACGTCCAGCCAGTTCATCAAACATATTCGCATCCTGTTGACAAGTGTAGGATTGAATCCGGCTCAATTCTCGGGGCATTCTTTCCGCATCGGTGCGGCATCCGCAGCGTCCAAGCATGGAGTCCCTGTGCATATCATCAAACACTTGGGGCGCTGGCGCTCGGGGTGCTTTGTACGGTATATCCCGGAGCCACAAGTGGAGCTGGTCCAAGCATTCAGTACATTGGCAGAGTAGCACCTCAGGCCAATCCTTCCCTCACTGGTGGGTTTTGCCCCCTTTTTCAGGCATACCGACCTAGTGAGGCCAAGGCACACCTCAGGCCAATTAGGTAGGGGGGTGGTGGTTGGGCATCTTCCACTCGTTTAGGTCCTGACCACAAGTGTTAAGGCTGGCCGCAGGCTAGCCTGGATTTGTGGGAGGGGCCGTTACCTGTCTTAAGCAGTCCGGCTCTCCCAGGCAGCACGTCGGCATTCGGACGTCCCCTGCCCACCCATTCCCATTCTTCATTCAGTCATTCAACCATCACATTCAGGGTATGCCCCCTTTTTCAGGCATACCGACCTAGTGAGGCCAAGGCACACCTCAGGCCAATTAGGTAGGGGGGTGGTGGTTGGGCATCTTCCACTCGTTTAGGTCCTGACCCCAACTAAGACAGATTTACTAATAGGCAGTATTGGAGGCGGGCTACTTTTTTCTGGGCCACCCTGTATATCAGATAGAGCAGGGATCAGCAACCTCTGGAATTCCAGGTGTTCTGAAATTACAACTCCCAGAATGCTCCATTCACATTTATAGGAGTTAGAAGAACAGCCGAGCATGTTTGCATGCTGGGAGTTGTAGTTTTACAGCAGCTGGAGTGCCTTAGGTTGCTGATCCCTGAGATATAGCATCTATCAATGATCCAATTACTGCACCGTGACCGTGTTCACAAGGCTGTGGGAACAAAACAGAGAGAGTAGCAAAGCTATGACTCCGCCTAATGACATGATAATAACCGCTGCCTGGTACACATTAGCAACTGTATATACTTGGCTATGGCATCTGGGAAAAGCACAGTGATTCTGCATATTGAACGGGGCAATGCTGCTGTCTGGTCCAAGTCAGAACTGTGTATGCTCGATAGATACAGCATCCATCAACAGCATTGCAGCTATCCGGTGCACATCAGAGCTGTGTAGGCTTGTCATATACAGCATTAAATAATAGTATCATTAGGGTATGGCCACACGGTCAGGTTTCATGATGCAGTTTGCTGCGTTTCCGGGTTATTCGGGTCTCTGAGGACCCGATAACCCGGAACAGGATGGTGATCGGTGGTGTGATTTTACCCCACCAATCACCATCCTTAGATCCTGAGTGGTGATGGTGACATCACCTCTCAGGATCGCCTCTGATTGGTAGGAGGGCGGGCTGGCGGGAGATTCAAATCATAGCAACGCTCCTCTCCTCCTCCTTTTGTGTCCGGAGCCCGAGGAGAGAGGAGTGCTGCCTGCACGTGTGGAGCATCACCCCATCTGTGCCCCAGCACCCATCCTTGCCCCCAGGACCCGATCTGTGCCCCAGCACCCCCCATCTTATCTGCAGGTAATTAGGGAAAGTCTAGGGAAAGGTTGGGCTAGGCAGGGAAAATAAAGGGAAAGTTAGTGGTAAAAAAAAGTTTTCTTGCACCACCCTAAGTAGGGTGTCTGGGGTCCACAGCACAGCTGTATGACCCTAGACCCCCCCAGGGGTGCTGCCGCTTGCCCCCTGCCCCCTCCCCCCACAACTTTTTTGGGGCGCAGGCATTTTCTTTAATTTTTATTTTTTTGTGCGTACGCTGACTGTGGCCGGCACTCTTAGCGTCCGGCCACTGTTAGCGCATCGCACACCCCCCCCGCTGATCAACTTCGGACGGTTGATCAGTGGTTTATAATTTTTAATTATAATTTTTTTCACATTTTTCCCCTTTTTTTTAGTTAGTCTTTTTTTTTTTTTTCTGTGAGTGTTAGGGATAAGTACGTGAACACCCGTGCCCCCACACACATGCACACTGAATAAAGATTTACACGCACGCACACAAACACGCATACACACACTCCCCTATGGCCCGCCAGATGTTCTCGGCCGATGAGGCATACGCCCAGCTTGCCTCTGAGTCCGAGAGTCCTAGTGAGGACGAGGGTGACCCCACTTTCCTGTTGTCATCCGCGTCCACCTCATCATCTAGCGATGATGATGAGCCCCCAAGGCGGCGGAGACGCCGCCAGGCGGAGAAAGGGGACCGCCATGCTAGGGACCCTGTGGCCCACCCTAGTACGAGCAGCTCTGGGGCTCGTACTAGTTTTCCGGCCCACCAGTTAAATCCACCGGAGCCCCCTGCCGGTGAACTTGTCTGGTGTACCCCAGAGCGATTTGAGCCCGTGATTCCTGAGTTTGTAGGCCAATCAGGAATCCAGATTTCCACAGTGGGCTTCACTGAATATGACTTTTTTAGTCTTTTTTTCAGTGACCAACTAGTAAATCTAATGGGGGAGCAGACGAACCTGTACGCCCAACAGTTCGTTGCTCAACACCCGGGCTCCTTTTTGGCTAGGCCCGGTGGCTGGACCCCGGTCAGTGCAGACGAGATGAGGACATTTTGGGGCCTTGTGCTGCACATGGGCCTAGTCAAGAAACCTAGTGTCAGGCATTACTGGAGTGGGGACGTCCTCTACCAGACCCCACTTTACAGTACGGCCATGACACGTACCCGGTTTGAGGCCATCTGGAAATACCTGCATTATTCAGATAATGCAGCATGTCCCCCCCAAGGTGATCCTGCCTATGACCGTCTGTATAAGATACGGACGGTCATCAATCACTTTGGGGCCAAATTTGTACAGGCATATGTACCTGGAAGGGAGGTCGCGGTTGATGAGTCTCTCATTGCGTTCAAGGGGAGACTCATTTTCCGCCAGTATGTTCCCTCAAAGCGGGCGAGGTATGGCGTGAAGCTGTACAAACTTTGTGAGAGTACCTCAGGGTACACTTACAAGTGTTGTGTGTACGAGGGGCGAGATTCCCGTATTCAACCCCTAGAATTGGTCCCCACTCTGGGTTTTAGTGGGAAACTTGTGTGGGACCTTATGCACCCACTGCTAGATAAAGGTTATCACCTGTACGTGGATAACTTTTATACTAGTATCCCCTTGTTCCAGTCCCTCACCGCCAGATCCACGTCCGCTTGTGGGACCGTGCAGAAAAAACAACGCGGCCTCCCTGCCCACCCCTTCCAGGTACCTATCCCCAGGGGTGAGATCCGTGCCCTTACCAGTGAAAACCTGTTGCTGGTCAGATATAAGGACAAGAGGGATGTCCTTGTACTGTCCACAATACATGGTAACAGCATCACCCCTGTCCCTGTGCGAGGTACCACGGCAACTGTCCTCAAGCCCAATTGTATCGTCGACTACAATCGGTATATGGGAGGAGTTGATCTCTCTGATCAAGTCCTCAAGCCATATAACGCCATGCGCAAAACCCGGGCATGGTACAAAAAAGTTGCGGTCTACTTGGTGCATGTTGCCTTGTACAACTCTTTTGTGCTGTCCCGGAGCGCTGGCAACACAGGGATATTCCTTCAGTTCTATGAGGCAGTCCTCAAGGACCTGATCTTTTCGGACCAGGAAAGAGCAGGCCGGAGTACCTCGGGAACTGTGAGCGCCCGGATCGTCCCTGGCCAACACTTTCCAGGTGTGGTCCCCCATACTGGAAAGAAGGGATGAACCCCAAAAAAGTGCAGAGTGTGTCGCAGGAGGGGGATACGAAAGAACACCACTACTCAGTGCGACATGTGCCCCGATCATCCGGGCCTCTGCATTGACGGTTGTTTCAGGGAGTACCACACTTCCATGGAGTACTAAATGTATATCCCAATTTAGCACTGACTATCGGATAAAAAAACTGGTTCTCAGACTTGAGACACCAAAAAAAATTGTAAAAACTAAAATAATAAAAAAAAAGTATACAAATTAGGTATCGCCGCGTCGGTAATGACCTAACCCCCAAGATTAACACGGTCCAAAAAAAAACAGTGCAAAAAAAGAACTTTTTTTGTCACCTTACATAACAAAAAGTTTAATAGCAAGCGATCAAAAAGTCCTATAGCCCCTAAAATAGTACCAATAAAACCGTCCTCTCATCCCGCAAAAAATGAGCCCCGACATAAAATAATCGGCAAAAAAAAAAAAAAAGATTTTTTGTATCAAAAAGGATAATATAGTCTAAAACCTAAATAATTGTAAAAAAGTAGACTTATTAGGTATCGCCGCGTCCATAAGAATCTCCTCTATAAAAATACCCCATGACCTAACCCCCCAGATTAACACGGTCAAAAAAAAACAACGGTGCAAAAACAGCTATTTTTGGCACTTTTCCATTTCAATCCGTTTTTTCCGGTAACAAAGCAAGGGTTAACAACCAACAAAAATTTATATTTATTACCCTGATACTGCAGTTTACAGAAACGCCACATTTGTGGTCGTAAACTGCAGTATCACTAAAAGGCAGGACGCAAAAGGAAAGGACCGACATGGTTTCTGGAAGGCCGATTTTGATGGCCGTTTTTATTGACACCATGTCCCTTTTGAAGCCCCCCTGATGCATTCCTAGAGTAGAAACTCCCTAAAAGTAACCCCATCTAAGAAACTACACCCCTCAAGGTATTCAAAACTGATTTTACAAATTTTATTAACCCTTTAGGTGTTCCTCAACAGTTAATGGCAAATGGAGATGAAATTTCAGAATTAAAATTTTTGGTAACCTTACCTCACAAAAATGTAATATAGAGCAACCAAAAATCGTATGTACCCTAAAAATAGTCCCAACAAAACCGCCACCTTATCCCGTAGTTTCCAAAATGGGGTCACTTTTAGGGAGTTTCTACTCCAGGGGTGGATCAGGGGGGTTGAAACAGGACACGGTGTAAATAAACCGGTCCATAGAAATCAGCCCTCCAAAAACCAAACGGCGCTCCTTTCCCTCTACGCATCGCCGTGTGGCCGTACAGTGGTGTACGACCACATATGGGGTGTTTCTGTAAAGGCAGAGTCAGGGCAATAAAGATACAGTCTTGTTTGGCTGTTAACCCTTGCTTTGCTAGTGGAAAAAATAGGTTAAAATGTAAAATTTGGCAAAAAAATAAAATTTTCTAATTTCATCCCTTTTACCAATAACTCTTGTGCAACACCTGAAGGGTTAACAAAGTTTGTAAAATCAGTTTTGAATACCTTGACGGGTGTAGTTTCTTAGATGGGGTCATTTTTAGGGAGTTTCTACTCCAGGGGTGCATCAGGGGGGTTGAAACAGGACACGGTGTAAATAAACCGGTCCATAAAAATCAGCCCTCCAAAAACCAAATGGCGCTCCTTTCCCTCTACGCCCCGCCATGTGGCCGTACAGTAGTGTACGGCCACATATGGGGTATTTCTGTAAACAGCAGAGTCAGGGCAATAAAGATACAGTCTTGTTTGGCTGTTAACCCTTGTTTTGTTAGTGGAAAAAATAGGTTAAAATTGAAAATTTGGCAAAAAAATTAAATTCTCAACTTTCATCCCCATTTGCCAATAACTCTTGTGCAACACCTGAAGGGTTAACAAAGTTTGTAAAAAAAAGTTTTGAATACCTTGAGGGGTGTAGTTTCTTAGATGCGGTCACTTTTATGGAGTTTCTACTCTAGGGGTGCATCAGGGGGGCTTCAAATGGGACATGGTGTAAAAAAAACAATCCAGCAAAATCTGCCTTTCAAAAACCATATGCCGCACCTTTCCCTCTACGCTCTACTGTGTGCCCGTACAGTAGTTTACGGCCACAGATGGGGTGTTTCTGTAAATGGCAGAGTCAGGATAATAAAGATACAGTCTTGTTTGGCTGTTAACCCTTGCTTTGTTAGTGGAAAAAATGGGTTAAAATTGAAAATTTGGCAAAAAAAGGAAATTCTCAAATTTCATCCCCACTTGCCAATAACTCTTGTGCAACACCTGAAGGGTTAACAAAGTTTGTAAAAATCAGTTTTGAATACCTTGAGGGGTGTAGTTTCTTAGATGGGGTCACTTTTATGGAGTTTCTACACTAGGGGTGCATCAGGGGGGCTTCAAATGGGACATGGTGTAAATAAACTAGTCCAGCAAAATCTGCCTTCCAAAAACCATATGGCGCACCTTTCCCTCTATGCCCTACTGTGTGCCCGTACAGTAGTTTACGGCCACATATGGGGTGTTTCTGCAAACTACAGAATCGGGGCAATAAATATTGAGTTTTGTTTGGCTGTTAACCCTTGCTTTGTTACTGGAAAAAGTAGATTAAAATGGAAAATTTGCAAAAAAATCTAAATTCTGAAATTTTATCACCATTTGCCATTAACTCTTGTGGAACACCTAAAGGGTTAACGACGTTTGTAAATTCATTTTTTAATAGCTTGAGGGGTGTAGTTTCTAGAATGGGGTCATTTTTGGGTGATTTCTATTATATAAGCCTCACAAAGTGACTTCAGACCTGAACTGGTCCCTAAAAATTGGGTTTTTGAAAATTTCAGAAAAATTTCAAGATTTGCTTCCAAACATCTAAGCCTTGTAACATCTCCAAAATATAAAATATCATTCCCAAAATGATCCAAACATGAAGTAGACATATGGGGAATGTAAAGTAATAACTATTTTTGTAGGTATTACTATGTATTATAGAAGTAGAGAAATTGAAACTTGGAAATTAGCATTTTTTTACACATTTTTGGTAAATTTGGTATTTTTTTATTAATAAAAATAAATTTTTTGGACTTCATTTTACCAGTGTCATGAAGTACAATATGTGACGAAAAAACTGTCTCAGAATGGCCTGGATAAGTCAAAGCGTTTTAAAGTTATCAGCACTTAAAGTGACACTGGTCAGATTTGCAAAAAATGGCCTGGTCATTAACGTGAAATAAGGCTGTGTCCTTAAGGAGTTAAAATTCCAAAGTTTGCACTGGGGCCCATAACACTCTAGTTACGCCACTGAGCTCATGTATGAGTGCGTCCATGTATGTGGAGAGTGCCTGTATGAGTGCGTCCATGTATGTGGTGAGTGTGTGCATGAGTGCGTCCATTAAGTTGGGAAGGGGTCCTGTACAAAAATTTGCTGTGGGGCCCAGTCAGTTCTAGTTACGCCCCTGGACACGCCCACCCTCTCTCCCTTCTGTTCGGGTTTGGCTTTAAAGGGTTTCTATCACTTCGTATGACATAATTAGCTCTCAGACACTAGCGATCCGCTAGTGTCTGCTCTGGCCAACCATCCTAATATAACAGCTTTTGGGGCAGCCGTTTTGCTAAAAAAATAACTTTTATATTATATATTATAAATATGCTAATGAGCCTCTAGGTGCTATGTGGGCGTCATTAGCACCTAGAGGCTCCGTCTACCTTCATACACAGCCACCACCCAGCGCGTCCCTCCAGCCCGCCCATCTCCTGCTGAATGCGATACTCCGTGTGACGCAGCGGACAAATTCTCGCGCATGCGCCGTGCGCGGCTGTATTCGGCGCATGCGCAGTGAATGTCTGACCGCTTCCCTCCTCAGACATCTCCACTGCGCCTGTTCCTTGGAGCACTATGACGTCGTCGGCGCAGGCGCAGTGGAGATGTCTGAGCAGGGAAGCGGTCAGACATTCACTGCGCATGCGCCGAATACAGCCGCGCACGGCGCATGCGCGAGAACTCGTCCGCTGCGTCACACGGAGGATCGCATTCAGCAGGAGATGGGCGGGCTGGAGGGACGCGCTGGGCGGTGGCTGTGTACGAAGGTAGACAGAGCCTCTAGGTGCTAATGACGCCCACATAGCACCTAGAGGCTCATTAGCATATTTATAAAAGTTATTTTTTAGCAAAACGGCTGCCCCAAAAGCTGTTATATTAGGATGGTTGGCCAGAGCAGACACTAGCGGATCGCTAGTGTCTGAGAGCTAATTATGTCATACGAAGTGATAGAAACCCTTTAAGAAAAGGTGGCAACCCTAGCCTAGGGGTCAAGTCCTCACTACACTGCTCTACAATAGATGGTAATGATGTGATCCTTCCTATGATATGCCATCATGTCTGAGCAGCCTGACAGGAAAACTCACCAATGCATTGTATATGCAAGTGCCAGAGCGTAGTTTGCATTGAGCTCTGCAAGTTACACTTTAACCACCTCCCATCCGCCCATAGACTAAAAACATCCGGGAGGTGGTTCTATATTTCTGAATGGACGTTCCTGAACGTCTATTCAGAACCTGCAGCTGCAAGCTAATCGTGCACCTGCTGATCGGGTTGCCCGCTGTCAGTGACAGCAGGGCAACCCTTAGAGAAGGCAGGGACAGTGCCCAGGTGTCCCTGCCTTCTAGATCGCTGTATACACAGCGCTCACCGAGCGCTGTGCATGCAGAGCAGGAAGAGCTATGCGCTTCCTGTTCCGGCCCGGCGGTCATGTGATCGCCGGGACCGGAGAGTGCAGGAGCTGTGAGGTCTTTCAGAGACCTCAATCAGCCCTGCTCTGAGGCTGTACAGCGCTGTATTGCGCTGTACAGACTCTCTGGGGGGTGCATTTCTCCTGTAACTGGGGCTATGTCAGCCCCAGTTACAGGAGAAATCAATAGTAAAAAAAAAAAGTGAAGTAAATGTCCCCCAGAGGTCTTGTATGACCTTATGGGGGACGAAAAGTGTAAAATAAAAAAAAAATAAAGTGTTAAAAAACAAAAAAATAATAAAAGGTTTCACATGTGAAAAAAAAATTCCCCATGTAAGGAATAAAAAAAAATAGAAAAAATAAAACAAAATAGACATATTTGGTATTGCCGCGTCCGTGAAGGTCGGCTCTATAAATATATCACATGATCGACCCAGTCCGATAAACACCATAAAAATATATTTTTTTTAAAGTCAAAAAAAGCCATTTTTCTCACCTTACATCACAAAAAGTGCAACACCAAGGGATCAAAAAGGCGTATGTCCCACAAAATGGTACCAATAAAACCGTCACCTCATCCCGCAAATGAGCCCCTACATAAGAAAATCTCTCAAAAAATAAAAAAACTATAGCTCTCAGAACATGGAGACACTAAAACATCATTTTTTTGGTTTCAAAAATGCTATTATTGTGTTAAAGTGAAATAAAAATAAAAAAGTATACATATTAGGTATTGCTGCATCCGTAACAACCAGCTCTATTAAAATATCACATGACCTAACCCCTCGGGTGAACACCGAAAAAAACCTGAAAAACAGTGTCAAAACAAGCAGTTTTTGTCACCTTACATCACAAAAAGTGCAACACCAAGTGATCAAAAAGGCGTATGTCCCACAAAATGGTACCAATAAAACCGTCACCTCATCCTGCAAAAAATGAGCCCCTACATAAGAAAATCTCTGAAAAAATAAAAAAAATTATAGCTCTCAGAACATGGAGACACTAAAACATCATTTTTTTGGTTTCAAAAATGCAATTATTGTGTTAAAGTGAAATAAATAAAAAAAAGTATACATATTAGGTATTGCTGCGTCCGTAACAACCAGCTCTATTAAAATATCACATGACCTAACCCCTCGGGTGAACACCGTAAAAAAAAAAAAAAACAGTGTCAAAACAAGCAATTTTTCTCACCTTACATCACAAAAAGTGCAACACCAAGTGATCAAAAAGGCGTATGTCCCACAAAATGGTATCAATAAAACTGTCACCTCATCCCGCAAAAAATGAGCCCCTACATAAGAAAATCTCTCAAAAAATTTTAAAAAAATATAGCTCTCAGAACATGGAGAAAATAAAACATCATTTGTTTTTGTTTCAAAAATGCTATTATTGTGTTAAAGTGAAATAAATAAAAAAACTTATACATATTAGGTATTGCCGCATCCGTAACAACCAGCTCTATAAAAATATCACATGACATAACCCCTCGGGTGAACACCGTAAAAAATAAATAAATTATAAACTGTGTCAAAAAAAGCTATTTTTGTCACCTTACATCACAAAAAGTGCAACATCAAGTGATCAAAAAGGCGTATGTCCCACAAAATGGTACCAGTAAAACCGTCACCTCATCCCGCAAAAAATGAGCCCCTACATAAGAAAATCTCTCAAAAAAAAATAAAAAATATATCTCTCAGAACATGGACACATTAAAACATAATGTTTTTGTTTAAAAAATGCTATTATTGTGTAAAACTTAAATAAATAAGAAAAAGTATACATATTAGGTATCGCCACATCCGTAACAATCTGCTCTATAAAAATGTCACTTGACCGAACCCCTCAGGTAAACGCTGTAAAAATAAATAAATAAAAACTGTGCTAAAACAACCGCTTGAATAGGATATGCGAAATCATATCATAAAGATCTTCGGGTAAGATTTTGAATATCCTATTCAAGCGATCGCTTTCTAAAAAAATACAGTGGGACGCCACTGTGCGTATGAGCAGCTGAACTATTGTCCGAACAAACTACTCAAAGCTGCATACGCTTGGAACTCTGGTTATTACAACCAATGTTTGTTAAAGGACTGGTCACAAGCCGATTTTTTTTTCGGCAGCAAGGGACTATTTACATTACTGAAAATTTCGTATGAAATAATGTACTAAATCATTACCAGTGAACAATATTCTTAACACCATCCTCTTGAGAATTATCGAATATCCGAATTTTTTATCTTCAAATATCCGAATTTTTTGCCTTTTATTCGTATATTGGGATCTACATTTATATTGACTCACATTGTCTGATTTTATTGTCTTATATTTTAGCTTACCATTGAATTATTCCACCACCAATATTAACATCTTATTCTCTGCTGATTTTCTATTATATTGTTAATATTTTATTGTGACTTTTATTGCCAATTTTATTGTTAAATATTGTTATGTTTAATAAAAGATCCCTTTACTTGTAGAGAGTGCCCCACTTCTATTCTTTAAAATATTGAGTTTTGTTTGGCTGTTAACCATCGATGTGTTAAAGAAAAAAATTGGATTTTAATGGAAAATCTGCCAAAAAAGTGAAATTTTAAATTTGATCTCCATTTTCCTTTAATTCTTGTGGAACGCTTAAAGGGTTAACAAAGTTTGTAAAATCGGTTTTAAGTAACTTGAGGGGTGTAGTTTCTACAATGGGGTCAATTATGGGGATATCCACTATGTAGGCCCCACTATGTAGGCCCCACAGAGAAATTGAAATTTAGAAAATTGCGAATTTTTCAAGATTTTTGGCAAATTTGGGATTTTTTCATAAATAAAGGTGAAATATATTGACTCAAATTTATGACTGAAGAACAATGTGTCACGAGAAAATAATCTCTGAATGATTTGGATAAGTAAAGGCGTTCCAAAGTTATTACCACATAAAGTGAGATATGTCAGATTTGCCAAATTAGGCCTGGTCAGGAAGGGGGCAAATGGCCCAGACGGGAAGTGGTTAAAGTGTAAACTGTGATTTTTTTTTTCTAATGTATAGGGACAGTGATAGGAACATTTTCCTAATACACTTTATTTAGGGAAGTTGTACATTTACAGAAGAAAACGTGCCCTGAAATGTTAGGGATAAGCTCTTCTACAGTATATAGCGACAGTTCTATAATATATATTATATACAATTACTGTCCCTATGTACTGTAGGCTAGCTTCTCCCTGCATTCAGAATAGTGAGAACCTACCGCTCACTGTCATGTATCTCCTGGCAGCTGGTTAGTTACACAGCGGGCTGGGGATACAGCAGAATCACTCACAGCCGGTTCAGACCTGAGCGTTTTACAGCGCGTTCCTACGCGCTGTAAAACGCTCAAGGAGAAACCAATGCTTCCCTATCGGCATGGTTCTCACCTGGGCGTTATACAGCGCGTACGATCGCGCTGTAAAATGCCCGACGCCCCAAGAAGTTCAGGAGCTTCTTTGGGGCGTAGTGTCACGCGTTCCCGTACATAGACTTCCGGGAACGCGCAACAATGGGCGTTCGCTTGTCTCCGCAGCGCGATTGTAAACGCCCGTACAATCGCGCATACAGAGCGTACGTTCAGTACGCTCTGGTGTGAACCCAGCTTTACTGTCAGCGCTGGCCATGCTGAGAGTGAGACCTAGCCTTTTTGCTGCCTGAGGCAAAACCCTGAAACTGTGGGTATATACACTCACCTAAAGAATCATTAGGAACACCTGTTCTATTTCTCATTAATGCAATTATCTAGTCAACCAATCACATGGCAGTTGCTTCAATGCATTTAGGGGGGTGCTCCTGGTCAAGACAATCTCCTGAACTCCAAACTGAATGTCAGAATGGGAAAGAAAGGTGATTTAAAGGGCTTCTGTCACCCCATTAAACCGTTTTTTTTTTTTTCTTTACTAATAATCCCTATAATGCGATCTCAGCATACATAAGCTAATTAATGATTTTCGTTCAGTAGAATTTGCTAAAAATCGATTTTTGAAATATGCTAATTACCTTGCTACCAGCAAGTAGGGCGGCTACTTGCTGGTAGCAGCCGCATCCTCCGATCGTAATGACGCCCCCTCTGCATTCTGATTGACAGGGCCAGGGAAGGGAATCGTTCTCTGCTGGCGCTGTTAGAATTTGAAATCTCGCGCCTGCGCCGTACCTGTCTTCAATCGGCGCAGGCGCACTGAGAGGCGGCCGCTCGCTCGACCGCTCCATCCTCAATGCGCCTGCGTCGATGACGTCATCGCATACACCCGGAAGAGAAGACGCCGGCATCGCTGGAAGGAGGCGGAGAGTCTGGATGACGTCGCTGGATGCTCGAATCAGGTAAGTATGTATGTAATAAGCATGCTGCCACAAAAACCACCAACGAAATGGGAATAAAAAACAATAAATGATTTTTATCAAAAGTACAATTATTAACACTATACCACCAACGAATATGAATAATAAGCCCTACTCAATAAATATACAGATGCTTATATATGACACATATATAAATATCTGTATATATCTGTCAAATATTGTATATATATATATACACATATATATATATATAGATATAAATATATATATATACACATATATTTTAGTGTAAGTGATATATATCATTATATATGTTTCTTTGTGTATATATTACTATATATATATATATAAATATATGTTCACGGACTGGCATATATATACACATAGAAACAGATATAGAGATACACATAAATATATTTATATATATATATATATATATATACAGTACAGACCAAAAGTATGGACACACCTTCTCATTCAAAGAGTTTTCTTTTATTTTCAGGACTATGAAAATTGTAGATTCACACTGAAGGCATCAAAACTATGAATTAACACATGTGGAATTATATACATAACAAACAAGTGTGAAACAACTGAAAATATGTCATATTCTAGGTTCTTCAAAGTAGCCACCTTTTGCTTTGATTACTGCTTTGCACACTCTTCGCATTCTCTTGATGAGCTTCAAGAGGTAGTCCCCTGAAATGGTTTTCACTTCACAGGTGTGCCCTGTCAGGTTTAATAAGTGGGATTTCTTGCCTTATAAATGGGGTTGGGACCATCAGTGGCGTTGAGGAGAAGTCAGGTGGATACACAGCTGATAGTCCTACTGAAAAGACTGTTAGAATTTGTATTATGGCAAGAAAAAAGCAGCTAAGAAAAGAAAAACGAGTGGCCATCATTACTTTAAGAAATGAAGGTCAGTCAGTCAGCCGAAAAATTGGGAAAACTTTGAAAGTAAGGGCTATTTGACCATGAAGGAGAGTGATGGGGTGCTGCGCCAGATGAACTGGCCTCCACAGTCACCGGATCTGAACCCAATTGAGATGGTTTGGGGTGAGCTGGACCGCAGAGTGAAGGCAAAAGGGCCAACAAGTGCTAAGCATCTCTGGGAACTCCTTTAAGACTGTTGGAAGACCATTTCAGGGGACTACCTCTTGAAGCTCATCAAGAGAATGCCAAGAGTGTGCAAAGCAGTAATCAAAGCAAAAGGTGGCTACTTTGAAGAACCTAGAATATGACATATTTTCAGTTGTTTCACACTTGTTTGTTATGTATATAATTCCACATGTGTTAATTCATAGTTTTGATGCCTTCATAGTCATGAAAATAAAGAAAACTCTTTAAATGAGAAGGTGTGTCCAAACTTTTGGTCTGTACTGTATATATATATATAAATAGACATAGAGTAATTCCGATATATTATCATAAAGATATATATAGAAAGAGTCGTGATAGACAGGCACAGATGGACAGGCACAGATGGACAGGCAGACATGGACAGGCAGAGATGGACAGGCAGAGATGGACAGGCAGAGATGGACAGGCAGAGATGGACAGGCAGAGATGGACAGGCAGAGAGGGACAGGCAGACATGGACAGGCAGAGATGGACAGGCAGAGATGGACAGGCAGCAAAGGAACAGGCAGATATGGACAGGCAGACATGGACAGGCAGAGATGGAGACGCAGAGATGGACAGGCAGACATGGACACGGGGAGATGGAGACGCAGACATTGACACGCAGACATGGACAGGCAGACATGGACAGGCAGACATGGACAGGCAGAGATGGACAGGCAGACATGGACACGCAGAGATGGAGACGCAGAGACGGACAGGCAGACATGGACACGGGGAGATGGATACGCAGACATGGACACGCATACATGGACACGCAGACATGGACAGGCAGAGATGGACACGCAGACATGGACAGGCAGAGATGGACAGGCAGAGATGGACAGGCAGAGAAGGACAGGCAGACATGGACAGGCAGAGATGGAGACGCAGAGACGGACAGGCAGACATGGACACGGGGAGATGGATACGCAGACATGGATACGCAGAGATGGACACGCAGACATGGACAGGCAGAGATGGAGACGCAGAGATGGACAGGCAGACATGGACACGGGGAGATGGATACGCAGACATTGACACGCAGACATGGACAGGCAGACATGGACAGGCAGAGATTGACACGCAGACATGGACAGGCAGAGATGGACAGGCAGAGATGGACAGGCAGACATGGACAGGCAGACATGGACAGGCAGAGATGGAGACGCAGAGACGGACAGGCAGACATGGACACGGGGAGATGGATACGCAGACATGGATACGCAGAGATGGACACGCAGACATGGACAGGCAGAGATAGAGACGCAGAGATGGACAGGCAGACATGGACACGGGGAGATGGATACGCAGACATTGACACGCAGACATGGACAGGCAGACATGGACAGGCAGACATGGACACGCAGACATGGACAGGCAGAGATGGACAGGCAGACATGAACACGCAGAGATGGAGACGCAGAGATGGACAGGCAGACATGGACACGGGGAGATGGATACTCAGACATGGACACGCATACATGGACACGCAGACATGGACAGGCAGAGATGGACACGCAGACATGGACAGGCAGAGATGGACAGGCAGAGATGGACAGGCAGAGATGGACAGGCAGAGAGGGACAGGCAGACATGGACAGGCAGAGATGGAGACGCAGAGATGGACAGGCAGAGATGGAGACACAGAGATGGACAGGCAGACATGGACACGCAGACATGGACAGGCAGAGATGGACACGCAGACATGGACACGCAGACATGGACAGGGAGACATGGACAGGCAGAGATGGACAGGCAGAGATGGACACGCAGACATGGACAGGCAGAGATGGACAGGCAGACATGGACACGCAGAGATAGAGACGCCGAGATGGACAGGCAGACATGGACACGGGGAGATGGAGACGCAGACATTGACACGCAGACATGGACAGGCAGACATGGACAGGCAGAGATGGACAGGCAGAGATGGACAGGCAGACATGGACACGCAGAGATGGACAGGCAGACATGGACACGGGGAGATGGATACGCAGACATGGACACGCATACATGGACACGCAGAGATGGACAGGCAGAGATGGACACGCAGACATGGACAGGCAGAGATGGACACGCAGACATGGACAGGCAGAGAGGGACAGGCAGACATGGACAGGCAGAGATGGAGACGCAGAGATGGACAGGCAGAGATGGAGACGCAGAGATGGAGACGCAGAGATGGACAGGCAGACATGGACACGCAGACATGGACAGGCAGAGATGGACACGCAGACATGGACAGGCAGACATGGACAGGCAGAGATGGACAGGCAGAGAGGGACAGGCAGAGATGGACATGCAGACATGGACAGGCAGACATGGACACGCAGAGATGGAGACGCCGAGATGGACAGGCAGACATGAACACGGGGAGATGGATACGCAGACATTGACACGCAGACATGGACAGGCAGACATGGACAGGCAGACATGGACACGCAGAGATGGACACGGAGAGATGGACACGCAGGCATGGACGCGGAGAGATAGATACGCAGACATGGATACGCAGAGATGGACACGCAGACATGGACACGCAGAGAGGGACAGGCAGAGATGGAGACGCAGAGATGGACAGGCAGACATGGACACGGAGAGATGGACACGCAGAGATGGACAGGCAGACATTGACACGGAGAGATGGACACGCAGACATGGACAGGCAGAGATGGACAGGCAGAAATGGACAGGCAGCGATACATAGGCAGAGATACATAGGCAGAGAATGTCTGCCTGTCCATGTCTGCCTGTCCCTCTCTGCGTGTCCATGTCTGCCTGTCCATGTCTGCGTGTCCATCGCTGCGTGTCCATGTCTGCGTCTCCATCTCTGCGTGTCCATGTCTGCCTGTCCATGTCTGCCTGTCCATGTCTGCCTGTCCATGTCTGCCTGTCCCTCTCTGCGTGTCCATGTCTGCCTGTCCATGTCTGCGTGTTTATCTCTGCGTATCCATGTCTGCGTATCCATGTCTGCGTGTCCGTGTCTGCGTGTCCATCTCTGCGTATCCATGTCTGCGTATCCATCTCTCCGTGTCCATGTCTGCCTGTCCATCTCTGCGTGTCCATGTCTGCCTGTCCATGTCTGCCTGTCCCTCTCTGCCTGTCCCTCTCTGCGTGTCCATGTCTGCCTGTCCATGTCTGCGTGTCCATCTCTGCGTATCCATGTCTGCGTATCCATCTCTCCGTGTCCATGGCTGCCTGTCCATCTCTGCGTCTCCATCTCTGCGTATCCATGTCTGCGTGTCCATGTCTGCGTGTCCATCTCTGCGTATCCATGTCTGCGTATCCATCTCTCCGTGTCCATGTCTGCCTGTCCATCTCTGCGTCTCCATCTCTCCGTGTCCATGTCTGCCTGTCCATGTCTGCCTGTCCCTCTCTGCGTGTCCATGTCTGCCTGTCCATGTCTGCGTGTCCATCTCTGCGTATCCATGTCTGCGTATCCATCTCTCCGTGTCCATGTCTGCCTGTCCATCTCTGCGTGTCCATCTCTGCGTGTCCATGTCTGCCTGTCCATGTCTGCGTGTCCATGTCTGCGTGTCAATGTCTGCGTCTCCATCTCCCCGTGTCCATGTCTGCCTGTCCATCTCTGCCTGTCCATCTCTGCGTGTCCATGTCTGCCTGTCCATCTCTGCCTGTCCATGTCTGCCTGTCCATCTCTGCCTGTCCATGTCTGCCTGTCCATGTCTGCCTGTCCATGTCTGCGTCTCCATCTCTGCGTCTCCATCTCTGCGTCTCCATCTCTGCCTGTCCATCTCTGCGTCTCCATCTCTGCCTGTCCATGTCTGCCTGTCCCTCTCTGCCTGTCCATCTCTGCCTGTCCATGTCTGCGTGTCCATCTCTGCCTGTCCATGTCTGCGTGTCCATGTATGCGTGTCCATGTCTGCGTATCTATCTCCCCGTGTCCATGTCTGCCTGTCCATCTCTGCGTGTCCATGTCTGCCTGTCCATCTCTGCCTGTCGATCTCTGCCTGTCCATGTCTGCGTGTCAATGTCTGCGTCTCCATCTCCCCGTGTCCATGTCTGCCTGTCCATCTCGGGGTCTCCATCTCTGCGTGTCCATGTCTGCCTGTCCATCTCTGCCTGTCCATGTCTGCGTGTCCATGTCTGCCTGTCCCTCTGTGCCTGTCCATCTCTGCCTGTCCATGTCTGCCTGTCCATGTCTGCGTGTCCATGTCTGCGTGTCCATCTCTGCCTGTCCATGTCTGCGTGTCCATGTCTGCCTGTCCATCTCTGCGTCTCCATCTCTGCGTCTCTATCTCTGCCTGTCCATGTCTGCCTGTCCCTCTCTGCCTGTCCATCTCTGCCTGTCCATGTCTGCGTGTCCATCTCTGCCTGTCCATGTCTGCGTGTCCATGTATGCGTGTCCATGTCTGCGTATCCATCTCCCCGTGTCCATGTCTGCCTGTCCATCTCTGCGTGTCCATGTCTGCCTGTCCATGTCTGCGTGTCCATCTCTGCCTGTCCATGTCTGCCTGTCCATGTCTGCGTGTCAATGTCTGCGTATCCATCTCCCCGTGTCCATGTCTGCCTGTCCATCTCTGCGTCTCCATCTCTGCCTGTCCATGTCTGCGTGTCCATCTCTGCGTATCCATGTCTGCGTATCCATCTCCGCGTGTCCATGTCTGCCTATCCGTCTCTGCGTCTCCATCTCTGCCTGTCCATGTCTGCCTGTCCCTCTCTGCCTGTCCATGTCTGCGTGTCCATGTGTGCGTGTCCATGTCTGCGTATCCATCTCCCCGTGTCCATGTCTGCCTGTCCATCTCTGCGTCTCCATCTCTGCGTCTCCATGTCTGCCTGTCCATCTCTGCCTGTCCATGTCTGCCTGTCCATGTCTGCCTGTCCATGTCTGCGTGTCCATGTCTGCGTGTCAATGTCTGCGTCTCCATCTCCCGTGTCCATGTCTGCCTGTCCATCTCTGCGTGTCCATCTCTGCCTGTCCATGTCTGCCTGTCCCTCTCTGCCTGTCCATCTCTGCCTGTCCATCTCTGCCTGTCCATGTCTGCCTGTCCATGTCTGCCTGTCCCTCTCTGCCTGTCCATCTGTGCCTGTCTATCACGACTCTTTCTATATATATCTTTATGATAATATATCGGAATTACTCTATGTCTATTTATATATATATATATATATATAAAAATATATTTATGTGTATCTCTATATCTGTTTCTATGTGTATATATATGCCAGTCCGTGAACATATATTTATATATATGGTAATATATACACAAAGAAACATATATAATGATATATATCACTTACACTAAAATATATGTGTATATATATATATATATATATATATGTATATATATATATATTTGTGCTCGGATCGGCTCATGCTGAGAGGGTACCCTACCTAAGCCTATACTCCACCCCCCCAACCTAGAAGCAGCAGAGTTATGCCGGAACTGCTTATCGAAGGGTAGCCTAAAGGGGGCTACCCCAATGATGAGACCTGAAAGAAGGGAGGGCTCCTGGGTGGGTTGAAATCGTTCGAACCGACAAGTGGGGGGAGGAGGGCCAGGTTTAAATAGTGAACGCCCCGCCTCCCCTCACACAAATGCGGCACTCTTAATTGCCTACCACTTGTGCTCGGATCGGCTCATGCTGAGAGGGTACCCTACCTAAGCCTATACTCCACCCCCCCAACCTAGAAGCAGCAGAGTTATGCCGGAACTGCTTATCGAAGGGTAGCCTAAAGGGGCCAAAAGAACCATGCATAGGAGTTAGAAAACTTGATAACAGAAACTACAGACCAAAACTCGAAAGCCAATGATATTTCGTATAAGGATCCGGGATATTACGCATGGAACACGCGGAACTGCGACGACCCAACCGTTTGATGACATGTACTGGCACCTAATGCATGGACGCCGTTGCTGCCGCGCCCATGCGGAAGGAATGTCCTGTGATCCAGCGAGGACCGACCCCTGAACCTGTCAACAAACCTGAATGTACGTAAGAAAGGCCGCGGTGGTTAGCCGGGCATTGCCTAGTTCGAGTACGGGAGAACATGCCGCTTGGACTAAATACTACGCAGCCAAGCCTCCAAGGCCTGCACCGGACACCATCTGCTGTCCGTGGGAAAGTATCTGACCGCCACTGGTTGCCCCGGCCGTGACGTCTTGGACGAGGCCAAGGTGAGGACATAGATGGACCCGCGCCGGATGAGCGGACCTTTCCGCAGGCACCCAGCCAGCGTATTGGTGCCCATGAGCTCGCCTGACCTGAGGAATCCATGGAAGGCCAGGTACAAGGCTGTTTCTACCAGAGCGCTAACCTGTGGCCCGAACGGTTTGCCCCTGCAGTTTGCCTGTCACGGCCTGAACAAGCTACCGGTAAATGGCTGACGCCCATGTCGTTTCACAACAGACATCTTGCGCAAACCCTTCAACGCCGCTTTGATCGGGTGGGCGGAGAAGAGTGACGGTAGGTCCGGATGTAGCCTGTACCAATGGTGCTGAATACCTGCCATGTATAGTTAACAATGCTATAGGACAAGTTTAATTGAGAGTGGCAAAAACCCTGACAAAGCCCAATAGGTGAGTGATAGGCCCCTTTTCTTTTTTTTTTTTTTAAATCTCCATGCGTGAGAGACTCTAATGGCGGAGTCCTGTGTGTAAACCTAAAGCGGAGAAGCCATGCGTGAGAGACTAATGGCGGAGCCATGCGTGAGAGACTAATGGCGGAGTCATATGTGTAAAACTAAAACGGAGAAGCTCTGCGTGAGGGACTCTAATGGCGGAGTCATATGTGTAAAACTAAAACGGAGAAGCTCTGCGTGAGGGACTCTAATGGCGGAGTCATATGTGTAAAACTAAAACGGAGAAGCTCTGCGTGAGGGACTCTAATGGCGGAGTCATATGTGTAAAACTAAAACGGAGAAGCCATGCGTGAGAGACTCAGATGGCGGAGTCATTTGTGTAACCTAAAACGGAGAAGCCATGCATGAGAGACTCTAATGGCGGAGTCATATGTGTAAACCTAAAACGGAGCAGCCATGCGTGAGAGATTCTAATGACTGAGTCACATGTGCGAACCTAAAACGGAGAAGCCAGGCGTGAGAGACTAATGGCGGACTCGTATGTGTAAAACTCACATTGAGAAGCCATGCGTGAGAGACTCTAATGGCGGAGTCATATGTGTAACCTGAAACGGAGAAGCCATGTGTGAGAGACTCTAATGGCGGAGTCATATGTGTAACCTAAAACGGGGAAGCCATGCGTGAGAGACTCTAATGGCGGAGTCATATGTGTAACCTAAAACGGGGAAGCCATGCGTGAGACTCTAATGGCGGAGACATATGTGTGAACCTAAACGGAGAAGCCATGCGTGAGAGACTCTAATGGCGGAGTCATATGTGTGAACCTAAACGGAGCAGCCATGCGTGAGACTCAGATGGCGGAGTCATATGTGTAACCTAAAACGGGGAAGCCATGCGTGAGAGACTCTAATGGCGGAGTCATATGTGTAACCTAAAACGGGGAAGCCATGCGTGAGACTCTAATGGCGGAGACATATGTGTAACCTAAAACGGAGAAGCCATGCGTGAGAGACTCTAATGGCGGAGTCATATGTGTAAACCTAAAACGGAGCAGCCATGCGTGAGAGATTCTAATGGCGGAGTCATATGTGCCAACCTAAAACTGAGAAGCCAGGCGTGAGAGACTAATGGCGGAGTCGTATGTGTAAAACTCACATGGAGAAGCCATGCGTGAGAGATTCTAATGGCGGAGTCATATGTGTAACCTAAAACGGGGAAGCCATGCGTGAGAGACTCTAATGGCGGAGTCATATGTGTATCCTAAAACGGAGAAGCCATGCGTGAGACTCTAATGGCGGAGACATATGTGTGAACCTAAACGGAGAAGCCATGCGTGAGAGACTCTAATGGCGGAGTCATATGTGTAAACCTAAAACGGAGCAGCCATGCGTGAGAGATTCTAATGGCGGAGTCATATGTGCCAACCTAAAACGGAGAAGCCAGGCGTGAGAGACTAATGGCGGAGTCGTATGTGTAAAACTCACATGGAGAAGCCATGCGTGAGAGACTCTAATGGCGGAGTCATATGTGTAACCTAAAACGGGGAAGCCATGCGTGAGAGACTCTAATGGCGGAGTCATATGTGTAACCTAAAACGGAGAAGCCATGCGTGAGAGACTCTAATGGCGGAGTCATAAGTGTAAACCTAAAACGGAGAAGCCATGCGTGAGAGACTCTAATGGCAGATCCGTATGTGTAAACCTAAAACGGAGAAGCCATGCGTGAGAGACTCAAAAAAGTATTATTTTTTTATATTTTTATTATATATATATATATATATATATATATATATAATTTTTTTTTTCCACTATCAACCACTTAAGCAGCTCTCGTATAAGCACAGCTCTGAGTACGAGCATGAAGAGCATGGTATAACGCAGATCACCTGCACGGACTAACTAACATCCTGTGCCTAAATAACCCCCTTGGAACCTAATGTACGGCCGGCAGCAGGTAGCCAGCCACCGCCTATGATCTGCTCCCCCTGACCGAGCCTAGTACTCCTTCCCCTGATCCCTGCCTACCTAACGGCACGGCGGCCCGTGCCAGACTTTATTGAAGATGAGGAGCCTTACCCCCCAGCCGCGTGGGGAGCTCACGCTGCTCCCTGGCAGAATGCACCAGTGCGGGGGAGCCCCCCTCCTCAGCTAGGGCCGACCCACCGCCGGCTGGACACACTAGTACCGCGTGGGGAGCAGCGCCACTCCCTGGCAATGTGCACCGGATCAGAGGGAGCCCTTCCTTTACCGTGGGCCCCGGCCCCCGCTGGTTTGAACCGTGTGCCGCGTGAGGAGCCGCACAGCTCCCTGGCATTGTGCGCCGGTGCGGGAGTGCCCCCCCTCACCTAGGGGCTGGTTATTGTGACTGGAACCCGCTGGGAGACTGAAGCCTAACTGGACCTACCTGTGACCGTGAAGGCTGACCTCCCAGGCCGTGGCTGACCCACGTGCGTAGTCGTGACGCAACTACCCGTAGATGCCCACCCAGTGCCTGTAGTTAACGGGAGTGCGACCGAGTCTGTGGATGTGACCGACTAGCCCCTGTAGTCGTGAGGGGACCCTACATCGAGAGTAGCGGTAACGGACCATCGCCTGTAGACGTGGTAGTATTACCTCATGAGTCTGACATGAGACTAATGCCTGCAGTCGTGGCCGGTCTTAATAATGAGTCTGTAGTCGTAACGGATTTGTGCCTGCAGTCGTGGCAGGGCTTTAGAGCGGGTCTGTAGTCGTGACAGACTGATGCCTGCAGTCGTGGCAGGACTTTATAACGAGTCTGTAGTCATGACAGACTGATGCCTGCAGTCGTGGCAGGGCTTTATAACGGGTCTGTAGTCGTGACAGACTGATGCCTGCAGTCGTGGCAGGACTTTATAACGAGTCTGTAGTCGTGACAGACTGATGCCTGCAGTCGTGGCAGGGCTTTATAACGGGTCTGTAGTCGTGACAGACTGTTGCCTGCAGTCGTGGCAGGGCTTTAGAGCGGGTCTGTAGTCGTGACAGACTGATGCCTGCAGTCGTGGCAGGGCTTTATAAGGAGTCTGTAGTCGTGACAGACCTGGCAAAGCAACATTCCTATCTATACCATTATTATTATTTATTTTTTTTTTTTTTTTTTCTTTTCCCCCCCACCAAAGGCCACGACTGTAGGCGCCACCCTGTAAGAGATGCGCCAGAGGCCTGGACATAATAGTCCACCATCCCCCGTCCCCCAAGCCTATGCAGGAGAAAAGAGGGGGTTGGCCCCCGCATGCACCACCCCTGACTCACCTGGCGGCCATGACAGCCACGAACCCCACAGTATCGTAAGTTAGCCCACCACCTGTGGACCTGAACAACCAAGAACAGACGTGTGAGTGAGCGCACGCCAGCTGGGCGACACTTCACTCATGCCACCGCTCCCTAGCTAACCACCGCATTATTGTGACTGCGCCCGAACCAACCCCCTGACTGACCGTATGGGCTTAAGGGCGGCCCGGCTGCGTGCGCAAAGTGACGTGGCCAGCCCCCCTCCTTGAAGCCCTCTCTATATTTGATCCTTGAACATATTCCAAATTTTATTTAAATATTTTTTGCAGAGGAGCCCTGCACCTGGACTGCAGTACCAGTATGGGCCTGTAGGTGTCGACCATCCCCCGCCCTCTCTCAAGCCAGGACCTGCTGGAGCGCAGCAAGCCAGTGATTTCCTTCTAGGTTAGAATTAACCATTGAAATCCTAACTTGTTATACAGTGCACATGTCTGAGTATCTGCTTATCTTGTCTTGCCTGAGTTTGCGCAGTAAAGAAGACGAGTTTATTCTGCAGCGGATTCCTAGACATGACTGAAAGTCACATAAGCATGTCCACCTTCACTGCCTCGCTAATTGTAATTACCAGGAGAACGTGCATCAGGATCGGCTGTGAGGGATTTGCGCTCCGCCATATGGAACATTGCATCCCGTGCCCACCGCTATCGACTATTTGTACAGGGAAAGCCGCGGCGTATTAATCGCCTATAGGTTTCGGCTTCCGTCCCCTGATCCTGCAGCTGGACCTCCGCTTACTGATTGCAGCTAATGAATAGTTCCCTGTGTGAGCGGACGGCGTTTTCCTCTACGGCGGAACGTTCTGATACGGGAGTGAGTGATATATAACGCTGCGTCGTGGAGCCGACGGCCGGCGTGACCGATGCTCAGGGTATGCGAGCGGACGTCGTGACCCGTCGCTGCTGAGCCACAGGTGAGGGGTGCCTGCCTGGGGGACGCTGCATGTGGGAGCGGGGGTGCTTAGCGCAGGGCCTGGAGCGGATCGGGGTGCCTGTCTCGGGGTGCCGGAAGCGATCGGGAGTGCGGGCAGTCTCCAGCGCAGCTGGGGACCGGCGGCACGCTCGGCAGCCCCACATGTTATACATATCGAGACGGGTGTGCAAGCCACCCTGCCTACCTAATCACCGTAGCGACGAGCTCGACGCAGCCGATTCCCCGATCCTCCAGTGACGCATGCCCTTCTCTGGCACCAACCCACAAGCCGATTCGAAATCGTTCGAACCGACAAGTGGGGGGAGGAGGGCCAGGTTTAAATAGTGAACGCCCCGCCTCCCCTCACACAAATGCGGCACTCTTAATTGCCTACCACATATATACAATATTTGACAGATATATACAGATATTTATATATGTGTCATATATAAGCATCTGTATATTTATTGAGTAGGGCTTATTATTCATATTCGTTGGTGGTATAGTGTTAAAAATTGTACTTTTGATAAAAATCATTTATTGTTTTTTATTCCCATTTCGTTGGTGGTTTTTGTGGCAGCATGCTTATTACATACATACTTACCTGATTCGAGCATCCAGCGACGTCATCCAGACTCTCCGCCTCCTTCCAGCGATGCCGGCGTCTTCTCTTCCGGGTGTATGCGATGGCGTCATCGACGCAGGCGCATTGAGGATGGAGCGGTCGAGCGAGCGGCCGCCTCTCAGTGCGCCTGCGCCGATTGAAGACAGGTACGGCGCAGGCGCGAGATTTCAAATTCTAACAGCGAGAGCAGAGAACTATTCCCTTCCCTGGCCCTGTCAATCAGAATGCAGAGGGGGCGTCATTACGATCGGAGGATGCGGCTGCCACCAGCAAGTAGCCGCCCTACTTGCTGGTAGCAAGGTAATTAGCATATTTCAAAAATCGATTTTTAGCAAATTCTACTGAACGAAAATCATTAATTAGCTTATGTATGCTGAGATCGCACTATGGGGATTATTAGTAAGGAAAAAAAAAAAAACGGTTTAATGGGGTGACAGAAGCCCTTTAAGCAATTTTGAGCGTGGCATGGTTGTTGGTGCCAGACGGGCCGGTCTGAGTATTTCACAGTCTGCTCAGTTACTGGGATTTTCACGCACAACCATTTCTAGGGTTTACAAAGAATGGTGTGAAAAGGGAAAAACATCCAGTATGCGGCAGTCCTGTGGGCAAAAATGCCTTGTGGATGCTAGAGGAGAATGGGCCGACTGATTCAAGCTGATAGAAGAGCAACGTTGACTGAAATAACCACCCGTTACAACCGAGGTATGCAGCAAAGCATTTGTGAAGCCACAACACGCACAACCTTGAGGCAGATGGGCTACAACAGCAGAAGACCCCACTGGGTACCACTCATCTCCACTACAAACAGGAAAAAGAGGCTATAATTTGCACGAGCTCAACAAAACTGGACTGTTGAAGACTGGAAAAATGTTGCCTGGTCGGATGAGTCTCGATTTCTGTTGAGACATTCAAATGGTAGAGTCCGAATTTGGCGTAAACAGAATGAGAACATGTATCCATCCTCTGATGGCTACCTCCAGCAGGATAATGCACCATGTCACAAAGCTCAAATCATTTCAAATTGGTTTCTTGAACATGACAATGAGTTCACTGTACTAAAATGGCCCCCACAGTCACCAGATCTCAACCCAATAGAGCATCTTTGGGATGTGGTGGAACGGGAGCTTCGTGCCCTGGATGTGCATCCCTCAAATCTCCATCAACTGCAAGATGCTATCCTATCAATATGGGCCAACATTTCTAAAGAATGCTATCAGCACCTTGTTTAATCAATGCCACGTAGAATTAAGGCAGTACTGAAGGCAAAAGGGGGTCCAACACCGTATTAGTATGGTGTTCCTAATAATTCTTTAGGTGAGTGTATATTTACCTATTGTCCACTATGTGAGGGCAGCCCGTCTCCAGTCTGTACTGCGCGGTGCTGTACATTTAGAGAGAGCTGCTAAGGGACATTTCTGGGCAGTGTTCTATTATAAATGTACAAGTTCTCTAAATAAAGTATATTAGAAAAATGTTCCCCATTACTGTCCCTACTGAATGGTGGAGCTGACAGCTCCCTGCTTTACCATTGCATTCCACTCTGCATCCTCAGGACATACCTCAGCTATCCAGGGACAGCCACCGAACTCCGGGACGGTTGGGAGGCACGGACATGACTGGCAGGTGCAGAGGGGACTTGGGGACCCTTGTTCTCGCAAATCTGGTGGGGACCAGTGGCTGGACAACCAGCACATGATCCAATATTCATCATCAACCCTGTTGACGGACGTTAAATAATTTTTGAGATAATCCATTTAATGGAGTTTTCCAGTATAAAATTATTTTTTATCAAGTGCCGGCAGCATGCCTTCTTGCAGATTCATACTGGCTGCTCCACGTTGCCCTCGCTGTCTCCATCTTCCAGTCCTCATGCTGTTTACATCCAGCTGGCTATGGGCATAGTCACATGCACAGCTCCAACCAATGACTGGCTCCTGGCATACAGGATGTCACATCTAAGGCTACTTTCACACTGCTGTTTTGGCTTTCCGTTTCTGAGATCCGTTCAGGGCTCTCAAAAGCGCCAAAACAGATCAGATTTGCCCTAATGCATTCTGAATAGAAAAGGATCCGCTCATAATGCATCAGTTTGCCTCCGTTCAGTCTCCATTCCGCTCTGGAGGCGGACACCAAAACGCTGCTTGCAGCCTTTTGCTGTCCGCCATGTGGTGCGGAGCAAGACGGATCCATCCTGACACACAATGTAAGTCAATAGAGACGGACCCGTTTTCTCTTACACAATAGAAAACGGATCCGTCCCCCATTGACTTTCAATGATGTTCATGAAGGATCCGTTATGGCTATAGAAGACATAATACAACCGGATCCGTTCATGACGGATGCATGCGGTTGTTTTATTGTAACAGAAGCGTTTTTGCAGATCCATGACGGATCCGCACAAAACTCTAATGTGAAAGTAGCCTAAGGCCCTAAGCCATTGGATGTGACCATGCTCATAGCCAGATATAAACAGCGGGGATCGGAGGACCAGAGCGGTGTGGAGAAATAAATCTTATGTTTCAGGTGCAGGCTGTGCTGGCACTTGAAAAAAAAAAAAAAAAAAAAAAAAAAAAGGAATTTTATTTTATTTTTTTACTGGAAAACCCCTTTAAAGTGGGCTTAACACAGCATTAGATTGCCCACCCCCTTTTCTACAAGCCCCGCCTCTCTAGTTTCTGACTGGCCTTTACAACGTGTGAAGAGCTCGCCCAGGTCGCCATCTCTGTGTACCTGGTTCATACTTCATACTGACAGGGCCGCTTAGGCGGGAACCGCACACGTGACCACGAGCCCCGCCTCCCTGAGGTCTGATAAGTCGCTGCGTAGTACGCTGCATGACGTCACGGGAGGATAGCGCTCCTACCTGTGTGGACTGGAGGAAAATGTCTGACTGGGAGGAAGAGGACGACGCTGGAGGTGCAGTGAGTGTGCGGAGAGCCCCCGACATCAGGCCATGGGCGCCCCAGTCCCAGTATCCCAGTGAAAGGCGTGAGCCGACATGGAGGAGGCAAGAGGAAGACGGTGGCCAGGCCCAACGATGGAACAGACCGGCGGCCCGGGGGGAAATGGAGTTCAGGAGAAGGGAGAGTGGGCACGACGCTAAACCGATGTGCTTCCGCCTGGACAGCTCGGTGGTCGGGCAGGTGATAGGTAAGGACTGTGCCAGGGAACTGGTGGGTACCACTGTGCAAGCATATGCCAACCTCCACACACTGGAGTGAATGGGCCCTGGTAGTCTCCATGATGGGCTGCGGTCAGGTGTATCATTGGCTTCACCCGCCTGCCATCAGCATTTTTGGGGGATAGTGCACTGATCCATCCATATATGTGGGGCGACCCATGCTTCCATATTGTTTGCAGGTCCTTGTGACCATTCTGCAAATTATAGGGCATTTCCTATTTCACTGTACTGCGGTCGGCAATGATGGGAGTGGGAATAATGCGAACGGAAGGCATCCCTAGTCTACAGACCGATATATGGGCACAGTCATGTGCTGAAGGTCCGTTCTGCAAGATTAGGGGTAGTGTTGAGCGAACTTGTGTTTTAAGTTCGGTGTCGAAAGCAGATCTTTGATAACCCGAACTTTAGACTCCGAACTTAAAACACAAGTTCGCTCAACACTGATTAGGGGGTGTTCTGGGGAATACCCTGACCATCCATGTGTGACGATTGGGGTCTCACCCCCACCAATCACTTGATTCACATGAAGAGCAGCTTTGCCCCTCAATGTCACACGTGTCAGAAAAAGACTCCAAAGATATGGGGCTGATGTACTAAGGCCTCTTTAACACGGGCGTCCCGGATTTGCTCCGGATGCGTTGCGGGAAACCTGTGCGAGTGCGCCTGCAATTTCAGTCAGTTTTGATTGCGTTCAGTTTTTATCGTGCAGATGCAATGCGTTTTGCACGTGCAAGATAAACTGTGGTACCCAAACCTGGACTTCACAGTATTTCGGGTTTGGGTTAGGTGTTCTGTAGATTGTATTATTTTCCCTTATAACATGGTTATAAGGGATAATAGCATTCTTAATACAGAATGCATAGTAAAATGTGGATTGAGGGGTTAAATAATGAACTCCCCTCATCCTGTTTGCGCAGCTGGCATCATCTTCTTTCAGGACCTGCCAAAGTACCGCTGATGATGTAATCGTGCTCACCACGTGGTGACGTCAGAGCAGGTCCTGCTGAATGAAGATAAAAGGATCTTCTATCTTCAGTCAGCAGGACCTGCGCTGACGTGAGCGTGATTACGTCATCAAAGGTCCTTTTGCAGGTCCTGAAAGAAGACTATGCCGGCTGCGCGATCAAGAGGATGAGGTGAGTTAATTATTTATTTTTTTAACCCCTCAATCTACTTTTTACTAAGCATTCTGTATTAAGAATGCTATTATTTTCCCTTATAACCATATGATAAGGGGAAATAATACAGTGAATTTACTTTAATGGGGTCACGGGTTGCTCATCCCTCGTCTCCTAGCAACCATGCGTTAAAATTGCACCGCATCTGCACTTGCTTGCGGATGCTTGTGATTTTCATGCAGCCCCATTCATTTCTATGGGGCCTGCGTTGCGTGAAAAACGCACAATATAGAACATGCTGCGATTTTCACGCAACGCACAAGTGATGCCTGAAAATCACCGCTCATGTGCACAGCCCCATTGAAGTGAATGGGTCCGGATTCAGTGCGGGTGCAATGCGTTCACCTCACGCATTGCACCCGTGCGGAAAACTCGCCTGTGTAAAAGGGGCCTAAGGCTGGCTTTTTACGTTGGTCTTAAATTCCCCCTGTGTAAAACTGGCCTTGTGACTAAATATTGTCTCATGGCCGGTTAAAGGGGTTGTCCATGTTCAGAGCTGAACCCGGACATATCCCCATCTTTCCCACTCGGCCCCCCTGACATTTCATGCTCTGATGCTCTCCCTTGCCCTGCGCTGTATCGGGCAGGGCAAGGGCTTTTTTGTATATATTTTTTACACTGCTAGGCAGAGGCTTCCACTTAGCAGTGTTCCTCGTGACGTCACCGGCACTAATGGGTGGGCTTTATGCTGCCTTAGGCTACTTTCACTCTCGCGTTTGGTGCGGATCCGTCTTGTATCTGCACAGACTGATCCGCACCGATAATGCAAAGGCTTGTATCCGTTCAGAACGGATCCGTTTGCATTATTCATTTAAAAAAAAGTCTACGTCAAAACGGATCAGTCTTGACTTACATTGTAAGTCAGGGCAGATCCGTTTGGCTCCGCATCGCCAGGCGGACACCAAAACGCTGCAAGCTGCGTTTTAGTGACCGTCTAAAAATCGCAATGGAGACCAAACGCAGACAAACTGATGCATTCTGAACGGATCCTTTTCCATTCAGAATGCATTGGGGCTGAACTGATCCGTTTTGGGCCGCTTGTGAGAGCCCTGGAACAGATCTCACAAGCGGACCCAGAAACGCAGGTGTGAAAGTAGCCTTAGCTGTTTTCCAGGCTAGGACAGCACTAAAGGCCGCCCATCAGAGTCGAGAAGCCTCCGCCTAGCAGAGACCCGGTACATCACCTGATCTGATGAAAAAGTCCTTACCCTGTGCGATTTAGCGCAAGGCAAGGGAGAGCTGCTCCGATGCTCATATCAGAGGGGTTTCCTGGGTGAAAAAGGGGATATGTGCGGTTTCAGAGCCAACCTCTTAAAATAATTGCAAGTCCCTTTTTTTTTATTTATTATTTCCGTAAGATTTTGTTAATTAGGCCAATCTAAGTCCTGTTTCACGCTGCCCCCATTAGTTTCGGCAGAGAACAGCCTGCCAGAGCTAGCTGGATCCTCATGGCCGGAGGCTACCAGAATGCCTGCCAACCCCATTGACTAGGATGAGGTCCGGCAGAGGTTCGGCTGCTACAAAGAAAATTTGCTGGGTAGCCTGTGGATCTCCGCTAGACCCCATTATACTCAATGGGGCAGGTGTGCATTCCGGCAAAGCGGGTCCAGATGGCTCTGGCAGGCTGTTCTCTGCTGGAACTAATGCCAACAGTGTGAAACAGGCCTCGTGCTCATGGAGAAATATTGTTGTCTGTTAAAGGGGTTGTCCGGGCTTTTAATATTGATGACCTATCCTCAACAAGGGGTTGTCCCTCAAAAAATATTCGACTGTTTTCAAACCAGCACCTGGATCTGAGTTCTTCTGTAATTGCATGTAATAAAAAATTTGGTATACATAAAATTCAATAAAATGTATATGCATAGCGCCACTGTGATGGGGAGCGCCGAGACACGCCCCCTGAGCTGTGATGGGGAGCGCCGAGACACGCCCCCTGAGCTGTGATGGGGAGCGCTGAGACACGCCCCCTGAGCTGTGATGGGGAGCGCCGAGACACGCCCCCTGAGCTGCCAGCTTGATATAAGGCTACATTGACACGTCCGTGGTGTGTTGCGGACCCGCAAATTGCGGGTCCGCAACACACCAGCCCGGCACCCCCATTGAAATGCCTATTCTTGTCCGCAAGCTGCGGACAAGAATAGGACATGCTCTATCTTTTTGCGGAGCTGCGGACCCAAAATCGGGGCCGCACTCCACAATTGTGGCTGCAGACGGCACACTGTGTGCTGTCCGCATCCATTCCGTCCCCATAGAGAATGAATGGGTCCGCACCCATTCCGCAAAATTGCGGAAAGGATGCAGACCCATTTTGCGGACGTGTGAATGGAGCCTAAATCTAAGTTTACTTAACACTGGCGTTTTGGCTTTCTGTTTGTGAGATCGTTCAGGGCTCTCACAAGCGGTCTAAAACGGATCAGTTTTGTCCTAATGTATTCTGAATGGAAAAGGATCCGCTCAGAATGCATCAGTTCAGTCTCTATTCCCTTTTGGAGGCGGACACCAAAACGCTGCCTGCAGCGTTTTGGTATCAGTCTGACGAAACTGAGCCAAACAGATCCGTTCTGACACACAATGTAAGTCACGGGGGACGGATCAGTTTTCTATGACACAATCTGGCACAATAGAAAACGGATCCGTCCTCCATTGACTTTCAATGGTGTTCAAGACAGATCCGTCTTGGCTATGTTAAAGATAATACAAACTGATCCGTTCTGAACAGATGCAGACGGTTGTATTATCTGAACGGATCTGTCCATGACATATATGCACAAAACGCGAGTGTGAAAGTAGCCTAACAGAGCAATGAATGTGGAGATCTCTGGATCCATGTGAGGTACAGGGATGGTTCTAGCTTTGTTAGAAAGAGGATGTCATGTACTATATCAGAGCTCGACAAATCCCAGGTCGCCATGGCATTCAGGAATTTTGTCCTGGCGCCTGGATATTTGCCCTCACATGGCTGCCCCCCAGTAATCCGGGGCACTCCGCCGCCTCTACGTGGACCTCTCGGACGGTCTGGCAGGGAAGGAGTTACCCGGTGTGACGAGCGGGGTGGAGAGGGTGGCATCGGGGGAGCGGAGGAGGTAGGTAGGATGCAGTGGGTCCGCATCATGTGGGCGTTCCTTCTCCCTGGCTGTAGCGCTGTCCAATGGCAGCGCAGGGAGAAGGAACGCCCAGGAGAGAAGCTGATTTCTCCTCCCCATTGCTCCGATAGTAATTGGCATATGGAGCAGGAGACAGTAATGGGGCATGGCGGGCGAACGGCGCGGCGCCCAGGAATAATAGTAAGTGCTGGGACAACCCCAATACCAATTTTAGTTGTGGCCGGGAAATTGCTTTCATGAGGGGGACATGTCACAACTGAAGCCAGCGAGGGACTTCACACAACCATTATGCCCGGCACTGGAAGTAGCAGTGACAGAAGCCTGGGCCCTTGAACGGAGCTGTAATAAATACCTATTTATGTTAAAAGGACCCGGTTACATTGAACATGGTGTTTGAGCTGCAGGCCTCATGTTATAGAGCAGGAGGAGCTGAGCAGATTGATATATAGTTTTATGGGAAAAGATTTGGTGTCAGTTGGAAATCAGAGTGTTGGTCACATGACACAGCTGAGGATCAGAAGGGAGTGGATAACTGACAAATACAGTTCAGTTTACCTCACGTACCGTTCTAACAGGTCAGAGGATAAACATTTTCGTGCGAGTGCTACTTTAACTTTTATATTGGCCAATTAAGTTTTCAAGAAATTTCTTTTTCAGGGCGTGGAGGTGCAAAGATAAGGGAGCTAGAAGAGGTGTCTAGTTCAAGAATAAAGGTAAGTGAAATCGATATTGTATTTTTACACAGATTTCTGTAGGAATTGTACACGTGATCTCCCACCTGTCTGACCAGGAGCGAGGATGTGTCATACCGACAAACGATCGCTGTGATCAATCATTGCTCTCTGTGGTAATGTCAGTAAGTATGATAGGTGACCACTAATGGTTGGCTGCGGCAGGGGGTTTAACTAATGTTTTTTTCTTCTATGGTATAGTTTTTCTTGTTTTTTGTTCTTCTTTTTCTTCTTGGTCAGTCCATTAGGGTACGGCCACACATAGGGGAATTTCTGCTGTGGTAATTCCACTGTTGCAGTCTGAAGTTTGTCTGGCTCCCACCAATGTATCTTAAATGTTGAAATCTACTATGGATATGTAATTGACATGTTGCAGATTTAAAATTCACAAAACGGGTCAATTTACAATACAGATTTTTTTTTATTCGCTGTATGTAGATGAGGGTTCATCAAATCCCATCCACTTTTCTGGTACTGTAAAACGCTGTGGGTTTGCCACACACAAATCTGGAGCGTATCTGTCCTGTGTGAACACACCATCAAGAATACACTGCCCTTACACTTTTGCACAAAAAGAACTACAAAAGTGTGTGTGAAAAAGCTTGTCACGTGTACTTATGTTTAGATTGTGAAGGAAGAATACGATTCCGTAATAAAAATATTTGGAAACGACGAGCAACAAAGTAAAGCCAAATCATTGATCGATGAAATTGTAGGACGATGTGAGAGACCAGAGAGTGGTGAGTAAATTGTATTCTGCAGGTACGAGGTTAACCAGTTACCAACAGTGGTGATGCAAGTTTTGGTATTTGGATTCATTTTGAAAGATACATTTTTTTTATTAGGTCTCTTTTTTTTTTTCCTATTGATGTAAAATTTAGATTTGATTGTGGGTTCCTTTAAAGTCAATGGGAAGCAAAGAAACCTCACTCAAACTCAGCTGAAACCAGCCTCACATTAGAAATCTGTCATACAAATGACCTATTTTCAACTACTGATTCTACTACTGATCTGCTACAGTTTCTTCAGAGTCTCTATATTACAGCCGGTTCAGACCTGAGCGCTCTGTATGCGCGATTCTCCGGGCATCTCACATACGCGGCTCCGGAAGTATTCGAACGCCCATTGTCGCGCGTTCCCGGAAGTCTATGTACGGGAACGCGTGACACTACGCACTACTGTACTTGGGGCGTAGGGCGTTTTCGTACGCGCTGTAAAACGCTCAGGTGAGAACCATGCCCATAGGGAAGCATTGGTTCTTGCCTGTTGAGCGCAGCCTTTGTACTCTTTTCAGTCTCTGCCTCCCACTCCATTAATCCTGGTACAGACTGCAGGGACTGAGGAGACCCTGCACATGCTGCGCTGATGCAGTGCTTCAGATTAATGCAGGAGCCCAGCACTGATTTTAGCTCAGAACGATGCTCCTTTGTTTAAGGCATCGGGAGTGCAGCGCTCCTGGAAATTTATCATTCAGATGCCATGAGCACAATTGGGGTTTAAATTCCGTGATCGGCATTGTTGCAACAACACTGATCATGGACTCGGATGTCTGTTGTGTAAAACGGCAAACACTCGATGGCTATGGATCCCGCTCTGCTTCTGAGGGAGTGCCACCTTACATCCACAGTTAAGATACAGGAGGGCTTGATTAGGTTGTGCAAATATTAACTGCTCTTTAATTTTAAAGCACAGGACAAAACTGATACATGGCAATTCAGGGCCACGGGTTGTGGTAAATCACAAGCTTGCTTTTGCTGGCCTTTTACCATACGAATAAAAGTGTATAATTTGAATTAGGAGGATCACTTGAATTGTTTTGCCTGCAATTTTTTAAATGGCTTTTTATATCTTCAACATGCATGTTTTGTGTTTACTTTACAAAAATTTCTTATGGATACAGGATGGGGCTGCAAGGACAGTTACACATTCAGCTCCTCTGAAGTTAAGGATCAAGGAAAACAAGTAATAAACTGGACTTTACTCCGGGAAAATAAGGATAAATATGAAGCAATGAAATGGGCAGGTTTGTGACTTTTGGTGTAACTTTGCATTCTTTTTTCTTTTTTTTTAACCTGTGAATGTGTTACAGTGGATCTGTCAATATTCTGTACAACCTTTTTTAGGGTAGCATAGTTTTGGAACAGGTCGCTCTCCTTTTAGCTCAAACATTACAGAAATTGTGCCATTTAACTAATGGGAACTTTCAATAGTTACAGCGGATTCATAATCTTGTATTCATGAGAGGATCTCTCTCCCTCACTCTTCTCAGCAGTGACTGATGGGCTTCTGTATCATTTGAAACTTGCCATTAGCCAAACGGCACAGTATTTTTGGTACTGTTTGGGATGAAAGGAGAGCGGATCTGTTCCTTGCGATGGTGTTCTTTCTCTTGAATACATTGGGGGACATGGCACCATGGGTATATGCCCAGCTACCACTAGGAGGCACTAGATATAAAAAAAAAAAGGTTGGCTCCGCCCAGGTGGGCTGTACCCTCTCCACAGCACTAGGCTATTCAGTTTTTAGTCTAGTGCCGTAGGAGGCAGACATGACCTGCTCTTTTTCCGCAGGTGTTGCTGCTTTTTTTTATTTTTATTCTTTTTTATTTTTTCTCTTTTCTGCAGGTCTCTGACTGCTGCAGGATGGGGCTCCATTGTGGATTTCCACTTTAGTTGCCCCCGTACTCGTGTACCATCGCTGGTCACCCAGTCCCCTATTACTGCAACCGCAGTGGCATGCCGGCATTCCCACGGTCCCCGTGTTGAGTCTGCCGATGGGGTTACCCTGCGGCGCCCGAAGACGTCTGACTGTGAGTATCTTCCCCTGTCCCTTTCCGTGGCCTGGGGGTGGCTTTCCTTAGCTGGGGTTCTGGGTGCCTTCTACCCCCCTGTTTCCCGGGGGGGGGGGTGATGGGAAAAGAGAGCCCCCTGGGGCTCTCCTTCTCCCCGGCCCTCCAGGCTCCCTTCCCAGCTACTTTTAGTCCCCGACTTTTGCTGGGGCTAGGCCGCATTTTCTCCCGGCCTGTCCAAGGGCGCCGGGTGCTTCCTTTGCCTCGTTTCTCCAATCCCCGGTCGTCGTTCCTCTTCCTCTCCCTCCTCACCTTTTATATTTTTTTGCCGGGAGGGCCCCTGGTCGGCCGCGATAAGCCCTGGCTGCCGCATAACTCGAGGCCCCGGCTTCTGGGCCAGCTAGGCTGCGCTTGTCCTGCCCCCTCCTTGGTTTCCCGAGCTTCCTCATTGGCCCCTCCCAGCTTCTGGGAAGGGCTACCCTCTCTTCCTATCATGGCCAGGCACAGGCTTTTCTGTTGGGGGGCGGAGCCTCTTCCTGGAATAGGATGCCTCTATCTTGTTATCTCTCCTGCAACCTCCCTGGTCCCCTCTGCAGCTGCTGCAGCGCCTCTTCGGGAGTCAGCACCTGGGGTTTGGTAAGACAGCCTCTGGCTGGCGTTTTTCTTCCCTTCCCAGCCTCCCCCCTCGGCTTCCCTGAGTCCCCTCCAGTGATTGTGTTTCTCTGGCAGTCGGACAACTCAGTATTATGTTGCATATAAATCTTCCCCCATGAGGTAACTGACCTAGTTATGTCTGCTCTGGGGTGATATCCGTGCATGGGTCATAAAGACACCACTTACGCGATTTTCCTGTCTGTTTGTCGCCCTGACTTAATTCTGTGTCTGTCATGTTGCCCTGACCCACTTCTGTGTCGGTCTCTTCTGACTGGGCCTCTTCCCTGTCCCAGGCCATAGGGAATCCTGTCCAAATCTATGGCAGAGTAGCTGCACCGATTGCCTGCCACCTCTGCCCTCCCAGTGACCCTTCTGCGGATGGGGCGCTCTTTACTAGGTCCCGCAGGCGACCTCTGGTTGTCACAACCATGTCCCGCTCCTCCTCGACATCCTCGGGTCACTCCCAGGACAAGTCTGAGGCTGGTGACAACCCTTCCCTCTCATTCCATCCTCTGCCGCGGGGGACACCTCTGCTCCGATTTTCTCTCGGTAACAGAGCATCAGGCGGTCTTCCACCAGACAGATTCCCTCTGAGTGGTTAATGACAAATGTCTGCTGAGGAACCTCCCCTCTCCAGGGTTGGTATCCCCTCTAGTGGATCTTCGGATGGCGCTCCCCTGGCTGCACAAGGTAAGCAACCCACCACGTGGTTAGCATGCCGGCACACCTACGTAGTGTCCCAGGTACGTACGCCTCCCCCTTAACAGGGGGGTACTTGTACCACTGCCAAATGCTGTACCCAGCACTGCAGCTATTTCTCCGTACCAGGGGCTATATTCTACACACCCTCCTAGTCGGAGACTGTTCCCGCCAGGCGCTGTAGCCAAAACAGCCATTCTGGTGCTAGCGTGCAACACGCAACAATATATACAGAGGGAGCCCTGGTTCACCAGAGTGAGTGCCTGTAGCCTTTACAGTACACTATGCAGCCGTATCCCGGCAGCTACGTTATTCCCTTCATAGGTAGAGTACCTGTACCATCTTCAGATGCTGTAGTTAGTACACCTGTCTGGTTCTCTGGTGCTCCATCTCCAGGGGTGGTAGTTATTACACCTGTCTGGTTCTATGGTGCTCCATCTCCAGGGGCTGTAGCCATTACACTTGTTCTAATGTGCACCAAGCAGCCATATGGCTCCCTTCATAGGTAGAGTATCTGTACCATCTTCAGATGCTGTAGTCAGTACACCTGTCTAGTTCTCTGGTGCTCCATCTCCAGAGGCTGTACAATTATCTTATGCTGGGTAGTGTGCACCAAGCTGCCACATTGCTACCTTTAGAGGTAGAGTACCTGTACCATCTCCAGATTTGCTGTAGCAGTTAATCCTCTAGTGCTTTTATTATTTTTTTTCCCCCACCTTGGGTGGAGCTGGGTGTTCCCTTGGTCCTTCTTGCAGGCCTTGTTTCCCAGACACCTGTCCTTGGGATCTTTACGGTCTCTCTTTTTATTTGGAACCTTTTCATGCTAGGGTCTCTCCTGGTCCTGTTGGGTCACATGGTTCTTCTGCACCTGTGCATCCTTCTTCTTGCATGAGGTTTCTATTCCACCATCGAGGACTGCTTTAGGACGTCCCATGGTGCTGTGTCCCCCCAATGCATTCAAGAGAAAACTGTATTTTTGTACTCTACGTAAAATCATTTTCTTGTAGGATGCATTGGGGGACACAGATCCCACCCTCTGTTTTTACTTACTCTCCCTGTCACCGGGCTGCCTTTTCCCAGTCCAGGATATGTTGGTACTTCGCTTTTGTTTCTCTCTCCTCCTGCTTTTGGTACAAACTGAATAGCCTAGTGCTGTGGAGAGGGTACAGCCCACCTGGGCGGAGCCAATTTTTTTTTTTAGATCTAGTGTCCAGGGCTCCAGACTAAAAAAAAATATCAAGGAGCCATTGGCTCCTAACCTGAAAAATTTAAAAGCCAAATTTTACATTTTTAGTCGCCAAATTTAAAATACATATAATTACGGTATACTAGACCATAATAGAACAGTCCTAACCTAATTTATGTCGGGACAAGGTGACAAAAAAAATGGCAAATTGCAAGTTTTTTTTTTTTTTTTTCTGATATGGCTTTCACCGCATAGGAGATATTTTTTTAAAAAATATTTTAATAGTTTGCACTTTTTCGGGTGTGGCGATATGTCATTTTTTTTTATTGTTTATATATTTTATATGTAAAATTGGCCATGGGGGTGATTTAAACTTAATATTTTGGTGTTTGATTTTTAAACTTTTTATTTAATAACTATTTCCCCCCTTAGGGGCTATTACCTGGGATCTATCAGGGTGAATAGGGACTTGCACTGTCCCTGCTGCTCTGTGCATAGTACACACAGCAGCAGGGAGCGGACTATGGCAGACAGGGCTTCAGTAGCATCCTGGCTGCCATGGTAACCAATCTGAGCCCCAGGATTACACTGCTGGGGCTCCGATCGGAACTGCCACTAATGATTATAATACTTGAGGAAGGGGGGGGGGGGTCTGCAGTGCAGAACCAATGATTCTACTTTATGATACTGGGGTTGGGGGGGGTTGCGGTGCACTGCACAACCAATAAATATAGTTTATGCTGAATACAAATGCAGGCTGTGCTGCGGGTGCCGGACATATCCCATACCCGGCACCGAGCCTCTATGACTGTGCGCTGCGATCCGCCGCTATTAACCCCTCAGGTGCCGCACCTGACTGGTTAATAGCGGCGGATCGCAGCGCAGTCAGAGGCTGGGTGCCGGGTATGGGATATGTCCGGCACCCGCAGCGCAGCCTGCGTTTCTATTAAGGATAAATGATATTCATTGGTGGCACAGTGGCCTTAGCCCCTCCCCTCCTCCCTTCTATCAGCCCATTGGTAGCAGCGGTGCAGGGGGGAGGGACTGCCTCCTTCTCCCCTGTGCTGCTGAGGAGAACATGGCACGCGCTGACAGCAGCGCGTGCCATGTCAGTTTGTTAAAGCGGCAAAACAGCAGAGGGTCTAGGCGCAAATGGCGACAAGACTACAAAGTCTTGTCACCATTTAGCAAGTCGAAGTCGCGACCATTTTGGTCGCCATCTGGAGCCCTGGTGCCTCCTAGTGGTAGTTGGGCATATACCCATGGTGCTGTGTCCCCCAATGCATCCTACAAGAGATTTTACAGTGAGTACAAAAATCCAGTTTTTTGGACTGCATAGAATTCTGACTGATACAATGAACTCTGTACTGTTAATGACTGCCCATACATCTTTTTACAGCGGTGCAGGTCTGGCCCACCACAGGTGTCCTATGCTGGGTGGAGAGGGTGTCTGGTGATGGTTGGGCACCTGCTTTAATGGCTTAGATCCTGGTTGATTAACCACTTAGATGCCGCTATCAATAATGACCAAGACATCTAAGAGGTGACAAAGGGAGCCCCATCTCTCTAAAACCAATTGGCACTCCCTGCGAATGTAGGGTGCCAATGCCTTTACAGGAGAGCTGGGGGTCTGATAAAGCCCCCCCTCATCAGTCTACCTTTTTTAAATGCCCCTGGTAAAGCCTAATTGCCTGTCAGTTTCCTACTAACAGTATAATACTCTGTCTAATACATAATTAGTACAGAGTATTATGTAAGCAATAAGGGGGCTATAACGTATTGGGTTTATAATAAATATTACATTTTTATAAAAGAGATAAGATTCCAAATTAACCACTTAAGGACCACAGGTTTATACCTCCTTAGTGACCAGGCCCTTTTTTTTACAAATCGGCACTTCACAACTTTAACGGTTTATTGCTCGGTCATGCAACTTGGCACCCAAATGAATTTTACCTCCTTTTCTTCTCACAAATACAGCTTTCTTTTGGTGGTATTTGATTGCTACTGAGATTTTTCGTTTTTCTGTTAATTAAAATAGACCGCAATTTTCTCAAAAGTGTATTTTTAACTTTCTCTGCTTAAATTGTTCAAATATAATTACATTTCTTTACAAGTTTGTGTCAGAATTTATTGTGCTACATGTCTTTGATAAAAAAAAATCCAATAAGTGTATATTTATTGGTTTGCGCAAAAGTTATAGCGTTTACAAACTGTGGTACAAAAATGTGAATTTCCGCATTTTTAAACCGCTCTGACTTTCTGAGCACCTGCCATGTTTCTTGAGGTGCTAGAATGCCAGGATAGTATAAATACCCCACAAATAACCCTATTTTAGAAAGAAGACACCCCAAAGTATTCGCGGAGGGGCATGGTGAGTTTATTTATGATTAAATTTTTTTTCACAAGTTAGCGGAAAATGACACTTTCTGAGGGAAAAAAATAAAAATAAAGTTTCCATTTCTGCTAACTTCTGGCAAAAAAAATAAAAAATCTCCCACGGGCTCACTATGCCCCTCAGTGAATACCTTGGGGTGTCTACTTTCTGAAATGGTCATTTGTGGGGTGTGTTTACTATTCTGGCATTTTGGGCAGGGCTAAATTGTGAGCAACCCTGTAAAGCCTAAAGGTACTCGTTGGACTTTCGGCCCCTTTACGCACCTAGGCTGCAAAAGTGTCACACGTGGTATTGCCGTACTCAGGAGAAGTAGGGCAATGTGTTTTGGGGTGTATTTTTACATATACCCATGCTGGGTGAGAGAAATATCTCTGTAAATTGACAACTTTGTATAAAAAAAATTAAAAGGTTGTCATTTACAGAGATATTTCTCACACACCGTATGGGTATATGTAAAAATACACCCCAAAACACATTGCCCTACTTCTCCTGAGTACGGCGATAACACGTGTGACACTTTTTTGCAGCCTAGGTGCACAAAGGGGCCCAAATTCCAATGAGTACCTTTAGGATTTCACAGGGCATTTTTAGGCATTTGGACTTCTTCGCACGCTTTTGGGCCCCTAAAATGCCAGGGCAGTATAAATACCCCACATGTGACCCCATTTTGGAAAGAAGACACCCCAAGGTATTCCGTGAGGGGCATGGCGAGTTCATAGAAGATTTTTCTTTTTGGCACAAGTTAGCGGAAATTCATATTTTTTTTGTTTTTTTCTCACAAAATCTCCCTTTCCGCTAACTTGTGACAAAAAGTTCAATCTTTCATGGACTCAATATGCCCCTCAGCGAATACCTTGGGGTGTCTTCTTTCCAAAATGGGGTCATTTGTGGGGTGTTTGTACTGCCCTCGCATTTGAGGGTCTCCGCAATCATTACATGTATGGTCAGCATTAGGAGTTTCTGCTATTCTCCTTAGGCCTCATGCACACGACCGTTGTTTGGGTCCGCATCCGAGCCGCCGTTTTCAATGGGGCCGCAAAAGATGCGGACAGCACTTTGTGTGCTGTCCGCATCCGTGGCTCCGTTCCACGGCCCCGCTAAAAAAGAAAATATAACATGTCCTATTCTTGTCCGCGCTTTGCAGACAAGAATGGGCATTTATATTGCTGTGCCCGTTCTGCAAATTGCGGAAGTCAACACGGGCGCCTTCCGTTTTTTGAAGGATCCGCGGTTTGCGGACCGCAAAAAAACTGCACGGTCGTGTGCATGAGGCCTTATATTGAGCATACGGGTAATGAGCCTCTGGGCTGAAAAAAAAAAATCAATGGCACAGATTTCTTTATTCGCATCAATCTGGATGAAAACACCTCTGCCAAAAAATGTGCAAAAAAAAAAAAAAGCTGCGATCGCTAATAAAGATCCGAAAAGCTCAAAAGTGATCTTTATAGCGCCGCAGCGATTTTACGGTGTTTTTGCCGGGATCAGAAAAAAAATGTCACTGCGGTGGGGCGGACTGAACGCAAGAGTGCGCACAAGATCAGGCCTGATCGGGCGAACACTGTTTTTTGTAGAGCCTAAGGTGACCCTAATGTACTGATATAGATCTGATTGCGATCAGTCTTGATCACTTACAGATACTATATAGTACTAGTGCTGATTAGCGACAGCGATGACACTAATCAGCGACTGTGGTGGGCTGGGCGCTAACTACCTAACAAGTAGCTAACTGGCGGTGATAAGGGACCCTTAGGCCCCATTCACACATCCGCAATTCTGTTCCGCATTTTGCTTAACGGAATTGCGGACCCATTTATTTCTATGGGGACAGACTTTTGTCCCGCTCGGATCCGGAATTGCGGATCTGCACTTCTGGGTCCGCACTTCCGTTCCGCAAAAATATAGAACATGTCCTATTTTTGTCCACAATTGCGGACAAGAAAAGGCATTTTCTATATAGTTCTGGCAATGTGCGGATCCGCAAAATGCGGAAAGCACATTGCCGGTGTCCGTGTTTTGTGGATCCGCAAAACACACGGACGTCTGAATGGAGCCTTACAGGGGGGGTGATCAGGGGTTAATAAGTGACAGGGGGGGGGGGTGTAGTGTGGTGCTTGGTGCTACTTTCAGAGCTGCCTGTGTCCTCTGGTGGTCGATCCAAGCAAAAGGGACCACCAGAGGACCAGGTAGCAGGTATATCAGATGCTGTTAGCTAAACAGCGTCTAATATACCTTTCTGATGTTAAAAAAATCGCATCTACAGCCTGCCAGCGAATGATCGCCGCTGGCAGGCTGTAGATCAACTTGTTTACTTCGCGATCCTTTGAGCGCGCGTTCACAGGAAATCTCTGCTCACGCGAAATGACGCCAAAAAATGAGCCTGAGACTACCGCCGCCCGGACGCCTATCGGCATTACGTGGGCGCCGAGTGGTTAAAAATGGAAATTCCACCTTTTTTCCCTGAAAGTTTTAAAATGTAAAAAAAAATTAATTCCTGCTACATATTTGGTATCCTCACATCCATAATAAGCTGAACTATATAACCATGTCATTTATCCCACACGGTGAACACCATAAAAAAAGCCTGACTTGCCATTTTTTTTACTGCCACCCAAAACATGGAATGAAAAGCAATCAAAATGTCTTTTGTACCCCAAAATGTGCCTCAGAAATCAAGCCCTCTCAACTCCAAAAAGACCATGGAGCTCATAAGTACCCATAAAAAATATTTTATTACATATACAATATATAACTTAAATCATGGCGTTAAAAAAAGGAGGAAGTGACAGAAAAAAGTACCATCCCGGCTCTACATAGACCGCACTAGTTGTTGAATACAATATAGAGAAGATGCTAAGTAAAACAAGATCACGGTGAATCAGCAGTAACAGGAACAGTAGTTACCATCACAATGACCAATAACACATATGTACACACAGGCCCCAAGATGATAAAGGACACTATCCCAAACAGAACAATGTAATAAAGCCGACTCGCCAAACAACCGGACTGTAAGGACCAGGATGGCGCTACACCAATGCGCGTTACAAAGTGAACATTGTACAATTTAGAATGTAAACAGCCAAAGGTTGAATTGCTATTTATTTCCATCCCTTCCCCCACAGTAAGAGATAATAAAACTCAATAAATGAATTGAGTCGTGTGTACCCCAAAATGGTGGCATAAAAAAAAAATACAACTTGTCCCACAAAAACAAGTCCTCATTCAGCCTCCGCTGAAATGTAAGTTATTGCTAATGGAGCCAAAATGGAACAAAAAATTGTCACCAAGGCCTGAAGCAGGGTTGGTAACAAAGGGGTTAAAGGTATAACAGTTTGCATCAACCAACTTACAAATAAGGGTGCATTCACACGACCGTAAGGTGTCACAGCTCCATTCATTTTCAGCACAGGGTGGAAGAACCTGGCACAGATGTAGAAATGGCAGACAGTCAAACCCACACTGAGGCTCATTTTCTAGCTCTGCTAAATGTTGACTTAATTTTTTCCTTTTAGATATGCCTCCAATTCAGAAGGCTTTCTACAAAGAAGCATCAAGTGTTTCATCAATGTCTGAAGAGGAGGTAACAAGTTGGAGGTAAAAGTACATGTGTGTAGATTGACTTGTTTTTTCATGCCATTTAAGGGAGTAGAGTTATGCCCAATATAAGGTTTTTACTCTTCATCTAGCTTGTACTGAAGTGACATACACCTTAAAGGGGTTATCCAGTGATAGGTCATTATTATCAGATTGGCAGGGGTCTGAGTCCTGGCACCACTACCGATCAGCTGTTATGGGGAGCCGCTGCACTAACTGGAGCTTGGGTGCGTGCACAGCATTGTACATCATATAGCTGCTGTGCTTGATATGGCAGTCGAGCCGCATTCACTTCTATGGGGCTGAGCTGCAACTAGGCCATGTGATCAATGTATGGCGACGTCCATGGCCTAGGAAGAGGCCACTGCGTCGGGGTTCCTGACTGTTGGATCCCCACCTATCTGATATTGATGATCTATACTGGGGATAGGTCATCAGTATTTATTACCGGATAACCCCTTTTAAGTAGTGTAGGCTGTTTAACAAAATAGGCACATCTCAGGTGCTCTGTGTGCCGGAAAGTCAAGTCTTCACCCACTGAGTGCAGGCTGGTTAGCACTTTTCTGTCCCGCTACGTGCCAGAAAGTCTGACGGCTATGAGTTGGTGTAGATTTGAGCTATAATTTATACCAGTTCTAGTAAACTCGTCACATTCCCTTCCACTAAGCCCAGCTCATTCCACGGAAGCATGGCATGAAATACATAAAAAAAAAAAAAAAAAACATTTTCATGCAAGTGGTGTTTGCATGAAAATGTGCAAGTTTTTGAGGCCACTTTTCGGGTGTTCAGTGACCATTCTAAACATATGGGTTCATTACATGACCAAGGCATAAACCACATCAAGCAGGCTTTTTCTGTTGGGCTAAAGTTGCTGGCATTTTCCCCTCCCCTCCATGACTGCACCTTACTTGGAGATTATCCTCCTCCTCCAGCCAGGCAGGGACAGGAAGGTTCAAAAGGGCCCGCCTCCTCACTTATCTTCAGTGTCTTCCTGTCCCTGCCAGGCGGAAGATAGGACACGTTCGTGCTCCGGTCGGGAGCTATCGCGGAGTAGCGGGTGCATTGCGCCAGCCACGGTCTTACCTTGGGCAAGTAAGGCCGTTCCATGGAGCCTGCCGCGGTCCTCTCTATTCAAAACTCGCGCGCGCCAGCGCATAGTGACTATCCGCGGCATCCGGACACTCAAAGGAGTTCTTCCGGTTTGTAGGCTGCCTGCTGCCCGAGATTCTCGGCTCCGGCGGGTGACGTCATCTGGGGGCCTAATTGTTGTAGCCGGAGGTTGCCGGGCCGGATGACGTCGGAGGTCCTGGGGAGACTTCCGGCCTACATAGTGTTTTAAAAACTGGCGCCCTGGTCAAGTCGGATGTCGGCCTCTGACCAGAGAGTTTGCAAGTTTCCTGCAGCCTCAGATATCCGCACTTGTGGATCAGGAGGAAGCCATGGACCAACCTGTAGCTGTGAGTGACATCCAGGTTGTGAGTATGGAATACTGCTTGCACTGTTACTAAGTCTTTCTCATCTTTTTCCCTTTTTCTGGTTGGAAGAGTGACAAAGATAGCGCTGTAAAACCTAAAATATCGCCAAAATCTAAAATTCCCAGATGTCTCGTATGTTCGGCCAAACTCTCCGATAATTACGCTAAAAAACTGTGTGGAAAATGCATTGATAGCATTGTTAGGGAAGAAGTCCCGTCCCTAAAACAGGAATTGCAGTGCCTGATTAACCACCTCAGCCCCCAGTGCTTAAACACCCTGAAAGACCAGGCCACTTTTTACACTTCTGACCTACACTACTTTCACCGTTTATTGCTCGGTCATGCAACTTACCACCCAAATGAATTTTACCTCCTTTTCTTCTCACTAATAGAGCTTTCATTTGGTGGTATTTCATTGCTGCTGACATTTTTACTTTTTTTGTTATTAATCGAAATTTACAGATTTTTTTGCAAAAAAATGACATTTTTCACTTTCAGTTGTAAAATTTTGCAAAAAAAACGACATCCATATATAAATTTTGCTCTAAATTTATTGTTCTACATGTCTTTGATAAAAAAAAATGTTTGGGTAAAAGTTATAGCGTTTACAAACTATGGTACAAAAATGTGAATTTCCGCTTTTTGAAGCAGCTCTGACTTTCTGAGCACCTGTCATGTTTCCTGAGGTTCTACAATGCCCAGACAGTACAAACACCCCACAAATGACCCCATTTCGGAAAGTACACACCCTAAGGTATTCGCTGATGGGCATAGTGAGTTCATAGAACTTTTTATTTTTTGTCACAAGTTAGCGGAAAATGATGATTTTTTTTTTATTTTTTTTTCTTACAAAGTCTCATATTCCACTAACTTGTGACAAAAAATAAAAACTTCTATGAACTCACTATGCCCATCACGAAATACCTTGGGGTCTCTTCTTTCCAAAATGGGGTCACTTGTGGGGTGGTTATACTGCCCTGGCATTCTAGGGGCCCAATTGTGTGGTAAGGAGTTTGAAATCAAATTCTGTAAAAAATGACCTGTGAAATCCGAAAGGTGCTCTTTGGAATATGGGCCCCTTTGCCCACCTAGGCTGCAAAAAAGTGTCACACATCTGGTATCTCTGTATTCAGGAGAAGTTGAGGAATGTGTTTTGGGGTGTCTTTTTACATATACCCATGCTGGGTGAGATAAATATCTTGGTCAAATGCCAACTTTGTATAAAAAAAATGGGAAAAGTTGTCTTTTGCCAAGATATTTCTCACCCAGCATGGGTATATGTAAAATGACACCCCAAAACACATTCCCCAACTTCTCCTGAGTACGGAGATACCAGATGTGTGACACTTTTTTGCAGCCTAGGTGGGCAAAGGGGCCCATATTCCAAAGAGCACCTTTCGGATTTCACAGGTCATTTTTTACAGAATTTGATTTCAAACTCCTTACCACACATTTGGGCCCCTAGAATGCCCGGGCAGTATAACTACCCCACAAGTGACCCCATTTTGGAAAGAAGAGACCCCAAGGTATTCGCTGATGGGCATAGTGAGTTCATGGAAGTTTTTATTTTTTGTCACAAGTTAGTGGAATATGAGACTTTGTATGAAAAAAAAAAAAAAAAAAAAGCATTTTCCACTAACTTGTGACAAAAAATAAAAAATTCTAGGAACTCGCCATGCCCCTCACGGAATACCTTGGGGTGTCTTCTTTCCAAAATGGGGTCACTTGTGGGGTAGTTATACTGCCCTGGCATTTTCCAGGGGCCCTAATGTGTGGTAAGTAGGTAAATGACCTGTGAAATCCTAAAGGTGCTCTTTGGAATATGGGCCCCTTTGCCCACCTAGGCTGCAAAAAAGTGTCACACATGGGGTATCGCCGTATTCAGGAGAAGTTGGGGAATGTGTTTTGGGGTGTCATTTTACATATACCCTTGCTGGGTGAGAGAAATATCTTGGCAAAGGACAACTTTTCCCATTTTTTTATACAAAGTTGGCATTTGACCAAGATATTTCTCTCACCCAGCATGGGTATATGTAAAATGACACCCCAAAACACATTCCCCAACTTCTCCTGAGTACGGCGATACCAGATGTGTGACACTTTTTTGCAGCCTAGATGCGCAAAGGTGCCAAAATTCCTTTTAGGAGGGCATTTTTAGACATTTGGATACCAGACTTCTTCTCACGCTTTGGGGCCCCTAGAATGCCAGGGCAGTATAAATACCCCACATGTGACCCCATTTTGGAAAGAAGACACCCCAAGGTATTCAATGAGGGGCATGGCGAGTTCATCGAAATTTTTTTTTTTTTGGCACAAGTTAGCGGAAATTGATATTTTTTATTTTTTTCTCACAAAGTCTCCCGTTCCGCTAACTTGGGACAAAAATTTCAATCTTTCATGGACTCAATATGCCCCTCACGGAATACCTGGGGGTGTCTTCTTTCCGAAATGGGGTCACATGTGGGGTATTTATACTGCCCTGGCATTCTAGCGGCCCTAAAGCGTGAGAAGAAGTCTGGAATATAAATGTCTAAAAAATTTTACGCATTTGTATTCCGTGAGGGGTATGGGGAGTTCATGTGAGATTTTATTTTTTGACACAAGTTAGTGGAATATGAGACTTTGTAAGAAAAAAAAATAATTCCGCTAACTTGGGCCAAAAAAATGTCTGAATGGAGCCTTACAGAGGGGTGATCAATGACAGGGGGGGTGGATCAATGACAGGGGGGGTGGATCAATGACAGGGGGGGTGGATCAATGACAGGGGGGGTGGATCAATGACAGGGGGGGTGGATCAATGACAGGGGGGTGATCAGGGAGTCTATATGGGGTGATAACCACAGTCATTGATCACGCCCGTGTAAGGCTTTATTCAGACGTCCGTATGCGTTTTGCGGATCCGATCCATCTATCAGTGGATCCGTAAAAATCATGCGGACGTCTGAATGGAGCTTTACAGGGGGGTAATCAATGACAGGGGGGTGATCAGGGAGTCTATATGGGGTGATCACCACAGTCATTGATCACGCCCCTGTAAGGCTTCATTCAGACGTCCGGATGCGTTTTGCGGATCCGATCCATCTATCAGTGCATCCGTAAAAATCATGCGGACATCTGAATGGAGCTTTACAGGGGTGTGATCAATGACAGGGGTGTAATCAATGACAGGGGGGTGATCAGGGAGTCTATATGGGGTGATCACCACAGTCATTGATCATGCCCCTGTAAGGCTTCATTCAGACGTCCGGATGCGTTTTGCGGATCCGATCCATCTATCAGTGGATCCGTAAAAATCATGCGGACGTCTGAATGGAGCTTTACAGGGGGTTGATCAATGACAGGGGGGTAATCAATGACAGGGGGGTGATCAGGGAGTCTATATGGGGTGATCAGGGGCTAATAAGGGGTTAATAAGTGACGGGGGGGGGGGTGTAGTGTAGTGTAGTGGTGCTTGGTTCTACTTTACTGAGCTACCTGTGTCCTCTGGTGGTCGATCCAAACAAAGGGGACCACCAGAGGACCAGGTAGCAGGTATATTAGACGCTGTTATCAAAACAGCGTCTAATATACCTGTTAGGGGATAAAAAAAACACATCTCCAGCCTGCCAGCGAACGATCGCCGCTGGCAGGCTGGAGATCAACTCTCTTACCTTCCGTTCCTGTGAGCGCGCGCGCGTTCACAGGAAATCTCGCGTCTCGCGAGAGGACGCGCCGGCGCGTCCAGGAGGAATGAATCAACCACCTCCAGGACGCGTCTGTGCGTACAGCGGTCCGGAGGTGGTTAAGCAGGAAATAAAAACCGCTTTTTCAGATTTTGCTGCAGTCGCCAGCTTTCCATCAACATCAAAACAGGAGCCCAGGAAAAAATCCCCCATAAAAACCTCTTCATCCTCCTCTGATATTTCTTCAGATAGCGATGAGGATAGTAACAACTCTGACTCCGATGGCGATTTTAAAAATTATCTGTTTTCATCTGACGATATAAACGATCTATTGAAAGCGGTCAGGGATACCATGGAAATTAAGGAAGAAAAAGTACATAGGTCCGCCCAGGATAGAATGTTTTCAGTGTTAGAAACTAAAAAGAAAAGGGTATTTCCTGTACACAAAAATCTGCAGTCTCTTATCCTAAGGGAGTGGAAAAATCCGGACAGGAAGTTTTTTTTACCCCCAACAATTAGGAAAAGGCTTCCTTTTGACGAAGAAGAGTTGTCCCCGTTCTTGAGTTGTCCTAAGATTGATGTTTCACTCTCCAAACTAGCTAAAGGTTCTTCTTTGCCATTCGAAGATACAGGATCATTGCGTGATCCTATGGACAAAAAAGTGGATGCTAATCTTAAAAGAACCTGGGATGCGGTCGCGGCTTTGTTCAAACCCAATATCGCGGCCAGGTCCGTTGCTAGGTCCCTAAAAAGTTGGTTGGAACAACTAGATGTTCTCTTAAAATCCAATACTCCATATGAAAACTTTGCAGACTCCTTCCCTCTCTTATTAAAGGCCGTAGATTTTCTGTCAGACACAACAGCGGATTCTGTCAGGCTGGCCGCAAGAGCTACGGCTTTAGCCAATAACTCTAGAAGGGCACTTTGGCTAAAAGCTTGGTCCGGAGACACAGGTTCCAAAGCAAAACTATGTAACATCCCGTTTTATGGTAATCTTCTCTTTGGTCAGGACTTAGATAAAATTTTAGAAAAAGCTTCTGATTCCAAAAAGAACTTCCCAGAGGATAAAAAGAGGAAAGCTCCCTTTTTTTCGTCCCCAAAAAAAGGTTAGTTTTCAAAATAAAAGGAGTAAAACGGAAAACTGGAGATCAGGAAGACAGAAAGGGAAGGGTTTTATGTTCTCTCCCCGTTCCGAGGAATCTTCCAAAAAATGACGCCAGAGCCCCAGTGGGGGGAAGACTGGGAAAATTTGTGGATTGCTGGGAAAAATACTCATGCAGCCACTGGTTACTAAATACCCTCCACAAAGGATACAGTATTCCCTTTGTCAAAAGTCCCCCCTCTTTATTTGTTCAGACTCCAATTCAGAGCTCGGAACATCTCCAGTTTTGCATGGAACAAGAAATCGAACTGCTAGTTCAGATGAACGTCTTGGTTCCGGTACCAACAAACCAAGTCGGTCTGGGCTGTTATTCCAGAGTGGTGTTAGTAAAAAAAAAACAAACGGGAAAATGCGTCTCATCATAAATATGAAAGCCCTGAACAGGTCCATAAAGTACGAAAAATTCAGGATGGAATCTATAAGAACCACGGTCAAAGTTCTACAAGAAGGGGTGTTTCTAGCATCCATAGATTTAAAAGATGCGTATTTTCACGTACCCATTCATCCAGGGTCACAACCGTTCTTGAGAATAGCGGTATGGGTCCAAGGGCATCTAAAACATTTCCAGTTTCAAGCTCTACCCTTTGGGATAACGACGGCCCCCAGGCTTTTTACAAAAATTATGCTAGAGGCAATAACCCCTCTGAGGAGGGAAAAGATAATGATAGTCCCATACCTGGACAACCTTTTAATAGTGGGGGACTCCCAGAAAGACCTAGAGATCAATCTATCCAAAACGATACAGACTGGAGGAATTGGGTTGGATTTTAAATCGGGAAAAGTCCCACTTAGTTCCCACACAAAGAATAGTTTTTTTGGGAATTCTCATAGACTCGGTGAGCCAAAAATGCTTTTTACCAGCAGAAAAGATCACAAAGATCCAATCCCAAGTAAAACTATTCAGGCAACAAAAATCCCACACCATAAGACAAACGATGGCCCTGATGGGATCCTTTACAGCTTGTATCCCGGCAGTGAAGTGGGCGCAAATACATTCCCGTCCTCTTCAGACGTTCATGCTAAAAATATGGAACCGAAGACAAGATTCTCTAGACAATCTAATAACAATTCCGGATCCCATTCGGTCCTCACTAAAATGGTGGGAATCAAATTTAAATCTACAGAGGGGAGTTCCTTGGATAGTGAGAGATCAGTTGATCCTCACCACGGATGCCAGTCTATGGGGCTGGGGAGCACATCTCCAATCAGTGTCAGCCCAAGGGGAGTGGTCACAATCCCAGAAGAGGTACTCGTCAAACCACCGGGAACTTCTGGGGGTGTGGGAGGCTCTGAGTTACTTCTCAGAAAAATTAAAAAGGTCCAACGTACAAATAAGGTCAGACAACAAGACGGTGGTTGCATATATAAACCACCAGGGAGGAACAAAAAGCAAACAACTTCAAGTCCTAGCCAACAAAATTTTCTTATGGGCGGAGGAGAATCTCCTCCCCCTATCAGCGATTTTTCTAAAAGGGACGCAAAACATCCAAGCGGATTTCCTCAGCCGCAGGAAATTAGATCCGGGGGAGTGGAGTTTAACCCCTTAAGGACTCAGCCCTATTTCACCTTAAGGACTTGGCCATTTTTTGCAAATCTGACCAGTGTCCCTTTAAGTGCTGATAACTTTAAAACGCTTTGACTTATCCAGGCCGTTCTGAGATTGTTTTTTCGTCACATATTGTACTTCATGACACTGGTAAAATGAAGTCAAAAAAACTTTTTTTTTTGCTCAAAATACCTAATTTACCCAAAAATTTGAAAAATTTGAAAATTTCAAAGTTTCAGTTTCTCTACTTCTGTAATACATAGTAATACCCCCAAAAATTGTGATGACTTTACATTCCCCATATGTCTACTTCATGTTTGAATTGTTTTGGGAATGATATTTTATTTTTTGGGGATGTTATAAGGCTTAGAAGTTTAGAAGCAAATCTTGAAATTTTTCAGAAATTTACAAAAACTCAATTTTTAGGGACCAGTTCAGGTCTGAAGTCACTTTGCGAGGCTTACATAATAGAAACCACCCAAAAATGACCTCATCTAAGAAACTACACCCCTCAAGGTATTCAAAACTGATTTTACAAACTTCGTTAACCCTTTAGGTGTTGCACAAGAGTTATTGGCAAATGGGGATGAAATTGGAGAATTTCATTTTTTTGCCTAATTTTCCATTTTAACCCATTTTTTCCACTAACAAAGCAAGGGTTAACAGCCAAACAAGACTGTATCTTTATTGCCCTGACTCTGCCGTTTACAGAAACACCCCATATGTGGCCGTAAACTACTGTACGGCCACACAGCGGGGCGTAGAGTGAAAGGTGCGCCGTTTGGTTTTTGGAAGACAGATTTTGCTGGACTGGTTTTTTGACACCATGTCCCATTTGAAGCCCCCCTGATGCACCCCTAGAGTAGAAACTCCATAAAAGTGACCCCATCTAAGAAACTACACCCCTCAAGGTATTCAAAACTGATTTTACAAACTTTGTTAACCCTTTAGGTGTTGCACAAGATTTAATGGAAAATAGAGATACAATTTCAAAATTTCACTTTTTTGGCAGATTTTCCATTTTAATATTTTTTTTCCAGTTACAAAGCAAGGGTTAACAGCCAAACAAAACTCATTATTTATGGCCCTGATTCTGTAGTTTACAGAAACACCCCATATGTGGTCGTAAACCGCTGTACGGGCACACGGCAGGGCGCAGAAGGAAAGGAATGCCATACGGTTTTTGGAAGGCAGGTTTTGCTGGACTGTTTTTGTCCCATTTGAAGCCCCCCTGATGCACCCCTAGAGTAGAAACTCCAGAAAAGTGACCCCATTTTAGAAACTACGGGATAGGGTGGCAGTATTGTTGGTACTAGTTTAGGGTACATATGATTTTTGGTCGCTCTATATTACACTTTTTGTGCGGCAAGGTAACAAGAATTAGCTTTTTTGGCACCGTTTTTTTTTTTTGTTATTTACAACATTCATCTGACAGGTTAGATCATGTGGTAATTTCATAGAGCAGGTTGTCACGGACGCGGCGATACCTAATATGTATACAATTTTTTTAATTTATGTAAGTTTTACCCAATGATTTCATTTTTAAAACAAAAAAAAAGTTTTTGTGTCTCCATAGTCTAAGAGCCATAATTTTTTCAGTTTTTGGGCGATTATCTTAAGTAGGGTCTCATTTTTTGCGGGATGAGATGATGGTTTGATTGGCACTATTTTGGGGTGCATATGACTTTTTGATCGCTTGCTATTACACTTTTTGTGACGTAAGATGACAAAAAATTGCTTTTTTTACACTGTTTTTATTTTTTTACGGTGGTCACCTGAGGGGTTAGTTCATGTGATATTTTTATAGAGCCGGTCGATACGGACGCGGCGATACCTAATATGTATACTTTTTTTTAATTTATGTAAGTTCTACACAATGATTTCATTTTTGAAACCAAAAAAATCATGTTTTAGTGTTTCCATAGTCTAAGAGCCATAATTTTTTCAGTTTTTGGGCGATTATCTTAAGTAGGGTCTCATTTTTTGCGGGATGAGATGACGATTTGATTGTTACAATTTTGGCGTACATGCGACTTTTTTGATCACTTTTATTACCTTTTTTGGGAAGTAAGGTGGGCAAAATTTCAATTTCATCATAGTTTTTTATTTTTTATTTTTATGGCGTTCACCGTTCGGGTAAAGTAACATGACAGTTTTATAGATCAGGTCGTTACGGACGCGGCGATACCAAACATGTGTAGGGAATTAAATTTTTTTCATTTTTAATCAGTGATAAATGTGTTTTTTGATTTTTACTTTTTTTTTCACTTTTTTTACTTTTTTTTTGACCCAGACCCACTTGGTTCTTGAAGATCCAGTGGGTCTGATGTCTGTATAATACAGTACTGTACTCTATATAGGGTACTGCACTGTATTTTACTTACACTGAACAGATCTATGCCTTCAGCACAGATCTGTTCAGCACCATGGACAGCAGGACGCCTGAGAGGCGTCCTGTTGCCATGGGAACCTTCCCCGTCTGCTCAGAACTTCGCAGACGGGGAAGGGTGAGGAGGGGATCTGTCGGGGGGCTGTCTGGGGGCTCTCTCCCTCTCCATCGGGGGGCTGCAAAGGCACAGCAGCCCCACGATCGGAGAGGGAGGGAGCTCCCTGAGCTGTTAACCTTTTCCATACAGCGGTCCGTACGGACCGCTGTATGGAAAGGGTTAAACGGCTGACATCGCATCACCGATGTCAGCCGTTTATACCAGGGTGCCAGCACTTGCTGGCACCCTGGTATACCCACTCTACACCAACGATTATTCAATAGGAGGCGGGCGGGGGATCGCGATCCCGCCTGCCGCACCTCCCGCACCGCCCCCACCGCCCGCAACCCCCCCCCCCTGCACCTCCCACCGGGCTAAAATCGTTCAGAGGTGCAGGGGGGGTGATAAATATATATTTTTGCCACAGTAAAGTTTCTGATCGCCGCGGTCAGGGACCGCAGCGATCAGAAACTGCAGAAAGCGCAACAAACCGCAGGTCTGAATTGACCTGCGGTTTGTTGCGATCGCCGACATGGGGGGGTCACAGGACCCCCCCGCGCATTTAGCCGAGGTGCCTGCTCAATGATTTGAGCAGGCACCGGGTTCCGATCACTGCCAGCCGCACGGCAGTGATCGGAACAACACATGACGTACCGGTACGTCATGGGTCCTTAAGGACTCGGGAAACATGCCGTACCGGTACGTCATGCGTCCTTAAGGGGTTAAAAGAGGAAATTTTCCAAACCTTAACACAAAGGTGGGGTCTTCCCCAAATAGACCTCTTTGCAAACAAAATAAATGCAAAATTACCAACTTATTTTTCCCTAGATCCATGGGATCCGAGAAGTGCAGGAACAGATGCACTAGCTCTTCCTTGGAATTTCCAACTGGCATACTGTTTCCCACCTCTGCCTCTGATTCCAAGGGTTCTCAGGAAAATAAAAGAAGAGAGGGCCGAGGTAATCCTAATTGTTCCCTACTGGCCAAGGAGATCCTGGTTTCCTCTCCTGGCAAAGATGTCCAAGGAGGATCCATGGATTCTACCCTGGTCGGAAGACCTCCTCTGTCAAGGGCCAGTTTTCCACCCAAAGACGCAAAGTCTGCATCTCTCTGCTTGGATCCTGAAAGGGCAGTCTTAAAATCTAAGGGTTTATCGGACAGAGTAATTAATACCATGCTAGCTGGCAAAAAAGATGTCACTAATAAAATTTACCGCAAAATCTCGAATAGATATGTTTCCTGGTGTTCAGAAAATACTCCTGACTCCGTGGGAAGTATTCTGTCTATTCTAGATTTTCTTCAAGAAGGTTTTAATAAAGGGTTAAAACCTAGTACTCTTAGAGTCCAAATTTCAGCTTTAAGTGTCTATTTAGACGAGAAAAATAGCTCTTAATCCGTGGATCATTCGCTTCATGAAGGGAACCGTCAGACTCGGACCCCGGAGTAGACCTCTGGTCGCTCCATGGGATTTAAACTCTGTCCTCTCCGGTCTCACTAAACCCCCCTTTGAGCCCTTGGAGTCAGCCAATATCCGATATCTGACCCTTAAAACAGTATTTCTAGTGGCCATTACCTCTGCACGTAGGGTTAATGAAATACAAGCTTTCTCGGTTAAAAAACCCTTCATGACGATCCGGGACGACAGAATAATTCTAAGGTTCGACAATTCCTTCCTACCTAAGGTTGTCTCGGGGTTCCATAGGATGGAGGAGGTGGTTCTTCCTTCATTCTGTGAAAGTCCCAGATCTAAAAAAGAAGAGGCTTTTCACACTTTGGACGTCAGAAGGTGTGTTCTAAAGTATATATCTGAAACTAAAAACTGGAGAAAATCTAATAACCTATTTGTCCAATTTTTAGGAGGTAGGAAAGGATTAAAAGCGTCCAAACCATCTATTTCACGCTGGTTAAAATCAGCTATCTCAGAAGCCTACATAGCAATAGGGGAACGACCCCCGGTAAATATCAAGGCTCATTCTACAAGGGCAGTTTCGACCTCATGGGCGGAAGAAGCATCCGCTTCCTTGGATCAGATCTGTAGGGCAGCAACCTGGTCGAATCCTCATACCTTTGTAAAACACTATAGGATAGATATGGATTCTAAAAGAGACCTATCCTACGGTAGGAAAGTTTTACAAGCAGTTGTCCCTCCCTAATTTACTAATCTGGTAGTTCTCCAAGGTGCTGTCATGGAGGGGAGGGGAAAAGTTGAATTAGTCTTACCGGTAATTCCTTTTTCGCGAATCCTCCATGACGGCACCGCTTATATTCCCCCCCCCCCCCCCCCCCCCCCAAAAAAAAAAAAAAAGGGACTAGTTATAAAATTAAATAATTAGTCTAGAGTTATATGTATGAAATTTAATATGTATAACAGAGTGGATAAATAATTGGTGAAGGTCACGAATGAGTGTGTAAGTTTAGGGCCTGTCAAGTCCAGAAGACACTGAAGATAAGTGAGGAGGCGGGCCCTTTTGAACCTTCCTGTCCCTGCCTGGCTGGAGGAGGAGGATAATCTCCAAGTAAGGTGCCGTCATGGAGGATTCGCGAAAAAGGAATTACCGGTAAGACTAATTCAACTTTCCACTGGTGTTTTTTTAACCCCTTATTGACCACCCGCTTTTTTTGGGCGTTGTTTTAGAGGTAGCAGAGTACTACTGTGAGCACTGATCCTCTACAATCGAACTGTAACTAACAGCTCCAATTCTCACAGCAGCCCTTTGCCTTACAGCGGGGATCAGAAGTAGCCGTGACCTCAGCATGATCAAAGGGGATCTGCCGCTGATTTGGGTTCCAGTCATCTAATCTGAGGTTGGGCATGCCCTCTGCAGTCAGCCCTGGGGACCTAGGAAGGAAGTTCAGTAATCTTGCTGTTAGGCCACACTAATGTTCCCCTAATCACAGCCTGTGCCACAGAGACAAAGAGCATGATATGTTAGTACATGTACTGTGTAGCAAACTTAACAACATGTATGACGCTGCAAAAACCAGACAGCCAGCTATCTTAGTTTTAGGACATCTGTCAGCAGATTTGTACCTATGAAACTGGCTGACCTGTTACATGCGCACTTGGCAACTGAAGACATCTCTGCTGGTGCCATGTTCATATGTGCCCACATTGCTGAGATAAATTCAGTTTTATCATATGCAAATGTGGCTCAGCTCTCACTGCAACTGCAGCACCCTCTCCACTTTGACATGACCAGACATTGTTTTTTCGATACACCTCCCCAATGGTACTAAACAGGAGGGTACCCCGCCTCCCAGGGACAGGAAACAACGTGTAGAACAAATGTTTAAAAGTCTCCTCCCCTTTACCGTGTCCAGTTGTTTCCTGTCCCTTGGAATGAAGTGGAGAAGCGGCAGGGGTTCCCTCCTGCTTAAATTACAGCTCAGCCTTTTGGTAGGTTATCCTTGACCTGGGTCGGGAGGGCTGATGCAGAGTTTTTTTATAAGCACCTTTTGGTATTGTGGGTGTTGGGGTTCACCTTTTGTTCATGGTGGATGTTTCCAAGTTTAAAGCAAGCTCCTTTTCTTAGGGCACAGCGACTTAACGGATGCCTACTACCATGTCCTCATACACATAAATCATGAGATATCTGCGATTCGCAGTATTCCTGAAGAATCGCCTGGTGCATCTGCAATTTCAATTTTGGATGACTTTCTCATCGCAGCAGAACCCCCCCCCCCCCCCCCCTTTTGATTTTGATTTGGAAAGCACACTTGACTAGAGCAATGTCGACCTCCTGGGCAGAAGGGGCCTCTGCTTCATTGGCCCAGATATGTCAGGCTGCCCCCTGGTCCAGTCCATCTACATTCCTTAATCCCTTAGTTACTAATGACAGCAGTTCGTCATCGTAACTGACTTGAGTGGGCAAATGCTCACATTCGATGACGTCTGGCACGTTGGAGAGGCGTTCTGTTCACGGATGAGTCCTGGTTTTCACTGTTCAGGGCAGATGGCAGACAGCATGTGTGGCGTCGTATGGGTGAGCAGTTTGCTGACGTCAACGTTGTGGATTGAGTGGCCCATGGTAAGGGCAGGCGTATATTATGGACAACGAACACAGGTGCATTTTATTGATGGCATTTTGAATGCACAGATACTGTGACGAGATCCTGAGGCCCATTGTTGTGCCATTCATCCACGACCGTCACCTCATGTTGCGGTTGTGAGGCTGGTTGGATGTACTGCCAAATTCTCTGAAACGCCTTTGGAGACGGCTTATGGTAGAGAAATGAGCATTCATTGCATGAGCAACAGCTCTGGTGGACATTCCTGCAGTCAGCATGCCAATTGTACGCTCCGTCAAACGTTGTGACATCTGTGGCATTGTGCTGTGTGATCAAACTGCACATTTCAGTGTGGGCAGTCTAAGGCACACCTTTGCAATATTCATGCTGTCTAATCAGCACCTTGATATGCCACACCTGTGAGGTGGGATGGATTATCTCAGCAAAGGAGAAATGCCCAGTAACACAGATTTAGACAGATTTGTGAACAATATTTGAGTAATGGGTCTTTTGTGTATGTAGAAATTGTTTCCGATCTTTGAGTTCAGATCATGCAAAATGGGAGCAAAACCGAAAGTGTTGTGTTTATATTTTTGTTCAATATGAGACAAAGATAAATCATTTCAGAACATTTTCCACCATTAATGTGACCTGTAAGGCTACTTTCACACTAGCGTTCGGAGCGGGTCCGTCTGATGTTTCATCAGACGGATCCGCTCCTATAATGCAGACGTTTGCATCCGTTCAGAACGGATCCGTCTGCATTATAACTTAGAAAAATTTCTAAGTGTGAAAGTAGCCTGAACGGATCCGTCCAGACTTTACATTGAAAGTCAATGGGGGCAGATCCGTTTGAAGATTGAGCCATATAGTGTCATCTTCAAACGGATCCGTCCCCATTGACTTACATTGTAAGTCTGGACGGATCCGCTTGCCTCCGCACGGCCAGGCGGACACCCGAACGCTGCAAGCAGCGTTCAGGTGTCCGCTCGCTGAGCGGAGGCTGAACGCTGGCAGACTGATGCATTCTCAGCGGATCCGCCTCCACTGAGAATGCATTAGGGCTGGACGGCTGCGTTCAGGGCCGCTTGTGAGCCCCTTCAAACGGAGCTCACGAGCGGACACCCGAACGCAGGTGTGAAAGTAGCCTAAACTGTACCACTCAATTGAAAAACAAACATATTTTAGGTGGAGGGAAGAAATAAAAAAAACTAAAATAACGTGGTTGCATAAGTGTGCACACCGTCTTAAAACTGGGGATGTAGCGGTGTTCAGAATTAGGCAATCACATTCAAAATCATGTTAAATAGGCGTCAGCATACACCTGCCATCATTTAAATTGCCTCTGATTAACCCCAAATAAAGTTCAGCTGCTCTAGTTGGTCTTTCCTGAAATTTTCTTAGTCGCATCCCACAGCAAAAGCCATGGTCCACAGAGAGCTTCCAAACCATCAGAGGAATCTCATTGTTAAAAGGTATCAGTCAGGACAAGTGTACAAAAGAGTTTCCAAGGCATTAGATATACCATGGAACACAGTGAAGACAGTCCTCATTAAGTGGAGAAAATATGGCACAACAGTGACCTTACCAAGAACTGGACGTCCCTCTATAATTGATGAAAAGACTAGAAGAAAACTGGTCTGGGAGGCTACCAAGAGGCCTACAGCAACATTAAAGGAGCTGCAGGAATATCTGGCAAATACTGGTTGTGTTGTACATGTGACAACAATCTCCTGTATTCTTCATATGTCTGGGCTATGGGGTAGAGTGGCAAGACGAAAGCCCTTTCTTACGAAGAAAAACATCCAAGCCAGGCTACATTCTGCAAAAACGCATCTGAAGTCTCCCAAAAGCATGTGGAAAAATGGTCTGATGAAACCAAGGTTGAACTTTTTGGCCATCATTCCAAAAGATATGTTTGGCGCAAAAACAACACTGCACATCGCGTCTGCGATCAGGGAAAATCGTGTGAGTAGTTACACAATTGCAGTTTAGTTTTTATCGCGCAGGTGCAATGCTTTTTGCACGCGTGTGATAAAAAACTGACTGTGGTACCCAGACCCGAACCCGGACTTCTTCCCTCAATTTCAGGTTTGGGTTATGTGTTCTGTAGATTTTATTATTTTCCCTTATATGGTTATAAGGGAAAATAATAGCATTCTTAATACAGAATGCTTACTAAAATGTGGCTTTAGGGGTTAAAAATAAAAAATAAATTAACTCATTGCCTCATCCTGTTGTTCGCGCAGCCGGCATCATCAACTTCTTCCAGGACCTGCAAAAGGACCTTTGATGACGTAATCGCGCTCACCACGTGGTGAGCATGGTGATGTCAGCACAGGTCCTGCTGAATAAAGATAGAAATCTTCTATCTTCATTCAGCAGGACTTTCGCCGACGTCTCCGCGTTCACCCCGTGGTGAGCGCCATTACATCATCAAAGATCCTTTTGCAGGTCCTGAAGGAAGAGGAAAGATGATGATGCCGGCTGCGCGAACAACATTTTAGTAAGCATTCTGTATTAAGAATGCTATTATTTCTCGTGCATGGCATTGGGGGACACAGCACCATGGGTATATGCCCAGCTGCCACTAGGAGGCTGACACTAGAAACAAAAAAGTGTTGGCTCCACCCAGGTGGGCTTATACCACTCCTGCAGGGGGCACATGTTTTTTCCTGGGCCTGGCCCTTTAAGACGGCGGTGATCGGAACCTCCCCGCACTGCTTCCGGACGTCACCGCGGGCGTCCTTTTCCAGCCGCATGTTACTAATCGAGGCCCAAACCTTTTTCGGCCGTCTAGGCCGCAGGTCGCGTTGGGCGGAGCTCTGTCTCCGCTTTATCCTTGCTTCCCGGGCTTTTCTCCTTTCACCCTCCCCTCTGTGGGTGGAGCCCTGGGAGGCGCTTGTTTCTCACCCAATCCTGTATCAGTGCAGGCTGCTGGGGGGTGTTCTTTTTCTGACAGGCTCCTTCCTTCCTGCAGTCTCTGCTGTTCGCCATCTTGCACCTTCCCTGCGATCGGTTCTCTGTCTGGACACAGCACCATTGGGTCTGGTAGGCAGCCTTTGGCTGACTTTTTTTTTCTTTGCAGGCTCCACCTTCGCCCTCATGTCTTCCTCTGGTCGGGACCCCACTCCCCCTGCCGCCATTTCCACTCATTATGCCTGTTCCATGTGTAATAGGAAGTTCCCATGCAGCCAGTCTACCTCTCTCTGCGTGCAGTGCCTCAACCCCAGGCCCGCCCAGTCCGCCCCTGCGGCCCCCTCTTTGTCGGTTCTTCCGGAGTGGGCTGCTACCCTGTCCTAAGCCATAGGTAACCTTGCCAGCCTCTCCCAATCCCTGGCGCAGTCCTTGGACCGTCTGCCTGCTCAGATTGCGGCCGCCTCTGGCAGGGACTCCCCCGCTGGGGACGTCCGTTCTCGCACGCAGTCCCGCAAGCTACCTCGTACGGTCTCGGCTGGTTCCTGCTCTTCCTCAGCTTCCTCGGATCATTCCCCGGATAAGTCTGAGACAGGCGATTTCTTCTTCAGCCGCTTCCGCCGCTCCTGGGGACTCCTCCGCTTCTGATTCTGAATAAGAGCGGTGCTCGGCGATGTCTGCGGCCATACAGGATCTCATCAAAGTCGTCCGGGATGCGCTCCATGTGCAGGACGTTCCTTCTTCCTCCTCCCTGGAGTTGGTGTCCTTCCGCCGTTCTAGACGGTCCACTGTGGTCTTCCCGAATCACGAGGTTCTTGACGCACTTCTGGCTAAGAAGTGGCGTCACCCTGATCGGCACCTTCACCTTACCAAGGCCTCTGATGTCCCTTATCCTTTTTCTGAGGAATCCGTCAATCTCTGGACAGTTCCTCCTCAAATAGACCCTCAGGTTGCTCGCCTGGCGAAAGCTACTACCCTTTCCCTGGCTGACGCGGCTTCCTTGTCGGACCCCGCTGACAAACGGGTCGACTCTTTGGCCAAGTCTGTTTTTGTGGCAGCGGGTGCCGCCATCCGTCCTGCGTTTGCCGCCTCCTGGGTAGCTAAGGCCTGCGCTATCTGGGCAAAACAGCTTGTCCGAGCCTTACCTCCAGACTCGGTCCAGGGGGAACTGGCAGTGCTTGCCTCTCAAATTACCAGGCGTCCAAGTTTCTTTGCGATGCCTCTATGGAATCGGCCCGCCGCTCCGGCCGTGCGGCCGCTAACTCTGTGGCCATCCGCCGCACCATCTGGCTTCGTTCTTGGGCGGCGGATTCCGCCTCCAAGAAGGCTCTAATTTCCCTTCCCTTTCTCGGTGGGAAGTGTTTGGAGGAGCTCATCTCTGAGGCCACTGGCGGTTAGTTCTCCTCTTCCCCAGAACCAGTCTCGCCGCCGTCGCTTCCCTGGGTCGGCGTTCCTTTCGGGCCCCTCCCGTCCGATCGGACAAGAAGTCCACCAGGCCTTCCTTTAAGGCCAAGCCCTCCTGGCATGCCAAGCCCAAACCTGCTCACCCCCAGTCCACTAAGCCTCCTTCCGCATGACTCGGTCAAGGTGGGAGGGCGCCTCCTCGCCTTTTAGAATGTCTGGCAGGCAAGTGTGGAAGACGCCTGGGTTCTGCAGGTGGTTTCCGGTCATCCGCCGGGACGGTTCTTCCTGACGTCTCCCGCCGGGGCAGAAGATTTTTTTTTCAGGCCATTCGTTCCCTTCGCTCTCTAGGGGTCATCGTTTTGGTTCCGGAGTCAGAACGCTTTCGGGGTTTCTATTCGAATCTGTTCACGGTTCGCTCTGTCCAATCCTGGACCTGAAGGCGCTAAATCACTTCGTCCGGGTCCGCCATTTTCGCATGGAATCCCTCCGGTCGGTTATCGCCTCCTTGGAGGCGGACGAGTTCCTGTCGTCCATCGACATTCAGGACGCCTATCTGCACGTCCCCATTGCCCTTTCCCATCAAAAGTTCCTTCTCTTCGGGGTGGGTTCTCTTCATTTTCAATTTGTAGCCCTGCCCTTCGGCCTGGCCTCCACTCTGAGGGTCTTCACCAAGGTGCTAGCACCTCTCGTGGCCCTTCTGCGTGCAAGGGGGGTCGCCTTGGTGCCTTACCTGGACGACCTTCTGATTCGGGCCCAGTCATTGGAGGACAACCTGTCCAGCCTGCGCATCACCCTCTCGGCTCTTGCCCAGTTCGGGTGGCTCATCAACCACTCCAAGTCCTCTCTCGTCCCATGCCGGAGGATGCTCTTTCTGGGCATGATCTTCGACACTCTCCTCGGGCGGGTGTTCCTTCCCCCAGAGAAAATTGCCTCTCTTCAGGCGGGGGTGACTCTTCTCCGCGGCCCGTCCTCTCTGACCATCAGGATGTGTATGCGCGTCCTGGGGAGGATGGTGGCCTCATTCGAAGCCATTCCCAATTCCACTCCCGGGACCTTCAGATGTTCATCCTATCCAGGTGGGACAAGTCCCCGGCAGGCCTCGATCGCCGGACTAGTCTCCCTCCCAGCTTCGCCAGGATCTCTCCTGGTGGCTGCTTCCTCGGACGGTGTCTCTGGGCCGGTCCTTCCTTCATTCCCCCCAGTTGGCGGGTGATCACGACGGACGCCAGCTTCTCGGGTTGGGGGGGGGCGGTCTTCGAGACTCTCACTGTCCAGGGTCTTTGGTCTGCTCAGGAGTCCTCCCTGCAGATCAATGTTCTTGAGCTCAGGGCAATTTTCCTGGCACTGTCTCACTGGACCCCACGTCTCCGCGGTCTCCCGATCCGGGTTCAGACAGACAATTCCACCGCCGTGGCTTATCTGAACCACCAAGGGGACACCAGGAGTGTGATGGCCCTGCAGGAAGCCTCCCATATCCTGCGGTGGGTGGAGAAGCACGTTCCCGTCCTCTCCGCTGTACACATTCCCGGGGGTCGACAATTGGGCGGCAGACTTCCTCAGTCGTCAGCTCGTCGACCCGGGCGAATGGTCTCTCCACCCAGAAGTGTTCCTCCTACTTTGTCACCGATGGGGAACTCCGGACGTGGATCTCTTCGCGTCACGCCTCAACCACAGGCTCCCGTGCTATGTCGCGCGGTCCAGGGACCCTCAGGCTCTCGCGGTCGACGCCCTAGTTCTGCTTTGGTCTCAGTTCGACCTTCTGTACCTGTTTCCCCCCATTCCTCTCCTGCCCCGAGTGCTCAAGCGTCTCAAGGCAGCCCTTGTTCCGGCAATCCTGGTGGCTCCGGATTGGCCCCGCAGAGCGTGGTACACAGATCTGGTGTTTCTGCTCGCCGACGTTCCGTGGCGACTTCCTCCGCGCCACGATCTCCTTTCTCAGGGCCCTCTGTTCCACCCCGAATTTACCGCAGCTTCGTTTGACGGCGTGGCTGTTGAGACCGCGGTCCTGAAGTCCCGTGGCCTCTCGGATTCGGTCATCCAGACGATGCTTCACGCTCGCAAACCCGTCGGCCCGCATTTACTACCGGACCTGGAGAGCATTTACTACCGACCTGGTGCGAGTCCGGGCGTTTTCGCTCTGTTTCTCTGTCCCTAACATTCTGGTTTTCCTTCAGGCCGGTTTTGAGAAGGGTCTTCGCCTGGCTTCTCTCAGGGGGCAGATTTTGGCCCTCTCGGTCCTCTTCCAGCGTCCTGTGGCCTCGCGGGCTCAGGTTAGGACTTTTCTACAGGGTGTTGCTCGCCGAGCCCCTCCCTTTCGTTTTCCGGTGGAGCTGTGGGACCTGAATCTCGTCCTCGATACCCTTCAGTCTTCACCCTTTGAGCCCTTGGCAGAGATCTCTCTGTCGTTTCTCGTTTAAGGTGGCCTTCCTCGTGGCCGTCACCTCCATCCGCCGGGTCTCCGAACTGGCGCCGCTTTCTTGCCGTTCGCATTTCCTGGTGTTCCATCAGGACATGGTGGTTTTGCGCCCCGTTCCCTCTTTTCTACCGAAGGTGGTCTCGTTTCATATTGAGGAGATCGTCCTTCCTTCTGCCATAATCCTTCTCTCTAGGGAGAAATCCCTCCATTGCCTTGATGTTGTTCGGGCTCTTCGCCTGTATCTTCGCCTCACGGAACCCTTCCGTCGTTCGAACTCTCTTTTTGTGATCCCGGCGGGCCCTCGTAAGGGTTTGCCAGCCTCCAAGGCCACCATCTCTCGCTGGGTTCGGTCGGCCGTCAAGGAGGCCTATATCGCGAAGGGCCGTGCTCCCCCTTCCAGGTTGACCGCTCATTCGACTAGGGCAGTTGGGGCTTCCTGGGTGGTGCGTCATCAGGCATCAGCTTCCCAGGTCTGCCGGGCTGCCACCTGGGCGTCAGTTCACACTTTCTCTAAGTTTTACCATATTCATTCCCTGGCTTCTGCTGACGCCAGCCTGGGGCGCAAGGTTCTACAAGCAGCTGTGCTTTAGATTGGCGGCATGGCGTTTCTTCTTCCCTCCCTCGGGGACTGCTTTTGGCACAAGAAAAATTGATTTTTTTTTGTACTCGCCGTAAAATCCTTTTCTCGTAGTAGGCATTGGGGGACACAGATCCCTCCCTTCTTGAGTTTCTTCTTGTTTGTGGTCCCGGCGTTTGCCTCAGTGGTCGTCGGGTTTCCCCCAATTGAAGACTTGTTGGCTTTCAGTTTTCTTTTTGGTTCAGGTGTGACGTTCCTACTGCTTTTGTACCGACTGATCTCTCTCGGCTCTGCCAGAGGGGTATAGCCCACCTGGGTGGAGCCAACACTTTTTTTTGTTTCTAGAGTCAGCTGGGCATATACCCATGGTGCGTTGTCCCCCAATGCCTACTACGAGAAAAGGATTTTACGGTGAGTACAAAAAATTAATTTTTTTCCCTTTATAACCAGATAAGGGAAAATAATACAGTAAATTGACTTTTAGCAATTTACTTACAACATCTCCTAGCAACCATGCGTGAAAATCGCACCGCATCCGCACTTGCTTGCGGATGTTTGCGATTTTTCACACAGACCCATTCATTTCTATGGGGCCTGCGTTGCGTGAAAATAGAATATAGAAATGCTGCGATTTTCACGCAGTGCACAAGTGATGAGTGAATATCAATTAAGTGCGGGTGCAATGCGTTCACCTTACGCATTGCACCCGCACGGAATTCTCGCCCGTGTGATAGGGGCCTAACACTGATCTCCGTAGCGGACCGTCTGCTCGCTCTACTTGATGGGAGATAGATCTGAAAAAAAGAGAAAAAGTTAAATCTCAATATATGTATATTGAAACACTATGGGCAAATCTCAAGTGACTATGGAAGCGCAATGATGACATCAAAACTAAGTAGAGATTCTAAAATGTATAAATAGCCACAATAAAAAGATATTAAAAGTAGATGCAAGCGCATCTAATAGTTATAATATAAAGACACGGGTTCTAAAGAAAGCACATAGAATGGTTATGATAATAAAATAAAGTAGAAACACATGAGGTCTGATGTAGTGCACATTATAATCACCATGGGAAAACATTAAGTTTAGACGCAAGCGCACTAAACACTCACAAAGATAAATAGACACCAAGTGCCGACGCAAGCGCACATAATAGTTGTAAAAATAAAAAAACAAATAAGACACTAAGTCCTCACGCAGGCGCACATTATAGTTATAAATCAAAAAGATATAAGTCCTGACGCAAGCGCATTCTATAGCCGAAAATTAAAAAGAAACTAAGTCCTATGCAAGCACATATAACAGTCAAAAAGATTCTAAGTTCCGACGCAAGCGCATATACGAGTTATAATAGAAAAAACACTAAGTCCCGACGCAAGCGCATATAATAGTCAAAAATGATACTAAGTTCCGACGCAAGCGCATATAAGAGTCGGAGTAGAGAAAAAAACACTAAGTTCCGACGCATGCGCACTTAATAGTTTCTAAAAATAAACTAAGTATCGAACGCAAGCGCATCAGCAACAATGTGACTGGCTGACAAACAGACCATTGTGATTAACGAAACCGCATTAGGATTGGTTCATATGCACGACTTTCAACATGAGGTATAACCCCATAGGACAATTTTGAGCGGAAACCCGCCTTTTGGATATATAAGTTCTTACAAACGGAACACTCGTGTTGCTAGTAGCTCCTTACCCCCCTGAAGAAGCCGCATCTCGCGGTGAAACATGTCGGGGGAGCTGCACCAATAATTTTTAAAGATTATGCAGGGCAAAAGAAATCATTAATTGAACGGCGATCTGCAGACGCCGTTACACAAGCACTTTACAGGGGCAGACATAGCGCCATAGGAAGGGTATTTAAACCAAAGAGCGATAGCTTTAAAAGTGTCTGATGTCGGCTGACATTACAGACATGCATCTCTCAAACTGTCGCTAGAGATAATTAACGTCTTGGCTTACATATTAACTAGGCAGTGGACGCTAAGTTCATAAGTCCCCCACTAGTAATTGCCCAGCATATGGTATTTTTTAAATATATGTTTTTGTGACTAATCTGTTTATTAAAAGAGAAATAAAAGTTATATTTTAAAAGGAAAATTTGTGAAAAGACCAGAAACAGGAAATATAGTCTCAGACTATTGAAATCGTATCCTTGACCTCCTGGGTCCAGTGGATCACTTGAAATAATATAGGACCGTCCCCTTAACACTGACCTCCCCAGCAGCCTGCCCCTAGGGGGGCCAGAGGTCTGGTTTTAGTACAGACAGTGGCTTTCAAGCTCCCTGTCCGCTGTCCGGCACAGGGGGAAAGTCACCCTCCCTCCCACCCCTGCAGCTGAGAGAAGTTGATTTTTATCTTCATTTTTTTTTCAATCCCCGTCGGCTGAGGAGTGGGGGTCGAGGCTTAGCAGGATCGGGGGCAGGGTTTTTAAGTCCATCTTTTGAGCGGGGCTGAATGGCCACCCTAAGCTTGCCCCCTTAACTGTGACCTCCGCAGCACTCCACTACCTTAACAGTGTCATCCACAGCGCCCTGCCCCTTTAAAGCTGACCTACAGCAGTGAAGAAAAATGGCTGGGTTGTTATGGAAACCTGGAGTAAACCTTGTGTGTATGTGGAGACTAAGGGCCTGTGAGCTTCTGTTGGCTGATAAGGGTCATGTGACCATATGTATGGCAGTTGGGATATGAGAACGATCTGCAGGCTTCTATTGGCTAATGTAGGTCATGTCATGTGCCATATTTGCATTTTTTAGGAATATTTTATGAACAGTACATCCTAGAGAGCGGAGACCTGGTCTAAAACCTTCCCGGACACCTGATGTACAGACATCTCCACTGCGCCTGTTCCTCGGAGCACTATGATGTCATCGGCGCAGGCGCAGTGGAGATGTCTGAGCAGGGAAGCGGTCAGACATTTACTGCGCATGCGCCAAACAGACGCGCACGGGGAGGATCGCGTTCAGCAGGAGATGGGCGGGCTGGAGGGACGCGCTGGGCGGCGGCAGTTTATGAAGGTAGACGGAGCCTCTAGGTGCTAATGACGCCCCCATAGCACCTAGAGGCTCATTAGCATATAGATATAAGTTCTTATTTTAGCGAAACGGCTGCCCCAAAACCTATCATATTAGGATGGTTTGTTAGAGCAGAAACTAGCGGATCGCTAGTGTCTGACAGCTAAATATGTGATACCAAGTGATAGAAACCCTTTAACCACCTCAGCCCCCAGTGCTTAAACACCCTGAAAGACCAGGCCACTTTTTACACTTCTGACCTACACTACTTTCACCGTTTATTGCTCGGTCATGCAACTTACCACCCAAATGAATTTTACCTCCTTTTCTTCTCACTAATAGAGCTTTCATTTGGTGGTATTTCATTGCTGCTGACATTTTTACTTTTTTTGTTATTAATCGAAATTTAACGATTTTTTTGCAAAAAAATGACATTTTCCACTTTCAGTTGTAAAATTTTGCAAAAAAAACGAGATCCATATATAAATTTTGCTCTAAATTTATTGTTCTACATGTCTTTGATAAAAAAAAAATGTTTTGGTAAAAAAAAAAATGGTTTGGGTAAAAGTTATAGCGTTTACAAACTATGGTACAAAAATGTGAATTTCCGCTTTTTGAAGCAGCTCTGACTTTCTGAGCACCTGTCATGTTTCCTGAGGTTCTACAATGCCCAGACAGTACAAACACCCCACAAATGACCCCATTTCGGAAAGTACACACCCTAAGGTATTCGCTGATGGGCATAGTGAGTTCATAGAACTTTTTATTTTTTGTCACAAGTTAGCGGAACTCAGGAGAAGGTGGGGAATGTGTTTTGGGGTGTCATTTTATATATACCCATGCTGGGTGAGAGAAATATCTTGGCAAAAGACAACTTTTCCCATTTTTTTTTTTATACAAAGTTGGCATTTGACCAAGATATTTATCTCACCCAGCATGGGTATATGTAAAAAGACACCCCAAAACACATTCCTCAACTTCTCCTGAATACAGAGATACCAGATGTGTGACACTTTTTTGCAGCCTAGGTGGGCAAAGGGGCCCAAATTCCTTTTAGGAGGGCATTTTTAGACATTTGGATACCAGACTTCTTCTCACGCTTTGGGGCCCCTAAAATGCCAGGGCAGTATAAATACCCCACATGTGACCCCATTTTGGAAAGAAGACACCCCAAGGTATTCAATGAGGGGCATGGCGAGTTCATAGAAAAAAATTTTTTTTGGCACAAGTTAGCGGAAATTGATTTTTTTTGATTTTGTTCTCCCAAAGTCTCCCTTTCCGCTAACTTGGGACAAAAATTTCAATCTTTCATGGACTCAATATGCCCCTCAGCGAATACCTTGGGGTGTCTTCTTTCCAAAATGGTGTTATTTGTGGGGTGTTTGTACTGCCCTGGCATTTGAGGGTCTCCACAATCATTACATGTATGCCCAGCATTAGGAGTTTCTGCTATTCTCCTTATATTGAGCATACAGGTAATGAGATTTTTTTTTTTCCGTTCAGCCTCTGGGCTGAAAGAAAAAAATGAACGGCACAGATTTCTTCATTCGCATCGATCAATGTGGATGAAAAAATCTCTGCCAAAAAAAGAAAAAGGAGGGGAAAGGCGTCTGCCAGGACATAGGAGCTCCGCCCAACATCCATACCCACTTAGCTCGTATGCCCTGGCAAACCCGATTTCTCCATTCACATCAATCGATGTGGATGAATAAATCATTGCCGGGATTTTTTTTTTTATATATACAAAGTGTTTGCCAAAGTATATGAACACCGCCACCTCCTCAGCTCATATGCCTCGGCAAACGTATCTTTTACTGCAGATGAGAAATCTCGTCTTGCAGCGCCGCATACACCGACTTGCGTGTAATCTGACAGCAGCGCAATGCTTCTGTCCGAATGCACATCAGTGCTGCAGCTAGTCGATCGGTTGGTCCACCTGAAAGGTAAAAAAAAAAAAAAAAAAAAGAAAAAACCAGACCGCAACGCAATAACTTTATTAACTTTAGAACAGAACATATTAACTTTTTTTAAACTTTAAACTTTTTTACTTACCGGTAATTTTTTTTTAAAGTTTTTTTTACCTTTTATAGAACAAACCTCTCCTTCCCCATGGGACAATGTGCAAAGCGCAAATCGCCCAAAGATGTGGCGAAGTACGTTATGCACTTTATCCCAGGTGAAAGGAGAGGTTTGCAGCAGCTGTGAGTAAAAGGGCCCTAATAGCCCTGTGTGCCTGTCCTGTGAGATGCAATCCCTATGCTAAGTGTACCTGTGTGTGGTACTTCCGGAAACACTCTCCATAGCATAGGGCAGGGTGGTCAGGACAGAAATAGCGGGTGTCACGCCTTATTCCACTCCTGCTACAGACACGACATCTTTTTCGGGGTGACGGTTGGGTTGAGGTACCAGGAACGACACTGGGGAAATGTCGCTCGTGTAGATGGCTAACTACACTGGTGGATGGGGCCACGGAACCTCCTGGGTAAAGGAGGTTCTCGATGATCTCTTCCTGGAATTTGAGGAAGGATCGTGTTCTCCCAGCCTTACTGTAGAGAACAAAACTATTATACAGCGCCAATTGAATTAAATATACAGACACCTTCTTATACCAGCGTCTGGTTCTGCGGGAAACTAAATAGGGAGCCAACATCTGGTCATTGAAGTCCACCCCTCCCATGAGCGCATTATAGTCGTGGACTGAGAGGGGCTTTTCAATGACACGGGTTGCCCTTTCAATTTGGATTGTCGTGTCTGCGTGAATGGAGGAGAGCATGTAAACGTCACGCTTGTCTCTCCATTTCACCGCGAGCAGTTCTTCGTTACACAAGGCAGCCCTCTCCCCCTTGCAAGACGGGTGGTTACAAGCCGTTGGGGGAAGCCCACGCGACTAGTTCGCGCGGTGCCACAGGCGCAAATCCGTTCTAGAAACAAATGCCTAAAGAGGGCCACACTTGTGTAGAAATTGTCCACATAAAGATGGTACCCCTTGCCGAATAAGGGTGACACCAAGTCCCAGACTGTCTTCCCACTGCTCCCCAGGTAGTCAGGGCAACCGACCGGCTCCAGGGTCTGATCTTTTCCCTCATAGATCCGAAATTTGTGGGTATAGCCTGTGGCCCTTTCACAGAGCTTATACAATTTGACCCCATACCGGGCGCGCTTGCTTGGGATGTATTGTTTGAAGCCAAGGCGCCCGGTAAAATGTATTCGGGACTCGTCTACGCAGATGTTTTGCTCGGGGGTATACAAATCTGCAAATTTCTGGTTGAAATGGTCTATGAGGGGCCGAATTTTGTGGAGCCGGTCAAAAGCTGGGTGGCCTCTGGGACGGGAGGTGGTGTTGTCGCTAAAATGCAGGAAACGGAGGATGGCCTCAAATCGTGCCCTGGACATAGCAGCAGAGAACATGGGCATGTGATGAATCGGGTGCGTGGACCAATATGACCGCAATTCATGCTTTTTTGTCAGGCCCATGTTGAGGAGAAGGCCCAAAAAATTTTTAATTTCGGAAACTTGGACTGGTTTCCACCGGAAAGGCTGGGCATAAAAGCTTCCCGGGTTGGCGGATATAAATTGTGTGGCATACCGGTTTGTCTCTGCCACGACTAAGTCCAAGAGCTCCGCAGTCAAGAACAGCTCAAAAAATCCCAGGGCCGAACCGATTTGAGCCGTCTCAACCCGAACTCCAGACTGGGCGGTGAAAGGGGGAACTACAGGTGCGGCTGAAGTTGGTGACTGCCAATCAGGGTTTGCCAGCACCTCAGGGATTCTAGGGGCTCTACGGGCCTGTCTGCGCGGTGGCTGCGACGGGGTAACTAGTGCACGTGCCACCGTACCAGCTTCAACTGCCCTTCTGGTGCTCGCTACGTCACCATGTTGTACGGCAGTGCTGGTACTAGGTCCAGGGAGGGCTGCGCTGCTGGTGTATGCCTCACCATGTGATCCGGCAGCGACAGCCCCACTCTGCTGCTCTTGAAGCAGATCCTGCATAACCTGTGGTCTAGCGACATGGGGCCGGGTACGCCTGGTGCTGCCAGGGACCTCAACCTCCTCGTCCGAACTTTGGGTCAGAGAGCCACTGCTTTCTACAGGTTCATATTCTGACCCGCTAGATTCGTCAGATGAGGGTTCCCACTCCTCATCCGACTGGGTCAGAATCCTGTAGGCCTCTTCAGAAGAATACCCCCTGTTTGACATTTTGGACTACTAAATTTAGGGGTATTCCCTGAGACTACCCAAGAAAAAAAGCAAACCTGTCTTACAAAGGGGAGGCTAGCGAAGTACCAGAGGCCGCTGCGGTTGATAAAAAATATCAAAACTGATTTTTTTTTATCGCCGCAGTGCGTGTAAAATGAATGTGCAGTGATCAAAAAATATATATTTTTTGTCACTGCGGTGGGGCGGGCGTGGGTGAACGCACGTGTGGGCGACCGATCAGGCCTGCAAACACTGCGTTTTGGGTGGAGGGCGAACTAAAGTGACACTAATACTATTATAGATCTGACCGTGATCAGTTTTGATCACTTACAGATACTATAAAAGTACAAATGCTGATTAGCGATACGCTAAACAGCGAATAAAAGTGACTGCGGTGGGGTGGGCGCTAACTGACGCTAACTACCTAACCAAGGGGCCTAAACTATCCCTAAAACCTAACAGTCAATACCAGTGAAAAAAAAAAAGTGACAGTTTACACTGATCACTTTTTTTCCTTTCACTAGTGATTGACAGGGGCGATCAAAGGGGTGATCAAAGGGTTAATTGGGGTGCAGGGGGGTGATCTGGGGCTAAGGTGTAGTGTTGGTGTACTCACAGTTCAGTCTGCTCCTCTGCTGGATCCAACCGACGAAAAGGACCAGCACAGGAGCAGACAAGCCATATAACAGATCATATTTACTAATATGATCTGTTATATGACTTTTGGATTTTTGGAAAATCGCCAGCCTGCCAGCCAATGATCGTTGCTGGCAGGCTGGTGACGAACTTGTTCTTTGAATTTTGCCGGCCCGCGATGCGCATGCGCGGGCCGGCTTGGAGCGAAATCTCGCGAGATGACGCGTATATGCGTGACTGTGCGTAGCGCTGCCACCTCCGGAACGCGAATCTGCGTACAGCGGTCCGGAGGTGGTTTAACACCCTTAAAGACCAGGCCACTTTTTACACTTCTGACCTACCCTACTATCACCGTTTATTGCTCGGTCATGCAACTTACCACCCAAATGAATTTTACCTCCTTTTCTTCTCACTAATAGAGCTTTCATTTGGTGGTATTTCATTGCTGCTGACATTTTTACTTTTTTTGTTATTAATCGAAATTTACAGATTTTTTTGCAAAAAAATCACTTTTCACTTTCAGTTGTAAAATTTTGCAAAAAAAACGACATCCATATATAAATTTTTCTCTACATTTATTGTTCTACATGTCTTTGATAAAAAAAAAATGTTTGGGTAAAAAAAAAATGGTTTGGGTAAGTTATAGCGTTTACAAACTATGGTACAAAAATGTGAATTTCCGCTTTTTGAAGCAGCTCTGACTTTCTGAGCACCTGTCATGTTTCCTGAGGTTCTACAATGCCCAGACAGTACAAACACCCCACAAATGACCCCATTTCGGAAAGTAGACACCCTAAGGTATTCGCTGATGGGCATAGTGAGTTCATAAAACTTTTTATTTTTTGTCACAAGTTAGTGGAAAATGATGATTGATTTTTTTTTTTTTTTTTCTTACAAAGTCTCATATTCCACTAACTTGTGACAAAAAATAAAAACTTCTATGAACTCACTATGCCCATCAGCGAATATTTTGGGGTGTCTTCTTTCCAAAATGGGGTCACTTGTGGGGTAGTTATACTGCCCTGGCATTTTCCAGGGGCCCTAATGTGTGGTAAGTAGGTAAATGACCTCTGAAATCCGAAAGGTGCTCTTTGGAATGTGGGCCCCTTTGCCCACCTAGGCTGCAAAAAAGTGTCACACGTGTTATCGCCGTATTCAGGAGAAGTTGGGCAATGTGTTTTGGGGTGTCTTTTTACATATACTCATGCTGGGTGAGAGAAATATCTCGGCAAAAGACAACTTTTCCCATTTTTTTATACAAAGTTGGCATTTGACCAAGATATTTATCTCACCCAGCATGGGTATATGTAAAATGACACCTCAAAACACATTGCCCAACTTCTCCTGAGTACGGCGATACCACATGTGTGACACTTTTTTGCAGCCTAGATGCGCAAAGGGGCCCACATTCATTTTATGAGGGCATTTTTAGACATTTATATTCCAGACTTCTTCTCACGCTTTAGGGCCCCTAGAATGCCAGGGCAGTATAAATACCCCACATGTGACCCCATTTTGGAAAGAAGACACCCCAAGGTATTCAATGAGGGGCATGGCGAGTTCATAGAAATTTTTTTTTTTTTGGCACAAGTTAGCGGAAATTGATATATTATTTATTTTTTTCTCTCAAAGTCTCCCTTTCCGCTAACTTGGGACAAAAATTTCAATCTTTCATGGACTCAATATGCCCCTCACGGAATACCTTGGGGTGTCTTCTTTCCGAAATGGGGTCACATGTGGGGTATTTATACTGCCCTGGCATTCTAGGGGCCCTAAAGCGTGAGAAGAAGTCTGGAATATAAATGTCTAAAAAATTTTACGCATTTGGATTCCGTGAGGGGTATGGTGAGTTCATGTGAGATTTTATTTTTTGACACAAGTTAGTGGAATATGAGACTTTGTAAGAAAAAAATAATAATTTCCGCTAACTTGGGCCAAAAAAATGTCTGAATGGAGCCTTACAGGGGGGTGATCAGGGAGTCTATATGGGGTGATCACCCCCCTGTAAGGCTCCATTCAGATGTCCGTATGTGTTTTGCGGATCCGATCCATGTATCAGTGGATCCGTAAAAATCATACGGATATCTGAATGCAGCCTTACAGGGGGGTGATCAATGACAGGGGGGTGATCAATGACAGGGGGGTGATCAATGACAGGGGGGTGATCAATGACAGGGGGGTGATCAATGACAGGGGGGTGATCAGGGAGTCTATATGGGGTGATCAGGGGTTCATAAGGGGTTAATAAGTGACAGGGGGGGTGTAGTGTAGTGGTGTTTGGTGCTACTTTACTGAGCTACCTGTGTCCTCTGGTGGTCGATCCAAACAAAGGGGACCACCAGAGGACCAGGTAGCAGGTATATTAGACGCTGTTATCCAAACAGCGTCCAATATACCTTTTTAGGCGTTAAAAAAATCACATCTCCCGCCTGCCAGCGAACGATCGCCGCTGGCCAGCTGGAGATCCACTCTCTTACCTTCCGTTCCTGTGAGCGAGAGCGCCTGTGTGCGCGCGTTCACAGGAAATCTTGCGTCTCGCGAGATGACGCGTAGATGCGTGACTCTGCGCAGGGCTGCCGCCTCCGGAACGCGATCCTGCGTTAGGCGGTCCGGAGGCGGTTAATGGATGTGCTCTGATTTTTTTTTTTTTTTTTTTTTTTTCCAGCAAGCGGTTCTATCACTAGGGCAAAAATGATAGGGGATAAGGGGCACCCTGTCTTGTGCCGGAACTGGAATTAGTGATGTGTGAGGAGGACTATGACAGTGGGAATAACTGAGACATGGCTGGATAATAGCTATGACTGGGCAGTTAATGTACAAGGTTACAGTCTCTTTAGAAAGGATCATCAAAACCGGAGAGGGGTAGGGGTTTGACTTTTTATGTAAAGTCTTGTCTAAAGCCCACAGTCCGAGAAGATATAAGTGAGGGACATGAACACGTGGAGTCACTGTGGGTAGAGATACATGGAGCTAAAAACAACAATAAATTACTAATAGGAGTTTACTATAAACCACCTAATATACCAGAGTCCACAGAAAATCTACTACTAAATGAGATAGATGAGGCAGCAAATCATAATGAGGTGGTTATTATGGGGGACTTCAACTACCCAGATATAGACTGGGAAACTGAAACTTGTATATCTCATAAAGGAAACGGGTTCTCCCAACTGGTTCAGGACCCGACTAGAGGGACGGACATACTGGACTTAGTATTAACTAATAGGCCTGACAGAACAACAGACGTGCAGGTTGGGGGACACTTGGGAAATAGTGACCACAAAGTAATAACCTTCCAATTATCATTCAAAAGAGCGTTTCTACAGGGAGGAACAAAAATGCCAAACTTCAAAAAAGCAAAATTTAGCCAACTAAGAGAGGCCATAGGCTTAATTAACTGGGACAAAGTCTCAAAAATTAAAAATACAGCCACAAAATGGGATATCTTTAAAAGCATCCTAAAATCTCAATGTGAGAGGTACGTACCGTATGGGAATAAAAGGTTAATGAACAACAAAAAAAAACTGGATAAACAGAACTGTAAAGAAAGCAATAAATGACAAAAATAAAGCGTATAAATCACTAGAACAGGAGGGTAGCACGGAAGCACTGAAACTAAGGAAAAAAAATAGAACATGTAAAAAAGAAAAGCGGCCAAACTAGAGACCGAGAGATTACCGTATATACTCGAGTATAAGACGAGTTTTTTGGCACATATTTTTGTGCTCAAAAAGCCTCCTCGTCTTATACTCGAGTCTAGGTCTTAGCTCCGGTAATACAGGCAGTGCGGGGGGCGGCGCTCACTCACTGACGCCACGTGCCTGCGCCGCCAAGTGGGAGCAGGCACGTGACGTCAGTGAGTGAGCGCCGCTCCCCGCACTGCCTGTATTACCGGAGCAAAGACAAAGTAAGATATCCACAGTTAAAGGTTACTGATTAGTTTAAATATACTGCTGTGAGCGTCGGGGAGGGGGATCTGTGGATGGCAGTGCCATCCACAGATCCCCCTACAGTGCCATCCACAGATCCCCCCCCTCCCCTAAACAGTGCCATCATGGCACTGTTTAGGGGAGGGGGGATCTGTGGATGGCACGGTTTAGGGGGGAGATCTGTGGATGGCTCCCTGTATTATTATTTTTTTTTAATTCTGTTTATTTGGAGCAGATTCACAAGGGTCATGAACCCGCATATCATACATTATACATGCTTTCCCCCCCCTGGCTTCTGGAGGAAGTCAGGGAGTCACATACAGTAACATAAGGAACATGAGTTTACTATACATGAATCTGACTGCATTTTTTATTTTAATTTAAAAGTAGTAGGAACAGAAATAATAAAGAAAAGGAAGGAAGGAGGGGGAAAGGAGAGAGATATAGGGGGGAGGGGAGGCAGGACTATACTGCCAGGGGTCCCAGAGTATTGCCTAGAGATGCTCTAAGATACCATGAGGTGTACTGAAAGGGTTTAACCAATTCTCTCATTTCTACCATATTAAAGTGTGCAATAACAAAAGTGCGGCACTTATTAAAGAATTTGGAAGCTGAGCCTTCTTTGTGCCTAGATGCTTCAATCCTTTCATATCCCAGGAGAACTTTCAATTCAGAGATCACCGCAGGAATGTCTGGCATGGCATCCGTGAGCCATCTCTGGAGCAAGACCCTTTTGGCTACTAACAAGACCGAGTGTAATAAAATCGGTATTAGTTGGGTTCTCCAGACGGATATAATGGAAAACCAAGGTCTGGGGTTCCATAGGTAACTCCACCAACCAGTTAGTCTTGATATACTCTATCACAGCGGCCCAAAATTTGACTACCTCAGGACATGTCCAAATGCCATGCCAGAAATCCGTAGCAGCCAATTTACAATTAGGGGTGCACCGAAATTCCGGCAGCCGAAAATATCGGCCGAAAATGTACCTAATCCATTTCGGTCGATATTGTTACATATCGGCCGAAAATATGGGGTGTGGGATTTGTCGCTCACCATCTGCGGGCGGGCGGTTTACTTTAAGTCACTGTATCTTTATTTTACCTTACAATCGTGACGCTCCAGTAACAACTCTGCAGACAGAGCAGAGGGCGGCGTAACGTCACTTACTCACGTGACGCGCCTGCTCCGCCTCCTTCATTCATAAAGTGGGCGGAGCAGGTGCGTCACATGAGTAAGTGACGTTACGCCGCCCTGCCTGCACAGTTACTGGAGCGTCACGATTGTAAGGTAAAATAAAGATGCAGAGAGTGATTAGTCTGCTGTGAGCAGCAGGGCCGGCGCTGTTATGGGTAGGGGGATCGGTCTATGGCACTGCTATGGGGAGGGGGGATCTGTGCACTGTTATGCCCATAACAGTGCACATATCCCCCCCTCCATAACAGTGCCACCCACAGATCCCCCCCTCCATAACAGAGCCACCCACAGATCCCCCCCCCCTCCATAACAGAGCCACCCACAGATCCCCCCCTCCATAACAAAGCCACCCACAGATCCCCCTCTCCATAACAGAGCCACCCACAGATCCCCCCCTCTCCATAACAGCGCCACCCACAGATCCCCCTCTCCATAACAGCGCCACCCACAGATCCCCCTCTCCATAACAGCGCCACCCACAGATCCCCCCCCCCCCTCCATAACAGCGCCACCCACAGATCCCCCTCTCCATAACAGCGCCACCCACAGATCCCCCTCTCCATAACAGAGCCACCCACAGATCCCCCTCTCCATAACAGAGCCACCCACAGATCCCCCTCTCCATAACAGAGCCACCCACAGATCCCCCCCTCCATAACAGCGCCACCCACAGATCCCCCCCCTCCATAACAGCGCCACCCACAGATCCCCCTCTCCATAACAGAGCCACCCACAGATCCCCCCCCTCCATAACAGAGCCACCCACAGATCCCCCTCCTCCATAACAGAGCCACCCACAGATCCCCCCCCTCCATAACAGAGCCACCCACAGATCCCCCTCTCCATAACAGCGCCACCCACAGATCCCCCTCTCCATAACAGCGCCACCCACAGATCCCCCTCTCCATAACAGCGCCACCCACAGATCCCCCTCTCCATATATAATATGATTTATTAAATTCATGAAAAAGAATTATTAATAAAATCATAAAAAAAAAAGAATTTTAAAAGTATTTGGGCAAAAAGGCAGTTTCGGTTTTCGGTCAAGGGCATCCAGAATTTTCATTTCGGTGCACCCCTAAGGACAATGTGTGATACGGTCTGGAAACTGGGGAGAGGCTGGAAAGTTAAAACCATAGATTGCCCGATGCATCATTCTAAAAAACGTTTCACGCCAAGTTTCACCTATCACGCACTGACGTACCTTACTCCAACCTTCCAGGATCTTTACCCCAATCTCATCATCCATAGTGATGCGCTCCCACTTCTTAAAAAGAGTGGAAACCTTGGCTTTCGTGAAATTTCCTGAAAAGGCCCTATACAACCTAGAGAGAGACTGTTTGGGGGAGAAGTTAAGGATCTCGTCGAAGGAGTTTTTGGTCACCTCCCTCGATAGATCACGCAATCTATGTGAGCAGAAACCCACAATCTGCATTATTTGCAAGAAATGGGAATCCGGTAGGGCATATTTTTCCTTCAGTTCTTTTGGAGTTAGCCAACGTTTTTCCCCTTGATGCATCAGATGTTCCGCCCTAGTCAAACCCCCTAGATATCCATAGCTCAGAAGGTCTCAAACTAGTTCCTGACGGAAATTCTGGATGACCCCATAGCGGCATCCATTTAGAGATTGCATGAGGCAGATTTACTGTCTTCCTAACCGCCTTCCAAGTTGCTATCGTATCTCTCAATAAAAGCGAGGATTTAATTTCCCCAGGTAATGCGGCCAGGTTAGAGTGGAGGCACGACACCAGATTCCATGGAGCTACCAAGTTTTGCTCCACTTCCCTATTAGAGAAAAGATCAGTATCGTGCACCCAATCCGAAACATGACGCATAAGACATGCCAGATTGTAACCCCGTACATTCGGGAATTTCACTCCTCCTTCTGGTTTCCATAAACTAAGCTTCGAAAGAGAGATACGGGGGCGTCTGCCTGACCACAAGAACGTGGTAAAAGCCTTGTTTAGAGCAGTGACATCGGTATGTTTCAGTAGAATCGGAAGCGTTTGGAGGGGGTATAGCAACTTAGAAAAACTCATCATCTTAATGAGCTGGCACCTTCCCAGCAGAGATAAGGGAAGTGAATGCCATTTCTGTAGTTCAGAAATTATTTTCGCTATGAGGGGAGGATAGTTTAGTGAGTACAATGACCCCGGAAGCTTGACAATTTTAACCCCTAAGTACGTGACATGTTTCTTAACAGCAGCTAAAGAGAGACCTATATCCCGCCAAAACTGCGGTGGGTTAGTGGCGTGTAGCTCTAGAATTTCACTTTTAGACGAATTTATTTTATATCCTGAGAAGGACCCAAAAAAACTCAAACTCCATTAGGGGGCCTAAGTGTCGCTGTGGAGTGTCCATGAAAATCAAAAGATCATCCGCATATAGAGTTAGTTTGACCTCTTTCTTGCCTATGGTAATACCCGTATAGAAGTCAGAATCCTCTAAAAATCTAGCTAAGGGCTCGATGGCTAGGTCAAAGAGGAGGGGGGAAAGCGGACAACCCTGTCTAGTCCCTCTCTGGAAGGGGAACACCCGAGACAGAAAACCTCCCGTATGGATGCGTGCTGCTGGGCTAGAATAGAGACCCTTCAAAAAGGTACGGATATCCCCCAAAATCTTGAATTTATCGAGCACCGTCCCCAGCCAGTCCCAACGCAATGAGTCAAAAGCTTTTTCCGCATCTAAAGCCAGCAAAATAGGGGTCCCGACTGGCTGAGGGCGGCGCCGAACCCAATCCAAGGTTGCCAACACCTTCCTAATATTTGCCACCCCCGACCTTCCTTTAATGAAACCCACCTGGGAGGGCCCTATCAGGGTAGGCATTAATAGGCTCAGTCTGTCAGCCAATATTTTAGTCAATATCTTGAGATCCTGATTAATGAGCGAGATCGGGCGGTACGAACCTGGATCTTGTGGGTCCTTATTTGGTTTAAGTATCAATTTAATGTGGGCAACATTAACATGAGCAGGGAAACTACCTGTGTGTAAAAGGTGGTTAAAATAGTCCGTCAGCGTGGGGGCAAGATTTTCTTGTAGCACTTTGTAAAATTCTCCTGAGAATCCGTCAGGGCCTGGAGCCTTTCCGTTATGTAGGGAACGTATTATATGTAGCACTTCCTCAGCCGTTATTTCCGCATTTATAGATCCCTGCTGTTCCTCCGTCAGGGAAGGTAGTTTGACGTCTGACAGAAATCTCCTGCCCTTTTCAGGGTCTTCTGGGGTGTCGCTGTAGAGACGCTCATAATATTTTCCTAGCAAATCATTTATCAACTTAGGATTTGTTTGGACCAATCCCCCCTCCCCTTTCAGGGCTGTGATGACTGTAGGAGCCCTCCTGCCCCGTGCTAAGTTGGCCAACATTTTGCCTCACTTATTCCCAAATCTGAACAGATCCGTCTGGAATTCTGACCTATACATTGCCTCCCTTTTATCTACCCAAACTTCAAAGGTATTTCTAGCTGCAATCCAGGCCTCCTTGTACTGAGTGGTAGCCACCCGGAGGAATTGAGTATATGCCTGTCTGAGGGCCGAGCTAGCCTCCTGATATTGTTTAGCGACCACCTTTCGTAAATTACTAACATAACTGAGAATTCGACCCCTCAGGACCGCTTTAGCAGCCTCCCAATGGGTCGAAACATCTGATGCATTTCGGGGATTGTCACCCTGAAACTCCCACCACCAACCTTGTAGTGTATCTTTGAAATTGTCGTCCTTGGCAAGAAAAGAAGGAAAGCGCCATATAAAATCAGTTCCTCTAGGGTAGGTATCCTGCAAGGAAATGGAGATAGGTGAGTGATCGTAAATAAGTAAGTAATGAATTTCAGCGGAAACCACCCTAGATGACATATGCAAGGGGAGGAAAAGATAGTCAATACGAGACCATACATTATGTGCGTGCGAAAAATGCGTATACTCCCTGTCATCAGGATGCAGGGAGCGCCAGGTATCATATAAACCTGTAGAGGTTAGTAAGGGAGGTATAACCTTGTCAGAGAGTCTTTGCGATCTGACCATCCCCTCCTCCCTCTTCCGGTCTTCCAGAACAGATGCGACTGAGTTAAAATCACCACCCACAATTCTGTTGTGAGTTCCATCCGCTCCCTGTATTTAATGCAGAGTGTCTGTGTGTATATAATGCACACACTCTGCATTAAATACAGGGAGTCACCCTCTTGCAGATGTGTGTGTATATAATGTAGAGTGTGTGCATTATATACACATACACTCTGCATTATAGCTGCATTTCCCACCCATGTCTTATACTCCCATTTTTTGGGGGTAAAATTAGGGGCTCGGCTTATACTCGGGTCGGCTTATACTCGAGTATATACGGGTAATTGCCAAAGAGTAAAACTAACCCTAAAATGTTCTTCAATTATATAAATTTTAAAAAGTATAAATCTGAAGGTGTCGGCCCTTTTAAAGAGTAATGAGGGGGGAGTCGCAGAGAGCGACGAGGAGAAAGCAAAGCTGTTAAATATTTTTTTTTCTCCAATGTATTCACTGAGGAAAATAAACTGTCAGATGAAATGCTGAATGTAAAAATAAATTCCCCATTAAGTGTCCTGTCTGACCCAGGAAGAAGTACAACAGCGACTTAAAAAGATTAAAATAGACAAATCGCCAGGTCTAGATGGCATACACCCCCGTATCCTAAGGGAATTAAGTAATGTCTCAGCCAGACCCTTATTTCTGATATTTGCAGACTCTATACTGACAGGGAATGTCCCACAGGATTGGCGCATAGCAAATGTGGTGCCAATATTCAAAGAGGGTCCAAAAACAGAGCCTGGAAACTTTAGGCCGGTAAGTTTAACATCTGTTGTGGGTAAACTGTTTGAAGGTTTTCTGAGAGATGCTATCTTAGAGCATCTTAACGGAAATAAGCAAATAACGCCATATCAGCATGCCTTCATGAGGGATCGGTCATGCCAAACTAATTTATTCAGTTTCTATGAGGAGGTAAGTTCTAGACTTGACAGTGGTGAATCAATGGATGTCGTATATCTGGACTTCTCCAAAGCATTTGACACTGTACCACATGAAAGGTTAGTATATAAAATGAGAATGCTCGGACTGGGAGAAAATGTCTGTATGTGGGTAAATAACTGGCTCAATGATAGAAAACAGAGGGTGGTTATTAACGGTACACACTCAGATTGGGTCACTGTCACTAGTGGGGTACCTCAGGGGTCAGTATTGGGCCCTATTCTCCAATATATTTATTAATGATCTTGTAGAAGGCTTGCATAGTAAAGTATAAATTTTCGCAGTTGACACTAAACTGTGTAAATGAATAATGTAAGTCACCAGTACATACTAAATGGTAAAACACTTGGTTACACTGACATGGAAAAGGATCTAGGAATTTTAGTGAACAGCAAACTAAGCTGCAAAAAAGTGTCAGGCAGCTGCTGCCAAGGCCAATAAGATAATGGGTTGCATCAGAAGGGGCATAGATGCCAGTGATAACAACATAGTCCTACCACTTTACAAATCGCTAGTCAGACCACACATGGAGTACTGTGTACAGTTCTGGGCTCCTGTGAACAAGGCAGACATAGCAGAGCTGGAGAGGGTCCAGAGGAGGGCAACTAAAGTAATAACTGGAATGGGGGGGACTACAGTACCCTGACCGATTATCAAAATTAGGGTTATTCACTTTAGAAAAAAAGACAGAGGGGAGATCTAATTACTATGTATAAATATATCAGGGGTCAGTACAGAGATCTATCCCATCATCTATTTATCCCCAGGACTGTGACTGTGACGAGGGGACATCCTCTGCGTCTGGAGGAAAGAAGGTTTGTACACAAACATAGAAAAGGGTTCTTTACGGTACGAGCAGTGAGACTATGGAACTCTCTGCCTGAGGAGGTGGTGATGGTGAGTACAATGAAGGAATTCAAGAGGGGCCTGGATGTATTTCTGGAGTGTAATAATATTACAGGCTATAGCTACTAGAGATGGGTCGTTGATCCAGGGAGTTATTCTGATTGCCTGATTGGAGTCGGGAAGGATTTTTTTTTCCCCCTAAAGTGGGGAAAATTGGCTTCTACCTCACAGGGTTTTTTGTTTTTTTTTTGTTTTGTTTTTTTGCCTTCCTCTGGATCAACTTGCAGGATGACAGGTCGAACTGGATGGACAAATGTCTTTTTTCAGCCTTATGTACTATGTTACTTATTGAGAACCTGTCAGACATCATTCCAGTGATGTATACTGATGCTGAGGGTTGGGAGTACAGAAGCTTGATTGCATCCAGTGTACTCGATCGAATGCCTTCTCCGCATCCAGTGATATCAGCAGAGAAGGCATCCAACTAGTCTCCACCACATGAATAAGATCAATTATTCTCCTGGTTCCGTCTGAAGTTTGACCAGATTTAATGAAGCCGACTTGGTCTTTGTTAATAAGGTTTGCGACAAAGCCAGAGATTCTATTACAGCGGAAAGAAGCCAGCAGCACACCAAGGAGTTAAAAAATATGTGCGGTTTATTCACCCAATGTCGGGTAGCAGCGACGTTTCAACCGCATGTTGCGGTCTTTCTCAAGCTATGTGCACATGTGTTACCATCACACAATTTATAGGTGTCAATTAAACATACAATAAAATCAATCAAACAAAGAAGTGAACAAAATTCATGATATTAACATTTAAAGCATATACAAAATCTCATTGTCAGTGTCCAAAGTACATCGGTAAAATTAATCTGCAGTGTTCTATAATCAATTACATGATATATTGTGAACATACATAGTGCAGTATAATTGCTCATTGCATAATACAGGTTCGCCCAATTACATTGTGTAAATTAAAAACTCACACATCAGCTGATAAACTGCACACATGGAGCATCGCGGTCTCAGCAGCGTCCCCATTCTGCCTCTGCGCGGGAGCACTAAATATCGTGATCCTTCAAGCGCAGAGTAGCAAAACAGAGCCCATGTCAAAGATGGCCCGATCTGATCACGCTCAGATGTGCGCATGTCCATTCCGTAGAGGCCTCCCACTTCTAGTCATGTGATCATTATCACATGACTCCGACGGAACCAGGTAAACAACAGGTTGGAAAAACTGAACAAGTAACTGTGGGTCAGGATCGCATAGGTACCCAAGTTCACCAATAGTGTGCGGGCCTCGCACACATGGGAACCTAGGATCAAACGTCCTGTCAACCCTCTGGTCTTGCCGCAAAACCGCTATATCAGTGCACATTGCGGGAAGGGATGGTGTCCCACAGCTAAGACCAACCGAGCCAACAGTACGGTCATTGCCGTGATCGGGCGGCGTCACCGCGGCGAACCGTCCCCGTCTCCCATAAATCGCCACATCAATTCATCAAGTGCACTTAGTGGTTGAAGCAGACCCTACTTTAATCCTTTATGCAGGGAAAACAACAACCTCTTATTAAAATATCAAAGGTAATCACTATGTGGGTAAACCTATAACTGCCATATATCAAGCGCCACATAAGTAGCAAAATTCAGATCGCGCCATCCTGCTGGTGTGTTGTACAATAGTGCGAAATATGGGTAGCTGGCAGGACCCAGAATGCCTCAGTCATTGTGCAGGATGTCAGTCATGATTGTGATTAATAGCCAAATCTATAAAAAATACAAAGAAAGACTATATTAAAATCACTTCAACTTTATTTTTTTGTACACATGTTCACTATACCCAATATAGGGACTACGGACAACACCGTACACTGGGAGAGACACCACTAGTCCACTCTAAAGTCAACATTCAGGTCATTAGGCCTCAGGGTTTTCAAAGTAAAAATCAGTGGGAGGAAGAAATAGGGATCTATTTCGAAACGCGTCTGGTATCGATGGGATATTCATAGAGTCCGAAATTTTAAGCATGGCCATGCAATATTGAAAGAGACCAAGGAAATTATTCTCTGATATGAACGAAAGCAAACCGACTGGTGGTCGATTTTGTTAACGGCTGGCTACTGATAATCCATGATCACAAGATTGAAGCTTCACTGCGATTTTAGCCGCGATTGACAGTCTGTATTATACGAAAGAGACAGAAAAAGTAACAGCTCATCTCGCGATAATTGAAGCGATCTTACGGCGATCCGATTTTTATGAATTCAGTAAGCAACTACACTCTGCCGTTTGCATTGGATTAAACAGACACCGAGGTAAGCGCTCTTATATGTGGGACTCTACAGAGCTGCGCAATAGTGAGTATTCGACTCATTTCACTAGGACACTGTTTGCTATTGATTTTTCCTATTAGGTATTATTTGCACAAGTACGGGACATTATTAATTCCCTTCAATCACCTGGATTGTATGGACTTTATACATGAGATAATCCACCCATTACCTCATCCATCCCACTATTACGTGTATGTATATGTTTTTATGTATTCTATGTTTTAATAAATTGCACAACTTTACTGTATTGACTCTTTGTGTGAACCCATATGTTTGTCGGTCCAATATTATTTAAATTTTACTGTTTTTGAAGGGGTGATTCAATTTTAGACATTGGCACCAATCCGTGTATTTAGTGAGTGAGCTGTCCCATTACTATTCATTCAGTGTTCATGTTTTAGTTGATGTAATTGATATAGCTCATATCGTAAATCCTGGAGTTATTTATATGTTACGGGCGATAGTTTAATTTTGTGTGAATGTTCCAGGTCTGCTATGGCTTTACTTAGTTTTTCTGTCTGGAGAAGTCTATTTCTTGTTATGAGCAGCAATTTTTATCAGCTGCCCCCTTATAAGCGTGAGACTTCTTCTCACGCTTTAGGGCCCCTAGAATGCCAGGGCAGTATAAATACCCCACATGTGACCCCATTTCGGAAAAAAGACACCCCAAGGTATTCCGTGAGGGGCATATTGAGTCCATGAAAGATTGAAATTTTTGTCCGAAGTTAGCGGAAAGGGAGACCTTGTGAGAAAAAAAATAAATCAATTTCCGCTAACTTGTGCCAAAAAAAAAAGATTCTATGAACTCGCCATGCCCCTCATTGAATACCTTGGGGTGTCTTCTTTCCAAAATGGGGTCACATGTGGGGTAGTTGTACTGCCCTGGCATTTTAGGGGCCCTAAAGCGTGAGAAGAAGTCTGGAATCCAAATGTTTAAAAATGCCTTCATAAAAGGAATGTGGGCCCCTTTGCGCATCTAGGCTGCAAAAAAGTGTCACACATCTGGTATTGCCGTACTCAGGAGAAGTTGGGCAATGTGTTTTGGGGTGTCATTTTACATATATCCATGCTGGGTGAGATAAATATCTTGGTCAAATGCCAACTTTGTATAAAAAATTGGAAAAGTTGTCTTTTGCCGAGATATCTCTCACCCAGCATGGGTATATGTAAAGACACCCCAAAACACATTGCCCAACTTCTCCTGAATACGGCGATACCACATGTGTGACAGTTTTTTGCAGCCTAGGTGGGCAAAGGGGCCCACATTCCAAAGAGCACCTTTAGGATTTCACAGGTCATTTACCTACTTACCACACATTAGGGCCCCTAGAATGCCAGGGCAGTATAACTACCCCACAAGTGACCCCATTTTGGAAAGAAGACACCCCAAGGTATTCCGTGAGGGGCATTGCGAGTTCCTAGAATTTTTTATTTTTTGTCACAAGTTAGCGGAAAATTATGATTTATTTTTATTTTTTTCTTACAAAGTCTCATATTCCACTAACTTGTGACAAAAAATAAAAACTTCCATGAACTCACTATGCCCATCACGAAATACCTTGGGGTGTCTTCTTTCCAAAATGTAGTCACTTGTGGGGTAGTTATACTGCCCTGGCATTTTAGGGGCCCGAATGCGTTGAAGTGGTTTGAAATCAAAATCTGTAAAAAAATGACCTGTGAAATCCTAAAGGTGCTCTTTGGAATGTGGGCCCCTTTGCCCACCTAGGCTGCAAAAAAGGGTCACATCTGGTATCGCCGTACTCAGGAGAAGTTGGGCAATGTGTTTTGGGGTGTCTTTTTACATATACCCATGCTGGGTGAGAGAAATATCTTGGCAAAAGACAACTTTTCCCATTTTTTTTTTTTTTATACAAAGTTGGCATTTGACCGAGATATTTATCTCACCCAGCATGGGTATATGTAAAATGACACCCCAAAACACATTGCCCAACTTCTCCTGAGTACGGCAATACCAGATGTGTGACACTTTTTTGCAGCCTAGGTGGGCAAAGGGGCCCACATTCCAAAGAGCACCTTTCTGATTTCGCCGGCCATTTTTTTACAGATTTTGATTTCAAACTACTTCTCACGCATTCAGGCCCCTAAAATGCCAGGGCAGTATAACTACCCCACAAGTGACCCCATTTTGGAAAGACACCCCAAGGTATTTCGTGATGGGCATAGTGAGTTCATGGAAATTTTTTTATTTTTTGTCACAAGTTAGTGGAATATGAGACTTTTTGTAAGAAAAAAATAAATAATAAAAAAATCATCATTTTCTGCTAACTTGTGACAAAAAATAAAAAGTTCTATGAACTCACTATGCCCATCAGCGAATACCTTAGGGTGTGTACTTTCCGAAATGGGGTCATTTGTGGGGTGTTTGTACTGTCTGGGCATTGTAGAACCTCAGGAAACATGACAGGTGCTCAGAAAGTCAGAGCTGCTTCAAAAAGCGGAAATTCGCATTTTTGTACCATAGTTTGATAAAAAAAAAAAAATGGTTTGGGTAAAAGTTATAGCATTTACAAAGACATGTAGAACAATAAATTTAGAGAAAAATTTATATATGGATGTCTTTTTTTTTTGCAAAACTTTACAACTGAAAGTGAAAAATGTCATTTTTTTTTTGCAAAAAATCGTTAAATTTGGATTAATAACAAAAAAGTTAAAATGTCAGCAGCAATGAAATACCACCAAATGAAAGCTCTATTAGTGAGAAGAAAAGGAGGTAAAATTCATTTGGGTGGTAAGTTGCATGACCGAGCAATAAACGGTGAAAGTAGTGTAGTGCAGAAGTGTAAAAAGTGGCCTGGTCATTAAGGGTGTTTAAGCTAGGGGGGCTGAGGTGGTTAAAGGGCTCTATATTGACAGGGAGTGTTTCACAGGATTGGCGCATAGCAAATGTGCTGCCAATATTCAAAAAGAGGTCAAAACAGAGCCTAGAAACTATAGGACGGGAATTCGCCGTGGGATAACTGTTTAAAGGTTTTCTAAGAAATGCTATCTTGGAGTACCTCATTGATCAGTTTCTATGAGGAGATAAGTTCTAGATTTGACCAGGGCGAGTCAATGGATGTCGTATGTCTTGACTTCACCAAAGCATTTGATACTGTGCCACATAAAAGGTTAGTATCTAAAATGAGAATGCTCGGACTGGGAGAAAATGTATGTGGGTAAGTAACTGGCTGAGTGATAGAAAACAGAGGGTGGTTATTAATGGTACACACTCAGAATTGGGTTACTGTCACTAGTGGGGTACCTCAGGGGTCAGTATTGGGCCCTATTCTCCAATATATTTAATAATCCTCTTGTAGAAGGCTTGCACAGTAAAGAGGACAGTATACTGCTGCAGATGGATTTGGATACATGGTAAAACTGGGTAACACTGACATGGAAAAGGACCTACTGTAGGAATTTTTGTGAACAGAAAACTGTAGAAACCAGTGTCGGGCAGCTGCTGCTGGTAAGGCCAATAAGAAACTGCTGCATCAAAAGGAACATGAATGCATGTGATGAGAACATAGTCCTGCCACTTTACAAATCACTAATCGGACCACACATGGAGTGCTGTGTACAGTTCTGGGCTCCTGTGAACAAGGAAGACATAGCAGTGCTGAAGAGGGTTCAGAGAAGGGCAACTAAAGTAATAACTGGAATGGGTAGACTACAGTACCCAGAAAAAGTATCAACATTAGGGTTATTCACTTTAGAAAAAAACACGACTGAGGGCAGATCTAATTATTTATAAATACACTGAGCAAAGATATAAACACAACACTTTCGGTTTTGCTCCCATTTTGCATGAGCTGAACTCAAAGATCTGAAACATTTTCTACATGCACAAAAGACCCATTACTCTCAAATATTCACCAATCTGCCTAAATATGTGTTCGTGAGCACTTCTCCTTTGCCGAGATAATCCATCCCACCTCACAGGTGTGGCATATCAAGGTGCTGATTAGACAGGATGAATATTGCACAGGTGTGCCTTAGACTCCCCACAATAAAAGGCCACTGAAATATGCAGTTTGATCACACAGTACAATGCCACAGATGTTGCAATGTTTGAGGGAGCGTACAATTGGCATGCTGACTGCAGGAATGTCTACCAGAGCTGTTGCCCATGCAATGAATGTTCATTTCTCTACCATAAGCTGTCTCCAAAGGAGTTTCAGAGAATTTGGCAGTACATCCAACCGGCCTCACAACCGCAGACCACGTGTAACCACACCAGCCCAGGACCTCCACATCCAGCATGTTCACCTCCATGATTGTCTGAGACCAGCCACCCGGATAGCTGCAGCAACAGTCGGTTTGCATAACCAAAGAATTTCTGCACAAACTGTCAGAAACCTTCTCAGGGAAGCTCATCTGCATGCTCGTCTTCCTCATCAGGGTCTGGACCTGATTGCAGTTCGTCGTCGTAACTGACTTGAGTGGGCAAATACTCACATTTGATGGCGTCTGGCACTTTGGAGAGGCATTCTGTTCACAGATGAGTCACGGTTTTCACTGTTCAGGACAGATGGCAGACAGCGTGTGCGGCGTCGTGTGGGTGAGCGGTTTGCTGACGTCAACGTTGTGGATCGAGTGGCCCATGGTGGTGGTGGGGTTATGGTATGGACAGGCGTATGTTATGGACAACGAACACAGATGCATTTTATTGATGGCAATTTGAATGCACAGAGATACCATGAGGAGATCCTGAGGCCCATTATTGTGCCATTCATCCACGACCTTCACCTCATGTTGCAGCATGATAATACACGGCCCCATATTGCAAGGATCTGTACTCAAATTCCTGGAAGCTGAAAACATCCCAGTTCTTGTCCGGTGAGTATGCTGGCCATGCATGTCGCCCATTGAGCATGTTTGGGATGCTCTGGATCGGTGTATACGACAGTGTGTTCCAGTTCCTGCCAATATTCTCCAACTTCGCACAGCTATTAAAGAGGAGTGGACCAGCATTCCACAGGCCACAATCAACAACCTGATAAACTCTATGTGACGGAGATGTGTTGCACCATTTCCCCCCCCCCCCCCCCCCCCCAGTAAGTCAAAACTGCACATTTCAGAGTGGCCTTTTATTGTGAGAATATTCATGCTGTCTAATCGGCACCTTGATATGCCACACCTGTGAGGTGAGATGGATTATCTTGACAAAGGAGAAATGCTCACTAACACAGATTTGTGACCAATATTTGAGTAATGGGTCTTTAGTGTATGTAGTAAATGTTTCAGATCTTTGAGTTCAGCTCATGCAATATGGGAGCAAAACTGAAAGTGTTGCGTTTTATATTTTTGCTCCGTGTATATCAGGGGTCAGTACAGAGATTTCTCCCATCATCTATTTATCCCCAGGGCTGTGAAGAGGGGAAATTCTCTGCATCTGGAGGAAAGAATGTTTGTACACAAACAGAGAAGAGGATTCTTTACGGTAAGAGCAGTGAGACTATGGAACTTTCTGCCTGAGGAGGTGGTTGTGGCGAATTCACTAAAATGGTTCAAGAGGGGCCTGGATGTATTTCTGGAGTGTAATAATATTACAGGCTATAGCTACTACAGATGGGTTGTTAATCCAGGGAGTTATTCTGATTGGAATACTGGCTTCTACGTCATGTTTTTTTCGTTTTTTGCCTGCCTTCTGGATAAACTTGCAGGATAGCAGGCTGAACTGGATGGACTATTTTATTTTTATTTTTTTTATTTTTTTCAGCCTTATAAACTGTTACTATATGAATATATGACCAACACAGATTCCTACAGCTGCCAAGTGCACATGCAGCAGGTCAGCCAGATTCATAGATACAAATCTGCTGATAGAAGCCCTTTGAGGGTAGATACCTCCCCCTGCATTTCTCAGATTCATCTGTCAGTGCTGAAAGGCCAATTGCAACTCCTTCACTGTAAAAGCCAGTGAGGGGGCTGCAGGGAGCTGAAATGGACAGCACCAGTAACCCTTGAGGTTAGACGGCACCAGTATATGGTATCCACTTATAGGTTCTGCATAAGTGGTTTTCTACCAGCCAATCGCAGCACTTAGAAGGGCATGTAATATAGTGGAAATCTCTCTGCATCAGCCATTCTAGTTGGTGACTGTGTGCAAAGAGGTTATATGTTACTCTTCTGTGTGTTGGCTGGCTGGGACTTGTGATGAACCACCACTGCGACTCTTCACTGTTCCTGTAAAGAGAAGAATTTCTGCAACTGCTGCAAGGGAGATTGGCCATCATTGCCTCTGCAACTGATATGGTCAGTGAGGAAGAAGAGGATGCCACATTCTTCTACTTCTCTTCCATCTCACCATCACTCAGTGATGAGGGACCTTCAAGAATGCGCTCCAAGTTGAGGCAGCTCCCCAGAGTGATCTCATACAGACCCCACCCCTTGAGGATTATCTGCCTCAAATCCAGGAGTTTGAGGAGTTTAGGAATCCAGGTGGAAACTGTGGGCTTCATAATTTTGGTAAAATCAAGGTTTGCCCCAGTTGTCTCCACAACTGAGATTGCTCCTCCTCTATTAGGGACAGGAAAAACAAATCCAGGGAAGTTAAATCCAGTTCCCCTCTCCCATCTGTGTTTATCCTGTACCTTAACAGGGCATGATACATCCAGAGAAATTGCAGAATTTTTCAGGAGTATGTAATCACTTCTGGATGATGTGCGGCTGACCTGACACCATTTTTGGCGGACGTTACTGCACTCTACTTCTGGGGTTTGAGTCCTCTGGAGATGCTGGTGGTGTGGACGCAGGAAGGATTTTCATTCCTTGCACCACATCCATGGGAGGAGCTTCTAGTAGCACGTAGAAGACAGTCAGGTAATATAAGCCTATACACAGCCAGTCGGTGTCGGCGTTCCCCTGAAGCATACATGGAGCTAGCTGACATTGGCAATGAATCTGGAGAAGCAAGGGTAGACTTGGGCTCTGTGAGTTAAATGCCTTGGTTATGATCAGGGATGAGCGATCCCGGGCTGTAAAGTTGGGGTTCGTACCAAACATTACGGTGTCCAGGTACCCGAACACGGACAGCCCAGCCATCTGTTCCAAAGCTCCACTCTAAAAGCAGTCATTTTATAGTTACAGAGCGGGCCCAATTTTATAGCCTGACTCTGCCCCAGTGAAAGGCAGGGTTTGGTGTGGAAGAACTTGACTGACTCGCACAGAGCCCTGACCTCAACCCTATTGAACACCTTTGAGATGAGCTAGAATGGAAATGGTCAGGCCTTCTCACCCAACATCAATGTCTAACCTTACAAATCCTCTTCTGGATGAATGGGCAAAAATTCCCAGACACCACTACAAAATCTTGCAGAAAGCCTTCCCAGAAGAGTGGAAGCTGTTTTAGCTACAAATGAGGGATATACATATCTGTTATCTATAATAATGCCTACGAGTTTAGAATGGAATGGCATAAAAGCTCCTGTACATGTAATGTGTAGGTGTTCCAATTCTTTTATCCACAGTGCATGTCATGAGTGCCTTTTTTCACGTGGATTATTGTTCTTGTATCTAGACTGAATCGAGCTCTCGTATATTGCTCTTAGTCAATTCTCCTGTACAATAAATGTTAGGGTTGTCCCGATACCACTTTTTTAGGACCGAGTACAAGTACCGATACTTTTTTTCAAGTAGTCACCGATACCGAATACCGATACTTTTTTAAAATGTCATGTGACCGTTTTGGGGGATCTGTGGATGACGCACTGTCATGTGGGGGATCTGTGGATGGCACTGTTATGGGGGACCTGTGGATGGCACTGTTATGGGGGATCTGTGGATGGCACTGTTATGGGGGATCTGTGGATGGCACTGTTATGGGGGATCTGTGGATGGCACTGTTATGGGGATCTGTGGATGGCACTGTTATGGGGGATCTGTGGATGGCACTGTTATGGGGGATCTGTGGATGGCACTGTTATGGGGGATCTGTGGATGGCACTGTTATGGGGGATCTGTGGATGGCGCTGTTATGGGGATCTGTGGATGGTGCTGTTATGGGGGATCTGTGGATGGCACTGTTATGGGGATCTGTGGATGGCACTGTTATGGGGATCTGTGGATGGCACTGTTATGGGGGATCTGTGGATGGCACTGTTATGGGGGATCTGTGGATGGCGCTGTTATGGGGATCTGTGGATGGTGCTGTTATGGGGGATCTGTGGATGGCACTGTTATGGGGATCTGTGGATGGCACTGTTATGGGGATCTGTGGATGGCACTGTTATGGGGGATCTGTGGATGGCACTGTTATGGGGATCTGTGGATGGTACTGCTATGGGGTGGGATATCTGTGGATGGCATTGTTATGGGGTGGGGGGATCTGAGGATGGCATTGTTATTTGGTGGGGGATCTGTGGATGGTGCTGTTATAGGGGATCTGTGGATGGAACTGTTATGGGGAGGATCTGTGGATGACACTGCTATATGTCATCCACAGATCCCCCTCATAAGTGTCCCCCAATACACCGGGCCCCGCCGCTCACCGAAGTATTTATAAACGTGAATCCTTATCCTGTTATTAAGTTGAACTAACGCTGCCCTCTCCCATGTTCCCCTGTATCCCCCTGTATCCCCACAGCACTTACTTAAGCTTCCATAGCAGGCAGAGCGGACGGCACCAGTAACGTCACTCACTGACGTTGCGCGTCTGCTCCGCCTGCTTCATTGGGCGGAGCAGGCGCTCTACGTCAGTGAGTGACGTTACTGCTGCCGTCTGCTCTGCCTGCTATTGAAGCTCAAGTAAGTGCTGTGGGGATACAGGGTGAGCGGCGGGGCCCGGTGTAAGAGTACAGTGACTGCACCGGGCCCCGCCCATAGTTACGCCCATAGTATTCTATTTATGTATCGGGGCGGGGTATCGGCGGCTGAGTACCGCCGAGAAAACTCGGAATCGGTCCCGATACCGATACTAGTATCGGTATCGGGACAACCCTAATAAATGTGATCATTTTACATTGGTCCCCTTTTATTGTGTTTGACACCTATTAGTTTGTGTTCACTGGTTGTGAAAATGCTGTTCACGCAGTTTTTTTCTTATTAAAAAAAAATATATATGTTCAGTTAAAAGATATGATAGAAGAAAGATTAAAGGGGTTACCCAAGACTATTAAATGCCCCACCCCATATGCTGTGCCCCTCACACTGAATATACTTACCTGGCTCGCCACTCCTGGTCTCCGCACTGCCGCAGCTGCTTCTCCCCGTGCACAGATGAAATCATCCAGTGACTGGGACGAGCCTCCCTAGCTTCACCCGCGATGCTAAGTAGGGTCGTCCCCGTCTGCCATTGGCTGCTTCACCCCCGGCAACGGATGTTTTCATCAGCACACGAGGGAGAAGCAGCAGTACGGGGACCAGGAGCGGCGCGGGAAGCCAGGTAAGTATATTCAGGGTGAGCAGCCCGGGCATATGGGGGACATTTAATAGTCTTGAATAACCCCTTTAATTTATCTGTGAAATTTTGCAGGTATTGCCCTTTGTCTAATTTTATGTAGTTCATTTCTGTTATTACAGGAGGGAAAACAATAACATTATATGCAGTGACATAAAGGAAGGCCAAAAAAGACCAATTCCTAATCCTGTTCGTAGTTTTCATGATGCATTTCAACCATTTCCAGAAGTAATGGATGCACTAGAAAATGCTGGATTTCAAAGACCGACACCTATTCAGGTGAATTAAAATTTAAGCAATATAGAGGGCAGTTATTCCTGGAAGTCAATCCTTTAGGAGCATTGCTCTTTATATTTGGGCCAACTCCCAAATATCCTTTGTTAAAGCCAATAGAATCTGTCACTGAAAAGATGACTTAAAAGGGGTTTGGTGAAAAATTGTCCAAGAGTGTCTCGGTCCTCCTAGCTGGTCTCCTTTTACTTTGCAGCAGCATTCACATGGCCTTCTACGCAGAGGTTTTGTGCCATATACCAGAGACCAGTGATTAGCTACACTGGTTATGTTGGTATAGGGAAAGGTACCACTGCAGCCAAGTAAACTGGTGAGGAGGACTGAAGCTGGAATGTCATGGAAATAGGTAATTGATGCTGCTTCGGTTATTTTATTCCAAAAGGAAACGTCATACACATATAATGGATAGCAGTCACATTTCACATTCTTGCTCTTTGTAGGAATGAAACTAGAAACAGACAAATGTACTTTTGCCTATTTCCAGCATGACTTCGTAACGGGGGTCCCAGATCTGTTAAAAAGCTTTTCTTACCTCTGTTTGTATAGAATTTACAGAGATTTATTTTTTTGTTGTTGATGAATTGTCTACTGTAGTATTCCAATCGGTTACATTTTCTGTTTATCATGTTCTAGTTTTACCAACTTTTTTTTTCCCTGCCCATCTTGTTTTTATTTTGAAGTCTCAGGCATGGCCTATCATCCTTCAAGGATTAGATCTCATTGGGATTGCACAAACAGGCACTGGGAAAACACTGGCATATTTATTGCCAGGATTCATTCACTTAGATCTCCAACCAGTGTAAGTTGCTGTCGTCTTATTAATCATATCAAGATTCTACTTTTATCCATTAACCTGCCAAACCTTCCTTAAAGGGTTTCTGTCATCACAAAATTCGTTATGTAGCTGGCTGACATTAGCTAATGTCAGCAGTACATAACTAACTTTTATCTGCCTACATGCCGCCATTCGCCCAGAAAATTAACTTTCTCGCCCATATTCATTGGGGGACTCAGAAACCATGGGTATAGCTATGTCCTCTAGGAGGCGTTGACACTAGTAAAAGCTGTTAGCTCCTCCCCTGGCAGCTATACCCCCTCCAGCCTGGAGAGAGAACTTCAGTTTTTTCTAGTGTTAATAGGAGGCAAGACCTCCCTGCACTGCAGGGAAGCTCCTGAAGATTTTTTATTTTAGTTTTATTTTTTATATTTTATTTTTTTTCCCCCTTTTTCAGATGGGAAAACAGTGGATGCCTCGCCTCCCTGTTCTCCCGGGGTTGAGTTGCGCCAGTGCCGGTTACCCGCAATGCTGCCTCCCCCACAGAAGACAAGGTGGACCAGGGCAGCCTCGCTCCCCTGCATCCCGCCAGCCAAGGGGGTCACCTAGGTCCGCCAAAGAGAAGACCCTCCCGCCATACCAGACTCCTGCCACTCCGGTGTCAGCTGCTGAGGAGGTGACCCTGCTGGAGAAGGTGACCTTATGGGCCCACTTAGGGAGGGTGAAGAGAAGAGGAGGAAGATGGGGTGAGTAAATAGGACTAGGGGAGTATGTTAACCCTCTCCCTCCCTCGCTATTTGGCAAGCATCGGGCTCCCTGCTTTCCCCTCCCTCCCTCCCCAGGCCAGACACCGGGCTTCATTTATCCTAGCCCTTGACCTTTGGTGGATTCCCTCCCCTCTGTGCCTACACAGTAAGTGCCCAGAATCGCTGGCGCTGGCAGAGCAGCGGCACTGACGTCTCCGCTTACTATGTGGATATTACGGACACGGGCACATAGGGGGTTAATGGCCCTTTCTCCTGCAGGCACTGTTAGGCACAGCGGTCGGCCGAGCGCACCGCTGTGCTCTGAATTTTTTTTTTTTACCTCTCTACAGGAGGGGAGCAGAGGAGGTTCCCACTCCTCAGCGCCATAATCCGCCCTTCCAGGGAGCGTGCGCTAAGCGCACTGCTCCATAAGAGAACCGCCAGCACTCTGTCCGGGCGCCATTAAATTTAGGCCCCGGCTTCACTTTGGGCCTACCCCTTCCTTCATCCTCCGGCCCGCGCGGCGTTGTCTACGGCCGGAGGGCGCATTCAAATGTCACATACATCCCGGGCGGCGCACTTCCCACTTTGTGCCCCGGCTGGCCTGACAGTACAGCGGAGGTGCATTCCGGTCGGCCGTGTCCATAACTTAGGCCCCGGAAATCTTTCATCCCCGGGTATGGGGGGGGGGGGGCGGCTTCGGTCTGGCGCGAATGCTTCCCTCCTTACTTCCCCCCTCCCCCAGTAGCCCGCAGAGCCCTGCCCCCGTTTTTTCAAGGCAGTCAACCCTTTCTGGCCAGACATCTCTTGAGGATGGTGCATGATTATGCCTATCTGCAGGGCAATGGGTTTAATGCCGCTGATATAACCCCTTCCTGCCTCTTGTCACCTAAGGCCGGGCATCCCAGTTTTATTTAAAAATAAAGTGCATAAAAGATTCGGGTCCTGCCCCATCAGGCCTCATCGGCGCAGGACTTCCCTGTCTGTGTCAGACTGGGCCCGTGTCCTAGCATGGACAGAGGAGGTCCTCTCCGTTCCCAATCCACCCTCCGGGGTCGCTTGATTGGTATTCTCCACCTGCGCAATCCTATGGTGGACCTCCGGACCTTCCCAATCACCCTCCGGGCCGTTTGGTTGATAGGCACCACATGCGCAATCCAATGGACCTCCGGACCTTCCCAATCACCCTCTGAGGTCGTTGGGTGATATGGCACTACCTGCGCAATCCAATGGTGGACCTATGGACCTTCCCAATCACCCTCCAGGGTCGTTTGGTTAATATTCTCCACCTGCTCAATCCAATGGTGGACCTTTTGGACCTTCCCAATCACCTTCCGGGGTCGTTTGGTTGATGAGCACTGCCTGCGCACTCCAATGGTGGATCTCCAGACTTCCCAATCTCCCTCCGGGGTCGTTTGGTTCATAAAGCACCGCCTGCGCTATCCGGTGAGTGAACCTCCTAGAAGTTCCCATTCCACCCCCGGGTAGTTTGGTTGATAACTCCCACCGGCGAGCCTGCGACTGCCATGGCAAGATTCTGAGGTAAGACTACACACAGCGGGCCAGAGCAGGATATTTTCCTCCTCCTGTCACCTCCACACCCCCACCCTTCCTCCCTAGCGTCACGCTCAGACGCACCCTCCCTCCCTGGAGAGGTTTGGTCCGAAGGGGGGGTGGGGGATCAGTGGTTCGGTCTATGCCGTGATTCCAGTGCGATCTTCCAAGATGGCGTCCGAGGTAGACAGCAGTACTTGTCGAATGCATTACCCCCTTCGTTAGGCGGGGTATTTGCACTACTACTGGATGCAGTACTCCCTTGGATATTACCTCCCTCCATTGGGTCTACCGCACTAGAACTTTTCAGAGGCGGCAGTAGGCGCTGGGGACAGTACTATGTGGATTAGCCTCTTCCATAGGTGGCGCTATGGCATTTTCCCTGGTTCAGTGTTTACTGTCTGTCTTGCCCCCTTACGTAGGTGGGGTATTGATACGGGACTCTCCATATGCCTTGCCCTTTCCGTAAGAGGCGTATTCTCTCTACTTGGATTCAGTTCCTGCTAGATGCATTACTGCATTGCCACACTTCATGGTGGAGTACTTGCACTACGACTGAGTGCAGTGCTTGCCGTAAGCATTTCCCCCTTTCTTGGTGGGATAATTGCAACATTGCCCCTTCCACAAGTGATCCACTACCGTGGGGAATGAGTACACATCCTGGATGTTGCACTTCAACTACGCCACGGCTATTGGTGCCTTTAGCTTCTTCTACAAGTGGAGCGTAGCGAGTATCGTTACACGCTGGTGCCCTGTATTCTTCCTCTATTGGTATTTCGGTGCCGCCAGTGGATACTGTGGCTGTTTCCACGTTGTGTCCTTTTCCTTCGGTGCCGGTTTGGGGCATAAATATGACAACCTCTCTCCTCAGGGGGTTGCCCTGCGTCACTGTGTCCAAGCGTCCCCCATCTCCATTGGTCCTCCACTGTTCCAATATGTGTCTTCAACAATATGTAGTGCGTACACCATGGCACGTAACATTGTGATTACTTTCCAGTAAGTCGAGTGTTACAATGACTATATTCTCTTTCCACCATTCCTGATGTGGGAAGTGGTTGTGCTGTCACTCTGGTTTAGCTTTGCAGCCTGTTCTCCTCCGCTGGTGCGGATTTTACGCTGGAACTAGCATTCGCAGTCTCTGCAGTGGGGCATTCCCTCAGGTAGGGGTTCTACCCTGACGCTGGCTTGGCTGTTGTTCCTGTTCAACGCCCTTCCCAGGTGGAGTGTTTAATGTTGGCTCTCCTTCCCTGGGGCAGTATGATACCGTGGCTTCTACCGGATTCCTCTACTCTGCCCCTCAGTTTGTGCTGGCGGGGCACACTGCAGCTCCTACGGTATGGGGCTCCTGGAGTAGCCATTACATACTCTCTGGCTCCTTCATCAGGTGATGGGTTACGCCACCGAATTCTTCTAACGCCGAATTCGGTGGCGTACGCTGCATGGCCTCCTCCTTAGGCGGAGTATGGCACCGCCGCTATCATACGGTGGCTACTTCTGTGTACTGCCAGTCTCAGATGGGGAATGGGCTTCGCCCTGCCCCTTTTTCCTTCCGTTTTTTCCTTCTCTGGCTCAGGGTTCACGGCCACTCCGCAAACCTTGGTAGCTCCTACGTTACTACTTCCCCTAATCTACGTTGATGCAGGGTATTGGTTCTGTGTTTTTTTTTTTTTTTTTTTTTTTTTTTTTTTTTTTCTTTCTCCAGTCTTGTTCCGGACCGACTGTTGGGCTGTGACGTTTTCCATATTCCTCCCTCCTTCTACAGGTGAATCCTACCCGTTGGTCCTGGGTGTACTACCCGTATCTACAACTACCTCTCTTGAGACTTGACTAATGCCTGACATGTCAGTCCGATGGTAGTCATGCCTTTTCATTGCACATTCCGTGGCTAGACTACGAGACTCCCCACGCCAGATGGAGCAGGGGTGCTGTCACGACTCACCACCGCTGATGGAGTTTCGTTCTTTGAACGGAATACCCATTCTATTCTTCCTCCGCGAGGCAGGAGTTTTTCTCATATTGGTCTGGTCGAAATTTTCGTCGAGCGACGTTGCTACACTTTCAATACACGGTCGCTGACGGAACTCCACCGCCAGTGATTCTCAGATTGTCTCTACTTCTACCTATCCAATGTATTGATTCCTTGACTTGCGGTTGGACATACCTCATTCAGGGCGTATTTTTTAGTTTTTTTTTCTCAGTAGTTTATCAGCCAGCTTCTCAGTCTCCCCACAAGCCTCTTCGGCTCGGGGGACGTCTGTGGAGCTCTTCCCTTTAGCAGGGGTGGATCCTGCGGTCCTGGGTTTTCGTTTTAGCCCTTGGTTCCTTGATGGGTCAGGTTTGGCGCTTCTATCCTTTTCCAGCGTCCGCTGACTCACCCGGGGCCCATAATAACCTTCCTTCATGGAATGGCACATACGGTTCCTACGTACCGTCCTCCTTTTACCGCCTTGGTCCTTTCAGCGCTCCGGAATTCTCCCCTTGAACCCTTGCGGAGGTGTCACTCCAACTCCTGTCCTGGAAGGTAGTTTTTTTCTTGTGGCTATCACATCCATCAGACGGGTGTCCGGGTTGAGGCACTCTCTTGCAGAGAACCTTCCTGGTTCTTCACAGGGATAAGCGGTTCTCCGGCCCGTTCATTCCTTTCTCCCGATGGTGGTCTCTGATTTTATTTTTCAATGAAGAAATTGTCCTTCCATCACGGTGTCCCTCCCCTTCACACCCTACGGAAAGGGAGTTACACCATTTGGACGTTGTCAGGGCTCTGCCGATTTATTTGCCAGCCTCCAGTTCCTTCCGGCGTACGGACCCCCCCTTTTTTGTCATCCCGGAGGGTCCTCGCAAGGCATTGGCGGCCTCCAGGGTGGCAATTGCATGTCTGCAATTGCTGAAGCATACTGCACCCGAGGCAGGATTCCGCCCTTCGGTGTCACGGCTCACTCCACCAGAGTGGTGGGCGCTCTTGGGCTCGGAGGATTCAAGGTTCGGCCGCGCGGTTGTGCAAGGCGGCTACTGACTTCCTTCCGAACATTCACAAAATTTTGCCAGGTGCATAGTTATGCATCGGCGGACGCTGCCTTAGGCCGCATGGTCCTGCAGGCGGCAATTCTTGCCTGCAGGGGCGCTTGCTCCATGGGTCTGTGGTTTTTCCCTCCCTGTGGACTGCTTTCAGACGTCCCACGGTTTCTGTGTCCCCCAATGAATATGGGCGAGAAAACAAGATTTTTGTAAAACTTACCAGTAAAATCTTTCTTGCTCTTCATTGGGGGACACAGCACCCACCCAGTATTTGTTGTCCGGCCACGGTTGTAGCTGTTGCTGGTAAGAACCCCGTTGGGTCTTTTTGCATGGTTGGTGGTCCATGTTTTTTCTTTGGTTGGCTTGCTGCTCCTACTGCGTGTACACAAACTGAAGCTCTCTCTCCAGGCTGGAGGCGGTATAGCTGCCAGGGGAGGAGCTAACCGCTTTTACTAGTGTCAACGCCTCCTAGAGGACATAGCTATACCCACGGTTTCTGTGTCCCCCAATGAAAAGCGAGAGATTTTACAGGTAAGTTTTACAAAAATCTTGTTTTTCAAATATGCAAATGAGCCTCTAGGTGCTAATGGGGCGTTGCTGCAGAACCTAGAGGCTCTGTCTCCTCACCGTTCAGCACGCCCATTTTGCTTTGATGGACATCTCTGCTCTGCGCTTTGAAAGTAAAATCCCGCGCCTGCACTATCCCGTTTAGTGTTCGGCGAAGGCGCAGTGAGTGAAGGACGCTTGCCTGCTGCCAGCTTCCTCACTGCGCCTGCGTCAAATACATTACAGAGCTCCCCGGAAGGGAAGATAGCCGGCAGCAGACGAGCGTCCTTCACTCACTGCGCTGAACAGTAAACAGGATGGCGCAGGATTTTACTTTTAAAGAGCAGAGCAGACATGTCTATCAAAGACGGAGCCTCTAGGTGCTGCAGCAATGCCCCAATAGCACCTAGAGGCTCATTTGCATCTTTTAAGTTCGTTTTCTGGGTGAACAGCGGCATGTAGGCAGATAAGTTAGTTATGTACTGCTGACATTAGCACATCGCTAATGTCAGCCAGCTACATAACGAATTTTGTGATGACAGAAACACTTTAAAGTGGTTGTTCACCCCTGAAAACTTTTTTTGCAGACCCCCTAATGTGGCTGGACCTGCGGGGGAATACATACTTGATACCTGCCACTAGGTTCCAGTTCCTTTGCCACAGATTCTTGGTCTACCCGTGGTCCACATCCAGTTTAACATGGGTCATGTGGCTGCTGCAGCCAATGATTGGCCACAGCAGTGACGTGTCACCCATGTGTCATGTCATTGGGTCACATGACACATCACCACTGCAGCCAGTCATTGGCTGCAGTGGCCACATGACATGCTTCAAACCAGATGTTAAAATCGGGAAACCTAGGAGTTCTGTGGGAACAAAGGAGCGGGAATGAAGTATTAATTCCTTTGCAAGGCCGGCCACGCAGTAATATCTGTAGAAAAAGTCCTCAGGGGTGAACAACCCATTTAAAGAGGCTCTGTCACCAGGAGATACTCTATTAAACCAGACGTACTGCCTGGTTGTGCTCATCATGCTGATAAAAAAAAAAAAGTATAGTTTTAGTCTGTGTGATAAACGGCTGCAGAGAAATATGCGCGTTGTGTTCATATGCAATGAGCAATTCGAGCACTCAGAGGCGGGGCTGATTTTTCTGAGCACTGCTATGTTACACCCACTGTGCTCTGCACACTCCCCCCTTTCTTTGATTGACAGGGCTAGACATGCAGAGGGTAGAGCTGTGTCCTAGCATCTACATATACTCTATGTACTAACTATAGCTTCATCACACTGAGATCTGGTCAGAAAGCTAATCTACATCTTACGGCTTCTCACAGGCACAATGTATAATTATACAGACACGAGTAATATGCGATAGCTTATTAACCTAAAAACACCATGTATCTCTATAAGGCTACTTTCACACTAGCGTTCGGGGCTCCGCTTGTGAGTTCCGTTTGATCCGTCCAGCCCTAATGCATTCTGAATGGATGCGGATCCGCTCAGAATGCATCAGTCTGGCTCCGTTTGTCCTCCGCTCCGCTCAGCAGGCGGACACCTGAACGCAGCTTGCAGCGTTCAGGTGTCCGCCTGGCCGTGCGGAGGCAAACAGATCCGTCCAGACTTACAATGTAAGTCAATGGGGACGGATCCGTTTGAAGTTGACACAGTATGGCTCAATTTTCAAACGGATCCGTCTCCCTTTGACTTTCAATGTAAAGTCAAAACGGATCCGTTTGCATTATCATGAACAAAAAAAAAAATTTTTTTTTTTTTTTTTTTTTGTTCATGGTAATGCAAACGGATCCGTTCTGAACGGATCTAAACGTTTGCATTATAGGTGCGGATCCGTCTGGGCACATACCAGACGGATCCGACCTAAACGCAGGTGTGAAAGTAGCCTTAGTCATGCTATTGCTTAGTGGTGTAGTGGTTTACCCTGCATATAGACATCCCAGGTTCATTTTCTTTATTTTTTTTTCTTTTATTCAAAGCCGTATTAAAAGGCTATAATAAAATATATAATTATATAATAACCCCTTCCCGACACATGACTTACTATTACGTCATGGAAGCCAGTGCATTCCCGCATCATTACGTAATAGTACGTCATGGTTAACTCCAGTCATCGCGCGGTGACCGGACTGAGATGGCTGCACTAATCAGCAGGCAGCCATCTTAGCTGAGGGCAAGGAGGCGTTTTTTCGCTCCCCTGTACCCCCCCCGATCGCTGCAATTTGCCGGTTAGTGAAGAGCGGACCATCGCAGCGCCGGCAATGTATGTTGCTGCAGGGAGGCTCGGTTAGAGGTGGGAGTGGCTGATGACATCAGAGTATGTCACCTCCTACGTCAGGGAGGGAACACCAGACACAGCAACGCTCCAGCCAATGGCAGCGCTATACTACTATTGCCCTATCTGTGGTGCTGCAAGTGGCCGGAAGGGAGGTGATTGTGGCTGATTACATCAACCCATGTTACGTCCGAGGAAGATTGTGTAGGACTTACTGCACCCACTGCTGGATAGTGGTTATCACCTCTATGTGGATAACTAGTATACCAGCATACCCCTATTCATGTCCGTAAAAGCCAGAGGTACTGTGACTTGCGGCACAGTACACAAAAATCAGAGAGGCCTTCCTAAATCCCTGGTAGGGCAACTACTCGGAAAAGACGACAGTAAGGCTCTCTGCCATGAGAACATCCTGGCGGTTAAGTACAAGGACAAGAGGAATGTTCTTGTACTAACCACCATTCACACCAACACCAGTTCTCCTGCCCAAGTGCGAGGTACCACTACCCCTGTCAACAAGCCAGACTGCATCCTTGATTACAACAGGCACATGGGAGGAGTTGATCTGTCCGATCAAGTTCTGAAGCCCTACAGTGCCATGCGTAAAACTAAGGTGTGGTACAAAAAGCTGGCCATATACATTGTACAGATGGCACTGTACAATGCGTTCATTTTACATCGAGCTACAGGCCACACAGGAACTTTGCTTCAGTTCCAAGAGGTGGTCATCAAGGCCCTAATTTTCCAAAGTCAGGAAGGGGAGGGTCCGAGTACTTCAGGAGGTCATGGTACCCGTGTTGTACCAGGACAAGATTTCCCTGGTAAAGTCACCAAATCGATGTCAGGTTTGTTACAAAAGGGGATACGAAAAGACACCACTCCTGCCCAGATAAACCTGGCCTCTGCATAAAGAATTGTTTCTGAATTTACCACTTATCCTTGGATTTTTTTTCATCCTTTATGCTCCCTGTAATATTTCCACTTTTTATCCCTGATTTAGTCCACCTCGCTTGCATATCCACTTTCCAACAACCACTACATATTCTTTTCTTTTCAGACAACTGTTAGGTCAAAAAAGTGCCCTTTCCACCCCTTAAAATGTTCGTAAGGGGGTGTTCTTTCCGAAATGGGGTCACTTCTTGGGGTTTTTAATTTCTGGGGACCTCAGGAAGTTTATTTAATGTGACATGGCAGCTAAAATCCATGTTGGTTTATTCAGGCCTGCAAAAAACTGTTTTTGCTCTTTGTCTCTAGAGACCTGCTGTGTGCCAATACAGCAGGCTACAAGCGCATATGGGGCGCGGTGTTTGCAAAAAAAAAAGGGGAGCAAATGGGGAACATATACTGGGGTGCATTTTCTCCTTTAACCCCTCTTGAAAGTGAAAAATTGGGGTCTGATAGTAATTTTTCAATTTTACAAATGTGTGATTTTGAAATGCTTTCTCAAGTATTTCTGTATTTTGTGAGACACCGGTTTGCCAAAAAGTACCATTTCTACTACTTAAAGTGTTCGTACGGGGGTGCTTTTTCCAAAATGGGGTCACTTGGGGTTTTTCATTTCTGGGGACCTCAGGAAATTTATTTACTGCGACATGGCACCTAAAATCTATCTCTGCCAATTCAGGCCTGTCAGCAAAATTAATATTTTGCAGTTTGCCTGCTGTGCGCCCATACAGCAGACTACAAGCACATATATGGGGTGTTTCCTGAATGGGGAGAAAATGGGGAACACAACCTGGGGTGCCTTATCTCCTTTAACCCCTTGTGAAAAAATTGGGGTCTGCTAGTAATGTTTTTTTTTCACAAATGTGTGATTTGAAATGCTTTCTCAAGTATTTCCGTCTTTTGTGAGACACCTGTTTGCTGAAAAGTACCCTATCTACCACTTAAAATGTTTGTATGGTGGTGCTTTTTCCGAAATGGGGTCATTTCTTGGGGTTTTTCATTTCTGGGGACCTCAGGAATTTATTTAATGCGACATGGCACTTAAAATCCATGTCTGCCAATTCAGGACAGCAAAATCCATATTTAGCTGTTTGTATCTAGAGCCCTGCCATGCGCTCATACATCATTTTTTGAGCACATATGGGGTGTTGGCGTATTCGGGGGGGAAATAGGGAACAATGTGGGGTGCATTTTGTCCTGTTACCCCTTCACCTTGTGAAACTGAAAAATGTGGGTGTAAAGCAACTTTTTCTGGAAAAAAATTGTAAATTTTTCATTTTCACATCCAAGCGTTTCCTAATTCTGTGAAACGCCAGATGGGTCAAAGTGCTCACTACATACCTTGAAATATTCTTAGAGGGGTGTAGTTTCTGGAATGGGTCACTTTTTGGGGGTTTCTACTGTAGGGCCACCTCGGGGTGTCTTCATATGCGTCATAGCTCCCAATTACCATTCCAGCTAAATCCGCTCTCCAAAAGCCATATGGTGCTCCTTCCACTCTGAAGCCTGCTGTGCGTCCATACATCAGTTTTTGAGCACACATGGGGTGTTTCTGTAAACTCCAGATTCTGGGTAATATATTTTGTGTTTTGTTCGGCTGTTAACCCTTGATGTGTAAGAAAAAAAAAATAGTTTAAAATTTAAAATCTGCAACAAAAAAAATTAAAATTTTTACATTTCATTCCCATTTTCCTTTAATTCTTGTGGGGCTCCTAAAGGGTTAACAAAGTTTGTGAAAATCAGTTTTGAATAGCTTGAGGGGTGTAGTTTCTAAAATTGGGTGGTTTATAATATGTAAGCCCCAGAAAGTGACTTCATAACTGAACTGGTCCTAAAAAAATTGGGTTTTGTAAATGTTGTTAAGAATTTAAAGATTTGCTTCTAAACTTCTGAGCCTAAAATGTCCCAAAAAAATAAAATGTCATCTTCAAAATGATCCAAACGTAAATTAGACAGATGGGGAATGTAAAGTAATTTACTATTTTTGGAGGTATCACTATCTATTATAAAAGAGAAATTGGAAATTTTGCAAATTTTTCAAAATTTCTGGTAAATTTGTTTTTTTTTTTTTTATATAAATAAAAATGAATTATTTTTTTTTACTCATTTTTACCACTGTCAAGAAGTACAATATGTGACGAGTAAACGATCTCAGATTGGCTTGTATAAGTAAAAGCATTTTAAAGTTATTACCACATAAAGTGACACATGTCAGATTTGCAAAAAAAATGGCCTGGGCAGGAAGGTGAATACTGTCCTGGGGTAGAAGGGGATAATAAGGCCTAACTATATTGAGAGAAGTGTTTTTGTTTTTTTGCTAAAACCTATTACTGGTTTATTCAGACATAATACATGATTAGAAAGAAGCCAGTAATATTTATTAGCTTTCTAAAAAAAAAAAAAAATTCTTCTCAATATACAAAGGAAATAGATGTTTCTTATGGGATAAATGGGGAAGAAAAAAAAATTGTCTCTTCCAAGATTCAAACTTGGGATCTCTACATACATAACCAATCACTTAACCACCAAGCTATAACTTCTTCACATAAAGATGTTTGTCTTTTCTATACTTATTAGCTAAGACATATATTACTAGTGTCTTTATAATTATACATTGTGCCTGTAAATACAGTAATATGTAGGTTAACCTTCTGAGCAGATCTCCATATAGTGATGCTATAGCGTATGTGATCTTTCCATTCTAGCACACAGCTCTAAGGCCCCTTTCACACGAGCGAGTATTCCGCGCGGATGCGATGCGGGAGGTGAACGCATTGCACCCGCACTGAATACTGACCCATTCATTTCTATGGGGCTGTTCATATGAGCGGTGATTTTCACGCATCACTTGTGCGTTGCGTGAAAATCGCAGCATGCTCCTCTTTGTGCGTTTTTCACGTAACGCAGGACCCATAGAAATGAATGGGGTTGCGTGAAAATCGCAAGCATCCGCAACCAAGTGCGGATGCGTTGCGATTTTCATGCACGGTTGCTAGGAGACGATCGGGATGGAGACCCGATCATTATTATTTTCCCTTATAACATGGTTATAAGGGAAAATAATAGCATTCTGAATACAGAATGCATAGTAAAACAGCGCTGCAGGGGTTAAATAAATAAATAAATAATTTAACTCGCCTTAGTCCACTTGATCGCGTAGCCCGGCATCTCCTTCTGTCTCCTTTGTTGAATAGGACCTGTGGTGAGCATTAAATACAGTAACAGGACCTTTGACGTCACTCCGGTCATCACATGATCTATCACATGATCTTTTACCATTGTGATGGATCATGTGATGACCGGAGTGACGTCATCAAAGGTCCTTGACCTGTAATGGACGCTCACCACAGGTCCTGTTCAGCAAAGGAGACAGAAGGAGATGCCGGCATCGCGATCAAGTGGACTAAGGTGAGTTAAATTATTATTTATTTATTTTTAACCCCTCCAGCCCTGTTTTACTAAGCATTCTGTATTCAGAATGCTATTATTTTCCCTTATAACCATGTTAAAGGGAAAATAATAGCAATCTACAGGTACCAAACATGCGCGATTTTTCTCACGCGAGTGCAAAACGCATTACAATGTTTTGCACTCGCGCGGAAAAATCGCGGGTGTTCCCGTAATGCCCCTGCACATTTTCCAGCAACGCCCGTGTGAAAGAGGCCTAACACTCAGCTCTTGGACAGGGAACTGCTCTCAGCCTGCTATCTAGCCCTGTCAGTCAATGGGAGGGGGGAGTGTGCAGAGCACATGGGGTGTTATATAGCAGTGTTCAGACCATTCAGCCCCACCTCTTGGTGCTCGAATTGCTCATTTGCATATGAATAAAAACGCTGATTTCTCTGCAGCGGTTTATCATACAGACAAAAGAAAGGTATAGTTTTAATCAGTATCATGAGCCCTACCAGTCAGTATGTATGGTTTAATAGGGTTGACCCTGGTGGCAGCCGCTTTAACATTATCACAAAGGTAGAATGTGTCACTATGTTTCAGTAGTAATAACACTTAGGCCTCGTTCACATTTCCGTGAAAGTGTCACGTCTGTGAAAAAAAGCGTATGTGTTTCATCCGTGAAGATGCCCGTGGTTGATCCGTGTGTCCGTTTTTACTATTCCGTGTGTCACCCTTAATTCACGGAAGATGCTCAGCTGAAAATTCATTTCCAAAGAATCTCATATTAGTCTTTAATGAAAAACGGACGCTACACGGACACATGTGTACCATCCGTGTTGTGTTAGTGATTTTCACAGACCCGTAGACTTCAATGGGCGTGCTTGTTCCGCATCACGGATCAATGTAGTGCATGTCCCTGTGATTTTTTTATTTTTTTTGCTGACCCACAGTCAGTAAAAAAAATACTGAAATGTGAATAGACATATTTAAATCAATGGGTACGTTTGCTGTCCGCAGAAAATGCAGACTGCACACGTCAGTGAAAAACAGAAACCTGAATGAGGCCTTAAAGGGATATTCCAGTAATAGCAACTTATGCCCTATTCAATGGATAGGGGATAACTGCTAGATTGGTTGGGGTCAGACCACTAAAACCCCCACTGATCATGAAAATGGTAGTCCTGACTCCTCTCTCCCCCTCTTTCTTCCTTTTTGACTGAAGTTGTGGTTGGGCATGTGCAACGCACCATTCACTGAGACTGACAGTCTGTCTCCATCTTCTCCATAGACATTGATCCTAGCTGTGGAGCACATCCTTGACTGACACTCCAGCTAAAAAATCTTCCTCATTGTGCTTGTGTAGTAAGGAGGAACAGGGGACTTCCATCCTGGTCAACATGGGAGGGCCCTCAGCTATCACACATTTGGATAGGTGATAAATGTCTACTAGTTTTAAAGGACACCTGTCAGCAGATTTCTATCTATGAAACTGGCTGACCTGTTGCATATTTGCTTGGCAGCTGAAGGCATCTGTTTTTTATGTGCCTGCATTGCTGAGAAAAATTATGTTTTAATATATGCAAATGAACCTCTTGGAGCAATGGGGGAGTTGCCTTACTCCTGGAGGCTCGGCTCTCTTTGCAACTACCATGCCCTCTCCACTTTGACAGGCTTAGACAATGTAAATGTGATCACGCCTGGCCCCTATTGCTCCTAGAGGCCAAATAACACCATCCCCAACCACTGATTACATCTCCCCCGTGTACAGCTATCCATGTATACACAATTACACAAAGAATACTATTAATCACTGATAAACACCCCCCCCTCCCAATGTACAGCTATCAGTGACTGACAGGTACCTATGTATACACATTTACACAGAGAATGGTGACACAGAACAGATTCTCCAGAGTGGGATATGCTTTGTCTGCTGCTTTGTAACAGTTTTTTTTCTAATGTTCCCTTCTAAATTTAGTCCCAGACAGGAACGTGAAGGACCGGGTATGTTGGTTCTTGCGCCAACTCGTGAGTTAGCTCTTCAGGTGAAGGCCGAGTGTTCAAAGTACAGATATAAAGGGTTTGAAAGGTATTCTGTAAATGTATTATAGTAAAATGTTGAATGTATGTAATGGATAAAGCTAGTCTGGTTTGGTGTCAAAGGGGGGGTATATAAAAAATTTAAATTTTTTTTTTTATTATTTATTTTTTTGTAATGGAGAGCTTGCAGTAAATGTTGCCATAAATTGGTCAATAACTTAACAACCTCGGCTCCCCTAGCTTAAACCCCCTTAATGACCAGACTACTTTTTACAATTCTGCACTACACTACTTTCACGGTTTATTGCTCGGTCATACAACTTACCACCCAAATTAATTTTACCTCCTTTTCTTCTCACTAAGGCCTCATGCACACGACTTTTTTTTTTAAGGTCCGCAAAAACGGGGTCTGTGATCAGTGACCGTTTTTTCGTCCGTGGGTCTTCCTTGATTTTTGGAGGATCCACGGACATGAAAAAAAGTCGTTTTGGTGTCCGCCTGGCCGTGCGGAGCCAAACGGATCCATCCTGAATTACAATGCAAGTCAATGGGGACGGATCCGTTTGACGTTGACACAATATGGTGCAATTGCAAACGCATCCGTCCCCCATTGACTTTCAATGTAAAGTCAGGAGTCCCTTTTATACCATCGGATCGGAGTTTTCTCCAATCCGATGGTATATTTTAACTTGAAGCGTCCCCATCACCATGGGAACGCCTCTGTTAGAATATACCATCGGATTTGAGTTAGATCGTGAAACTCAGATCCAACAGTATAGTCTAACACAGAGGCGTTCCCATGGTGATGGGGACGCTTCAGGTTAGAATATACTAAAAGAACTGTGTACATGACTGCTGCATGGCAGGTGCTGCCAGGCAGCAGGGGGCAGACCCCCCAGCCCCCTGTATTTAACTCATTGGTGGCCAGTGCAGCCCCCCTCCCTTGTATTTAACACATTGGTGGCCAGTGCGGCCGGCCCCCCCTCCCTCCCCCCTAATTAAAATGACCGACCCCCCCCTCATTTGTGGCAGCGGAGAGTTCCGATCGGAGTCCCAGTTTAATCGCTGGGGCTCTGATCGGTAACCATGGCAACCAGGACGCTACTGCAATCCTGGTTGCCATGGTTACTTAGCAATTTTTAGAAGCATTATTCCAGGGGAGTTCTGCCCTCCCTGCGGCTCTCAAACAGTTCTCCGCCTGAAGGGGCACCCCCACCGCCTGCGGTGGAGGGGGGGGGGGGGGGGCGTCTGCTCTTCTTTCAGCAGGTCTGGAGAGCTCACGTTTGAGACGCCTGGACCCTGAAAATTGTAACTTCTGGTTACAAGAGAGAATTCGCTTCCAGACCTCCGGAACGTTTCTTCCCTTCTTGGGTTCCGGGTGATCCGGCCCGAGCCTCCGCCCTTTTACAAGTGGTCTCTTCCCTTCTGGTCCGGGGAGTAGTTGCCCCAGTTCCTCTGGAGGAACACTGTACAGGGTTCTACTCAAATCTCTTTGTGGTGCCAAAGAAGGAGGGATCTGTACGTCTGGTCCTAGACCTGAAGCTCTTTAACAAGTCCCTTCGGGTATGGAGGTTCCGGATGGAATCCCTCCGCTTCGTTATTGCTTCTCTTCTTCCAGGGGAGTTCCTCGCGTCAGTGGACACTGGGGACGCAAGAGGTGAAAAGAATCCTCCAGTGAGCGGAAGCTCATGTTCCAATATGGTCTGCAGTGTACATCCCAGGGGACGAAAACTAGACGGCAGACTTTCTCAGCTGCAACAGGGTGGATCCGGGAGAGTGGTCTCTGCATCAGGACGTATTCGAGGACGTCTGTCGCCGTTGGGGCCGCCCGGACGTGGACCTGATGGCGTCCAGGCTCAACAACGAGGTTCCCACGTTCCTGGCCCGAGCTCGGGATCCTGAGGCGTACGGGGTGGACCCTCTGGTGTCTCCGTGGTGAGACTTCACACTCCTCTGTCTTCTCACCACTGCCTCACTCCCAAAGGTTCTTCGCAGGGTCGCGGCGGAAGGGATCCCGACCATAATCATCGCCCCCGATTGGCCTCGCCGCGCCTGGTTCTCGGAAGGCACTCGGGTGCTGGCAGACATTCCCTGGCCTCTTCCTCTCAGGGAGGACCGGCTGTCTCAAGGACCGCTCTTACACCGGATTTTACAGCCGCTTAGTTTAACGGCGTGGCTGTTGTGACCTCCATCTTGAAGTAGAGGGGCTTTTTGGACTCTGTCTTGAAGTCCATGATAAGAGCCAGGAGACCAGCTTCCCCCCGGATATACTATCGTATCTGGAAGGCCTTTCTTGCCTTTTTGCGAGAAGTTAGGTGTTTTTTCACTTCGTTTCTCCGTTCAGGTGATCCTCTCTTCTCTCCAGTCGGGTCTTGAGATGGGAATGTCCCTGAGCTCTCTGAAGGGTCAGGTCTCTGCTCTGGCCATTTTCTTTCAGCGGTCTCTGTCTCTGCTCGGTCCGGTGAGGACCTTCCTACTGGGGGTGGCGCATTCGGTCCTTCCCTTTGTCCCTCTCCTGCCCCCCTGGGATCTGAACCTGGTCCAGTCTTCTCTACAGGCGGCTCCTTTGAGCCCCTGAGGGACATTTCTTCTCACCTGGAAGATGGTCTTTTGATGGTCATCACCTCTTTCTGGAGGGTATCGGAGCTGGGCGCCTTTTCCTCCAAGGGACCCTTTTTGGCCTTCCATAAGGATAGGGTGGTACTGCCCCCAGTCCCTTCTTTTTTTGCCCCGCTCCGGCGAACCCCAAGGAGGGCGCTCTCCATTCTATGGATGTTGTCCGTGCTTTGCGGGTGTACCTGTCGGTTACTGCCCTATTTCGCCGCTCGGACTCCCTTTTTGTGGTTCCCGAGGGGCCTCGTGAGGGTCTGGCGGCCTCCAAGGTCACTGTGGCTCGGTGGATTCGGTCGACTATTACCATGGCCTATCGGTCCCGGGGTAGGGTTTCCCCTAGCAGGGGTTACCGTGCACTCCACTAGGGTGGTGGGGGCCTCCTGGGCTAGGCGCAATCGAGTCTCTACATCACAACTTTGTAAGGCGGCCACCTGGTCGTCCTTACATACCTTTTACCAAGTTCTACCAGCCACACTCTCTGGCGTCGGCTGATGCTGCCATAGGGCGCAAGGTATTGCAGGCTGTGGTTCCTGTTTAACCATTGGACGTTTCCCTCTGGAGGTGTTGGTCTTCCCACCCCATGGACTGCTCTAGGACGTCCCATGGTCTGTGTCCCCCAATGGAATGGGCGAGAAAAGGAGATTTTTTTTGTGAAACACCTGTAAAATCTTTTTCTCGTCTTTTCCATTGGGGGACACAGCTCTCACCCATTCTTGTCTGTTACAGGAGGGGTTGGTTCTATTCTTTTGGGACCTTATGGTTTACGGCCTGATGGCGGTATTCCTCGGTTCTGTTTTCTTTGTTAATATTTGGTTTTTGCACTGCAATGTTTGGCTTTTGCACCCACGGAGGTCCTCCTGTTGGAGCATGGGGGTATAGCCAGTGGAGGAGGAGCTGTTTTTTTTCTTATTTGCATAGAGTCTCCTCCTAGTGGTGGCTTAAGCTATACCCATGGTCTGTGTCCCCCAATGGAAAAGACGAGAAAAAGATTTTACAGGTGAGTTTCACCAAAAAATCTTTTTTTTTTTTTTAGTTTTTTTCTCAGTCTCCCTTTCCGCTAACTTGTGACAAAAAGTTCAATCTTTCATGGACTCAATATGCCCCTCAGCGAATACCTTGGGGTGTCTTCTTTCCAAAATGGGGTCATTTGTGGGGTGTTTGTACTGCCCTGGCATTTGAGGGTCTCCGCAATCATTACATGTATGGCCAGCATTAGGAGTTTCTGCTATTCTCCTTAGGCCTCATGCACACGACCGTTGTTTGGGTCCGCATCCGAGCTGCCGTTTTTGCGGCTCTGATGCGGACCCATTCATTTCAATGGGGTTGCAAAAGATGCGGACAGCACTGCGTGGCTCCGTTCCACGGCCCCGCTAAAAAAATATAACGTCCTATTCTTGTCCGCACTTTGCGGACAAGAATAGGCATTTATATTGCCGGCGCCCGTTCCGTTCCGCAAATTGCGGAAGTCAACACGGGCGCCTTCCGTTTTTTGCGCATTTGCGGTTTGCGGACCGCAAAAAAGGCACGGTCATGTGCATGAGGCCTTATATTGAGCATTCGGGTAATGAGATTTTTTTTTTTTTCGTTCAGCCTCTGGGCTGAAAGAAAAAATGAACGGCACAGATTTCTTAGTTCGCATCGATCAATGTGGATGAAAAAATCTCTGCCAAAAAATTTGCAAAAAAATAAAAAGCTGTGATCGCTAATAAAGATCCAAAAAGCTCAAAAGTGATCTTTATAGCGCCGCAGCGATTTTACGGTGTTTTTGCAGTGAACAGAAAAAAAAACATTTCTGTCACTGCGGTGGGGCGGACTGAACGCAAGTGTGCGCACAAGATCACGCCTGATCGGGCGAACACTGCGTTTTTTGTAGAGCCTAAAGTGACCCTAATGTACTGATATAGATCTGATTGCGATCAGTCTTGATCACTTACAGATACTATATAGTACTAGTGCTGATTAGCGACAGCGATGACTATTCAGCGACTAATCAGTGACTGCGGTGCGGTGGGCGCTAACTACCTAACAAGTGGCTAACTAACTGGCGGTGATAAGGGACCCTTATACTCCATTCACACGTCTGCAATTCTGTTCTGCATTTTGCGGAACGGAATTGCGGACCCATTTCGGATCCGGAATTGCGGATCTGTATTTCCGGGTCCGCACTTCCGTTCCGCAAAAATATATAGTTCTGGCAATGTGCGGATCCGCAAAATGCGGAAAGCACATTGCCGGTGTCCGTGTTTGCGGATCCGCAAAACACATACGGACGTCTGAATGGAGCCTTACCGGGGGGGTGATCAGGGAGTCTATATGGGGTGATCAGGGGTTAATAAGGGGTTAATAAGGGGATAATAAGTGACAGGGGGGGGTGTAGTGTGGTGCTTGGTGCTACTTACAGAGCTGCCTGTGTCCTCTGGTGGTCGATCCAAACAAAAGGGACCACCAGAGGACCAGGTATATCAGACACTGTTAACAAAACGGCGTCTGATATACCTTTCTGGGGTTAAAAAAATCACGAATGATCGCCGCTGGCAGGCTGTAGATCAACTTGTTTACCTTGCGATCCTGTGAACGCGCGCTCCTGTGTGCACGCGTTCACAGGAAATCTCGCGTCTCGCCGATGCATCAAGGAGGAATAAGCCGGCCGCCCACAGGACGCATCCCTGCGTTAGGCGATCGGGAGCTGGTTAAAGGGGTTATATGATACCAAGTACACCCTGAATGCTGGTAAATCCTTGTCCAATACATAAGTTTTGCATTGTATAGTACAAGTGAATAACTAATTGCAGGTTCAGGACTCCTAAGGGGACAAAAATATATATAAAAACATGTATGGTGGATGTCAGCACTTTTAAGATAGCTGCCTGGTTTCTGCTGTTGCGCACAGTGCGCACACACTGTTTAGGTCCCCTAGAGGGTCTGTAAAAAAAAAAAAAAAGGGGGGGGGGGGGGGCTAAATGTCTGATTCGCCACATACACACTCCAAAATGGTATCGCTGAAAACTAGAGATCGTCCCATAGAAAATAAGCCTGTAAATATAACAAAGTTATAGGGGGTTAGAATATGGTGATGAAAAGGAAAAAATACATATTTTTTTTTAAATGTTTTTTGTTTTTTCTGTGTTAACACCTTAAGGACCTTGTCATTTTTCACCTTAAAGGGAACCTGTCACCAAAAAAACGTGTACTAAGCTGTTAATAGTACCTTTTATAGTGCTGCATAGTAGTTTCCTAATGCTTTTTTTCATCGTTTAGCCGCATCTAGCCTCCTTGAGAAATCAATGTTTTATTCAGCCGCTGCCCCCTGCTTAAAGTCAGGTTTGAAGTCAAGGGGGCAGCGGCCTAGGCGTCTCCAATGCTGCTCTCCCCGCCGCCTTTATTGGCGTGCCGGGACCGCGCTCCGAACCCGCATGCGCAGTAAAGGGCTGCTGTAGCGCGATCCCGGCTCGTACACTCAGCCAGCTTCAGTTTCGCTACTGCGCATGTGCCCGGCATCTTCTGTAACTGCGCTAGTATGTAACGCGGGCGCATGCGCAGTAGCGAAACTGAAGCCGGCTGAGTGTACGAGCCGGAGCCGGGATCGCGCTACAGCAGCCCTTTACTGCGCATGCGGGCTCGGAGCGCGGTCCCGTCACTGAGATCCGGCTTGTCAATAAAGGCGGCGGGAGGCGGGGAGAGCAGCATTGGAGACGCCTAGGCCGCTGCCCCCTTGACTTCAAACCTGACTTGAAGCAGGGGGCAGCGGCTGAATAAAACATCGATTTCTCAAAGAGGCTAGATGCGGCTAAACGATGAAAAAGTGCATTAGGAAACTACTATGCAGCACTATAAGGTACTATTGACAGCTTAGTAAGTGTTTTTTCCAGGACGTCCTCCATGACAGCACTACATGGAGGTTGTCTCCCCCGCCCACTATTGGGACAGGAAACAGAGGTTAAAAGCTCCCCCCCCCACCCACCATCACCAGTGTTTTTTCCTGTCCCAATAATGGACAGGGCAGAGAGTGGTCTCTTGTAGACCTGCCTAAACCTTTTTTCTTTTTTTTTTTCTATTTCGCCGGGCTAAAACCCCTATGCTGGGGTCCCTTAGCCTCCCAGCCCTCTCCAGTACCTGTGGGTCACGCGACTCGCGGCTGGAGGCGGGTATACCAGGGGCTGGGATACGGTAGCCGCAACCCCGCCGGGGCTCTGGGCTGCAGGACGCTCCTCCAGGAGGGATCGCGCGGGAACCGGAGCGCTTCTCTTCTCACTTCCGGGTTCGGCGCTGAGCCGGAAGTGATGACTAAGCGCCGGCAGTGGAGTGCGCATGCGCGTGACCTCCGACGCCGGATCCAGTATGGCGGCGCCCTGCGGACGATCCCCAAGCGGCGAGGGACGCTGTAGGCCTAACGAACGGCCTCGCGTCCATCCAGAATCGGTGGGAGGAGCATCCACGTCAGGAGGGGTAAGTGCCAGTGGCATTTAAAAGTCTGGTGGGCTAGGTGTCAGTCCCTCAGTCATGGACTCGTCCGGTGTGAGAGAGCAGTCCCCAGACCCTCCTGCCCAGGGACATGGAGAGAAAGATCCTACCCTAAAGGTGGACATCAAAAAGAAGCCCAGGAGATGCGCTATTTGCAATAAAAGGCTTCAGGAGTCATATACAAAGAAGCTTTGTACCGATTGTATTAACAAAATGATGAAAGAGGAACAGTCGTCCCTTTTAACGGACATTAGAGCCATCATTAAGGAAGAGGTCAAAGCGTCAGTTTCCTCCTTAATAACGCCTAAGGTGGCTGAACAGACCACCGGGATTAAAAGACCTAGGGAAATCTTGGAGTCAGACTCAGAGGTCATAGAGGTGGAATATTCAGCGGAGGAGGAAGAAGAGGAGTCTTTACCTTCCTCATCCCATGAGGAGAGACGCAAGTACTGCTTCTCAACTGAGGATATGGATTCCCTCCTAACTGCAGTTAGACAGACTATGTATATATCAGACGAACCAGCTAAGAGATCCATTCAGGAGGAGATGTTTGCTGGCCTGATTACAAAACAGAGGAAGGTGTTCCCTTTAAATTCTAGCCTAAAACAAATGATCCTGGGTGAATGGGAGGATGTAGAAAAAAGGCTGTTTATTCCTAGAGAATTTAAAAGCCGTTTATCCTTCGACAAAGAGGACACTAAAATTTGGGAAGAAATCCCCAAAATCGACGCCCCGGTCGCAAGGGTAGCTAAAAAAACAGCGATCCCATTCGAAGACTCCTCCCAGCTGAAAGACCCCATGGACCGCAAAGCCGATGGTCTCCTGAGGAAATCTTGGGAAGCTTCTGCGGCCTTAATGTCTACTAACGTGGCAGCTACTTCAGTGGCTAGGTCCCTTTTATTGTGGTTATCTCAGCTGGAGAATCATTTGTCAATGGGAACTCCCAGGGAAGACATTTTGGAGACTATCCCGCTCCTAAAGATGGCGACAGCCTTTACAGCGGACGCCTCAGCAGAGTCAGTCAGGTTCGCAGCTAAAGGCGGGGCCCTTCTGAACACCGCAAGAAGGGCTTTGTGGCTGAAGAACTGGTCTGGTGATCTCACCTCAAAGAATAAGCTATGTGCGATCCCCTTCTCAGGATCATACGTGTTCGGCCCTAGTCTGGACAAAATTTTGGAGAAGGCCTCAGATAAAAAGATAGGTTTTCCTGAGACTAAAAGCAAGAAGACGCAGTTTTTTCGTAAAAAATTCCAGCCAAAAAACCAAACGTATAAGGATAAGGGGAAATCGGGGAGATGGTCCTATCCTAAGGGGGGTAGGGGCAGAGGATTTCTGCTTAACCCCAACACTTCCCAGGACAAACAATGACGCCAGACCAGTCGGGGGGAGACTAAGATCCTTTCTCCCAGCATGGAGCCAGGTAACTCAGAATCCTTGGGTGCTCCAAATTATTCAAGAAGGGTACAAGATAGAACTCATATCTATTCCGCAACACAAATTTGTGCTAACAGGGTACGGAGGAGGTACACAACAGGAAAATCTTTTAAAAGACGTCGCAAAACTAAAAAATCTAGGTGCAGTGACTCGCGTCCCTGCGGGTCAGGAAGGCAAGGGCTTCTATTCAAGGTTATTCCTGGTCAAGAAGCCGGATGGCTCTTTCAGAACTATAATCAACCTAAAACCTCTAAACGTCTTCATAAAGTACCGTCGTTTCAAGATGGAATCAATAAGATCAACAACACCCCTCATTTCTCAGGGAGCGGTAATGTGCACCTTAGACTTAAAAGATGCATATTACCATGTACCAATACATCCAGACCACCAAAAATTCCTAAGATTTGCAGTAAGGGAAGCAGACAGAGTAAACCACTATCAGTTTCAGTGCCTGCCCTTTGGGATATCAACAGCCCCCCGGGTGTTCACAAAATTGATAATAGAGATAGTGGCCTTCCTCAGACTGAAGGGAATAAAGATTGTACCTTATCTAGACGATCTCCTCCTAACCGCAGACTCTGCACCGGTTCTAGCGTCACAAACACAGACAACAATATCCCTCTTACAAGATCTCGGCTGGATCATAAATTGGGAAAAATCGGACCTAGTACCAGAGACCAAGAAGATCTTCCTGGGAACACTACTAGATTCGAACCTACAGAGGTCTTTCCTTCCACCTCAAAAACAACAAAACCTTGTCACGAAATTGAGAGCATTTCAGGGGAAATCAGTGTGCACCATCAGAAATGCCATGAGTATTCTGGGCCTGATGACATCTTGCATATTTACAGTACCGTGGAGTCAACATCACACGAGAGTCCTGTAGAAGATGATTCTATCGGTCTGGGACGGAGACCACCGATCCATAGACCGGAAAATCCTTATAAAGGAGAATGCTCGAAGATCCCTGGATTGGTGGCAGACATCAAGCAACCTATCAAAAGGCGTTTCCTGGAATCTAAATCCGTACGTCATAGTAACTACAGATGCCAGCCAACAGGGTTGGGGGGCAAAGGTTGGAATCTACTACTTCCAGGGAACCTGGAGCCAGACCATAAAAAACAGGTCTTCAAACTTCAGAGAACTTCAGGCCGTTTGGGAAGCTCTCAGACAGAGTCAGGATCTTCTGAGTGGACAGAACATACGAATCCTGTCAGACAACATGACAGCAGTCTCTTTCCTCAGACATCAGGGAGGAACAAGATACCCTCTCCTCCAGAATCTAACAAACAAGATTTTTTCCTGGGCAGAGGAGAATGTGCTGTCAATCTCAGCCGTACACCTACAAGGTTCAAAAAACCAGTCGGCAGATTTCCTCAGCAGACACTTTATAGATCCAAACGAGTGGACATTGAACAGACAGGTGTTTCTAGAGTTGACAGCCTCATGGGGATATCCGGACATCGACCTCTTTGCTTCAAGGGAGAATACTCAAACAACCTCCTTCTTCTCCCGGAATCCTGCCGATCACCCCACGGCCGTAGACGCTCTATCTCAATCCTGGAACATGAAGCTGGCATATGCGTTTCCTCCTTTCCCTCTGATTTCAGTAGCCCTAAAAAAGATCAGCAGGGAATCGGCCAAAGTGATCTTCATAGCTCCCTTTTGGCCAAAACAAGCCTGGTTCCCGGTCCTGTCCTCTCTGAGTCAAGAAGAACCGGTTCCCCTCCCTCTCAGGCCAGACCTGTTGCATCAGGGTCCAATATGGAATCCGGAAATAAACAGGCTGAAACTAACAGCGTGGCTTCTGAAAGGGACTTGTTAAGATTACAGGGGTTCTCAGAAGAAGTAATAGCCACTATTCAGAGAGGCCATAAACAGGTGACCTCGGCGATTTATAATAAAATCTGGAAAAAATTCTGCTCCTGGATGGCGCTGAGAGGGAAGAATCCTCTACTCCCGAGTGTGGGAGATATTCTTGATTTCCTCCAGGAAGGGTTTAACATGGGTCTCAGGCCCAGTACCCTTAAGGTCCAAACTGCAGCCTTAAGTTGGTTTCTAAACTACTCCCTGTCAGAAAATCGATGGGTAAGCAGGTTCTTAAAGGCAACCACACGGATTAGGCCAACACTAAGGTCCCAGGTCCCTCCCTGGGATCTGTCGCTAGTTCTTAATGCCTTAACAAAATCACCTTTTGAACCCCTACATGAGAGTAGCCTAAGAAACCTGACCTTAAAAATGATGTTCTTAGTGGCTATCACATCAGCCCGTAGGCTAGGGGAGATCCAGGCCCTCACCATCCGTGAACCGTACCTTACAATCTGTGAAGACAGAGTCATACTAAGACTAGACCCGTCCTTTATACCGAAGGTAGCTTCTTCCTTTCATCGTAACCAGGAGATAGTACTACCAACCTTCTTCACAGACCCAAAGACCGAAAGGGAGAAGGAGTTCCATCTTCTAGACGTCAGACGTTCTCTCCTTTTCTACTTAGACGTTACCAGTACCTTTAGAGTGGACTCAAATCTGTTTGTTCAATTTTCAGGCCGCAATAAAGGCAAGAAAGCTTCTAAAGCAACCTTAGCTAGATGGATTAAGATAGTCATTAAAGAGGCCTATCAGAGCCAGGAGCTTCCCTGTCCCCAGGAGATTAGGGCTCATTCAACGAGAGCAGTCTGGGCTTCATGGGCCGAACATGCGAATGCTTCTATCGACCAGATATGTAGAGCAGCCACCTGGGCAAGCTCCCAAACCTTTTGTAAGCATTACAGACTAAATGTGTCAGGGAATATTGACCAGTCTTTTGGACGTAAAGTTCTTCAGGCTGCGGTCCCTCCCTAGTTATTGGATTAATTTGGTATTCCTACTCCATGTAGTGCTGTCATGGAGGACGTCCTGGAAAGTAAGAATTAGTCTTACCGGTAATGATGTTTCCAGGAGTCCGACATGACAGCACTGGTAGTTCCCTCCCTAATGATTAGAGTAATCTTCCTTTTACTTTTTTTTTTGCACTATGTTACCCATTATGGTGTGATAATCTATAAAACACTGGTGATGGTGGGTGGGGGGGGAGCTTTTAACCTCTCTGTTTCCTGTCCCAATAGTGGGCGGGGGAGACAACCTCCATGTAGTGCTGTCATGTCGGACTCCTGGAAACATCATTACCGGTAAGACTAATTCTTACTTTTTGGTGATAGGTTCCCTTTAAGGACCAGGCCATTTTTTGGAAATTGGACATGTCACTTTGTGTGGTAATGACTTCGTAATGCTTTTACTTATCCAAGCCATTCTGAGATTGTTTTCTCGCTATACATTGTACTTTGATAGTGAAATTTTTTTGTTATAATTCACCTTTATTTATAAAAAAAATCCCAAATTGACAAAATTTTGATAAATTAGCTATTTTCAAAATTGGAATTTCTCTGCTTTTAAGACAGATAGTGATACATCATAAATCAGTTGTTACTGATTACTGTTACATTTCCCATAAGTCCACTTTCATGTTACATAATTTTGTAAATGTAATTTTATTTTTTATGATCCTATAAGGCTTCGAATTAAAAAGGAAATTTCCGAAACCCACTTTTTTTAACCACTTCATGACCACCCATAGACTATAAACGTCCTATGGGTGGTTGTTCATCTCTGAATGGATGTTTTAGAATGTACATTCAGAGGTGGCAGCTGCACGCTAATCGTGCAGCAGCAGAGCGGGGGGGCCTGCTGTCAGTGCCGGCAGCGCACCCCAGAGATGAGGCAGGGACCGTTACCAGGTGTCCCTGCCTTCTAGATCGCTTTATATACAGTTCAAGAAGCGCTATGCGCTTTCTGTACCGGCCCGATGGTCATGTGACTGCTGGGGCGGGGTGAGTGCAGGAGCTGTCGGGTCTTCCAGAGACCTCGATCAGCCCTGCACTGAGGCTGTACAGCGCTGTATTATGTGATATAAAAAAAAGGTAAAAATAAATAAAATGGACATATTTGGTATTGCTGCGTCCGTGACGGCCGGCTCTATAAATATATCACATAATCCACCCTGTCCAATAAACACTATGAAAACAAAACTGTCAAAAAAAGCTATTTTTGTCACCTTACATCACAAAAAGTGCAACACCAAGTGATCAAAAAGGCATATGTCCCACAAAATGGTATCAATAAGTCACCTCATCCCGCAAAAAATGAGCCCCTACATATGAAAATTGCTCAAAAAATCTAAAAAAAACTATAGCTCTCAGAACATGGAGACATTAAAACATAATTTTTTGGTTTTAAAAATGCTATTATTGTGTAGAACTTAGAGATTCTGTCGCATGGATTTTAGCATCATCACATCAGTCTGCACGTTTTGTATTAAAATATACTAGTATTACTACCCTAAGTGTTGTCCTTTGTCTAGAACAGTGGTGCCCAACCATTTTTCGTCTGAAGGCCGCACGAGACTTGGTATAAATTTTGCGGGCTGGAACCAGGTAGCTTTGCCAGAAAGAAATGCAAACGCTGTGAGGGGGCACATGTGAGCATTACTACTGTGAAGAGGGCACATATCTGGCATAACTACTGTGAGGGGGCATGTGTGAGCATTACGTCTGTGAAGAGGGCACATATCCTGGCATTATTACTGTGAGGGGGCATGTGATGTATACATGTGTGTAATGTATGTACTGCAGTATGTGATGATCACACACTGCACTACATACATTACACACATGTATACATCACATACTGCGCTGTCACCTTCTTCTGCAGGTCTACCTTGATGTCTGGTCTTTAGGCTTCAGTCAGATCCTCCACCACCATGCTTGCGCTGTGTGCCTGACACCACCAGGAGCTGGCCCCTCCTCCTTTCATCTCCCGCCGGCTTCTCCTACAGCAGGGCGCTCTATCGCTCCAGTGCCCGCCCAATCTTGCCAATCAGGGACGTAGCTAGAAATAACTGGGCCCCATAGCAAAAAAATGTATGCCCCTCCTGGACCTCCCACCCCTTCCAGAGCTCCCACCCAAACACCCCTTCAGGACCTCCCACCCCAACATCCCCACACCCCTCCCTAGATCCCCCTTCATTGTCTTCCACAGATTCCCCCCCTTCATTGTCTTCCACAGATCCCCCCCCCCTTCATTGTCGTCCACAGATCCCCCCCCCCTTCAGTGTCATCCACAGATCCCCCCCCCCCCTTTTCAGTGTCGTCCACAGATCCCCCCCCTTCAGTGTCGTCCACAGATCCTTCCCCCCTTCAGTGTCGTCCACAGATCCTTCCCCCCTTCAGTGTCGTCCACAGATCCTTCCCCCCTTCAGTGTCGTCCACAGATCCTTCCCCCCTTCAGTGTCGTCCACAGATCCTTCCCCCCTTCAGTGTCGTCCACAGATCCTTCCCCCCTTCAGTGTCGTCCACAGATCCTTCCCCCCCTTCAGTGTCGTCTACAGATCCTTCCCCCCTTCAGTGTCGTCCACAGATCCTTCCCCCCCCTTCAGTGTCGTCCACAGATCCTTCCCCCCTTCAGTGTCGTCCACAGATCCTTCCCCCCTTCAGTGTCGTCCACAGATCCTTCCCCCCTTCAGTGTCGTCCACAGATCCTTCCCCCCTTCAGTGTCGTCCACAGATCCTTCCCCCCTTCAGTGTCGTCCACAGATCCTTCCCCCCTTCAGTGTCGTCCACAGATCCTTCCCCCCTTCAGTGTCGTCCACAGATCCTTCCCCCCTTCAGTGTCGTCCACAGATCCTTCCCCCCTTCAGTGTCGTCCACAGATCCTTCCCCCCTTCAGTGTCGTCCACAGATCCTTCCCCCCTTCAGTGTCGTCCACAGATCCTTCCCCCCTTCAGTGTCGTCCACAGATCCTTCCCCCCTTCAGTGTCGTCCACAGATCCTTCCCCCCTTCAGTGTCGTCCACAGATCCTTCCCCCCTTCAGTGTCGTCCACAGATCCTTCCCCCCTTCAGTGTCGTCCACAGATCCTTCCCCCCTTCAGTGTCGTCCACAGATCCTTCCCCCCTTCAGTGTCGTCCACAGATCCTTCCCCCCTTCAGTGTCGTCCACAGATCCTTCCCCCCTTCAGTGTCGTCCACAGATCCTTCCCCCCTTCAGTGTCGTCCACAGATCCTTCCCCCCTTCAGTGTCGTCCACAGATCCTTCCCCCCTTCAGTGTCGTCCACAGATCCTTCCCCCCTTCAGTGTCGTCCACAGATCCTTCCCCCCTTCAGTGTCGTCCACAGATCCTTCCCCCCTTCAGTGTCGTCCACAGATCCTTCCCCCCTTCAGTGTCGTCCACAGATCCTTCCCCCCTTCAGTGTCGTCCACAGATCCTTCCCCCCTTCAGTGTCGTCCACAGATCCTTCCCCCCTTCAGTGTCGTCCACAGGTCGTTCCCCCCCCCTTTCAGTGTCGTCCACAGGTCGTCCCCCCCCCCCTTCAGTGTCGTCCACAGGTCGTTCCCCCCCCCTTTCAGTGTCGTCCACAGGTCGTCCCCCCCCCCCCTTCAGTGTCGTCCACAGGTCGTCGTCCCCCCCTTCAGTGTCGTCCACAGGTCGTCCCCCCACTCCCTTCAGTGTCGTCCACAGGTGTCGTCCCCCCACTCCCTTCAGTGTCGTCCACAGGTGTCGTCCCCCCCTTCCCCCGCAATTAAAGTGTCGTCCACAGGTGATAAAGTCCTGTCACTGCGCGGGCCGCATGACACGGCTTCGCAGGCCGCATTTGGCCCGCGGGCCGTAGGTTGGGCATCACTGGTCTAGAAAATCGCTTTTATTATTATGGTAATTACCTGAGTAAGGTGCCCAAGGGGCCGATTCCAGGCGCTGACATGTGTATCCACGGCGCATGCGCAAGCTTATGGCTCAGCGAACGCATTCCGTGAATACACATGTCAGCGCCTGGAATCGGCCTCACAGGACGCACTGCACATGCGCCAGCCGGCAATGAGGAGTGAATAAATTAGCAGTGCTGGGCTCCAGGAGAAAGGGCACGGCTGGGCGCCAACGGCCGGAGGAACAGCCCCTTGGGCACCTTACTAAGGTAATTACCATATTAATAAAAGCAATTTTCTAGACAAAGGACAACACTTAGGGTAGTAATACTAGTATATTTTAATACAAAACGAGCAGACTGATGTGGTGATGTTAAAAGCTCTGTCACTAAAATCCATGTGACAGAATCCCTTTAAAGGGGTTCTGCACTTTGTTTAAACTGATGATCTATCCTCTGGATAGATCATCAGCTTCTGATCGGCGGGGGTCCGACACCCGGGCCCCCGCCGATCAGCTGTTTGAGAAGGCAGCGGCGCTCCAGCAACGCTTCGGCATTCTCACTGTTTACCGCTGGCCGAGTGACGTCACGACTAGTATCAACTGGCCTGGGCGGGGCTAAACTCCATTCAAGCGAACAGAGCTTAGCCCCGCCCAGGCAAGTTAATACTAGTTGTGACGTCACTGGGCCTGCGGTAAACAGTGAGAAGGCTGCGGCGCTGCTGGAGCGCCGTTGCCTTCTCAAATAGCTGATCGGCGGGGGTCTCGGGTGTCGGACCCCCGCCGATCAGAAGCTGATGATCTATCCAGAGGATAGATCATCAGTTTAAACAAAGTGCAGAACCCCTTTAAATGAGAAAAAGTATACATATTAGGTATTGCCACGTCCGTAACGATCTGCTCTATAAAAAAGTCACATGACCCAACTCCTCAGGTGAACGCTGTAAAAATATATATAAACTGTGGTAAAACTAATTTTTTGGGGTCACCTTGTCCCATAGTGTAATAATGAATGATCAAAAAATCATATGTACCCAAAAATGGTACCAATAAAAAGTCAACTCTTCCTGCAAAAAACGAGCCCCTGCACAAGACTATCGGCAGAAAAATATGGCGTTCAGAAAATGGAGACCCAAACATAATTTTTTTTTCAAAAATGCTTTATGTAAAACTGAAACAAAGAAAGTAGACATATTTGTTATTTTGTCTAACAACCTGCTCTATAAAAAATAGCACATGATCTACCCTGTCAGATGAATGTTGTTAAAAATAAAACTGTGCCAAAAGAGCCATTTTTTGGTTACCTTGCCTCACAAAAAACGTAATATAGAACAATTAAAAATAATTTGTACCCCAAAATAGTACCAATAAAACTGGCACCTTATCCCCTAGTTTCCAAAATAGGGTCACTTTTTGGGAGTTTCTACTGTAAGGGTGCATCAGGGGGGCTTCAAATGGGACATGGCATATAAAAACCAGTTCAGCAAAATCTGCCTTCCAAAAACCATATGGCGCTCCTTTTCTTCCCATACATCGTGTGCCCATACATCAGTTTACGACCACATGTGGGGTGTTTCTGTAACCCGCAGAATCTGGGTAATAAATATTGAGTTTTGTTTGGCTGTTAACCCTCGATGTGTTAAAGAAAAAAATGGATTAAAATGGAAAATCTGCCAAAAAAGGGAAATTTTGAAATTTGATCTCTATTTTCCTTTCATTCTTCTGGGACACATGAACAGTTAACAAAGTTTGTTAAATCAGTTTGGAGTAACTTGATAGGTGTAGTTTCTACAATGGGGTCATTTATGGGGGTTTCCACTATGTAAGCCCCACAAAGTGACTTCAGACCCGAACATGTCCTTTAAAAAGTGGGTTTTGAAAATTGCTTCTAAAATTCTAACCTTCTAACGTCCTAAAAAAATAAAATGACATTTACAAAATGAGGTCAACATAAAGTAGACACGTGGGTAATGTTAAGTATTAATAAATATTTCATGAGGTATCTGTTTCTGTTTTAAAAGCAGAGAAATAGAAATTTTGAAAAATGCAAATGTTTACCAAAAATTTAGAAATTTGGGATTTTTTCATGAATAAAGATGAAATATAGACTCATTTATGACTATCATGAAGTACAATCTCAGAATGGCTTGGATAAGTAAGTGTTCCAAAGCCATTATATAAATCACTGCGAAAGGTGCACCACAATCATTTGCAACTAACACTGGCTAATCCCTCAAGCTGTTAAGAACTGAGACTTTAGCCAATGTATTCCTGTCATTTAGGCCACTTTATTTGTTATTTTTCTTGATATGTTTAGAATGTGCCATTGCGTGCTGCTGGTAGCATTCTGTTGCACCTGGTAGCCTGTGTCACATGGCCTGTTATAGGTGGGGCTTACAGCCTTATTTCTCCCACTACATGAGTGATTTCACTATGGAGCTATGTGGGAGCTTGGCTGTGAGTTAGATCTTAGCACCATTCAGACTGTGTTCACACACCGTAGGTAGTCTAGTGGTAGGAACCCATGTCACACTGAGATACCTTGACGGTGGTGCAACCTGCTCCGATGTGTTCCTGAAAGGAATACATTGGCTAAAGTCTCAGTTCTTAACATCAACTTTAGGGATTAGCCAGTGTCAGTTGCATATCATTGTGGTGCACCTTTTACAGTGATTTATGTATTTTTATATTTGCATCCACACATTATCCCATCTTGTGTAGGATGCTATTGTGGTGCATGTGGTCCGCTGCAGACATACTCCATTGTATGCATTTTTGCTAGGGATTGCTGTTAGCAGTGGATCACATGCGGAGGAATTGCTCCCCGGGTTATAAACACGCCACAGTGTTTGGTGTTTTTGAGCATTTCCTCCCATTTAGGCCACATTATTTCAGTTCTTTTTCCAAAGCCGTTACCACATAAAGTGGCACATGTCAGATTTGCTAAATTAGCCCTGGTCAGGAAGGGGGTAAATGGCCCGGTCTGGAAGTGGTTAAGGACCACTTCAGTTATGAAGTCACTTTGTGGGGCTTACATAGTGGAAACCACACCCATAAACTACCCCATTGTACAAACTACACCTCTCACTTTATTCAAAACAGAATTTACAAACTTTGGTAACCCTTTAGGTGTTCCACAAGAATTAAAGAAAAAAGGAGGTGACCTTTTTAAGTTTCACTTTAGCAGATTTTCCATTTTAATTCATTTTTTCCTGTAACACATCAAGGATTAACAGCCAAATAAAACTCTATTACCCCGATTCTACAGTTTACAGAAACACCCCACATGTAGTCATAAACCGCTGTATGGACACACAGCAGGGTGCACAAGTGCCATATGGATTTTGGATGGCAGATTTCACTGGGATAATTTTAAGTTGCCATATGACATTAAAAGACCCCCTTGATGCACCCCTAGAGTAGAAACTCCAAAAAGTGACCCCATTTTGGAAATTATAGGTTAAGGTGACACTTTTATTGGTACTATTTCATGGTGTATATATGACTTTTGATTGCTCTATATATTATGCTTTTTGTAAGGCAAGGTAACCAAAAAATGGCTGTTCTGGCGCAGTTTTTATTTTTAGTTTTTTTACAGTGTTCACCTGACAGGTTAGATCATGTGCTATTTTTATAGAGCATGTTGATATGGAGGCGACTATATCAAATATGTCTACTTTTATTTTTCTTTTGTTTCAGTTTTACATAATAAAGCATTTTTGAAAAGAAATCATGTTTTTGCGTCTCCTTTTTCTGAAAGCCATATTATTTTTATTTTTTGGGCAATTATGTTATGTAAGGGCTCAGTTTTGCGGCATGAGGTGACTGGTACTATTTTGGCGTACATGCTACTTTTTGATCGTTTTGGTATTACACTTTTTGTGATGTAAGGTGACAGTGTTTTTTTTTTTTTACGGTAAATCATGTGATATTTTTATAGAACAGTTTGTTACGGATGCGGCGATACCGAATTTGTCTTTTATTTTTATTTAGGTTCTACACAATATAAGCATTTTTGAAAGAAAAACATTGCTGTTTTTATGTCTCCATTTTCTGAAAGCCATATCTTTATTTTTTTAGGCGATTGTCTTAGGGTCTCCTTTTTTTTTTCAGGATGAAATGATAGTACCATTTTGATGTGCATGTGACTCTTTGATCGCTTGGTATTACACTTTTTGTAATGTAAGGTGATAAAAAAACATCTGCATTGACATGTGTATTAAACAGTGTAAGGCTAGATTCACACGACCGTATGTGTTTTGCGGTCTCCCCCCCCCCCCCCCCCCCAAAAAAGTGACATCCGTATGGGCTGGGCTTCATAGGCCTCCATAGCTGCCGGGCCCCCAGGCCTTTGAAAGGCTTGGAGCTGGCATGGCAACGATCGTGTCACCACAGCTCAAGAGAGGGAGTGCAAACCTCCCCAGCACTGATTGCGGGATATGAAGAGTTAATGCATTGGCGTCATCACCGATGCTGGTGGATGCAGCAGGGGTCCGGCTGTCAGTAACACTGCCGGTGATCACGGGACTGCACATGGGGAGAAGGAAGAACCGCAGGACGCGAATGCTTGTCCTGAGGCACAAAGTACTAGCCATTTAGGACGAGCATTCTCGTCCTGGGTCGTTAAGCTGTTAAAACACAAGAAAAACTATACAAATCGCTGTAATGGTACCCATAGAATGAAGGACACAGGTCCGTTTTAACACATGGGGAACGCCATAAAAATAAAAAAAATCAAACCCATAAAACTGCCTGAATTTTTTTTTTACTTATTTTTTTTTTTTACCATATTCTTCGCTTAATAAGACACACCCGCTGATCAGACGCACCCCAGATTTTAGAGGAGGAAAATAAGAAAAAATATTTTTCATCAGATCTGCAGATTAGACCCCCATAAATATCAGCATATCACATCAGACCACCAACAGACCTCAGATCAGACCTTTTTCTTTCAGACCCCACCATCTGTCACAGTCTCTGACGTGACAGGTGTCAGAAGATCGAAGAGACTGGCTGCACGTGATGTGATCTGACAGCCTCTTTGGTTTCACTTGTTTCTGTGTTGTTGCTGGTAATGACCACACCTCTTGTCTCAGGTGTAGCTTAATGGTCGTTCCAACTCCTCTATTTAGTCTGGCTTCAACCATCATGGTATGTGGTTAAGTTTGATATTGGAAGTGAAGGTGTGTGGTCCTCTTCTGAGTTCCTGCTCGTCCATTTACCTCAGAAGTTAAGTGTTACTTCCCTTTTATATTTTGTTTCCCCTCTGTCTTTTGTTACTAGGACTCGGGAAGACGCAGTTTTTCCATATCATCACCACGACGGCCATACAAGGAGATTGACCCCTGACCTCTGTAGGGGCAGGAAGCAGAGAAAGGTTTAAATGTTCCCCTCCCACCACCAAACACCAGTGTTTCCTGTCCCTACAGAGGACAGGGGCGGAGAAAGGTCTCCGCGGGCAGCCGCCGTGGAGATGAAGGCAGATGTGGTATGGAGTCGCGTACCTGCTTTTGCGGGCCCCCCCTGTCTGCCCGCGGTCTCGTACTAACGCCGGACTGGGGGGGGTAGGGAGAGACTCTCCTCCGGTTGATCTGGGGCCTGCTCCCGGGAGCACGGAGATGCCCGCTGGTTCATCGAAACCATGCCGGCTTGTGCTCCCAGCGCCGTGCGGCGCTATACAAATTCGTCACTTCCGGGTAGCCGGACGTTTCCGGAAGTGACGCGGACGGAGGGGGCCGGCTTCAGAGGGCGGGAAGATTCAAATGGATTCTCCTGCCGGCAGCGTCCTGCGGTGAGTACCTACCTGATTTCGGCTGTACTACAGGATGTCTGCTTCTGAACACACCGAGACCTCTACTCTACCGTCCGTAAGTGCCCCATAGGGGAGAGTTTTTCTTCCTCTCTCACTGGGGCACATTTTAATGGGGTTTTCTCTCTTGGTTTTCCAGACTGCAAATGAACCTCTGAGAAAACCCAAGAAGTCATTGAAGTGTATCTCATGCCTCAAACGACTTCCTGATGATTACCCTAAGAAACTGTGCAGGGTCTGCATTACTAAGATTGTCCGGGAGGAACAACCGTCCCTCATGGACGAGATTAAATCCATGATGCAGGAAGAAATTTAAATCCTCTTTTGCGTTTTTTTCCTCTCTTCAAACAGTGAAGCCTGTGGTTTCGGAGCCCCCCGCTAAACGCCACAAATCGGACGATGATGTCTCATTTGACTCTGAGGTTTATGGGGGTTCAGCTTCCTCCTCTAAACATATGGAGGATGAAGATAAGCTCTCTGAACGTGATTTTTCAGAAAACAGAAGGAAATTTTATTTTTCCTCTGAGGATATGCCCGAGCTGTTAAAAGCCGTCAGAGCTACTATGGGAGTAGAGGAGGTTCCCTCTACGCTGTCAGTACAAGATGAGATGTTTGGAGGTCTCAGGGTAAAGAAATCCAGAGTCTTCCCTATTAACGAGAACATCAAGGGGATGATTTTGGATGAATGGGCAGATCCGGAGAAACGGCTAGGCGTCGCCAGATCCTTCCAAAACCGGCTTCTCTTTGATCAGGAAGAAGCTAGGACATTTAATACCATCCCTAAAATTGACGCCCAGGTAGCTAGGGTCAATAAGAAAACCAGCCTACCATTTGAGGATGCTTCTCAACTCAGAGACCCACTGGATAGAAAGGCTGACGGCCTGCTGAGGAGATCCTGGGAAGCGGCCATGCTCACGCTTAAGTCTAACATAGCAGCCACTTCCGTGGCCAGATCTATGTTCATCTGGCTCTCTGAGTTAGAGAATAGGGCCTCCGACGATTCCTCTACAAATGAAATCATGAGCGCCATTCCCCTGTTAAAATCCGCTACAGCTTTTTTGGCAGACGCTTCCGCGGAGTCAGTGCGTTTTTCAGCAAAAGATGCGGGTCTGTCCAATGCAGCTCGCCGTGCCTTGTGGGTGAAGTGCTGGTCGGGGGACAAAGTATCTAAATCCAGATTATGTGGCATCCCTTTCTCTGGAGAATACGTTTTCGGACCTGAGCTAGAGAAAATCCTAGAGAGGGCCTCCGATAAAAAGAAGGGTTTTCCGGAGGAGAAGGTCTATAAAAGGAAGTATCCCTTTCGTGCCCCTTCCAACCAAGGTAGTCAATACACGGGGAAGGGCAAGTCGGGCCGTTTCAGTTACCCCAAAGGGGGAAGAGTTAGGGCTCCCGCTTCTGCTCCCCAGAAAGGAAATGGAAACCAGTGACATCCGGGTGGGGGGGAGATTGAGGATGTTTTTTCCCCGCTGGGAGGAAATATCCTCAAACTCCTGGGCTCTGAGGATTGTAGGGTCGGGTTACAGAATACAATTCTCGGACCCTCCCCCAAAGAGGTTTTTGGTCACCAAGGTTGCGGTCCCAGACTTCAATCATCCCATTTACGTGGGCATCCGGGAATTACTCGCAAAGGGGGTGGTGGTGAAAGTACCTCTATCCGAACAGGGAGGGGGTTTCTATTCCAACCTCTTCCTAGTGAAGAAGAAGGAGGGATCCTACCGCACAATTATAAACTTAAAGCGCCTGAACAGATACATTACTTATCAAAAATTCAGGATGGAGACCTTAAGATCTATAGTCCCTTTGCTCCAAAGCAATTCAGTAATGTGCTCAGTCGATCTGACCGACGCCTATTATCATGTACCAATACATCCCAGCTCTCAACGGTTCTTAAGGTTCGCGGTCAGAGACCATCACGGCAGAATCGTTCATTACCAATTCACCTCTCTCCCCTTCGGCATATCATCAGCCCCTCGAGTTTTTACAAAGCTAATGATCGAGGTAGTGGCTTATCTAAGAAAAAAAGGTCTGACAGTCTTTCCGTACTTGGACGATTTTCTGATTTCAAACAGTTCCGCTCCTCTCCTGCTGAGAGATCTAGGTTTCTTCCGTCAAACTCTAGAAAGCCTGGGCTGGTTGATCAACATAAAAAAATCTCAGTTAGATCCGACAACGAAGATCCAGTTTCTGGGGGTTATTCTGGATTCTCAGAAACAGATAACCTGCTTACCTCAGAGCAAGATACGGGACATCCAAAGGAAGATCTCCATCTTCAACTCAAAGAATCTCTCTTCCATCAGGGACTCAATGAGTCTACTGGGGATCCTTACATCCTGCATACCATCCATTCAGTGGTGTCAGATCCATTTTCGAACCCTACAGATGTGGATACTCAGGGTTTGGGACAGAAGAGAATCTTCTTTAGACCAAAAGGTGATCATCCCTCAGAGGATAAAGACCTCCCTTCTTTGGTGGAAGGACAGGCTAAAGATCTCCAAGGGGGTGCAGTGGTCAAGAAACCCCTATGCCCAGATCACCACAGATGCAAGCCAGTACGGTTGGGGAGCAAAGGTCGGAGAAGTTTATTATTAGGGAGTCTGGCCCAGATCTGTCGGCCTCCAGTCATCAAACCTTCGAGAACTAAGGGCAGTCTGGAAGACTCTAAGACAAGCAAAAGTTCATCTTCAGGGCCATCACGTAAGAGTCCTGTCAGACAACACGACAGTGATCAGGTATTTAAACCATCAGGGAGGCACAGGTTCGTGCAGCCTGCTGGAATTGTCGGCAAGAATATTCGCCTGGGCCGAAGCGAACGTCCGGTCAGTATCCGCAGTCCACCTGAAGGGGTCCCTAAATGTGGAAGCAGACTACCTAAGCCGGGCAAGAATAGATCACTCGGAATGGTCCTTAAACAAGGAGGTCTTCCTGATGATAGTGGACAGGTGGGGGAGACCTACAATAGATCTCTTTGCCACTCGAGCAAACTCAAAATTACCAGTTTTCTGTTCCCTACATCCCAGAGACAGCCCGAGTTTCCTGGACGCTTTCTCTCTCAGATGGAACCGAGGTCTCCATTACGCTTTCCCTCCTCTTCCATTAATACCGAGGGTGGTACAGAAGATCATACAGGACGGTACTTCAGTCATTCTGGTGACACCCTACTGGCCAAAGAGGAACTGGTTCCCAATCCTGTGGAACCTTGCCAGCGAAGGTCCTTGGATTCTACCAAAAAGACGAGACATCCTTCATCAGGGTCCGATCCTACACCCGGACCCGGACTTCCTCAACTTAGCAGCCTGGATCCTGAGACCCAGATCCTAAAGCGTCAGGGTCTATCAGAGGCGGTAATTTCAACTCTAAAGGCTTCCAAAAAGGTGAAATTTTCAATTTAACTAAAGATCTGGAAGCGTTTCTGCTCATGGTCAGGTTTGCCTTCACCGAATACCTCATCCCCAAACATCCAGATGATTCTGGATTTCCTACAAAGAGGTTTCGAGATGGGATTAAGACCATCCACACTCAGGGTACAAGTATCAGCCCTTAGTTGCTTTTACGACACCGAGCTGGCAGGCCATAGGTGGATAAAACGCTTCATGAAGGCAACAACAAGGCTACGTCCGACCCTAAAGTCTCATGTACCTTCCTGGGATCTAGATATCGTCCTTAGGGGGCTATCGCATCCTCCATTTGAACCTCTGAGTGACTGCTCTTTGAAACACAGATCCTTCAAGACTGCATTCCTGGTTGCCATCACCTCAGCCAGGAGAATAAGTGAACTACAGGCCCTTTCAATTAGAGAGCCTTACCTACAGGTCCTGGATGACAGGATAGTCCTAAAACTTGACCCGTGTTTTCTACCAAAGGTGGTCTCGAAATTTCATAAGGACCAGGAGATCACCCTCCCTTCCTTGTTTAATAACCCATCTAACGATTGGGAATCTACCCTTCATTCACTTGATGTCAGACGGGCAGTACTGGATTATTTAGAGACCACTAAAGACTTTAGGAAGTCAGATTGCCTTTGTTCAGTTTGGAGGAAGAAACAAGGGTCAGAAAGTTTCCAAGTCCTCCATTGCTAGATGGATCAAAGCCACCATCACCTCCTGTTATTCCCTACAGAATCTTTCTTGCCCTGGCGATATCAAAGCCCACTCTACCAGGGCAATGTCTTCTTCTCAGGCAGAAAGAGCGGGTGTCTCCCTAGAGGAGATCTGTAGAGCAGCCACTTGGTCCAGTATCCATACTTTTGCCAAACATTATAGGTTGGATCTTTTTAAAAAGACTGACATGGCCTTCGGACAGGGGGTTCTTCAGTCTGTGTCCCGCCCATAGATTCATATTTGATATACCTCCTTGTATGGCCGTCGTGGTGATGATATGGAAAGCCGGAATTAGTACTTACCGGTAATTCATTTTCCATGAGATCACCACGACGGCCCGTATTTCCCTCCCTATTTGTTACCCGGGAGTTGATATGATGAAATATCTTCTCCTGTTTATTTATTTTTTCACGTGTGTAGCCACCACCCTTTACTCTGATATTTTGGAAGCACTGGTGTTTGGTGGTGGGAGGGGAACATTTAAACCTTTCTCTGCTTCCTGCCCCTACAGAGGTCAGGGGTCAATCTCCTTGTATGGCCGTCGTGGTGATCTCATGGAAAATGAATTACCGGTAAGTACTAATTCCGGCTTTTCCCGTATGCAAGGAACAGGACGTCTCAAGCCCAGACACTCCAGGGCAATTCAGGGTTTCCAGAGTCTTGGGTACCAGTGTATGAACATTCCTACCCTCAAGGTCCGTTCATACGGATAGGAGTCAGGGCTAGGATTAGTGTTTCCATCGGTGGTGTCAGTTTCCCTTTCCCTAGCTTTGAGGCCTAGTTCCTTTTCCCTTCCCTCCTGTTGTCAGTGTGGTGTTCCCACATCACTATGTGACACCATCAGACTAAAATTAAAATCTTCCTTACCTCTCCTGCACCGCTACGGGTCCGGCGTCGCGCTGCACTGTCACCTGACTGCGTGCAGCATCAGGTCATAGTGTGCGTACTATGTCCTGACGCTGTACGGGGTCAGGACAGGAGTGCAGGCCCTAGCAAGACTACCAGGGAGGCTGAGTATCGGAAGCTCTTGCAGCTCTTCTTCCCTGCTCCCGGCATCTAATGCATACTAGTATTAGCTTTATAAGTAAAAAAAAAAGCCCTCCTTTTCCTTATGTATAAAAATAGTTAGAAAAATGCTGAGTATAATGGGTATTGCTGTATTGGAAAAATCTTGTTATTTGAGACCACAGTGAATGCGAAAATAAGATAAATAAACCATTACATCTCGGTCAAAAGAAAAATCTAAGGTTAAGAGTATGGTAATAAAAAGGCTATTTTATTTTTTATATAAAAAAAAAATTGTATTTTAACCCCTTAGTGACCACCCATACGTGTTTTTACGGCGGTCACTAAGGCTGGGTTCAGACCTGAGCGTCTTTGATATGCGCGTTTAACGAGCGTTTTTGACGAGCGTTTTTTGCAATAGTAAACGCGCGTTTGACGCGCGTTTGTGTGATTGACTGCAATGTCCTATGGCCACAAACGCGCGTCAAAACGCCCCAAAGAAGCTCAAGTACTTGTTTGAGCGTAGGGCGTTTTACAGCGCGTTTTTCAGCGCTGTAAAACGCTCAAGTGAGAACCAGGGCCATAGGGAAGCATTGGTTTTCATGTGTTGAGCGTTTTACAGCGCGTTTGAACGCGCTGTAAAACGCTCAAGTGTGAACCCAGCCTAAGGGGCCTTAGGCGCGTTTTTACGGCAGCGGGGAGCGCGGACCTGGCTCTCACATGAGAGCCGGGGCCCTGCTCTAACAGCCCGGACCGACAAGAGTGCCGATCCGGGCTGTTTAACCCTTTACTTGCCGGGCGCAATGGCGCCCGCTGCATGTAAAGTGGTGACAGAGGGAGCGGACTCCCTCTGTCTCCCATCAGCACCCCGAAAATGCGATCGCGGGGTGCTGATGTGTTGGGAAGCTTACCTTGCTTCCGATCAGGGCCCTGAGCCTGTCTTCAATTGTCTCCAGCAGGTTGTGCCTCTCTGGCGCAGCCTGCTGGTCAATGTTTGAATAGCATTGCTATTGAAATGCAATGCATTATAGAGATAATGCATTACATTTTAAAAGCAATCAAAATACTGTATATTATAGTCCCCTTGTGGGACTATTAAGTAGTAAAAAAAAAAATAGAAAAAAAATACACATTTATAAAATTTTAAAAATTCCATAAAATAAAGTTTTTTTTCCGTTGAAAATACGCTTTTCAATGAAAAAAATTGCAAAAAGATGTTTGGTATTGCCGCGTCCGTAACGACCGGGACTACATAAATATTACATAAATTATCCCCTATGGTGAACGCCGTAAAAATAAAAAGACAGAATTTCAAATTTATTCTTAGTTTCCACCGAAAAAAACGTAATAAGTGATCAAAAAGCGGCATTTACTCCAAAATCATACCAATGAAAAATACAAGTAGTCTTTCAAAAAAAAAAAAAAAAGTTATGGGTCTTGTGAAGTGGCAATGCAAAATCATTTTTTTGGTTAATAAAAGGGGTTTTATTGCAAAGAAAGTAGTAAAACGTAAACAAAATTAAGTATTTAGTATCACTGTAATCGTACTGACCCAGAGAATATCGTACTGACCCAGAGAATAAAGATATTATGTTATTTGTACCGAAAAATGAACGCCATAAAATTTATAATGTAAAAACACAGTGGCAGTATTGCTATTTTTCCCCATCTCCCTCCCAGAAAGAGTTAATAAAAGTTAATCAGAAAGTTGTGTACCCCAAAATGGAGCCATTAAAAACGACAACTTGTCCCGTAAAAAATAAGCCCTCATTAAGCTATATAGACGAAAAAATAAAGTTATAGCTCTTGGAACGAGACCATGAAAAAAGGAAAAAAAACGCTTGGTCATAAAGGCCCAAACAGGCTTGGTCACTAAGGGGTTAAAAGTAATTAAGCATAACAAAAACTGTATACGTTTGGTATCTGCATTATAGTACTGACCCACAGAATAAAGTTAAAGGTGTTTACCGATCTTGTCTTTTCATGGCCAAGATGGGAATAACCTACAGTAAGCAGGAGTAACCTGAAAGTTATGGGGAAAAGGGTAGCTTACTTCTTCACTGTTTGCATTGCTTGCATTCACTGCTATGGGAGTTGTGGAGACAGCGGAGCTCTTGCTGTTGGGGAATTTCCATAACTCTTCATCCCCATGCCAGCGCTTACTGTTAGTTATTCCCTTTAACACGTCAGTTGTACTGCACAGTGAATACCATGAAAACGAAACCCTGAAAACAGTGGCAGAATGCTGGTTCTCATACAATCACCCCAACATTTTTTAAGATAATTAAAACTTTTAGATGTACCCGAAAATGGTGGCATTAAAAATAGAATCCGTTCCACCCAAAAACAAGCCCTCATATGACTATTGTGGAGTCGCATAAAACTCCTTTTCAATACTATACAGAGCGAGCGCTCCTCCGTACAGTATTAGTGCATTGGCTCCGATGAGCCGAAGTTATTGCTTGTTGAGACTTTGCGTAATAACTTCACAAATTGATTTCTACTGTAAAAAACCTGTGGTACCTTGGAACCGAACCAGAGTTCGGGAAATGTTTTTTTTTTTTTTTTACAATAGAAATCAATTTATGAAGTTTTTCCGCAAACTCCCACGAGACTTCGCGAAATAATAACTTCGGTTCATCGGAGCCAATACATTCTAATACTGTACGAAGCACTCGCTCCATACAGTATTGAAACAAAGTTTTATACGAATCCATCCGAAGTTGATTCGCTCATCCCTAATGACTATGTTGACAGAAATGCAGAGATGAAAAAAATAAATAAATTAAGCTATGGCCTTAACCCGTAGAGGACCAGCGCGGTACATGTACGGTGCGCTGATCGTGCGGGTTCAGGAGCTGGGTCCGTCTGATTAGCAGCAGCGGTCCGGCAGTCACTGATAGCCAGACCCCTGCTGCATGCGCCAGCATCGGTGAAATCACCGATGCCGGCGCATTAACCCTTGATGTGCCGTGGTCAGCGCTGACCGCGGCACATGCGATGTCCTCACGGGAATTGAAGCTGCCATTGGGTCCCTGTGCTGCTGTGACGGGGACCCGATGGCATGGAAGGCAGCGCGATGCCTTCCTTTGGCACCGGGGCTGCCTTCCGGTAGAGAGCCTGTGAGATCCAGCCCCCTGTAATACACACTATTACACATACAGCCAATGCATTCCAATACAGAAGTATTGGAATGCATTGTAAAGGGGATCAGACCCCCAAATGTTGAAGTCCCAAAGTGGGACAAAAAAATTCAAGTGAAAAGAAAAGTTGAAAAAATAGTTTTCCACCCCAAAAATTAAAAGTTTCTAGAAAGTAATTTCCCCCAAATAAAGTAAAAATTGAAGAAAAAAAAAAGAAAAAGACATATTGGGTATCGCCTCGTCCGTATCAACCGGCTCTATAAACATATCACATGACCTAACCCCTCAGATGAACACCGTCAAAAAATAGAAACTGCTAAATAAATAAAAAAATTGTCACCTTTACATCACTAAAAGTACAACATCAAGCGATCAAAAAGGCGTATGCCCGCCAAAATAGTACCAATCTAACCGTCACCTCAAAAATGAGCCCCTACCTAAGACGATCGCCCAAAAAATAAAAAAAAACTATGGCTCAGAATATGGAGACACTAAAACATTGTTTTTTTTGTTTTTTAAAGGGAATCTGTCACCTGCTGTCACCATTGCCATGTTCACTAAAGTACCTTATTTCCTGCAGTCGTCTTCTTACTTTATTTCGTTTTGTCATTTTGATAAAAAAAAGCCCTTTTTATGATATGCTAATGAAGCTCCAAGGTGCCCAGAGGGATGTTTTTTTTCCTCTCTGGTGCCCAGTGACGCCCCCCTGCAGGGCCCAGCCCGCCTTAATTTGAATCCCAAGAACGCCTCCTGATCCTGAAATAACCTCCCACAGCCCCGGCAAACGTTTCCGCCCCCTCCCCACGTCATCTTCTACCTTCTAGAAATGCCCCGTCCTTCCTGTCGGCGGCCAGAAATCTTGCACAGGCGCAGTACCGTCTGCGGCCTGCGCGATCATCAAGCTCCTGAAGGCAACAGCCTCAAAAGTTTCACTGGGCATGCGCCGAGCCCAGTGACGTAATCTGAGCACGTTGCCCTGAGGAGGTTGATGATCGCGCAGGCCGCAGGCGGTACAGCGCCTTCGCGAGAATTCTGGCCACAGACAGGAAGGAGGACGGGGCATTTCTAGAAGGTAGAAAATGACGTGGGGAGGGGGCGAAACCGTTTGCCGGGGCTGTGGGAGGTTATTTCAGGATCAGGAGGCGTTCTTGGGATTCAAATTAAGGCGGGCTGGGCACTGCAGGGGGGCGTCACTGGGCACCAGAGAGGAAAAAAACGCCCCTCTGGGCACCTTGGAGCTTCATTAGCATATCATAAAAAGGGCTTTTTTATCAAAATGACAAAACGAAATAAAGTAAGAAGATGACTGCAGGAAATAAGGTACTTTAGTGAACATGGCAATGGTGACAGCTTAAAATGCTAAAAGCAGGTGACAGATTCCCTTTAAATGCTATTATTGTGTAAAACTTGAGTAAATAAAAAAAAAAGTATACATATTGGGTATTGCCACGTCCATAAGAACCTGCTCTATAAAAATATCACATGACCTAATACCTCAGGTGAACACCGTAAAAAAATAAATATACAAACTGTATAAAAAAAAGCAATTTTTTATTACCTTACATCACAAAAAGTGTAATGGCAAGCGATCAAAAAGTCATATGCACCCTATAATAGTACCAATCAAACAGTCATCTCATCCTGAAAAAAATGAGCCCCTACAGAAGACAGTCGCCAAAAAAATTAATGAAACCGGCTTTCAGAATGTGGAGACAGTAAAAAAAAAAAAAAATTTTTTTAAAATGCTTTTTCAGTTTTACATAAACAACTAAAGTAGTCATATTTTGGTATTGTCGCGTCCGTAACAACCTGCTCTATAAAAATACCACATGATCTAACCTGTCAGATGAATGTTGTAAATAACAAAAAATAAAAACGGCCAAAACAGCTATTTGTTACCTTGCCTAACAAAAAGTGTAATATAGAGCAAACAAAAATCATATGTACCCTAATATAGTACCAACAAAACTGCCACCTTATCCCGTAGCTTCCAAAATTGGGTCACTTTTGTGGAGTTTCTACTCTAGGGGTGTATCAAGGGGGTCTTCAAATGTGACATGGTAGCTTAAAATTATCCCAGTGAAATCTGCTTTCCAAAAACCATATGGCATTCCTTTCCTTCTGCGCAATACCGAGTGCCCATACAGCAGTGTACGACCACATATGGGGTGTTTCTATAAACTGCAGAATCAGGGCCATAAATATTGAGTTTTATTTGGCTGTTAACCCTTGCTTTGTAACTGGAAAAAATGGATTCAAATAAAATCTGCCCAAAAAGTGAAATTTTGACATTTTACCTCTTATTTCCATTAATTCTTGTGGAACACCTAAAGGGTTAACAAAGTTTGTAAAATCAGTTGTGTAGAGGGGTGTAGTTTCTAAAATGGGGTCATTTTTGGGTGGTTTCTATTATGTAAGCCTCAAAGTGACTTCAGACCTGAACTGGTCCTTAAAGTGGGTTTTGGAAATTTTCAGAAAAATTTAAAGATTTGCTTCTAAACTTCTAAGCCTTGTAACGTCCTCAAAAATAAAATGGCATTCACAAAATGATCCAAACATGAAGTAGACATATGGGGAATGTAAAGTAATAACTATTTTTGGAGGTATTACTATCTATTATAAAAGTAGAGAAATTGAAATTTGGAAATTTGCAAATTTTTCCAAATCTTTGGTAAATTTGTCCTTTTTTTTTTTTTACTCAATTTTACCACTGTCATGAAGTACAATATGTGATGAGAAAACAATCTCCGAATGGCTTGGATAAGTTAAAAGCGGTTTTAAAGTTATCACCACATAAAGTGACATGTCAGATTTGCAAAAAATGGCCTGGTCCTTAAGGTGAAAAATGGCAGGGTCCTGAAGGGGTTAAAGGGGCTTTACCATAATTTAATCTTTACATTTCTCAGTGGTGTGTCCTTTCTGTAGCAGCTCTCTCCCTGTGTCCTACCTTTTGACTATAGATAGGGTTGCAATGGAGGATGAAACTGAGCAAGTGCATACACCTGAGCAATGTTACTAGGGTTGATTTTCAGGCTCTATATCTCACCATTTCACTACAGCTTCGATCCGTTATTTTATAGACAATCATCTTGGCTATCTCATGCATAAATTGGACTAGCAACTATTTAGCATATGATTAGTTATGCAGATTCTTGTCATGTAACTGCATTGTTACTGTTTTGCTCCTAAAATTCTACATTTTTAATTTTCATTATTTTGTTAGTATTTCGTAAATCCACCTTTTTTAGCTTTCAACACTGCCTGAATCCTTCTGGGCATGCTCTCGATCAGATTCACACGTTCCCAATGTTGGTACATACTGGTCGACTAACTTAGGTAACAATACAGCTTTTTCTTCAACTCTACCCACAAGTATTTCTTTGTGTTGAGGTCTGGGGACTGTGGGGGGGCCAATCCAGCACCTTTACTTCATTGTCATTGAACCATTTCTTCGCCAATCTCGACGTGTGCTTCGGATTGTTGTCCTGCTGGAACACTATATGGTCCTCTTCATACCCATAGTACTCGTGTACGAAGTAACTCTTCTTGTAGGATACTCGCATGTAGCTCAGCACTGAGACCACCATAGATATCCTGCTCATGTATCCGACGGCTTTGACTATGAAACAACCCCATATCATCAGGCTTCCTTCCCCGAACTTGATGGTTCATTCAGTTTCTTAATCTGTTAGCTCTTTTTTCCCTTCCAGACCCATTTGAGCCCAGTCTATTGACTTTCATCCCATCTGTCAAAATCACCCATTTCCAATCTTCTACTTGTCCACTGTTCGTACTTTTTGGTGAACTAAAGCCAACGCTTCTTATGACAATATTGAAGTTGAGGCTTCTTCACCTTTTTTCGGGCCACCATTGCAGACTTGTGTAATGCACATCGCTTGCATGGACGTCTGTGATCTCACTATTACGAAGCATACGAGCCACCTCCATCTCGCACCTGAACTGATAGACCTTGTGATGAGCCAACTTGTTGACTCCAATATTTTGCCTGGATGTCCACCTCTTGGCTTTGGAATGGGTGAATGGACTTAATTTCGTATTCTTCCAACTGTCATGGCACTCACATGATGCAGTTTGGCAATTTTCTTGGCTGAAATACCGCTATCGATGGGCTTGATGATGCGGTTTCTCTTTTCTTGGAAAATATTCTTCATGGCTGCTCCTGGATTCAAACCAGTGACCTTTCACTCGGGAATAAAACGGATAACACACTGAGCTATTAGGGAATGTGAGAACAGGTTGTAAGTTGTAGAATACAAGAAGAAAAAGATTGTTCCACCACCAGGAGCAGTAACAATGCAGTTAGATGACAATAGCACACCATTAATTTCTGTGGGACCATCCACACATGTAGCCCTTAGAATATAGAGTAAGTCTTATTCTTGTGCGTTTTTATGGATGGGAATGAGAAAAATAAGGAATTCACACGCAAGCGATCTGTATATTGCAGGTCTGATTTTTACAAACAAAATACAGACAGACGTGTGAAAGTTCTACTTCAGTTTACTTTAGTGTTATTTACAAATCTGTCAAGTTCTTGCATCTTTTCCACTTGGATGTCATCAGTTTTTGATACACCGCATGCTGATGCATGCTGACAGCTGATGCTGTCCATCAGCGGTCAAGGGTTTTGGTTTTTTTGTTTGTTTTTTCTCCTTTTTTTTTGTTTTTTTTCTGACTGACTCGAATGGAAAAATTGCTGCAGATAAAGCATGCTGAGATTTTCCTGAAAGGACACATGGTCAGTGAATAAACCTATCTATGACTTAAAATGTTGGTGTCAGTCGTTTTGCTGTCCTTTGTAAAAATGGACTGCATCTGGATGCAAACATCGTCCGTGTGAAATTAGCCTAAATCAGGGATCAGCAACCTTCAGCTCTCCAGCTGCTGTGAAACTACAACTCCCAGCATGCAAACATGCTCATCTGTTATTCGAACTCACATAGAAGTGAATGAAGTACTGTGGGACATGGTAACATAGTATATAAGGCTACTTTCACACTAGCGTTCGGGGCTCCGCCTGTGAGCTCCGTTTGAAGGGGCTCACAAGCGGCCCCGAACGCATCCGTACTGCCCCAATGCATTCTGAGTGGATGCGGATCCGCTCAGAATGCATCAGTCTAGCAGCGTTCAGCCTCCGCTCCGCTCAGCAAGCGGACACCTGAACACTGCTTGCAGCGTTCGGGTGTCCGCCTGGCCGTGCGGAGGCAAACGGATCCGTCCAGACTTACAATGTAAGTCAATGGGGACGGATCCGTTTGAATTTGACACTATATGGCTCAATTTTCAAACTGATCCGTCCCCCATTGACTTTCAATGTAAAGTCTGGACGGATCCGTCTGAAGCTACTTTTGAATTTTTTCTACAATATAATGCAGACAGATCCGTTCTGAACGGATCCAAAGTCTGTATTATATGAGCGGATCCGTCTGGGCAGACCCCAGACGGATCCGCTCTGAACGCTAGTGTGAAAGTAGCCTAAGGCTGAAAAAAGACATCGGTCCATCCAGTTCAGCCTGTTATCCTGCAAGTTGATCCAGATTAAGGCCTCATGCACACGGTTGTGGAACACAGCCGTGAGCGGTCTGTGGTATCCTGGCCTGGCATCCTGCTGAGAGCAGGAGCACACGCAGTCATTGGTTGCTATGACGCCGTGCGCTTCATGCCGCCACTGCACTACAGTAATACACTGGTATGATCTATACGAGTGTATTACTGTAGTGCAGCGGCGTCATAGCAACCAATGACTCCGTGCGCTCCTGGTCTCAGCAGGATGCCAGGCCGGGATACCATGGACACGGCCGTGTGCATGAGGTCTGAGGCAAAAAAAAGCTGTGAGGTAGAAGCCAATTTTCCCCACTTTGGAGTCGGGAAGGAATTTTTTTCCCCTAATCAGGAAATCAGAATAACTCCCTGGGAGTTGTAGTTTCGGAACAGCTGGGGTGCCTGAGGTTGCTGATTCCTCCCCTAAATGTTTATTTGGGCTATAATGATAAAACTAATTTTTAGACCATTATTGAAAGTTTGTGCTGTGAACCCAGTTTCATTGTTGAATTTACTATGAAATTTTGCATCTGTTTGTGTTTTAGCATTTGCATTTATGGTGGTGGAGATCGTAAAAACCAAATAAATTTGGTTACAAAGGGAGTGGATATTATTATTGCCACTCCAGGGAGGCTAAACGACTTGCAGATGAACAACTTTGTTACTCTAAAAAGTATAACCTACTTGGTGAGTTTTTGGTTTGTTTTTTGTATGAAACTTTAGAAGACATATCTGCAGAAATTGCCTTACTGTAAGGATAAAACATCCGTAATAAGGTATACATCAAGAGCGCCACTATTGGGCCTCCTTCACATACCGTGGATATAAAAAGTCCACACACCCCTGTTTAAAATGTCATGTTTCTGTGATGTAAAAAAATGAGACAGATAAATAATTTCAGATCGTTTTCCACCTTTAATGTGACCTATAAACTGTACAACTCAATTGAAAAACAAACTGAAATCTTTTAGGTAGAGGGAAGAAAAAATATATGGTTGGATAAGTCTGCACACCCTTAAACTAATACTTTGTTGAAGCACCTTTTGATTTTATTACAGCACTCAGTCTTTTTGGGTATGAGTCTATCAGCATGGCACATTTTGACTTGGCAAGATTTGCCCACTTTTCTTTGCAAAAACACTCCAAATCTGTCAGATTGCGAGGGCATCTCCTGTGCACAGCCCTCTTCAGATCACCCCACAGATTTTCAATCGGATTCAGGTCTGGGCTCTGGCTGGGCCATTCCAAAACTTTAATCTTCTTCTGGTGAAGCCATTCCTTTGTTGATTTGGATGTATGCTTTGGGTCGTTGTCATGCTGAAAGATGAAGTTCCTCTTCATGTTCAGCTTTCTAGCAGAAGCCTGAAGGTTTTGTGCCAATATTGACTGCTATTTGGAGCTGTTCATAATTCCCTCTAGCTTAACTAAGGCCCCAGTTCCAGCTGTAGAAAAACAGCCCCCAAGCATGATGCTGCCACCACCATGCTTCGCTGTGGGTATGGTGTTCTTTTGGTGATGTGCAGTGTTGTTTTTGCGCCAAACATATCTTTTGGAATTATGGCCAAAAAGTTCAACCTTGGTTTCATCAGGCCATAACACCTCTTCCCACATGCTTTTGGGAGACTTCAGATGTGTTTTTGAAAAATGTAGCCTGGCTTGGATGTTTTTGTTCATAAGAAAAGGCTTTCGTCTTGCCACTCTACCCCATAGCCCAGACATATGAAGAATACAGGAGATTGTTGTCACATGTACCACACAGACAGTACTTGGCAGATATTCCTTTGACTTGGCAAAATATGTAACGCCCCCCTGCAGTGCCCAGTCTGCCTTTTATTTCAAGCCCAGCACGCCTCCTCATAAATTAATTTACTCCCACATCGGAGTCGAACGGCGCCGCCCCCTCCGCTACGTCATGTAATTTATTCACCCCACGATCCTTGCATCCTCCTTTCTTTCCCCAGAAATCTTGCGCAGCCGCAGTATCGCCGACTGCCTGTGCCTGTACAATACTACGGCTCCTGAGGCAACTGTGCTCTGATTACGTCACTGGGCTCTGCGCATGCCCAGTGACACTATTGAGGCTTTTGCAAGCAGTCGGCGATACTGCGGCTGTGCGAGATTTCTGGGGAAAGTAAGGAGGACACAAGGATCGTGGGGTGAATAAATTACATGACGTAGCGGAGGGGGCGCCGCCGTTCGGCTCCGATGTGGGAGTAAATTCATTTATGAGGAAGCGTGCTGGGCTTGAAATAAAGGCCGGCTGGGCACTGCAGGGGGGCGTTACTGGGCACTAGAGAAGAGGAATAACGCCCCTCTGGGCACCTTGAAGCTTAATTAGCATATTTGAAAAATCGCTTTTTGATCAAAATGAAAATTTGAATAAAAGAAAGACCCTTGCTGGAATGAAGGTACTTTATTGAACATTGCAATGTTAACAGTTTAATATGCTCAAACTAGATGACAGATTCCCTTTAAAGTTTCAGTCTCTGGCAGGGAAATTTTTGTCACACATTGCACCAAATTTATGAAAATAGTGGTTGTAGTATGATACATTTAGCTCAACTTGCTAGACATATTGGACAGTTCTCTCTTCTTACACCAACTTATTGCAGCATATACTGTAAGCAATATTTGCATATCGTTAATAAATTTGGTTCATTTTCCATCTTGGCCACATCCCATTTTCAGGACTTGAACACCTTAAAGGGAGTCTGTCACCACATTTGGGCATATTAGACTGATCAAATAGTGTTATGTGCCACCCAGAACTTAAAAACGGTACCTTTGTTGTAGAAAACGGACCTTTCTTTTAGCCGAAAATGAACTTTTAACATTATGTTAATGAGCCCTCTCAAGTGCCCAGGGCGGCGTCTCAATCCTCCGAGCCCCAGGCAGCACCTCCTCCACGGCTCATAACCCCGCCCTCCGTGTGCCTCTGCCCGCCCGTTTACTCCCCTCCTCTGTCCTTTTCCACTGCAGCTGCGCGGTCAAATTCGTAGCGGGCGCATGCGCAGTAGGTATTGCGATGCCCTGCCAGGAGCGGGCATCGCATTGCGCATGCGCCCGCTACGAATTTGACCGCGCAGCTGCAGTGGAAAAGGAGAGAGGAGGAGGAGAGTAAACGGGCGGGCAGAGGCACACGGAGGGCGGGGTTATGAGCCGTGGAGGAGGTGCTGCCTGGGGCTCGGAGGATTGAGACGCCGCCCTGGGCACTTGAGAGGGCTCATTAACATAATGTTAAAAGTTCATTTTCGGCTAAAAGAAAGGTCCGTTTTCTACAACAAAGGTACAGTTTTTAAGTTCTGGGTGGCACATATAACACTATTTGATCAGTCTAATATGCCCAAATGTGGTGACAGACTCCCTTTAATGACCCATCATATAACCATCATGAGTGGGTGGGGCATGTATGAAGCTGGCTCACGAGGTGGTCCCGCTTCATATGTGGCTGTTGGCGGCTTTATAATACAGCAGATACCCAGCCGCAATGACCGGGATTGAACATAACTCTGACCCCAGTCATTTGACCCCTTCGGATGCCATCCTCAGTAGCTACAGCAGTATCTAAATGGCTAGTCAGAAGGAGGGGGCTCGCTCTGTCCTCTAATTGCAGTCCTTATAGTGAATCGTGGGGCTCTCATGAACGTGAAGGTTCCCAGCGCGGTCATATCTAAATGCCCGTGAAGCTGTGTCACCTTGTCCCTCAAAAAAATGTAATCAAAAAATTATCAAAAACCCACATGTACCCTAAAATGGTACCAATAAAAACTAGAACTCACCCTGCAAAAAAACAAGCCCTAACACAGCTTTGTAGAAAAAAAGATAAAAGTTTTTGCTGTCAGAATATGGTGATTTTAAAAACTTAGTAAATTTGGTTTTGTTGTAATCATTCAGACCCCTGGAATAAGGTCATGTCATTTTTAGTGCACACTGAAAGCCGTAAAAACAATGACAATTATGGTTGTTTTTATTTCACCCCCCTCCCCCAAAGAATGTTTTCCCATTTTCCAATAAAATTTATGGTAAGTTAAATGGTGCCATTAAGAATACACTTTGCCCTGCAACAAAGAAACCCTCATATGATTTTGGAAGTAAGGGAGGAGGAAAACAAAGCTAAGCATTCTTTTGGTTATTAAGGGGTTAAAAATGAGATAGTTGCAATGTATATTGAAACTGCATAAACCGTTCCACACAGGCTTCTCACAGGAGACCAGCTATGTTGTCTGTTATTAATGACCTGTCCCACAGCGATGATGAACAGGATGACTGTGACGCTGTGCTGAGGCATTGTGGGGTTAATAGCATAGAGGAAGAGAAAGCAGATGAAATGCAAACATTAAAGTGCGGTCTGATCATAAGCAGAGCCTGAAATGTATGGGAGTACAATATGTGTAAAAAAAAGTTGAATGCTCGCAGTGTGCACAGCAGAGATTACACTACTGGTACGGCAAGGCTGCCGTTTGCCCGGTGGCCTGCTCTTAACCCATCCGGGCCAAGAAGGGCTTTTGCTTATTGTGCACCAGCTATAATGGAAGTTTGTGACCCTGATCAAGAGGTCCATTAGATTATGTATTTTCTTAATTTACGGGCGCTGTCCTGGTGACAGATTTTCTTTTATGGACGCATAATGTTTGACCTTCCTGCAAGTATGTTGTAGACTCAAGTTATGTCTATAGAAATAGGCTTTGCACGGTGCCACCAATCATCTTTTTCATCCCTGATAGGTTTTAGATGAAGCAGATCGGATGTTGGATATGGGGTTTGAACCACAGATTATGAAAATATTAATTGACATTCGCCCTGACAGGCAAACTGTAATGACTAGGTAAGTGGATTTATCTGATTTATGTCAGAATATAACTTTTTTATTTATTATTATTATTATTTTCACTTTTGCACCTTGTTCGTTAGCTATTTATTAGGGTAAGTACACTACAGTACATACTTCAAATACACTGCTCAAAAAAATAAAGGGAACACTTAAACAACACAATGTAACTCCAAGTCAATCACACTTCTGTGAAATCAAACTGTCCACTTAGGAAGCAACACTGAGTGACAATCAATTTCACATGCTGTTGTGCAAATGGGATAGACAACAGGTGGAAACTATAGGCATTTAGCAAGACAACCCCAATAAAGGAGTGGTTCTGCAGGTGGTGACCACAGACCACTTCTCAGTTCCTATGCTTCCTGGCTGATGTTTTGGTCACTTTTGAATGCTGGCGGTGCTTTCACTCTAGTGGTAGCATGAGACGGAGTCTACAACCCACACAAGTGGCTCAGGTAGTGCAGCTTATCCAGGATGGCACATCAATGCGAGCTGTGGCAAGAAGGTTTGCTGTGTCTGTCAGCGTAGTGTCCATAGCATGGAGGCGCTACCAGGAGACAGGCCAGTACATCAGGAGACGTGGAGGAGGGCAACAACCGAGCAGCAGGACCGCTACCTCCTCCTTGCACAAAGGCGGAACAGGAGGAGCACTGCCAGAGCCCTACAAAATGACCTCTAGCAGGCCACAAATGTGCATGTGTCTGCTCAAACGGTCAGAAACAGACTCCATGAGGGTGATATGAGGGCCCGACGTACACAGGTGGGGGTTGTGCTTACAGCCCAACACCGTGCAGGACGTTTGGCATTTGCCAGAGAACACCAAGATTGGCAAATTCGCCACTGGCGCTCTGTGCTCTTCACAGATGAAAGCAGGTTCACACTGAGCACATGTGACAGAGTCTGGAGACGCCGTGGAGAACGTTCTGCTGCCTGCAACATCCTCCAGCATGACCAGTTTGGCATTGGGTCAGTAATGGTGTGGGGTGGCATTTCTTTGGAGGGCCGCACAGCCCTCCATGTGCTCGCCAGAGGTAGCCTGACTGCCATTAGGTACCGAGATGAGATCCTCAGACCCCTTGTGAGACCATATGCTGGTGCGGTTGGCCCTGGGTTCCTCCTAATGCAAGACAATGCTAGACCTCATGTGGCTGGAGTGTGTCAGCAGTTCCTGCAAGACAAAGGCATTGATGCTATGGACTGGCCCGTCCGTTCCCCAGACCTGAATCCAATTGAGCACATCTGGGACATGATGTCTCGCTCTATCCACCAACGTCACATTGCACCACAGACTGTCCAGGAGTTGGCAGATGCTTTAGTCCAGGTCTGGGAGGAGATCCCTCAGGAGACCGTCCGCCACCTCATCAGGGGCATGCACAGGCGTTGTAGGGAGGTCATACAGGCACGTGGAGGCCACACACACTACTGAGCCTCATTTTGACTTGTTTTAAGGACATTACATCAAAGTTGGATCAGCCTGTAGTGTATTTTTCCACTTTAATTTTGAGGGTGACTTCAAATCCAGACCTCCATGGGTTGAAAAATTTGATTTCCATTTTTTAATTTGTGTGATTTTGTTGTCAGCACATTCAACTATGTAAAGAACAAAGTATTTCAGAAGAATATTTATTTTATTCAGATCTAGGATGTTATTTTTGTGTTCCCTTTATTTTTTTGTGCAGTGTAATATGAGAGAGAATATAGAGTATACTGTCCCATGCTGGCAATTGTAGTTTTGCAACAGCTGGAGAGCCTCAGGTTGGCCCATCCCTGCTCTAGATTTTTGGGCTTTGGGACATGTATCTGAGTTATACATTTGGATGCAGTTGTATATATTAGAAATGCACATGCACTTCTGGGCTGAAGAGTTAGCCATTAGCAGGTTTGTTTTGATACCCCATAGGCGCTACACGTTCCAGAACTAAACAGGGAAGCATGGAAACAAATAGCAACCATATGCTACCGTATAGTTACTCAGTTCTGTACATTTGCTTTACTTTTAGTGTACCTTTTAACTGTATTAATAAATGTGGTGACTGCTGACCAGTGAAATTACTGATGTATTCAGCTGTAAATGTTTTGTAAGGGGTCCAATAAAAGTTGCTAACATTTGCTTATCTCACTGTTGGGACAAAAACTGTCAATCAAGTTAGGCCTCTTTCACACTTGCGTTGTTGGGATCCGGCGTGCACTTCCGTTGCCGGAGGTGCCCGCCGGATCTGGAAAAACGCAAGTGTACTGAAAGCATTTGAAGACGGAACAGTCTTCCAAATGCTTTCAGTGTTACTATGGCACCCAGGACGCTATTAAAGTCCTGGTTGCCATAGTAGGAGCGGGGAGCAGCATACTTAGTCCGTGCGGCTCCCGGGGCGCTCCAGAATGACGTCAGAGCGCCCCATGCGCATGGATGACGTGATCCATGCGATCACATGATCCATGCGCTTGGGGCGCCCTGACGTCACTCTGAAGCGCCCCGGGAGCCGCACGGACTGTAAGTATGCTGCTCCCCTGCTCCCCACTACGCTTTACCATGGCTGCCAGGACTTTAGCGTCCCGGCAGCCATGGTAACCATTCAGAAAAAGCTAAATGTCGGCTCCGGCAATGCGCCGAAACGACGTTTAGTTTAAGGCCGGATCCGGATCAATGCCTTCCAATGGGCATTAATTCCGGATCCGGCCTTGCGGCAAGTGTTCCGGATTTTTGGCCGGAGCAAAAAGCGCAGCATGCTGCGGTATTTTCTCCGGCCAAAAAACGTTCCGTTCCGGAACTGAAGACCTCCTGATGCATCCTTAACGGATTTCTCTCCATTCAGAATGCATTAGGATAATCCTGATCAGGATTCTTCCGGCATAGAGCCCCGACGACGGAACTCTATGCCGGAAGACAAGAACGCAAGTGTGAAAGAGCCCTAAGCCATACTGCCTCTGTGCATTGCCCTAAAAGCTACTAGAAGAATGGATCATATTCAGAAGTATGGGTAATGGCAGCATGCATGTACCATATTTTGTTTTCTTCATTCGTAGTGCAACCTGGCCAGAAGGAGTTCGTCGTTTGTCCAATTCATATTTAAAGGACCCAATGATGGTGTATGTTGGGACTCTGGATTTAGCTGTAAGCTTATTTTTTCATCCCCCTTCCCCCCTCCTTCCTGTTTGTAGTGTTAACAACAAAGCAACCAACTGGAACCTGTTAGATCCCTGCTCCGGTGCTCCCCGGAGGTCTGTTTACTTGGCTTTAACTATGATGTGTGTGTCTAACTACATGGTCTCTGCAACCAATTACTAGCCGTGGTGGTGCAATTGGCTGCAGAGGTGACTCACGGAGGCCATTTATCACCAGTGTACTGGCATAGTTTATAGTATGTTAGAAATACAGGGGGAGATTTATCCCCGGGGTTTTAATCCGGTCTTTGAAATCTCCTGCACTGCTGGGGGATGCAACTAATTTACAACGTCATAAATTAGTCACATTCTCCGGCACTCCATGTGCCAAAGAGAAATCTACAGCAATTCAGAGCTGCCATAGATATCTGTCCTTCATTTGTGCCTGAAAACAAATGCAAATGAAGATAGGCTGGCCCCACTCGTGGCACGACAACTTTTTAAAAGCGGCGCAGAAACACCACTTGTAGCAAAATTTGTCACAAATGGGTGTTTAAGAGGCGCAAGGAGATGATAAATCTTCCCGCAGTCCAGTAGCATTTAGAGATTTCAAGTAGTCAAATGCGATGTATCTTGTATTAGCAAGAGAATTTAAATGGTCTGCAACTTATTTGCTCATTATTTATAAAAGACAGACCGTATCTTCCCGCCGTCGTTATTTGCTCCAGTAATTTATTATTGACGTCTCAGTGATGACACATCCCTCAGCACTTAACAGACAGTCATTACTCACTATCCCCAGTGGGGCTCAGAATCTAAACTTTCTCTAAGGTTTCTTTCGCACGTCCGTTTACGGGACGTTTTTTGCGTTCCGTATACGGTCCATATGCGGAACCATTCATTTCAATGGTTCCGCAAAAAAAAGGAATGTATTCAGTTTCCATTTTTCCGTTCCGTTGAAAGATAGAACGTGTCCTATTATTGCCCGCAAATCATATTCCGTGGCTCCATTCAAGTCAATGGGTCCGCAAAAAAACTGAACACATACGGAAATTCATCTGTATGTCTTCCGTATTGTTCCGTTTTTGCGGAACAGTCTATTGAAAATTTTATGCCCAGCCAAATTTTTTCTATGTTATTACTGTATAGGCCATACGGAAAAACGGAATGGAAACGGAAATACAACGGAAACAAAAAACGGAACAACAGATCCGTGAAAAATGGACCGCAAAACACTGAAAAAGCCATACGGTCGTGTTAAAGAGGCCTAAACCAGTGTACTGGGGATATCCATGCAGACACAGGGGGAGCATACTAACTCCATGCATAGGTTGCCTTAGGTCCTGGGCTTGAATCCAACCAAAGTGCTGCAAGAGATTTGTACTAACCACACTCGAAATATAGAGAATAAGACATGAAGAATGCTTCTCACTATGTGTTGATTCATAATTTTGGTCTGTTGCATATTCTTTTCAGCTTTTTAGTATTCTCGCGTGCATTAATGCTCATTCTATTTCTCTAGGCTGTCAATACAGTTGAGCAGAAAGTTCTAGTTATCGCAGAAGAGGAGAAGAGAGCGTTCATGCTACATTTTATCGATTCCTTAAAACCTGAAAATAAAGTCATCATATTTGTGGGAAAGAAGCTGATGTATGTTTGCTATGCTAAACCCTTGTTTGTTTGAACTTTAAAGAAACCACACTGCTGTGTACACATGCCTGAGTGAAATGCTGATTTTCTGAATGGCAATATGTATGTTGAAGTAACACCTTTTTGGTTAGCTTTGTTACCAGACAAAATACCATGAGTAATCTATAGCTTGCATGGTTCAGTATGTGATTTCTGTGCTAGGGTTGAGTTAGTTTTTTTGTTTAATCATTTAGCACAGGACCATGTTATATGGCTGTTGCTTCTCCTTCTCACCAACTTATACACATTCACACTGTGTAGAGATAATATAGAGTGCTACGTCTCACTACTTATGTGGTTAGCCACAAACATTTTAATGAATTGAAATAGTCATTTAAAAAAAAAAAAATTTTTGTTCAGGCAGTTAACTGGGAAACAGACATAGCTAAAGACACACACACACCACACACACACACCCACCACACACCACCCCCACACCCCACCACCACACCACCACCAACACACACACACACACACCCCACCACCAACACACACACACACACACACCCCACCCACACACACACACACCCCACCCCCACACACACACACACACCACCCCCATACTTTAACCCTCAAGGCAGAAAGGAACAGAGCAGCTCAGCTCCTCTATGACCTGGCCTGCCAGAGTGCTGCCACAACTGTGTGTCAGACGCTCATTGTGTGACCCTTCTGGTACCACGGGTGAGCTAAAACTAAGAGGATGAAGATGGGTGAGATTTCTGGATTTGGACTAGTATCCTTTCAGCTCTTTCCCCCATGCTGTTCCCTTTCTTCCCTCTCATAAAAAATTCTGCAGCAGCGGTGCTTTGTTCCTCTTTTCATTTCAAGGAGATTTTTGTCCAGGTCCTCTGTTGCAGTGCTTTCCTCTAGCATTTAGAGTTGCTAGGTTGTTGAATCCACTATAAAAGTCTCAAGGATTTTCTCACCGTGTGGTGAGGACTTTCCAAAGGCAAGAAACCGTATTTGTCCAAGACCGATTATAGGACTTGGAAGTGCTTCTTCCAGTGGTGTGAGTAGCGTTAACTCCCTCTTTGTTTTTTTTTTTTTTTGTCTGGGATCCTATTCTTTCTTCGTGTTTTGGACTTGGGGCATGGACTTAGTTCACTCAAGGTTCAGGTCTCTGCTCTACTATTCAATCTTTTCTCCTAGAGGTCGCCCACGAGGCTGTTTCCCATCATCCTCTCACCTGGTTTTTGGATCTTAATTTGGTCCTAGGTTCCTTGCAGTTGGCTCCGTTTGAGCCTTTTAGGGAAATTCACATTTGTTTTGTCCCCAGGAAAGTGACAGTCTTGGTTGCTGTCTCCTCCATCAGATAGGCATCTCAAATGGCCTTTTTTTTTTTTTTTTTTTTTTTTTTTTTCTTTTGCAATTGTCCTTTCCTGGTTCTTAACCAGGATAACAGTGTTCCATTTTGTGCCTTTCTTCCCCAAAGTTGTATCATATCTACTTTTGAATTAAGGCATTGTGTACAGGTGTTCTCCTGTAATCTTGTTCTTCTCCCGCTTTAATGTGAATGTTGTCAGGGCTCCTTGAGTCTATTTGTCTCTAACGTCTTCCGTCCATCAATTGGATTCTTTATTTTTTATTCCGGACATCCCTTGCAATGGGCTGGAGGCCTCTGAGGCCATCTTTGGTGAGGCCTCCCACACCAAGGGAAGGGGTCATAGCTTATTTTACCAGTGCAGTTGTTGGACAATGTGTCTTCAGGTGTGCAAGGCTATGTAGTCTTCACTTCACACCTTAACCAAATTTTACAGGGTGCATACTTTTGCATGCTTGGATTTATATATTTTTTAGGTTACTCACCTGTAAAGATTTTCTGAGTTCTTTGGGGGATAAAGCTAGCACAGAGTTATTAGTTGTTTTGTTCCTTTCTATTGAGTGCCCCATTGATATTTCTCTGGTAGGAGGTGCTAACCTTTTTAGCTCTGTGTGTAGGAGCAAAGTGAAAGTGCAGCCTGGATGGAAAAGATTGCTGTGAGGCTGTGATAATGTAGCATGGCGTGCAAACGGTGCTGCTCATCAGCCAAACCCCACCAGTCCATCCTCTGTGCTTTATTCTGTTAACATCTTCAGCTCTGTGTGTGCAAGAGCTATCGGCTGTGTATAGGATCGTCATTTATGGCACCCAGAGTACAGAGGAGATCTGAGACTGCTCTTTAACTACCTGCTTTGAAGTAACCCATCTAGCTGAGAGTTACGCTGGGTTCACACCTGAGCATACTGGATGGAGCGCTCTGTATGCGCGATTCTACGGCCGTCTCACATACGCAGCTCCTGTGCAAGCGAACGCCCATTGTCGCGCGTTCCTGGAAGTCTATGTACGGGAAAGCGCTACACTATGCCCCAAAGAAGCTCCTGTACTTCTTGGGGCGTAGGGCGTTTTACAGCGCGTTCGTACGCGCTATAAAACGCTCCAATGAGGACCATCCTGTGACCCCCCCCCCCCCCCCCCCCCCCCCCATGTCGGCGATCGCAGCAAACCGCAGGTCAATTCAGACCTGCGGTTTGCAAAGTTTCTGATCCCCGCGGTATGTGACCACGGGGATCAGAAACTTCAAATAACCTTTTATTTCTTGTGCATGGCATTGGGGGACACAGCACCATGGGTATATGTCCAACTACCACTAGTAGGCGACACTAGACCTAAAAAGTGTTGGCTCCTCCCCGTTGGGCTATACCCTGTCCACAGGCACTAGGCTAATCATTCTTGTTCTAGTGTCCGTAGGAGGCAGGCCTGACCTGCCCTTTTTGCGCAGGTCATCCTGTTACTTTATTTTATTTTTTCTTCAATCATTTTTTCTTCTCTGCAGGTTCCGGCCTGCTGCAGGGGTGGCTCCATCGTGTTCCACTTTAGTTGCCCCCCCCCCCCCCCCCCCCCCCCCCCCCCCCAGGCCTGGGCACGTTCACCCCTCTCTCTCTCTCCCTTCCCGGATACCTGCATCTGTTAGCTGTATCCTGACCCCAGAAGCCCCCTGGCCTTCCGTTTTATTTATTTTTTCTCTGTTAGTCGCTTCTCCAGTTCTCTCCCCCACCTGGCCCCCGTTAGTTGCGGCAGCTTCGGATCACTTCCGCGATCGTGGCCGTCCGTCTCCGGCCGCGCTCTACTAATTGAGGCCCCGGCTTTTCGGGCCTACTAGGCCGCAACTCCCCGCCCACTCCTGAGCTTCCCAGGCTTGCTCTGTCTCCTCCCCTCCATGGGGGGAGCCTGGGAGGGGCCTCTCCTGCCTGTCGAATCCAGCTCCTGCGCGGGTTCCCTGCTCTGACTCAGAGGGGCGGTTCTTCCTCCGGCTGCCGGCTCCTTCTCTCACCGGGTCGCCATCTTCTGCTCTCCTGCATGGGGCGCGCTGTACAGCTCCTGCGGTCTGGTAGGCAGCCTCTGGCTGATTTGCTTATGCAGGCTCCTCCCCCCCTCCCCCTTCTCTCAATTGTCTCATTCTCCTGCAGCCCTGACCACCTGATCTATAGCTGCTGCAGCACCTCTTGGGAATGTGGCATCCGGGGCTAGATAGGACAGCCCTGCTGCTCTATAAGGGCCTCCTCTCCCAGCCTCCGTATTTCACGTGCGTCCGTTGTCTACGGAGGTTTCCATGTGGTCTGCTTGTTCCCCCCTCCCACCCTTTTGTGTAGGTCCCCCTGAATGGGCTCCCTCCCTGTCGAACCATGGGAACCTTGCCTGACTCTCCCAATCCCTGGTGGAGTCGCTGGACCGCTACCTTTCCTCGCTGGACGTCCTTCCTGATGAGTCAGGGACAGAACCACTGAGCGCCACACACCTGCCTGGTAGGGGAATTTTCTGCTGATTGCTCTGACATCAGACAGGGTTCCGTAGTTCCTTCTGTGTCCGGGTGTTCCCTTATATTCTCTGCTTAGTTGTACTATATGACAGAGGGCAGTTCCCTTGGACCTTGCTATTGTCTGCGCCTGTCAGGTACTTTCTTCCCCGGGGAGTCTTCTGTATGTCGGTAGCAGCTGGTTTCTACATTTCGTGTAGTCACACCCAGTTTCTTTCATAGCGACTTCGCCATTCCTTATGCATATGGGTGTCTGTCGATTTAGTGGTACAACCCAAGCCGCTGTACTTGCCCTCCCCGGGACAATGTATGCAGATTGCTAGCCACTATTCTTGGAATGGCTAGTTGTCCATGACCAATTCCTTCCCATATGGTGGTTCTTTTCATTTTTTCTTGGATATTATGGCTTTTGTTGTCCTCTGCTGGTTCAGTTCCTGGTTCCTTGTGAGCCCATACCGGGTACTCCTTTCTGGATTCCCTGTCCCCGTTCATTTGACCACACAGATTCTGTATGATAATCGTTGTTTGGGGGGGCCTGGGTTGATTGTTCCCCTTGTAGGTTCCAATAGCCTTGTGAACCTCTTGGGATTTGTGTCTATCTTCCCATCCTCCCACGTCAAGTATCTGGTATTGAGTGGTTTAGTGCTACGGTTTGCATTTCCACCTTATGGGATCCTTCGGGAGGGACTTCCTCCTGTTGGTAGAACCTTCCTCCTTAGACTGTTGGGAGTGCTCTCCTTCTCCTCCCATGTCTCTCAGTCCAGTGTATCCCTGCTGAGATTTCCTGGGCCTGCTTCTGGTCCCCCTTTTTTTTCCATGATACTTCGTTTGGCCAGAGTTTCTCCGGTCTTGCGCTTCTCAGCGATATTTTGTTTTCAGAGGCTCGTTCCTCATCTCCTGATTTTGGGATGCAGGTCTTATCTTTTCTCTTTTCCTGGCATTTACTTACAACCCCCTCCCTTTCCAAGGGTTGGCGGTTTCCCTTAGCGTCTCTGGGGTTTTCTCCTTTCAATAGGGCGCTTAACTTCATAATTTGCTTTGCGGTGAGGGGAGACCTGCTCCGTTCACATGTGAGCCTTGCTATGGCTTCCCTCACTCGTTTGGCCTTCAGTGATTCCATGTTTCCTTGCTCCCCTGGCCTGTCAAGGGTTGGCCACAGGGTGTTTGTGCTTTAGCCTGAGACAATTAGAATATTAGGTAGCTCCAATACGCGGTGCTGTCCTACTTTCTCTCCAGCCTTTGGATGAGCTGGGTGTTCCCCTTTGCCGCCTTCTTGCATTTGGGACTTTCTCCCAGGCATTTGTCCTGGGGTGCTGGCAGTCTTCGCTGTTGCTTCCTTGGGGTTTCTCCCTTGTTATGAGGCTTCTTGCCTATTCCGTGCATTTCTCCTGTTGGGTCACATGGTTCTCCTGCACCTGTATGCCCAACTGGTGGCATGGCTGTTTATTTCCCACCCTCGGGGACTGCTTTGGGACGTCCCATGGTGCTGTGTCCCCCAATGCCATGCACGAGAAAATTGGATTTTTTTTGTACTCACCTTAAAATCCTTTTCTCGTAGTAGGCATTGGGGGACACAGATCCCACCCTATGTTTTTTACTTCCACTTCTCCGGGCTGGTCTCTTGATTTTTCCCGGTACGGGAGTTGTTGGTTCCTTGCCTTTCTTCTCTCTCCTACTGCTTTTGGTACAAACTGATTAGCCTGGTGCCTGTGGAGAGGGTATAGCCCAACGGGGAGGAGCCAACACTTTTTTTTATGTCTAGTGTCGCCTCCTAGTGGTAGTTGGACATATACCCATGGGATGCAGGTCTTATCTTTTCTCTTTTCCTGGCATTTACTTACAACCTGTGTCCCCCAATGCCTACTACGAGAAAAGGATTTTACGGTGAGTAAAAAAAATCTAATTTTTGTAGGTATTACTATGTATTATAGAAGTAAAGAAATTGAAACTTGGAAATTTGCAATTTTTTACAAATTTTTGGTAAATTTGGTATTTTTTTTATAAATAAAAATTTATTTTTTTGACTTCATTTTACCAGTGTCATGAAGTACAATATGTGACGAAAAAACAATCTCAGAATGGCCTGGATAAGTCAGTGTTTTAAAGTTATCACCACTTAAAGTGACACTGGTCAGATTTGCAAAAAATGGCCTGGTCCTTAAGGTGAAATAAGGCTGTGTCCTTAAGGGGTTAAAGGGAGTCTTTCACGCCGATTCACTGTATTAACCTAATAACAGACTTATGTCCACGGCATCCCCCCCTATTAAAACTGTGCTTACCGTATGTTGCTTGCTATCATAGTTCTGCCGAAAAACACTTTTAATCCATATGCAAATTAGGCTGTGAAGGTGCCCAGGTTACGCCGCCCCTGGGCACCTTCACAGCCTAATTTGCATATGGATTAAAAGTGTTTTTCGGCAGAACTATGATAGCAAGCAACATACGGTAAGCACAGTTTTAATAGGGGGGATGCCGTGGACATAAGTCTGTTATTAGGTTAATACGGTGAATCGGCGTGAAAGACTCCCTTTAAAGAGACATTTTGGAAAGGTTTTTTTCAATTTTGTTTGGGGGGGGGGGGTGTTAAAGGGTGTCTCACTTCAGTAAGTGCCATTTATCATGTAGAGAAAGTTAATACAAGCCACTCGCTAATATATTGTTATTATCCATATTGCTTTGCTGGCTGAATTCATTTTTCTATCATATTACACTGCTCGTTTCCATGGTTAGAGACCACCCTGCAATCCATCAGTGGTGGTCGTGCTTGCACACTACAGGAAAAAAGCATCAGCCTTTCTGGTGGCTAGGAACTTGGAAGCGCACATAGGCTGGTGTTTTTTCCTATACTGCAGGCATGACCACCACTGAGGGATTGCAGGGTGGTCTGTAACCATGGAAACGAGCAGTGTATAATGTGATGGAAAAATGAATCCAGCCAGCAAAGGAAGCAATATGGATGACTGCTTGTGTAGTGTAATGTATGCATCTGTGTATATGGAATTGCTAGGTACATGAGACCTAAAGCTTAGATCTTCAATATAAAAAGAGAAAAGAGCTATGAGTTCTGTCAGTAGAGACATTTTCCTGTTGGAGCCTCTTTTATATTTTTCAATGATTGCATATTGGATTATCAATATTATCAAGATAGAGTGCTGATAATAATCTTAACTGCAACATTAGAAGTCCACAGATGTCCTTGCAAGAAGAGATCAGAGCCCATGTAGACAAAGGCTGCTGGAGCACTGAATGTATTTCTAACTGGCAACAGGAAATATGGCTTCCACCAATTCAAATGTAAATCTAATGGTGTGTTCTGGTCCTCCATCTCTACCAAATATGTGTATATCTAAAGGGGTTGTGTCACTTCAGCAAATGGCATTTATTGTAGAGAAAGTTAATACAAGGCACTTACTAATGTATTGTGCTTGTCCATATTGCCTCATTTTTTGGCTTGATTCATTTTTCAATTGCATTATATGGTGCCCATTTTCAGGGGATACGGTCACCTCTGCAGTGCAGATAAGAGGTGGCTGGCACAGGAGCTGCTGCGCATGCATGCATACCTATGCACGGATCCACGTTCCCAAACACCGGAGAGGCCGGTGCCTTTTTCCTATAGTGTTCAAGCAGGGCCACCACTGCTTGATTACAGGGTGATCGTTACCCCTGTATACGAGCAGTGTATAATGTGTTGGAAAAATGAATCCAGCCAGCAAAATGCTGATGTGAGACAACAACCCCTTTAAATCCTACAGAACCAGGACAATTTCCATGTTCAGTTTTTTTTTGTTTTGCTTTTACTCCTAGTGCCATACCTTTTTTTTTTTTTTTTTTTTTTTTTTTTTTGTGTGAGACAAGTTGTACTTTGTATGGTACCATTTACTACTGCAAACCATGTAGTGGGAAGCTGGAGAAAAATTCCAAATGGGGTTCAGTTAGAAAACAAACACTTCCACAGTTTTATGGGTTTGTTTTTACAGTGTTTTCCGTGCTGTAAAACTGACCTGTTCCCTTCATTCTCCAGGACTGTACGGTTGCAACAATATCACATTTTATATAATTTTATTGTGTTTTTAATACTGAAAATAAATATTTAAAAAAATATATTTTTTTTCTTTGTATCGCCTTACTAGAATTTAGAAATTAAAAAATTTTTATTTTTTTTTACAGTTTAAAAAAAGATTCCTCCAGGGAACTTTAACATGCGATCATAAGATTGCTTCTCTCAGACTCTCATGCATTAGCGCTATGTTCCTATGCCCCATCACAGTTAGGGTCTTCATAAGAACATAACTTTGCCATCCTCTGATCCTTCAGGAAACAGAGGCTGCCACAGGGAATGAACGTCTCCTGATCGGCGATGGGGGCAGTCGTTCCATCCCGTTGAAGCACTGTGCTCCTTGGTTTTTGGCTCTCAGATGCCGTGGTCACATTTGAAAGGTTTAAATACCTTGGGCGGAAACACCTATGCCAGCAACATTTTGGATGCTAAAGCTTTTATTCATAGGTGGAAAACAAACAAAAACCAAATTAGAACTGCAGTCACATGCAAAGGGGGCAGTATATTTTCCCGATTGGATGAAAAACTGTTATTGGAATACAGCACAGCATAATGATTCTTTTAAGGAAACAATGGGGGAGATTTATCAAAAGTGGATCAAAGGAAAACTGGCTTAGTTGCCTATAGCAACTAATCAGATTGATCATTTCCTTTTCCAAAAGAGCTCTGAATGAAAGGTGGGATCTGATTGGTTGCTATGGGCAACTAGACACTTTTCTACAAATTTAGATCTCAAGAACTTGGGAAGTGACAAGGCTTCAGGCCAACTAGCACCCTTGTGTTGGACCTACTTATGGTGCCCTGTATGGGTCAGAGAGTGTATGCCACTGGTTTACCTCTTACAGACCTTTTCAATCTGAATTAAGTCTGAATCTTTTGAAAGTAGGCCAATATTTTGACTCTTTCCCCTTTTCTAGTGATAAATCTTTTTGGCGCTTACATTTTCCTTTTCTGGTGCACTATTGAATATCACAGCCTAAGACGAGGTTCTGGCGGGATAGTCAGTTGCAGATTCCAACAAGAAAGGCTGATATATGGCAAAATGCCAGTATTCACGGCAGGCACTCGACGGACCCTATTAAAGAAAATGCCCATATGCTGGATTTGTTGGTTCTGGTATTTTGTTCCTATGCTGGAACAGAATACCAGAATCCTTGCACAGATGTTCTTAGCATTTATTCTTTACCCATTGCTACATTCCTAAAAGGCTGAGATGAACTATCTACTTGCAGAACTTAAGCGAGAAATCATAAATCATGATGTCTAAAGGAAACCCATAACCTGGCTATAGGGAGAAGTGGTAGAAAGAATAATTACAGAGATGTATAAAAAGGCTTCCTGCTCCTGTGTGAATTCTCTCTTCATGGTAGTCACATAGAGATTCTATCAAACAATAGAAAGCATTTTTCAGCTTTGTGTGCCGTTTGTATTTGTGACTCTACTTGCAGACAGATGTTTTTTTCATAGTATAGATAATGTATCTTACTTGATGCATTCTTTGTTCTAGTGTTGACGATTTAGCCAGTGACTTCAGCCTTCAAGGAATTCCTGTTCAGTCTTTACATGGTAATAGAGAGCAATGTGATCGAGAACAAGCACTGGATGATTTTAAAACTGGTGAGATACATTGTATGTTATTTACTGATGTTGTACATGTATCCTAAAATGGGAAGAATGCTGCAGTATGTACTGTTATTTTTCTTCTCAAAGCAATGGACACCCCATTTGTCATGTGATAGATGAGCACTTTGTTACGGTGTTTGTTTTAGCTATTTGTTGACGTTATAATTAAATTCAAAAGGAACTACATTATCTTTGAGGAAACCCCATCCTAAGAAGCATAATGGATATATTCCTGTATACAATCACCTTTTGAATGCAACTGATTTTGATGCCTTCCAAGCTCCGATGTGATTTTGACACCAGATCAAGTTAAAGCACTGGTTGCCTTTTAAAGGGTTTGTGTCATCTCACACATTGGAGGCATATCGCTAGGATATGCCATCAATGTCAGATAGGTGTGACTCCCACCTCTATCTGTAGAACAGAGCCCCCACAGTGAACAGGAGTGCATCATACATACGCAGCGTGCTCTCCATTTACTTCTATGGGAGTTCCGAAAATAGCCACGCAAGCGCACTCCGCACTTTTCCAAAGTCCCATATAAATTAATTGAAAGCACACTTCACAAGTGCAACCATCACTCCATTCCCTTCTATTGGACTGCCAACAGTAGCCAAGCCAGAAACAGTCACATAGAAATGAATGTGGAGCACAATGTGCACGCGCAGCTACCACTCCATTCTCTTCTATTGGGCTGCTGAAAATGGCCGAGCCAGAACCAGTCACATAGACATTAATGGATGGCGGCCTCGCATGCACTATGCGCTATAAATAGGTATGGGTGCCAGAGGTGGGAGACTTGCCCATCTGACATTAGTGGCATGTTAGCAATGAGACAACCCCTTTAAGGAAGTTGAAGCTAAAAAATCTGAAAATATTACATCTTGTAATATATCCTGTTTACTTGTGTTGAGTGAATTGAAGCATCCAAAGTTTAGGAAAAATTCAATTTGCCACAAATCCTAATTTCCTCACACTTTGTGGTTACAAATTAGTGTTTTTTTATTTTTTTTCTAAAATGTCAGCTACAAGTGTTACAAAGTGAAAGTAAGAAGCCCAGGAACGCAAGATCACCCATAATGCTGTGCAGCCATCCAATCCGTAGATGGCCATCTCCTGTGATGTCACAGCCCTATAAAACCCTCATCCTGCGCGGTCTCTGGCATTTCACTGTGAGCTGAGCATAGGGAGAGACATGAAAAGCACTTATGCTTTAGGGACCGTGTTGCAGAAAACTGTTTAACAAAGAATATTTGAGAGGGAGAGTGCAGGGAGATCCGTAGTGAGAGTTTTTTGATACTGTAGGGAGAGTATAGGGAGACAGCAGGGATGCTGCAGGTTGAGTGTAATCGCCACGTGCATCTTGTCCAACTGCTGCCACATTCATAGTTAATCTGTTATTTTACGCTGACTTACTTTGTGTCAGACTCGGTATTAAAGGGATGTCTAATATCTTGCTGCGTGCATCTTGTACAATGGCAGCAGCATTTATAGTTAATCAGTTATTTTATACATAGACTTAGGTTACATTCACACGACCATATTTGTTTTGTGTTCTGCAAATTGTGGATCCGCAAAACATGGATGCCAGCCAGCCCTATGAGAGATATGCCTATTCTTGTCTGCAAATGCAGACAAGAATAGGACATGCTCTATCTTTTTTGCGGCCCCATTTTTCTCTTAACTACTTTATTGGCGCTGCCTCCATTTCTTGATTTTATTCCACTAAGGAGCCATTTGGACACAGCTCTTGCAGGGGCACGCACAGGTTTTTGGCTTTACTGAAGGGAGGGTTGGGCAATATACTGGTATAACTGATATACCGCGGTATTAAGAAATGGGCGATATCACCGTTTCTTAATTACTGCTGTTTTTTAGTGACGTCATAGGGGCAGTCGCACTTGAGTGCTGACTGCCTCTAAAAAGTCGGGTGCACATTACAGCAGTCCCTCCCTCCCCACTGTGACGCCACTGGCCACCATTGAGAGTATTAAGGGAAGGGGCTGTGAAGCTGCTGCTGCGCCACCAATGATTAGAATACTGAGGAGGGCTTGGGGACTGTGGCCACTGTGCCACCAATGCATAAAATTAACCCCTAAATACAAATGCCGCACCTGAGGGGTAATTGACTCAGTTCGCTGGGATCCCTGTCATTGAGGCCGGGTGCCGGCTGTGTGATTCAACCGGCACCCGCTGCCTACATTTGTATTTAGGGGTTAATTAAGAACCCCCCCACCCTCCTTAGTATTCTCATTGGTGGCAGCTTCCGATCGTAGCCCCAGCCGTGAAATCGCGAGGCTCAGATTGGTTACCATGGCAGCCAGGACGCTAGTGAAGCCATCCAGAGCTGCCATGGTAAGCTCTCTGATGCTGTGTGCACAGGGCAGCAGGAACAGTGTAAAATCCTATTCACCCTAATAGATCTCTATAATTCCAGATGTTTTTTAATTGTAAAAATTAGAGCTTGCAAAGTATGTCACCTCTTCCCAGCCCTTATGCAACGTATTTTTCGCCTTATAAGATGCACCCGCCCCCCAAAGTGAGGGGAAAACGGTAGTGTCTTATAGGACGAATACAGGGGGAAGGGGAAAACAATGGCCGTTGTTTTGCATGTGGCCAGTATATAGCAGGCTGTACTGCATAAGGACAGCAGCCTGCGATGTACTGGACATCTATCCTGGCGTGTAGGGTACCTCCTGAGGGAAGAGCCAGGCGCTTCTATGTGGCATGGACAAGGGGATAGCCTGGCCGGCAGCGCTCCTGTCCATCTGCAGCATTGAGGATGTAGGCGGTGCGCTGCTCGGCACGCTTCATTTTCACTTCGGCCGCACAGTAAAGGAGGAGCGCCACTGCAATCAATGAATGAGCCAGCAAGATTGGGGTTAATGGGACTCATTAACCGCCTCCCGACCGCCTAACGCAGGGATGCGTCCTGCGGGCGGTCTGTTTGTTCCTCATAGACGCATCGGTGCGTCATCTCGCGAGTCGCGAGATTTCCTGTGAACGCGCGCACACAGGATCGGAAGGTAAACTAGCTGATCTACAGCCTGCCAGCGGCGATCATTCGCTGGCAGTCTGTAGATCCGATTTTTTCCATATCACCATGACGGCCACAAGGAGATTGACCCATGACCTCTGTGGGGGCAGGAAACAGAGAAGAGGTTAAATTGCCCCCTCCCACCACCACACCTCAGTGTTCCTGTCCCCACTGTGGCCAGGGTCAGAGAAGAGTCGTGGCCAGGGTCAGAGAAGAGTCTCCCTGCGGGCTGGCAGGGAGATGAAGATGGGAAATTGAAGTGTTTCCTACACCCTTTTTTATTTTTATTCTTCTCCAGGAGGGTCTGAGGACGGTCTCCTGGTTTACCTGAAGCTCAATCGGAGCTCCCCCAGTCCGCTGGCGGCCGCGTGCTTATGCTGGACTGAGGGGTATCGAGAGGACTCGCTCTGGCTGGTCTGGAGCCTGCTCCCGGGCCGCAACTTCCTCCTCCCCGGTGGGTTGGGCTGTGCAGCGGCCAGCGTGTGCGCACGCCGACGTCACTTCCGGGTTCGGTCATATTACGCAACCCGGAAGCACAAGCGCAGAAGGCAGAGTTGTTTGAATAAAAGGCGGGACGGCCACGGAACACTGATCTGAGGTCTGTAAGTACCATGTATACTGTCCCTACTACCAGAATATGTCAGGTCCCGATCCTCAAACTTCCCAGTTCCCGCGTCTCAAAGAGGCCGGGGGTACTATTCAACCCTATTTTTAGTAAAAAAGGAAGGAGACTTTCGAACTATTATAAACCTGAAACAACTGAACAAGTTTATTCTTTACAGGAAGTTCAAAATGGAGTCTCTGAAATCAATAGTACCTCTGATAAAGCTAGGAGCATTTATGTGCTCGGTCGACCTGAAAGACGCTTACTTGCATGTTCCCATTCACCCAGATCACCAGAGATACCTAAGGTTTGCGATCCCAGACCCTTTCAATCAGATTCTCCATTTTCAATTCATAGCGCTACCCTTCGGGATTTCAGCTGCACCAAGGCTGTTCACCAAACTGGTGATAGAAATGATAGCTCCACTCAGACAAGAAGGGTTAAATATAGTGCCGTACCTGGACGATTTCCTAATTATAGCAGACTCAAAGGAGCTCCTACTGTCAGACTTGGAAATATTTTTATCCCATCTGTCACAGCTAGGATGGATTGTGAACAGACCCAAGTCTATGTTAGTACCATCCACGAGGGTGAAGTTCCTAGGGGTTACACTAGACTCCCTAACACAGTCGACCTTCCTGCCACAGATCAAGATCCAGTCTCTGGTAAGCAAGGTGAGGCACTTTCAACACCGGAAAAAATGCTCAGTGAGAGAAGCGATGAGCCTTCTCGGCCTCCTAACCTCCTGTATGCCTTCAGTCGCGCAGGCTCACTGTCGGGTGATACAGAATTGGCTATTGTCCCAATGGAACAAGAAGGGCTCTCTAGATTTCAAGCTTTCCCAGGGGGTTCCATGGATCAAATCGCCATCAATAACGATCTTCATGGATGCCAGCAAATCTGGATGGGGAGCGAAAGTCGATAAGGCTTACTTCCAGGGAACTTGGAAGCCTCACATATCTGTCCAATCCTCAAATTTTAGGGAGCTGTACGCGGTAAGGGAAGCTCTACTTTCAGCCAGGCAGCTGATAAGAAGGCAGCATGTGAGGGTCCTATCGGACAACACGACCGTGGTCTCCTACCTGAAACACCAGGGAGGTACTTGATCAAGGAGACTCCAGAATATCACAGAGGAAATTTTCTCTTTTGCAGAGAAAGAGCTAAGATCTATCTCAGCAATGCACCTAAAGGGATCCCAAAATCTAGAAGCGGACTTTTTAAGCAGGCAAAAGATAGATCACACAGAATGGGCTCTGAATCAAGAGGTCTTCAACATGCTAACCCAGAGTTGGGGACTTGCTACAATAGACCTTTTTGCAACAAAAAAGAATACGAAATTACAAACATTCTGCTCCCTAAATGCGGGAGACCATCCTTGGAGAATAGATGCCTTCTCTCTGAAATGGTGTTGGGATCTAGCGTATGCATTCCCTCCAATGCCTCTCATCCCGAGGGTCATTCAGAAGATTCTGGAAGGGAGAACCACAGTGATATTGATCACCCCGTTCTGGCCCAAGAGGAGTTTGTTTGCTCTGCTCCTGAGACTGGCAATAGACGACCCGGTGAGACTCCCACTCAGAGGGGACATCCTATACCAGGGTCCTTTACTACATCCTCATCCGGAATTCCTGAAACTCACGGCCTGGATCCTGAGGTCTCCATCTTAAAGTCTCAGGGCCTGTCGGACAAAGTCATAGCCACCTTGAAATGCTCCAGGAAAAAGGTGACATCTACGATGTATTTGAAGATCTGGAAAAGGTTCTGCTCATGGTCAGGTGAAAAGAATCCAAACCTTGAAGGGCCTAACATTCAAAAGATTCTGGAGTTTCTACAAAATGGGCTTGAACTAGGTCTCTCTCGATCTACCTTAAAAGTTCAGATTTCCGCATTAAGCGCTCTCTTTGATACCAACCTGGCAGACCATAGATGGATTAAACGGTTTATAAGAGCTGCCCGTAGACTTAGACCGACCTTGAGATCTCGCACCCCGACCTGGGACTTAAATCTAGTACTCAATAACCTTATGTGTTCCCCGTTTGAGCCGTTGGAGAACTGTTCAATTAAGTTACTTTCATTTTAAGACCGCTTTCCTTATAGCAATTACCTCCGCTAAAAGATTAGGAGAGATTCAGGCTCTCTCTATTCGTGAACCATACCTTTCCATGACTGATAAGATTGTGCTAAAATTAGACCCAGGTTTCCTGCCAAAGGTAGCCTCAGATCGCAACAGAGGCCAAGGGATCTTTCTTCCATCTTTCTTCAACAATCCTAAGGATCAGGAGGAAAAGAAATTTCATTCCCTTGATGTTAGACGTACAGTCCTTAAATATTTAGAGGCCACTAAAGATTTCAGGAAGTCTGACAGCCTGCTGGGAAAAATAAGGGATCCAGGGTCTCAAAATCCTCCATTGCAAGATGGATAAAGGACACCATTACCCTATGCTATAGGAATCAAAATCTGGATCCTCCATCCAATATTCGGGCACATTCTACCAGAGCTGTATCCACTACTTTTGCTGAAAGAGCAGGGGCTTCCCTGGACGATATATGCAGGGCTGCCTCCTGGTCTAGCATTCACACATTTGTGAAACATTACCGCTTAGATTTATCTGGAACCTCTGGCCTCTCATTTGGTCGGAAGGTTCTTCAGCCGTTTCCCCCCCCCCCCCCCCCCCCCCCATAAGAAGTAATTTTATAACTCTCCTTGTGGCCGTCATGGTGATATGGGAAAACCGAAATTAGACTTACCGGTAATTCAGTTTCCATGAAATCACCATGACTGCCCGTATATTCCCTCCCCTTTTTTATGAAGTTTCACCTTTATTTCTCCTGCTATGAAGTAATACAGGGAAATACTAATACATTTCTGGCACTTGATATCTTTGGAACACTGAGGTGTGGTGGTGGGAGGGGGCAATTTAACCTCTTCTCTGTTTCCTGCCCCCACATGGGTCAATCTTGTGGCCGTCATGGTGATTTCATGGAAACTGAATTACCGGTAAGTCTAATTCCGTTTTTTTAACCCCAGAAAGGTATATCAGACGCTGTTTTGTTAACAGCGTCTGATATACCTTCTACCTTGTATTTTTTGTCACAAGTTAGTGGAATATGAGACTTTGTAAGAAAAAATAAATAAATCATTTTCCGCTAACTTGTGACCAAAAATAAAAACTTCCATGAACTCATTATGCCCATCAGCGAATACCTTAGGGTGTCTACTTTCCGAAATGGGGTCATTTGTGGGGTGTTTCTACTGTCTGGGCATTGTAGAACCTCAGGAAACATGACAGGTGCTCAGAAAGTCAAAGTGTGTAAATAAATTTTTTTGCACCATAGTTTGTAAACGCTATAACTTTTACCCAAACCAATAAATATACACTTATTGCATTTTTTTATTTTTTTATCAAAGACAAATGTATATAGAAATGTAGTTTTATTTGAAAAATTTTACAACGGAATGTAAAAAATGTCATTTTATTTGCAAAAATTTCGGTCAATTTTTATTAATATCCAAAAATGTAAAAATGTCAGCAGCAATAAAATACCCCCAAATGAAAGCTCTATTAGTGAGACGAAAAGGAGGTAAAATTCATTTGGGTAGTAAGTTGTATGACCGAGAAATAAACCGTGAAAGTAGTGTAGTGCAGAATTGTAAAAATTGGTCTGGTCATTAAGGGGGTTTAAGCTAGGGGAGCTGAGGTGGTTAACCCCACCTTTTTGTTCAAAATATTTTTTTTCCTATTTTCACCCTGTAAGAGCTCATTTAGATGGCCGTATGCTTTCCGCAAAAATGCGGATCCGTTTATTTATTTTTTTCGGACAGTTCAGCATGTCCGCAAATAAGGATTGCATTCCGTTTTTTTGCTGATCCATAGACTTCAATAGGGCCATGTCCTGATTTTCACTGAGAAGTATAGGACATGTTTCATTTCTTTGCTGAGCCATGCAATGTAAGAAAAAGGCCCCATAGAAGTGAATGGGGCAGCATCTAATCCGAAAAAAAACGGATCCGCGTTTTTGCGGACAGCATACAGCCGTCTGAATGAGCCCTTAAGCCTAGGTGCATCTTATGGGCAGGTGCGTCTTATAGGGCGAAAAATACAGTAGTTTCCCAAAAAATATTTAACGCTTAGGGAGAATATTTATGGTCGTCAAATCCTGCTGCTTTGTATCATGCTTAGGCTGGGTTCACATCATGTTTTCGCCATCTGTTTAATATTTACAAAAAATGTATACGTTAAAAGGATGCCTCAGATGCCATACAGTGGCATCAGTCACCATAGAGTTCCATTCTAAAAAAATTCATAAAAAATACACGTGTTGGTTTTTTTTTGGGGGGGGGGGGGTTTACCCCAGACTCTGCAGGATGGAAAGCGTGTATACTTCAAATTGATGGCAAAACGTGATATGAATCCACCCTTACATTTTTATTTTTATTTTTTTCCAAATCCATCCAGTTATTTATTTATTTATTTTTCAAACAAAGTCTTAAAAACATGAGAAACACAGAATTTTTTATTTTCATTTTTGCAAACGCAAAGGGGGAGATTGATCAAGACTGGGGTTCACCGCCGGAGAATGTGCTTAAAGCGAATCTGTCACCATGCTGCAGGTAGCATGTTATAGAGCAGGAGGAGCTGAGCAGATTGATATGTAGTCTTGTAAGTTACTCATTAATATCTGTGCTCATTCTGAGCTTTGAAGTCCAGGAGGCAGCCCTATCAGTGACTGACGGCTCTCTCTGTATACACATATAGAGGGAAATAAAGTAACATACCTTTTAGAAACCTTGCTTTTTCACAATCTTACATAGGCAACTTTTTTTTCTTCTAGGGAGAGTAAGAATATTAATAGCTACTGATTTAGCGTCTCGTGGATTGGATGTGCATGATATCACCCATGTTTTCAACTTTGATTTTCCACGTAACATTGAAGAATATGTCCACAGAGTTGGTCGAACCGGGCGGGCAGGGTTAGTACATTTGTTATTACAAAATAATAGTATCTGTTAATGACTCCATTTATTTTTTCACCATCAGTAGCAGAGTTGCACAGACCTATATACAGACACACAAAGGTGGATTAACAGTCTTATGAAAATCTGAAATGATTAAAGCTAAAATTGGATTGGTTGCTATAGACTACACTTTTATCATGGACTAGATTGAATAATTATTTTAATAAATGTATTCCTAAAGAACTATGGTCTTCTTGCAACAATAAGGTGATCTTCATGCCACATCCTTTTTGCATACATTCAGATTGTATGTGTTGACATACGGTTTTTGATTATTTTATTCTTTCTTTTTTTTTACTTCTGTATGCAGTACAGTAGTCAGGTTGATCCTGCAAAAAATGTGCGCATGCAAATGTATACTTTACAGTTTACCTATTGTGAGTGTCTGGTGCTTTATAGGCAGGATTGAAAGAGCAGAAACAAGGCGTATGCAGACAAATAGTGCTGTTGGACTCCAGTAATTGTTCAAGGAGGCACAAAACTCGTAAATTACTTTCTAGGAATTGTCCTCTAGAGAGCTTCAGCCACTTGGTTTCCATGTCTGGTCTGGCGCAGCTCAGTTGAATCACACTAAAGGTTAATGGGGTCATTTATCAAACTGATGTAAAGTAGAACTGGGTTAGTTGCCCATAGCAACCATTCCACCTTTCATTTTCCAAAGGATCTGTCAAAAAATGAAGGTGGGATCTGATTGGTTTCTATGGGCAACTAAGCCAGTTCTACTTTACACTAGTTTGATAAATGACCCCATAAGTATTTATAGAACTTTGGTATTTATTGCTTAAAACCACGTGTTTCCTGCGTGGACCGCGCACCTGGTCAGGTCAGTAACTGTTGACCTCACCAAGTGTGTGGTTTGTGCGCAAAACGTTTTGTCCTTAATTAATAAACACTGACTGTGATTAGACAGTGCTGGAATGCAACAATCCAGTTTGTACCATATGTATAAATGGGCAACGTATGCAACTGTTTTGCATATATAGGGGATAATAAATTCACTTATACACACTGGGAGCATTTTTACGTGTGTATGCCGAATCTGGACAAAGAAAGATGTGAACAAAGCTATACGGTCCATTTACGTGGGCGATAAACGGCCTAATGATTTTTCAGATATTCATTTGGCTTTGATCGTTAAAATCATTGTCATAAATGGGCCCTTAGTCTTGACCCAGCATACGGTCTTGAAATCAACCAGTTTGTGATATCACGTTTACCTTTTTAGTCGCTCAGGTGAATCCATAACATTGGTGTCTAGAAAAGATTGGAGAGTTGCAGGAGAACTGATAACCATTTTAGAACGGGCAAGCCAAGTAAGTTTTATATTTTTGAACCAGTTTGTATTTTTTGTGTGTGTATATGTATGTATGTTTTTTGTATGTATGTATATACTGTGCCTTGAAAAAGTATTCATACCCCTTGACCTTTTCTTCATTTTGTTCACGTGATGCCCACAAACTTAGTAGTATGTGTGAGAAGTGAAAAGAAAATGATACATGGTTTTCAAAATATTTAATAGGCAAATATATGAAAAGTGTGGCGTACATTTGTATTCAGTCTCCTGTACTCTAATACCCCTAAATAAAATCCAGTATGATCAATTGCCTTCGGAAGTCACCTAACTGGCAAATAGTCATCCTGTGTGTAATTTATTCTCAGTATAACTACAGTTGTTCTGTGAAAGCCGAAGAGATTTGTTAGAGAACATTAGTGATAAAACAGCATCTTGAAAACCAAGGAACACATGAGACAGATCAGGGATAAAATTGTGGAGAAGTGTAAAGTAGGGTTAGGTTATAAAAAAAAAAAAAATATCCCAAGCTCTGAGCATCTCACAGATCACTGTCCAATTCATTATCTGAAAATGGAAGGAGTATGGCACAACTACCACTCTAGACTGACGTCCACCTAACCTAAACATGGCCGTCCACCTAAACTGAGAAGCAGGTAAGCGGTCCGTGGTCACTCTGGAGACGCTGCAGAGATCCACAGCTCAGGTGGGAGAATCTGTCCACATGACAACTATTAGTCGTGTACTCCAGAAATCTGGCCTTTATGGAATAGTAGCAAGAAGAAAGCGGTTTTTGAAAGCAAGTCATAAGAAGTCCCGTTTGCCACACGCCATGTAGGAGATACAGCAAATATGTGGAAGAAGGTGCTCTGGTCAGATGAGACCAAAGTTAAACTTTTTGGCCTAAATGCAAAATGCTATGTGTAACAGAACAAACCCTGTACATCACACTGAACACACCATCCCCACCGTGGAACGTGGTGGCAGCATCATGTTGTGGGGATGCTTTTCTTAAGTAGGGATGGGGAAGCTGGTCAGAGTTGATGGGAAGATAGATGGAGCTAAATACAGGGTAATCCTGGAGGAAAACATGTTAGAGGCTGCAGAAGACTTGAGACGTAAATGTTGTGCCGATTCACAAGAAAGGTAGTAGGGAGGAATCGGGCAACTATAGGCCAGTAAGCCTGACATCAATAGTGGGGAAATTAATGGAAACCATACTTAAGGAGAGGATTGTGGAACATCTAAAATCCCATGGATTGAAAGATGAAAAACAGCATGGGTTTACTTCAGGGAGATCATGTCAAACTAATCTTATTGATTTTTTTGATTGGGTGACTAAAACAATAGATGGCAGAGGTGCAGTAGAGTAGACATCGCTTATCTAGACTTCAGTAAGGCTTTCGATACTGTCCCACACAGAAGGCTTATCAATAAATTGCAGTCTTTGGGCTTGGACTCCCATATTGTTGAATGGATTAGGCAGTGGCTGAGGGACAGGCAACAGAGGGTTGTAGTCAATGGAGTATATTCAGACCAAGGTCTTGTTACCAGTGGGATACCTCAGGGATCTGTTCTGGGACCCATATTGTTTAATATCTTTATCAGCGAAATTGCAGAAAGCCTCGATGGTAAGGTGTGTCTTTTTGCTGATGACACAAAGATTTGTAACAGGGTTGATGTTCCTGGAGGGATACACCAAATGTAAAAGGACTTAGGAAAACTAGAGGAATGGTCAAAAATCTGGCAACTAAAATTTAATGTTGATAAGTGCAAGATAATGCACCTGGGACGTAAAAACCCAAGAGCAGAATATAAAATCAGTGATACAGTCCTAACTTCAGTATCTGAGGAAAGGGATTTAGGGGTCATTATTTCAGAAGACTTAAAGGTAGGCAGACAATGTCATAGAGCAGCAGGAAATGCTAGCGGAATGCTTGGGTGTATAGGGAGAGGCATTACCAGTAGAAAGAGGGAGGTGCTCATACCGCTCTACAGAGCACTAGTGAGACCTCATTTGGAGTATTGTGCTCAGTACTGGAGACCATATCTCCAGAAGGATATTGATACTTTTGGAGAGAGTTCAGAGAAGAGCTACTAAACTGGTACATGGATTGCAGGATAAAACTTACCAGGAAAGATTAAAGGACCTTAACATGGATAGCTTGGAAGAAAGACGAGACAGAGGGTATATGATAGAAACTTTTAAATACATAAAGGGAATCAACAAGGTAAAAGAGGAGAGAATATTTAAAAGAAGAAAAACTGCTACAAGAGGACAGTTTTAAATTAGAGGGGCAAAGGTTTAAAAGTAATATCAGGAAGTATTACTTTACTGAGAGAGTAGTGGATGCATGGAATAGCCTTCCTGCAGAAGTGGTAGCTGCAAATACAGTGAAGGAGTTTAAGCATGCATGGGATAGGCATAAGGCCATCCTTCAGATAAGATGGGGCCAGGGGCTATCCATAGTACTCAGTATATTGGGCAGACTAGATGGGCCAAATAATTCTTATCTGCCGACACATTCTATGTTTCTATGAGACTGGGCAGAGGTTCCCCTTCCAGCAGGACAGTGACCCTAAACATACAGCCAGAGCTACAATGGAATTGTTTAGAATAGATCAAAGCATATTCATGTGTTTAGAATGGCCCTGTCAAAGTCCAGTCCTAAATCCCATTGAGAATCTGTGGCAAGACTTAAATTGCTAATAGTTGGAAAACACTGCGTCAGTGGCTACACCAAAACTGAAAAAACTTATGGCTAGGTGCTCTACCCAGCGACTCTAGATGTACATTAGATGTATTGTGACGTCCTCCCTGTCACTGATAAGTAAAAAGGAAGATTGTCAAAGCTGGAAGTAAGTTCTGACATATACAGTTGCTGATCTCTTGCGATACTATATCGCTTATCACTGGGATGCCCATTCATGAAACAGTGTGAACAAACTTGGACCATTTAGAACTTTGAAGTAACTGCTCCCCCTACTGGACATTAATGGGATTTACAGTGAATACTTTATATTCACATATACTGTGACTTCACTTCTGTCTTCGGCGCAGTGAGGAATCCGGCACCAGGAGCGCATAATTCACTCACTGCGCCTGCGCCGAATACAGAAGTGAACGGCGCAGGCTCGGGATTTCGTCTGCGATGCAGGGAACAGTGACATTGATCAAGAGGAGCGGGGCGGGCAGAACAAGGGACCTGGCCTGGATAAAGCGTGAGTAGACTAAGCCTCTAGGTGCTGATTTTATGCCCACATAGCACCTAGAGGCTCATTAGCATATTATAAAAGTGCTTATTTTACAAAAACGGCGACAGGGACAAATGTTAGAAACATACTGTTATGTAGTGCTGACATTAGCGCATCGCTAATGTCAGTCAGCTACATAGCAGTATTTCTGGTGGTAGAAACCCTTTAACATTTTTTATATATATAAATTTTATATATAAAAAAAATATTTTAATTTTCCTGTTTTTCCTATTTTTCTTAATTACATTTTTATCCAAGTTGATCAATTTGCGGACTGCTAATCGCTGGCACTTAATAGAAAATGCCTATTCTTGTCCGCAATTGCGGACAAGAATAGGACATGTTCTATATTTTTCGGGATCGGAATTGCGGATCCGCAATTCCGGATCCGGGCAGCACATCGTGCTGCCCCATAGAAATGAATGGGTCCGCAATTCCGTTCCGCAAAATGCTCTCCATCCAATCTGACTGCGCTTGAGCTATTTTGCAAAGAAGAATGGGCAAAAATGTCAGCCTCTAGATGTGTAAAGCTGGTAGATGCATATCTCAAAAGACTTGCAGCTGTAATTGCAACGAAAGGTGGTGCTACAAAGTATTGACTCGGGGCTAAATAGTAATGCACGCCACGCTTTCCAGACTTTTATTTCTAAAAAAAAATTTGAAAACCATGTATCATTTTTGTTTCACATCACACATACTTAAAACTTTGTGTTGGTCTATCACATAAAATCACAAATAAAATACAGTGGGGCAAAAAAGTAACTTAAAAAGATGAGGGGCCTGTAATTTTCATCATGGGTATACCTCAAATATGAGAGACCTAATGAGAAAAAAAAATCCAGAAAATCACATTGTCTGATTTTTAAACAATTTAATTGTTAAATTATGGTGGAAAATACGGTAAGTATTTGGTCAATAACAAAAGTTCATCTCAATACTTTGTTATATACTCTTTGTTGGCAGTGACAGAGGTCAAACGTTTTCTGTAAGGGTACTTTCACACTTGCGGCAGGACGGATCCGACATGCTGTTCACCATGTCGGATCCGTCCTTCCGCTATTTCGCCGGACCGCCACTCCGTCCCCATTGACTATAATGGGGACGGGGGCGGAGCTCCGGCGGTGCACGGCGAAAGCCGTCGGACTAAAAAGTCCTGCATGTCCGACTTTTTAGTCCGGCGGCTTTCACCGTGCTGCGCCGGAGCTCCGCCCGGCGGCACGGCGAAATAGCGGAAGGACGGATCCGACATGGTGAACAGCATGTCGGATCCGTCCTGCCGCAAGTGTGAAAGTACCCTAAGTCTTCACAAGGTTTTCACACACACTTGCTGGTATTTTGGCCCATTCCTCCATGCAGATGTCCTCTAGAGCAGTGATGTTTTGGGGCTGTTGCTGGGCAACACAGACTTTCAACTCCCTCCAAAGGTTTTCTATGGGGTTGAGATCTGGAGACTGGCTAGGCCACTCCAGGACCTTGAAATGCTTCTTACGAAGCCACTCCTTCGTTGCCTTGGCGGTGTTTGGGATCATTGTCATCCTGAAAGACCCAGCCACGTTTCATCTTCAATGTCCTTGCTGATGGAAGGAGGTTTTCACTCAAAATCTCACGATACATGGCCCCATTCATTCTTTCCTTTACACGGATCAGTCGTCCTGGTCCCTTTGCAGAAAAACAGCCACAAAGCATGATGTTTCCACCCCCATGCTTCACAGTAGGTATGGTGTTCTTTTGATGCAACTCTGCATTCTTTCTCCTCCAAACACGAGTTGAGTTTTTACCAAAAGGTTCTACTTTGGTTTCATCTGACCATATGACATTCTCCCACTCCCCTTCTGGATCATACAAATGCTCTCTAGCTACCTTCAGACGGGCCTGGACATATACTGGCTTAAGCAGGGGGACATGTCTGGCACTGCAGGAGTTGAGTCCCTGGCGGCGTAGTGTGTTACTCATGGTAGCCTTTGTTACTTTGGTCCCAGCTCTCTGCAGGTTATTCACTAGGTCCCCCCGTGTGGTTCTGGGATTTTTGCTCACCGTTCTTGTGATCATTTTGACCCCACCGGGTGAGATCTTGTGTGGAGCCCCAGATCGAGGGAGATTATCAGTGGTCTTGTATGTCTTCCGTTTTCTAACAATTGCTCCCACAGTTGATTTCTTCACAACAAGCTGCTTGCCTATTGCAGATTGTCTTCCCAGCCTGGTGCAGGTCTACAATTTTGTTTCCATAATGGAGTTCGGAGTGTGACTGTTTGAGGTTGTGGACAGGTGTCTTTTATACTGATAACAAGTTCAAACAGGTGCCATTAATACAGGTAACGAGTGGAGGACAGAGGAGCCTCATAAAGAAGAAGTTACAGGTCTATGAGAGCCAGAAATCTTGCTTGTTTGTAGGTGACCAAATACTTATTTTACCGAGGAATTTACCAATGAATTAATTAGAAATCCTACAATGTGGTTTCCTGTATTCTTTCCCCCCATTCTGTCATAGTTGAAGTGTACCTATGATGAAAATTACAGGCCTCATCTTTTTAAGTGTGAGAACTTGCACAATTGGTGGCTGACTAAATACTTTTTTGCCCCAATGTATATATAAGCCTGTGGGTGTAATGTGAAAGGGGCATAAATACTTTTTCAAGGCAATATACACACAGTACATTGTGGCCTTGTGCTAAAATGGTAAAAAAAATAATAATCAAATTTTCCTCCATTGATCTGCACTCTATATGCCAAAATGAGAAAGTGAAAACAGAATTTTAGAAATTCGCATGGACATATGAGAACATTATCTTCAGTACATTGGAAGATATCACTGTTAGAAATCGGGATGCAGTGAATGCAGCTGAAAATAAAAGTAAAATCATGTTTTACCCACATTTATTCCCGACTCTATTTCTAACAGTGATATCACCTGCTTATCTTGGGCTAATGCTGTCATTTTGAAAGCCTGGAATACCAGCTTTCAAACAAAACCAGGTGCTTCTAGCTGCCTGTATTGTAATTGGCCTAAGTGTTTATATTATACATGACTATAACCCCTGTCATGCACAGGAATGCACCTGTGTACTTCATCGCATGGGTGTATACTTAAGGATGCAGGGGGAGGGGGGTTATAATCACATTTATTAAACACTTAGGCCAATTACAGTACAGCCTCTGGACAGTATTTTTATTAATGTTACTATAACCCCCCTTTATCACCTATAAGTGTGCACCCATGTAGTACATGGGTGCATACTTATGGATGAAAGGAATTAGTCATATTTATTGTCTAGGTCGGCCCCGGAGCTTCCCTTTATATCCTGGAAGTCGCTCACCCAGGAAGTATGGTATATGGTTGACACAGTCCAGGGAATAGCACTCGGCTCTGCATTCAAGGGCAACTTGAAGACCAGTGACATTCACTCCCTACTTTGTAGCAGCAGCACACATGGCCAGACGGGAGTAAGCTGATTGGTGGAGGCAGCAGTTTCCGCGTTTGCTCACCACCAATCAGTGTATTATTCAGGGCGGCAGAGGAGAAGGAGACTGTCTCCTTCTGTGCCTTGGAGCGGACCTCAGCTATGAAGTGCCAACTTGCGGGCTAGTGGCATTCAGCTTCACTGAATGCTTCACTGCTGCCGCCGACCCCACACTTCAAGGTCCAGGCTCACTTCTTTTTTTTTTTTTAAAGTGTGTCTTATAAATGAAAAATAGGAGTTGTTTATTATAGAAAAATGCTTCTTCCTCCAATTTATCACAATAGTAGAAAATCCACTCTCCAATTTGTGCAAAAAATAGTTTTTGTTTTTTTATTCCATCAGCAACTTACAATGCAACGTTTTGACTTAAACAAGGCAGTTGAAACGAGACACATCTTCCACTGCCTCTGAAATGATCAATGACCCTCAACTCACATTAACATGACAGTAAAAAAAAATAAAAAAATGCCCATATAACGGCCGTTTTCAGAACAATTACAATCTATGGGTGTATTCACATGTCTTTTTAATGGTCCTCAAATACTGGATGTCAAAAAATGACATCCTATCTTGTCTTTCACCAACCAACATCCCCCATATAATTGAAGGGGACCGTTTTTTAATGGCCGTTTTTCAGAAAGTCATCGGTGAAAAAACAGCCATGAAAAAATGACAGTTTAGACATTTCTAATTGCCTTTTTTTACACTGTTATGTAAATGTAGCCTAAAGTAAGTCATCTATTTTGTTTTGCATAGTAGCCGTTTTTTAAGAAGCACATCCAGAAACCCATATCTCCAGAACAAGGCCAAACTCTAAGTTCAGAGAGAAATTTATTCTTATTCACCTTCTTAAAAAAAAACACCCACACACTAATGTATGTTCTGTTCCAAACTTCAAAAAAGCAAAATTTTGCCAATTAAGAGAGGCCATAGGCCTAACTAACTGGGACAAAGTCCTAAAAAATAAAAATACAGCCACTAAATGGGACATTTTTAAAACTATCCTAAAATCTAATTGGGAGAAGTACATACCTTTTATGGGAATAAATGGTTAAGGAACAAGAAAAAGAAAATAACAGTGTGGATAAATAGAATTGTAAAGAAAGCAATAAATGACAAAAAGAAAGCCTTTAAATCACTAAAACAGGAGGGAGGCGCGCAAGCATTGAAGAACTGTAAGGAAAAAAAATATGTAAAAGACAAATAAGAGCAGCCAAACTAGAGACCGAGAGATTAATTGCCAAAGAGAGTAAAACTAACCCTAAATTGTTCTTCAATTATATAAATGGTAAAAAGTATAAATCTGAAGGTGTCTGCCCTTTACAGAGTAATGAGGGGCTTGTTGCAGAGAGTGATAGGGAGAAAGCAAAGCTATTAAATATATTTTTTCTCCACTGTATTCACTAAAGAAAATAAACTGTCAGATGAAATGCAGAATGTAAAAGTAAATCCCCCATTAAAAGTGCCGTCTGACCCAGGAAGAAGTACAGCGGCGTCTTAAAAGGATTTAAATAGACAAATCGCTGGGACCAGATGGCATACACTCATATCCTAAGAGAATTAGGTAACGTCATAGCCAGACCCTTATTTCTGATATTTACAGACTCTATAATGACAGGAAGTGTTCCACAGGATTGGTGCATAGTAAATGTGGTGCCAATATTCAAAAGGGTCCAAAAACAGAGCCCTAAAACTATAGGCCGGTAAGTTTAACATCTGTCTGGTGTTACACAGGAATACGCAAATAGTAGTTGGTATGCAATTGTTTATTATCAAAGATGAAAAATATATTAAAATAAAACAAAATCTAAAATAACATTGATTTTATATTGTTTTATTTTAATATATTTTTCATCTTTGGTAAATAATTGCATACCAACTACTATTTGCGTATTCCTGTGCAACACCAGATAACTGAGTGCCCTCCAACATATACATTTATATAACTATTGATCAGTACGACAGTGGGTGTGTTGAGTGTGCACCTATACCGTAGATCAAGGTTGGTAGAGCCACCACAATCAAATTATTATAAGTTTAACATCTGTTGTGGGTAAACAGTTTGAAGGTTTTCTAAGAGATGCTATCTTGGAGTACCTCACTGTAAATAAGTAAATAACGCCATATCAACATGGCTTCATGAGGGATCGGTCATGTCAAACTAATTTTATCAGTTTCTATGAGGCCCCTTGCAGACCAGCGTTGGTCACGCTGCGAGTCTGCATCGCAGCTCCCGGCCTGAACTCTCAGCGCTGTCGGGGGTAACATAGTATATTATATTGATTTATGATGCTTTGTAACCCTTACAGTTCTGGAATGTATTGGTAACACTGGCATAATGCTGCCAGTGTTGTCCAATACATTCCTGAATTGTAAGGGTTACATAGCATCATAAATCAATATAATGCTATGTGACCCCCGGCAGCGCTGGGAGGTCAGGCCGGGAGCTGCGATGCGAACTCGCTGCGGGAGGAACACTTGTCTGCAAGGGGCCTGAGGAGGTAAGTTCTAGACTTGACAGCGGCGAATCAATGGATGTCTTATATCTGGACTTCTCCAAAGCATTTGACACTGTACCACATAAAAGGTTAGTATATAAAATGAGAATACTTGGACTGGGGGAAAATGTCTGTATGTGGGTAAGTAACTGGCTCAGTGATAGAAAACAGAGGGTGGTTATTAATGGTACACACTCAGATTGGGTCACTGTCACTAGTGGGGTACCACAGGGGTCAGTATTCGGCCCTATTCTCCTCAATATATTTATTAATGATCTTGTAGAAGGCTTGCACAGTAAAGTATTTTTGCAGATGACACTAAGGCTACTTTCACACTCGCGTTTGGTACGGATCCGTCCTGGATCTGTACAAACGCTTCCGTTCAGATAATACAACCGCATGTATCAGTTCAGAGCGGATCCATTTGTATTATCTGTAACATAGCCAAAACGGATCCGTCTTGAACACCATTGAAAGTCAATGGCGGACGGATCCATTTTCTATTGTGTCAGTGAAACTGATCCGTCCTGACACAAAGAAGCGTTTTGGCGTCCGCCTCCAGAGCGGATCGGAGGCAAACTGATGCATTCTGAACGGATCCTTATCTATTCAGAATGCATTAGGGCAAATCTGATTCGTTTTGGACCGCTTGCGAGAGCCCTGAAACTGATCTTACAAACTGAATTCAAAACTCCAGTGGGAAAGTAGCCTGAACTGTGTAAATAATTAACCCAGAAGAGTACAGTATACTGCTACAGATGGATCTGTATAGACTGGAGGCTTGGGCAGAGAAGTGGCATATGAAGTTTAACACTAACAAATGTAAGCTTATGCACATGGGGAGGAATAATGCAAGTCACCAGTACATACATACTAAATGGTAAAACACTGGGTAACACTGACATGGAAAAGGACCTAGGAATTTTGGTGAACTGCAAACTAAGCTGTAGAAACCAGTGTCAGGCAGCTGCTGCCAAGGCCAATAAGATAATGGGTTGCATCAGAAGGGGCATAGATGCCCGTGATAAGAACATATTCCTGCCACTTTACAAATCACTAGTCAGACCACACATGGAGTACTGTGTACAGTTTTGGGCTCCTTTGAACAAGGCAGACATGGCAGAGCTGGAGAGGGTCCAGAGGAGGGCAACTAAAGTAATAACTGGAATGGGTGGACTACGGTACCCTGAAAGATCATCAAAATTAGGGTTATTCACTTTAGAAAAAAGGCGAGATCTAATAACTATGTATAAATATATCAGGGGTCAGTACAGAGATCTATCCCATCATCTATTTATCCTCGTGACTGTGACGAGGGGACATCCTCTGCATCTGGAGGAAAGAAGGTTTGTACACAAACATAGAAGAGGATTCTTTACGGTAAGAGCAGTGAGACTATGGAACTCTCTGCCTGAGGTGATGGTGAGTACAATAAAGGAATTCAAGAGGGGCCTGGATGTATTTCTGGAGTGTAATAATATTACAGGCTATAGCTACTAGAGAGGGGTCGTTGATCCAGGGAGTTATTCTGATTGGAATCGGGAAGGAATTTTCCCCCTAAAGTGAGGAAAATTTGCTTCAACCTCAGTTTTTTTTTGCCTTCCTCTGGATAAACGTGCAGGATAACAGTCTGAACTGGATGGACAGATGTCTTTTTTTCAGCCTTATAAACTATGTTACTGTGTTACTATAGGAAGTCCCGCAGGAACTGATAGAGATGGCTGAGAGGTATGACCAGTTCAAGAAGAAGAAAGACGGCGAGAGAGACATGCTTCCCCGTAAAGGGCGATGGCGTGACAACTAAGTCATGTATGCCATGCCATTTTTGTAGCAATCATCTAAGGTATGCTGCTGTTCTGCTTTTACAGTAATCGCTTTCAGACTAGTATATGTCAAAATACTTCATGTTAAATCAAACCACAAAATTGCATAAAATTTTAAATTGTAATCTGATGTAGCCTTTTATGAACAGCATTTTTTCTCCAGTGTTTGATGAACACCCAGTGCTATAGTTCAAAAATCTAAATAAATATGGGGTCATTTATCAAACTAGTGTATAGTAGTACTGGCTTAGTTGCCCATAGCAGCCAATCAGATTCCACCTTTCATTTTCCAAAGGGGCTGTCGAAAATAAAAGGTGGAATCTGATTGGTTGCTATGGGCAACTAAGCCAGTTATACTTTACACCAGTTTGTTAATGACCTCAATAGTTCACAAATCTAAATACATAGAGAACCGAGAAAAAGAAGTTTGGTAACACACTCGGGGCTGACTTTATTAGGCATAAAAGAAAAAGAGGGTAATAGCCAGCTCACCTCCGATGTCCAATGTAGCGGTGCACGGGGCGGACTCAAGCCAGTCCGTAAGGTGAATTCAGTTAAGAAAGAAAGCTCCAGCACCAGGCGTAGACGTTTAAGAATTCCCAATCTTTATTCAGCTATGTTCCATATATATATATACAGCAATCAGTGGCACCAGCTCCCGCTTATTCCCAGAAAATCAACGCGTTTCGAACAGTAGTGTTCTTAGTCATGATCTGAGGTGTCTGACATGGTCGACATTGAAATAAAGTCCTGCTCCCATCCCTCCGCCTCCCAGGAGGAGTTTTGGAGAGGTGGGTTGGACACAGAAACAATCAGGTCCATGTGAGGCTACTTTCACACTAGCGTTCGGAGCAGATCCGTCTGATGTTTCATCAGACGGATCCGCTCCGATAATGCAGACGTTTGCATCCGTTCAGAACGGATCCGTCTGCATTATTACTTAGAAAATTTTCTAAGTCAAAGTAGCCTGAGCGGATCCGTTCAGACTTTACATTGAAAGTCAATGGGGAACGGATCCGCTCGAAGATTGAGCCATATAGTGTCATCTTCAAGCGGATCCGTCCCCATTGACTTTCATTGTAAGTGTGGACGGATCCGCTCGCCTCCGCACGGCCAGGCGGACACCCGAACGCTGCAAGCAGCGTTCAGGTGTCCGCTCACTGAGCGGAGGCTGAGCGCTGGCAGGCGGATGCATTCTCAGTGGATCCGCCTCCACTGAGAATGCATTAGGGCCAGACGGATGCGTTCGGGGCCGCTCGTGAGCCTCTTCAAACGGAGCGCACGAGCGGACACCCGAACGCTAGTGTGAAAGTAGCTTGAGACACCTGCACAAACATATTCACCCGTGGCATAAAACATACAACCTAGCATTAAACAAACTTACAATTTGACAATTTTAACTCTACCTTCTAGTTTGGTTCTCAAATTACTCTCCTTTTAGCTCTATGTACAGGCTAAATTCTTAATAATAATATGTAGTCTTCACACTGCATATTGACATGATTGTGGATTTTAGATGCTTATGTTCGCCTTCATTTTCATAGCATGATTTTCCAGTTTCACTACACCAGGGATGGCCAACCTGCGACTCTCCAGATGTTGCAAAACTACAACTCCCAGCATGCCCAGACAGCCTACAGCTATCAGCCTACAGCAGGGCATGGTGGGAATTGTAGTTTTACAACAGCTGGAGGGCTGCAGGTTGGCCATCCCTGGTGTAGCTGGCCAGCCCTTTACTACACCCTAAAGTTGCTCTATTGGATTGAAATATGTTGGCCACCAAAGCCATTGCATTCTTGTTAGGTTTGTGAAATGGATGTTACTATTTTGTAGCAGCCGCATCCTCCATTCATAATGACGCCCCCCTCCTCATGTTGATTGACAGGACCAGCCAATGCGCTCGTCCTCTGAGTGGCCCTGTCTTCGTTTTAAATCTCGCGCCGGTCTTCAGTTGGCGCGGGCGCACTGAGTGGAGGACGCTCGCTCGGCCGCTCCATCCTCAGTGCGCCTGCGCCGGGTGTACATGTGACGTCATCGGCGCAGGCGCACTAAGGATGGAGCGGCCGAGCGAGCGTCCTCCACTCAGTGCGCCAACTATAGACCGGCGCGAAATTTAAAACGCAGACAGGGCCAGTCAGAGGACGAGAGCATTGGCTGGTCCTGTCAATCAACATGAGGAGGGGACGTCATTATGAATGGAGGATGCGGCTGCTAGCAGCAGGTAGCCGCCCTACCTGCTGCTAAAGAGGTAATTTGCATATTATAAAAGTCAGTTTTTTTTATATAACTACTGAACCAAACTGAGTAATAGCCCTATATATTGAGAAATCGCAGCATAAGGATTTTAAGGAGACAAAAAAATAATGATGAGTTTAGTGGAGTGACAGAAGCCCTTTAACTTGAGTCTTTCATTCATCTAGAGCTGTGTATGATTAAAATGTCCCCTTAATTTTTTGAGCAGTATATTTAGGAGTTCACATGGTCAACAGCAGTGCCCACATGACACTTGATGGCAAAGAGATGTATACAGTACATTTAAAATTCTGAGCCCACCATAGTTTTAGCAAGCTCTTTCCTAATGGACAATGGAGCCTAACTGTTCTTCATGCTACATGTTCTCCTGGGGATAATCTGAAAATTGTGAACTAGTCTTGCACATTATTGAGCATTCGATTAAAGGAGGTTCTGTTGAGATTAACCCACATTTCTCCATTTTCCTTTTTTCTCTACAGTTTGAAAGATTACGTCTGAAAAGATGACTGCTTTTATTGAGAAAAATTGATAATTGAAACACCCTGGTTAATATAATATATTTTATTTTCATGTAAAATCTAAATGGGTCTCTTGAGTTTAAAAAAAAAAATATATATATATATTTGATATGCCATAGACACATCACAGATTTTGTACGGTGTGGGCCTGAGTACTGAGAACCCCACTGATCGCTAGAATGAGGAGAGAGAAGCACTCCCTTTGCACTTTCCTCGTTGCAGGAGACATGCTCAATAGAAAGCCTATGAGCCCATCTAGATTTCAATCTCTGCAGCAAGGAGAAAGCGCGTGATACTCGAACGCTTCTCTCCCCTTGCGATTGATGGGGGGGCCTCAGCACTCAATCTTGTGACGTATCAAAAGATTTTTGAAAAGTGAGTGACCCTTTAATCTTGATTGCTTTTGAACGGATGCCCTCCAGAAAGTTGTAAGCTGCAGTTTTTTAACATGTCATTGTTGTGGAGCCATCCTGTGTGAATAAAGTTTGTTACATCTCTTTTTTCTTTTTTTTTTCTTTTTTTTTTTATATTTCCTAAACACTGTCGATGGAGAGGGCAAATTCTCTATTAGCATGGGAGTCAGAGGAAGTAGCCCCATTGTGGGCCAAGCGATTGCTGTCTTGTTCTCTATTTTGTGTTGTGTCCACAATATGCCTTTTTTTCAGTTTATTGTGCACTGGCTTGAATGGATGTGGCTGAGCTGCGTCTAGGCCATGTGACTGATGGTCACTACGTCATTGGCTTAGGGTGCATTCACACGATCGGATGTATTTTGTGGTCTGCAAACAATATGGATGTGATATCCGTGTTGCATCTGTCTTTTTTAAGGATCCATTGTAACAATGACTATCATTGTCTGCAAAACAGACAAGAATAGGACATGTTCTATATTTTTTGCGGAGCTTCGGAACGGACATACGGATGCGGACAGCACAGTGTTCTATCTGTGTTTTTTGCGGACCCAGAGAAATTAATGCGGACCAAAATTACGGTCATGTGAATGGGGCCTTAGGGTGAGCCATGAGAAGGCCCAAACAGCTGATCAGAGGGTGTCGTGGGTGTTGGACCCCCATCGATCAGATTCTGATGACCTATCCTGAGTATAGCTCATTAGTATAACAGTTGGATAACCCCTTTAAATGAAAACATAGGTTATGAAAGAAAAATTGGAACCTTTGCACAATTTATATGACAATCAGGAATTGTCTGTGAAATGTGAGGAGAAAAATTTAAAAAAAAAATTTTTTTTCATCGAACCCCCAATGTTAATAAGACCTCAGATCAGACCCCAATGTGCATAGGACCCCTATTCAGATCAGACAGCAATGCAGAAAAAAAAATCGCTTACCTCTCCTGCTTCAGATGCTGCTCCTCACATCCAGCGATCTTCCTGCCACGATGTGCTGTGATCTGAGGTGCACAGCATGAGGCCAGATAGCCCCAATGTCTTCACGCTGTGCACAGTGAGTGACCAAGGAAGACCAAGAAGCAGTGCGTACAGAGCCTGGGGAGCTCTGCATTCACCGCTTGCCGGTCCCCCTGTAATAATGAGTGCTTCCATAATGGAAACGCTCATTAATATTCATCCCATAAAACGCACTGACATTTTGCCCCTTATGGTAAAAAGATTTTTTTTTTAATTAAAGCCTTTAAGATACACTCTGGTGCTCTGAATCAAAGTACCCCCCAGGGGTTAATATCCACGCGTGGCTGAGAGACTAGACGCTAACACATAGGTCTCTTTCCCACGGGCGTTGCGGGAACATGCACGATTTTTCCGCGCGAGTGCAAAACATTGTAATGCGTTTTGCCCTCGCGTGAGAAAAATCGGCGGGTTTGGGTACGGGCTTGGGATCGGTGTTCTGTAGATTGTATTATTTTCCCTTATAACATGGTTATAAGGGAAAATAATAGCATTCTGAATACAGAATGCATAGTAAAATAGCGCTGGAGGGGTTAATTTTTTTTAAATTTAACTCTCCTTAATCCACTTGATCGCGCAGCCGGCATCTCTTCTGACTTTTCTTTGCTGTGTGCAGCAACAGGACCTGTGGTGACGTCACTTCGGTCATCACATGGTCCATCACATGATCCATCACCATGGTAAAAGATCATGTGATGACCGGAGTGACGTCACCACAGGTCCTGTTGCTGCACACAGCAAAGAAAGAAGTCAGAAGAGATGCCGGCTGCGCGATCAAGTGGATTAAGGTGAGTTAAAAAAAAAAAAAATTAACCCCTCCAGCGCTATTTTACTATGCATTCTGTATTCAGAATGCTATTATTTTCCCTTATAACCATGTTATAAGGGAAAATAATAATGATCGGGTCTCCATCCCGATCGTCTCCTAGCAACCGTGCGTGAAAATCTCACCGCATCCGCACTTGCTTGCGATTTTCACGCAACCCCATTCATTTCTATGGGGCCTGCGTTACGTGAAAAACGCACAAAATAGAACATGCTGCGATTTTCACGCAACGCACAAGTGATGCGTGAAAATCACCGTTCATGTGTACAGCCCCATAGAAATTAATGGGTCGGGATTCAGTGCGGGTTCAACTCGCGCATTGTACCCACGCGGAATACTCGCCCGTGTGAAAGGGGCCATAGATGGTCAATGCAATCTCTACTTTATTACAGAAAGTAAGCGGTATATACATCTTCAGAAAAGGGCAGTACTTTCTGAGGCCCAGGCATTATTTCATTGGCTCAAAAGGAAGAAGAGATAACACTCTAGCATCTGCGCACTACTTTGGAATGTGAACTAATGTAAACATCTGGTTATCGTCGCCATGTTGTAATGGCGTCTATCCTAACAATAATACTGCACACGTCATATATGACACTTCAAAGAGGCGTTCTTCTATAGGCAGTGAGTAATATGTGTATCATATTCATCCAGCCAAGGGATTGGATTTAGCATCCTTTCACAGTGCACACATCTTCTTCAAAGCATCTGTGGGGAGATAGAAGACAAACACTGCCCACAGCACAGTTCTCTGCCCCCCCCCCTTCTCCTCATAGCATTGCATAGACAGAGCTTGACTAACAGCAGAACTGGGAGGGGGGAGGCTCCTGAGATAAGAAGTTTGTAACAATTTAAGATTAACCGGTTACAGTCCTAGAGATACAAAAAATATAGAATAAAATTCACACATCTCTAACACTTCCACTATATACACGCAAGCTAGTGGTAATTTTAAAGGGGTAATGTGAGTTATCAAGTCCCCTATAAAAATAAAGAGATAATTATAGGCAAGGTAGAAATGTGGCATTTTTTTATGATTATGAAACACCTCAATAGGCCCCGCTACATTAAACAGTGGCACCATATGCGACACTAATATAGGAATAATTATTCTGAGTATCAAACAAAAAAAAGCACAGGATATATTTCAGATTTCCACAAAAAAAGCTTGGTAGTATTGGTCCTGAAATGTAACATTTTCATCAAGGAATAAAAGTGATACAGTTGGAAAACACCACGCCCAAGGAGACCATTATGCAAAGAAAGGTGAGAGGAATCAATAGGGATTTTTAATCTTAGTACCCATGCACTTTCTCAAGATGAAAAAGAAGTATTAACCAAAGGTTTAAAATGTGCACCAAGTGAGCCCTTGAATAAATTTTAGGTTTTTATATCCGTTTTCAGATGTATATTAGGAAGCTAAATCTCTGTAAATACATGTAAACATGGTATGTTTAATACACTCTTAGGTTTGGTTCAGAAATATGGAACATTTATACATACTAAACTGAAAAATAAATCTAGGGTGTTTTTTTCCCCTCAAAAATGTTGAAAATTAATGCATAGAGGTGGTTAAAAGAGGGACCCTTGAAAATATTACACAGAAAATGGCAGCTAGAAGAAATTTAAGGCCTCCTGCACGCGACCATATCCATTTTGTGGTCCGCAAATATGGATGGGGTCCATGTGCATTGCGCACTTTGAGGGCCCCATTGTAGAATACGACATTGTTATATAATTTGTGGCATGGATGTCATCCGTGTGCTGTCTGCATTTTTTGCAGCCTCGTAGAAATGAATGGATTTGCATTTTATCCGCACTGAAAATATGGTCGTGTGCATGAGGCCTAAAACAGAGAAGCTAGCCCTTTGCAACAAGGAAGGGGGGGGGTTATTTTGTTGAAATTTAAGAAAGAAGAAATATATTGGTAAGGGGAAGAGATTTAGTAATCCTTCAGGCCTCATGCACACGACTGTTGTTTTATTCCGTGTCCGTTGCGCCGTTTTTCCGTTATTTTCTGCGGACCCATAGATTTTCAATGAGTCCGTTGAAAACTCGGCTAATGCACTGTTTGCCATCCGTGGTTCCAGTCAGTCCAAAAAAATATAACCTGTCCTATTATTTTCACGGAAAACGGTTCGCGGACCCATTCAAGTCAATGGGACCGCTAAAAAACGCGGAGACACAAAAGATTGTCATCCGCTTCCGTTTTTTCCTATCATTTGCATGGCAAACCTGTCTTAGACTTTTTTTTACATTCCTTTATTGTCTGGTGGTCCTCCAAAAATAAAGGAAGACACACTGAAACAGATCACGGAACAACGGAAGCCCATTTTGCGGAACGGAACACAACAGCGGTCGTGTGCATGAGGCCTCAGAGTATGATTAATTGAATTTAAAGATGTACCCAAGGGAGTGGGAGAATATATAGACAATATGGTCTATTATCCTCCTGCAATCTAAAATATACACAGCATATTACTGATATTTTGAAGGCGTATAGTAATTTTACGTCCAATATGTTTTTGCTACAGTTTTTCCATCCCTCTATATGGCTATCCTGAAAGAAAAGGGTATAAAGGCATTAACATTTTATTTAATGCAGGACTATTCCTTGCTGCAAAAACAAAAATTGTTTGTTTTGGATTGTTTTGTTTAACCACTTAAGGACCACAGGTTTATACCCCCCTAGTGACCAGGCTCTTTTTTACAAATCGGCACTTCACAACTTTAGCGGTTTATTGCTCGGTCATGCAACTTACCACCCAAATGAATTTTACCTCCTTTTCTTCTCACTAATAGAGCTTTCATTTGGTGGTATTTCATTGCTGCTGACATTTTTACTTTTTTTGTTATTAATCGAAATTTAACGATTTTTTTTCAAAAAAATGACATTTTTCACTTTGTTGCAAAATTTTGCAAAAAAAAACGACATCCATATATAAATTTTTCTCTAAATTTATTGTTCTACATGTCTTTGATAAAAAAAAAATCTTTGCAAACTATGGTACAAAAATGTGAATTTCCGCTTTTTGAAGCAGCTCTGACTTTCTGAGCACCTGTCATGTTTCCTGAGGTTCTACAATGGCCAGACAGTACAAACACCCCACAAATGACCCCATTTCGGAAAGTAGACACCCTAAGGTATTCGCTGATGGGCATAGTGAGTTCATAGAACTTTTTATTTTTTGTCACAAGTTAGTGGAAAATGATGATTTTTTTTTTTTTTTCTTACAAAGTCTCATATTCCACTAACTTGTGACAAAAAATAAAAACTTCTATGAACTCACTATGCCCATCAGCGAATACCTTGGGGTGTCTTCTTTCCAAAATGGGGTCACTTGTGGGGTAGTTATACCCCCCTGGCATTCTAGGGGCCCAAATGTGTGGTAAGTAGTTTGAAATCAAAATGTGTAAAAAATGACCGGTGAAATCCTAAAGGTGCTCTTTGGAATGTGGGCTCCTTTGCCCACCTAGGCTGCAAAAAAGTGCCACACATGTGGTATCGCCGTACTCAGAAGAAGTTGGGGAATGTGTTTTGGGGTGTCATTTTACATATACCCATGCTGGGTGAGATAAATATCTTGGTCAAATGCCAACTTTGTATAAAAAAAATGGGAAAAGTTGTCTTTTGCCAAGATATTTCTTCTTTCTTTCACCCAGCATGGGTATATGTAAAATGACACCCCAAAACACATTGCCCAACTTCTCCTGAGTACGGCGATACCAGATGTGTGACACTTTTTTGCAGCCTAGATGCGCAAAGGGGCCCACATTCCTTTTATGAGGGCATTTTTAGACATTTGGATCCCAGACTTCTTCTCTCGCTTTAGGGCCCCTAAAATGCCAGGGCAGTATAAATACCCCACATGTGACCCCATTTTGGAAAGAAGACACCCCAAGGTATTCAATGAGGGGCATGGCGAGTTCATAGAATTTTTTTTTTTTTGGCACAAGTTAGCGGAAATTGATTTTATTTATTTTTTTCTCACAAAGTCTCCCTTTCCGCTAACTTGGGGTCAAAAATTTCAATCTTTCATGGACTCAATATGCCCCTCACGGAATACCTGGGGGTGTCTTCTTTCCGAAATGGGGTCACATGTGGGGTATTTATACTGCCCTGGCATTCTAGGGGCCCTAAAGTGTGAGAAGAAGTCGAATATAAATGTCTAAAAAAATTTACGCATTTGGATTCCGTGAGGGGTATGGTGAGTTCATGTGAGATTTAATTTTTTGACACAAGTTAGTGGAATATGAGACTTTGTAAGAAAAAAAAAAAAATTTCATACGGACATCTGAATGGAGCCTTACAGAGGGGTGATCAATGACAGGGGGGTGATCAGGGAGTCTATATGGGGTGATCACCCCCCTGTCATTGATCACCCCCCTATAAGGCTCCATTCAGATGTCCGTATGTGTTTTGCGGATCCGATCCATGTATCCGTGGATCCGTAAAAATCATACGGACATGTGAATGCAGCCTGACGGGGGGGGTGATCAATGACAGGGGGGGTGATCAATGACAGGGGGGTGATCAGGGAGTCTATATGGGGTGATCACCCCCCCTGGAAGGCTCCAGGGAGACGCCTGTATGTGTTTTGCGGATCCGATCCATCTATCAGTGGATCCGTAAAAATCATGCGGACGTCTGAATGGAGCTTTACAGGGGGGTGATCAATGACAGGGGGGTGATCAGGGAGTCTATTTGGGGTGATCACCACAGTCATTGATCACGCCCCTGTAAGGCTCCATTCAGACGTCCGTATGCGTTTTGCGGATCCGATCCATCTATCAGTGGATCCGTAAAAATCATGCGGACGTCTGAATGGAGCTTTACAGGGGGGTGATCAATGACAGGGGGGTGATCAGGGAGTCTATTTGGGGTGATCACCACAGTCATTGATCACGCCCCTGTAAGGCTCCATTCAGACGCCTGTATGTGTTTTGCGGATCCGATCCATCTATCAGTGGATCCGTAAAAATCATGCGGACATCTGAATGGAGCTTTACAGGGGGGTGATCAATGACAGGGGGGTGATCAGGGAGTCTATATGGGGTGATCAGGGGTTAATAAGTGACGGGGGGGGGGGGGTGTAGTGTAGTGGTGTTTGGTGCTACTTTACTGAGCTACCTGTGTCCTCTGGTGGTCGATCCAAACAAAGGGGACCACCAGAGGACCAGGTAGCAGGTATATTAGACGCTGTTATCAAAACAGCGTCTAATATACCTGTTAGGGGTTAAAAAAAAATCACATCTCCAGCCTGCCAGCGAACGATCGCCGCTGGCAGGCTGGAGATCCACTCGCTTACCTTCCGATCCTGTGAGCGCGCGTTCACAGGAAATCTCTGCTCACGCGAGATGACGCCAATCGGCGTTAGCGTAGCCTGGGGGAGCCGCCGCAATGACGCCTTTCGGCGTTACACTTGCGGGAAGTGGTTAAATCAGATTTTTTGGGTACAATTATGTACTTTGTTTACAGACTAGTGGAGTTGCAATGGGGCCAAAATTCACCCCCAGTTTTGCAAATATTTATATGAATATTTGGGAAAGATTTTATGACTATTAATTTTAAAGGCTTTTAAAAACAAGACTTTAAGACCTCAAGTACACGAGGCCTATAAACTACTTGAAGATGTACGGATGTAATACTTTATACTATTTCCCTGTAAATGACCACTGTCAGATCTCCTTTGGATATTCAAGTCATTTTATTTTGTTCCTTTGTTTTCTTATATGTATGTACCGAATACCTTTACCATTGGTATCTCATGATACATTACTGATGCTATAAAATTTTAATAAAGCATTTGAAACATAAAAACAAGACTTTAGATTATGGAAACTTTTTAATGATCTGATTATATTTGGAGGGGAGATAAGAAGGATTTAATTGGGTTTATCGGGTACTTGAATACTAAGTGGCCTTTAAAGTTTGCTGTACAAATTAGTCAAAAATACATTTTGTTTTTTTAAATCTGAAATTATATATAGAAGATGGGTCTTTAAAAACTAGAACATGTAAACCAATTGATCTCAACTCTTATATCGACACATCTAGTTGTCGTTATCCTCCTTGGCTGTAGGATGTGCTGAAGGGACAATTTCAGAGAATATATAGGAACTGTACAGAACATGATGTTTTTCTTGAAGTAAAGTGTTAAAAAATAGATGTTTGGAGAAGAACTATGAAGAAGCAAAGCTATATGAATGCATTCAAGCAGTGTTTGAATCAAACTGGAGGAAAGAGTGTTAGGGTCCATTCACACGTCTGCAATTCTGTTCCACGGAACAGAATTGCGGACCCATTAATTTCTATGGGGTTACACTATGTGCTGTCCGGATCCGCAATTCCGTTCCCGAAAAAAAATAAAACGTCCTATTCTTGTCCGCAATTGCGGACAAGATTAGGCATTTTCTATTATAGTGCCGGCGATGTGCAGTCCACAAAATGCGGAACGCACATTGTTGGTGTCTGTGTTTTGCGGATCTGTGGATCCGCAAAACACATAGGATGTGTGAATGGAGCCTTATTGAGGATAAACTGAAGGTAAACAAGCGGAATGATTTTAGGTTTGCTTTTAGGACACAATATAATTAAGATGTGGCTTTACTAATGCCATTCAAAAAAACTGGTCAGTCCTGAGAAATGACCCCATGATGGGGAACTAAATTCCAGAGCAGCCTCTATTTTGTTTTTTTTCAAGGGCAACTACTATTAAGGACATATTGGTTAAGAGCTGCCTAAGGGTACCTTTTACACTAGCGTTTTTCTTTTCCGGTATTGAGTTCCATCCTAGGGGCTCAATATCGGGAAAAAACTGATCAGTTTTATCCTAATGCATTCTGAATGGAGAGCAGGCCGTTCAGGATGCATCAGTTCAGTCCCTCTTGCATTTTTTGGCCGGAGAAAATACCGCAGCATGCTGCAGTTTTCTCTCCGGCCAAAAATCCTGAACACTTGCCGAAATGCTGCATTAATTTCTATTGAAATGTATTAATGGCAGATCCGGTACTAAGTGTTATGGAAAACCGCATCCGGTTTCCTGATCTGCGAATGCGCAGACCTTTTAAAAATGAGAAAAAAATAAATACCGTATCCGTTTTTCCAGATGACAACTGGAAAGACTTATCCGGTATTGCAATGTATTTGTCAGACGGATCCGAGTCACAAATGCATCCGTTTGCGTCTGGATTGCCGGATCCGGCAGACAGTTCCGGCGACGGTACTGCCTGCCGGAATCCTCTGCCGCAAGTGTGTAAGTACCCTTAGGGTACTTTCACACTTGGTTGTTTGATTCCGGCAGGCAGTTCAGTTACCTGAACTGCCTGCCTGATCAGGAAAACTGTATGCAAATGCATGTCATTTGCAGACTGATCAGGATCCTGATCAGTCTGACAAATGCATTGCAATACCGAATCCATTTTACCGGTGTCAAACGGAAAAACGGTTACGGTATTTATTTAATTTTTTTCACATTTTTAAAGGTCTGCACATGGGCAGACCTGAAAACCGGATCCGTTTTACCGGAACACTTGATACTTGATTCGGCATTAATACATTTCAATGGAAATTAATTCCAGATCCGGCATTCAGGCAAGTGTTCCGGATTTTTGGCTGCTGTATTTTCTCCGTCCAAATACCGTAAAAGTGACTGAACTGAGGACATCCTGATGCATATAGAACGAATTGCTTTCTATTCAGAATGCATTGGGACAAAACGATCAGGTTTTTTTTCTGGTATTGAGCCCCTAGGAGAGAACTCAATACTGGAAAACTTTAATGCTAGTGTGAAAGTACCCTTAGGCTCAGTTCACACCTGAGCGTTCTGAAAGGAGCGCTCTGTATGCGCGATTGTACGGGCGTTTACAAGCGCGCATACAGAGACAAGTGTACACACAGTGTCGCGCGTTCCCGAAAGTCTATGTACGGGAACGCGCGACAAGCGCCCAAAAAAACGCTCCTGTACTTGTGTGAGCGTCGGGCGTTTTACAGCGCGATCGTACGCGCTGTAAAACGCCCAGGTGAGAACCATTCCCATAGGGAAGCATTGGTTTCTCCTTGTTGAGCGTTTTACAGCGCGTAGGAACGCGCTGTAAAACGCTCAGGTCTGAACTGAGCCTTAGATCTCTTAATTAGTTAGCACTAAAGACACATTCACATGGTGCGGTTTCTAAAAAGGTTGCAGGAACTGCAATCAAGGGGGAAAAGCATTAAATATTGGGTCTGTTTTGGTCGAGAGTGATAATATTTATTTATCGTATGGCATAGACGCTAAAAGTAGCAACACATAAAAATGCATAAGCGAATCTATAGGCATATTCACATGCATAAACTCAACACTTAGCAAAATAAGGTGACAATGATGAAGCAGAGTGAATATGTAGGTGTGCAGGGTGGAACAAAGCAGGCTTTGTCCGTTTATAGACAAACATCCAATTTGTCTATGTATTCAATCGCTTCAGTGGTTGCCATCAGGAAATCTTCTGGGCTGCCATCATAGGACCTTGTTGGGATGGTCGTTTGTCCCATTTGTGTAGGAGGTATGCGCACCTCCCATGCTCGATTCTGATCCTGTTTAGCATGGACCAGGTTTTGCTTAGTAGGTCGAGGCACGGTGGAGTTTGGGTAATGCATGGATAGGCATGTTGTTGTGATGCATGTTATGTACTTGGATCCATGCATTGGTGTGGTTATACCCTTCCTCCATGATCATTTTTGGTAGGTGGTTTACGGGATCGGAGTCTGCCACAATTGGCATCTTCTATGTCCATGTGTATAGGCAGGTTTCTGTTGTCCATTATCTTTTTATATTCTCTCTTTAGAGCATTTTTTTTTCTCCGCAGGTGTGGTGGAGGGATATGGCTTAATGTTGGCAGCCAGTTTGTGGGGGTTGATTTGACAGTCCCTGATATCATGCGCATAGTGTTGTTCAGTTGGGTGTCTATTTTTTGTATATGTGGGCTGTTAAGCCATACTGGGGTGCTTTATTCAGCAGCAGAGAATACAAGACCCAGAGCCGAGGAGCGCAGAGTGGAGGCCAATGCTCCACACGTTGTTCCACGCAGCTTCTGGATGATATTGTTTCTTGTTTTTTTAGCTGTTTTTGTTAATTGTTCCTTGTAAGACAGGGTTCTATTTAGGGTTACGCCTAGGTATTCGGGTGTTTGGTTGTGCTTTAGAGAGGTGTTTTCAAATTTGTATATTAAGTTCTCTATTAGCTAATTTATTATTAAGGTGGAAACGGGTTACTTCCGTTTTAGTGGCATTTGGTTGGAGTCTTCATTTTTTTTTTATATTCTCCCAACACTTTTAGGTTGGCTGTTAGGATTTCTTCTGTTTCCATTGATGTGCTTCTCTTGTTGCCAGTACCCAGTCGTCTGCGTATCCAAACTTCCTCTATCTAGTTTGAGGTATATCCGCGATGTACAGGCTAAAGAGTAGTGGTGTAAGCACGGGCCCGTGGTAGTCTGTTCTTTAGCTTCATTTTGGAGCTGGTGTTTGTTCCCATGATTACTTGAAATGTGCGATCATTGAGCATGTTGTCTATTAGGCGGGTTAGTGATTTGCAGGGGATTACACGGAGAAATGTAAGTATCGTTCCCTCTCTCCATACTGTATTATAGGCTGCGGACAGGTCTATAAATGCAGCAGAGATTTTCAGTTTTCTTTGCAATCCCACCTCAATATACATAGTGAATGATAGGACTTGGTCTGCGCAGCTTCTTTCTTCTCTTCAAAATCCGGCTTGTTCGATGGGTATTGCTTCGAGTATTTCCGGCCTGATTCGATTATAGATAAGTCTTTCTAGTAATTGTACATAGCAGATAGCAGGGAGATCGGCCTGTAGCTTTTAGGATTATCTGCTGGTTTGCCAGGTTTTAATATGGCTGTTATCTTTGATTGTTTGAATTCCTGAGGAATATTTGCTGTTTGCATTAAGTCTGTAAAGAAATCTGCCATCCATTTTCTTGTGTACTTGCCACTATTTATAAGAAACTCTGGGGCCTTTCCCGATGTCACGTCTTTAAGAGCCTGGGAGATGTCTTCACTTGTAAAGGGAATTGCGTGTGCAGTTTCTGTGGCTTCCGCCTTTATCGATTTCAGGTCGCGCTTTGTTTTTATTGTATGAGCCTTGTCTATTGGTGCTTTGAAGGTCGCGACTATGTGTAAGGCCACTGAGTTCGGGCTTACAACAGTCTTTTCTCTTTGTATGCACGTTCTGCTTCCTAGTTTTCTAAGCAGTGACCATGCTTTTCTGCTTGATGTCTGGAAATTTTGCGCTTTTTTTTTTATGGTTGCAGTCCATTTTTTTTCGGTCTCGCGTTTTTGAGGCTGTGTAGAAGCTTGTCTGCTATATCATGGTTTTCAGTTTTGAGGTAGCTTTGATAAAATTGTTTGCTTTCTTGGGACCACCCCGGGTTATATTTTTTGCGGTATCCTCTGGGTATGCACATTCTTGCAGTGCACTTGACAGCGCTGACAAATCTGTTGTAATTCCCGCTTTTGGGGGGTATCCATCCTAGACATTTGTCCAGTTCTTTAGCGAATTCATGCCATTTAGCCTTTTTGAAATTCCATCTTGGTCGAGGGATACAGCTGATTAGGGGGATTTGGATTCCCACCTGAATTATGACTGGGCGGTGTTGGCTATGTGGAAAATTGGGGAGAACCTTTCTGGAAATTGCCAGGGGTTGTCCTCTTTGGTCAGACGAGGCGAAGCACAGATCGGGGTTGTACTTTCTTCTAAACTGCTGATTTAAATGTATTTCGGTCTCTGGCGTCAAATAGAGTGAGTTTGTTTTCTGCCCATTTCACGAGCATAGATATTCGTTACTGTGATGTTTCCTATCTTTGTAACCACGCTATGGATATCTTCATTTGTAGTACTGGATACAAGAAGTGCGTTTTCAATATTGTGTCTGACATATGTTGCTGCACCGTACGCTCGATTGTATGTTGCTCCTAGTAGATCATAACCCGGTATTCTTCCTCTTTTTTTGTAGTTGCATCTCTGTGTCGCAATGTGTTTCCTGTATGGCAGTCAGATCGATGTTTTCGGTGTCTAACCCCTTATGGACCAGGCTCATTTTCACCTTAAGGACCCGGCCATTTTTTGCAAATCTGACCAGTGTCACTTTGTGTGAATAACTTAAACGCTTTTACTTATCCAGGCCATTCTGAGATTGTTTTTTTGTCACATAATGTACTTCATGACACTGGTAAAAATGGAGTCCAAAAAAAAAATGTTATTTAAAAAAAAATAAAAAAATCCAAATGTACCCAAAATCAGGAACAATTAGCTAATTTCCAAATTTCTATTTCTCTACTTCTATAATACATAGTAATACCTCCAAAAATAGTTATTAATTTACATTCCCCATATGTCTACTTCATGTTTGTATCATTTTGTGAATGCCATTTCATTTTTTGGGGACGTTAGAAGGTTTAGAAGTAAATCTTGAAATTTTTCTAAAAATTTCTGAAACCCACTTTTTCAGGACCAGTTCAGGTCTGAAGTTACTTTGTGAGGCTTACATAATAGAAACCACCCAAAAATGACCCCATTTTACAAACTACACCCCTCGAGGTATTCAAAACTGATATAAACTTTGTTAACCCTTTAGGTGTTCCACAAGAATTAATGGAAAATAGAGAGAAAATTTCACTTTTTTTTGGCAGATTTTCTATTTTAATAATTTTTTTCCAGTTACAAAGCAAGGGTTAACAGCCAAACAAAACTCATTATTTATGGCCCTGATTCTGTAATTTACAGAAACACCCAATATGTGGTCGGAAACTGCTGTACGGGCACACGGCAGGGCGCAGAAGGAAAGGAATGCCATACGGTTTTTGGAAGGCAAATTTTGCTGGACCTGTTTTTTTTTAACACCATGTCCCATTTGAAGCCCCCCTGATGCACCCCTAGAGTAGAAACTCCAAAAAAGTGACCCCATATTGAAAACTACGGGATAGTGTGGCAGTTTTGTTGGTACTATTTTAGGGTACATATGATTTTTCGTTGCTCTATATTACACTTTTTGTGAGGCAAGGTAACAAGAAATAGCTGTTTTGGCACAGTTTTTTTTATTTTTTGTTATTTACAACATTCATCTGACAGGTTAGATCATGGGATATTTTTATAGAGCAGGTTGTCACGTACGTGACAATACCAAATATGACTACTTTTTTGGGTTGTTTTTCTGTTTTACATAACAAAGCATTTAAAAAAAAATTAAAATGATTCTTTAGTGTCTCCACATTCTGAAAGCCATAGTTTTATTTATTTTTTGGGCGATTTGTCTTGTGTAGGGGCTCATTTATGTTCGGGATGAGATGACTGGCACTATTTTGTGGTGCGTATGACATTTTGATCGCTTGCTATTACACTTTTTGTGGTGTAAGGTGACAAAAAATGGCTTTTTTTATACAGTTTTTATTTTAAAAAAAATTTACAGTATTCACCTGAAGGGTTAGGTCATGGGATATTTTAATAGAGCAGGTTATTGCGGACGCGGCGATACCGAATGCTTTTTTTTTTTTGTAAGTTTTTTTACACAATTTCAATTTTTGAAACAAAAAAAAAATCATGTTTTAGTGTCTCCATAGTCTAAGAGCCATAGTTTTTTCTGTTTTTGGGCGATTATCTTGGGTAGGGTAGGATTTTTGTGGGATGAGATGATTGGCACTATTTTGGGGTGCGTATGACTTTTTGATCGCTTGCCATTACACTTTTTTGCCGCACGGCTTGATCTACTGCCTGCCGATCACCGCCTGCTGCAATGGCGTCGCCCTTGCTGCCTCTAATATGTTGACAGCAGCTTGCGGAAATTGAAAACGGGCATCAATGAACATATTTACAATATACTATAGGTCTTATTCAGTGTCGGCACATTTAAAAAAAAAAAAATACCATAATTGTTCTCCAGCTGATCTTAGGTTTCAAGGAGTAGAACTGGTTTAAAAAAAAATGAAGAGGAGGGAATGAGGTTCAAAATGGAGAGAATTTTCAGAGAGAAATTTATTTAAATGGATTTATTTAACCCTTTCTCTACACATGACGTACTACTACGTCATGGAAACCACTGCATTCCTGCAATTTGACGGAATAGTACGTCATGGTGATCGGGCGGGAAGCGGAGCGGTGCGCACGATCACTGCAGGGGTCCGGCAGTCCCTGGTAGCCGGGCCCCTGCTGTATCCGCCGGCATCGCTGTTTACAGCGCTGCTGTGGCGGGGACTCTGTCAGAAGGCAGCCCGATGCCGTGCAGAGGCTGCCTGATGCCGTGCACGGCATTGGGACAAGCCTTCTAAGAGTGTCGAGGAGATCCAGCCTCAGGCTGGGTCTCCTAGGCAACCTGTTTGTGTACTACTTGCTGTAGTACACGAACAGGCAATGCATTACAATGCAGATGTATTGTAATGCATTGCAGAGGGGATCAGACCCCCAAAAGTGAACATCAGAAATAAAGTTAAAAAAGGTGTTTACTAAAATTAATAAAAATAAAAAAGGCCCTTTCCCCTTATTTTATAATAAAAAACAGAAAGGAAAAACATATTAGGTATCGCCGTGTCCGTAATGACCGACTCTATAAATATATCACATGATCCACCCTGTCCAATAAACACCATTAAAAAAAAAGCCATTTTTGTCGCCTTAAATCCCCAAAAGTGCAACACCAAGGCAACATCAAAAAGGCGTATGTCCCACAAAATGTTAGCAATAAAACTCACCTCATCCCACAAAAAAATGAGCCCCTACCTAAGATAATCGCCTAAAAAATAAATATAGCTCTCAGAACATGGAAACACTAAAACCATTTTTTTTTTGTTTCAAAACTGCTATTATTGTGCTAAAGTGAAATACATAAAAAAGAAGCAATTTTTGGCACATTGCATCACAAAAATAGCAAGTGATCAAAAAGGCGTATACCCGCCCAAAATAGTAGCAATGAAACAGTCACCTCATCCCGCAAAAAATGAATTATTACCTTAGACAATTGGTCAAAAAATAAAAAAGCTATGGCTCTCAGACTATGGATACACTAAAATATCATTATTTCGGTTTCAAAAATGCTATTATTGTGTAAAACTTTAATAAATAAGAAGTAGTCATATTAGGTATTGCCACGTCCGTAACTATCTGCTCTATAAAAGTCACATGACCTAATCCCTCAGGTAAACGCTGTAAAAATAAATAAATAAATAAAAACCGCCAAAACAACCAATTTTTTGGTCACCTTGCCCCATAAAGTGTAATAATGAATGATCAAAAAATTCATATGTACCAATAAAAACGTCAACTCTTCCTGCAAAAAAACGAGCCCCTGCACAAGACTATCGGCATAATATAAAATAGGGCGTTCAGAAAATGGAGATACAAAAACCTAATTTTTGTTTTCAAAAATGCTTTTATGTAAAACTGAAACAAACATCATAGAAAGTAGACATACAGGGAGTGCAGAATTATTAGGCAAATGAGTATTTTGACCACATCATCCTCTTTATGCATGTTGTCTTACACCAAGCTGTATAGGCTCGAAAGCCTACTACCAATTAAAGGGGTTATCCGACTTAGGCCTCCTGCACACGAACGTATTTTTTTGCGGTCCGCAAAAACGGGTCCCGTTTTTCCGTGATCCGTGACCGTTTTTTCGTCCGTGGGTCTTCCTTGATTTTTGGAGGATCCACGGACATGAAAAAAAAGTCGTTTTGGTGTCCGCCTGGCCGTGCGGAGCCAAACGGATCCGTCCTGAATTACAATGCAAGTCAATGGGGACAGATCCGTTTGACGTTGACACAATATGGTGCTATTTCAAACGGATCCGTCCCTATTGACTTTCAATGTAAAGTCTGGAGTCCCTTTTATACCATCGGATCGGAGTTTTCTCCAGTCCGATGGTATATTTTAACTTGAAGCGTCCCCATCACCATGGGAACGCCTCTATGTTAGAATATACTGTCGGATATGAGTTAGATCGTGAAACCTCATTTCCGACAGTATATTCTAACACAGAGGCGTTCCCATGGTGATGGGGACGCTTCTAGTTAGAATATACTACAAACTGTGTACATGACTGCCCCCTGCTGCCTAGCAGCATCCGATCTCTTACAGGGGGCCGTGATCAGCACAATTAACCCCTCAGGTGCCGCACCTGAAGGGGTTAATTGTACTATCATATCCCCCTGTAAGAGATCAGGGCTGCCAGGCAGCAGGGGGCAGACCCCCCCCCCCTCCCCAGTTTGAATATCATTGGTGGCCAGTGCGGCCCCCCCCCCTTCCTCCCTCTATTATTACAAATAATTCGTTGGTGGCACAGTGTGCGCCCCCCCCTCCCTCTATAGCATTAACAACATTGGTGGCCAGTGTGCGGCCTCCCATCTCCCCCCCCCCCCCCCCCGATCATTGGTGGCAGCGGGTTACTAGCAATAGTACAATAGTAAAAGATTCATACTTACCTGGGAGCTGCGATGTCTGCGTCCGGCCGGGAGCTCCTCCTACTGGTAAGTGACAGTTCATTTAGCAATGCGCCGCATAGACCTGTCACTTACCAGTAGGTGGAGCTCCCGGCCGGACACGAACATCGCAGCAGCCACCAGCAGGTAAGTATGAATCTTCTACTATTGTACTATTGCTAAGTAACCATGGCAACCAGGACTGTAGTAGCGTCCTGGTTGCCATGGTTACCGATCGGAGCCCCAGCGATTAAACTGGGACTCCGATCGGAACTCCGCTGCCACCAATGATGGGGGGGGGGGAGGTGGGAGGCCGCACACTGGCCACCAATGTTGATAATGCTATAGAGGGATGGGGGGCGCACACTGTGCCACCAACGAATTATTACGAGGGAGGGGGGGCGCGCACACTGTGCCACCAACGAATAATTACAATAGAGGGAGGGGGGGGCCGCACTGGCCACCAACCTATTATTACAATAGAGGGGGGGGGGGGGGCCGCACTGGCCACCAATGATATTCAAACTGGGGAGGGGGGGAGGGTCTGCCCCCTGCTGCCTGGCAGCCCTGATCTCTTACAGGGGGATATGATAGTACAATTAACCCCTTCAGGTGCCGCACCTGAAGGGGTTAATTGTGCTGATCACGGCCCCCTGTAAGAGATCGGGTGCTGCCAGGCAGCAGGGGGCAGTCATGTACACAGTTTGTAGTTCACGAAGTGAAAACTCAGCTATGAAAAAGCTTTTATGCAGACGGATCTTCGGATCCGTCTGTATATAAAGTAACCTACGGATCACGGACACGGATGCCAATCTTGTGTGCATCCGTGTTCTTTCACGGACCCATTGACTTGAATGGGTCCGTGAACCGTTGGCCGTGAAAAAAATAGGACAGGTCATATTTTTTTCACGGCCAGGAAACCCGGATCTCGGATGCGGCTGCAAAACGGTGCATTTTCCGTTTTTTCCACGGACCCATTAAAAGTCAATGGGTCCGTGAAAAAAAACGGCACAACGGCCACGGGTGCACACAACGGTCGTGTGCAGGAGGCCTTAAATAAATCTATTCTAATTGCATTTATTGTAGACCAGTGAAAGATTCTTAAAATCACTTTCATCACCTATCTATCACTGTTTGGCCAGTTAAGTTCAGGGTCATGTTACACCTGACGTCAGTAACCCTGCTCTGCTGGTGACGTTTCGTTTACAAGCTTCTCTCTGCTTGAGGGAGTGTCCAGGTTGTGTAAACGAGACGTCAGAGCCTCTGGTGCCCTCCCCCCTCCAGCTCTTGTCACTGCCTCGGCTCTACTATGCGATCACTCATGTGCAGTACATACCAAGGTGATCTCTTCTCCAGCAGCACAGGGTAAGTTTGTCCCTCCTGCATTCACTGGGGCTAGAGGTGGCAGTTTGTAAACGTTCCCCTCTGCATCTGGGGATCGTTATTACAGCCCTGCCCCCCCTCCCCCACTAGTACACATTCAACACCCCCTGGGAAATATAAATAAATTATTGGCCATCATTATTATGATCATCATCATCATTATTCAGCTATATAAAATCCTTATCTGCCACCAATATATGGATTTATCTAATATCCATATTGAATATATATTTGAATAATATAGATATTGCTTAGATACAGATAATGCTAATGATATTTTCACACTAGCGGCAGGACGTATCCGACAGGCTGTTCACCCTGTCGGATCCGCCCTGCCGCTATTTGATGGTGCCGCTGGACGGATCCGTTATTGCAATTCATTTCTAGACGGATCCGCACCTGGATCCGTCTACAAATGCTGTCACTTGTCACACTGATCGGCGGATCCAGCAGGCACGCAGCTCCGACGATGGAGCTGCCTTGCGGATCCGGCGTTGCAAAACAACTGAAGGACGGATCCGCCCTTCCGGTCTGCGCATGCGCAGAACATGAAAACTGTGAAAAAGACTGACAGAGTGATCCGTCCATCCGCATGACAAGCGGATAGACGGATCCGTTATTGCAATGCATTTCTAGACGGATCCGCACCTGGATCAGTCTACAAATGCTGTCAGTTGTCACACTGATTGGCGGATCCGGCGGGCAGCTCCGACGATGGAACTGCCTGCCGGATCACACTAACGCTAGTGTGAAAGTACCATAAAAAGTCGAAAATCCAGGACTTTTAGTCAAGTGGCCGCTCGCTGTGCACCGCCGTGCTGCGCCATAGCTCCACCACCGTCCCCTTTATAGTCAATGGGGACAGAGCGGCTGTCCAGCGGCACGGCAAAATAGCGGCTGGCCGGATCCGACAGGGTGAACAGCCTGTTGGATCGATCCTGCCTCTAGTGTGAAAGTACCCTTAGGCTCCATTCACACATCCGCAAATGGGTCCACATTTGTTCTGCAATTTTGCGGAACGGGTGCGGACCCATTCATTTTCTATGGTGACGGAATTTGGAATTAGTGCAAATACGTCCTCCTTGATATACTGTAATAACAGAAAGAAAATTTAGACTAGAAACAAAACCAAACATGAAAGAAATGTATGTAAAATAACATAACTTGGGCTACTTTCACACTAGCGTTCGGGTGTCCGCTCGTGAGCTCCGTTTGAAGGGGCTCACGAGCGGCCCCGAACGCATCCGTCTGGCCCTAATGCATCCTCAGTGGAGGTGGATCCGCTGAGAATGCATCCGCCTGCCAGCGCTCAGCCTCCGCTCCGCTCAGTGAGCGGACACCTGAACGCTGCTTGGAAGTCAATGGGGACGGATCCGTTTGAAGATGACACTATATGGCTCAATCTTCAAGCGGATCCGTCCCCAATTGACTTTCAATGTAAAGTCTGAACGGATCCGCTCAGGCTACTTTCACACTTAGAAATTTTTCTAAGTTATAATGCAGACGGATCCGTTCTGAACGGATGCAAACGTCTGCATTATAGGAGCGGATCCGTCTGATGAAACATCAGACGGACCCGCTCCGAACGCTAGTGTGAAAGTAGCCTTACACTGTGCAGCTGCAATGTGACAGGAAGATCTTCTGCCCTGTGTGTGTATTTATTTATTTTTATGCAAAGTGCAGAGCAGGGGGAGGGAAAGGTCAGGTTGTTCACGCCCAGAAATATTCATGAGGCAGAGCTCAGGCTTTGTTGTTACACGCCCCCTCACCTTGTACTTGAGCATGTAAACAAAGCAATGACAGAACCATGAAATGGTGTAAATATGGGTTTTAACTTGATCAAATCAAGCTTAACCAAATTATATGTATATCCTGATGGATTTTAAGTGTTTTTTTTGTTTTTTTTATTAACTCGGATAACCCCTTTAAGCATATTAGGTGATGTGCATCTCTGTAATGAGAAGGGGTGTGGTCTAATGACATCAACACCCTATATTAGGTGTGCATAATTATTAGGCAACTTCCTTTCCTTTGGCAAAATGGGTCAAAAGAAGGACTTGACAGGCTCAGAAAAGTCAAAAACAGTGAGATATCTTGCAGAGAGATGCAGCACTCTTAAAATTGCAAAGCTTCTGAAGCGTGATCATCGAACAATCAAGCGTTTCATTCAAAATAGTCAACAGGGTTGCAAGAAGCGTGTGGAAAAACCAAGGCGCAAAATAACTGCCCATGAACTGAGAAAAGTCAAGCGTGCAGCTGCCAAGATGCCACTTGCCACCAGTTTGGCCATATTTCAGAGCTGCAACATCACTGGAGTGCCCAAAAGCACAAGGTGTGCAATACTCAGAGACATGGCCAAGGTAAGAAAGGCTGAAAGACGACCACCACTGAACAAGACACACAAGCTGAAACGTCAAGACTGGGCCAAGAAATATCTCAAGACCGATTTTTCTAAGGTTTTATGGACTGATGAAATGAGAGTGAGTCTTGATGGGCCAGATGGATGGGTAAAGGGCAGAGAGCTCCAGTCCGACTCAGACGCCAGCAAGGTGGAGGTGGAGTACTGGTTTGGGCTGGTATCATCAAAGATGAGCTTGTGGGGCCTTTTCGGGTTGAGGATGGAGTCAAGCTCAACTCCCAGTCCTACTGCCAGTTTCTGGAAGACACCTTCTTCAAGCAGTGGTACAGGAAGAAGTCTGCATCCTTCAAGAAAAACATGATTTTCATGCAGGACAATGCTCCATCACACGCGTCCAAGTACTCCACAGCGTGGCTGGCAAGAAAGGGTATAAAAGAAGAAAATCTAATGACATGGCCTCCTTGTTCACCTGATCTGAACCCCATTGAGAACCTGTGGTCCATCATCAAATGTGAGATTTACAAGGAGGGAAAACGGTACACCTCTCTGAACAGTGTCTGGGAGGCTGTGGTTGCTGCTGCACGCAATGTTGATGGTGAACAGATCAAAACACTGACAGAATCCATGGATGGCAGGCTTTTGAGTGTCCTTGCAAAGAAAGGTGGCTATATTGGTCACTGATTTGTTTTTGCTTTGTTTTTGAATGTCAGAAATGTATATTTGTGAATGTTGAGATGTTATATTGGTTTCACTGGTAAAAATAAATAATTGAAATGGGTATATATTTGTTTTTTGTTAAGTTGCCTAATAATTATGCACAGTAATAGTCACCTGCACACACAGATATCCCCCTAAAATAGCTCAAACTAAAAACTACTTCCAAAAATATTCAGCTTTGATATTAATGAGTTTTTTGGGTTCATTGAGAACATGGTTGTTCAATAATAAAATTAATCCTCAAAAATACAACTTTCCTAATAATTCTGCACTCCCTGTATTTGATATCATTGCGTCCGTAACCACCTGCTCTATAAAAATAGCGCATGATCTAACCTGTCAGATAAATGTTATTAAAAATAAAAACTGTGCCAAAACACAATTTTTTGGGTTACCGTGCCTCACAAAAAACTTAATATAGAGCAATAAAAAATCATATGTACCCCAAAATAGTACCAATAAAGCTGGCACCTTATCCTGTAGTTTCCAAAATGTTGTAACTTTTTTGAGTTTCTACTGTAGGGGTCCATCACGCGGGCTTCAAATGGGACATGGCATCTAAAAACCAGTTCAGCTAAATCTGCCTTCCTAAAACCATATGGCGTTTCTTTTCTACTGCGCCCTTCCGTGTGCCCGTACAGCAGTTTACAATCACATGTGGGGTGTTTCTGTAAACCGCAGAATCAGGGTAATAAATAATTATTTATTTGGCTGTTAACCCTTGCTTTACTACTGGAAAAAATGGATTAAAATGTAAAATCTGCCAAAAAAGTGAAATTTTGAAATTTCATCCATTAATTCCTGTGGAACACCTAAATGGTTAACAAAGTTTGTAAAATTTAGTTTTGTATACCTTGAGGGGTGTAGTTTCTAAAATTGGGTCATTTTTGGGTGGTTTCTATTATGTAAGCCTCACAAAGTGACTTCAGACCTGAACTGTCCTTAAAAAGTGGGTTTTGCTTCCAAACGTCTAAGCCTTCTAACGTCCCCAAAAAATAAAATGGCATTTTCAAAATGATCCAAACATGAAGTAAACATATGGAAAATGTAACGTAATAACTAATATATGAGGTATCACTGTCTATTATAAAAGTAGAGAGATTTAAACTTGAAAAATTGGGAATTCTTTAAAAATTTTTGTAAATTTGGGATTTTTTCCTCAAATAAAGGTGAAATATATTGACTCAAATTTATGACTATCATGAAGTACACAATGTGTCACGAGAAAACAATCTCTGAATGGCATAGATAAGTAAAAGTGTTCTGAAGCGATTACCACATAAAGTGACGTCCGATTTGCAAAAAATGGCCTGGGCAGGAAGGTGAAAACAGGCCCTGGGTTAAAGGGCATGCTTTCCTCGAAAGGTCTAAACGTTGATTTTGATTTAGAATATTTCTTTAGTATAGTGATGCTAGATATTTAGTTTTTTGTGGTTAAATGTTATGTCATTTGAGGGCTCGGTTCTTAGAAGATGGGAAAGCCAGTCAGATTGGCTTGGTATCAAGCATCACTGATTGCGTAACTAAACAGGTGTATTTCCTCTTTCTATTGGCTATTAGATGTTATGATCAGAATGAATTGCAAAAGGGTTATTTTTAGTATATTAGAGAATAGTGTGATTAATATTGTATTGAATAATAAATAAAAAATCATTGAAAAACTAAAATTTAAAGAGGACCTTTCATGGGTTTATATGTTAGAAACTGATATGCTTACGAGATAGGACAGCCCCTACAGATGCCAGCACTTATTTTATTTTTTTTTCTAAAATAACACTTCCGTTCCGGCACGGTGTATCCCGCTGTTTTTCACGCCCAGTATGTTCATTTAGAGTATTGGTACAGTGAGGAGGAGATGGACGGGTTTCTCAATGGGCGTCTCCTTCTCCCTGTAGTGCGGTCCAGTTGCAGCTGAGAGAGTAACAGCCAGGGAGAAGATGAGCTGTTTTTTTTTTTTTTTTTTTTTTTTTTTTTTTTTTTTTCTGGCTGTGACGCTCTTTGCTGCAATTGGACTGCACAACAGCCATGGAGAAGGAGACGCCCATTGAGAAACCCGTCCATGTCCTCCTCCCTGTACCGATACTCTAACACAGTGTTTCCCAACCAGTGTGCCTCCAGCTGTTGCAAAACTCCAACTCCCAGCATGCCCGCACAGCCAAAGGCTGTCCGGGCATGCTGGGAGTTGTAGTTTTGCAACAGCTGGAGGCACATTGGTTGGGAAACACTGCTCTAACATACTGAGTGTGAGAAACAGTGGGGGACACTAGGGTATTTTAGAAAAAAAAAAAAGTTCTATCATCTGTAGGGGCCGCCCTATCTGGTAAGCATACCAGTATCTAACATATAAACCCATGAAAGGTCCTCAGTAAGTTTATATGTGATTTTATGTACTTTTGTTAACTATGCATGTATAGGTGAATAATAAGGGGATATTTAAAGTTGGTGCAAAAGGTGCACTACAACAATATGCAAATGATAATATATAGCTAAATCCTCACGCTGGTGTTAAAAATTAGATTTTAGCCAATATATTCCGGTTAAGAACATGTGGTCCGTTGCCGGCATCCTCCATTGTATGCATTTTTGCTGGGGATTGCCATTAGCAACAGGCCACATGAGGAGGGTTTGCTCCCCCGGTTATTATTACGCTACAGTATTTGGGGTTCTGAGCACTTCCTCCTATTTAGGCCACTTTATTCAGTGATTTGGTTTTGTTATACAGTCAGGTCCATAAATATTGGGACATCGACACAATTCTAACATTTTTGGCTCTGTACACCACCACAATGGATTTGAAATGAAACTAACAAAATGTGCTTTAACTGCAGACTGTCAGCTTTAATTTGAGGATATTTACATCCAAATCGGGTGAACGGTGTAGGAATTACAACAGTTTGCACTTGTGCCTCCCACTTGTTAAGGGACCAAAAGTAATGGGACAATTGGCTTCCCAGCTGTTCCATGGCCAGGTGTGTGTTATTCCCTCATTATTACAATGAGCAGATAAAAGGTCCAGAGTTAATTTCAAGTGTGCTATTTCCATTTGGAATCTGTTGCTGTCAACTCTCAAGATGAGATCCAAAGAGCTGTCACTGTCAGTGAAGCAAGCCATCGTTAGGCTGAAAAAACACAACAAACCCATCAGAGAGATCGCAAAAACATTAGGCGGGGCCAAAACAACAGTTTGGAACATTCTTAAAAAGAAGGAACGCACCGGTGAGCTCGGCAACACCAAAAGACCCGGAAGACCACGGAAAACAACTGTGGTGGATGACCGAAGAATTATTTCCCTGGTGAAGAAAACACCATTCACAGCAATTGGCCAGATCAAGAATCTTCCAGGAGGTAGGTGTATGTGTGTCAAAGGCAACAATCAAGAGAAGACTTCGCCAGAGTGAATACAGAGGGTTCACCACAAGATGTAAACCATTGGTGAGCCTTAAAAACAGGAAGGCCAGATTAGGGTTTGCCAAATGACATCTAAAAAAGCCTTCACAGTTCTGGAACAACATCCTATGGACAGATGAGACCAAGATCAACTTGTACCAGAGTGATGGGAAGAGAAGAGTATGGAGAAGGAAAGGAACTGCTCATGATCCTAAGCATACCACCTCATCAGTGAAGCATGGTGGTGGTAGTGTCATGGCGTGGGCATGTATGGCTGCCAATGGAACTGGTTCTCTTGTATTAATTGATGATGTGACTTCTGACAAAAGCAGGATGAATTCTGAAGTGTTTCGGGCAATATTATCTGCTTATTTTCAGCCAAATGCTTCAGAACTCATTGGACGGCGCTTCACAGCGCAGATGGACAATGACCCAAAGCATACTGCAAAAGCAACCAAAGAGTTTTTTAAGGGAAAGAAGTGGAATGTTATGCAATGGCCAAGTCAATCACCTGACCTGAATCTGATTGAGCATGCATTTCACTTGCTGAAGACAAAGCTGAAGGGAAAATGCCCCAAGAACAAGCAGGAACTGAAGACAGTTGCAGTAGAGGCCCGGCAGAGCATCACCAGGGATGAAACCCAGCGTCTGGTGATGTCTATGCGTTCCAGACTTCAGGCTGTAATTGACTGCAAAGGATTTGCAACCAAGTATTAAAAAGTGAAAGTTTGATTTATGATTATTATTATGTCCCATTACGTTTGATCCCTTAACAAGTGGGAAGCACATATGCAAACTATTGTAATTCCTACCCTGATTTGGATGTAAATATCTTCAAATTAAAGCTGACAGTCTGCAGTTAAAGAAGATCTTCATTTCAAATCCATTGTGGTGGTGTATAGAGCCAAAAATGTTAGAATTGTGTAGATGTCCCAATATTTATGGACCTGACTATGTATGGAATGTGCTGGTTTTCATCTTTGGTAACATTCTGGTGCACCTAGTAGCCTGCGTCACATGAGCCTGTTATAGGTGGGGCTCACAGCCTCCTCCCATTGTATTTGTGATCCTACTTTGGAGGTTTTTGGGAGCTTTGGCTGCGAGTCTGACTTTTGCACCTATCAGACAGTGTTCACACACTACAGGTAGGTCAGCGTTAGGTCCTGCGCTACACTGAGATACCTTGCCGGGGTGCGCGGGCTCTGATATGTTCTTGACCGGAATATACACTGCGTGCAGAATTATTAGGCAAATGAGTATTTTGACCACATCATCCTCTTTATGCATGTTGTCTTACTCCAAGCTGTATAGGTTCGAAAGCCTACTACCAATTAAGCATATTAGGTGATGTGCGTCTCTGTAATGAGAAGGGGTGTGGTCTAATGACATCAACACCCTATATTAGGTGTGCATAATTATTAGGCAACTTCCTTTCCTTTGGCAAAATGGGTCAAAAGAAGGACTTGACAGGCTCAGAAAAGTCAAAAATAGTGAGATATCTTGCAGAGGGATGCAGCACTCTTAAAATTGCAAAGCTTCTGAAGCGTGATCATCGAACAATCAAGCGTTTCATTCAAAATAGTCAACAGGGTCGCAAGAAGCGTGTGGAAAAACCAAGGCGCAAAATAACTGCCCATGAACTGAGAAAGTCAAGCGTGCAGCTGCCAAGATGCCACTTGCCACCAGTTTGGCCATATTTCAGAGCTGCAACATCACTGGAGTGCCCAAAAGCACAAGGTGTGCAATACTCAGAGACATGGCCAAGGTAAGAAAGGCTGAAAGACTACCACCACTGAACAAGACACACAAGCTGAAACGTCAAGACTGGGCCAAGAAATATCTCAAGACTGATTTTTCTAAGGTTTTATGGACTGATGAAATGAGAGTGAGTCTTTATGGGCCAGATGGATGGGCCCGTGGCTGGATTGGTAAAGGGCAGAGAGCTCCAGTCCGACTCAGACGCCAGCAAGGTGGAGGTGGAGTACTGGTTTGGGCTGGTATCATCAAAGATGAGCTTGTGGGGCCTTTTCGGGTTGAGGATGGAGTCAAGCTCAACTCCCAGTCCTACTGCCAGTTTCTGGAAGACACCTTCTTCAAGCAGTGGTACAGGAAGAAGTCTGCATCCTTCAAGAAAAACATGATTTTCATGCAGGACAATGCTCCATCACACGCGTCCAAGTACTCCACAGCGTGGCTGGCAAGAAAGGGTATAAAAGAAGAAAATCTAATGACATGGCCTCCTTGTTCACCTGATCTGAACCCCATTGAGAACCTATGGTCCATCATCAAATGTGAGATTTACAAGGAGGGAAAACAGTACACCTCTCTGAACAGTGTCTGGGGGGCTGTGGTTGCTGCTGCACGCAATGTTGATGGTGAACAGATCAAAACACTGACAGAATCCATGGATGGCAGGCTTTTGAGTGTCCTTGCAAAGAAAGGTGGCTATATTGGTCACTGATTTGTTTTTGTTTTGTTTTTGAATGTCAGAAATGTATATTTGGGAATGTTGAGATGTTATATTGGTTTCACTGGTAAAAATAAATAATTGAAATGGGTATATATTGTTTTTTGTTAAGTTGCCTAATAATTATGCACAGTAATAGTCACCTGCACACACAGATATCCCCCTAAAATAGCTAAAACTAAAAACAAACTAAAAACTACTTCCAAAAATATTCAGCTTTGATATTAATGAGTTTTTTGGGTTCATTGAGAACATGGTTGTTGTTCAATTATAAAATTAATCCTCAAAAATACAACTTGCCTAATAATTCTGCACTCCCTGTATTGGCTAAAATCTCATTTTTAACACCAGCGTGAGGGTTTAGCTATATAATATAATTTGCATATTGTTGCAAATTGCAACATATTGTATTGCATATTGTAATGCACCTTTAGCAGTGATTTATCTATTCTTATAGTGTCATCCACACATGTATCCATTTTTGTGTAGGATGTTGTGGCACATGTGGTCCGTTGCCGCATCTTCCATTGTTTGCATTTTTGCTGGGGATTGCCATTAGCAACGGACCACATGAGGAGGATTTGCTCCCCCGGTTATAAATACGCTACAGTATTTGGGGTTCTGAGCACTTCCTCCCATTTAGGCCAGTGATTTGGTTTTATATTTAAAGTTGGTCCTGGAAAGGATTGGGAGGCTCCATTAGAAGCTAATATGAAATTTGTGTGTACAGGGTGCTTGCAGCAATGTAGCAGAGCTTTGTGTGTACAGGGTGCTTGCAGCAATGTAGCAGAGCTGTGTGTGTACAGGGTGCTTGCAGCAATGTAGCAGAGCTGTGTGTGTACAGGGTGCTTGCAGCAATGTAGCAGAGCAGGAAGCCTGGCAGGGACTCGGTGACAGGATTATTTTAACTCAAAGAATCAAATGAGTCTCTGACTCATTTGATTCTTTTAACTAATAAACTCTTAGACCATTATCTAAATCCCTGCAATAACTATACCAGCGGTCAGCAACCTTCGGCACTCCAGATGTGTTGAAACTACAACTCCCAGCATGCTCCATTCACTTCTATGGGAGTTCTCAAAATAGCTAAGCAAGTGTGCATGCTGGGAGTCGTAGTTTCACCACAGCTGGAGTGCCGAAGGTTGCTGATCCCTGAACTATACAGTGTAATTACATCAGTCTGCTCCACTGCAGCAGAGCTGTGTTTGTCAGGAGCGAGTCCCTCCAGACCTTCGGTTCACTTGAGAGCCGACTCAGCGAGTGAACCGAAGATTCGATGAACTGAGCATGCGCATTGATCTTCAGTTCACTTGCTTCTGCCGACTCAGCAAGTGAACCGAAGATTCGATTCATGAAAAAAATCCGAACTTCCCATCTCTAAAACTCAGTAGCAGGCCGGGTGGCAGCGCAACTCACTGACGTCACGCGCCTGCTCCTCCTACTTCATTCATAAAGTGGGAGGAGCATGAGCGTGACGTCAGTGAGTTGCGCTGCCGCCCGGCCTGCTACTGAGTTTGTGAGTACAGAGAGCTCAGAGGGAGAGGATCGCAGAGGATTTCAAGTTGTTCACATATGAATATTAGTATTACAGTGAGCGGGGCCCGGTGTAATAGAATACAGTGACTGCACCGGGCCCCGCTGCCATTACAACACCAGATGCCGGTGTTCCGTTTACTTGACAGTATTAGGTCTATATCGTGGGAGATAGTTTTGCATTACGTCTAGCTTGAACTGCTGACTAATATAAAATTTTAAATCTTTATTTCATTTCCTTAAAACTATTTTCCACGATATAGACATAATACTGTCAATTAAACGTCACAGAGGTGCTGAAGAGGTCTAGATATTTGCATTTTGTTAACCTTTATTTTTGTTTGCATTTTGTTAACCTCTACTGCGCCTGCGCCAAGTCGTCTTTTTCGCGCATGCGCAGTGTATTGGGGATCATTCACTCACAGGGACACTGTTATGGGGGATCTGTGGATGACACTGTATATGCTGCTATATATGTGTCATCCACAGAGCCCACCCCCACCCCACAACAGTGTGTCATCCACAGAGCCCCCCCCCCCCCACAACAGTGTGTCATCCACAGAGCCCCCCCCCCACAACAGTGTGTCATCCACAGAGCCCCCCCCCCCACAACAGTGTGTCATCCACAGAGCCCCCCCCCCCCACAACAGTGTGTCATCCACAGAGCCCCCCCCCCACAACAGTGTGTCATCCACAGAGCCCCCCCCCCACAACAGTGTGTCATCCACAGAGCCCCCCCCCCACAACAGTGTGTCATCCACAGAGCCCCCCCCCCCACAACAGTGTGTCATCCACAGAGCCCCCCCCCCACAACAGTGTGTCATCCACAGAGCCCCCCCCACAACAGTGTCATCCACAGAGCCCCCCCCACAACAGTGTGTCATCCACAGAGCCCCCCCCCCACAACAGTGTGTCATCCACAGAGCCCCCCCCCACAACAGTGTCATCCACAGAGCCCCCCCCCCACAACAGTGTCATCCACAGAGCCCCCCCCCCACAACAGTGTCATCCACAGAGCCCCCCCCACAACAGTGTCATCCACAGAGCCCCCATAACAGTGTGTCATCCACAGAGCCCCCATAACAGTGTGTCATCCACAGACCCCCCCCCCACAACAGTGTCATCCACAGAGCCCCCCCCACAACAGTGTCATCCACAGAGCCCCCATAACAGTGTGTCATCCACAGAGCCCCCATAACAGTGTGTCATCCACAGAGCCCCCATAACAGTGTGTCATCCACAGAGCCCCCATAACAGTGTGTCATCCACAGAGCCCCCATAACAGTGTCATCCACAGAGCCCCCATAACAGTGTCATCCACAGAGCCCCCATAACAGTGTGTCATCCACAGAGCCCCCATAACAGTGTGTCATCCACAGAGCCCCCATAACAGTGTGTCATCCACAGAGCCCCCATAACAGTGTGTCATCCACAGAGCCCCCATAACAGTGTGTCATCCACAGAGCCCCCCCCCACAACAGTGTCATCCACAGAGCCCCCATAACAGTGTGTCATCCACAGAGCCCCCATAACAGTGTGTCATCCACAGAGCCCCCATAACAGTGTGTCATCCACAGAGCCCCCATAACAGTGTGTCATCCACAGAGCCCCCATAACAGTGTGTCATCCACAGAGCCCCCATAACAGTGTGTCATCCACAGAGCCCCCCCATAACAGTGTGTCATCCACAGAGCCCCCCCATAACAGTGTGTCATCCACAGAGCCCCCCCATAACAGTGTGTCATCCACAGAGCCCCCCCATAACAGTGTGTCATCCACAGAGCCCCCCCATAACAGTGTGTCATCCACAGAGCCCCCCCATAACAGTGTGTCATCCACAGAGCCCCCCCATAACAGTGTGTCATCCACAGAGCCCCCCCGTAACAGTGTGTCATCCACAGAGCCCCCCCATAACAGTGTGTCATCCACAGAGCCCCCCCATAACAGTGTGTCATCCACAGAGCCCCCCCATAACAGTGTGTCATCCACAGAGCCCCCCCACAACAGTGTGTCATCCACAGAGCCCCCCCACAACAGTGTCATCCACAGAGCCCCCCCACAACAGTGTCATCCACAGAGCCCCCCCACAACAGTGTGTCATCCACAGAGCCCCCCCCACCAGTGTGTCATCCACAGAGCCCCCCCCACCAGTGTGTCATCCACAGATCCCCCCACAACACCTTTTGGTTCAAAATATTTTTTTATTTGGCTATTCCCCACCCCTCTTGTAATTGTTCTGCTACTTGTGGGCTGCGCGGGAATGAGGTGAGTCACTTCGGTGGCCAATCCCGTCCTGCAGCGCGTGATCCCGCAAGACCCGCCGCTGTAGGTCACGGGTCTCGCGGGATCACGCGCCTCAGGATGGGATTGCGCACCGAAGTGACTGAACTCATGCCCATGTAGCCCGCAAGTAGCGGATCAGTGGAACAAGTACAAGGTGGGTGGGGGGATGATCTGTGGGGTTGCCCAGACGGCTAGGCCCTTCACAGTAGTTATTAACCCCTTTCAGCAGTCCCCCATTCACTGAAGGGGAGACTGCTGAAAGGGATTAATAACTACTGTGAAGGGCCTCCCCCCCCCCCCCTTCACAGTAGTTATGCCCAGATATGTGCCCCCTTCACAGTAGTTATGCCCACACTGCTTCTAACAGAGGCTCACTAATGGACGCTGAGATTAGATCACCCCAAATGAAAGCATTGAATCAATGCTTTCCTATGGGGAAAAAATCTGACCCTGGAGGTCATCATGCAGAGTGTGAGGACGTCCAGCGTCAGATACCGGACCAAAGGTCTGTTTTACTCAGGAAGCCCTCAGGTGGCTGCCAGCGACTAGAGGCCGACTTATTGCTGGAACGTAAACAATGCAGTTTCTCTAGAACAGTGGTTCTTAACCTTGTTGGAGGTACTGAACCCCACCAGTTTCATATGCGCATTCACCGAACCCTTCTTAATTGGAAAAATTAAATATGATTTTTTAAAATTCAAAACATAGGTATATATTTATACATAGGTGCACAAAGTGAATAAAACCATTAAAGAACAAAACCATTAAGAACAAAGAACAAAACCATTAAAACATGATTTTCACACAAAAATAAAAACATAATAATGAATATTTACTGCAAATCAGTGTGACTTCTGCTGTTGTCTTTCAGAGACCAGGTCAGAAATGCGCGGCTTTACCTTGGCAAGTGCCACTCTCATGTCATTTTCGCAACAAAGTCTGTTCCTTTTCTTCGTTTTTATGTCCAGCATCCTTGAAAAGGATTGCTCGCAAAGATATGTTGTAACAAACGGTATGAAAAACTCCAGAGCTTTCTTAGCAATAACAGGGTACGTTACCATTTGTTGACACCAAAACGTTGAGAGCGTTGTTGTTCTGAAGAGTTGCTGTTGAACCTGGCTCTGCTGAAGTTCAATGATTTCATCAAGGTATTCATCATTGACATCTGTTGTCTCAACACTAAATGTGAACGGCTGTCTCACCCATGCTGGATATGACTCTCTTGTAGGGAAGTATCCATCAAGAGACGTTGCAAGCTCATCTAAGTGCGTGGCAATTGCTTGCTTCAGTTCCGTGGGTACAGAAATGTCTCCGATTCCAGATACATCTTCGATCTTACTTACACAGTCGTCTAGCGGGGAAAGTTTGCGAAGTTATTGTTCTCTATTCGTCGTTTCCATAACGGTAGCTTTTTTTTTGAAAAGCCTTCAGGTTTTCTTCCGCTTCGATGATGTTGACTCCACCGCCCTGCATCTGTTGATTGAGATGATTTAGAGCTGCAAAGATATGTCATGTACGCTAAAATGAGAATGAACTCAGAATCTTTGAAGCAATCTGCATGACAATGTTGGTGCTCTTGCAAAAACAGGGCTAATTCCACACGCACTGCAAAAACACGATTTAACACCTGTCCCCGGGATAACCACTGAACGTTGGAATGGTACAGAAGTACCTCAAAATCAGATCCCATTTCTTTACACAGCTCCCTGAAGATGCGGTGCCTCAGAGCACTATTTTGTACATAGTTCACACATTCCACTACAATTTTTAATACTTCTGCCAGTTTTGGAGGCAAGGTTTTTGTTGCCAATGCATGCCTATGCAGAATACAATGCGTAACAATGATGTGTGGTGCATCGGCTTTCACTAGCACACCAAAACCAGACTTTCTTCCCAGCATGGCTGGAGCTCCATCCGAACAAACTGCAGAAACCATATCCCACGAAAGATTGTTGTCTTTCAAGAAGTCATCCACAAGTTTCTTCACATCGGCTGCCTTAGTTGTTGTTGTAAGAGGCTTACAAAATAAAAACTCTTCCTTTATCACGTCGTCTTTCACATAGCGCACGAATACTGCAAGCTGGCTTAGATTGGAGACGTCTGTGGTCTCGTCGAGTTGAAGGATGAATTTTGCCGGGCTTGAAATCAGATCTGCAACTATTTGAGCCAAGATGTCTTTGCTCATGTCCTCTATTCTGTCGCTGATGGTGTCATTTGAAAGAGGAATTTGGGATAACTTAACTTCAGCCGCTTTTCCCAGCATGATATTCGCCATCTTCAACACAGCTGGTTTTATGAGTGTTTCACCAATGGTGTGGGGTTTGCCCTGCTTTGCGATCAGGTAAGCAACTTCATACTATGCTATGAGGATCGGTTTGTTGATTGGTACAAAGCCGAGAACAGGCAGACTAGCCTTTTCATCGAATCTGGCTCTCCTCACCTCGAATTCAGCGAGTGTTGTGTTCTTGTATTTTCCATCTCTCCATGCAGCTTAAGGAAGTGTTCTCTTAGTTTTGCCGGTGCTAGACTAGAATTGCTCAACTTGGCATTGCAAATCATACAGTTAGGACGCTGACTCCCATCACGTTCCGTTATACATGTGAATCCATATTGTACATATTCGTCCGACCACTTTCTTTTTTTGCTCGACATAGTATGAAGGGATAGGCCAAGCGATGTTGCGTGATCACCTGCAGCCAATGATGGACAAGCGGGGCGAGTCGGGTGTGTGTCTTGACCTCCAGGGCCGGACTGGGGATACAAAGCAGCCCTGGAAAAAAAAAATCTATGTCAGCCCCATAAGTCACTGCGCCTAATATACTACTGCCCCCCCCCCTCTCCACTATCTAATACACTGCTGCCCCCTCCCCACCACCCCAATACACTGCTGAACACCCTCCCACCCCCCTAATACACTGCTTATCCCCTCCCACCCCCAATAAACTGCTGACCCCCCTCCCAACCTCCTAATACACTACTGACTCCCAGCCACCCCAATACACTGCTGACCCCCCAGTCCCTCAATACACTGCTGACCCCCTCCCAAAACAATCCCAGCCCCCCTAATACAATGATGACCCCCTTCCCAGCCCCCCTAATTCACTGCTGACCCCCCCCTCCTAGCCACCCCAATACACTGCTGACCCCCCATCCTTGCCACCCCAATACACTGCTGACCGCCACCCTCCCAGCCCCCCCAATACACTGCTGGCCCCTCCAATACAATGCTGACCCCTTAAATACAATACACAATAGGTCCTCCAAGCCCCTTTACTCTTACCTGTAGTACAACAGGTCAGCTTAGCTCAGTGATGCCGGTGTATGTGTGCAGGAGGGACAGGATGCCGCCACCATGCTGTGCAGTCACTAGATCCGCCGCGCAGCCGCTGGATATGACGTCATATGCCGCTCACATCCGGCGGCTGGCGGAAGCAAAATCATTGCGCTCGCTCGGCTCTTCTGATCATGGGCGCAAAAGGAGTCTGAGTAACAGGAAATAAATATTTTCCTGTCTTGTGGCAGCCACCTATCAAAGCAGCCCCTCGATCGAACCCAGGTTAAGAACCACTGCTCTAGAACATTGCAGCTCGATTTGCAAAAGGGACACTGTACCCAGACCACTTCAATGAGCTGAAGTGGTCTGGGTGCCTTTTGTGTCACTTTAACTTTGAAATCTTATTAAAGATTGTGTAGGGTGTGGCTGGAGGCGGGACAAGGGTGGGGCTTGCAGCAGAACATGGGTGGGGCCTGTAAGGGGGCCCTTGATTTATTTTGCCCGGGGGCCCTGAGGGTTCTCAGTCCGCCCCTGGTTAGGCCTCTTTCACACGGGCGAGTATTCCGCGCGGATGCGATGCGTGAGGTGAACTCATTGCACCCGCACTGAATACCGACCCATTCATTTCTATGGGGCTGTGCACATGAGCGGTGATTTTATTTCAAGCCACGGAGGCTCCTATTGCTATATCTTCCTTTACTACAAAACCACAGCAGCAAAGAAAAAACTTAAGAGATTAGCATATCTCCATGGTAACAAACCCCTCCCACATGGTCCCCTATATATAGTCTCTGTCACAGGAAACCCTCCTCTTTCTTTGCTGCTGCCACAGCTAAGTACTTCACTGTGTCATTTTTTCTAATGTTATGCATAGTAGATATATATATTTCTTTCCATTACAGGGTGCACTCTTCTTTATTAACTAACTTAATTTCTGTCAGTTTATTGTTTCTCTCTGGTTTATTTGCCCAGGTAGTTTAAAATTTTTTGTCTACATTGCGCCCATTAGGTTTTTCTTCATACTGCTTCCCTATTGTCTTACTCTTCTATCGGCTCTCAGATATTACCCCGCAACCGCACTTCCACTTTCGCCGTACCTGACAGGGTTTCCGTCTTCCGTTTGGTTCACTTCTCGGCGGCCATTTTATCACCTGTCACTTATCTTTCCTTTGAGCGTGCGTTTCCACTAAGCCACGCCCCCTCTTTTTTCTGAGGTGAATTTATTCCCTGCATCGCTTCAGATAGAACTGCTCTGCGTCTTGTGGGGTAACTCACCCCGTTTATTTGTGTGCCTTTTCTTTCAGCTACCCCATACTTTATAATAGTGACATTTATCACTAAACCCAGGTCCATTAATTATTCATTTATACTGTATCCTACATAGGCTATTATGGCTCATACCCCATCTAAACAGTCTATGGCAGAGGATTCTGAGGTAGAATTTCACTCCCCTGCTACAGCTCCTACATTTAGTGGAGCCCCTTTAATGTTAGAACCTTCCCATGTGGATATCCTACAACGCTCTGTGTCAGAGGCTATTATGGCGGCAATGGGATCCATGTCCCATTCCCTATCCAGGTCAATTGCTGATGCACTCATAGTTCAACCCCCCCCCCCCCCCCCCCCACCCAGGGTTGACACCCAATCAGGTACTGCTTCCCATCCAACCTCCAGAACCGAATTGATTGGTGTGTCCAAAGCCACCCATGATAGCGCGCCAGAATCGCGCAAAAGAGCCTTTTCCCGCCAGGCAGAAAAGGCGAGGAGCTGGAAATGTGCCAGAGCACAACTAGAGTCAGATTCAGGATCCGAAATTGGTTCCGACTACGAGGAGGTTAGGTTCGAGGATGAGGAATTCCCAGATGCAGACCTGTCTGACTCCCCATCTGCTCGGCCCATTAATAGTTCCGCTACTGCGGCAGGACCGTTTACTTCTCAAGCTGCATCAGGTTCATCGGGCCCTTTGACCGACCCCTCTGGGGAGCCATTATTTGACCCCGACTCACTACACCATCCAAGATCGGCTGAATGGCTACCGCTGAATCATGTAGCCCAATATCTGGAATCCAGAGTCCGCTGCCCTCTCAGTAAGGAGGCACGTAAAAAGCTCAAAGCCGAATGCCCGCGGCCTTTAATAGCAAACAAAGTTTGCGATACACCAGCAGTAAACCCTAAGATGGTCCAATTTCTTTCCAAAACTGGCTGGAATCCTAGGAGAGGCCTAGATTCTGCTCTTCGGGCGTGCCAGGACAAGCTCCTGGACGTCTTTGGGCCCCTAGCCAAGATTTTCGAATTGGCCGAGACCGCTAGAGCGGCTAATGAATTTGTGGACCCTGAGGTCCTCCATGGTTGGACACAACGTGCCATTTGTATAGCTGGGAATGTTAACACTTCCCTTTCAATGGAGAGACGTAAGGCGATCTTATTTAAGATAGAGCCAAAATGATCTAATCTGGCCCTATCCGAAGCAGGTAGTGAGGCACAAGGTCTCCTTTTTGGCGACTCATTTATAAAAGATATGAGCAAATATGTTGGAACATTTACGGCCCTTGACAAGGCCCAATCCTCTATGAGGAGGGTTTTCCATCCTCGTTTTTCACACAGGGCCGGCAGTTCCAGGGGCCGTCTGTCCGGCCGCTCCTCATTCCAGACCCGGGTCGAGGTTCCTACAACCACCGCTCCTTCTCTGAAAGATTCTCATTCCAGGATTGCAAACAACCATCGGGTTTCTTCCCATCACGAGGTGCTCCCAATCATAGAGGCTTCCGTGGAGGCTCCAGCTCCCGTCGTCCTTTCGGTAAGTGTACCTCCATTTCTTTCTTCTCTAATTTGTGTAGGGGGCAGACTCCGACATTTTTCTCGTCTTTGGTCCACCATCACCTCGGACACTTGGGTGCTCTCCACAATTCTTGGTTTCCAAATAGAGTTGGTAAGTCTTCCGAGTCTCCCCTTCCCTCCCCATCCTATGATCACCCCATCAGACACCCTATTTCATATAGACAGGGAGCTGATGGACCTGCTCAGAAAGGAAGCGATCGAACGTGCACCAAATTTCCCTGAGGGTGTCCTGAGCACTATCTTTCTGGTACACAAGAAGGGCGGCCAAATGCGTCCCGTCATCAACCTGCGCCCCCTAAACAGTTTTGTACGGTATCGACACTTCAAGATGGAGGGCATCCATCTTCTCAGGGATCTTCTACTAAAAGGGGATTGGATGGTAAAACTCGACCTAAAGGACGCATACCTCACTGTCCCAGTAGAAGAATCCTCCAGAGACCTACTTCGGTTTCTGTGGAAGGGAGAAACTTGGTGCTTCACTTGCCTCCCCTTCGGCCTCTCGTCGGCTCCATGGTGTTTCACCAAACTCATGCGGCCGGTAGTAGCATGGCTTCGCAGTCGAGGAATTCGACTAATTATCTACCTGGACGACATCCTTTTATTGGCCCAGGACAGACATACCCTTCTATCACATTTGGAACTCACTTCGAACCTGTTGACCGGGTTAGGATTCCTCATCAATTACGACAAGTCCGTTTTGACCCCAGCACGGACAATGGAATTCCTAGGGTTTTCTGTGAATTCGGTAGCAGAAACCCTCAGTCTTCCGACAACAAAGATCAAGGAGATTCGCAAGGAATTACGCAGAACACTGGAAATACCACAAATTTCCCTTCGACATCTGGCTCGGATCATCGGCCTCCTATCCTCCTCCATCCAGGCCATTTTTCCAGCCCCTTTACATTACCGGGCCCTTCAACGCCTGAAAACGGCCCATTTACACAGGGGAGCCACCTACGCGGATCTTATTTGTCTAGACGACGAAACTCGGGATGAAATCCGTTGGTGGATTTGCAATCTCCAAGCCTGGAATGGGAAGGCAATTTGCGGTCCTCGTCCGGATTTTACAGTGGATTCCGATGCCAGCCTCATCGGCTGGGGGGCCCACTGCGAAGGCATTTCTACCGGAGGTCCTTGGTCGATGGAGGAATCTCCGTGCACATCAATGCTTTGGAGCTCCTGGCGGGCTCATTCGCCATTCGCAGTTTTGCGAAAGACATGATCAGAACTTGCATTCGACTACGCATGGACAACGTCTCCGCTGTCCGTTATGTCAATGCCATGGGCGGTACACACTCTCCCATGCTTTCTCATTTGGCCAGGGAATTCTGGTCTTTCTGTCTGAGCCGGGAACTTACAGTGGTGGCGGAATATATTCCAGGATTACACAACGTTCAGGCGGACTGGAGCTCACGCTATCTCAGGGATGCCAGCGATTGGAGATTAAACTCGCAGGTGTTCTCTGCCATCTCCTCAGTCTGGGGTCCTGTTTACATCGACCTCTTTGCTTCCCGTTTGAACAAACAACTACCGAGATTCTTCAGTTTGCGCCCGGACCCGGAAGCGGAAGCTGTGGACGCATTCCTTCAGGACTGGTCCGAAGACCTCCACTACGCGTTTCCGCCGTTCTCAATGATCCCGAGAACCCTGAGTCAAGTTTGTTTCCAATCAGCAGAGATCATCTTGATTGTTCCGTTCTGGACCACTCAGTCGTGGTTTCCCAACCTTTTGGAGCTTCTCATCCTTCCTCCTTTTCTCTTGCCAGATTGTCCAGATCTTCTCTTAGGTCCGGGAGACGTTCAACACCCTCTTCTTCTGGAGGGTTCTCTTCGACTACTAGCTTGCAGAGTATCAGGCGTTCCCACGAAGGTCGCGACCTTTCGGAAGCAACTTGGAGATTACTGGAGGAGTCTTGGGCTCCCAGCACCAGACGGGTTTATAAAGCAGCCTGAAGATCTTGGTCTTGTTGGTGCGTGGACCGGAGTCTGGATCCCGTTTCGGCCCCTGTAGTGGACATCTTGAGTTTTCTTACTTCCCTATTCGAGGATGGTAAGGCCTATCGGACTATAAATCTTTTCAGATCCGCCATTTCCTCTTTTCATCAGGGTTTCGAAGGCCGTCCAGCTGGACAACACCCATTGGTCTGTCGCTTACTCAAGGGTTCCAGGATGTCCCGTCCTCCCAGACCACGTTTTTCTGCCACATGGGACGTTTCTTTGGTTTTAAATTTCTTCTCTTCCTGGCCTTCCAACTCCGAACTTTCATTACGTCAATTGTCGGCTAAGCTAGTCACTTTGTTCTGTCTTATCTCTTGCAAGAGAGTTTCTGACGTGAGACCTTTAGATTATGACGCCAGATTTTTCTCTCCTGAAGGAGTCACTTTTGACATTTCTCGTCGAACTAAGACCCAGATTCGCTCCGTTTCTTTTCCTTGTTTTCCGGTGGTTCCCGCTCTGTCCGCTATCTTGTTTACGGGAATATGAGTCTCGAACCTTATCTCATCGTTCCAACGAGGTCCCTCAATTGTTCCTTTCTTATCGCCATCCGTTCGCCCCGGTCTCCACCACGACTTTGGCCAGGTGGGTGAAATGGCTCATGTCTTTGGCAGGCGTTGACACTTCCGTATTCACTGCTCATTCTACTCGGAGCGCGTCTTCCACTTCTATGATGGCAGCAGGTGCTCGTCTGGAAGACGTTATGAAAATTGCAGACTGGTCCAGGGTATCAACTTTCAGAGAATTTTACTTTCGCCCTACTCAACATGTATTTTCTTCTGTTATTGGACAGCTTTAAACTCGCAATAGGAGCCTCCGTGGCTTGAAATAAAATTGGATGATTTTACTAATTTATGACGTAAAGTCATGATTTTATTAAAGACACGGAGGCGAGTATTGCCCCCCCCCCCCTTATTTCCCTCCCTTGTCACATTAATTAATATATTTATCTTACTATTTTGCTTTTGTATTGATTACTTTATGCTTACTATTTATCATGTTGTTTACTGCTTTGCATACATATTTTATTTTAAAGGAGACTAGTATCCCCTCTATGTGATTTCCTGTTTCTGTTCTTTCTTCCAGTGTGACTTAATCATCTTTATTGGCTGGATTACATATGATCTACGTTCCTAGTTTCCAGTTACAGCATCGCAGTTCCAGCTCCTCCGGTTTCTCGAATTCTGTTTTCCAAGGTTCATGAAGAGTTGGAGTGGCATCCGCCAAGAAAGAGGAGGGTTTCCTGTGACAGAGACCATATATAGGGGACCATGTGGGAGGGGTTTGTTACCATGGAGATATGCTAATCTCTTAAGTTTTTTCTTTGCTGCTGTGGTTTTGTAGTAAAGGAAGATATAGCAATACTCGCCTCCGTGTCTTTAATAAAATTTTCACGCATGGTTGCTAGGTGACAGTGTATTCACTGTATTATTTTCCCTTATAACATGGTTATAAGGGAAAATAATAGCATTCTGAATACAGAATGCTTAGTAGGTGATCAATTGAGGGTTAAAAAAAAATAATAATAATTTACTCACCTTCTCCTCTTGTTCGCGTAGCTCCCGGTCTCTTCTTTACTTCTCAAAAGATGAAAATACCGGCTAGGACCTGTGGTGACGTCAGATCACATGCTCCAATCACATGGTCCATCACCACGGTGATGTACCATGTGATTGGAGCATGTGATCGGACGTCACCAAAGGTCCTTTAGCCCATAGGTCATTAAAGAAGTAAAGAAGAGACCGGGAACTACGCGAACAAGAGGAGAAGGTGAGTTAATTTTTATTTATTTTTTTAACCCTCAATTGATCACCTACTAAGCATTCTGTATTCAGAATGCTATTATTTTCCCTTATAACCATGTTATAAGGGAAAATAATACAATCTACAGAACACCTAACCCAAGCCCGAACTTCTGTGAAGAAGTTCGGGTTTGGGTACCAAACATGCGTGATTTTTCTCACGCGAGTGCAAAACGCATTACAATGTTTTGCACTCGCGTGGAAAAATCGCGGGTGTTCCCGCAACGCACCCGCACATTTTCCCGCAACGCCCGTGTGAAAGAGGCCTTATAAGCGGCTTTGGAAGACGTGACTGATTATTAAGGGCATTGATGGTGTTTAAAAAAAATGGAACGAAAAAGTGGAAGGATAAGTGACTCTCCATCTGTTAAGCAGCACACACCTCATATTACTACTTAATCATTATTTGAGAACTGACCTTACTCATCTGGAGTGTTGCAGTGCTCAACGTGGACTGTCCATAAGACTAGTTTTTCTTTAAAAAAAATGTTTGATTTGAGTTTGACATTAAAATAAGTTGGGGAAAGTACCATATGTTTATTTATTTTTTTGTTTGTTTTTTGGGCAAGTCAGATGACCACTTCCTTTGTCCCAGTAACCAGTTAATAGGTTATGCCAATTTTACACTGGAAAGTTTGTGGACACTAGTTCCTAATAATCAGCCCAGGTAAAAGTGCCATAAATAAGCCAATGAACGAGAAAAACACTTCATTTTCAGTGCCTGCTGCTGCGTATTATATAGTGTACCATACCCCTCATGAACTGTGCCAGCTGCTGCTTATATAGTGTGCCATACCCCCCAATTAACTGTGCCTGCTGCTTTATATACTATGCCAGCCCAGAAACCAGCAGAGAGACAATAGACAGTGAGCTTTCACATGGACCTCAGGTACTACTGAAGTGCTGGTTAAAGGGGCCTGGGGGGAACAAAGCACAGCACAAAGGAGGCAGTGACTTGGGACAGGTCTGGAGCCTGAATGAAGTGTAATTAGGTGGTGGGGCCTTTTATCCACTGCTGGGCCCCCTTCCACAATGGGCTCCATAGCAGCTGCACAGTCTGCCTTTTTATGAGATACGCCACTGTGCAGCACATTAAACAACTATCTGCTGCCTAGAAACAATCTGTATGAGGATGAGCAGTAGCCATGGCATGTCTCCATACAGTGGAGTCAATTGCTGCATGTGAATGTAGCTCTGACCTCTACTGACAAGCAGGCAGTTATAAGAAAGGAACAGTTCCTTCCCAATAATTGCTTGATCAGGCGGTGTGTGTAAATGCGCCTTTAGTTATTTTCTCTTAAGATTACCAAGCATTTTTTTTGTCCAGAAAATAACAGGGTTAGGGTACTTTTACACTAGCCTTAAAGTTTTCCGGTATTGAGTTCCGTCATACGCGCTTAATACCGGAAAAAACGCATCAGTTTTATCCTAATGCATTCTGAATGGAAAGCAATCCGTTCAATATGCATCAGGATGTCTTCCGTTCCGTCCCTTTTATGGTACACTTGCCGGATCCAGCATTTAATTTCCATTTAAATGTATTAATGCCGGATCCGGTACCAAGTGTTCATGAAATTGCCGCATTGACCCGGTTTTCCGGTCTGCGCATGCGCAGACCTTTTAAAAATGTAAAAAAAATAAATAAATACCGGATCTATTTTTCCAGATGACACCGGGGAGACGGATCTGGTATTTCAATGTATTTGTCAGACTGATCCGGAAACAAATAATATTCGTTTGCATACGGATTTCCGGGGACGGCCGGATTCTACCTACACTAGTGTGAAAGTACCCTTAGTGCTACCCGGCAATCCCATTCTCTGGATTGTGTGATGATGGAACTGGGCTGTGTCATGCATGTTTGTAGACTGATAAAAATTCTTAGGACCACACATTGATGTGCCTCCTTATCCTGTTAACCAGTTTTTCTGTAGTCTTAGGAAATAATAAATGTTCCTTCATGTATCCAAAGCAGAAGCTTCTTCTAGAAGTTCTGAATCAAGTCTCAAAATACTAAAAATAAATAATTGAATACCAAATAAACCAAACAAGTTATTACTTAACCCTTTCAGGACCCTGCCATATTTCACCAGGTAATTTTTTGGAAATTTGACACTTTGTGGTAATAACTTTGGAATGCTTTTATTTATCCAAGCCATTCTAAGATTGTTTTCTCGTGACACATTGTACTTCACGATGGTGATAAATTTGAATCAATATATTTCATTTTTATTTATAAAAAAAAAAAAATCCCTAATTTACCCAAAATTTGTAAAAATTCACAACTTTACAAATTCCAATTTCTCTGCTTTTAAAACGGATGATACCTAATAAAATAGGTATTACTTTACATTTCCCATATGTCTACTTTGCATAATTTAGCAAATATAATTCAATTTTTTTTAGGACATTTGAAGGCTTAGAATTTTAGAGGCAAATCTTAATTTTTTTAAGAATTTCCAAAACCCACTTTTTTTAAGGACTAGTTCAGTTACGAAGTCACTTTGTGGGGCTTACATAATAGAAACCATCCATAAATGGCCCCATTTTAGAAACCCCTCAAGGTATTCAAAACCTATTTTACAAACTTTAACTCTTGAGATGTTCCTACTATTTTGTGGTACATATAAATTTTTATTGCTATAGATTTACGCTTTTTGTGAGGTAAGGTAAAAAAAAAATGGTCTGGCGCAGTTTTTGTTTTTTACAATGTTCACCTAACAGGTTAGATCTTGTGCAATTTTTATAGAGCAGATAGATACGGATGCAATACCAAATAGGACTGTTTTTTTGTTTTTTGTTTTCCTTTTACATAATAAAGCATTTTTTGGAAAAAATTGTTTTTATGTCTCCATTTTCTAAAAGCCATATTTTTTTTCTGCTGATCGTCTTGTGAAAGGACTCGTTTTTTGCGGGAAGAGTTGATGTTTTATTGGTACCATTTTTGGGTACATATGATTTTTTGATCATTCAATATTATACTTTGTGCGGTAAGGTGACAAAATTTTTTGCTTTGGCACAGTTTTTTTTTTTTTTTTTACGCCATTTACCTCAGAGGGTAGATCATGTGATATTTTTATACAGCAATTGCTTTGATACAGCAATACTTAATATGTCTATTTTTCTTTATTTAAATCATTTTTGAAAGAAATATCATGTTTTTGTGTCTTCATATTCTGAAAGCAATGTTATTTTTTATTTTTCTGGCGATTCTTATGTAAGGGCTAATTTTTTGCAGGATGAGATGACTGTTTGATTAGTACTATTTTGGGGTACATATGACTGATCACTTGGTATTTCACTTTTTGTTATGTAAGGTGACAAAAAAATGTTTGTTTTTTTGTTTGTTTTTACAGCGTTCAGGTGAGGGGTGGATCATGTGATATTTTTAGAGCCGGTCATTACAGACGGGCAATATCCAAAGGAGCTTTTTTTTTATTTTATTTTTACAATTTTTGTTTTAGTTTCAATAAATATTTATTAAGGTATTCGTAGAGACCTTATAGAACAGAAGTTCAGAGTGCTCCGAACTTGAAAAAAATTAAATAACAGATTAAAAACATCTTACTGGCATGTAGATACAACATATGAGGTAGGCCATATTGGACCCAGTTATAATAGCTGGACTTAGCTTATCTATTTTAAGGTGTACATAAATCTGAGAGCAATAGAATAAGATAGACAAGGAGAGGAGGGTAAGGATATGGGAAAGAATTTGGGGATTAAAGGATAGAGGGGTTGGGAGATGGAGGCACTTATAAAATAGCATCTGGAATAGGTATGGCATGAGAACTTGAGAGCCAATGCATCTATTGGTTAATGACTTCAGTCCTGGATTGCAGAGTCAGTGAGTACACTATCTCGTGTTGCATGTGTTGAGTTACCAATTGCTGGACCTCAGTAATTAAGGGAGTAATTCCTTGTTTTCAGTGTCGAGCTATAACTTTACGTGTAGCTGTAAGAATATGAGCAACTACCCATCTCAAGTTGTGAGGGATATAAACAAAAATAACTATACATAGTATAGCAAGTTCTGGTGATAAATTAAGGGAAGTCTTTGTTTTTTTCTGAAATGAGGTCAGCTGATTTTTGCCATAAAGGTGATATTCTAGGGCAAAACCACCACATGTGGGTTGGAGTGCCCCTATACCCGCAACCAAGCCAACATGAAGATGGGTAGTCTCCTTATATATGCGATAATCTGTCTGGTGTGAGGTACCAACGTAGTTGGATCTTTCTTTTTTGTTCTGCATGATTGATGCATTTAGATGGTTTGATCGCCCAGAACAGTACTTCATGCCAGTCTGCAATTGGAAATGTGGTTTTAAGTTCCTCCTCCCACTTAGTCATGAAAGGTAATTTATCAGAGGGATGAGATGGAGAGGGACTGGTAAATTATGGACAAATCTTTTTTGGCTCCAGAAGTGAGGTTAAGGAATTTGGAAAGTTTTGTGATCGGTGTGGGGGGGGGGGGGGCTATTCCGAGTTAAAGAGTTTAATAGGTGCCGGATTTGAAGGTATTAATAGAAGAGTGCGTTAGGCAGGGCATATTTGGAATGTAGTGATTCAAATTGTATGGATGCTTCCTTAGGCTACTTTCACACTAGCGTTCGGGGCTCCGCTTGTGAGCTTCGTTTGAAGGGGCTCTCAAGCGGCCCCGAACGCATCCGTACTGCCCCAATGCATTCTGAGTGGATGCGGATCCGCTCAGAATGCATCAGTCTGGCAGCGTTCAGCCTCCGCTCAGCAAGCGGACACCAGCGTTCGGGTGTCCGCCTGGCCGTGCGGAGGCAAACTGATCCGTCCAGACTTACAATGTAAGTCAATGGGGACGGATCCGTTTGAAGATGACACACAATATGGCTCAATTTTCAAACTGATCCGTCCCCATTGACTTTCAATGTAAAGTCTGGACGGATCCGTCTGAACTACTTTCACACTTAGAATTTTTTCTAAACTATAATGCAGACGGATCCGTTCTGAACGGATCCAAATGTCTGCATTATAGGAGAGGATCCGTCTGTGCAGACACCAGACGGATCCTCTCTGAACGCAAGTGTGAAAGTAGCCTTATAGAGTTTCCCAATAGTAGCTACTCATTTTGAAGACCAAGAGGTCAGGGATAGATTAGGGATATGGTACTCCAGCGATTTCAAAGGGAATTGATTCCTGTCCATTTTCAGCAGGGCATTTGGAGAGGAGAGTAAGTGTTTCCAAGCATCTGAAGTTGCTGTCATGGAACCTATTGGTAAAACATTGGAATTGCCTTTGTGCTGCTTAATAGCATCTGAGGGAGGATCCTCTAATAAGTGCTTCTTCAAGCTGTAACCACCTTTGTGGGCTGGAAGGTTGCCACCATTCTTTAGCATGTGATAGTAGGGATGCCCAATAATATTTTTTCACATCTGGTACTACCAGACCCCCTCTCCTCATAGCAGGATATAATGCAGATTCTAGATCTGGTAGAGCCCCAGATGAATTTTAGCATATCTTTCTGGTGTTGGGCAATAATACTCGGGGGTATTTTTAAGGGAAGGCAACAAAATATGTACAATATCTTTGGTAAGACCAGCATTTTGGCAATTTTGATTCCCGCAATCCAGGACAAGTCATGTTTAGTCAAGGCAACATAATCCTCTTTCAGCTCTGTGCTTAAGGCTCTGATATTCACATTTACAAGCTGTTTGGATGAGGGGGTCACTAGTATACCTAGATATATAAGTCATTGAAACTGAAACACATCTTGGATTTTTTTTTTTACATCAGTAATATACAGGGGTAAAACATTGGATTTAGTTACATTTAGTTCGTAATTAGAGACCTCAGAGAACCTCTCTAAAACATCCCACACAACCTTTAAAGACCTCTCGGGGTTGGTCATAGTTAAGATCACGTCATCTGCATATAGTGTTAACGTGTGGTGCTGCGCTCTAGCAGTTATACCCGATATATCTGGGTTTGTCCTGATAGTTTCAGCTAGAGGCTCCATAATTAGTGCGAAAATTGGGGAGAAGGGGCAACCCTGCCTCGTGCCATTGGTTATGTGGAATGATCTAGAGACAAACCCCGATGCCAGAACTCTGGCAGAAGGTTTTGAGTATAGGCCCATAATGCGGGCCAGAGAATCCAAATGTGTATACCACCTTTTCAAGATACCCCCAATGCACTCTATCAAAGGCTTTCTCTGCATCGAATGACAGAAACAGAATAGGGGATCTAGAGAGTTCCGCCACATGTAGGAGATCTATGATACGCCTTGTTCCGTCCCTGCATTGCCTATTTGCCACAAATCCCACCTGATTTATGTCCACAAGGGAAGGAAGAACTTTATGGAGCCTTGTAGCCAAAATCTTTGAGAACAACTTAATCCGTGTTCAACAGATATGGGCCTAAAGTTTGCAGGGGTATCTGCCGTTTTCCCTGGCTTGGGTAAGGTAACTATTGTCGCATTCAGCATTTCTGAAGGTATGTGGCCTGAGTTCAGGATGGTATTGAACAGACGCTGCAAGTACGGACCCAGAGTTACCCAAAACACTTTATAATATTCATTTATGTAACCATCAGGGCCTGGGGCAGAGTATAATTTGGCAGATCTTATTGCCTGTTCTATTTCACTAATAGCAATGGGAGCATTTGGTATTTCTAGATTCATAGTGGACAGCTGAGATAAAGATAAGGGGCCCAGAAAAAATGTTATATCTTCAGGATGGGGTTAGGAGGTGGAGGCATGATTCCTCAAATTATACAGGGATTCATAGAAGTCTGCAAAGGCGTCTGCTATTTTTTGGGGGGTGAGTTACTAACTGGGAGTTGACCGTTTTGAGATGAGCGATTTTACTTGCTGCTATTCTACGCTTTACCCTTCTAGCTAGAAGAGACCCTGTCTTGTCCCCTATATTATAGTAAGTAACTGTAGTAAAAAGAAAAGTTCAGCAGCTCTCACCTGCCCCTCCTTCACCTGTGAGCACGGAAAACCCGTGTCAGGCCCGGGTAACACAAATGCAAAAAGGTTCAAGGAATCCAGCTCCACTTCGATAAAGGAATCTTTATTTTGCTTGCGGTAAAATCACATCCAATTGTAGTTGCAAAAAGTCTTGTCTACGTGTTTCGGGCTACCAGAGACAATTCCAGCCCATACTCATGACACAGTAAGACATTAAAAGTGGCACTATTTATAAGAGAGACTGCACCTGTCTTCACTAATTGTGATCACATGACTGCAAATACCCTCAAAAGAGTGCCACGCCTTTGAACAACTCTTCTCATGAGAAAAAGAAAAAAACATGCAATACACAAAAGAACCTATGCAAAAATACATGAGATATATACTGGCTGAGGAGATAATAGAATATAATAAAATGAAAGAAAATATATATATTTTTCCCCTAAATCTGGAAGCTGCGGGGACTCTGAAGGTGTGGATTATTGCTGCAGAATTAAATCTAGACGTTTGTTCAGACCATCTGGTTGGCGCGTATTTAATGCAAAAATTCAGAAGGACTCTCTATTTAGTAATTTTCTTCTGTGGTCTCCTCCTCTTTTGGGCAATAAAACCCTTTCTATGCCCTGTACCACCATATCCGATGTGTCCCCACCATGGCAAACAGCAAAGTGCAGACTAGCTGCAGATATATTGCGGTTGCCATGGTGGGGCACATCAGAAATGTGTTTGCGTATTCTGGCTTTAATGGCATTAATGGTACATCCCACATATTGCAGCTTACATTTTTTGCATGTAATTAAATAAACTGCATGAGTTGTGTTACAATTGAGGTATGATTTCATTTGAAATGCCCTGCCATTTGATGCTGAAACAAAAGTCTTGGAGATCGACATATGGGTGCAACAGATGCATCTGTGATGTCCGCACCTGTAGCTCCCTTTAGTCGTAAGCCAGACTGGCTGCGATTTTTATTTTTTTTATTTTCCTGGTATAGACTGGGGTTGACATAGTTTGCGGTGGTGGGCGCTCTTCTAGCTGCACATTTGACCCCATCTGCAACTATGTCAGTCCATTCCTTGTCATATGCCAAAATGTTTTTTTATGATGTAACATATTTGTTTAAACTCTGTACTATATTGTGTAACAAACAGATTACTGTTTCTGTTACTATTACTTTGAGTTTTTATTATAATTTTAATTTTTGTTCGTAACTGTACTGCGGGGTTCATCCCCCCTTCAACATATTTTCCTGTCTTGGATAAACCAGGGACCCTCTTTCAATGTTTGACACCTGCCGTATTGCATCCTCAACCTGTTTTGTGGCATAAGCTCTTTTATATAATCTGTGGGCGATATTTTCATCCTCAGTCATGAAGCTTTTTTCATCCGTGCAGTTTCTTCTTGCACGTATTATCTCACCCCTTGGTATATTTGCTATAACATGTTTGGGATGACACAATGTAGCATGTAAAGTAGTGTTCCCTGCCAGGGGCTTTCTATAAGTACATGTGGAAACTTGTTTGGTGGAGGGACCTCCCCCACCCGGGCGCAAATCCAAAAATGAAACCTCCCGTATGTCATGGTGGACACTAAAGGAAATAGGAGTTAATATAGCCACAAAAGGCTGGTATGGCCGCCACATCACCCGTCCAGACCAGTATAGTCCATCAATGTAACTGCCATACCACCTGATGTAATGCCAGAAAGGGTGGGTGTCGATGAGGAGAAAGCTCCTCTCCCACCATGCCATGAAAATATTGGCTATGGAGGGAGAGAACTTGGCCCCCATAGACACCCGCGATATCTGAAGATAAAACTTGTTGTTGAACATAAAAAAGTTGCGCCTGAGGAGAAAGACCACCACCAAAAGCACATATTCCTGCAAGCCTGCAGTAATATTCCCATAGGTCTTAAAGAACCAGGCTAGAGATTGTATGGCCAGTTCATGCGGAATATTGGTGTATAAAGACACAACGTCCGCTGTAATCCATGTGTAATTTGTGGTATAAGCGGTTGGAGTATAGAATCAACCCACTGGGAGATTCTTTCAGAGAATGATCCAATGCCTGCTACAATAGAAACATACACTGCTCAAAAAAATAAAGGGAACACAAAAATAACACATCCTAGATCTGAATTAATTAAATATTCTTCTGAAATACTTTGTTCTTTACATATTGAATGTGCTGACAACAAAATCACACAAAAATAAAAAAATGGAAATCCAATTTTTTAACCCATGGAGGTCTGGATTTGGAGTCACACTCAAAATTAAAGTGAAAAAAACACACTACAGGCTGATCCAACTTTGATGTAATGTCCTTAAAACAAGTCAAAATGAGGCTCAGTAGTGTGTGTGGCCTCCACGTGCCTGTATGACCTCCCTACAACGCCTGTGCATGCTCCTGATAAGGTGGCAGACGGTCTCATGAGGGATCTCCTCCCAGACCTGGACTAAAGCATCTGCCAACTCCTGGACAGTCTGGGGTGCAACGTGACGTTAGTGGATAGAGCGAGACATGATGTCCCAGATGTGCTCAATTGGATTTAGGTCTGGGGAACAGGCGGGCCAGTCCATAGCATCAATGCCTTCGTCTTGCAGGAACTGCTGACACACTCCATCCACATGAGGTCTAGCATTGTCTTGCATTAGGAGGAACCCAGGGCCAACCGCACCAGCATATGGTCTCACAAGGGGTCTGAGGATCTCATCTCGGTACCTAATGGCAGTCAGGCTACCTCTGGCGAGCACATGGAGGGCTGTGCGGTCCTCCAAAGAAATGCCACCCCAAACCATTACTGACCCAATGCCAAACCGGTCATGCTGGAGGATGTTGCAGGCAGCAGAACGTTCTCCACGGCGTCTCCAGACTCTGTCACGTCTGTCACATGTGCTCAGTGTGAACCTGCTTTCATCTGTGAAGAGCACAGGGCGCCAGTGGCGAATTTGCCAATCTTGGTGTTCTCTGGCAAATGCCAAACGTCCTGCACGGTGTTGGGCTGTAAGCACAACCCCCACCTGTGGACGTCGGGCCCTCATATCTCCCTCATGGAGTCTGTTTCTGACCTTTTGAGCAGACACATACACATTTGTGGCCTGCTGGAGGTCATTTTGCAGGGCTCTGGCAGTGCTCCTCCTGTTCCTCCTTGCACAAAGGTGGAGGTAGCGGTCCTGCTGCTGGGTTGTTGCCCTCCTACGGCCTCCTCCACATCTTCTGATGTACTGGCCTGTCTCCTGGTAGCGCCTCCATGCTCTGGACACTACGCTGACAGACACAGCAAACCTTCTTGCCACAGCTCGCATTGATGTGCCATCCTGGATAAGCTGCACTACCTGAGCCACTTGTGTAGGTTGTAGACTCCGTCTCATGCTACCACTAGAGTGAAAGCACCGCCAGCATTCAAAAGCGACCAAAACATCAGCCAGGAAGCATAGGAGCTGAGAAGTGGTCTGTGGTTACCACCTGCCGAACCACTCCTTTATTGGGGGTGTCTTGCTAATTGCCTATAATTTCCACCTGTTGTCTATCCCATTTGCACAACAGCATGTGAAATTGATTGTCACTCAGTGTTGCTTCCTAAGTGGACAGTTTGATTTCACAGAAGTGTGATTGACTTGGAGTTACATTGTGTTGTTTAAGTGTTCCCTTTATTTTAAAAGTTTCTATCATATCCCCTCTGTCTCGTCTTTCTTCCAAGCTATACATGTTAAGGTCCTTTAATCTTTCCTGGTAAGTTTTATCCTGCAATCCATGTACCAGTTTAGTAGCCCTTCTCTGAACTCTCTCCAAAGTATTGATATCCTTCTGGAGATATGGTCTCTAGTACTGAGCACAATACTCCAAATGAGGTCTCGCTAGTGCTCTGTAGAGCGGTATGAGCACCTCCCTCTTTCTACTGGTAATTCCTCGCCCTATACACCCAAGCATTCTGCTAGCATTTCCTGCTGCTCTATGACATTGTCTGCCTACCTTTAAGTCTTCTGAAATAATGACCCCTAAATCCCTTTCCTCAAATACTGAGGTTAGGATTGTATCACTGATTTTATATTCTGCTCTTGGGTTTTTACGCCCCAGGTGCATTATCTTGCACTTATCAACATTAAATTTTAGTTGCCAGATTTTTGACCATTCCTCTAGTTTTCCTAAGTCCTTTTCCATTTGGTGTATCCCTCCAGGAACATCAACCCTGTTACAAATCTTTGTGTCATCAGCAAAAAGACACACCTTACCATCGAGGCCTTCTGCAATTTCGCTGATAAAGATATTAAACAATATGGGTCCCAGAACAGATCCCTGAGGTACCCCACTGGTAACAAGACCATGGTCTGAATATACTCCATTGACTACAACCCTCTGTTGCCTGTCCCTCAGCCACTGCCTAATCCATTCAACAAAATGGGAGTCCAAGCCCAAAGACTGCACTTTATTGATAAGCCTTCTATGTGGGACAGTATCAAAAGCCTTACTAAAGTCTAGATAAGCGATGTCTACTGCACCTCCTCCATCTATTATTTTAGTCACCCAATCAAAAAAAATCAATAAGGGGGCGTGGCTTCGGCATGGCGGCGTGAGGACGCATGTTAGGAGAGCTCCGTGACCTGCTTCAGGGAATCAAGCGAGACCACCTTCCTACTCACCTCCTTCTGGCCATGACTAAAGGTAGAAGGTCGAGAAGCCAACCCGTGGTCCCTCCCGAGCACTCCATCGGCCGTTTTCTCCGATCCACCCAGCAAGGAGGCTCAGAGTCGCCCATAATGGCCGCCGCTTCCTCCTCATTGCGGCCTGTGGCACAGCCGTTTCTGCCAGCGCCAGCTTCAGAGATCCCTCTTTCAAGTGAGCAGCACCCGGGTGATCTTTATCCATGTCACTCAGCCCCGGCCTCCTTGAGCGAGATGGACACCCGACCTGGTCCCCCGCTACGCCACACAGCTCCAAATCAGCCGGAGCTTCCAAGTACCGCCACTCAGGCGAGATCGGGGCCTATTGAAGGCGAAGGCCTGCAAGCCTTCACCTCACTCGGCAATAAATGGCACACAGCAAACTCCCGGGAGGGATAAAACTCAGAGCCACTCTCATACTGCTAGCCCCTCAAGGGGTTTTGCTGGAGGGACGCCGCAGGCCCTGCAGAACCCTGCTCCTACTCAGGGTCGCATACTGCCTGCCCCTGACACTCATTCTCTCAGTCAAGGCATACCTGCCATTTTCTCCTCGCTGTCGCAGCAATCTGAGGAATCTCAAGGGCTCCCCCCACCCCAATCTACCATTGATCGCACACTGGCAGAACTCTGGGAAATGGTGAGAGCATTACCCACAAAATCTGATTTAGAGGCACAAGTGGCCCGCATTGAGACCAAACAGGCCCAGGCTCTCCAGACAGTTCGTGATGATGTACAGTTGTGGCCAAAAGTTTTGAGAATGACACAAATATTAGTTTTCACAAAGTTTGCTGCTAAACTTCTTTTAGATCTTTGTTTCAGTTTTTTCTGTGATGTAGTAAAATATAATTACACGCACTTCATACGTTTCAAAGGCTTTTATCGACAGTTACATGACATTTATGCAAAGAGTCAGTATTTGCAGTGTTGGCCCTTCTTTTTCAGGACCTCTGCAATTCGACTGGGCATGCTCTCAATCAACTTCTGGGCCAATTCCTGACTGATAGCAACCCATTCTTTCATAATCACTTCTTGGAGTTTGTCAGAATTAGTGGGTTTTTGTTTATCCACCCGCCTCTTGAGGATTGACCACAAGTTCTCAATGGGATTAAGATCTGGGGAGTTTCCAGGCCATGGACCCAAAATGTTAACGTTTTGGTCCCCGAGCCACTTAGTTATCACTTTTGCCTTATGGCACGGTGCTCCATCGTGCTGGAAAATGCATTGTTCTTCACCAAACTGTTGTTGGATTGTTGGAAGAAGTTGCTGTTGGAGGGTGTTTTGGTACCATTCTTTATTCATGGCTGTGTTTTTGGGCAAAATTGTGAGTGAGACCACTCCCTTGGATGAGAAGCAACCCCACACATGAATGGTCTCAGGATGCTTTACTGTTGGCATGACACAGGACTGATGGTAGCGCTCACCTATTCTTCTCCGACAAGCCTTTTTCCAGATGCCCCAAACAATCGGAAAGAGGCTTCATCAGAGAACATGACTTTGCCCCAGTCCTCAGCAGTCCATTCACCAAACTTTCTGCAGAAGATCAATCTGTCCCTGATTTTTTTTGGAGAGAAGTGGCTTCTTTGCTGCCCTTCTTGACATCAGGCCATCTTCCAAAAGCCTTCGCCTCACTGTGCGTGCAGATGCGCTCACACCTGCCTGCTGCCATTCCTGAGCAAGCTCTGCACTAGTGGCACTCCGATCCCGCAGCTGAATCCTCTTTAGGAGACGATCCTGGCGCTTGCTGGACTTTCTTGGACGCCCTGAAGCCTTCTTAACAAGAATTGAACCTCTTTCCTTGAAGTTCTTGATGATCCTATAAATTGTTGATTGAGGTGCAATCTTAGTAGCCACAATATCCTTGCCTGTGAAGCCATTTTTATGCAACACAATGATGGCTGTACGCGTTTCTTTGCAGGTCACCATGGTTAACAATGGAACAACAATGATTTCAAGCATCACCCTCCTTTTAACATGTCAAGTCTGCCATTTTAACCCAATCAGCCTGACATAATGATCTCCAGCCTTGTTTTCGTCAACATTCTCACCTGAGTTAACAAGACGATTACTGAAATGATCTCAGCAGGTCCTTTAATGACAGCAATGAAATGCAGTGGAAAGGTTTTTTGGGGATTAAGTTAATTTTCATGGCAAAGAAGGACTATGCAATTCATCTGATCACTCTTCATAACATTCTGGAGTATATGCAAATTGCTATTATAAAAACTTAAGCAGCAACTTTTCCAATTTCCAATATTTATGTAATTCTCAAAACTTTTGGCCACGACTGTACATCAGCTAGACATCCGGCTTTCATCACTAGAACACCGTTATGCGGCCACAGCATTTACGGTCCACTCTCATTCCGCGACCCTGTCTGCACATACCTCTCAATTGCAGGACTTCTCTTTACATCTTGACGACGTGGAGAATAGAGGCCGCCGGAACAACCTTAAGCTCCGTAATATACCGGAGTCTGTCCCCAGCGACCAGTTACATTCCATTGTGGTCGACATATTCAACTCGGTCCTTGATAATCCACCTTTGACCAAAATTGAGCTAGACAGAGTTCACAGGACCCCTGGACCCAGAAATCGTGACTTGGAGAGGCCACGTGATGTCATCTGCCGAGTCCATTTTTTACACGGTGAAAGAGCGAATTCTACGCAAAGCCTGGGAAAAGAAGGAACTTTTTTTTGAGGACACTCCGATTACTATCTTGCCAGATGTGTCCCGCCTAACCCTATCTATGCGGAGAATGGTTAGGCCTCTGCTAGAGGCAATTAAAGAAGCAGGAGCATCTTACAGCTGGGGTCATCCGTTCCACATCATTGTCCGGTACTCTAACGGTCAGTCAATGCTAGTCCACTCTCCTGCCGATCTCTCGGATCTTTTCAAGTTCCTGGATATCCATCCATTTGCAGTTCCTGACTGGACATTGCCTCCACTCCTGCAAGAGTCACCACAAAGGCCGGATTTCCCTCGACGATCAGCATCTCCTTCCTCGAGACGCACATCTCCTGGCCGTTCCAGCTTCTCCCGCGGCCGTTCATCCAGGCCTCACTACCAGCCTTCAAGACGACTTCCACTGTCTCCCCGTTGATTTGCCATCCTCGTCTCTGTTGATGCGACTCTTCACCTGCATTCCTGAAGGGGACTTTGCTGAGATACTCTCCACGTCCCTTCAACCTCCGAGGACGTTAATGGTCTTATGACTCTGTTCTTATTTTATCCTCTGTGTTTCCTGTTAACTTCCTGTGCTACCTCCATTTCCTCTGTCTTGTAGGTATATACTCCTACACCTATCCTTACCTCTCTCCGCTGTCAATGTTGCTTTACATTCTAGGAAGGGGTCTCCCGGATGTAAAATTGTTCTGTCTCACTTTCAGGTCACTAGGCGTTCTCCCTGAGATTAGGTTCCATCTTCTCTTCTACACGCTATCCGTTCTACCTCCCCTACTAGGGCACTGTGAGTCCTTTCCTTAATACCCTTCTGGACAGGTTACTCAGTTACTTTTATTTTTGCAGCGTTTTCCTGCTTATAGCTAGAACTTTCCCCCCTCTCTCCTTTTTTCTCTCCTTTCCGCCTTCTCCTACCCTAGTCCCTTTCTCCCCCCTCCCCTATTGACAACACACTTCTCTCTCACAAAGGTACTTTGTACGCTCTTGCTTTTTATCTCTTGCTGTTCAATATGTCTGACGTTTTATTGGTCTCCCTTAATGTACAAGGTTTGAACTTGCCTGAAAAGAGATCTTCTCTCCTGCGTCTTCTCTGGAAAAAATGAGCACACGTGGCATTTATCCAGGAAACACATTTCCGCTCCTCTTCTACTCCGAGGCTCTCTGATAGACGTTTTCCTCATGTCTACCACAGTTCTGACCCTGATTCTAAGACGAAAGGTGTCTCAATCCTTATCTCCAACGCAATCCCCTGGGACCCGATTTATTCTTGCACTGATGGAGCTGGCAGGTACCTGTTTGTAAAAGGAAAGATAGCAGGTACTTTAGTTACATTGGCGTCTGTTTATGCCCCTAACACGGGACAGATTAGTTTCTTGACCAAGACCCTTAGAGCCTTGGAGGACTTCACCGAGGGCCTCCTGATTCTTGGAGGTGACTTTAACATTGTTCTAAACCCTCGCTTGGACTCCTCCAGGGGTCAGGTTTCTTATCCCCACTCAACCATTTCCAAGCTCAAAGAGCTCCTTCTCTCCCAGCAACTCGCAGACACATGGCGCATCTTATACCCGACATCCCGAGACTATACGTTCTTCTCTCACCCACACAACTCCTACTCCAGGTTGGATTATTTCCTCCTAAATCATGCTAGACTAGACCTTCTTACTAGGGCGGAGATTGATCCAATAGCCTTCTCTGACCACGCCCTAATCTCTATCGCTTTCTTTCCCGACCCACCAAACCAGGGCCTGGCATTGGCAATTAAATGACTCACTCCGGAAAGACCTGACTGAATACTTTGTGACTAATGTGGCACCAGAGAGTGATCCCCTTACTATTTGGGAAGCCCATAAATGCTTTATTCGAGGCTCCTTTATAAAATTAGGTTCCCAGTTGAAAAAAGAGACAGCAGCAAAGATAACTTCCCTTCTGTCGCGCATTCACACGTTAGAACAGCAACACGAACAGACCCTGGACGCGCAGCTGGGAGCAGAACTCATCCAGCTCAGAGATCAGATTCGTTCACTTTCTCTCTCTAAAGCGAAGGCGACCTTAACCAAATGCCGTAGACACTACTATGAACATGGGAATAAACCAGGCAGAACCCTTGCCCGGGCTTTACGGAGAACTAGGCTACGCTCTTATGTTCCACACGTGTCTACCCTCTCCGGTTCAAAGGTCTCCCTTCCACGGGAAATAACAGAAGCGTTCAGATCCTACTATCACACACTGTATAACTTAGAGGACTCCCATCAGTCCACTGCCCATGGATCAATGCCCTCAATGAGGACTTATCTCGAGTCTGCGGGCCTTCCATCTCTCCCTCCAGAAGCGGTTTCAGTATTAGAGACGCCCATATCACTATCTGAGTTACAGGCTGCTTTTAAAGATTCTCAAACTGGGAAGGCTCCTGGTCCAGATGGACTCACGCTACCCTACTGTAAACAATTTGGGGACATTTTATCTACTCATTTTTTAGCTGCCTTTAACTCATTTGATATGTCCTGTACTCTCCCCAATGATACCCTTAGAGCACACATTACGGTCGTCCCCAAGGAAGGGAAGGACCTTTCACAATGCCAAAGTCACCGTCCCATCTCACTGATTAATGTGGACCTCAAATTGTTCTCTAAAATACTTGCTACACGCCTCCTACCTCATCTCCAAAAATTTATCCATTTAGACCAAACTGGGTTCTTACCCTTGAGAGAAGCCCGAGATAACAAGATTAATTATACCACCGCTATTGGTATATATGCAGTGGTATGTGATTACACCCAAATATAACAGATACATTTTGTAAACTGGGACTAATTAAAACGTAACCTTTACTAGGTCATTTAAAATATTGTTTCACACTTAGTGGGAGACGACAGTAACAGTGAATTAGCTCCACTATATCACATTATATATGGTCATAGAAAAAATGCAAAAAGGGTGGATCTCACCTCGTCTGAGCAGGATCCACATCCGTGGAGGTAGGTCCTGGCAGTTGATGGTGCCTATGACCGGTGTGACCAGGGTGCTTGTGTTGTATTGGCATTACATCCACTCCTACGCCACCCTATAATGGCTTTCCTGCCTGTCTAGGGGTAGGGGGCTGTAAAATGGACCTGCCTACCACACATGGAGCACCCGCCCCGACAGGGGCGACCCCACACCGAACCTTTCCCTGGGGTATGGGTCTAGTGTTCTATAAAGCCCTAATTACATTGCCCTACATGCCATGTTTCTGTCTTTCTTGACATCATCAGGGGCTTCACATATGTATTCAAGGACAAACTACCAAAAAAATTTACAGACATACACTCAATATAGGTCACAAATGGTACAGAGTACCGCAAACGAAAAAACTTGTAAGCAGACTCAATGTACTTACTAGAGATCAAGGTGGTTTTAGCCTCGTATCATCACATGGGATAGTGGGTAATTCTTATCCTCTCTGTATCATGGGAAGTGTCCCATGTCAGTCTGTGTCTCACCACAAATAACAATGATTTGGGTGAGCACTGCATACTTGTCAGCCGCCTCCTCATATACCTCTCCTACCGGTGAGTGTACGCCCCCCTTAGTAACTTGCCTCACCTGTCCGGATCCATCCGAATGCATGTTACTCCATGTGGAACGCACGCCGCTCGCGTGCGTTCCACCGGACCGGAAGTTCAAGTCACATGGTGCGGGCTAACCGGAAGTGAGGTCATGGCCTGCGTCGGAGCGTTGCCAGTTGCATAGCAACCTCCAAGCTCATGACGCACGGCCAGATCACAAAGCAAATGATGACTTGCCTCCTTCTTTGAATATGCACAATCGCATTACGGATTTAAAACTGACAGGACAACCAAGCACCTACCGTAACACTAAAGGTGCCAGTTAATAGGGGAACCAAAGGCACAAGTATATGTATGCTTAAGTGTGATAGCATGGTACATTCAATACATTTGCCTCCATTAGCATTATACTTCCATCAAAAGGTCCCACGGGTATCAGCACATGGGATCCGAGGGAGCCTAAATTATGTTGTATTGAATACAGTCACCCCCATATGACATTTAACCAGAGTCCACCGTCGGGTCCCATACACTCACATTTTAAACGGGAGCACATGAGACACAAGGGAGGGACTCCAGCAGTCACCGTCCTTTTATTGCACCTGAGATCATATAATGCAGCAATTTTTTTCTATGCCACAGTGCATGAGATTCTAGGTAGCCTGGACCAACCTCATATTGGCTAACAGCGCCCCCGTCTCTGGACTGGTCAGATTCTACCATCAGGTCCCATATGCTCACATTAAGAACGGGAGCACATGAGATCCAAGGGAAGGAATTCCCCAGACACCCTCCTGACGTTACAGCTTAAATTAAATAAAGCAGCAGTAGTTTTGTTGTTCATTTAAACCAGATGGGTAGACCGTTCTAAGATAAAAGATCCATTTCGCCTCGCATTGCAGGATCCTCTTATCAAAGTCACCCCGTCTAGTTCCTGGCTTAATTTGTTCAATTCCCATAAAGGAAAGGCAGTTCATTCTGCCATCATGTTCGGTGTTCACATGCCGAGCTACCGCTGTGTCTCTCCCATTTCTTATATCACTCAGATGCTCTCCTATTCTTCTCCTCAATTCTCTACTCGTCTTCCCGATGTATTCTTTTCCGCATTCACATGTGATTTTGTAGACTAATCCGACACTCCTACAGTTAATGAAATCCTTCACTGTGTAGGTTTTGCCGGTATTGTTGCTCCTGAATGACCCCGCTTTGGTCATAAAGGGGCACGCCACACATCGACCGCATTTGAAATTACCACTGATGCCTCTCTCTAGCCATGTCTTTTTCTGAGGTGTTGGTGTATAGTGGCTATGTACCATCATATCACGGATGCTTCTGCCCCGTCTGTATGTAATGCTGGGGCGCCCCTTTATGACCCTACGAATGTCAGGGTCCATCAGGAGCACATGCCAATGGGTAGATATGATGTCTCTGATAGCAGAGGAACATCCGTTGTATGTACTGATAAGGCGGATCTCCCTATTCTCACCGGAGCCACTCTGCCTAGGGGTATCCACCTGTGGGGTCAGTAGAGACACTCTATCTTTATTCAAGGCCATTTGGTATGCTGGTGTGAGTACACCTGATGGGTATCCACGTTCTACAAATTGAGTTTTCAATTCTCTCGCTTGTTTGATGAACTCTGATCGCCTGGAGCAATTCCTCCTCAGTCGCAAGTATTGGCCTCTCGGTATTCCCTTCCTGAGTGGGTACGGATGGCTACTTTCCCATCTCAGGAGGGAATTTGTCGAGGTGGGCTTGCAATATATGGATGTCTCCAAATGACCTGTATGGTTTATGCTCACTCTGATGTCAAGGAAGGGAAGTTTGGATGGATCACATTCAGATGTGAAATGGAGACCTATCTCGTTTTGGTTTAGTTGTTGAACCAAACCCGAGAAGGACTCCATACTTCCCTTCCAAATGACAAAAACATCGTTGATAAAGCGCGCCCATTTTTGGACGCACTGTAGCTCGATTGTGGACTCATCCTTGAATACTAGAGTATTTTCCCACCAGCCCAGGAACAGATTTGCATACGATGGGGCGCAGGGGCTCCCCATCGCAGTGCCCCTGAGCTGGTGGAAGAAACGCCCATTGAATAGAAAATAATTTCTCTTCAATGAAAATTCCAGCAATTCTAGAACGAACGCACTATGTGCTTGGAAGTGTCTCCCTCTTGAGGACAGGAAGTATGACACTGCATGTAGACCCCATTTGTGTGGGATAGATGAGTATAATGCTTCGACATCTACACTCCCAAGTATGCAGTCTTGATCTAATTGGATACCCTCTAACTGTCTAAGGAGGTCCCCGGTGTCTTTCACATGGGATGATAAGGAAAGGACAAATGGTGCCAGGATCTTGTCTATATAGATTCCTAAGTTTTGGCTCAGGCTATCAATGCCCGAAACGATCGGGCGCCCTTTCAAGGGCTTGTAGCCCTTGTGTACTTTTGGAAGACTATAAAAGGTAGCAATCTGAGGATGTTCTGGGTACATGAAATCAAATTCTTCCTGACTAATGAGCTTGGCAAGTTTAGCCCTATCTAATATATTTTTAAGTTCTTTTTTATAGACGGAGGTCGGATCGCTCTGTAGGATTTCGTAGCAATCTCGTGGGGCTAGCAAGTTCTCACATATCTCTTCATAGTGCTTTGTATTTAGGATGATTGTATTCCCGCCTTTATTCGAAGGCTTAATAACAATACTTTTATTTTTGGACAAATTGTCCAATGCATTCAGTTCATCCTGAGTACAATTTTGGGGTGCTGCGTACAGGTGTGTGGTCTCCAGATCTTTACTGACCAGTTTAAGAAATACGTCCACGCAGTTTGTTTCGCCTATTGGGGGTGCCCTCCTACTCTTCTTTTTAAAAGGAGTGAAGGGTCCTTCACCCAAAATGGGTTCGTTAGCTGCTGTTAAGCTTTCTAGCAGTTTTACATCAGGTATCATTTCTCTAGGGATACCCATTTCTGCACTCAGTTTTTTCTCAATGTTGCAGAAGTGCTTGTACCAGCGCAGTTTACGCGCAAAGAGATTCAAGTCTACGACAGTTTTGAATGGATTGTATTTGGGTGTTGGGACAAAGGAGAGACCCTTCTCAAGGACCTTAGTTTCTGTACTCGACAGGGGATAATCTGACAAATTAATTATTTTGGGGCCGGCCCTATTGCTGCTCCCTGATGCTGTTGTGGTGCTCGATTTCGTAAGGGGTATGTCGGGCCCTGATCTAAAAAACTTTGTCCAGCCTTATTATAATATCCACCTCGGTTGTTTTTCTTACCACGACCTCTACCCTTAGTTAGGTTTTTCCGGCTACCTATGTATTGTTCTTTCTCTGATCCTGACAGGTCAGTCTCAGTTGATGAGATATCCGTATCTCTTTCAGTTAATCTCCTTCTGTCAATTATCTGTACATATACTTTATTTTCCTTAAAGTCTGCTAGGTCTCGAGTAAACTGTTTGTGTTTACGCTCCTTGAGGTGGTATTGAAATTTATCTAGGGAGGTCTGAAGTTGTTTCTCCTTTGTCCCAAAATCCGTTTCCTGTGCGAAAGACTGTGTAATTGCTATCTGGTCTCGTAGCTTAATCTCAAGGCCTGCTAAGGTCAATCGTTCCTGTTCAATTAATAGTTTCATAAACCTTAATGAGCTACTAGTGGCCTCAGACTCCCATTTGCTCATCAGAGAGGTGTTTCTGCAGCGAATCGCAGGAGTAAGATTGATGCGTAGGCCGCGTGGAACAATATTATGTTCTAAATAATGTTCAAGACTTTGAACTTCCCACCAGGAAACTATCTGTTCCCTGTACACTTTTTCCAATTCCTTGAATGCAGCACCATAAGAAGGAACATATTTTTTCTGACAGAATGCCCTATCAGAAAAAACTTCCTTGGCCTCGGTCAACCAGCTATCAGAGTCAAAGCCTGTGCTCAGAAATCCTGCCATATCCGATATATGTAACACTTGAAATAATAAGATTAATTATACCACCGCTATTGGTATATATGCAGTGGTATGTGATTACACCCAAATATAACAGATAAATTTTGTAAACTGGGACTAATTAAAACGTAACCTTTACTAGGTCATTTAAAATATTGTTTCACACTTAGTGGGAGACGACAGTAACAGTGAATTAGCTCCACTATATCACATTATATATGGTCATAGAAAAAATGCAAAAAGGGTGGATCTCACCTCGTCTGAGCAGGATCCACATCCGTGGAGGTAGGTCCTGGCAGTTGATGGTGCCTATGACCGGTGTGACCAGGGTGCTTGTGTTGTATTGGCATTACATCCACTCCTACGCCACCCTATAATGGCTTTCCTGCCTGTCTAGGGGTAGGGGGCTGTAAAATGGACCTGCCTACCACACATGGAGCACCCGCCCCGACAGGGGCGACCCCACACCGAACCTTTCCCTGGGGTATGGGTCTAGTGTTCTATAAAGCCCTAATTACATTGCCCTACATGCCATGTTTCTGTCTTTCTTGACATCATCAGGGGCTTCACATATGTATTCAAGGACAAACTACAAAAAAAATTTACAGACATACACTCAATATAGGTCACAAATGGTACAGAGTACCGCAAACGTTATCCTGCAATGCGAGGCGAAATGGATCTTTTATCTTAGAACGGTCTACCCATCTGGTTTAAATGAACAACAAAACTACTGCTGCTTTATTTAATTTAAGCTGTAACGTCAGGAAGGTGTCTGGGGGATTCCTTCCCTTGGATCTCATGTGCTCCCGTTCTTAATGTGAGCATATGGGACCTGATGGTAGAATCTGACCAGTCCAGAGACGGGGGCGCTGTTAGCCAATATGAGGTTGGTCCAGGCTACCTAGAATCTCATGCACTGTGGCATAGAAAAAAATTGCTGCATTATATGATCTCAGGTGCAATAAAAGGACGGTGACTGCTGGAGTCCCTCCCTTGTGTCTCATGTGCTCCCGTTTAAAATGTGAGTGTATGGGACCCGACGGTGGACTCTGGTTAAATGTCATATGGGGGTGACTGTATTCAATACAACATAATTTAGGCTCCCTCGGATCCCATGTGCTGATACCCGTGGGACCTTTTGATGGAAGTATAATGCTAATGGAGGCAAATGTATTGAATGTACCATGCTATCACACTTAAGCATACATATACTTGTGCCTTTGGTTCCCCTATTAACTGGCACCTTTAGTGTTACGGTAGGTGCTTGGTTGTCCTGTCAGTTTTAAATCCGTAATGCGATTGTGCATATTCAAAGAGGAGGCAAGTCATCATTTGCTTTGTGATCTGGCCGTGCGTCATGAGCTTGGAGGTTGCTATGCAACTGGCAACGCTCCGACGCAGGCCATGACCTCACTTCCGGTTAGCCCGCACCATGTGACTTGAACTTCCGGTCCGGTGGAACGCACGCGAGCGGCGTGCGTTCCACATGGAGTAACATGCATTCGGATGGATCCGGACAGGTGAGGCAAGTTACTAAGGGGGGCGTACACTCACCGGTAGGAGAGGTATATGAGGAGGCGGCTGACAAGTATGCAGTGCTCACCCAAATCATTGTTATTTGTGGTGAGACACAGACTGACATGGGACACTTCCCATGATACAGAGAGGATAAGAATTACCCACTATCCCGTGTGATGATACGAGGCTAAAACCACCTTGATCTCTAGTAAGTACATTGAGTCTGCTTACAAGTTTTTTCGTTTGCGGTACTCTGTACCATTTGTGACCTATATTGAGTGTATGTCTGTAATTTTTTTTTGTAGTTTGTCCTTGAATACATATGTGAAGCCCCTGATGATGTCAAGAAAGACAGAAACATGGCATGTAGGGCAATGTAATTAGGGCTTTATAGAACACTAGACCCATACCCCAGGGAAAGGTTCGTGTGGGGTCGCCCCTGTCGGGGCGGGTGCTCCATGTGTGGTAGGCAGGTCCATTTTACAGCCCCCTACCCCTAGACAGGCAGGAAAGCCATTATAGGGTGGCGTAGGAGTGGATGTAATGCCAATACAACACAAGCACCCTGGTCACACCGGTCATAGGCACCATCAACTGCCAGGACCTACCTCCACGGATGTGGATCCTGCTCAGACGAGGTGAGATCCACCCTTTTTGCATTTTTTCTATGACCATATATAATGTGATATAGTGGAGCTAATTCACTGTTACTGTCGTCTCCCACTAAGTGTGAAACAATATTTTAAATGACCTAGTAAAGGTTACGTTTTAATTAGTCCCAGTTTACAAAATTTATCTCCAAGCCCGAGATAACACAACAAGAGCAATAAACATGATTTACCAAGCTGTTACCTCTAAGATCCCGACATTACTCCTATCAACTGACGCCGAAAAGGCATTTGATAGGGTCAATTGGAAATTCATGTTTGAGACCCTACGTCACATAGGACTAGGTGAGAAGATGATGTCTAGAATTATTAATCTTTATTCCAACCCTACGGCAGTTGTCAAAGTGAATGGCCAATTTTCCTCGCCGCTATCCATCCGCAATGGAACGAGACAGGGGTGCCCCCTTTACCCTCTAATATTTGTGATCTGTCTGGAACCGCTTCTGTGTCACATAAGGGGGAACCCCGATATTACTGGGTTACAGATACATGGGACCTCACACAGTCGCAGCCTACGCTGATGATCTCCTATTTTTCCTTACCAACCCAAGGGTTACCCTCCCAAACCTGTTGCGGGAACTTAAAGTACATGCCCACCTTTCGAACTTTAAGATTAATTATCAGAAATCTGAAGCCTTAAACATTACTCTCCCGTCCGCCACGGTCACGTCAATTTCAGAGAACTTCCCCTTTAAATGGGCACGCTCGTCTTTAAAGTACCTTGGAATATTTCTGACCCCTACACTCTCTGACCTATACCAGGTTAACTACCCGCCTCTTCTTCGGTCCATAAAATCAGACTTAGACAGGTGGCATAAAAGCAAGTTTTCATGGTTTGGTAGGATTTCTATTTTTAAAATGAACGTATTGCCAAAAATCCTTTTCTTCTTTCAAGCCCTTCCGGTTCATATTCCTAGACTCTTTTTTCACAATCTTTTGAAAATGTTGACTCATTTTATTTGGGTCGGCAAACCGTCCAGAATAGCCAGGTCGATACTTTTTCGCCCCAAACTGGAAGGAGGACTAGGGCTGCCAGACTTCCTTTCCTACCACAATGCATCACATCTCCTTAGAATTGTAGACTGGTGCCGTCACAAACCCTATAAACAATGGATCTCGGTCGAACAGTCTTTTCTGTCTACTCCACTGCCTGCTACTCCTTGGTTGGCCGCTCACATACCATTGGAGGCTCGCTTACATCCGACCATAGGCCCTTCCCTGAAGGTCTTCTCTACTATTCAAAATCACCCCTGTATGTTTCCTCTCCTGGGTAATCCACAATTTCCCCCTGGGATGGAACACGGACCTTTTCGTGTTCTGGTGAATTGCAACAAATTCAGGGCCCATCATCTGATCGCCTCGAATTTGTGGCTCACCCCCCAACAAATCTCAGAGATGTCTGGAACCCCTAACATTAACCCCTGGCAGTCTCGTCAACTTAAACATTTCATGGCCACTCTTCCTCCAGCAGCGTCTTATGTCCGTGACAAGACAGACTTTGAGTTTCTATGCGACCAATCAGGTGTGTCAAGACGTACCCTTTCTCGAATGTACAACTTACTACTCAATCCACCCAACCAATCTCCTCCCAACTATACCACTCAATGGGAAGCTGATCTAGATATTGCGCTTTCATCGGAACAAAGATTAAGATTGTATACATACATTCACAAAACATCTATTGCTAGCAATGTCCAGGAAGCTGGATTCAAACTTATGTCCCGTTGGTATAGGGTCCCTACTAGACTTAACTCAATTTTTCCGCAAATCTCGCCTTTATGTTGGCGTTGTTGCTCCGAGAGAGGCACTATCCTACACACATTCTGGAGCTGTCCTCATCTTTTGTTTTTTTGGGATTCGGTGTGGTTGATTACATCTAAATTCACCTCATATACCCTCCCTAAGACGCCTGCTTTCTTCCTGCTCCATCAGTGCGAGATTCCTCTCTCCACCTATAAAAGATCTGTGGTAAGACATCTGGTAAACGCTGCAAGAGCTTGTATCCCATGTCTTTGGAGGCAACCATCTGTTCCTTCTGTAACCATGTGGATCAACAAAGTCCAGGAGACCATGAGAATGGAAGATCTCACCTCGTCAGTAAGACACACTGAGAAGAGGTTTACTAAAACTTGGAGTCATTGGTTGGAATTCTACGACTCTGCAGAATTATCACGGTCGGCGTGGCTATCACATACGTGACACAGAGGGAGGGAACGAGGAAGGCCCTGCCCAAGTGAGAGGGAAGATGGTGACCCCTGACTCACCTGGTGGCTGGCACCTGGCTGCCCTAACGTCCCTAGACGGGTTCCTCACCCGTACGCCGACCACGTGCCTAAAGCCCTGGCTTTCCCTGAGCTGAGCCCTAGGTAGTGAACAGGGCGATGGGAACACTAGTCCGCACCACTAACTCTAAGGGAAAACACCAAGGGGAGGACAGACAACACAGACTCAACATATATTCCCAGGTGGGCGACAACAGGAGACAACAATAAGCCAAACAGGGATCCGGAGGGTAGCACACAGGAACAACAACCAGGATTAACCACTCCAGTGGGTCAGTATAGATGTCCAGGCAGGAAGCTCTATAACTGGCAACTAGAGAAGTGTGAGGGGAGAATATAAGGAGGTAGGGAGTGGCAGACACGAAACAGCTGAGGAGGAGAAGCTACGGATCCCTGAGAGAGACAAAAAGGATAGCAAGGCAAACACAGAAAACAATAACTAAGAAACACCATGATCTTTAGATATAGAGCGCGCAGCCACCCGCTGCGACTTCCTGACCCCGGGTATAACGGAGTCAGACGTGGCTCTTGATACCCTCGTGACAGTACCCCCCCTTTCACGAGGGGCCTCTGGACACTCAGGACCATGTCTCTCCGGATGAGAGGCATGGAAAGTCTGAATTAACCTGTTGGCGTTTACCTCTGACGCTGGAACCCACATTCTTTCCTCGGGACCGTAACCCCTCCAATGCACAAGATACTGAAGAGAGCGGCGGACCCGACGAGAATCAACAATTCTGGCTATTTGAAACTCCAGATTACCATCCACAATAACAGGAGGAGGTGGCAGCGGCGATGGTTCTAGAGGTGGAACATACTTCTTGAGTAACGATTTATGGAAGACGTTATGGATCTTAAAAGTCTGAGGTAGCTCCAGGCGAAAAGCCACAGGGTTAATGACGGCTACTATTTTATAGGGACCAATGAACCTAGGACCCAGTTTCCAAGAAGGAACCTTCAACTTAATATTCCTAGTAGACAACCACACATAGTCATTCACTCCTAGGTCCGGACCTGGCGACCGTTTCTTATCGGCCATGCATTTATATTTACCACTCATCTTTTTCAAGTTAACTTGCACCTTCTGCCATACCGATGAAAGAGATGAAGAAAACCTTTCCTCTTCGGGAACCCCAGAAGACCCCCCCTCTTTGAAAGTACAAAATTGGGGATGAAAACCGTATGCACCAAGGAATGGTGACTTGCCAGTGGACTCCTGATAATGATTATTTATGGCAAACTCAACTAACGGTAAGTATGATGACCACAACTCTTGGTTTTCAGACACAAAACACCTTAAATATGTTTCTAGGTTTTGGTTGGTACGCTCAGTCTGTCCATTCGACTGGGGATGGAAAGCTGAGGAAAAGGACAAGTGAACCCCCAAACGGGAACAAAAAGCTTTCCAAAACATAGAAATAAACTGGGTTCCCCGATCCGAAACCACATCGGAAGGGACCCCGTGAAGCTTCACGATTTCACTGATAAACACCTGAGCGAGAGTTTTAGCATTAGGAAGTGCGGGTAGCGCAATAAAGTGTACCATTTTGCTAAACCTGTCTACTACTACCAAGATAACTGTTTTACCCGCCGACAACGGTAAGTCAGTGATGAAATCCATAGACAGATGTGTCCATAGCCTATTGGGAATGAAAAGTGGCAATAAAGACCCTGCTGGACGTGTATGAGAGACTTTCGCGCGTGCACAAGTAGAACAAGTAGACACGAAATCCATTACATCCTGACGCAACCTTGGCCACCAAAAACGACGAGATAAAAGCTCCAAGGTTGCTTTACTACCCGGGTGTCCAGCAAGTGCCGAATTATGATGTTCTTTTAATAATTCAAGACGCAGGTTTAACGGTACAAACAATTTCTCTGAGGGGCAAGAGGCCGGGGCGTCCCCCTGAGCCTCTAACACCTTTCCCTCTAGAACAGAGTGTACAGCAGAGACAACCACTCCTCTTTGTAAAATAGGTACCGGATCACAAACATTACCCCCTCCAGGGAAACTACGAGATAATGCGTCTGCCTTGGTATTTTTTGCCCCAGGACGATAGGTGATTACAAAGTTAAATCTGGTAAAGAATAACGACCACATAGCTTGTCTAGGGGTGAGACGTTTAGCCGATTCTAGGTACAGAAGGTTCTTGTGATCCGTAATCACCGTGACGGGGTGGATTGCTCCCTCTAAGAAGTGACGCAACTCTTCAAGCGCCAGTTTAATCGCCAACAGTTCCCTATTTCCGATATCATAATTCTTCTCTGCAGAAGATAATTTTTTGGAAAAGAAAGCGCAAGGACGCCATTTGCCAGGAGACGGACCCTGAGACAATACAGCTCCCACTCCCACCTCTGACGCATCTACCTCGACAATAAAAGGCTGGGAGACATCAGGTTGAATTAGAACAGGTGCCGAGGTAAACCTCTCCTTTAGAGAGGAAAATGCATCTTTAGCGGCGTCAGACCATTTGGAAAAATCCGTCCCCTTCCTAGTCATGTCGGTAAGGGGTTTAACGATCACTGAATAATTTTTAATGAACTTTCTATAGAAATTAGCGAAACCCAAAAACCGTTGTAGGGCTTTAAGGTTCTCAGGAAGATCCCAATCTAAAATTGCCTGGACCTTCCCAGGATCCATGCGGAAACCTGAAGCAGATAATAGATATCCCAGGAACTGTAATTCCTGAACAGCGAAGACACATTTTTCAATTTTCGCATATAATTTATTCGTCCGTAGGACCTGCAGTACTTGCCTGACATGCACCTCATGTGTTTTCAGATCAGCCGAATAAATTAAGATATCATCTAGGTATATGACTACAAACCTGCCGATGAGATGACTAAAAATATCATTAACGAAATGTTGGAAGACAGCAGGGGCATTGGTCAGACCGAAAGGCATAACAAGATTTTCATAATGCCCCTCAGGGGTGTTAAAAGCTGTCTTCCACTCATCCCCTTCCCTGATACGAATCAGATTGTAGGCCCCCCTAAGATCAAGTTTGGAGAACCACTTAGCACCCGCAATCTGATTAAAAAGGTCAGGAATGAGAGGAAGAGGGTATGGGTCACGGATGGTTATCTGGTTTAACTCACGGAAATCTAAGCAAGGACGCAGGCCCCCATCTTTCTTTTTAACAAAGAAAAACCCTGCAGCCACGGGTGAAGAAGAGGGTCTGATGTGTCCCTTAGCCAGACTCTCGGAGATATAATCTTTCATGGCTTGTCTCTCGGGACCCGAAAGATTATACAACCTGGACTTGGGTAATTTTGCTCCGGGAATCAGGTTAACCGGGCAATCATAAGGACGATGAGGTGGTAGTTTCTGACAACCCTTTTCAGAAAAAACGTCCTCAAAGTCCGAAATAAATGTAGGTAGGGAAGCTATGGAGGCGATTAAGCAATTGTTATTTAAGCAATTCTCTCTGCAATGCTCACTCCACTCCAATATCTCCCTGGCCTGCCAATCCACCACTGGATTGTGCGCTACCAACCAGGGAAGACCCAATACCACCGGAGAGGGAAGGCCCTCCAGAACGTAACATAAAAGACACTCATTATGGTGGTCCCCTACCCGAAGGTGTAAATTACGAACAATGTGGGTGAGGTTTCTCTGAGACAGAGGAGCAGAATCTATAGCGAATACGGGAATAGGTCTCTGCAGCGTACAGAGAGACAAACCCATAGTGCGGGCAAAATGGGCATCAATCAAGTTTACCCCTGCTCCACTGTCTAGAAAAACAGAAATAGACTCCGTCTTAACACCAAAAACAATGACCGCTGGTAACACAATTTGAGATGTTCGTATGGAGGAAACGTATACCCCCCGGCTGACATCCTCCGCACAGCCCGGGGTTAGTAGTTTTCCGACGGTCTTTTGTTTTTGAGAAAGGAGGGACAGACATTAATGAAATGACCCCTCCCCCCACAGAAAAAACAAGCCCCCCCCCCTACGGCGAATCTCGGGAGGACGGACCTGACGAGAAGTTCCGCCTAGCTGTATAGGCTCATCTAAGTCAGTACAGGCTGACTGTTGCTTGGGAGAGGTAACCAATTGCTCCGGAATTTTCGATCTCTCCCTAAGACGTCTATCTATTCTGATAGAGAGGGACATAACAGCATCAAGGGAAAGGGGAGTCTCATACAGCGCAAGCGCATCCTTAACCCTTTCAGATAACCCAGAGCAGAACTGACTCCTGAGAGCCGGGTCGTTCCACTGAGTATCCGTAGCCCACCTACGGAACTCTGAGCAATATTCCTCTGCTGACCGATCTCCCTGTAGGAGTCTCCGTAACTTCGACTCAGCCAGGGCGACTCGGTCAGGGTCATCATATATGAGACCCAAAGCCCCAAAAAATCCCTCCACTGACCGAAGAGCCTGAGAACCAGGGGGGTAACGAGAACGCCCAGGATTGCGGATCCCCCTGAAGCAGGGAAATGACAATCCCAACCCGCTGTTCTTCATGACCTGAGGAGTAAGGGGTGAATTTGCAGGCCTCACGGAACGTTGCAAATTTGTCCCTTCCCCCAGAAAATCTGTCGGGAAGAGCAACCTTGGGTTCAGTGACAACCTGGTTACCTATAGCAACCGCTGGGGGTGCGGTCTGCTGCATTTGCTGCTGTTGTTGGAGAACAGACGCCTTCAATCCTGCCACCTCCAAAGACAGGCTTTGAAGCTGTTCTGCCAAGGCATCAATAGGATCCATATTGGATTCTAAGTAGAGAGAGAAAAAAAAACAACAAACAAAAAATTTAAAAAAAAAAAAAAATTTTATTTTTTTTCTCAAAAAGTAAAGGCCAGTTATAATATCACGGTCGGCGTGGCTATAACATACGTGACACAGAGGGAGGGAACGAGGAAGGCCCTGCCCAAGTGAGAGGGAAGATGGTGACCCCTGACTCACCTGGCGGCTGGCACCTGGCTGCCCTAACGTCCCTAGACGGGTTCCTCACCCGTACGCCGATCACGTGCCTAAAGCCCTGGCTTTCCCTGAGCTGAGCCCTAGGTAGTGAACAGGGCGATGGGAACACTAGTCCGCACCACTAACTCTAAGGGAAAACACCAAGGGGAGGACAGACAACACAGACTCAACATATATTCCCAGGTGGGCGACAACAGGAGACAACAATAAGCCAAACAGGGATCCGGAGGGTAGCACACAGGAACAACAACCAGGATTAACCACTCCAGTGGGTCAGTATAGATGTCCAGGCAGGAAGCTCTATAACTGGCAACTAGAGAAGTGTGAGGGGAGAATATAAGGAGGTAGGGAGTGGCAGACACGAAACAGCTGAGGAGGAGAAGCTACGGATCCCTGAGAGAGACAAAAAGGATAGCAAGGCAAACACAGAAAACAATAACTAAGAAACACCATGATCTTTAGATATAGAGCGCGCAGCCACCCGCTGCGACTTCCTGACCCCGGGTATAACGGAGTCAGACGTGGCTCTTGATACCCTCGTGACAAGAATGTAGATCACTTTTATCCCATACGTGAGAGCGAGGTTTGTTGCTATCTTTCCTCTCGCTCCTTCCCCTCTCCCCCCCTCCCCCTTCCCTTTCTCTTTAATATTTCATCCCTTCCCTTTCTTTCTTTTCCTTTATACGTCTGTCTGTAATCCAGTTGCTTCAAATTGTTCCACATATGACTGCGTGGTATCCCATTGGATATATTTGCCTAAACAATTGTCATTTGTTATATTTTCGCTTTACTCAGTGAACTCTGTTCAATATCTGATTCATGGCTTGTCTTTGTTTTTGATAATTGAAAATTGAAAATCCTAAATAAAGAATTTACAAAGAAATAAAAATCAATAAGATTAGTTTGACATGATCTCCCTGAAGTAAACCCATGCTGTTTTTCATCTTTCAATCCATGGGATTTTAGATGTTCCACAATCCTCTCCTTAAGTATGGTTTCCATTAATTTCCCCACTATTGATGTCAGGCTTACTGGTCTATAGTTGCCCGATTCCTCCCTACTACCTTTCTTGTGAATGGGCACAACATTTGCTAATTTCCAATCTTCTGGGACGACTCCTGTTGCCAGTGATTGGTTAAATAAATCTGTTAATGGTTTTGCTAGTTCACCGCTGAGCTCTTTTAATAGCTTTGGGTGTGTCCCATCAGGCCCCTGTGACTTATTTGTATTATTTTAGACAGCTGACTTAGAACCTCTTCCTCTGTAAAGACACATGCATCAAAAGATTCATTAGTCTTCTTTCCTAACTGAGCTCCTTCTCTTTCATTTTCCTTTGTAAAAACTGAACAGAAGTATTCATTGAGGCAGTCAGCTAGTTCTTTATCTTCTTCCATATACCTTCCTTATTTTGTTTTTAATCTGGTAATTCCTTGTTTTAGTTTCCTTTTTTCATTTATGTATCTGAAGAATGCCTTCTTGCCTTTTTTTCCTGACTGAGCTAATTTCTCTTCTGCCTGTGCTTTAGAAGCTCTTATAACTTGTTTGGCCTCTCTCTGCCTAATCTTATAAATTTGTCTGTCGTCCTCGTTTTTTTTAAAATTATAATTCCTAAATGCTATCTTTTTGTTTTTAATGATTTTGGCCACTTCTGCTGAGTACCACAGTGGTCTCTTCCTTTTTTTGCTTTTACTGACAAGCCTAATGCAATTTTCTGTTGCCTTCAATAGTGCCACTTTTAAGTAGTCCCATTTCTCCTGGACTCCAATGAAACTGTTCCAGTCTGATAGGGACTCGTATACCACTAATCTAATTTTAGAAAAGTCAGTTTTTCTAAAACTTTTGTTTTTGTGTGGTGTGACTCAGTCACTGTACTTATAGTAAACCACACTGACTGGTGATCACTAGATCCCAAGCTTTCCCCTACAGTAATATCAGATACCAAATTCCCATTTGTGAATACTAAATCTAAAATGGCCTCCTTCCGGGTTGGCTCCTCCACTACTTGCTGTAGAGATAATCCCAGTATGGAATTTAGAATATCTGTACTCCTGGCAGAACTAGCTATTTTGGTTTTCCAGTTTACATCTGGAAGATTGAAGTCTCCCATAATGATAACTTCCCCCTTCAATGTCATTTTAGCTATTTCCTCAACTAGTAGATCATCTAATTCTTTGACTTGGCTAGGTGGTCTATATATCACACCTACACGAGTTACCTTATGATTATCAAGCTGCACGGTAACCCAAACTGACTCTAAATTGTTCTTGCTAACTTGTATCAAATTAGATTTTATGCTATCTTTCACATACAGGGCCACCCCTCCCCCCTTCTTGCCTTCTCTGTCTTTTCTGTATAGAGAGAACCCTGGTATTGATATATCCCAGTCATTACTCCCCTTGAACCACGTCTCAGTAACAGCCACTACATCTATATTCTCAGATGCCATTATAGCCTCAAGTTCATTGATCTTATTCCCTAGACTGCGAGCATTTGTAGACAAGACTCTGAGCTTGTCATTTCTTAACCTTTGTGTACTGGCCTCTTCTGGCATTGTTCCGGGGGGCAGTTGGACTGCTGGATTATCACTCTTTTGCCCCCCTTTCCTAGTTTAAATGCTTCTTAGCAAATACCTGGAACTGTTCACCGAGGACATTCGTTCCTTTGAGAGAAAGATGCAAACCATCTTTCTTGTACAGTTCTTTTCCATTCCAACAAGAGCTAACATGAGACACAAAGCCAAACCCTTGGTTCAGACACCATTCACCAAGCCATACATTGAATTCCTTAATGCACATCTTCCTGTCATGCTGAAGGTTATGCACAGGCAAAACTGCAGAGAATGAAACAGTTGATGCAACCTCCCGTATATCCTTTCCAAGTGTGTGAAAAGCTTCTTTCACCTTTGAAACCTCATTGCAAGCAAGATCGTTTGTCCCAAGATGGAGAATAACATCCACTTCCCTGCTTTGCTTGCCTAACAATATTAAGGATCCGTCGTCTATCCCTGCTAGCACCAGGGAGACATCTCACAACACCATTCTCCTCAAACTTCACACCTCTTATGATGGAATCGCCCACCAACAGCTGCTTACTATCAATCCTCACCTTCTCCTTTTTGTCTTTGGCTGCAGTCTTACATACTTTAGGCATGGGAGATGATTGTTTCTCACCCACTGTGCTTGAGCCATCCTCCATGTTGCTCTTGCACTCTGAAAGTGCTGCAAATGAATTATGGAGAGCCACAGACTGTGGGACATGCCTTCTATCCACAGCTCTCAGTCTACCAGAACCTACAGTAACCCATCTTCCAATTCTAGGGGGCCTCTGTGGCAGTAGCATTGCAATGTTCTCAGCCTGAGTATGTTTAGTGGTTAATTTAAAAATCTCATATTTCAAAAAGGTAATTTCCTGCTGCATTATGGAGAGCTGTCTACAGATCAGACAGTATCCAAACCTCTGAAGAGTGGAACCTGAAATAAAAGCACAACAATTCCTGCACAGAACCAGGTCTGCCATTGTAAAGAGGGGAAAGATTTTAAACAAACTAATCTTACTTGTTTAGATTGTATCCACCTCCAGATTACCTCCTGAGTATCTCCTGAATATCTCCAATGCTCTTGTAGATCAGCTCTTGGTAAAGCAGTCTTGGAAAAGCATCAAGCTATAATAGTGGAAATGTAAATAGGTGGTTGGCTCACAATTGGTGGCTATGACGGGTGCTGCTAACTCAACTTGGGTGCCCAGCCCAAAAACAAATGGATACAGAAAAAAGGGGAGTGAGCACTCTCAACACCCGGACCACAGGATATTGGGATCAATATGGTATTTATTTGTCAGATCCAATCACATACATATAAATAAAATCACTAAAATTGAAGAAAGTAAAAATAACAATAATTGGTACCAATAAATCTACTGACAGGGGATAAATATCACAATTCAGCAAACAATTAAGACATTGAAGTTGCTAAAATACACTCCTGGTACGAGTAGTACCACGAACTGTGTCAAAGAGTGTCCAGAGTAAAGGTCACCTGCAGACCTTGTATTACCGCAGACCGCTTCTCAGAAAAGTAGTTGTCACGGGCAGTTTCAGACAGTCTGTGCCAATATAATGGATTCAATGTCCCATATAGTGCTCCGTAATTGTTGGTAAATGATATTAAACTCCTTCCCGGTTCATAAATGAAAATGCAGCCGCTCGGGGTAGTATCTTGTAACTACTTCACTCGGAGATAAAGGTTCCTACCTGGTTCCTGATGTCCGCTCCCGCTACCGCGTCTCAGAGTCCTCCACGAGAGGCGAGCTGCGCCGGCTGCTTCGGCGTCTAGCGTCAGCCGTCCCGTACTGATGACGTCACACTATCGCGGGATTCAACAGGCAGTGATGGTACCTTGATACTATCCGTAGTTTGTAAAGTAGAGCGGCCTTTATGAAGATGTTTCTCCTTTATAACTTCTTATCGCATGGCCATGCAATGGAGATCCAAGAGATTAGGTGGACGCTTCTCTCCTTAACACCAGACGCGTTTCGGGGCGTCTGCACCCCTTCCTCAGTGGTTGAAGCGCCACTCATACCTCTCCACCTTTTATAGTCCATTAGGAAATCCAAAAACTCCGGATCCTGGATTCATTTTAGCAAAATTCCATCATTGCGGTTATCATGCGGTTCAGTTGCGGTTTTTCAACTTAGATGCGTTTTTTCTCATAATACATCCAGCACATTGCAGGGTTGTGCCATATTACATTTTAAAGTACATTTTAAAGTACAATTGGTTAAAAAATTTCATTTTAATCCATAAAATCACAATTACATTAAAAATGTTTAAAAAATTTATAAGAATATAAATATATATAAATCATCATTGTGATTAAAAAATTCCATAGTGATCCCTCCCTTAAATTGATAGGGAGAATCTCATTATCTGTCCCGATTCTCCCTATCAATTTACAGTTACACATTTGCTAAATAAGATTTTTCAGCCAAGGGATCACTATGGAATTTTTTAATCACAATGATGATTTATATATATTTATATTCTTATAAATTTTTTAAACATTTTTAATGTAATTGTGATTTTATGGATTAAAATGAAATTTTTTAACCAATTGTACTTTAAAATGTACTTTAAAATGTAATATGGCACAACCCTGCAATGTGCTGGATGTATTATGAGAAAAAACGCATCTAAGTTGAAAAACCGCAACTGAACCGCATGATAACCGCAATGATGGAATTTTGCTAAAATGAATCCAGGATCCGGAGTTTTTGGATTTCCTAATGGACTATAAAAGGTGGAGAGGTATGAGTGGCGCTTCAACCACTGAGGAAGGGGTGCAGACGCCACGAAACGCGTCTGGTGTTAAGGAGAGAAGCGTCCACCTAATCTCTTGGATCTCCATTGCATGGCCATGCGATAAGAAGTTATAAAGGAGAAACATCTTCATAAAGGCCGCTCTACTATACAAACTACGGATAGTATCAAGGTACCACCACTGCCTGTTGAATCCCGCGATAGTGTGACGTCATCAGTACGGGACGGCTGACGCTAGACGCCGAAGCAGCCGGCGCAGCTCGCCTCTCGTGGAGGACTCTGAGACGCGGTAGCGGGAGCGGACATCAGGAACCAGGTAGGAACCTTTATCTCCGAGTGAAGTAGTTACAAGATACTACCCCGAGCGGCTGCATTTTCATTTATGAACCGGGAAGGAGTTTAATATCATTTACCAACAATTACGGAGCACTATATGGGACATTGAATCCATTATATTGGCACAGACTGTCTGAAACTGCCCGTGACAACTACTTTTCTGAGAAGCGGTCTGCGGTAATACAAGGTCTGCAGGTGACCTTTACTCTGGACACTCTTTGACACAGTTCGTGGTACTACTAGTACCAGGAGTGTATTTTAGCAACTTCAATGTCTTAATTGTTTGCTGAATTGTGATATTTATCCCCTGTCAGTAGATTTATTGGTACCAATTATTGTTATTTTTACTTTCTTCAATTTTAGTGATTTTATTTATATGTATGTGATTGGATCTGACAAATAAATACCATATTGATCCCAATATCCTGTGGTCCGGGTGTTGAGAGTGCTCACTCCCCTTTTTTCTGTATCAAGCTATAATAGGCCTGAGGGGAGGTGGAAAAACATTTTCATGTGTCTTGGGGAGTGCATGAAATACCGGAATAACGGGAGATGTAATATATATGTATTCAGATTCCCTATATCCAGAATATCTTTCAATTCCCTCTGAAAGGAGGGGAGGGGGTTGTCGCTAAGGGTAACATACACTGTACATGGCGTGCAGAATTATTAGGCAAATGAGTATTTTGACCACATCATCCTCTTTATGCATGCTGTCTTACTCCAAGCTGTATAGGCTCGAAAGCCTACTACCAATTAAGCATATTAGGTGATGTGCATCTCTGTAATGAGAAGGGGTGTGGTCTAATGACATCAACACCCTATATTAGGTGTGCATAATTATTAGGCAACTTCCTTTCCTTTGGCAAAATGGGTCAAAAGAAGGACTTGACAGGCTCAGAAAAGTAAAAAATAGTGAGATATCTTGCAGAGGGATGCAGCACTCTTAAAATTGCAAAGCTTCTGAAGCGTGATCATCGAACAATCAAGCGTTTCATTCAAAATAGTCAACAGGGTCGCAAGAAGCGTGTGGAAAAACCAAGGCGCAAAATAACTGCCCATGAACTGAGAAAAGTCAAGCGAGACATCAGGAACCAGGTAGGAACCTTTATCTCCGAGTGAAGTAGTTACAAGATACTACCCCGAGCGGCTGCATTTTCATTTATGAACCGGGAAGGAGTTTAATATCATTTACCAACAATTACGGAGCACTATATGGGACATTGAATCCATTATATTGGCACAGACTGTCTGAAACTGCCCGTGACAACTACTTTTCTGAGAAGCGGTCTGCGGTAATACAAGGTCTGCAGGTGACCTTTACTCTGGACACTCTTTGACACAGTTCGTGGTACTACTAGTACCAGGAGTGTATTTTAGCAACTTCAATGTCTTAATTGTTTGCTGAATTGTGATATTTATCCCCTGTCAGTAGATTTATTGGTACCAATTATTGTTATTTTTACTTTCTTCAATTTTAGTGATTTTATTTATATGTATGTGATTGGATCTGACAAATAAATACCATATTGATCCCAATATCCTGTGGTCCGGGTGTTGAGAGTGCTCACTCCCCTTTTTTCTGTATCCATTTGTTTTTGGGCTGGGCACCCAAGTTGAGTTAGCAGCACCCGTCATAGCCACCAATTGTGAGCCAACCACCTATTTACATTTCCACTTTGTTACGGCCCGTAATTGTGGTTGGGCTCCCTTTGGTGAACTATGGACATCTGGAACCACATGGATAACAAACGGCTGAATGCTGAAAGCTATAGGTTTGATGATCGTAATTTTAATGAAGTCGCAGAGAATAATACCATGACAGAGAGTTTTAGAAACCTTGAACAATTGTTGCATAAACAGCTGAGGCAACACTGGGAGATTCGCTCGCTACGGTATTATATAGAGGAAACCAAGATCCCAAAAGGTTTACTAATTGTTAAGAGTCCAGCCCAGGATCTCATTAATGACGAGTTCTCTAGGGAATGGAGTGACTTATTGACTAGTCAGTCGATTGCCCTGATGGGACTGATCATTAAGAGAAGAACTGAAATACTGGGGGACTTGAATATAAAAATTGGGAAGTTAAGGGAACATATAGACAAGTACCCAAAGAACACAGAATTTAATATGTGGCAGGACAGATTGTGCAAAAGCATAGATAGGTTAGAGGTAGATATTATCAATAGAAAGAGTAAGAAATATATTGAGGTTTACAAGAACAAACAACAGGTGAGACCAGTGGGTAGTCAGGAAGAGGTAAATAGTTCTCACCAGGGACTGCCAGACATGGAGCTGGCTAGAGAGGAAAGGAATAACACCTATAATGTACCAGTTAGCAATAGGTACGAAGAATTGGCAGGACAACCTTTTTTAGACCTTACCCCGGCACATCACAGGACACGCACGAGACACAGAGAACAGACACCACCACGACACAGATCACCTTACAATTTACGGCACATGAATACCAGGCACCAACAATCAACAGGGAAATATTCTCAGTCCAATTATCCAACACGGAATCAGCACATGCACTATCACAACAACACAAATCACCAACAGCACTATCATATAGGAAAAGAAAGACAAGAAGAAGCAAAAGAAAGGGAACCACGGCACTGGAGATACTCACAAACCCAGAGATGGGATCGATAATTAATTTGAGTTCTAAGACCCTCACTATTTCACAAATTAATTTATTAAATAAAGGGCTAAAATTTGCCCCGTCCAATACTATGGATAAATTTTCAACCTATATAGGTGTTCAAAAATTCATAAGGAACCTTTGCCTTAAAAAATACTATATAAAAAATCCCCAGATTAGGGATTGTCCCGATAAGAGACCTATAGAGACCATTAAATATACTTCCCTAAAAAAGAAATCTAAAATGTTCCCGCGGAACGAGATCAGCAGGGAAATCGCCACATTCCAAAAGTGTGTAGAAGATGACCTTAGAAAGATTATAATTAGACCTCCCAATAATAACAATCTAACAAAACGTGAGATCCAGGCCATCAAAACACTCCAGAAAGATAACAGTGTTACTATACGCCCGGCCGACAAGGGCGGTGCGACAGTAGTTTTAAACACTGAGCAATATAATAAAGAGTGTTTGAGGCAATTGGCGGATCAGAAAACATATATGAAGCTCAAGGGTGACCCAGTGTTGAAATTTAACCAGGGTTTAGAAGATTTATGTAAGAAAGGGTTGGAACAGGGGATCCTCTTGAAACAGGAATCAGAATTTATTTTGGGGACAGAAAGAAGATTACCCACCTTCTACTGTCTACCAAAGGTCCATAAAAGCTTGATAGATCCTCCAGGACGCCCTATAGTGTCTGGAATAGGCTCGATTACATCGAACCTATCTAGATATATAGACACACAATTGCAACCCTTGGTCAAAAATATTAAGTCCTATTTGAGGGATACTACTCAGATTATCCAGATCCTGGAAGGTCTAGTGATAGAACCAGATTGGATTATAGGGACTTTAGATATCCAATCCCTGTATACAGTTATAGACCATCAACAGGGTTTGGAGGCAGTCAAACAACAACTGATAAAAAGTGGCGCGTTTGAAGACCCGCAGATCCAATTGATACTGGAAGGGATCCAATATATCTTGCGACATAATTATTTTTATTTTGAGGGGGAATACTTTCTTCAGCAATGTGGCACTGCCATGGGGACCAGGTTCGCTCCGAGTTATGCCAATTTATTTTTGGCAGAATGGGAATCTAATGTCATCGAGCCCAGACTTGGGGCGGACCTGGTCCTGTGGCGGCGCTACATTGACGACGTAATATTTATTTGGAGGAAGGGAGAGATAGAATTATCTGAATTCCTGGAAGGGATTAATAAGAACGATTTGAATCTAGTTTTTACATCCAATATAAAGGAGGAAACAGAATTTTTGGATATATTGATTAAAAGAGAGGAGGACCGTTATGTATGCAGTACATACCAAAAACCGTCTGCGAAGAACGGTTTCATTCTCTTTAATAGCTGCCATCTTCCCAGGTGGTTACTAAATGTCCCTCTGGGTCAATTCCGGAGGATTAAAAGGAATTGTACGAACTTGGATAGATTTGAGGAAGAGGCAGCCAAGATGAAACTCCAATTTTTGGACAAACAATATCCAGCCAGTGTTTTGGATGAGTCCCTAAATAGAGTGAGGGAACTAGAAAGAAAATCCTTTTTTGAAGATAAAGGGGCTAGTGGATTATCTGAAGACCCCAAGATAGATATTAAGATGATCCTTCCTTTTAATAGCAATTATAGAAAGATTAAGAATATTATTAGCAAACACTGGTACCATATATTAAGTGACAAAGTAATAGGTCCACAATTACCTAACTTTCCCAAAATAGTATACACCAAGGCCCCAAGTTTGAAACTTAGAGTAGCCCCGTCGGTAAAAGAAAAAAGAGCCACAACAAACCTAGGCTCTTTTCTGAATCTGAAAGGGTTCTACAAATGTGGGAGGTGTATGGGTTGCAAGATGAGTTTACAAGAAAGAAAAATAGACACAATACAATCAGCACACAATTCTTTTACTTGGGAGATCAGTGATTGTCTCACGTGCAACTCATCTGGGGTTATTTACTTGATACAGTGCCCTTGCAAGCGCCAGTATATTGGCAGAACAAAAAGATTGCTAAAAACTAGGATCAGCGAACACATTTCGAATATCAAAAAGGGGTATGTGAAACATTCACTCTCTAAGCACTATGATGAGGTACATGGCAGGGACCCGTCTAAATTATTTTTTGTAGCGCTAGAAAAAATTAACAAACATTGGAGAGGGGGTGATTTTATTAAGAGGATGTCCAGAGCTGAATCGAAACATATATATGAATTTGGCTGCTTACTGCCAGCAGGCCTGAATTCAGATCTGGAGATCTTTGGTTTTCTATAGGGTGGTGTTCCCGTCTCTGATGGAGGATCCCATGTTTTGCCGTTTCCTGGCACTGGGATCCCCCCTCGGAGTAGGGATCACCGCCCGTTACATCTGAACCTCATTATCTGTCCCGATTCTCCCTATCAATTTACAGTTACACATTTGCTAAATAAGATTTTTCAGCCAAGGGATCACTATGGAATTTTTTAATCACAATGATGATTTATATATATTTATATTCTTATAAATTGTTTTAAACATTTTTAATGTAATTGTGATTTTATGGATTAAAATGAAATTTTTTAACCAATTGTACTTTAAAATGTACTTTAAAATGTAATATGGCACAACCCTGCAATGTGCTGGATGTATTATGAGAAAAAACGCATCTAAGTTGAAAAACCGCAACTGAACCGCATGATAACCGCAATGATGGAATTTTGCTAAAATGAATCCAGGATCCGGAGTTTTTGGATTTCCTAATGGACTATAAAAGGTGGAGAGGTATGAGTGGCGCTTCAACCACTGAGGAAGGGGTGCAGACGCCCCGAAACGCGTCTGGTGTTAAGGAGAGAAGCGTCCACCTAATCTCTTGGATCTCCATTGCATGGCCATGCGATAAGAAGTTATAAAGGAGAAACATCTTCATAAAGGCCGCTCTACTATACAAACTACGGATAGTATCAAGGTACCACCACTGCCTGTTGAATCCCGCGATAGTGTGACGTCATCAGTACGGGACGGCTGACGCTAGACGCCGAAGCAGCCGGCGCAGCTCGCCTCTCGTGGAGGACTCTGAGACGCGGTAGCGGGAGCGGACATCAGGAACCAGGTAGGAACCTTTATCTCCGAGTGAAGTAGTTACAAGATACTACCCCGAGCGGCTGCATTTTCATTTATGAACCGGGAAGGAGTTTAATATCATTTACCAACAATTACGGAGCACTATATGGGACATTGAATCCATTATATTGGCACAGACTGTCTGAAACTGCCCGTGACAACTACTTTTCTGAGAAGCGGTCTGCGGTAATACAAGGTCTGCAGGTGACCTTTACTCTGGACACTCTTTGACACAGTTCGTGGTACTACTAGTACCAGGAGTGTATTTTAGCAACTTCAATGTCTTAATTGTTTGCTGAATTGTGATATTTATCCCCTGTCAGTAGATTTATTGGTACCAATTATTGTTATTTTTACTTTCTTCAATTTTAGTGATTTTATTTATATGTATGTGATTGGATCTGACAAATAAATACCATATTGATCCCAATATCCTGTGGTCCGGGTGTTGAGAGTGCTCACTCCCCTTTTTTCTGTATCAAGCTATAATAGGCCTGAGGGGAGGTGGAAAAACATTTTCATGTGTCTTGGGGAGTGCATGAAATACCGGAATAACGGGAGATGTAATATATATGTATTCAGATTCCCTATATCCAGAATATCTTTCAATTCCCTCTGAAAGGAGGGGAGGGGGTTGTCGCTAAGGGTAACATACACTGTACATGGCGTGCAGAATTATTAGGCAAATGAGTATTTTGACCACATCATCCTCTTTATGCATGCTGTCTTACTCCAAGCTGTATAGGCTCGAAAGCCTACTACCAATTAAGCATATTAGGTGATGTGCATCTCTGTAATGAGAAGGGGTGTGGTCTAATGACATCAACACCCTATATTAGGTGTGCATAATTATTAGGCAACTTCCTTTCCTTTGGCAAAATGGGTCAAAAGAAGGACTTGACAGGCTCAGAAAAGTCAAAAATAGTGAGATATCTTGCAGAGGGATGCAGCACTCTTAAAATTGCAAAGCTTCTGAAGCGTGATCATCGAACAATCAAGCGTTTCATTCAAAATAGTCAACAGGGTCGCAAGAAGCGTGTGGAAAAACCAAGGCGCAAAATAACTGCCCATGAACTGAGAAAAGTCAAGCGTGCAGCTGCCAAGATGCCACTTGCCACCAGTTTGGCCATATTTCAGAGCTGCAACATCACTGGAGTGCCCAAAAGCACAAGGTGTGCAATACTCAGAGACATGGCCAAGGTAAGAAAGGCTGAAAGACGACCACCACTGAACAAGACACACAAGCTGAAACGTCAAGACTGGGCCAAGAAATATCTCAAGACTTTTTTAAGGTTTTATGGACTGATGAAATGAGAGTGAGTCTTGATGGGCCAGATGGATGGGCCCGTGGCTGGATTGGTAAAGGGCAGAGAGCTCCAGTCCGACTCAGACGCCAGCAAGGTGGAGGTGGAGTACTGGTTTGGGCTGGTATCATCAAAGATGAGCTTGTGGGGCCTTTTCGGGTTGAGGATGGAGTCAAGCTCAACTCCCAGTCCTACTGCCAGTTTCTGGAAGACACCTTCTTCAAGCAGTGGTACAGGAAGAAGTCTGCATCCTTCAAGAAAAACATGATTTTCATGCAGGACAATGCTCCATCACACGCGTCCAAGTACTCCACAGCGTGGCTGGCAAGAAAGGGTATAAAAGAAGAAAATCTAATGACATGGCCTCCTTGTTCACCTGATCTGAACCCCATTGAGAACCTGTGGTCCATCATCAAATGTGAGATTTACAAGGAGGGAAAACAGTACACCTCTCTGAACAGTGTCTGGGAGGCTGTGGTTGCTGCTGCACGCAATGTTGATGGTGAACAGATCAAAACACTGACAGAATCCATGGATGGCAGGCTTTTGAGTGTCCTTGCAAATAAAGGTGGCTATATTGGTCACTGATTTGTTTTTGTTTTGTTTTTGAATGTCAGAAATGTATATTTGTGTATGTTGAGATGTTATATTGGTTTCACTGGTAAAAATAAATAATTGAAATGGGTATATATTTGTTTTTTGTTAAGTTGCCTAATAATTATGCACAGTAATAGTCACCTGCACACACAGATATCCCCCTAAAATAGCTAAAACTAAAAACAAACTAAAAACTACTTCCAAAAATATTCAGCTTTGATATTAATGAGTTTTTTCGGTTCATTGAGAACATGGTTGTTGTTCAATAATAAAATGAATCCTCAAAAATACAACTTGCCTAATAATTCTGCACTCCCTGTATAGATTGCTATCTAATACGACAACCCCACCCCCTTTATCGGATTGTTTTATCACAATATCCTCCCTCGTTTTCATATCTTGTAAAGCCTTCATTTCATTTTTAGTTACATTATTAGTATACAAACTAAGAAGACAGGTTGGCATTCGCAGGAGGTGCTCAAACCCACATGCAGTTGTGCATATATATAGGGGAGCAAATCCTGCACTTGTGGCCCGTTGCTAATGGCAATCCCTAGCAAAATGCATACGGTGGAGGATGCCCGCGGCGAACCACAAGTACCACAATAGACATCCTACACAAGGTAACAAGTGCGGATGTGATAATTAATATAACAATATAACAAAATAACAAAGATAGGTGCACTCTGCAGTCTCACTAAACCCTCAAACTGATTTTAAAATTGAGAGATTAGTCAACATGTCCTACGGTGTAGAGCATGTCTAAGCCCGGGCACCACGCCAAGGTTTCTCAAGTAGCCCAGGACCTAACACTCTCCTACCTGAGCCGATGGAGGAGTCTGCAAGTCCCACTCAAGACTGGCTGATATGTCCCAGGCTTTACAGGTGCACCTAGATGTGGCCTGTAAATGGAAAACAGGCACATTTAAATTGGAGTTTATACACCTCCAGGATTCTATATATACAAACTAAGAAGACAGGTTGGCATTCGCAGGAGGTGCTCAAACCCACATGCTCAGGTAGGAGAGTGTTAGGTCCCGGGCTACTTGAGAAACCTTGGCGTGGTGCCCGGGCTTAGACATGCTCTACACCGTAGGACATGTTGACTAATCTCTCAATTTTAAAATCAGTTTGAAGGTTTAGTGAGACTGCAGAGTGCACCTTGTAACGGACCGTTTCATCAGACAAGGGGTTAAAATCCGTTTAGGCGATATGCCCTTTTCTGAGAGACAGTCACAGCTACTGCAGAACACCAAACTCCCGAACTGGATACAAAATAGCACTCCAAACTGGGACCTCACGAATAGCTGCTAGCAGACGAACAGGAATCAGCTTACACTCCTGGCAATCAGTCTCTAACAGCATACAGTGGATCCCCCCAATAACGAGACAAGGCTCCGTGTTGAGGGTCAAGCAGTGGTCTGAGGTGCTGGCACACCCAGCCTGGTTTTTATTACAGTTGTTGCAAATACAGGTCCGCCCACAGGGAGGTATAAAACAACCAAGCCCATCTGGTGTACACGCCCCTAGGGGACCAGAAGGAAGACTGGGACACAGGACAGATATGCAGCACTGCAGGATACACAGAGACAATACATCCCCACAATGCATCATGGTTCCAATTATCTCTCAAGACAAAGGGAAATCACCAATACACATGTGGGGACAACAGAACAGAAATCACCATTTAAACATACAATGTCACAACCCTTTTCAATACACAGACATTTAACATCCCACAATGCCACGAATTAGACCAGGAGTTTAAGTTAGTTCAAGTCCTTTGTGAACAAATGAGGCCTGGCTGATGAGAGGGCCCATAATCCTGGGGCAAGAGGCCAGCAGCCAGGCCCCTCCAAAACCCAGTGGCGAGGTTGGTTTCGCCACACATCTCCCCCTCCCAGGGAAGACTAACCAGGTACCTGACCTCACGGTCAGTACCTGAGTTAGTCTGGCAGTCCACCCACAACCCAATACTGGACCTGTTTAATTTGGTAGCCTGTCTCTGTCCAGTGAGTCCACCAAGGTTATGTTGGTAGCTGGTACTCCCGGTCTCTGTGTTGCTCCCTGGCTTGGAGTGGAGGTTGCTTTGTGGGCAGGTATCAGCGGTACTCTGCCCTGGTGCCAACGTTACCATGGAAGAAGCCTGGTTGGAGCCTGGTTGTTGGAGGGGGAGACCGACTGTCTCTACCCCCTGTGCTGTAAGTGCAGAGACCACGGTCCCATCTGCACTGTTGTGGTGCTTACTGTCTCCCCCTGGTGCGTTAAGCTGCCGCTGGGGAGAGGGGGTAACGAGCTCCTCTCCCATACATACTTCCAGCCGCTGGGGAGGGCGACCGACCGTCTCCGCTCCCAATACAGTGTCCTGCTGCTGGGGAAAGGAGACTGGGCTCTCTATTCCCTGCTGGACACTCTGCCGCTGGGGAACAGGACCGACTGTCTCTGCCCCCTATAACTCCGCCTGCCGCTGGGGAATGGAGACTGGGCTCCCAATTCCCAATAAATCACACGGCCGCTGGGGAATGGAGACTGGGCTCCCAATTCCCCAAAAATCATGCTGCTGCTGGGGGGCAGGAACAACTACCACTGCCCCCTGTAACTCAGCCTGCCGCTGGGGAGGGAGGACGCTGCTCTCCTCTCCCTGCATTTCACACTGCCTTCCCGGCATATCACCCTGCTGCTGGGGGGCAGGAACAACTACCTCTGCCCCCTGTAACTCAGCCTGCCGCTGGGGAGGGAGGACGCTGCTCTCCTCTCCCTGCACTTCACACTGCCTTCCCGGCATATCACTCTGCTGCTGGTGGGCAGGAACAACTACCTCTGCCCCCTGTAACTCAGTCTGCCGCTGGGGAATGGAGACTGGGCTCCCAATTCCCTGCAATTCACACTGCCGCTGGGGAATGGAGACTGGGCTCCCAATTCCCTGCTGGAAACTCTTCCGCTGGGGAGAGGAGACTGAGCTCTCTCTGTCCCGCAACTGTAACTTCCGGTGGAGGTCCACCCAACGTGTCAGCTGACCGTCACCTTCTGCCCGGTATAGTAGGGTCTTGAACACTAGACTCCTCACGAACTTCACGGATTTCTCAGCTGGATTGGGTCCGAAGAAGTTCAGCCGCAACCACATCATACGGTCAAATTCCTCAACAGAGTATCTGTACTCCACTGCTGGTTCCATCCTGGTGCTTTTAGGGTCGCTGTACTGAGACATGCGTTGCCCTTAAGTTGTAAAATCCAAAGAAATGGTGTCTCCTGTAGCTGTCCTTCTGGCTGTAGGAACGATCCCGCTGCTTGCCACCAATGTAACGGACCGTTTCAGCAGACAAGGGGTTAAAATCCGTTTAGGCGATATGTCCTTTTCTGAGAGACAGGCACAGGTACTGCAGAACACCAAACTCCCTAACTGGATACAAAATAGCACTCCAAACTGGGACCTCACGAATAGCTGCTAGCAGACGAACAGGAATCAGCTTACACTCCTGGCAATCAGTCTCTAACAGCATACAGTGGATCCCCCCAATAACGAGACAAGGCTCCGTGTTGAGGGTCAAGCAGTGGTCTGAGGTGCTGGCACACCCAGCCTGGTTTTTATTACAGTTGTTGCAAATACAGGTCCGCCCACAGGGAGGTATAAAACAACCAAGCCCATCTGGTGTACACACCCCTAGGGGACCAGAAGGAAGACTGGGAAACAGGACAGATATGCAGCACTGCAGGATACACAGAGACAATACATCCCCACAATGCATCATGGTTTCCTCCTCTCTGCCCTGGAGACACCCGAGGAGTAATCCAATTATCTCTCAAGACAAAGGGAAATCACCAATACACATGTGGGGACAACAGAACAGAAATCACCATTTAAACATACAATGTCACAACCCTTTTCAATACACAGACATTTAACATCCCACAATGCCACGAATTAGACCAGGAGTTCAAGTTAGTTCAAGTCCTTTGTGAACAAATGAGGCCTGGCCCCTCCAAAACCCAGTGGCGAGGTTGGTTAGGCCCCTCCAAAACCCAGTGGCGAGGTTGGTTTCGCCACAACCTATCTTTGTTATTTTGTTATATTGTTATATTAATTATCACATCCGCACTTGTTACCTTGTGTAGGATGTCTATTGTGGTACTTGTGGTTCGCCGCGGGCATCCTCCACCGTATGCATTTTGCTGGGGATTGCCATTAGCAATGGGCCACAAGTGCAGGATTTGCTCCCCTATATATATGCACAACTGCATGTGGGTTTGAGCACCTCCTGCGAATGCCAACCTGTCTTCTTAGTTTGTATATATAGAATCCTGGAGGTGTATAAACTCCAATTTAAATGTGCCTGTTTTCCATTTACAGGCCACATCTAGGTGCACCTGTAAAGCCTGGGACATATCAGCCAGTCTTGAGTGGGACTTGCAGACTCCTCCCTCCTCCCATTGCAAGCATGGCTTCATGCTGGAGGTAACTAGGTGAGCTGTATGTGAGTCGGCCTGATGCTCCTGTAATTTGCCCACTGGCTCCTGGTATTGCCCAAATGGCTCAGGTAGGAGAGTGTTAGGTCCCGGGCTACTTGAGAAACCTTGGCGTGGTGCCCGGGCTTAGACATGCTCTACACCGTAGGACATGTTGACTAATCTCTCAATTTTAAAATCAGTTTGAGGGTTTAGTGAGACTGCAGAGTGCACCTATCTTTGTTATTTTGTTATATTGTCACATTATTAGTACCAGCAGTGTTCAAGTTAATTTGATCATGCAATAAGACCAAATCTCGCTCCACCAATTCTTGGTATCGGTCCAGTGCTGGGGATCTGGATTGAATCGGATAAAAATCCCGTATTTTGGTGTGGAAATACAATGACCTATTATTCAATTCCAGATCGCCCAGGACTGTATTTGATTCCTGTAGTTCACATGCATGCATCATTTCATGGAAACTCATTCCCTGTATTGTGGGAACTTATTTTATCATAGACAGACGACTCTCTTATAAATAGTGCCACTTTTAATGTCTTACTGTGTCATGAGTAAGGGCTGGAATTGTCTCTTGTAGCCCGAAACGTGTAGACAAGACTTTTTGTAACTCCAATTGGATGTGATTTTACCGCAAGCAAAATAAAGATTCCTTTATCGAAGTGGAGCTGGATTCCTTGAACCTTTTTGCATTTATAGTAAGTAACTGTTATACGTCTCATGGAGCATTCGTGGTCATAGAGGAGGAGAGTTCTGAGGTGGGCTTCAAATAGCTGCTTATGGAGAATGGGAGATGGTTGCGATTTCTAAGTTATATCTAATTTTGATAATGTGTCTAATGCTTCTGTCATTAGTTTGGCTCTCTGCCTTTTAAAGCTTGCTGCTAATTGAAGATGCAGACCTCTCTTGTACGCTTTGAGTTCTCCAAAGGGTAGTGGCTGATATGTCTGAGCTGTCGTTTAGTTAAAAAAAAAAAAAAACTCCTTTAGATCTTTACATAGCTTATCGACTCTTTCTGTGTGTTTCAGGAGGTAGGAATTTAGTCTCCATTGTGGATGGGAGGGGCTAGGCACATCTGTTCGAATCTCCAAAGTTATAGGCGCATGATCTGACCATGTTGTGAGACCTATTTCAGTCTTGGTAGCTTTATGTAATAGGTCTAGGGAGATGAGGAAATTGTCTATTCTAGACTGTGATAAATGAGACTGCAAAAGAAATGTGTAGCCCTGCTCTCCTCCATGATGGTACCGCCATAAGTCATGGAGTTGGGTCTCCGCTAAAAGGGGTTTTAATTCTATCCTGTGCATAGAAGATTTCCTATTGCAATCTAATTCAACACTGACCGGGGTATTAAAATCTCCTAGTATGATCAGGCCAGGTGAGACCAATTGAAGTTTCTTAAAGAAGCGCCGGAGAAAGCATATTTGTTTTGTATTGGGTGCATATACAGTGGCCAAAGTAATTGGTATGTTATCCAGCAAGCCAGTCAGAATAGCGCCCCTTAGTGTCTGTGACCACCGAGTATAATGTAAACGCTACATCTCTCTTAATAGCCAACAGGACTCCTGCTTTTTTTTTTTTTTAAATGCAGGGGAATAGAAAATGTGGGGGAAATCAGGGTGATGACCTCTATGTGAGTCTGCCAGCAATAAGTGGGTTTCTTGAGCCATAAGTACATTTACAGTGTGAACTAAAAGCATCTGACCATAATTACCTCCATTTTGTAAGGGGAGTTTAGCCCTTTCACATTTAACGAGTATACCTTAAAACCCATCAAGATAATAAACCGTCCATTCTTTGTTCAACTCCAGAAGGTCTTTGAGTGGGAATTGCTCACAGATGATGCGGGTATTGCTGCATGCCTGAAAAGCAAATATAACAGAAAAAAAAAGAGCATAGAGAAAAAACTGAAAATTAACTGAATCAAACCAAAAACAGTTCCAGTATGCTTCATGTAGGCGAAGCTGTAGACAGGGCGTTCGCCCCTATGGAGATAGGATGCGAAGGAGCAAGTCATTCCGTTACCTTACAGCACCATGTACCGGTAATTTCAATTCAGTCCAGCTCAAGCCGGGGTCCAATCTAGAGGAATCTTGTCCTGTCTGCAATGTGCTTCTCCAGCCAGTGATGCATCTTCGGACAGCAGGCCCAAGGTTTTCATCTTCTGTGCGGCTGCCTTCGGTGAGCTGCACATGTGCAGGACGCCATTTTGTGAGAGTATAAGCTTGACCGGGAATCCCCACCTGTATCGGATTTGTTTCTCTCGCAGTATCCTGAGGGGAGCAAATTCTTTCCTTTTAGAAAAGGTTGCCGCTGACTAATCTGGGAACACCGCGATGCCAGTGAATAAATCTGAAGGTTGGAGGTTTAGGGCTTTTAGAAAAGCTTTAACATGAAAGAAATGAATTCTTGCAAGAATGTCCCGTGGAATAGTGGGGTCAAGGCCTGCTGGCTTGAGGATCCTGTGAATCCGGTCTATATTCAGATCAACCACAGAAAGGCCTGGAATGGCGTCTCTAAGCAGGTTCTGTAATAAGGAGCCAAGTTCCCCAGACCCCACAGATTCAGGCACCCCTCTGAAGCGTACATTGTTTCGCCGATTACAATCCCCCATATCGTGTATTTTTGCTGCCAGCTTTCCAGCCTCTTCCTCGAGGACTTAATTAGCGTTGATGGGTCTGCTGCCTTACCTACGCAATTATCTGTGGGCCCTCATATGCTCAAAGAAGAACTACTTCAAAGCATGCTAGACTCTTTACGCACATCTTTAAAAGAGGACATTCATAATATACTTAGAGAAGTACAAACGGAAGTTTCGCAACTTGGAGAGCGCACCTCCTACCTAGAAGGCAAGATGGGAGGTGGGCTCTCCAAGTTGCGAAACTTCCGTTTGTACTTCTCTAAGTATGAGAAGTACAAACAGAAGTTTCGCAACTTGGAGAGCCCACCTCCCGTCTTGCCTTTTAGGTAGGAGGTGCGCTCTCCAAGTTGCGAAACTTCCGTTTTTGTACTTCTCTAAGTATATTATGAATGTCCTCTTTTAGAGATGTGCGTAAAGAGTCTAGCATGCTTTGAAGTAGTTCTTCTGTGAGCATATGAGGGCCCACAGAAAATTGCGTAGGTAAGGCAGCAGACCCACCTGGGGAGGTGGTGGGCGAGCAAGATGGCGAAGATGTCAGCTTCGGGCTTCCGCTTTGCGATGGCGGCTTGTGAAAGAACTCGTGAGTTTTGACGGAGCTTGACGTTTCTTTACTCGTTCCCCTCATGAAATAGGTTAGCCGATTTCCAGTGCGTAGTTCCCAGATTAGGCAGCCAGCGCCATCAGCTGGAAGGCCACGCCCCCTTTTGTTATGTGTTTTATCATAGGAAAGTAGTTTTTTTAACCTTTTTATGTTTGTCCCACTGTGGGACTTCAACTTCTGGGGGTGTGATCCCTTCTTCATCTGTATTGTAATGCATTGCCTGTCAGCTTTTACACTGACAGAGCCTATGAGACCCAGTCAGCATCACCAGCAGTAAAGAAAACAGACCTTTGCCCTGTGCGATGCAGGGCAAGGGGGAGCATTGGAGCAAGAAATGCTCTGATGCTCCACTCAGACATGCTAAATGAGTGAAGAGGTAATGTCCGGGTTCTGCTCTGAACCCGGACAACCCCTTTAACCTGAACTGCGCACATAATACAACCATGCCTTTGCAGCTTTTGTGCTCTGTCAACTCTGTATTCTCTGCACATAATACTAGTACTACTGAGAGTGCTGCACTAAAAATCAGCATTTTTCCAATACTGATGGTGGCATGCTTAGCGTTTGAAATTCTGCATCATGTCTAGAATCTGCTGTTCTTTGTTGTAGAATTTCTGTGCAGATTTTGAAACCCGAATTCCACAACAAATATGCAATGTGTTAAATAACGAAGCTGCACATATGTACCAATCAGTTTATTAATTATATGAAATTGTGAATTATACTATGTAATTTCCAAATTCCCCTCCCTAGCTCTAAACTGAATCTATAAACATTAATAGTTTGCATTAGCACATAAAGCACTAAAGAACGGATAAGCAAATTTCTTTAAATTCATTGTGTGTTCAATTTGCCAATTTTTTTTTAAAATTGATTCAGGTATGATTCAATTCTACCCGATTCATATATGCTCCAACTGCCCCAAAAATTGGTATATAATACTCTAGTCTCCTGGGACACATTTTTAAAGACAAGAAGAGAGACCCACGTGTAATATACTGCACTGGTGAAGAGATTTGCAAGTCAGTACTCCTTCCAAAAGGAAAAGTATACTGAGTGTCCCCGTATTACACTTTTCTGAATGAGAAATGCAAGTAATTTCTTCCAAAAGTCAAAAAAAATAATTGTCTTAAAAGCCTAGTTAGCTTTTCTGAGAAAACTATATGCAAATTAGCATATTTTCCGTCAGTTTTTTTTTTATATACAAGTAAAGCTAGTTTGAATATCTTTCCCAGAAACCCAAAGATAAGCAAATTAGCTTTCCTTCCCAAATGAAAAGAACACTAAGCCTGCCTGATGGCATCAAAAGTAAGATCTGCTAATTTGCATATATTTTTTCACAGAAATGCAGAGCAGAATTGGCTGAACTACAATACTCCTCATGCATGCTAGGTGATCTCCATAATGAGAAAGGCCACCCACCAAGACGCCGACAAAGGCCCCTCAGCTAACCAGGGCAGTTTTCTCTTGAGAAGCTATTTTTTTTTTTCTTTTGGAAGAAAAACTGAATTGCATGTCTAATACAGAGAAGTGTAATACAGAGACACGCTGTATTCTTTTTCTTTTGAAGGAGTACTGACTTGCACATCTCTTCTAGTGGAGTATAATCTCTCACTATCTCATCCAAAACGAATCATACGAAATTTGGTTTCATTAGGGTCTGAATTTTTGGGAAAATTCACAACGAATTCCAAATAGACTTGCTCATCTCTACACTAGTCATCGAATACAGACATGTTAAGGATCGTGTGACATCTATTAACTTTGTTAATTTTTGTAATGATATTACATAAGCCAAGCCATATTTATCACATAGGCCACATGTTCTATATTTTATTGATAGTATATTTTATATTACAGAGTAATGTAGAAAAAGCAGGGTTAACATATTTATCAGAATATTATATTCTATGTCTGTGGTGGCGAACCTATGGCACGGGTGCCAGAAGCGGCACTCGGTGCCCTCTCTGTGGGCACCCGCACCCTGGAAAAAGTCTATGGTGTACCAGTATGCCTTAGACTCTTCCTGCCATTCATCAGCGCAGGGCGCACTATGAACAGCACAAGCACCGCATTGAGAGCAGGCAGGCTATTATAGCTAAATGGAAGATATACTATATTGGACTGTAGTATTCAGGTTAAATTGCAGTGTTAGCACTTTGCGATAACTAAGTGGGTTTTGGGTTGCAGTTTGGGCACTGGTATGTAAAAGGTTCACCATCACTGTTCTATGTGCACTACCCTATTCATAAAAAATAGGGTAGTTATTTGATTTTTGTTTTTCTAGTTCCTTAAAAAGATAGTCGCAGCTTGATTTATCTACAGATTGTGCACTGAAAAGATTATGGGAAGGTATGAAAAAGTTGCACAGAGTATACTTCTTAAGACAGTCCTGGAAGAACTCAACATATCTGTTGAAGCATGATTCCATATCCTCTAATTTCCAGTCTTCATCTTTTGGACATAGTGAGCAGTGATGCAGTAGTGCAGTCTTGGCATGGTATGAACAGAACTGATCCATTTTTCTTTGACTTCCGTTATTTTTAAGCAGCTCTAGTAGGTATTTGAGCAGTTTAAGACACTGTTTTCTGAAAATCAACAAAAATATAACCATTGTTAAATACTTCTAAATTAACATTTAGAGCTACTTTTAAATTATTTAAATAGCATCTCTTTACATTGTTACCAGAAGATCACTCTTCTGCTACAGGAAGATCTGAAATACATTAAGGAAAGACCCCCATTGTGCTATAATGTAACTGCAGGGTGTCTAGGTGTTACATCTGGAATATAAACAGTTAAAGGGGGGCTCTCATCTGAGACTGGTGACATATCGCTAAGATATGCCACCGATGTCAGATATCACCTATCTCCGGAACAGGACCCCTGAAGTAAGTGAAGAGCAGACGCACGTGGGCAGCTGCTCTCTATTCATTTCTATTGGACTACTGAAAATACCTGAGCTCTGGTCTAGCCATCTCCGGCTGTCCCATAGAAGTGAACGGAGCGGTGGCCACACTTGCACGGCGTTCTCTCTTTCAATTTCAGGGGCCCGATCTGGAGATAGGTGAAGGTCCCTTCTCTGATACCTGCACCTAATCTGATATTGGTGTAATATCCTAGCGATATGCCATTAATGTCTTTTTACTCAACCAATACATCCATCTAAATGAGACCTATGGTGTTTATGGATTTTACATTTGCTGACATTTAAAAGTTTTGCTTCTTTCATTAGGGGTGGATTTAAGGTTCTTTTACACCAATTTTTAGGGATAAGCATTTGTAAAAAAAAAAGATAATTCCTGATAATTGGCCTGTGTAAAAGGTGCTGGTGATTACCCGATGAACAAGCCCACACTTGTTCATTGGGTCATCCTGTCGTTCAGCCGGCATCTAAAATCATTGTTTCTGTGCAGCAGATTATACTGTGTAAACTGCAATCTTCTGCCCAGGAACAGGGATTTTCTGTGGGCATAAGCAATCGCTTGTTCCCATACAGTGGAGGCGATTGCTACATGTAAATGGGGCCCTCATCTCCACTGATGAGCAGGCAATTATCAGGAACGTTTAGTTTGTTCCTGATCTTGATAATTGTCTAAAACGTTGTTCTGTAGAAAAGTACCTTTGTGTTCCGATTTTCTTTGTAGGGCTCCATTCACACGTCTGTAGTGTATTTTGCGGACCGCACATCGCCGGCACTAATAGAATATGCCTATTATTGTCCGCAATTGCGGACAAGAATAGGACATGTTCTATTTTTTTCAGGAACGGAAATGCAGACCCGGAGGTGCAGGTCCGCATTTCCTGAGCCGGGCCGCACGTCGTGTGGCCCCATAGAAATGAATGGGTCTGCAATTCCGTTTTGCAAAATGCGACGTGTGGCTTTTTAGTCATAGTAGTTTTAAACATAATATAGTTATTAGGATTATAGATTAAAAATAAAACTGATTTGCTGATATTCTGGTTTTATGTTGGTCATTGTACTTTCACACAATTTCATTTAATAGAGAATGGTGTAACTAGCAAATTCACTACATTTAAAAAAAATATGCCTGGATCCACCTGAAAAAAAGCTGTAAAGTAATGGCCACTAGGGGTCTCACTTCCACCTACGGTAATTTGCAGTCCACGGTCTGTTGTCAAGCAAGATTCGTCCCCAGTAACAGAGGCACAGAATATGGCCCATAGGAAATGGAGGCGTGTCCGAGCTAGCTGAGCTTTTGAGACTGATAAAGAAAAGCAGGACCTCCTGTTATCTTCAGAAGCAGTTCTTTTAACACCTTAAGGATCTTTCCCTTTTTTCACCTTAAGGACCAGGCCGTTTTTTGAAAACTTGACATGTCACTTTATATGGTAATAACTTCAGAATGCTTTTACTTATCCAAAACATTCTGAGATTGTTTTCTTGCGATACATTGTACTTCATGATAGTAAAAAATTTTAGCCGATATAATTCACCTTTATTTATAAAAAAAGATTCCAAATGTCCGGAAAATTTGGAAAAATTTGAAATTTTCAAAATTTGAATTTCTGCTTTTAAGGCAGATAGTGATACATCATGAGAGAGTTATTACCTTACATTCCCCATATGTCCACTTTCATGTTTGCATCATTTTGTAAATGTAATTTTATTTTTTAAGGATTTATAAGGCTTAGAATTTTAGAAGCAAAATTTTAAGACCATTTCTGAAACACATTTTTTTAAGAACCACTTCAGTTATGAAGTCACTTTGTAGGGCTAACATAGTGGAAACCACCCATAAATGAACCTATTGTAGAAACTACACCCCTCAAGTTATTCAAAACAGATTTTACAAACTTTAACCCTTTAGGTGTTCTACAAGAATTAAAGGAAAAAGGAGATTACATTTTTAAATTTCACTTTTTCGGCAGATTTTCCATTTTAATTCATTTTTTCCTGTAACACATCAAGGGTTAACAGCCAAATAAAGCTCTGTCTCCTTTTTATTTTATTTTATTTTTATTTTTTTATTTTTTTATTGTTAAAAACACATTTATTTCACTTTTAATATTTAATTTTTGTCCCACTATGGGACTTCAACATTTCAGGGTCTAATCCCTGATTCAATACAGCATAATACATCTGTATTGTGATGTATTAAACTGTCAGTGCCTCACACTGTGTAAGACGCTGACAGTTGCCTAGGACTAGGAGACCCAGCCCTAGGGCTGGATCTCCTGGGCTTCCGTAGCTGGCAGTCCCCATGCCTGTGCAAGGTATCGGGGCTGCCATAGCAACCATCGGGTCCCCTTCACCTGATGGGGATGTACAAACTGCCGCAAACCAACTGTATGCCGCGGTCAGCATAAAGGAGGTTAATCCGCCGGCATCAGTGTTTTCACTGATGCTGGAGGATGCAGAGGGGCCCCTGATCGCGGCAGCACATGTGGGGCAGCTGGTTAACCCTAGGATGAGAATGATCATCCTAAAGCATTATGTACCGGCCAGTTAGGACGAGCATTCTCATCCTAGGTTGGCAAGCTTTTAAGGGCTGAGGCACACAAACGTGTGCAGCCCGTGCCGTATTGTGGCCCCCACACAGCAGATCCACAATATACAGGCACAGGCGGCGTGCAATCCGTGTCATGGATGCGAACCCATTCACTTGAGTGCTTCAGTGCACCGCAAAAAAATAGAATGTTCCATTTTTTTGGAGGTGCAGACTAAATGTTGCAGATCGCGGACCCATTCAAGTGAATGTCCACATGCACAAATGGTGGGCACGTGGCCGGTGCCTATGCATTTTGGACTGCTATTTGCAGTCCACAGCACAGGCTGCACACGTTCATGTGCATGAGCCCCAAGCGTGATTTCCCTTTCCTTATCTGTTCTGGGTGCTCCGGAGCTAAAAACAGTGGGAAGTAAGGGAAAGGATGTTGCAGGAGTACAGTGCTGGCAGATTTCACAGAAAAACTCCTATTGTTTGTGAGAGAAATGCATCTAGCAGTGCAGCGAAGGAGAATAATTAGGCTGAAAAAGACGTTAGGGAAGTACAAAAAGGACCTATTCCTTTCCCAAATTTGATTGTTCAAAGAAGCACAGCCATTATGCCAATTTTTTTTGAAAACTCAAGTACTATTAAAAGTGTAACTGTCGTTTTGGTTTAAAGTGTCTTCCGTCAAAACTGTAACTGAGTGTTAGGCCGTAGTGCTCCCATGGCCGTATTGCAGGCCGCATACGGCGGTTCCGCAATACACGGGGCACCAGCCGTGTGCATTCTGCATCATGGATGTGGACCCATTCACTTGAATGGGTCCGCAAATCCAGAGATACAGAACGGAAGCACTACGGAGCACTTTCGTGGTGTTCCGTTCCATGCTTCCGTTGCGCAAAAATATAGAATTTGTTCTATCTCTGGTTCGGGAAATGGTTTTTACAGTACAAATAAATTTATGAAGTTATTACCCGAAGTCTCGCAAGACTTTGCGAAGCAATAACTTCGGCTCATCGGAGCCAATACCTTCTAATACTGTATGGAGCTCCTGCTCCGTACAGTATTGGAATGAAGTTTTATGCGTATCGACTTAGGATGTTTTATCTGAAGTCGATTCGCTCATCCCTAGCCTTCATATCTCGTGCATTTGCAGAGTAAAGAATGCTTGTGCTTGGAACTTAGTGTCCCACTGAGAGCATTAGACTCAATTCCTCAACTGGGCATGTGCTGAGCCCAGTGACATGTTCAGCCTGTGCTGAAATACCGCGATGCGGCAGCAAACAGTCGAGCAGCGTTAGGGCCCGAACGTGACGGAGGGGACATACATAACCGAGCAGGAGGCATCTTTCAGAAGTCAAGAAGAAGCGGGCCTGGGCTCTTTCAGCCAAGATTGACACCCAGCTGGGTACTTTGAAATGCAGACAATCCTGCAAAGTTATTTTTCTGAAGATAGGAAACATCACTGGCTATAACAAAGGTACATTTGTCAATACGATACAATGTGCTACGATGCAGTTGCCTTACTTAGCGATGACTGAGGTGACCTATTCCCTTTAAAAGATATCTTATTTGGTTTCTCTTAATGAGAACAATAAATTAGTTTTCATGGTACCACACTTTTTTTCTGATGTTTTTATGTTAATCCCTTCACACATTATGATGTTCCTGTGTGTCATAATGCGTGAGGGGATATATGGAGCGGGCCTCTGCAGCAGTCCCGCTCCATACTCTGCCTTTTGAACGCAGCCTCTGCATTGAAATCACAGGGCTCTGATCTTTTGACATGGCAGCCTGCTGAAGCACTCCAGGTCTGTCATGGCAATCTCCATACTGAGCTATACACGAGGCATAGCTCAGCATGGTGAGAGTAAAAATCCTATTAGATCTATATTAGGGTGAATAGAAGAGGGGATCAAAAGATCCCATGTACTAACACCGTATGGAGACTAATAGCAACAACAAAAAAACTATATATTAAAAGTTTAAATCATGTGATCCTAGCCTGGTTACTACCCACAATGTACGCAGGTTGCGCATGCACAGTCAGGCAGCCTTGGACGCTTTGGGCAGTCAGTAACAGAGGTTGCCTGACTGCGCATGCACAACTTGGGCCACTGATTTAGACCAGGAAGCGCATCGTAGTCCCAGTAAGAAAATGATCATCACCATCTATCCATAAGTCATATTACAAATTCACTGGAGCAAGATTTAAAAAAAAAATAACCCCTTAAGGACCGGGATCATTTTCACCTTAACCACCTCCGCTCCCCTAGCTTAAACACCCTTAATGACCAGACCACTTTTTACACTTCTGCACTACTATTTTCACCGTTTATTGCTCGGTCATGCAACTTACCACCCAAATGAATTTTACCTCCTTTTCTTCTCACTAATAGAGCTTTCATTTGGTGGTATTTCATTGCTGCTGACATTTTTAAATTTTTTGCTATTAATCGAAATTTAACGAAATTTTTGCAAAAAAATGACATTTTTCACTTTCAGTTATAAAATTTTTGCAAAAAAACGACATCTATATATAAATTTTTCTCTAAATGTGTACATGTGTTTGATAAAAAAAAAATGTTTGGGTAAAAAAAAAATGGTTTGGGTAAAAGTTATAGCGTTTAAAAACTATGGTACAAAAATGTGAATTTCCGCTTTTTGAAGCAGCTCTGACTTTCTGAGCACCTGTCATGTTTCCGGAGGTTCTACAATGCTCAGACAGTAGAAAAACCCCACAAATAACCCCATTTCGGAAAGTAGACACCCTAAGGTATGGGCATAGTGAGTTCATAGAACTTTTTATTTTTTGTCACAAGTTAGCGGAAAATGATGATTTTTATTTTATTTTTATTTTTTTCCTTACAATGTCTCATATTCCACTAACTTGTGACAAAAAATAAAAACTTCCATGAACTCACTATGCCCATCACGAAATACCTTGGGGTGTCTTCTTTCCAAAATGGGGTCACTTGTGGGGTAGTTATACTGTCCTGGCATTTTAGGGACCCTAATGTGTGAGAAGTAGTTTGAAATGTGTAAAAAATGCCCTGTGAAATCCTAAAGGTGCTCTTTGGAATGTGGGCCCCTTTGCCCACCTAGGCTGCAAAAAAGTGTCACACATCTGGTATCGCCGTACTCAGGAGAAGTTGGGCAATGTGTTTTGGGGTGTCTTTTTACATATACCCATGCTGGGTGAGAGAAATATCTCTCTAAAAGACAACTTTTCCCATTTTTTTTATACAAAGTTGGCATTTGACCGAGATATTTATCTCACCCAGCATGGGTATATGTAAAAAGACACCCCAAAACACATTGCCCAACTTCTCCTGAGTATGGCGATACCACATGTGTGACACTTTTTTGCAGCCTAGATGCGCAAAGGGGCCCAAATTCCTTTTATGAGGGCATTTTTAGACATTTGGATCCCAGACTTCTTCTCACGCTTTAGGGCCCCTAAAATGCCAGGGCAGTATAAATACCCCACATGAGACCGCATTTTGGAAAGAAGACACCCCAAGGTATTTAATGAGGGGCATGGCGAGTTCATAGAAGATAAAAAAAAATTTGGCACAAGTTAGCGGAAATTGATTTTTTTTTTTTCTCACAGTCTCCCTTTCCGCTAACTTGGGACAAAAAGTTTAATCTTTCATGGACTCAATATGCCCCTCAGCGAATACCTTGGGGTGTCTTCTTTCCGAAATGGGGTCACATGTAGGGTATTTATACTGCCCTGGCATTTTAGGGACCCTAAAGCGTGAGAAGAAGTCTGGAATATAAATGTCAAAAATGTTTTACGCATTTGGATTCCGTGAGGGGTATGGCGAATTCATGTGAGATTTTATTTTTTGTCACAAGTTAGTGGAATATGAGACTTTGTAAGAAAAAACAAAACAAAAAAAAACAATTTCCGCTAACTTGTGCCAAAAAAATGTCTGAATAGAGCCTTACAGGGGGGTGATCAATGACAGGGGGGTGATCAGGGAGTCTATATAGGGTGATCACCCCCTGTCATTGATCACCCCCCTGTAAGGCTCCATTCAGAGGTCCGTATGTGTTTTGCGGATCCACGGATCGGATCCGCAAAACACATACGGACGTCTGAATGGAGCCTTACAGGGGGGTGATCAATCACAGGGGGGTGATCAGGGAGTCTATATGGGGTGATCACCCCCCCTGTAAGGCTCCATTCAGACGTCTGTATATGTTTTGCGGATCCAATCCATGGATCCGTGGATCCGCAAAACACATACGGACGTCTGAATGGAGCCTTACAGGGGGGTGATCAATGACAGGGGGGTGATCAGGGAGTCTATATGGGGTGATCACCCCCCTGTCATTGATCACCCCCCTGTAAGGCTCCATTCAGACATCCGTATGTGTTTTGCGGATCCAATCCGTGGATCCGTAAAACACATACGGATGTCTGAATGGAGCCTTACAGGGGGGTGGTCAATGACAGGGGGGTGATCACCCCCCTGTCATTGATCCCCCCTCTGTAAGGCTCCATTCAGACATCCGTATGTGTTTTGCGGATCCGATCCGTGGATCCGTAAAACGCATACGGACGTCTGAATGGAGCCTTACAGTGGGGTGATCAATGACAGGGGGGTGATCAGGGAGTCTATGTGGGGTGATCACCCCCCTGTAAGGCTCCATTCAGACGTCCGTATGTGTTTTGCGGATCCGATCCATGGATCCATAAAACACATACGGACGTCTGAATGGAGCCTTACAGGGGGGTGATCAATGACGGGGGTGATCAGGGAGTCTATATGGGGTGATCAGGGGTTAATTAGGGGTTAATAAGTGACAGGGGGGGTGTAGTGTAGTGTGGTGCTTGGTGCTACTTATTACAGAGCTTCCTGTGTCCTCTGGTGGTCGATCCAAGCAAAAGGGACCACCAGAGGACCAGGTAGCAGGTATATTAGACGCGGTTATCAAAACGGTAGGGGGGGGGGGGAGTCACAGGACCTCGCTTGGCATTGTCACAGAGTGCCTGCTGAATGATTTCAGCAGGCACTCTGTTCTGATCACCGCCTGCCGCGCAGCGGTGATCGGAAATACACAGGACGTACCTGTCCTTAAGTAGAGGTTAAAAAAAAAATCTTTTTTGGTGATTTTTGTTTTTTATTTTTCATGTCACTATATTTTAAAAAAATCTAAAATCATACATTTTTGCACTGGCCACTAGACCTAATCATAAATTGAGACCTCTTCTGTACAGGTAGCCTTTTCGGTAGCTATCGCATTGTAATCACAAGCAGAATTACAATCACATCTATCACCTCTGTATAGCTAACACAGGATCCACTATTCACAATAGGTGATCTCTCAACTTATTTACACCCTCCTGACCTCTGCACAGGTCACAGCGTGCCTAGGAAACTCCCCTGTAGATATCAGTGAGGTCAGATCCAGAGCTGTCTATGGCTCATGTGATGGTTTTAGGATTACCGGTATTTAAAAAAAAATATATATATTTATTTATTTATGTACAGTATTATGACATGGTCTGTTCCACAGGAACGCTTATGAAGTGTGGTGACGATATTCAAAAGGGGGTAAAAAAAATTAGCACTGATAATATAGGCCGGTAAGTTTAACATCTATTGGTAAAAGGTTTGAAGGTTTTCTAATACTTACTGTCCTGGTTATAATAAGTGTATGACAGCATGGGCTTAGGAGGGATCGATCCTGTCAGACAAATCAGTTTCTATGAGAAGGTGGGTTCTACTGGACCGGGGTAATTCATTGGATGTCATATGACAAATTTTTCCAGCAAAAAAATTCCTGCATGCACCAGCTTATGACACCAGCTGTACCAAGATGGTCACTGTAATGCAATTTGTTGTGTTACTGTAATGTGTATTTTAAGAGGTTCTCCAGGAATTAAAATAATGAAAGTACCTAAATATTTCTTTACTATAAATATATTCACAATTACCTTTCATTAGTTACAATGGCTTGTTTTGTCTAGGAAGCAATCATTAGGAGAAATAAAATGGCCGCCTTCCTATTAGTACACACAAAACCTGTCCTAATCATACAGCAGGACAAGTTACTTCAGAACTCTGAGCCAAAGAGCTGCCTCATCCGCCTCTCCTACTTGTTAAGGATTATAATCCTGAATACAAATGATAAAATCTTCAAATTAACCTCTGTGGGAATGGAGTTCATGAGACATGAAGTACAGAGAGGACAGACAGAACAGACTATGATAATGTGGGGCTGTGGTAATAGAGACTAAATACAAGAGCTGCTGCTCATTATCTACACCCCCACCTCCTCTCTGTACTTAGTCTTCTATTAAACTGTATTCAGGATCATAATCCCTGACAAGCAGAGCAGAGAGGAGGATGAAGCATCTCTACCTCAGTGTTGTGAAGTAACTTGTCCTCCTGTGTGGACCGTTTCTGTGTGTACTAATAGGACGGCAGCCATTTTATTCCCCCTGATGATTGCTCCCTAGACAAAATGAGCCATTATAACTAGAGATGAGCGAACTTCTGTTTTAAGTTCGGTGTCTAAAGTTCGGCTTCCGGTTAGCGGAGGATCCCGATATGGATTCTGAATTCCGTTGTGGTCCGTGGTAGCGGAATCAATAATGGCCATTATTGATTCCGCTACCACGGACCACAACGGAATTCGGCATCCATATCGGGATCCTCCGCTAACCGGAAGCCGAACTTTAGACGCCGAACTTAAAACAGAAGTTCGCTCATCTCTAATTATAACTGATAAAAGGTATTTGGGAATATATTTATACTAAAGTAATATTTAAGTATTTTCATTTTCTTAATTCCTGGAGAACCCCTTTAATGTTAAACAAGTCAAAATGATGGTGGCTACATGTGTATATAGCACTTTAGAAAAACACATGGTGTGTCTACGGCCCCATGCAACCTTTCTCAGCCATGCACCTGAGGACTCAGGCAGTGTATCTGTTGGCACTTACCTGCAGCACATCTCTCTTTTGCTTCCTCCACTTTCACAACAGGTTTTTACGTTTCCATGATTGGCTAATATTTTCTTCTCAATTTCTGAAAATGAAATTCGCCATGTATCTGTGAAAATAAAAGCTCCTAGCTGCTTTACTGTGGTATATACAATGGGTGTTTTGTGATGAAACAGGAAGGCAAATATGAGTAATAAAGACAATGCTGAAGGATGTGTGTGTCCATGACCCCTGAGAATTTTTTTAAAAATAAAATAGCTACAACATTTAAAAACAAAATAAACACATTATTTATGTGATGGCACTAAAATGAAATCCATCATATATGCCCTTTAGAGGACTCACAATGGGGGAAAGGAGGACAGTAGGAAAATAAAAAAAATATCAATCTGGACTCCTTATCTTCAGCACTACTGATTTACATAGTATTGCAGACAATAGTCCAGATTCATGGTGACAGATTTCCAGATGTGAAACTGGAAGATCCACATTGTAATACAGTAGCAGCCAAATAGATGAGATTCTAAATAATCTCATCTACTTGCTGAGGAAATTTGCAATTACTTAACCTGTAATTAGCGGTGTGCATTTTGAAATCTGCAGCATGTCAGATATTTCAGCTGATTCAGCCTTATTCACACGCCCCCATTCATTTTAATGTGTGTAGTCACACATCTGTGTTTTAGCATGGTCCATGGGTCAGTTTATTTTTTTTAGCATGGATGCATGCTCTATTTTGTCTGTGTTTACAGATCCATCACTCCCATTATAGTCCATGGGTCGGTGAAAACCACGGATGCCATCCGTGTTTCACGGATCATTGGGAAAAGATGCTTTGAAAATAATTTTTCAGCTGTTCAGTGTCAGTGAAACACGGATAGCAAAAAGTGGACACTGATTTATCACGGAAATCTTCACGAAGGCATCGCTGACCACCTTTTCACGGATTTAAGCACGGACACAGACTTGTGAATGAGACTTAACATGTGCAGATTTTGCTGAATACTTGTTGCAAAAAATGAAAGCAGAATCTGCATCAACTACATTGCCCTGTGCATGTAGCCTAAAGGCTTTCTCTAGTTAGAACATAACTTACTTGCTAGAAGGGACCCTTAGAAATAAGCTGATCACAAAGTATACTTTTGCTAGGACCCCAGGGATCTGCTGTAATCTATGGGGAAACCTGGCAGTAAACAGATCTTCTATCATAATAGTTATATAATAAATGTACAAAATCAAATAAAACCGTTACCTGCATTGATTATTCTGTTTCCAGCCATTGCTTGTTTGGGTACCATGTAGAAGTGATTTTTTATATACGCCTGTTTTACCTTCGTACCAAGCCAGTTATCAATGTTCATTCCACTATTAGTTTGTTCAGGCCATCTGCTGGGTATTTTTAAGGCAAGTACAAGATCTACTGAAATGTCCTGAAGTTCATTTTTAATAATAAGAGTTACTGCAGGGCTCCCAGGATCTTTCCTCTGTAGAGATACTTCCTCCATTCCTATCAGAAAAAATATACGGTACACATTTATATTATTATCATTATAATAATGCTACAAAATGGAATAGTCTGAGCATACATAATACATACACCTATTTCAATTATAGTTTATTCCCTGCTGAATAATCTGTGCAATTGCAGAGCTAGCTTGGTAGGTCTTTGATTATGTGCTGTTTCGGACCACTTTTAAGCACAGCAACAATGGGTTTAAAGGGAATGTGTCATCAGGAAATGACCTATTGTTTGTTATTAAAACATTCTACATTTTTCAAACCAGCACATGGATCTGAATACTTTTGTAATTGCATGTAATTAAAAATATAATATAGCCACTGAGCTAGTCAATAAAATGTATCTGTATAGCGCCACCTGCTGTTTGTTCTTTTCCTTATTTAGCCGTCAAGCTCAATTTAAATCAACTGTCACCTGCCATATCTTGTTAGAAGCTGCGACCGTTACATGGAAACAACAACAGCAGCAGAAAGGACACACCCCATGAGCTCCCAGCCTGAAATAAATCTAGAACAACAATTGCAGCAATGAATGGGGAGATCTCTGGATCCATGTGGGGTACAGGGGCTGGTTCTAGATTTCTTAGGACGAGATTGTCATGTACTATATGATGTCTGATATTAATTTTTTTAATCCATCATGGCATAACCCCTTCAGGACACAGCCTTATTTCACCTGAAGGACCAGGCCATTTTTTGCAAATCTGACCAGTGTCACTTTATGTGGTAACTTTAAAACGCTTTTACTTATCCAGGCCATTCTGAGATTGTTTTTTCATCACATATTGTACTTCATGACACTGGTAAAATTTAGTCAAAAAAAATCTTTTTTATTTAAAAAACAAACAAACGAATTTACCAAAACTTTGGAAAAATTAGCAAATTTCTAACTTTCAATTTCTCTACTTCTACAATACATAGTAGTAACTCCAGAAATAGTTATTAATTTACATACCCCATATGTCTACTTCATGTTTGGATCATTTTGGGAATTATATTTTATTTTTTGGGGATGTTACAAAGCTTAGAAGTTTAGAAGTAAATCTTGAAATTTTTCAGAAATTTTCAAAAACCCAATTTTTAGGGACCAGTTCAGGTCTGAAGTCACTTTACGAGGCTTACATAATAGAAACCACCCAAAAATGACCACATTCTATAAACTACACCCCTCAAGGTATTCAAAACTGATTTTACAAACTTTGTTGACCCTTTAGGTTTTCCACAAGAATTAATGGAAAATAGAGATACAATTTAAAAATTTCACTTTTTTGGCAGATTTTCCATTTTAATAATTTGTTTCCAATTACAAAGCAAGGGTTAACAGCCAAACCAAACTCAATATTTATGGCCCTGATTCTGTAGTTTACAGAAACACCCCATATGTGGTCAAAAACTGCTGTACGGGCACACGGCAGGGCGCAGAAGGAAAGGAATGCCATACGGTTTTTGAAAGGCAGATTTTGCTGGACTGGTTTTTTTGACACCATGTCCCATTTGAAGCCCCCTGATGCACCCCTAGAGTAGAAACTCCAAAAAAGTGACCCCATTTTAGAAACTACGGGATAGGGTGGCAGTATTGTTGGTACTAGTTTAGGGTACATATGATTTTTGGTTGCGCTATATTACACTTTTTGGGAGGCAAGGTAACAAGAAATAGCTGTTTTGGCACAGTTTTTATTTTTTGTTATTTACAACATTCATCTGACTGTTTTATTGGCACTATTTTGGGGTGTGTGTGACTTTTTGATCGCTTGCTATTACACTTTTTGTGATGTAAGGTAACAAAAAATGGTTTATTTAGCACAGGGGTAAGGTCATGTGATATTTTTATAGAGCCGGTCGATACCTAATATGTATACTTTTTTTTTACACAATAATATCATTTTTGAAACAAAAAAAATAGTTTTAGTGTCTCCATTTTCTGAGAGCCATAGTTTTTTCAGTTTTTGGGCGATTATATTAGGTAGGGTCAAAATTTTTTGCAGGATGAGATGACGGTTTGATTGGAACTATTTTGGGGTGTATATGACTTTTTTGATCGCTTGCTATTACACTTTTTGTGACGTAAGGTGACAAAAATGGTTTATTTAGCACAGTTTTTATTTTTAATTTTTTACGGTGTTCATCTGAGGGGTTAGGTCATGTGATATGTTTATAGAGCCGATCGATACGGACGCGGCGATACCTAATATGTATACTCCCCCCCCCTATTTTTTAGCATTTTTTTTTAACTTTATTTGGGGAAAATTAAATTTTTTACTTGAAACTTTTAATTTTTGGGGGGGGAAACTTTATTTTTTCAACTTTTTTTTTCACTTTATTTTTTGTCCCACTTTGGGACTTGAACTTTTGGGGGTCTAATCCTTTACAATGCATTCCAATACTTCTGTATTGGAATGCATTGGCTGTATGAGTAATACTGTGTGTATTACTCATACAGCTTCCGGCCTGTGAGATACAGGGGGCTGGATCTCACAGGCTCGTCACCGGAAGGCAGCGCGATGGCTTCCTTTGGCATCGCGCTGCCTTCCATGCCATCGGGTCCCCCCTACAGCCGCATGGGGACCCGATGGCACCGCCGCCAGCAGCCGAAAACCGCAAGTAAAGCAACTTTCTAAAACTTTTTTTTTGTTATTTATTTATTTTTTATTAATTCTATTTCCATATCACCCTCTCACCTATATTTAACCCCTTCCCGACTGCCCACTGGATAGATACGTCCTATCCTCACATACCCTGTGCAGATAGCACGTATATAACAGTCAGGCAGTGCTTTAATCCCAGCGCTGGGATTAAAGCTCCTGCAATCTAGCAGAATCAGGTCGGGTTCCGTCTGACAGACACAGCAGGGACCCTGAGGAGAAGACAGGAGTGGTTTATTACCGCTCTTGCCTAGCTGCTGTGCTGATAGGAGAGTGGCCAGGAGGAGGCCTTATTGACAGCTATGGGAGGGTTTTCTAGGCATGCTCTGTGACCTGTGCAGAGGTCAGGAAGGATTAGATGAGCTGTGATATCACCTATTGTGAATTTTGGATAGTGCATTATCTATGCAAAGGTATTACTTGTCATTGTAATTCTGCCTGTTGTGATAATGATAACAGCTAGTGAAAAGTTACAAAACCGATAATCATGACCTATTATGAGGCCTAGTGGCCAGGGCAAAAATTGCATGATGTTATACTTTTTTTTAATATGGAGATATGGAAAATTAGAAAAAAAATCAACAATAAAACATGGTTTATACAATGGGTAATATTCTAATGACATTCCCTTTAAGAGAGAGGAGCTGCTAGGAAAGACTAGTGAAAATCTATCATAATTGTGAGAAGAAAAGTTGGAGTGTTTGCTTACAGAGACCGGTTTGCTGTTGCTTTTTACCAAAAGCTTTACAAAGTTGCCATCGGATTTGGTAACCATTGGAAATTCCAGTTTTCCCAGAGCCTGAGGAATTCAGAAACCCTCTGTCCTATATCAGAAAACCAGTGCTATGTGGTAACATAATTAGGGGGGTGCTATATAAAGTCTTACAGGTTTTTCACTGGGACAGAGGTGCTTCAAGTTATGACTCTGGACTTGAATGCATGTATGCAAGGTCAACATATATGCTGTTTAAAGGGCCCTTTCCACGTGAGTTTACAACACTGACCCATTAAATTGAATGGTTTTACATGGCTAATTTTCCACACAGACGATTTGACCATCAAGAAAAAGTCGCAACATATTCTTAACTTGTCCATTTTACCCCACAAGACTCATTCATTCAAATGAATGGGTCTGTGATAAAAAGACCACACAGGGATGATACAGACTCTCTTGTAAAGGGAGGCTGTCACCAGGATGTTCATTGTTAAACCAGGTACAAGCCTTGTAGGGCTAGCTCAGCTGCTTGTTATTAATCTTTTTCTTTTCACAATCTCTTTCTTTATTCTGGAGAAAAAGTATTTTTAATTCATTTGCAAATAAGCAAATAAAGGTCACTGTACTTTTACACAACTTTGCATAAATCAATAGTAGAGGCAAGATTAACTTTGTAATATATCCTTTCAGAGAAAAATGCCTTGTTCCCTTCTCAGCTTCCCCCCCCCCAATCCTTAAACTAACTTTCTGTTTTGTAAGACCAAGAGGGGCTGCCTGCTCACTAAAGCATCATAATACATAATCCCTTAGTGGTCAATGGGGAGGGGGGGGGGGCAGTGAGCAGCAGAGTCAGAGAGACCAGCACAGCCATGACAACAGCTAATAGTAAATGTTATATCTTGTATCTATACTGCTCTGTACTTCTCTATAATGTCCTACATGGTGCTTTTGAGTAAGTGAGTTAGGGAGCAGTGTCTCCTGTCTTTATGTGTAGTCTATGGGAAGACATGATACAAGCTATTCTCCATCTACCAGTTCAGGAAGAACTGATAATTAAAGATAAAGCATACAGAGGGGGAAAACTGCTAAAATGCCATACACAAATCATATAATAGCTATATATAGTGATATTCCTTATGTGCACACACATATTCTTTAAAATTATCTGAAAGTGTAGGCATGCTTTAAGTGCACCAAGGGTTGTCCGAAGTCACTCTGTGCACCCTTGCACCTTGCACCCGCCAACCCCTCACTCTCATTGTGATTGACAGGGCTGGGTGAGAACTATGCAGGAACATCTGTCAATCAAAGAAAGGGAGGGATTAGCAGAGGAAGCAAGGGGCAGCAACGATGTATAGAGTGGCATGGGCACACCCACAGTGCACTTAAGTACTTTTTCTCCAGAATTACACAACGAATCACTAAGTGAAAGGTATTATTACATTTACCTCAGCTAGTCCTACAAGGCACTGTACCTGTCTTAACAGTCACATTTCCTGGTGAGAGACTCCCTTTAAAATTCATGCATGTTTCCAGCTGAAACACAGGTGAGTTTCCTATCAGCCATCTAAAAGGAGCTTAACCACCTCAGCCCCCAGTGCTTAAACACCCTGAAAGACCAGGCCACTTTTTACACTTCTGACCTACACTACTTTCACCGTTTATTGCTCGGTCATGCAACTTACCACCCAAATGAATTTTACCTCCTTTTCTTCTCACTAATAGAGCTTTCATTTGGTGGTATTTCATTGCTGCTGACATTTTTACTTTTTTTGTTATTAATCGAAATTTAACGATTTTTTTGCAAAAAAATGACATTTTTCACTTTCAGTTGTAAAATTTTGCAAAAAAAAACGAGATCCATATAGAAATTTTGCTCTAAATTTATAGTTCTACATGTCTTTGATAAAAAAAAAATGTTTGGGTAAAAAAAAAATGGTTTGGGTAAAAGTTATAGCGTTTACAAACTATGGTACAAAAATGTGAATTTCCGCTTTTTGAAGCAGCTCTGACTTTCTGAGCACCTGTCATGTTTCCTGAGGTTCTACAATGGCCAGACAGTACAAACACCCCACAAATGACCCCATTTCGGAAAGTACACACCCTAAGGTATTCGCTGATGGGCATAGTGAGTTCATAGAACTTTTTATTTTTTGTCACAAGTTAGCGGAAAATTATGATTTTTTTTTTTTTTTTTTCTTACAAAGTCTCATATTCCACTAACTTGTGACAAAAAATAAAAACTTCTATGAACTCACTATGCCCATCACGAAATACCTTGGGGTCTCTTCTTTCCAAAATGGGGTCACTTGTGGGGTAGTTATACTGCCCTGGCATTCTAGGGGCCCAAATGTGTGGTAAGGAGTTTGAAATCAAATTCTGTAAAAAATGACGAGTGAAATCCGAAAGGTGCTCTTTGGAATATGGGCCCCTTTTCCCACCTAGGCTGCAAAAAAGTGTCACACATCTGGTATCTCTGTATTCAGAAGAAGTTGAGGAATGTGTTTTGGGGTGTCTTTTTACATATACCCATGCTGGGTGAGATAAATATCTTGGTCAAATGCCAACTTTGTATAAAAAAATGGGAAAAGTTGTCTTTTGCCAAGATATTTCTCTCACCCAGCATGGGTATATGTAAAAAGACACCCCAAAACACATTCCCCACCTTCTCCTGAGTACGGCAATACCAGATGTGTGACACTTTTTTGCAGCCTAGGTGGGCAAAGGGGCCCATATTCCAAAGAGTACCTTTCGGATTTCACAGGTCATTTTTTACAGAATTTGATTTCAAACTCCTTACCACACATTTGGGCCCCTAGAATGCCAGGGCAGTATAACTACCCCACAAGTGACCCCATTTTGGAAAGAAGACACCCCAAGGTATTTCGTGAGGGGCATGGCAAGTTCCTAGAATTTTTTATTTTTTGTCACAAGTTAGTGGAAAATGATGATTTTTTTTTTTTCATACAAAGTCTCATATTCCACTAACTTGTGACAAAAAATAAAAACTTCCATGAACTCACTATGCCCATCAGCGAATACCTTGGGGTCTCTTCTTTCCAAAATGGGGTCACTTGTGGGGTAGTTATACTGCCCTGGCATTCTAGGGGCCCAAATGTGTGGTAAGGAGTTTGAAATCAAATTCTGTAAAAAATGACCTGTGAAATCCGAAAGGTGCTCTTTGGAATATGGGCCCCTTTGCCCTCCTAGGCTGCAAAAAAGTGTCACACATCTGGTATCTCTGTATTCAGGAGAAGTTGAGGAATGTGTTTTGGGGTGTCATTTTACATATACCCATGCTGGGTGAGATAAATATCTTGGTCAAATGCCAACTTTGTATAAAAAAATGGGAAAAGTTGTCTTTTGCCAAGATATTTCTCTCACCCAGCAGGGGTATATGTAAAATGACACCCCAAAACACATTCCCCACCTTCTCCTGAGTACGGAGATACCAGATGTGTGACACTTTTTTGCAGGCTAGGTGGGCAAAGGGGCCCATATTCCAAAGAGCACCTTTCGGATTTCACAGGTCATTTTTTACAGAATTTGATTTCAAACTCCTTACCACACATTTGGGCCCCTAGAATGCCAGGGCAGTATAACTACCCCACAAGTGACCCCATTTTGGAAAGAAGACACCCCAAGGTATTCGCTGATGGGCATAGTGAGTTCATGGAAGTTTTTATTTTTTGTCACAAGTTAGTGGAATATGAGACTTTGTATGAAAAAAAAAAAAAAAAAAAATCAGCATTTTCCACTAACTTGTGACAAAAAATAAAAAATTCTAGGAACTCGCCATGCCCCTCACGGAATACCTTGGGGTGTCTTCTTTCCAAAATGGGGTCACTTGTGGGGTAGTTATACTGCCCTGGCATTTTCCAGGGGCCCTAATGTGTGGTAAGTAGGTAAATGACCTGTGAAATCCTAAAGGTGCTCTTTGGAATATGGGCCCCTTTGCCCACCTAGGCTGCAAAAAAGTGTCACACATGTGGTATCGCCGTATTCAGGAGAAGTTGGGGAATGTGTTTTGGGGTGTCATTTTACATATACCCTTGCTGGGTGAGAGAAATATCTTGGCAAAAGACAACTTTTCCCATTTTTTTATACAAAGTTGGCATTTGACCAAGATATTTCTCTCACCCAGCATGGGTATATGTAAAATGACACCCCAAAACACATTCCCCAACTTCTCCTGAGTACGGCGATACCAGATGTGTGACACTTTTTTGCAGCCTAGATGCGCAAAGGTGCCCAAATTCCTTTTAGGAGGGCATTTTTAGACATTTGGATACCAGACTTCTTCTCACGCTTTGGGGCCCCTAGAATGCCAGGGCAGTATAAATACCCCACATGTGACCCCATTTTGGAAAGAAGACACCCCAAGGTATTCAATGAGGGGCATGGCGAGTTCATAGAAAAAAAATTTTTTGGGCACAAGTTAGCGGAAATTGATATTTTTAATTTTTTTCTCACAAAGTCTCCCGTTCCGCTAACTTGGGACAAAAATTTCAATCTTTCATGGACTCAATATGCCCCTCACGGAATACCTGGGGGTGTCTTCTTTCCGAAATGGGGTCACATGTGGGGTATTTATACTGCCCTGGCATTCTAGGGGCCCTAAAGCGTGAGAAGAAGTCTGGAATCTAAATGTCTAAAAAATTTTACGCATTTGGATTCCGTGAGGGGTATGGTGAGTTCATGTGAGATTTTATTTTTTGACACAAGTTAGTGGAATATGAGACTTTGTAAGAAAAAAAATAAATAATTCCGCTAACTTGGGCCAAAAAAATGTCTGAATGGAGCCTTACAGAGGGGTGATCAATGACAGGGGGGTGATCAATGACAGGGGGGTGATCAATGACAGGGGGGGTGATCAATGACAGGGGGTTGATCAATGACAGGGGGGTGATCAGGGAGTCTATATGGGGTGATAACCACAGTCATTGATCACGCCCGTGTAAGGCTTCATTCAGACGTCCGTATGCGTTTTGCGGATCCGATACATCTATCAGTGCATCCGTAAAAATCATGCGGACATCTGAATGGAGCTTTACAGGGGGTTGATCAATGACAGGGGGGTGATCAGGGAGTCTATATGGGGTGATCACCACAGTCATTGATCATGCCCCTGTAAGGCTTCATTCAGACGTCCGTATGCGTTTTGCGGATCCGATCCATCTATCAGTGCATCCGTAAAAATCATGCGGACATCTGAATGGAGCTTTACAGGGGGTTGATCAATGACAGGGGGGTGATCAGGGAGTCTATATGGGGTGATCACCACAGTCATTGATCATGCCCCTGTAAGGCTTCATTCAGACGTCCGGATGCGTTTTGCGGATCCGATCCATCTATCAGTGGATCCGTAAAAATCATGCGGACGTCTGAATGGAGCTTTACAGGGGGGTAATCAATGACAGGGGGGTAATCAATGACAGGGGGGTGATCAGGGAGTCTATATGGGGTGATCACCACAGTCATTGATCACGCCCCTGTAAGGCTTCATTCAGACGTCCGGATGCGTTTTGCGGATCCGATCCATCTATCAGTGCATCCGTAAAAATCATGCGGACATCTGAATGGAGCTTTACAGGGGGTTGATCAATGACAGGGGTGTAATCAATGACAGGGGGGTGATCAGGGAGTCTATATGGGGTGATAACCACAGTCATTGATCACGCCCCTGTAAGGCTTCATTCAGACGTCCGTATGCGTTTTGCGGATCCGATCCATCTATCAGTGCATCCGTAAAAATCATGCGGACATCTGAATGGAGCTTTACAGGGGGGTAATCAATGACAGGGGGGTGATCACCACAGTCATTGATCATGCCCCTGTAAGGCTTCATTCAGACGTCCGGATGCGTTTTGCGGATCGGATCCATCTATCAGTGCATCCGTAAAAATCATGCGGACATCTGAATGGAGCTTTACAGGGGGTGATCAGGGAGTCTATATGGGGTGATCACCACAGTCATTGATCATGCCCCTGTAAGGCTTCATTCAGACGTCCGGATGCGTTTTGCGGATCCGATCCATCTATCAGTGGATCCGTAAAAATCATGCGGACGTCTGAATGGAGCTTTACAGGGGGGTAATCAATGACAGGGGGGTGATCAATGACAGGGGGGTGATCAGGGAGTCTATATGGGGTGATAACCACAGTCATTGATCACGCCCCTGTAAGGCTTTATTCAGACGTCCGGATGCGTTTTGCGGATCCGATCCATCTATCAGTGGATCCGTAAAAATCATGCGGACATCTGAATGGAGCTTTACAGGGGGTTGATCAATGACAGGGGGGTAATCAATGACAGGGGGGTGATCAGGGAGTCTATATGGGGTGATCAGGGGTGATCAGGGGCTAATAAGGGGTTAATAAGTGACGGGGGGGGTGTAGTGTAGTGTAGTGGTGCTTGGTGGGACTTTACTGAGCTACCTGTGTCCTCTGGTGGTCGATCCAAACAAAGGGGACCACCAGAGGACCAGGTAGCAGGTATATTAGACGCTGTTATCAAAACAGCGTCTAATATACCTGTTAGGGGTTAAAAAAAAACACATCTCCAGCCTGCCAGCGAACGATCGCCGCTGGCAGGCTGGAGATCAACTCTCTTACCTTCCGTTCCTGTGAGCGCGCGCGCCTGTGTGCGCGCGTTCACAGGAAGTCTCGGCTCGCGCGAGATGACGCATATATGCGTGACTCTGCGCAGGGCTGCCACCTCCGGAACGCGAATCTGCGTTAGGCGGTCCGGAGGTGGTTAAGGGGAATTCCCATGTCAGAAATTGATGGCATATCGCTAGGATATGTCATCAATGTCAGATAGGTGCAGGTCCCACCTCTGGGAGCCATTCCTATCTCCAGAACAGAGCCCCCGAAATGAAGGAGAGTGCACAGCACTTGCACAGCATGCTCGCCATTTACATCTATGGGAGCTCTGAAAATAGCATAGTGAAATAGCTCCCGAAGTGAAGGACAGTGCACCTCTCCATTCATCGCTATGGGACTGCTGGAAATAGCCAAGCTATAGTGCTCCCATAGTGGAGAATGGCCACGCAAGTGCAGTGAACTCACCTTCACTTGAAGGGGCCCATTGTGGAGACTGGAGCAGGACCCACACCTATGGCATCAATGCCTGTGATGGAAATACCCCTTTAAGGTATTATGTTCCTTTTATCCATATGCATCATAAAAATTATATGTTGGACTATTTTTAGTCCTTATTTATAGATGTCATAACAGTAAATGTAGGATTTGCCTACGTCATGTATGCCTGCACTGACCTGAATACAACAATAAGGTATAATTGTCACACTGTAACCATTGTGGCTAGTTTGTCATCTAAAATGATGACCACGTGATTGGTTCTCTACACAATGGTTAGAGTCAGATGAAAATTATTAGGATTCTTCCAAGACGTAAATCACAGAAAATGTATTGTATATTCACATACATGTATAGTACGTTTCCTGTGATCAGTGAATACAAGCATCATGCTTACCTGGTTTGCCAATGATTTGCTTAATAAGAGCTCTGAATTCACCCACGATTTTCCTGGCAGAAATGTTCCCTTCCGAATCTAGATATTCAGTCATGGCTTGTGGCTTTCGTTCTTTGTACGCCAATGTGTAGAAAGGACCTTCATTGTCCAGGTTTGTAATTTTGATTGTGCTGTATGGTCGTTGGGAGATCATTAACATGATGTCAAATTCATTTGGCTTTGAGATCTGTGAATGTGAAGATTCTTATTTCAACATATTGTGGGGTTGGTAATATCCCTTTTGCTTCCAGTCAAGAATTTACGTTTGAATGCAATAAAAATGTACTGAAACATGTCGCTTGATGTAACCATAGACTATAATTGGGCAAAAATACTGTATTACATATCTGCATAATTTGACTACATATGTCTGTTTACATTTTTAAAAAGGGTTTTGTGTGCTTGACATATAAATTTTAACACAGTAGTCTATGAGAGACGGATGGAAACATCAAGCATTACATTTTCATCCGTTAAACATCATTTTCTTACATTTAATCTCTGGGGAAGTTTAAAAAGAAAAAAGTTTTCTGTACAACCAATATGTTTTTTCATTAAAAAAACATTCACAAATGTATCACTCTGTTCGCCTACCCATCCATGTTAGAAAGCATATCCCAGAAATTGCATGTTTTTCTATAAATTTTGTTTCTACATTTAACATATATACGGCAAACGTGTATTAAAAATGTTTTGTGAACAGCCCCTAAGAGTGGTCATAGGAAAAAGGAGAAATCTGAATAAGGCAAATACATTCATTAAAACTGTTAGGTAAAGTACTGTCTTGTATGTGGTGTTGATTTTTTGTGTAAAAGTTATTACAATGAAATCATGCTTTTGCAGAAGTATTTAATGTCCCCTGATTCCATCATTTAACAAATAGCAGTCATCACAAACTGCAGTGCAATCTGGATGCAGCATGTCATAGAGCAGGAGGAGGTGAGCAGATTGATATATGGTTTTGGGGGAAAAGATTCCGTAAAACTTGCAAGTTATACATAAACAAAAAATAACCATGTAAACTGACATATTGCAAGCACTACAAAAACCTTTATTAAATAAATATGGTTAGAAAGATGTACAATTAAAAAGTTGCACACGAAAAAAACTGAAACTTGGAACAACAGAGACACCTGGTGGACTAAATGTGTAACAACGCCCACCTCCAAATAAATATGCCATTCATATCATACAAAATAAGTAGTCTATTCCTTCTAAAGTTGTATGTCCCATATCCATAGCGAAAACCCACTAATTAACATTACACAAGGAGGGAAATAAATACATCACAATATAAACAATGATAAGGCATAATACTAGGAGAGCAGACATCAGACAGTTTCCCACACCCTACACGTGTCGCTGTCACTTTGGCCGGGGATGGTGCACTACTGGAAGTTCCTCTCCTTATATACACATCTCGCTTAGTAATACCCAGGTGTTTCCGGTACAAAATGTGCACACCCTTTTACAAATACAGGTATCTCGTTGGGCAGAGGATTGACATCTATCCTAATGCACACCTGAGTCACATGACAGACCTGGGTTATGTGACCCGTGTCGCTAGGAAAAACTACTACCAAGGGAAGAAAATTTCTAAAACTAATAGAGTTTAGACAGATATTCCAAAAATATACATAGGGCTTTAAGTACATTCATTCCAATGAGCAAAGTGTTGGTCTCATGACCGGAATCACAGAACATCACTGTAGAAGCACCAGCTGAATGGAAGAAATGCCGGTCACAGAAATAATGGAAAGTTCAACCTACAGTCGTGGCCAAAAGTTTTGAGAATGACACAAATATTAGTTTTCACAAAGTTTGCTGCTAAATTGCTTTTAGATCTTTGTTTGTTGTTTCTGTGATGTAGTGAAATATAATTACACGCACTTCATACGTTTCAAAGGCTTTTATCGACAATTACATGGCATTTATGCAAAGAGTCAGTATTTGCAGTGTTGGCCCTTCTTTTTCAGGACCTCTGCAATTCGACTGGGCATGCTCTCAATCAACTTCTGGGCCAATTCCTGACTGATAGCAACCCATTCTTTCATAATCACTTCTTGGAGTTTGTCAGAATTTGTGGGTTTTTGTTTGTCCATCCGCCTCTTGAGGATTGACCACAAGTTCTCAATGGGATTAAGATCTGTGGAGTTTCCAGGCCATGGACCCAAAATGTCAACGTTTTGGTCCCCCAGCCACTTAGTTATCACTTTTGCCTTATGGCACAGTGCTCCATCGTGCTGGAAAATGCATTGTTCTTTACCAAACTATTGTTGGAAGAAGTTGCTGTTGGAGGGTGTTTTGGTACCATTCTTTATTCATGGCTGTGTTTTTGGGCAAAATTGTGAGTGAGCCCACTCCCTTGGATGAGAAGCAACCCCACACATGAATGGTCTCAGGATGCTTTACTGTTGGCATGACACAGGACTGATGGTAGCGCTCACCTTTTCTTCTCCGGACAAGCCTTTTTCTAGATGCCCCAAACAATCGGAAAGAGGCTTCATCGGAGAATATGACTTTGCCCCAGTCCTCAGCAGTCCATTCACCATACTTTCTGCAGAAGATCAATCTGTCCCTGATGGGGTTTTTTTTTGGAGAGAAGTGGCTTCTTTGCTGCCCTTCTTGACACCAGGCCATCTTCCAAAAGTCTTCACCTCACTGTGCGTGCAGATGCGCTCACACCTGCCTGCTGCCATTCCTGAGCAAGCTCTGCACTGGTGGCACTCCGATCCCGCAGTTGAATCCTCTTTAGGAGACGATCCTGGCGCTTGCTGGACTTTCTTGGACGCCCTGAAGCCTTCCTAACAAGAATTGAACCTCTTTCCTTGAAGTTCTTGATGATCCTATAAATTGTTGATTGAGGTGCAATCTTAGTAGCCACAATATCTTTGCCTGTGAAGCCATTTTTATGCAATGCAATGATGGCTGCACGTGTTTCTTTGCAGGTCACCATGGTTAACAATGGAAGAACAATGATTTCAAGCATCACCTTCCTTTTAACATGTCAAGTCTGTCATTTTAACCCAATCAGCCTGACATTGTGCTCGTCAACATTCTCACCTGAGTTAACAAGACGATTCCTGAAATGATCTCAGCAGGTCCTTTAATGACAGCAATTAAATGCAGTGGAAATTTTTTTGGGGGATTAAGTTAATTTTCATGGCAAAGAAGGACTATGCAATTCATCTGATCACTCTTCATAACATTCTGGAGTATATGCAAAATGCTATTATAAAAACTTAAGCAGCAACTTTTCCAATTTCCAATATTTATGCAATTCTCAAAACTTTTGGCTACGACTGTACTTATCAACCCCAAAATACCCTTGGAAAAGTGCATAGTGCCAAAATTCAATGTAAAATAGCAATTAAAGGGGTTGTCTTACTTCAGCAAATAGCATTTATCATGACGACTAAGTTAATACAAGCCACTTACTAATGTATTGTGATTGTCCATATTGCCTCCTTTACTGGCTGGATTCATTTTTCCAAAGCATTATGCACAGCTCTTTTCCAGAGGTTATCACCACCCTGCAGTCCAGCAGCGGTGTCCATGCCTGCACACTATAGGAAAAAGCTCTGGCCGGGACCACATGCACAGCAGAACCTATCCTATGGCAGTGGCGTGCCTAAGGTGTTTGTTACCCAGGAGAGGTCCTTTCTCTAGCACCCCCATCCCCCAATACTTTAAAAAATTGTACCCCCTCACAGTAGTATTGTCCTCATTGTGCAACCTTCACAGTAGTTTTGTCCAGATATGTGCCCCCTCACAGTATTTATGCCCTCATTGTACAACTTTCACAGTAGTTATACCCACATTGTGCCCCCTCACAGTAGTTATGCCCTCTGTGCCCCTTTCACAGTAGTAATGCCCTATCAGTACTCCCTTCACAGTTAAATTGCCCTATTTGTGCCCCTTCACAGTAGTTATGTCCTCTCTGTGCCTCTTCAGAGTAGTTATGCCCTCACTAACAGTTACGCCCCTTCCCAGTAGTAATGCCCTCTGTTCCCCTTTTCACAGTATTAATGCCCATTGTGCTCCCTTCACAGCAGTAATGCTATTGTGCCCCCTTCATAGTAGTAATGCCCACTCTGTGCCCCATAACAGTTATGCCCACCCCTTTCACAGGAGTAATGCCCTCTATGCCCCCTTCATAGTAATAATGCCCATTGTGCCCCCTCCATAGTAGTAATGCCCATTGTGCCCCCTTCACAGTAGTAAAGCCCTCTGTTAAAAAAAAAAAAAAACAGTAACTACTCACCTTGTCCCGTTCCTGAAGCTCACATCCAGCTCTCCCCTGCAGACACAGATCTCTCTGCAGCACTGTGTGGGAGGAGCACAGGCAGATGTCTGAGCTGGAGGCTCCTCCCACAAAGGCCGACAGCACGATCTGTGCCTGCAGGCTGAATAGTGAAGCAGGGAGTAGAAGCTTTTCTGCTTCCCCATTCAGTGCACGAGAGAAGGAGCGCGGGGAGCTGAGTGGTAGGTGAGTGACAGGACTGCAGCTCCCCGGTGCTCCAGCAAAGAGCGCTTCCATCTGTATTGATGAAAGCTCTCATTGCTTCTGGGCTCTGGCACCCCCTGAGAGCGGCACCCGGGGCGGTAAGCCTCCCATCCTTGGCAAGCCACTTCATCCTGGTCATCTCATATCTGCTCTACCGGGGCCGGCCTTAGGGTGTGTGACTGCACAGGCGCTAGATGGTCCGCTTTTCCAAGCACCCGATCACTGGAACAATTCATCCTGTTTCCGGGGGCCCCTGCACTCAATTGTATCTGCGTCCATGGCACGCAGATACAGTTGAATGCCATGATGAAGCAGGGAGTTGTCAGCTCCCTGCTTCACCATAAGCTGGCCTGCGCTCTCCAGGTATTTTGTAAATATATAGTGACATGGAAAATTAAAACAAAAATTCTCACCAAATTTTCTGACACATTCCCTTTAATGTGTCATTTGAACACATTAGCTAGCTCAGTACCACTGCTTAGATCCTTTTGTACGTGGATGGTGGAGTGATTGTTTCTATCACTAACAGACCGGCTATAAGGCTGGGTTCACACCTGAGCATTTTACAGCGCGTTCCTACGCGCTGTAAAACGCTCAACAGGCAAAAACCAATGATTCCCTATGGGCATGGTTCTCACTTGAGCGTTTTACAGCGCGTACGAACGCGCTGTAAAACGCCCTACGCCCCAAGAAGTACAGGAGCTTCTTTGGGGCGTATTGTCGCGCGTTTGTGCACATAGACTTAGCGGGAACATGCGGCAATGGGCGTTTGCTTGTTTGTTCGCGCGTATGTAAACGCCCGATAAAAGCGCCTGTAAAAAGCGCATACAGAGTACGCTCAGGTGTGAACCCAGCGTAAGAATCAGGGCACTAGTAGTGGCTTCTCTCCAACTCTGAACACATTAGGTGGATGCTACGAGTGAAAAAATTAAACTACAAAGCACTAAAACAAGTATGTAACAGTAATGTCCAGGCACGGGAGGATTTTCTGTTAAATGATTCCAAAAGAAAAATTAGTACATGTTGCGTGATCTAACAGAAATGTAATATTTAATCAAGAGAGAGAATCTATGAAGGGTAAGTGTTTAATAATTGCCACTGAGCGCTATGCCCTTTCAGCTGTGATTGCTTGGCTCTACTCAGAGATGCAAGAAAAGCAGTGTATAGACTCATAGAAAGTATATGATTAATCGATACATGATTATGTACTTGCCTCCAAGGAAAGCTAGTTGATCACAGTCAGAGGAAGACATTGCTCAGCTTAAGCCCATCTACCCCTTTCAATTCAACAAGCATTGGAGGTCTCAAGATCTGAACCTTCACTTATCAAAACTGTTGGAACATCACTAAGATGCCTCAGAATTGTTTTCAAATGACAGTTACCCTATAAGTGTGGAATCTAGAGAACAGACAGTTAGCCTAATATCAAGGTGCACTGGTAGATCTCTGTGTACTATTTGACCATCATTGAATTAGAATGACTAACGATCCTTTTGTTCTCAGGGAGATAAGCTGCTGGTTTCTCCCATCTCACTGTTCAGAACACATGCATACATAGGCCGTTTGAGCATGTATGTGAATGAAGGGGATGAGAGAGAGAACAGTCGGCCATCACCTATCTAATGTGTGCGGGCAGCTTAATGTCTCTGAATAATTGGTATTTGAGGTCCTCTCTGTTAGGACCCTTTTTACACAGCCCAAGTAATGGGCCAGTTATTAGGAACAAGCATTCAAATACTTGTTCCTGATAATTGGCTCATGTAAAAGTGCTGCCGACCACCGGACAAATGAGTGAGAAAAAAAATACTGTGTAATGCGATGTGCTGCTGACAATATGGTGGATGGTAGACACCCAGTTGTAATAATGACCGCTTGTTCCTCATTCACTTTGTACTGGACCTTGCGTAAGTCAGAAAATTACATTATTTCTATTACAGTATAAGTATTAGGTGTCATGCACACAACTTCTTCTTCTTCTTGTGTGTCCGATCCATTTTTTTTTGTGGATTGCATGCAGACCAATTTATTTCTATAGGACCGCTATAAATGTGGACAGCACATAGATGTTATCCGTGTGCTGACCGCATCCTCAAATGATAGAACATGTCCCATTCTTATCTGTTTTGTGGGCAAGAATAGGCATTTCTACTACTGGGCCTGCTAAAAATGCAGCATACATCCTAGCCATATAGCCTTATTATGTCATTCCCTAGTTAGTGGATATTCAGATTCTGACTGCAGTGTTCTGCTATGAGATTAAAGCCAGAAAACCCAGTAAGTTATGAGAACTACTTTGATTTGTCTAAAAGTTATATTTATAAATGGAAATAATTTTCCTATGCCTTTTAAGAATAGGCGTTAACATAGTTATCTTACCTTAACATGCTCATAGTAGCTGCCAGTGCTCATTTTTTTTATGTCCTTGAAAAGAGAATCTTTGCGGAATTGTTCAGATTTCAGTATTACATCTACAACCTTATTAACGTTCTGTGCTGCGTTTGAAATATAATCCATCTTCAATCTTAATTTTACATCAACCACATCCTTCAATCTCCTAGTTCTGGAATTAACACTTTTCACATTCACATCTCTTTCTTTGGGCTCAGCGACATGTTCATTCTTTAAGTTTGACATTTTCATTTTTTCTGCTTTACTTGTTTTACCACAAACTTTCTTCTCTGAAGCAACTTCTGCTTGGCGTTCAATTTCACATATCTCATCACTGGATTTATATTTAGCATTTAATTTTTGTGGTTTGTCTATCATTTTAAAGGCAGAAGATTTATCCTCTGCTCTGTTTGTCTCTTGGTCCAATGATTTTGATGTATTCCGTTTTCTGGAGGGTTTCTTCTCAGTTGTACAGTGTAATCCATTGGGTAAATACCTTACATTGCTTGTAAGTTGTGCTATCTTGTCATTACTTCCTGATGATGTTCCTTTGTCTTTCTCTTTGTTTGCTGACGTATCCTTTAAACTTTGTTTTCTGGATGTTTTCATGTCATTATTCTCATCTGTGTCATCTGCAGGATTACTGTTGCTTTTTTGTACTCTTGGGGACTTCTTCTGTGAGATTTTCCTACAACTTGAAAGTCCATCACATCTGTCATCCCCTTGAGATGATGTATGTTTTCCAGGCTTCTCTGATCTCTTCACTGTTGAGGCTAAAGTATTTTCTGATTGAACTGGATTAGGAGCAGAACGTCCCCTACCTCTTGGTTCTTTTGGCCGTGTGGACATTTCCTTCCGTTGAGCTGGCTGTCCTCTGCCTTCCATTTCAAAGGTGTGTACACCATATGAGTGAGCTGAAAAATGTGTTCCTTCTTTCTTTTATAATTGGTGCCCCTCCCTCCTCAGAGTCTTCTCAAAGAAATGAAACTAAAAGTCTATGTGGCTTTCAGGAACAGGACAAGGAATTGCTGATATGAACTTTCTACACCAAATTCTTTACAGTGAAATGATTTGTATTTATTCATTAACCAATGTCAAATAAAAGTATAGTTGAAAGGTATATAGCTGTAAAATCTGTCAGGTAACCTGAGAAGAGGACATTAAGGGCTCATGCACACGACCGTATATATTTTGCGGTCTGCAAAAACCGGATCCGTCAAAAATTCAGATGACATCCGTGTGCATTCCGTATTTTACAGAACAGAACAGCTGGCCCTTCATAGAACAGTACTATCTTTGTCCGTAATGCGAACAATAATAGGACATGTTCTATATATTTTTTTCAGAATGGAAATACAGACATACAGAAACTGAATGCACACGGAGTAACTTCTGTTCTTTTTTGCAGACCCATTGAAGTGAATGGTTCTGCATATGGTCCGCAAAAGAAATGGATCGGACACGGAAAGAAAATATGTTTGTGTGCATGAGCCCTAACACCACAAACACAGGAGGCTGACAGTGATTTTCTAACTGGTTAAATTCCAGAAGTAGAAGCGAAACATAAGAATAGGAAGAAGACAGAAGGAAGAATGTGAAGAAAGAGAAACTTACATGCGATGAGAATTAAATTGTATGTCCAGTGTTGGAATCAGTAAAAATGGCAATGTAAAAAATATGTGGGTTTGTCCTGAGTGTACACCGATATGCTATAACATTAAAAACCAGTGACCGGTGAGTACCATTGTTATAATGGCATCTGTCAAGGGGCAGCAAACGAACAGTTAGTTTTAGAAGTTGCAAGACACACAGCATCTCTGCCATAGACATACAACCCCTCCCTCATAGACGCAGCACCCCCATAGAAATACAACCCCCACCCCACCCCACCCATTTATGCTTCAAGTTCTAAGGGACGATCCATTCTCTGTCTCTCATTGCCCTATTAGAAATCACCCTATTTTAAAAATGGTCTGGATCATCCCCCCCCCCTCCCCCCCGCAGAACTTGAAACATACTGCATCTCTATGTATGTAGATTTTTTTTTCTTCCTGCTCTGCTATGTACATGTACAGCATTGTGATGGAGCAGGCTAAATAAACTTTTTTCAATGAGGGCTCATGCAAACGGACGTATTTTCGTGGATTCCGTTTTTTTGCGGATAGAATGCGGACCCATTTATTTCAATGGGTCTGCAAAAAATGCGGACTACACACCGTGTGCTGTCTGCATCCGTATATCTGTTCCGCAATCCCGCAAAAAAGATAGAACATGTGCTATTCTAGTCTGTTTTGTGGACAAGAAACGGCATTGTTACAATGGATATACAAAAAAAGCACAGATGTTACATAGACGTCATCCTTATCCTTGCAGATTCGCATTTTGCGGACCACAAAATACATACGGTCGTGTGCATGAGCCTTTGTTCCAATTTTCATTATCAATGTCACTGCAACACCTCGCACCCTCATTAATCAGCTGTAATAATTGTACTTTTTATTGGGGGGCGGCCCAATTCTAAGTTTTGCTATGGGGCCCCATGATTTCTATGTACGCCCCTGACTGGATCAAACATCTCCAAAATGGCAAAGTGATTAGTACCTAGTACAAGTGGTCCAAGAAAAGACAACTATACAGCTGAAAGAATCATTGGTGCTCATGGCTCATTAATGTTCTTGGGGAGCTAACCCATTCGGTCACGTCCCACAAAAGAGCTACTGAGGCACAAATTACTGATATGATGGAATGGTGTCAGAATACACAGTTGCACATCACCAGACAGGTCACGATGCCTACAACTGGCATGTGAGTGTCAGAACTGGACCATGGCCACATTTTCTTTTTCATTAAGTGGGCAGCCAGGATACAGCTGATTCACTTTCTATGCCAAAAGTGTTAGACAAGATGATCTGGAAACCTCCATGTATAATAGACAGTACACTTTACAATGAGAGTGTGTGTTGGATTATAATCTACATTATTATTAAATTATAACTATAAATGCTTGTAAGCAGTAGTGATGAGCGGCAGGGGCAATATTCGAATTCGCGGTATTTCACAAATATTTTGTAGAATATTCATCATATATTCGAGAATTCGCGATTATTTTCTTGATTGAGAAAATCAGCAATGTAATGTGCGCACAATACAGGCGTGGGTCACTTTAGCTACATTTTCCAAGCTGCTAGAAGTTTCCTGAGACTGGAAAAAATGGTTGGCACGGCAGAACATTAAAAATGGCTTTATATACACATAGAGTGCTCCAATATATTCGCGATTGCGCTAATTGGCACTAATAATGCAAATATTTTGGCGCAATAGGTGAAACTTCACATTTTAGCAGATCTGACTACATATTACTGATTGGTGCACTATGTATTGTCCCACTACCTAACACCCTGCACTGGAACCTATCAGCTGCACTATATCAGGATATAACCTACACTGACTATCTCCCACTAACTATCTGTATTATATATATAAGCTATCTAACTATCTATCTAATGTAATGAGTGGAAAGCACAGAGCACAGCAATGACACTGCTGTCTCTCTCAGAACTTTAAAACACTGTAGAAAACGGCTGCTGGGGATGTTCTTATATAGTAAGGGGTAGGCAACTTTCCTATTGGTTTCTGGGGATGTTGCTAAGCGCAGACAAAGACATTGCAGCCTTCACATTGGCCCACAAGCAAGAAGCAGGGAGGTATCATATATATCTCTATATTCTAAATATTCGCAAATTCTTGAAGTTCCGATATTCGCGATTAGTATTCGCGATTTGAATATTCGCGCCCAATGCTAGTAAGCAGATGTAGTCCTTGGTCATTTCAAGACTAAAATATAAACCAATGGAGATGGACAAAAAATATGTTCATGTGTATGAGCCCTAAACATGAGCGCAATTTATTTCGTGTCCAATTTGCTGAATTTCAAATAAAAATTCCTTTCGTAGCTGAATAATTTGAAATAAATCGATATTGCTCCAATTGCCCTGAAAATTAGAATATAAACACCCATTATTCTACTAGAATAAGCAAAGAAAGCAAAGCACGACATGGGGTAATAGCCATATGACATAAAATGGAAAATATTGTGCAATTTCAGGCTCACCACAATGACTAAACAAGTATGTGGATGTCAGTACACCTCCCGTAGAACTGCAGATGTGGTCCAGGATTTGCCATCTAGGAGTTTTTTGATGGAGCACAGCGCTGTATCCAGTATTTTTTCTTTTGCCTTTTTCACTGCTCTAGTCTCCTTTTTATGAGTATTTTCTCTTTCTCTGCCTTCCCTAAGCTCTTGAACACAATAACAGCAGTAGAAAATAATGGCAGAATGACACTGACATATATAGTTAAGGGTAAAAGCATGGTTGACGGTGTTAACAAACAGCGTGTTTGAAAACACACTGCACCATCGCACGTTGTAACGGATCTCCTGGCACCCCGACTGGGTACCTCCGTTGATGGATGCTCATAGTGCTTCCCGAGGACTCCAAGCACTCCGCTCGACACCGTAACCACCACAATAACAAGGAACAGCTCTTACAAGAGCTAGGGGTTATAGCCAGGGGAGTATACAGCGTATAGCAATCCCCACACACATGAGACGAGGCTCTATGTTGAAGGTAAAACAGGAACTCTTAAATTTTTCAGCCTTTTATGCAGGTCTCCTAGCAAGGGACACTCCCCCTGGGGACCTTGTAGAAGACTGTGACAGTTTATATAATAGCCAATCACATGCATTTACAGTATTGAAACCTTCCCAGCAATTGTACACAAAACACCCTTCCCTCTGTCTGTAACGCAATCAACAAAATACAATGGGCATTGTCTTTGACGCAATCAACAAAATACAATTACCAAAACACAATAGGCTCTGCCTGTGATACAATTATCAAACATAATGGGCTACCTTAATCACTCACAGGCAGAAAACACACATTTCCCCATAATACATCCATGGATAGCTCTGATCTGGGTGAACAACATATCTAAAAATCACCCAGATCCGAGCATGGGTTCCCGAATTTCATGGAAGTCCCATTTGGCTGACCGCAAGCATGGCTTTCCTGCCCAAAACAGTATCACAGATTTAGGCTGTGCGGCCAGTCTGTCTTCTCCTTTAAAGTTAGTATATGGGCCATAATCCTGAGGCAAGAGGCTGGCAAACAGGCCCCTCCAAAACCCAGTGGCGAGGTTATTTTTGCCACACATCTCCCCTTCCCAGGGAAGACTAACCAGATACCTGACCTCACGCCGGTCGGTACCAGTGTTAGTCTGGCAGTCCACCCACAACCAAATACTGGACCTGTTGAATTTGGTAGCCTGTCCCTGTTAAGTGAGTCCACCAAGGTTATGTTGGTAACTGGTACTCCCGGTCTCTGTGTTAATCCCTGGCTTGGAGTGGAGGTTGCTTTGTGGGCAGGGATCAGCGGTACTCTGCCCTGGTGCCAGCGCATCAGCTAGGCTAGTCTGTGGGGAGTCAGGCTCTGGACAAGAAGATAGGGGAGGGCAGAGGCCGACTGCGCTCTGCCCAGATGCCAGCTCTTCCGCTGGGATGTGGTCAGGGAATTCTACCCCCAGGAACTTGTTGCAGATCGGCTGTGGAGAGGAGGAATCTCTTACCTCCTCCTCCTGGCATTCCGGCGGGGTTGGTGGGGGATCTGTACCGGCCGCCCAGAATCCCGGTGGGCCTGGTGCAGAGACTGCAGTCCCATCTGCACCATCGAAGTTAGGGGTGCTGTCCCCGTGTGGTTGGGGAGAGAGACCGGTTGTCTCCTCTCCCTTCAAGGTACACTGCCACTGGGGAATGGAGACGATGTTCTCCTCTCCCTGCAAAACATACTGCCGCTGGGGAGTCAGACCGACTGTCTCGACTCTCGGTACCACTGCCTGGTGCTGGGTAGTGGGTGCAACCATCTCCACTCCCAGTGATGCTGGTTGGTGCAGGGAAGGGGGACAGACAATTGCAGTAAGCCGGATTGGGGCAGATGCACACAATATTAATAGTTCTTAGTTCGTGACGCCAATTGCAGCTTGCGCAGGTACTGTAGCAGGGCCCTTTAAGATGTAATAGCTCACGTACCAAGTGAGGAATGCCAGAGGGGGATAATGTCTCTGTATAGTAGGTATAGTAGTGTCAACGGTGTCTCCTACCTTGGTACGGCTGGACTCCTGGATCCTGGCTCACATGCAATAAAGTGAGTGCGGTTAGTAGGAGTAATTGAGGAATGAATGCAATCCAGACAGGAAATATAATCCAACTCGTCTTTACTTAATGGGTGCAGCATAAATCCATACAAGTTACAGCAATAGTCCTTTAGGTCCCAGCAGGTATTGGCAATATGCGGCAGGAATCAATATCTATTCTGCTTCTATTCATATGCCTAGTAGATCTGGCAGGTATCTATCTTCTGCTCTGTCCGTGGTCTGCTTGGTGTGGGCCTGACTAGCTGAAGGAGGTATTTGGCTTCTCCTGGTCTCTGGATTAAACACTCACAGTTCTGCTCGCAGGGTATGGCTTCCTGGAGATCTGGAGATCTGGAGGTGGCTGCTTGCTTGTCAACCAGCACTGAGGTAGATGACTCAGGCTGGGAAGAGGTATCCTGGGGCCTCAGCCGAGGCTTGGATCCTAGGTTGGGATCCCTGTTTCTGGGAGCTCCTGCCAACACTGCCTTCCCCAAGAGGGTGTCTGGTGCACACTGGATCTAACTGGTTTCTTCCCTCCCTATGAGGCAGGATGTGGGAACATTCCACACTTCCTCAAAGAGGGGGAGCTAGATTGGAATGAACTATTCCAATCTAGCAATACTAAACTGGCTAAGATCCTGTTACATACTGCTGCCAGCAGTGGTGTACATAGAAATTACAGCAAATACATAATACAGGCCTGGATAATGCACATTATGAAGAGAGTGATGCAAACTTATACCAGATGACAATATACATACACTTAACATGTTTCAGCGGGGAAACGAGTTTAGTGACATACTCTGGGATGTTACATATCCCTTTACATTTAAGTGAAGCCGTCCTCGGTGTACGATAGGCGGATGAGGAATCAGCTCTGGGTACCCAATAAAATACAAAGTGCTGCGTGAATTACATATAAAGACATACAAATACAAAACATTTAATGGTTTCCTCGAGGTTCCTGCCCGCTAGAGTAAGGTGTCCAACACACAGTTTCCTTCTCTTGGTATAACCAGGTAACCTAATACTGCACAAAGCAAAACCTTTACTGACTGACTTTGTATGTTCTGGATCCTTTAAACATCAAAGAAAGCATGGCGGTGTCTTTACTCCGTAATCCCACCATTATGTAATGGAATACCTGCAAATGAAAGGGAGCCTGAAGAAATCTGGCTTGTAGCACGATCACTATGATGTCTAAGAGGAAGCTAAGTTGTGGCTCTAAGGCTTGAGGCGTCTTACCTTAGGCAAACGCTCATAAGGGGAGGTATTTATCGTCTCCATGTCTTCTGGCAAGTCACAGGAGGAGGGCAGTACGTTCCCATGGATCTCCTGGAAATGAGACACCTCCGGATGGGAACAATCCGGAACATTTAACAAGCGGGAAGGAGCAGCCTAGGGCTTCTAACGATTCCCGAAGCAGCAGGGGTACCTGTGAAGTAACTGGATCTGTCTGGACTTACCACTTGGTCCTACCCTGGGTACCTATGGGTATACATCACCGGGTGTAGGCCATTAGTATTCAGCGTCCGTATGAAGACAGTCCGTATGAAGGGGGGAGAGAACAAGAGCTGTAAAAAAGGCATACTTTAAGTAAGTTGCTACAGTTTTGTTAAGTGCAATCATTGTAAACAGTGCATAAATTCACATTGCGGCATCTGGAATGATAATACACACAATGGGCATGTTATCTTGATCGTTGCATAACAGGTAAACTGGAAAAATTAGTGCAAAAACATGCAAATATCAGTGTAATAATACGCTCAAATATCACTTAAGTCCTTTTTCTTTAAGTGCTTGACTGTGGACAGGAACAATAAGAGTTACTTGTAATCCACACAAGGTAGTGGGTAATTTGCACAATGGGTAGTTTTCCTCACAGGAAAGTCTGGAAATATTCCTCCTGGATCCCATATTTGAGGAGGCAAAAGTTCTTCTTTAACCTGGGTGCTCTCAGCGGCTGTAATTCCCGCAGAAGCTTCATCTGCAATCTCCTGGTGGCTTTCTGTGGCAGAACTTGGAACTGCAGGATCACCTTTCTCTGGAAAATCCTCTGTAAGCCTTGGCTTTTTCCTGGCAGGTAACAGGTTCTCAGGACAACAATAAAAGATAGACCCTTGGTCTTTCATAGCAAGAAGCTCTGGATTCTGTGGTGATTCCGGAGTACATGGAGCCGTATCAGTGGATTCCTCCTTATCCTCACACACATCAGGGCAGTGCTCCTGTTTGATGGGTTCAGACTGTACAGTAGCAGTAATAGTAGTAGGCCCAGAGATTTCTGTAGTGGCAGTGATAATAGTCACAGACTGTCTCTTTTCTGGCTCTGCTATAGTAGTCAGGAGCAACAGTGGTAAAATCCGCCTGGCAGATGGCCTGCTGCTGCCTACAGGAGGGACTGGGAGTCTCCTTCGCTTTTGTTGCAGCGGTTGAAAGTCTCTAGGGGCAATGACAATGTCCACAGGGCAGTCCTTCTCTGACTCTATTATGGCAGTAGTTAGAGTCATGATGCTTGTGGCTGCAGCTGCTGTGATAGAGCTTCGCTGACCTCTTGTGGCAGTTCCTGGTACTGCCTTGGTAGTGAGGCTGGTTATCTCTAGCGGAACCTCCGGGTTAAGGTGGCTTGGCCTGGGGCTGTCTCTTCTGGGCGGCGGAGTGGAAGTTCCGGCCGCTTCCGCCGTACCAGTATGTGTCCTTGGCGGAGTAGGCCTAGGCCTGTTGGAGGTATCGGGACCCTCAGGGAGCGGTGCAGGGGCAGGTACGGACCGGGCCTGGGCCTCAGGGAGCGCGTCTGCTCCTACCTGATGTCGCGGCCGGTTCCGGTGCCTCCTGGTAGTCATCGCGGGGTCCAATCGCCGTCCGCGGTGCCCGCTGGTCCATAGCCTGGGAGATTGTGTCGGCGGCGTCCTTCGCAGGAGCAGGCTTAGCGTCGGCGGCCATCTTTCTTTCCGTCTTGGTGCATGCAGGAGGTAAGGGTTGAGCCCAGAGGGAGGAGTCTGCACTCCCTTGACTCGCATTACAGAGTCCTTGGTGGGCAGGCTTTAGATTTCCCGCTTCCAGGAAGGCGTATTCGGCAATTTCGCGCTCCTGAGAGGGCGTTCTTGTCTTTTCCCGCTTCTGAGCATGAAGAAGAAGCGCCATTTTAACGAATATGGCGAATTAACTCTTGGAATGCTGGAGCGCAGGTTTAGCGCTTTCTGGCATAGCAATACAGCAATAAAGTCACTTTTCAGGGTCTTTGCACAAGCGGCAGCGTTTGCAGTACTGTGAAACATGCGATCCGGTCCATGTTAACACACAATTGGATCCGGTTCTGTTAGACAGGGGTGGCACACAATTCAATCCGATCCTGTTCCCAGTGACGCCAAAATATGCAGTAAGCCGGATTGGGGCAGATGCACACTGGCGCAATATTAATAGTTCTTAGTTCCTGACACCAATTGCAGCTTGCGCAGGTACTGTAGCAGGGCCCTTTAAGATATAATAGCTCATGTACCAAGTGAGGAATGGCAGAGGGGGATAATGTCTCTGTATAGTAGGTATAGTAGTCTCAACGGTGTCTCCTACCTTGGTACGGCTGGACTCCTGGATCCTGGCTCACATGCAATAAAGTGAGTGCGGTTAGTAGGAGTAATTGAGGAATGAATTCAGCAAAATTGCAGAAGGCCTCGATGGTAAGGTGTGTCTTTTTGCTGATGACACAAAGATTTGTAACAGGGTTGATGTTCCTGGAGGGATACACCAAATGGAAAAGGATTTATAAAAACTGGAGGAATGGTCAAAAATCTGGCAACTAAAATTTAATGTGGATAAGTGCAAAATAATGCACCTTAGGCGTAAAAACCCAAGAGCAGAATATAAAATCAGTGATACAGTCCTAACCTCAGTATCTGAGGAAAGGGATTTAGGGGTCATTATTTCAGAAGACTTAAAGGTAGGCAGACAATGTCATAGAGCAGCAGGAAATGCTAGCAGAATGCTTGGGTGTATAGGGAGAGGCATTACTAGTAGAAAGAGGGAGGTGCTCATGCCGCTCTACAGAGCACTAGTGAGACCTCATTTGGAGTATTGTGCTCAGTACTGGAGACCATATCTCCAGAAGGATATTGATACTTTGGAGAGAGTTCAGAGAAGAGCTACTGAACTGGTACATGGATTGCAGGATAAAACTTACCAGGAAAGATTAAAGGACCTTAACATGTATAGCTTGGAAGAAATATGAGACAGAGGGGATATGATAGAAACTTTTAAATACATAAAGGGAATCAACAAGGTAAAAGAGAAGAGAATATTTAAAAGAAGAAAAACTGCTACAAGAGGACATAGTTTTAAATTAGAGGGGCAAAGGTTTAAAAGTAATATCAGGAAGTATTACTTTACTGAGAGAGTAGTGGATGCATGGAATAGCCTTACTGCAGAAGTGGTAGCTGCAAATACAGTGAAGGAGTTTAAGCATGCATGGGATAGGCATAAGGCCATCCTTCATATAAGATACGGCCAGGGGCTATCCATAGTAGTCAGTATATTGGGCAGACTAGATGGGCCAAATGGTTCTTATCTGCCGACACATTCTATGTTTCTATGTTTCTATGAATGCAATCCAGACAGGAAATATAATCCAACTCGTCTTTACTTAATGGGTGCAGCATAAATCCATACAAGTTACAGCAATAGTCCTTTAGGTCCCAGCAGGTATTGGCAATATGTGGCAGGAATCAATATCTATTCTGCTTCTATTCATATGCCTAGTAGATCTGGCAGGTATCTATCTTCTGCTCTGTCCGTGGTCTGCTTGGTGTGGGCCTGACTAGCTGAAGAAGGTATTTGGCTTCTCCTGGTCTCTGGATTAAACACTCACAGTTCTGCTCGCAGGGTATGGCTTCCTGGAGATCTGGAGATCTGGAGGTGGCTGCTTGCTTGTCAATCAGCACTGAGGTAGATGACTCAGGCTGGGAAGAGGGATCCTGGGGCCTCAGCTGAGGCTTGGATCCTAGGTTGGGATCCCTGTTTCTGGGAGCTCCTACCAACACTGCCTTACCCAAGAGGGGGGCTGGTGCACACTGGATCTAACTGGTTTCTTCCCTCCCTATGAGGCAGGATGTGGGAACATTCCACACCTCCTCAAAGAGGGGGAGCTAGATTGGAATTAACTATTCCAATCTAGCAATACTAAACTGGCTAAGATCCTGTTACATACTGCTGCCACCTGCTGGTGTACATAGAAATTACAGCAAATACATAATACAGGCCTGGATAATGCACATTATGAAGAGAGTGATGCTAACTTATACCAGATGACAATATACATACACTTAACATGTTGCAGCGGGGAAACGAGTTTAGTGACATACTCTGGGATGTTACACAATCTCCTCTCCCTGTGATCCTGTCTGCCGCTGGGGAGAGAGACCGGTTGTCATCTCTCCCTGTAAGGTAAGCTGCCGATGTGGAGTCAGACCGACTGTATGGACTCTGGGTAATGCTGCTTGGGGATTAACCGCCTGCTGCTGGGACGAGGGACCGACAATCTCCTCTCCCTGAAATCCTGTCTGCCGCTGGGGAGAGAGACCGGTTGTCATCTCTCCCTGTAAGGTAAGCTGCCGCTGGGGAGTCAGACCCACTGTCTGGACTCCGGGTAACGCTGGCTGTAGTTGGGGATCTGGGCCGGCTGCCCAGAATCCCTGTAGGGCCGGTGGAGAGACTTCGGTCCCATCTCTACCTGCCGTCGGGAGTTCTTTCTAGAACAAGTCGATGAAGTTCCCTACTTTGGGAGCTGGTAGGGAAGCAGGGAGTATCACCGCCAAGTCTTCCCTGTTGTAGGAGGGCAGATATGGCTCTCCTCGTCGGGTAGGTTGGGGATGAACGGAGCTGAGCAGGTGTTGGTAGGTCTGCTCCAGCTCCCACTCCCTTGTTACCAGGTGGGTCATGTCTTTGCTCACCTCCCATCCATCAGCATAAACATGCATGCCCATCCGGTAGTCGTAGATGTCCCAAAACCTAGACTCCTCCATGCTGCCGAGATCAATGTCCTCCTCCAAGGCCTCCCATAGTAACCCAGGTCCATTATAATCCTTACCTTCAGGTAAGTTGTGTTTAGCCATCCAGGGGGAATGTTGAATGACATGCCACCTTAGGGCCCGTTAAGCATCCTCTAGCCAAAGCTCCTTACATACCAGGAGCTCTGTTACCCAGTCATCCAGGGGCTGCTCTCCCAAGAGACCCATCCGCATCGCCACATGCTTCTGTAGCCGCTGCTCATAACTGGGAAGACTCTCACCTCGCCGCCGCTGGGCATTTTCCAGGGCATCATACCAGACTTCCTTTCTGTCTGCATCCCTGTAGTCTGCGGCTGCCTCCTCCTCCTCGTCATGGAACGCTGTCTGAAGACTAGTTGATTCCATCCTGCTGTATCCAGGGGCGCTGTACGGATACTAGCGTTGCCCTCAATTTAGTAAATTCACAAATGGTGTCTCTGAGCTGCTTCTCCTCTCACTAGGACGCAATCCCACTGCTTGTCACCAATGTAACGGATCTCCTGGCACCCCGACTGGGTACCTCCGTTGATGGATGCTCCTAGTGCTTCCCGAGGACTCCAAGCACTCCGCTCGACACCATAACCACAAGGAACAGGAACAGCTCTTACAAGAGCTAGCGGTTATAGCCAGGGGAGTATACAGCGTATAGCAATCCCCACACACATGAGATGAGGCTCTATGTTGAAGGTAAAACAGGAGCTCTTTAATTTTTCAGCCTTTAATGCGGGTCTCCTAGCAAGGGACACTCCCCCTGGGAACCTTGTAGAAGACTGTGACAGTCTATATATTAGCCAATCACATGCATTTACAGTATTGAAACCTTCCCAGCAATTGTACACAAAACACCCTTCCCTCTGTCTGTAACGCAATCAACAAAATACAATGGGCATTGTCTTTGACGCAATCAACAAAATACAATTACCAAAACACAATAGGCTCTGCCTGTGATACAATTATCAAACATATTGGGCTAACTTAATCACTCACAGGCAGAAAACACACATTTTTCCCAAAACACAGAAAACACCTCAAAACCCCACATATCCCCATAATTATACATCCATGGATTGCTCTGATCTGGGTGAACAACATATCCAAAAATCACCCAGATCCGAGCAGGGGTTCCCGAATTCCATGGAAGTCACATTTGGCCGACCGCAAGCATGGCTTTCCTGCCCAAAACAGTTCCACAGATTTAGTAAAACAGTTTGGTAAAGGCACAGAACTTTGCCACTACGGATGCCTGGCAAGATGCCTCGATGATGGGAATAGGCAAAAGCTATAGTTAAATATTGTAATTAAATTTTTGTGAAAGAGCAGAACTTTATGGATGCCTGGCTAGAAGTCTCAGTGATGGGATTAGGAAAAAGTTGAGGCTAAATATTTACTTTTACAAAAGAATTACATTTTGGTGAATGTGTGGAACTGCACCTCTACGGATGCCTGGCCAGAAGTCTCAGTAATGGGATTAGAAAAAGCCTGCGGCTAAACATTCAATTTGACAGAAAAAAATATATATTTTGTCACTGTGCCACTACAGATGCCTGGCCAGAAGTCTCAGTGATGCAATATGGTAAAAAAAAAACTGTAGAAAAATAGGCACTGCGTCATTACGGATGACTGGCAAAAAGTCTTAGTGATAAATATTTAGCCGTAGCTTTTTCCTAATCCCATCACTGAGACTTCTTGCCAGGTATTCGTAGTGGTGCAGTACCAAAAATAAATATATAATTGTAAAGTTAAGATTAGGAAAAAGCTACTGCTAAATATTCAAAGTTGAATATTTAGCCAAAGTGTACTGAAAGCATTTGAAGACGGAACCGTCTTCAAAATGCTTTCAGTGTTACTATGGCAGCCAGGACGCTATTAAAGTCCTGGTTGCCATAGTAGGAGCGGGGAGCGGGGGAGCAGTATACTTACAGTCCGTGCGGCTCCCGGGGCGCTCCAGAATGATGTCAGAGCGCCCCATGCGCATGGATGACGTGTCCAATGCGATCACATGATCCATGCGCTAGGGGCGCCCGGACGTCACTCTGGAGCGCCTGGGGAGCCGCACGGACGGTAAGTATACTGCTCCCCCGCTTTCCACTACACTTTACCATGGCTGCCAGGACTTTAGCGTCCCGGCAGCCATGGTAATCATTCAGAAAAATCTAAATGTCGGCTCCGGCAATGCGCCGAAACGACGTTTAGCTTAAGGCCGGATCCGGATCAATGCCTTTCAATGGGCATTAATTCCGGATCCGGCATTGCGGCAAGTGTTCCGGATTTTTGGCCGGAGCAAAAAGCGCAGCATGCTGCGGTATTTTCTCCGGCCAAAAAACACTTCCGTTCCGGAACTGAAGACATCCTGATGCATCCTGAACGGATTTCACTCCATTCAGAATGCATGGGGATAATCCTGATCAGGATTCTTCCGGCATAGAGCCCCGACGACGGAACTCTATGCCGGAAGAAAAGAACGCAGGTGTGAAAGAGCCCTTAGCTTGGCTGCCTCTGCTCTTTATTGCTGCCACTGCCACAACCCTGCTTCTCTGATGTTACCTTCTCATCAGTACTTTGATCTGGCTCACAAATCCTGTCCAACATAATAATCGTCATAGTCCTCATCTTCCCCGACACTTTTATCAGACTATCCACATACAAAAGAAGAGGGGTGGAGACAGCACGTCTTTTTGTTGAGTTTTATTCCAGATACAACGTTGTCAAGGCTCTCCAACCGAAACGTTGCATCTGGAATAAATCTCAACAAAAGGATGTGCTGTCTCCACTCCTCTTCTTTTGTATGTGGATTATCTGATCAGCACGGGGAAGCTTACCACTTTCCAAGGCAACGTGCACCCACTACTTGCTTACTATGTGCGCGCTTTTACAATTCCAACTTTTATCATACTGTCATTGTGGTCTCCATGCCCCCCCCTTCCCGTCTCCTGATTCCCTGCTCTATATTTGCCCTGAGTGTAACTGTCACTACCACTGCCCCTACTGCTACCACCACTGTGGCTATGGCTGCCACTACTACCACCACTAACACAGCTATGCATGGGGTCCCCCACCTCCCCCTGAACCCCCTCATCATGGCAGTCCAAACGGTGACTGTTCTCACACAACTCACCAACAGGGTGTCACGAGGGTGTCTAGAACCACGCCTGACTCCGTTATACCCGGGGTCAGGAAGTCGCAGAGGTTGGCTGCACGCTCTATGTAAGATAGGGCTGTTTCCATATGGTAGCTTTCTGGGTTTGCTTTGCAAACCCTTTTGGCTCACTCAGGGATCCGTAGCTCCTTCTCCTCAGCTGTTCCTTGTCCAGCACTCCCAACCTCCTTATATTCCCCTCTCACACTTCTCTGGTTGCCAGATATAGAGCTTCCTGCCTGGACATCTATTCTGACCCTCTGGAGCTGTGTTGCTGCGTTCTCTGGTTGTTGGTCCAGAACGCTACCCTCCGGATCCCTGTTGGACCTTTGTGGTCTGCTGTGGTCGCCCACCTGGGTGTATGTGTTTGTCTGTATTGTCTGTCCTCTCCCTGGTGTTTTCCTCTTAGTGTCAGTGGTGCGGACTAGCGATCCCACCGGCCCGTTCACTATCTAGGGCTCATTTTAGGGAAAGCCAGGGTTTAGGCACGTGATCGCCGCACGGGTGAGGAACCCGTCTAGGGACGTCAGGGCAGTCAGGTGCCAGCCGCAAGGTGAGTCAGGGGTCACCACCTTTCCCTCTCCCTTGGGCAGGGCTTTCCCTTTTCCCTCCCTGTGCGTGTCGCCGGTCATTACATTATATCTGGCCCTTATTTTGTGTAGGTAAAAAAAAAAATATTTTTTTTTTACCTACTTAGAATCCAGTATGGATCAAATTGCTGCTCTGTCCAAACAGTTTCATGGCCTGTCTTTGGAGGTGGCAGGATTGAAGGCGTCGGTCCTCCAGCAACAGCAGCAATTACAACTGACCGCAAGCCCAGCGGTTGCTACTGGTAACCAGGTTGTTGCGGAACCCAAGGTCCCTCTCCCTGACAGATTTTCTGGGGGAAGGGACAAGTTTTTGACATTCTGTGAGGCCTGTAAATTATATTTTAAACTGCGCCCTTACTCCTCTGGTAATGAAGAACAGTGGGTGGGGGTTGTTATTTCCCTGCTGCAGGGGGACCCGCAATCCTGGGTGTTCTCTTTACCCACTGATTCCCAGGCTCTTCGGTCAGTGGATGAGTTTTTCGGGGCCTTGGGTCTCATATATGACGACCCTGACCGAGTCGCACTGGCTGAATCAAGATTACGGAGACTCCTACAAGGAGAGCGGCCGGTAGAGGAGTATTGCTCTGACTTCCGTAGGTGGGCTACGGATACCCAATGGAACGACCCGGCTCTCAGGAGTCAGTTCTGCTCTGGGTTATCCGAAAGGGTTAAGGATGCGCTTGCATTATATGAGACCCCCTTTTCCCTTGATGCGGTTATGTCCCTTTCTATCCGAATAGATAGACGCCTTAGGGACAGGTTGAAAAAACCGGAGCCATTGGTAACCCCTCCCAAGCAGCAGTTAGTCTGTACGGACTTAGACGAGCCTATGCAGCTAGGAGAAACTACTCGTCAGGTCCGTCCTCCTGAGGCTCGCCGTAGGCGTGTTTTTTTTTTTTTTTGTGGGGAGAGGGGTCATTTAATTAATGTCTGTCCTTCTTTCCTCAGAAACAAAAGACCGTCGGAAAACTACTAACCCCAGGCTGTGTGGAGGATGTCAGCCAGCGGGTATACGTTTCCTCCATACATACATCGCAATTTGTGTTACCAGCGGTTATTGTTTTTGGTGATAAGACGGAGACTATTTCTTTCTTTCTAGACAGTGGAGCAAGGGTAAATTTGATAGATGCCCATTTTGCCCGCACTATGGGTTTGTCTCTCTGTACGCTACAGAGACCTATTCCCATATTCGCTATTGATTCTGCTTCTCTGTCTCAGAGAAACCTCACTCACATTGTTCATAATTTACACCTTTGGGTAGGGGACCACCATAACGAGATGCTTTCATGTTATGTTCTGGAGGGGCTTCCCACTCCGGTAGTGCTGGGTCTTCCCTGGTTGGTAGCGCACAATCCAGTGGTGGATTGGCAGGCCAGGGAGATATTAGAGTGGAGTGAGCAGTGCAGAGAAAATTGCTTAAATAGCAATTGCTTAGTCGCCTCCATAACTACCCTACCTACATTTATTTCGGATTTTTAGGACGTTTTTTCTGAAAAGGGTTGTCAGAAGTTACCACCTCACCGTCCTTATGATTGCCCGGTTAACCTTATTCCCGGCACAAAATTACCCAAGACCAGGTTATATAATCTTTCAGGTCCAGGGAGACAAGCCATGAAAGATTATATCTCCGAGAGCTTGGCTAAGGGACACATCAGACCCTCTTCTTCACCCGTGGCTGCAGGGTTTTTCTTCGTTAAAAAGAAAGATGGGGGCCTGCGTCCTTTTCGCGAATTAAATCGGATAACCATCCGAGACCCATACCCTCTTCCTCTCATTCCTGACCTGTTTAACCAGATTGCGGGTGCTAGGTGGTTCTCCAAACTTGATCTTAGGGGGGCCCACAATCTGATTCGTATTAAGGAGGGGGATGAGTGGAAGACAGCTTTTAACACACCTGAGGGGCATTATGAAAATCTTGTTATGCCTTTCAGTCTGACCAATGCTCCTGCCGTCTTTCAACATTTCGTTAATGACATTTTTAGTCATCTAATCGGCAGGTTTGTGGTGATATACCTAGATGATATTTTAATTTATTCGTCTGATCTGAGAACACATGAGGTGCATGTCAGACAAGTACTGCAGGTCCTACGGACGAATAAATTATATGCTAAAATTGAAAAATGTGTCTTCGCCGTTCAGGAGATACAATTCCTAGGTTATTTTTTATCTGCTTCAGGTTTTCGTATGGATCCTAGGAAGGTCCAGGCAATTTTAGATTGGGATCTTCCTGAGAACCTCAAAGCACTGCAACGGTTCTTGGGCTTCGCGAATTTCTATAGGAAATTCATAAAAAATTATTCACTTATTGTAAAACCCCTTACTGACATGACTAAGAAGGGGACTGATTTTTCTAAATGGTCTGATGCCGCTAAAGTTGCTTTTTCCTCTCTAAAAGAGAGGTTTACCTCAGCACCTGTACTAGTCCAACCTGATGTCTCTCAGCCTTTTATTGTTGAAGTCGATGCGTCAGAGGTGGGAGTGGGGGCTGTGCTGTCTCAGGGTCCGTCTCCTGGCAAATGGCGTCCTTGTGCTTTCTTTTCTAAAAAACTATCTGCAGCAGAAAAGAACTACGATATTGGCAATAGGGAACTATTAGCTATTAAACTAGCGTTTGAAGAATGGCGTCACTTTTTAGAGGGGGCAGTCCACCCCGTCACTGTGATTACGGACCACAAAAATCTTCTGTACCTCGAATCAGCTAGGTGGTCGCTATTTTTTACCAGGTTTAACTTTGTGATTACCTATCGTCCTGGGGCAAAGAATACCAAGGCTGATGCACTATCTCGTTGTTTCCCTGGAGGGGGTAATGTGAGTGATCCGGTGCCCATTCTTCAAAGAGGAGTGGTTGTTTCTGCGGTACACTCTGTTCTGGAGGGGAAGGTGTTAGAGGCCCAGGGGGACGCCCTGGTCTCTTGCCCCTCAGAAAAATTGTTTGTACCGTTGAACCTGCGTTTCGAATTATTAAAGGAACATCATAATTCGGCACTTGCTGGGCACCCGGGTAGTAAAGCAACCTTGGAGCTATTGTCTCGTCGTTTTTGGTGGCCAAGGTTGCGTCAGGATATATTGGGTTTTGTGTCTTCTTGTTCTACCTGTGCGCGCGCAAAAGTTTCACATACACGTCCTGCAGGGTCTCTATTACCACTCGTCATTCCCAATAGACCATGGACACATCTGTCAATGGATTTTATCACTGACTTACCTTTGTCTGCGGGTAAAACAGTTATCTTGGTAGTAGTGGACAGGTTTAGCAAAATGGTACACTTTATTGCGTTACCCGCACTACCTAATGCTAAGACTCTTGCTCAGGTATTCGTCAGTGAAATCGTGAAGCTTCACGGGGTCCCTTCCGATGTTGTTTCGGATCGGGGAACCCAGTTTATTTCTACGTTTTGGAAAGCTTTTTGTTCCCGTTTGGGGGTACACTTGTCCTTTTCCTCAGCTTTCCATCTTCAGTCGAATGGACAGACTGAGCGTACCAACCAAAACCTGGAGACATATCTAAGATGTTTTGTGTCTGAAAACCAAGAGTTGTGGTCATCGTATTTACCGTTAGCTGAGTTTGCCATAAATAATCGTCGTCAGGAATCCACTGGCAAGTCACCATTTCTTGGTGCATATGGTTTTCATCCCCAATTCTGTACTTTCAAAGAGGGGGGGTCTTCTGGGGGTTCCCGAAGAGGAACGGTTTTCGTCATCTTTTTCATCGGTATGGCAGAAGGTGCAAGCTAACTTGAAAAATATGGGAGGTAAATACAAATGCATGGCTGATAAGAGACGGTCGCCAGGTCCGGACCTAGGAGTGAATGACTATGTGTGGTTGTCTACTAGGAATATTAAATTGAAGGTTCCCTCTTGGAAACTGGGTCCTAGGTTTATTGGTCCTTACAAAATTGTAGCCATCGTCAACCCTGTGGCTTTTCGCCTGGAGTTACCTCAGACTTTTAAAATCCATAATGTCTTTCATAAGTCGTTACTCAAGAAATATGTTCCACCTCTAGAACCGTCACCGCTGCCACCCCCTCCTGTTGTTGTGGATGGTAATCTAGAATTTCAGATATCCAAAATTGTTAATTCTCGTCGGGTCCGCCGCTCTCTTCAATATCTGGTGCATTGGAGAGGTTACGGTCCCGAGGAAAGAATGTGGGTTCCTGCGTCTGAGGTAAACGCCGACAGGCTAGTTCGGGTTTTTCATGCCTCTCATCCTGAGAGACCTGGTCCTGAGTGTCCGGAGGCCCCTCGTAGAGAGGGGGGTACTGTCACGAGGGTGTCTAGAACCACGCCTCACTCCGTTATACCCGGGGTCAGGAAGTCGCAGCGGTTGGCTGCGCGCTCTATGTAAGATAGGGCTGTTTCCTTATGGTAGCTTTCTGGGTTTGCTTTGCAAACCCTTTTGGCTCACTCAGGGATCCGTAGCTCCTTCTCCTCAGCCGTTCCTTGTCCAGCACTCCCAACCTCCTTATATTCCCCTCTCACACTTCTCTGGTTGCCAGATATAGAGCTTCCTGCCTGGACATCTATTCTGACCCTTTGGAGCTGTGTTGCTGCGTTCTCTGGTTGTTGGTCCAGAACGCTACCCTCCGGATCCCTGTTGGACCTTTGTGGTCTGCTGTGGTCGCCCACCTGGGTGTATGTGTTTGTCTGCATTGTCTGTCCTCTCCCTGGTGTTTCCCTCTTAGTGTCAGTGGTGCGGACTAGCGATCCCACCGGCCCGTTCACTATCTAGGGCTCATTTTAGGGAAAGCCAGGGTTTAGGCACGTGATCGCCGCACGGGTGAGGAACCCGTCTAGGGACGTCAGGGCAGTCAGGTGCCAGCCGCAAGGTGAGTCAGGGGTCACCACCTTTCCCTCTCCCTTGGGCAGGGCTTTCCCTTTTCCCTCCCTGTGAGTGTCGCCGGTCATTACACAGGGAGACTCTCTTGACTATTTCCCATAGTGTGTGGTAGGGTTTTGTTGCGGCTTCTTAGGAAAAAAAAGAAGGTACCCCACTAGGAGAGGACAGTGATAGACAGGACTGAAATGCTTATCTGGGTTTGCAAGAAGGATCAGCAGTAGGAATGCCTTTTGGAAGCCAGGGATAATTGTGTACTACTACTGCATGAATAGCTGGTGCTGCTACCCACTTTCTGATTCTGGGAGGACGATGCATGTTTCGTTTACACTATTCCGTTTTCCATACGTTTTATTATGAGGCCTAGGAAAAGTAACAGGTTTAGGATTGTGCAATATTTTGCCAGTTATGATACATCTTTTCAACTAGACACTATGATGTAGTATGCCTACACTAACACAGTTGTAATTTGTGTTACAAATGTGAAATGCAGTACAATTATTGACCGCTTTTTTCACAGAATAATGTGTTCATTAAAACATGTGCAATATTTTTGTCGGCTCAGTGAGGGGCTAAGCTGACAAGAATGGCAAGTTGTATTGCCTGCTTGCTTATATGACAGTGGTATTCTTAACACCAAGCAGTATCATGATTAGGCAGGAAAACTAGAACAGTATGCTCCCTGTGTTGTGATTTGTCCTGCCTCCAGTGTCATCTCAGAGAAGTTTTCAGAGTGGCAGGGGGCGTTGAGACACCCAAACAGACAAAGTTTTCCCTCTGCCAGTGTACAAAACATCACTTTTGTCAAAATAAAGGAGACATGGATCCGTGAGGATTTTCACACTACTCTGGCCGAGGCTGATGAATAGATCTGCCCTTGCTGATGGTGCCCCATTATGCCACTGCTGCAATTTGCCTGCCTACCATCATGTTCTATACTGTATGGCTGTTGCTGCTGTCACCATCATTTCACTGTATGGCTACTGTTGCCACTATCACACCACTGCGGCTATTGGCCTGCCTACTATCATGTTCCATACTACTGCTGCAGCCATCTTGCCACTGCTGCTGTCTGTCTGCCTTCCATCATGTTCTGTACATTATGGCTGCTGATGCTGCTTTGTGACAGCAGTTGCTACTCCATGCTGCTAATCCCCCTTCTGCCACTTCTATTACTCCTACTGCCATTACCTTTACTGCTACACAGAGGTCACTACTACAACTACCCCTAAACAGCCGCACACACATCTACTGCCTTGTCTGCTCCATGTTGTGCTGCTACTGCAGACGCTACTATTGCAGCCATGTGCCACTATTACCGTACCCTTGCCACATCCACACTGTATTGCTGCTGCTCCCAATCAAAAAGAAGATTTTTTCTGGGCTCATTTAGAACAAGCCACTCTTTTTTTGACAATTACCACTTGTGTGTGTGTTACATACAGTCAGGCATCCTACGCCCATTAATGCATCATTTTCGGACGCTTGTGCAGGACAAGCCATTCTTTCTTCTGACAATTAACACTTGTGATTGTATAAATATGGACAGGCATGCACAATTTTTTAATGATTGTGCAGAATAAGACACTCTTTGTTCTGACAATTAAGACTTGTGCATCTATAAATACAGGCAGGCATGCTACCCCCATTAACGCATAGTTTTTGGATGTTTGGCACAACAAGCCACTGCTTTTTCTCATAATTCCATGTGTGTTTAAACACCATCTGCCTCCTTTGACATCACAGTATGTTTTATACACAGTCAATCATGTGTTTACGCATAGCTATTATGGCAATGTGAACATTGAGGTGTTGTTTGCACCAGGAGCGTGTCACCAAGGGGCCCGGCCTTGGTGGAGTAAAAGCCCTAGTCCAGGTGTCCACTAAAGTAGTTGGGGGACACTATATAGATAGTGTAGCTGGTTCAGCTATTTCATGGCAGGCTTTTACTGGGAACGGGCAATGTGTTGGGTGGGTGCCTGTTCCCCATGCTCCAGTCTGGGACTTAGGGCATGCTCATGTCCAGGGATCCTAATTAATCCTGCTACTGGATCTTGAGTGTGGCTCACTCTAGAGTGTCTTGTGAAGCAGAGTCCTGGTGAGGCTCTGTGTGAGTGGTCTTAGCCGGGTGGGCTGAGGGGCCATGAGGCTAGGCGATAGCCTGAACTTTGGGGGTCGCGGTGATGCCTGTGAAACAAGGATCACGAGGCCAGAGTCGGGAGGACTACTGGGCCCCAATCCCCCAAAAGGTATTGAAGTGTCACAGCTGGAAGGTTGCTGGACTGAATGGCTTAGGAAAGCTGCATTTGTGTTCCATGTGTGAACAGGGCTCTCTAGGTGAGTCAGGTATACGCTTATGTGTTTAGTTAGAGCCTAGCCGGGCAAGAGTTTGTTATTTTGTGTGGAAGTCACACGTGATAAAATGAAGCTGCGACTTCTTAACCTATGCTTTGCTAAAGTGTCTGAAATAAAGCAAGAGTTTGGACATTATAATCGTGTCTGCGAAGATATCTGTGATTGTGACCCCCTGAAAAGAGAAGATCCCCTACACTATATACAGTACAGACCAAAAGTTTGGACACACCTTCTCATTCAAAGAGTTTTCTTTATTTTCATGACTATGAAGGCATCAAAACAATGAATTAACACATGTGGAATTATATACATAACAAACAAGTGTGAAACAACAGAAAATATGTCATATTCTAGGTTCTTCAAAGTAGCCACCTTTTGCTTTGATTACTGCTTTGCACACTCTTGGCATTCTCTTGATGAGCTTCAAGAGGTAGTCACCTTAAATGGTCTTCCAACAGTCTTGAAGGAGTTCCCAGAGATGCTTTGCACTTGTTGGCCCTTTTGCCTTCACTCTGCAGTCCAGCTCACCACAAACCATCTCGATTGGGTTCAGCTCCGGTGACTGTGGAGGCCAGGTCATCTGGCGCAGCACCCCATCACTCTCCTTCATGGTCAAATAGCCCTTACTTTCAAAGTTTTCCCAATTTTTCGGCTGACTGACCGACCTTCATTTCTTAAAGTAATGATGGCCACTCGTTTTTCTTTACTTAGCTGCTTTTTTCTTGCCATAATACAAATTCTAAGAGTCTATTCAGTAGGACTATCAGCTGTGTATCCACCTGTCTTCTCCTCAACGCAACTGATGGTCCCAACCCCATTTATAAGGCAAGAAATCCCACTTATTAAACCTGACAGGGCACACCTGTGAAGTGAAAAACATTTCAGGGGACTACCTCTTGAAGCTCATCAAGAGAATGCCAAGAGTGTGCAAAGCAGTAATCAAAGCAAAAGGTGGCTACTTTGAAGAACCTAGAATATGACATATTTTCAGTTGTTTCACACTTGTTTGTTATGTATATTATTCCACATGTGTTAATTCATAGTTTTGATGCCTTCAGTGTGAATCTACAATTTTCATAGTCATAAAAATAAAGAAAACTCTTTGAATGAGAAGGTGTGTCCAAACTTTTGGTCTGTACTGTATATATCAGTCTCACTATTGCTATCAATGTGTTCAAGAGCATAAAAGAGAGGGGGGGGGGTAAGAAAAAGCAAATATTCATAAAAATTGTACAAGAGAACAATTTTTTAATTAAAAAAAATCCTAGGACACTAGAAGGTGTTATATACTAATTTTTAGGGCAATTAGAGCAACTTTGGTTCATGATTAATTGATTTGTGTAGGAATCAAACTTTTTGAAAAGTTTGCCAAATCGGACAAGGGAATTTCAAGAAGTTCACTCATCTCTAGATGGGACAAAGGCATAGCTGAATTAGTCCTTTTCTAAAGTTGATAATTCACAAACACCTTAAACATTTTTAACAGACCTTAAACATATTCAAAGAGGTACTCAACAGGACTGCCCCTTCTTAGCCATTGTATACAAAATTGTTATAGAGCACTTAGCTATGATTATTCACATGGAACTGGACATAAAAGGTACAGTATAAATGTGGGCTCTACAGTATTCAAGTATTTGACTATTTGTGGCCATGAGATCAAGATTACAGCCAAAATTTAGACAAGTTGAATTACATGTATGACAAAGGGACGTGGATGACCTCTTTGCTTGTTGGGTTGGATATCTTTTCTCATGATAGCTTTTATATTATGTTAGAACTATTGCAATACCACAGATTTATTTCAAAACCATATGCAGATGTTTTTATGGAAAGATGACTACAAAAGTATTTGTGTTGATCGAGCACCGTAGTGCTCGGGGGCTCGGGCCAAACACATCGGGATGTTCAGGTGCTCGACCGAGTATAATGGAAGTCAATGGGAGAACCCGAGCATTAAACCAGGTACCCCCTGCTCTGAAGAGGGGTGGGTGCCTGGTTCATAGGAAAATGTCAGAAATTGATGGAAACACCAATGAAATGGTTCTGGAACAGCATGGGGAGGCTGTCTGGATGCATCCTGGAGTCGCAGGTCGCTGCTGGGAACGATGTTGTCCGAATAGTACGCCACTTTTACAGACTGACAATAATACGCACCAAACTGAAGAAAAAAAATCGATTTTAGAGGAAAAATTGATAGGAAACATTCTTTCCTGTATATTTACTTGTATATAAAGTGCAAGTTTAGCCAAACATTTTGTTGATTTTTGGAACTGGGGCCATGATTAAGAGGGACAGCAGGTGGCATCTGTATTGCACCGCTAGAGGTGAAATTCGTGGACCGGCGCAAGACGAATCACAGTGAAAGCATTTGCCAAGAATGTTTTAATCAACAACGAAAGTCAGAGGTTCAAAGGCGATCCGGAGGCGTTATTCCCATGACCCGCGGAGTAGCTTCCGGGAAACCAAAGTCTTTGGTTTCCGGGGGGAGTATGGTTGCAAAGCTGAAACTTAAACTAATTGACGAAGGGGCACCACCAGGAGTAGTGCTTAATTTGACTCAACACGACAAACCTCGCCCGGACACGGAAAGGATTGACAGATTGATAGCTCTTTCTCGATTTTGTGGGTGGTGGTGCATGGCCGTTCTGAGTTGGTGGAGCTATTTGTCTAGTTAATTCCGATAACCAACAAGACAATTAGTTACGCGACCTCCGGCGGTGAGGATTGTGTTGACCAGACTCTGATGAGAGAGTGCCTGCTGCTTAGTTGACAATCAAAAAAATTATGGTTGAGGGCCTGCAGGTGAGCTTACCATCGCAAAAATTATGGGCGAGGGCCTGCTGCTGCTTTGTTGACTCTAGATAACTTCTGCCTGATCACATGTCTCCGTGACGTTGACAATCCATTTGGATGTCAGCCCTATAAAATGTGGAGCAATTTTTCAACAAGGACCTTCTGGTATAGCGCCATTTTGCTTGTCCTCTCCACCAGAGGAATTGGAGATGATAAGTTCTCTTTGTAGCGGGGGTCGAAAAGGGTGAACAACTAGTAATCCGTGTTGTCTAAAATGCATATACCGCGTGGGTCGCGGGAAAGGCAGCCTAACATGAAGTCAGTCATGTGTGCCAGAGTACCAACAGGCAAGATTTCACTGTCGTCATCAGGAGGTGAGCTGACCCTGTAAAAGATTGTAGGTGAGGGCCGGCTGGTGAGCTGACCATTTAAAAAATTGTGTGGACGAGGGCCTGCTGCCGAACTGACCATCTAAAAAATTGCGTGGACGAGGGCCTGGTGCCGAGCTGACCATTTTAAAAATTGTGTGAACAAGGGCCTGCTGCCGTGATGACCATCTAAAAAATGTTGTGGGCGAAAGCCTGCTGCCGAGCTGAGCATTTAAAAAAAATTTGTGGACGAGAGCCACAGCTCAGTCTGGTCCCTTATCCCCTACCACAGTTTTGCGAGGGTGTGCTGTTTGTCACCTAAACAAATAAGTTTCAGCACGGTCAGTTGCCACTTCCTCACTGCAGTGCTACACTGCTTCCAGATACTGACCGATGGCTGACTGGTGCTGCAAGATGATAATTCAGAGGTGGAAGTGGAGGAGGAGAAGGGGGGGGGTTGCAGCCACTAACGTAGGTGGCGGCGGAAACCCTGATGGAAGTAGGGCCTGTAATCCTTGGCGTCGATAGCACCTGTGCCATCCCAGGGTACGACTTGCTCCTGGCCTCCACAACATTCACCCAGTGTGTCATCAGGGAAATGTAGCGTCCCTGGCCAAAAGCACTTGAAAATGTCGCTGCCGCCACCGGCTAATAAAAAATTTAACTGAATGAATGTCACTGATATTTAGGATGCGCACACGTTATACAGGAGGTATAGCGCAAGTACTGTCGCTGTCACCACCTGCTAATAAAAAATGTCGCAAGTAATGTCACTGCCACCAGCAGCAAAAAAAATTTACTGAATGTCACTGATATTTCGGATACGCAAACGTTATACAGGAGATGTATCGCAGCTAATGTCACTGTCCGCAGCGAACACCGTCTACGGAAAAAGGACGCTGGATGTCAGATATTTTAGGGATGCGTACACTTTAAACAGGAGATGTTATGCGGATAATTTAACTGTCCACAGCGTACACCGTCTATTGAAAAATTACATTTTATGTCAGAGAAAATTTTTATAAGCGCACACGTTACACAGCAGATGTGGGCCTGGTCAGGTCACTGTCAGAAGCTGACACCGTCTATTAAAAAATTTAATAAAATTTTACAGAAATTTTTTATAAGCGCACACTTTACACAGCAGATGTGGGCCTGGTCAGGCCACTGTCAGAAGCGGACACCGTCTACGGATAAAGTGCTCTTGATGTCACTGATATTTCAGGGATGCGCACACTTTACACAGGAGATATGGCGCAGATAATTTCACTGTCCACAGGGGCACAGTCTATGGAAAAAGTGCACTGGATGTCACTGATATTTTAGGGATGCGCACACTTTACACAGGAGATATGGCGCAGATAATTTCACTGTCCGCAAGGGACAGCATCTACAGAAAAAGTGCACTGGATGTCACTAATATTTTAGGGATGCGCACACTTTACACAGGAGATGTGGCGCGGATAATTTAACTGTCTGCAGCGGCCTTTTACACAGTATTTAGCGCAGTATGTGCAAAAAAATATATATTCCTTAAAAGGACTTTTGGGTCTCTGAAAAGTTTTTTGTATAAAAATATTCCTATTACACTCCCTACACTGTCTGTCCCTTTCTATGCACAACTCTCCCTAACACTGAGCAATTTAGCGCAGGTTGCGCTACAAAAATATATTGCTGCTGTCACACACAATAGTCCTTACAAGGACTTTTGGGTCTTTGAAACGTTTTTGTACACTTCTAATATTCGATTACACCCCCTACACTCTCTGTCCCTTCCTATCCATGGCTCTCCCTGACTTAGAATGAGCCGAACACACATCATCGGGTGTTACATAGCACCCAATGATGCATTTCGGCCAGCCAATCACTGTAATGCCAGTGAGGGTAGTACTTACCTGTTAGCGTTTTTTCTTCAGGCAGGTTTATGATGGTTATATGAGGAGGCATCAGACCTCCAACCCGTGAATATTTCCCTGTACAACGAATATCCGGTTTGCTTCTGGCCAGGAGGTAAATATCAGCCCAGACTTAACTTGGGTTGTCATATACCTGAAATCTTTATTTCACAGCACATACTTATAGGGCTTTTTGGGGGTGGGAGCATAATGTTTCACAAAATACAACTGAAACTTCATTAAACAATACTGGTATCTGCTATATACAAAACATGAAAAGGGTTATTTTACATATTGACCAGGTTGATCTAAATGCTAATACGTTGAATGACTTGTCATAGGTTGCTGTCATTGTATGTGAGGTGTGATTTTAAATAGCCTTTTGTTAAGGGAGGCTGCTATTGTGTCCAGCAACTGGCAAAGGGTGTGAGATGTGCTAATTCGGGGTACTGTATTCCACAAGAGATGAGGCTTGTATATCTTGTATAATCTATGATGTCTAAATAGTAAAATTATGAAAAATCCCTTTCAACCCAACATTGATCCCAACTTTTATATATACAGTGGGATGCGAAAGTTTGGGCAACCTTGTTAATCGTCATGATTTTCCTGTATAAATCATTGGTTGTTACGATAAAAAATGTCAGTTAAATATATCATATAGGAGACACACACAGTGATATTTGAGAAGTGAAATGAAGTTTATTGGATTTACAGAAAGTGTGCTATAATTGTTTAAACAAAATTAGGCAGGTGCATAAATTTGGGCACCACAAAAAATAAATGAAATCAATATTTAGTAGATTCTCCTTTTGCAGAAATTACAGCCTCTAAACGCTTCCTGTAGGTTCCAATGAGAGTCTGGATTCTGGTTGAAGGTATTTTGGACCATTCCTCTTTACAAAACATCTTTAGTTCATTCAGGTTTGATGGCTTCCGAGCATGGACATCTCTCTTTAAGCACACCACAGATTTTCAACTATATTCAGGTCTGGGGACTGAGATGGCCATTCCAGAACGTTGTACTTGTTCCTCTGCATAAATGCCTTAGTGGATTTTGAGCAGTGTTTAGGTTCGTTGTCTTGTTGAAAGATCCAGCCCCGGCGCAGCTTCAGCTTTGTCACTGATTCCTGGACATTGGTCTCCAGAATCTGCTGATACTGAGTGGAATCCATGCGTCCCTCAACTTTGACAAGATTCCCAGTCCCTGCACTGGCCACAAAGCCCCACAGCATGATGGAACCACCACCATATTTTACTGTAGGTAGCAGGGGTTTTTCTTGGAATGCTGTGTTCTTTTTCCTCCATGCATAATGCCCCTTGTTATGGCCAAATAACTCAATTTTAGTTTGATCAGTCCACAGCACCTTATTCCAAAATGAAGCTGGCTTGGCCAAATGTGCTTTAGCCCACCTCACGCGGCACTTTTTGTGCTGTGGGCGGAGAAAAGGCTTCCTCTGCATCACTCTCGCATACAGCATCTCCTTGTGTAAAGTGCGCCGAATGGTTGAACGATGCACAGTGACTCCATCTGCAGCAAGATGATGTTGTAGGTCTTTGGTGCTGCTCTGTGGGTTGACTCTGACTGTTCTCACCATTCGTCGCTTCTGTCTATCCAAGATTTTTCTTGGTCTGCCACTTCGAGCCTTAACTTGAACTGAGCCTGTGGTCTTCCATTTCCTCAATATGTTCCTAACGGTGGAAACAGACAGCTGAAATCTCTGAGACAGCTTTCTGTATCCTTCCCCTAAACCATGATGGTGAACAATCTTTGTCTTCAGGTCATTTGAGAGTTGTTTTGAGACCCCCATGTTGCTACTCTTCAGAGAAAATTAAAAGAGGAGGGAAACTTACAATTGACCCCCTTAAATACTCTTTCTCATAATTGGATTCACCTGTGTATGTAGGTCAGGGGTAACTGAGCTTACCAAGCCAATTTGAGTTCCAATAATTAGTTCTAAAGGTTTTGGAATCAATAAAATGACAACAGTGCCCAAATTTATGCACCTGCCTAATTTTGTTTAAACAATTATAGCACACTTTCTGTAAATCCAATAAACTTCATTTCACTTCTCAAATATCACTGTGTGTGTCTCCTATATGATATATTTAACTGACATTTTTTATCGTAACAACCAACGATTTATACAGGAAAATCATGACGATTAACAAGGTTGCCCAAACTTTCGCATCCCACTGTATATATAAAAACGGGATCACTGTATATTTTCTTCCATCTAAGGCCTCATGCACACGACCGTTGTTGTGTTCTGTTCCGCAAAATGGGGTTCAGTTATTCCGTGATCCGTTTCCGTGTGTCTTTCTTTATTTTTGGAGGACCACCATAAAGGAAGGTGAAAAAAAGTCTAAGACAGGTTTGCCATGCAAATGATAGGAATAAAACGGACACACGGACGCGGATGACAATCTTGTGTGCCTCCGCGTTTTTTAGCAGTCCCATTGACTTGAATGGGTCCGCGAACCGTTTTCCGCGGACAAGAATAGGACAGGTTATATTTTTTGGACGGACTGAAACCACGGATCATGGACGCGGATGGCAAACGGCTCCATAGAAATGAATGGGTCCGCACCTGAAATGCTAAAATCGGCGGAACGGACGTGGAAGCAAACAACGGTCGTGTGCATGAGGCCTAAGGCCTTGTGTGTATATATATATATATATACACTCACCTAAAGAATTATTAGGAACACCATACTAATAAGGTGTTGGACCGACCCCCTTTTGCCTTCAGAACTGCCTTAATTCTACGTGGCATTGATTCAACAAGGTGCTGATAGCATTCTTTAGAAATGTTGGCCCATATTGATAGGATAGCATCTTGCAGTTGATGGAGATTTGAGGGATGCACATCCAGGGCACGAAGCTCCCGTTCCACCACATCCCAAAGATGCTCTATTGGGTTGAGATCTGGTGACTGTGGGGGCCATTTTAGTACAGTAAACTCATTGTCATGTTCAAGAAACCAATTTGAAATGATTCGAGCTTTGTGACATGGTGCATTATCCTGCTGGAAGTAGCCATCAGAGGATGGGTACATGGTGGTTATGAAGGGATGGACATGGTCAGAAACAATGCTCAGGTTGCCCGTGGCATTTAAACGATGCCCAATTGGCACTAAGGGGCCTAAAGTGTGCCCAAAAAACTTCCCCCATACGATTACACCACCACCACCAGCCTGCACAGTGGTAACAATCTCCTGAACTCCAAACTGAATGTCAGAATGGGAAAGAAAGGTGATTTAAGCAATTTTGAGCGTGGCATGGTTGTTGGTGCCAGACGGGCCGGTCTGAGTATTTCACAATCTGCTCAGTTACTGGGATTTTCACGCACAACCATTTCTAGGTTTTACAAAGAATGGTGTGAAAAGGGAAAAGCATCCAGTATGCGGCAATCCTGTGGGCAAAAATGCCTTGTGGATGCTAGAGGTCAGAGGAGAATGGGCCAACTGATTCAAGCTGATAGGAGAGCAACGTTGACTGAAATAACCACTTGTTAAAACTGAGGTATGCAGCAAAGCATTTGTGAAGCCACAACATGCACAACCTTGAGGCGGATGGGCTACAACAGCAGAAGACCCCACCGGGTACCACTCATCTCCACTACAAATAGGAAAAAGAGGCTACAATTTGCACGAGCTCACCAAAATTGGACTGTTGAAGACTGGAAAAATGTTGCCTAGTCTGATGAGTCTCGATTTCTGTTGAGACATTCAAATGGTAGAGTCCGAATTTGGAGTAAACAGAATGAGAACATGTATCCATCCTCTGATGGCTACTTCCAGCAGGATAATGCACCATGTCACAAAGCTCGAATCATTTCAAATTGGTTTCTTGAACATGACAATGAGTTCACTGTACTAAAATGGCCCCCACAGTCACCAGATCTCAACCCAATATCGTGGGGACAAGTGGGTCATTGTGTCACTGTCGCTGTATGCACCGATATGCTGGTGATTTGAATAAAGACCGGGAATTTTTTCATTACGTCCTTCTGCTGCTGGAGCATTTCTTTTATAGAGCATCTTTGGGATGTGGTGGAACGGGAGCTTCGTGCCCTAGATGTGCATCCCTCAAATCTCCACCAACTGCAAGATGCTATCCTATCAATATGGGCCAACATTTCTAAAGAATGCTATCAGCACCTTGTTGAATCAATGCCACGTAGAATTAAGGCAGTTCTGAAGGCAAAAGGGGGTCCAACACCGTATTAGTATGGTGTTCCTAATAATTCTTTAGGTGAGTGTATATGTAACAAGCCTCAACAACCCTCCATGGTCCTGAGCTAACACAGCAGCGTTCACGTGCATACAGGTGAAATGGTACATTGTATTGTGGAATGCTCAATGCACGGTCTGAAACAAGATACATTTTGAACATCTCAAAAGCATCTATCATTTAAGACAGTGGATGGTAATGGTTTCATTACCATCTGATTCCCCATTATTACAAAAGGGAATGCTTCAGCTGCTATGGGAGGGGTATCTCCTAGTTCAAAAACCCTTAATCTTTGCTGCCCTTGCATATATTGTTCTACTGGGCCGTGCAGACTTTACAATAGGTTGATTAGCATGCTCAGAGAAAACCTGTTCCTCAGGTTCTCTAACACTGGGTTCAGACCTGAGCGTATTTGATATGCGCGTTTTTGTGCGCGTTTTTGTCCATAGCCAACGCGCGTATTATGCGCGTTTGTGTGATTGACAGCAGTGTCCTATGGCCGCAAACGCGCGACAAAACGCCCCAAAGAAGCTCAAGAACTTGTTTATGCGTCGGGCGTTTTTCAGCGCGTTCGAACGCGCTGTAAAATGCGAAAGTGTGAACCAGTCCCATAGGGAAGCATTAATTTGCATCGGTTATGCATTTTACAGCGCGTTCGAACGCGCTGTAAAACGCGCAAGTGTGAACTTAGGGTAAAGCCAGCAACCTGTGGTACAGTTAACCGTGTGCATATCTCATCATCTAATTCTGTTGTTAATTTAGTTACTACAGGGTACAATGGCACATATGGGGGTGGGGCAGGAGTTGGAGTGGGGGTTCTACTTTGCTGTCTTGTATTTGAACTGCAAAAATTAGCCCAAAACGTTTGCGCTGATAGCCATGCTTGTCCACAATGCCAGTATCTGCCAGATACTCCCACAAAAAAACTAAAAATAATCAATTATTCCCCCCAATCAAGGACCAAAATGCAAGGGGAGATATACGAGCAATGCTGGTGGGGGTATATGGTTTATTGATGTAAAAGGGTTCAAAAATGTGTCCCTAGTTATGACCCTATGGCTTACTCAGCCCAGGGACACCTCCTAATGGTGGGGGTGCCCTGTCCCCGTACCTAAATCTATTGCACTCCTAAACTTGCCCTATATCCAATATCATAAGTTAGACTAATAGGATAGTCTCTAAGGATGCTTATGGAGCGATACTAGAAATATAATGATGTATAGAAACACATAAACTCCAACGCGTTTCTACCGCCACAGCGGCTCATCAGGGGGTAATAAAATCGTGTAACATAGATAATAATGAAGGAAGAAAAAAGATACTTAGCTCCCATATATGATTAGGTCCAGATAATAGTTTTCACATCAGAAAGAGATATACCTGAAGGTAACAATGTAAAATAAACATCACCTACAGTATACTCTTCACAGTTGTATATACCTATATTAAAGATATTTACTTACTGATAGGAACTTGGACAGAGCGTATGCCGAATGATGAGAGAGCTAACACGGCTGATGTTTGTCTTATTGCGCTTCTTATTTAAAGACTGGCGCCTTAGACAATTACCCAACGTCATTTCCGGTGAAGTGGATAATGTGACGATGAAAGAAACGTCACGTCCGGAACTTGGAACGCAAAAAAAAGTCACTTCCGGGATTTGGAACGCACAATCGCGTCACATCCGGGATTTGGAGCGCATATGTCACTATGTTAATGAAAACAAAAGTAAATACATGCCTTCCGAGATTTCAAACGCATGTATTAAGCGTATATACGTAAGACGATTCATGAACATAGACATAGGAAGATAATTTAAAGGGACAGGTAAAGTTCCTGCCCGAGCGCACCTAGAGTTAATCTGTAGCGGGTACTAGCCGAATATTTTTCGTATTTTTGTGAAAGAAAATAAACAAAAAAATAATAAATTCTGTTATATATAAACATTAATGGTGGGAGGAGAGCAGGCCCTTCACATTATGGTGGACGACCAGGTCATATCCCAAGGAGATATATGATGACTGATATATGCCATCAGAAAAAATAAGGCGCTTCACGCGTCACAAGGTACAGCTTTGAACTCTACTGAATACTGGAGGTAGAGGCAGGATTATAGGTAGGAAGAGAAACCAGGTCATAAAAAGCAAGTATAGGTTAATCTCTCATTGAGACCACTCGGCGACTGGGATCGAAAACGGTATATCCATTCTAGTGACCGAAGATACCGGAGGGCATAGCGGGAGAACGGAGCAGCGCCCAGGGATAATAGTAAGTGCAGTGAGATCCCCGGGCGCCGCTCTCCATGTCTGTATACTTAGTTCACAATGTCAGGATTGGTGAAAGGTCCTCTTTAAATAAGAGCGCGGATGGGCCCAGAATCGAGCCCTCGCCCACAGAGGAGAAACACATATTAGAAATAAAAAGTTTCACCCCCAAGAAGGAACACCATAAATCCTCCTACAGGAGTAAGAAATCGCTAATCATATTAAAAAAATGGCCAGAGGACGCAAAATCGCGTCCGAGGAAAAACTCCGGAAGTGACGTCAGATACTCCAACATCACTTCCGGAAGATGGCGGTGCCCAGCGGCCGCAAGGAAGAGAACCGAGGACGCCGACCAACACACCGCAGCGAAGCGCTGCAGCACAGTGCCGACAGCAGGTAAGCTGCCAGTCCAGATACATAATAAAGACGGAGGCACAACCGTCTGACAAGCTGAAAAAAAGATCACCCCCCTAAGAAAAAAAAAGGGGGAGATCACCACCTGTCCGGAGGACAGAAAAAAACACAATGGGCTGGAGGCTATTCCCTCCTTTATAGGGGATGTTTAACCGCTTGACGTCACACTAACGCCGAAAGGCGTGAGTGCGGCGGCTCTCTCAATAGGCATCATCTCGTGAGACCCGAGATTTCCTGTGAACGTGCGCTCACAGGAGCGCGCGTTCACAGGATCGCGCAGTTCAGAAGTTCATCTACAGCCTGCCGGCAGCGATCATTGGCTGGCAGTCTGTAGATTTTTAATAGATCCAATCAAAGAGGTATGTCAGACGCTATTTACAAAATAGCGTCTGATATACCTGCTACCTGGTCCTCTGGTGGTCCCTTTTGCTTGGATCGACCACCAGAGGACACAGGCAGCTCTGTAAGTAGCACCAAACACCACACATACACTACACCCCCCCCTGTCACTTATTAACCCCTTATTAACCCCTGATCACCCCATATAAACTCCCTGATCACCCCCCGGTTGCCCCCCTGTCATTGATCACCCCCTGTAAGGGTCCCTCATCACCGCCAGGTAGTTAGCTACTTGTTAGGTAGTTAGCGCCCAGCCCACCGCACCGCAGTCACTGATTAGTCGCTGATTAGCGTCATCGCTGTCGCTAATCAGCACTAGTACTATATAGTATCTGTAAGTGATCAAGACTTATCGCAATCAGATCTATATAAGTACATTAGGGTCACCTTAGGCTCTACAAAAAACGCAGTGTTCGCCCGATCAGGCCTGATCTTGTGCGCACACTTGCGTTCAGTCCGCCCCACCGCAGGGACAGAATTTTTTTTTTCTGATCACTGCAAAAACACAGTAAAATCGCTACGCCGCTATAAAGATCACTTTTGAGCTTTTTGGATCTTTATTAGCGATCGCAGCTTTACTTCGCAAGCACTCCTTTTTACTAGGCAGGTTTGCTCTTTTTCCTGGGTAGTCTCAGAGGAATACCCCCTAAATTTAGTGAGCCTAAAATGTCAAATAAGGGGTATTCCGCTGAAGAGGCCTACAGGATTCTGTCCGTGATGGATGAAAGCCATGGGGACGCCTCACCCGCTGAATCCAGTGGTTCAGAATATGAACCTGTAGACAGCAGTGGCACTCTAACCGCTAGCGAAGATGACGAGGTTGAGGTCCCTGCTACGGTCAGGCGTACCCGATCCCATGTCAGTGTTCTGCATACCCCACATGATGAGCCTCATTTGCAGCAGAGTGGTGCTAGCGCTAATCTTTTTTATGGTTCGGCATACACCAGCAGCGCAGCACATCCTGGACCTTCTACCAGCACTGCCGTATTCCCCGGTGAAGTGGCGAGCACCAGAAGGGCAGTTCAAGCTGGTACGGTGGCACGTACAGTAACTCCCCCATCGCAGCCACCACGTTCACAGGCCCTTAGAGCCCTTAGTCTCCCAGAGGTGCTGGCAAATCCTAATTGGCACTCCCCTGCTTCCGCCGCACCCGTATTGCCCCCTTTCACCGCCCAGTCTGGAGTTCGCGTGGAGACAGCTCATTTAGGATCGGCTCTTGAATTTTTTGAGCTGTTCTTCACCGCGGATCTCTATGACTTAGTTGTGGCAGAAACCAACCGCTACGCCACAGACTATATAACCGCCAATCCGGAAAGCTTCTATGCCCAGCCTTACCGGTGGAAACCAGTCACAGTTCCCGAATAAAAAATTTTTTTGGGCCTTATCCTCAGCATGGGTCTAACTAAAAAAAAATGTATTGCGGTCCTATTGGTCTAAAGACCCAATATATTACATGCCCATGTTCTCTGCTGCAATTTCCAGGGCACGTTTTGAGGTCATCATGTGCTTTATGCATTTCGCTGACAATAAAACCTGTCATCCAAGAGGCCACCCTGCTTATGACCGGCTCCACAAAATTCGGCCCCTCATAGACCATTTGTCATCCAGATTTGCAGATGCGTATACCCCCAATCAGAACATCTGCATAGACGAGTCCCTAGTACATTTTACCGGGCGCCTTGGCATCAAACAGTACATCCCCAGCAAGCGTGCCCGGTATGGGGTCAAACTGTATAACCTCTGTGAAAGGGCCACAGGCTAAACATATTGTTTTAGGGTCTATGAGGGAAAAGACTCAAAACTGGAGCCGGTCGGATGTCCTGACTACCTGGGGAGCAGTGGCAAGATTGTCTGGGTGTCATCCTTACTCAACAAGGGGTACCACTTATACGTGGACAATTTTTACTCAAGCGTGGCCCTCTTTCGGCACTTACATCTAGTCGGAATTCAATGCTGTGGCACCGCACGACCTAGTCGCCGGGGCTTCCCCCAATGGCTGGTTAATACCCGACTTGCACGAGGGAAGAGGGCTGCCTTGTGTGACCAAGAACTGCTCGCGGTAAAGTGGAGGGACAAGAGGGACGTTTACCTTCTGTCCACCATTCACGCAGACATGGCAGTACAAATTGAAAGGGCAACTAGAGTCATTGAGAAACCTCTCTCTGTCCACGACTATAACCTTCACATGGGAGGGGTGGACTTCAATGACCAGATGTTGGCTCCCTATTTAGTGTCCCGCCGCACCAGACGCTGGTATAAGAAGGTGTCTGCATATTTAATTCAATTGGCTGTATATAATAGTTTTGTTCTCTACAGTAAGGCTGGGAGAACAGGATCCTTCCTAAAATTCCAGGAAGAGATCATTTCGGAAATCCTGTATCCAGGAGGGTCCGTGTCCCAAGTCCCTGATGTAGTGAGCCGGCTACATGGCAGACACTTCCCGAGTGTCTATCCTGGTACCCCAACTCAACGTTCCCCAAGAAAAAGATGTCGTGTCTGTAGCAGGGGTGGAATAAGGCGTAACACCACCTTTTTTTGTCCTGACTGTCCTGACCAGCCTGCCCTATGCATAGGGGAGTGTTTCCGCAAGTACCACACACAGGTACACTATTAGTGTAGGGATGCGTGACACAGGACAGGCACACAGGGGTCTTAGGGCCCTTTCACACAGAGCTGCCACAAACCTCTCCTTTCACCTGGGACAAAGTGCATCATGTACTTCGCCACATCTCTGTATGCGCTTTGCACATTGTCCCATGGGGAAGGAGAGGTTTATCCTCTAAAGGTAAAAAAAAAAAAAAATCACAGGTAAGCAAAAAAGTTAATGTTCTGTTTCAAAAGTTCAAAAAAGTTTATAAAAGTTAATGTTCTGTTCAAATGTTATTTAAAGTTAATGTTAATAAATTTATTGCGTTGCGGCCTGTTTTTTTTTTTGCTTTTGTTTTTTTACCTTCTAGGACCACTCCAGATGTTCTGAAACTACAACTCCCAGAGTGCTCCATTCACTTCTATGGGAGTTGTGAGAACAGCCGAGCATGTTTGCATGCTGGGAGTTGTAGTTTCACAGCAGCTGGAGTGCCGAAGGTTGCTGATCCCTGTTCTAGGTGGACCAAGCGTTGAACCAGCTGCAGCACTGATGTGCATTCTGACAGAAGCATTGCGCTGCTGTCAGATTACACAAAAGTCAGTGTATGCGGCGCTGCAAGACGAGATTTCTCCTCTGCAGTAAAAAAGATACGTTTGCCGAGGCTTATGATCTGAGGGGCGGTGTTCATATGCTTTGGCAAACACTTTGTATAAAAATTAAAAAAATTAAAAATTCCGGCAATGATTTATTCATCCACATCGATTGATGTGAATGGAGAAATCGGGTTTGCCAGGGCATACAAGCTGAGTGGGTTTGGATGTTGGGCGGAGCTCCTATGTCCTGGCAGACGCCTTTCCCCTCTTTTTTTTTTGCACATTTTTTGGCAGAGATTTTTTCATCCACATTGATCGATGCGAATGAAGAAATCTGTGCCGTTCATTTTTCTTTCAGCCCAGAGGCTGAACGAAAAAAAAAATCTCATTACCCGTATGCTCAATATAAGGAGAATAGCAGAAACTCCTAATGCTGGCCATACATGTAATGATTGTGGAGACCCTCAAATGCCAGGGCAGTATAAATACCCCACAAGTGACCCCATTTTGGAAAGAAGACACCCCAAGGTATTCAATGAGGGGCATGGCGAGTTCCTAGAATATTATTTTTTTTTTTGGCACAAGTTAGTGGAAAATGATTTTTTTTTTCTTTTTTTCTTAGAAAGTCTCATATTCCACTAACTTGTGACAAAAAAATAAAATTCTACATGAACTCGCCATGCCCCTCACGAAATACCTTGGGGTGTCTTCTTTCCAAAATGGGGTCACTTATGGGGTATTTATACATTTTAGGGGCCCTTAAGCGTGAGAAGTAGTTTGGAATCCAAATGCCTAAAAAATGCCCTGTGAAATCCTAAAGGTGCTCTTTAGAATTTGGGCCCCTTTGTGCACCTAGGCTGCAAAAAAGTGTCACACATGTGGTATTGCCGTACTCAGAAGAAGTAGGGCAATGTGTTTTGGGGTGTATTTTTACATATACCCATGCTGGGTGAGAGAAATATCTCTGTAAAAGTCAACTTTTCCCATTTTTTTATACAAAGTTGTCATTTTAGAGAGATATTTAAATGTGTAAAAAGACACCCCAAAACACATTGCCGAACTTCTCCTGAGTACAGCGATACCACATGTGTGACACTTTTTTGCAGCCTAGGTGCGCAAACGGGCCCAAATTCTAAAGAGCACCTTTAGGATTTCACAGGGCATTTTTTACGCATTTGGATTCCAAATTACTTCTCATGCTTTAGGTCCCCTAAAATGCCAGGGCAGTATAAATACCCCACAAGTGACCCCAACTTCTCCTGAGTACGGCGATACCACATGTGTGACACTTTTTTGCAGCCTAGGTGCGCAAAAGGGCCAAAATTCTAAAGAACACCTTTAGGATTTCACAGGGCATTATTTACGCATTTGGTTTCCAAATTACTTCTCACGCTTTAGGTCCCCTAAAATGCCAGGGCAGTATAAATACCCCACAAGTGACCCCATTTTGGAAAGATGACACCCCAAGGTATTCCGTGAGGGGCATGGCGAGTTCCTATAATATTTCTTTTTTGGCACAAGTTAGCGGAAAATGATTTATTTTTATTTTTTTCTTACAAAGTCTCATATTCCACTAACTTGTGACAAAAATTTTTTTTTTACATGAACTCGCCATGCCCCTCACGAAATACCTTGGGGTGTCTTCTTTCCAAAATGGGGTCACTTGTGGGGTATTTATACTGCCCTGGCATTTTAGGGGACCTAAAGCGTGAGAAGTAGTTTGGAATCCAAATGCCTAAAAAATGCCCTGTGAAATCCTAAAGGTGTTCTTTAAAATTTGGGCCCCTTTGCGCACCTAGGCTGCAAAAAAGTGTCACACATGTGGTATCGCCGCACTCAGAAGAAGTAGGGCAAGGAGAGGTTTGTGGCAGCTCTGTGTGAAAGGGCCCTAAGACCCCTGTGTGCCTGTCCTGTGTCACGCAATCCCTATACTAATAGTGTACCTGTGTGTGGTACTTCCGGAAACACTCCCCTAAGCATAGGGCAGGGTGGTCAGGGCAGTCAGGACAGAAATAGCGGGTGTCACACCTTATTCCACTCCTGCTACAGACACAACATTTTTTTCGGGGTGGCGCTTGGTTTGAGGTACCAGCAACGACATTGGGGAAATGTCGCTCGTGTAGACGGGTCACTACACTGGTGGTTGGGGCCACGGAACCTCCTGGATACAGGAGGTTCTCGATGATCTCTTCCTGAAATTTGAGGAAGGATCTTGTTCTCCCAGCCTTACTACTGTACATAGCCAATTTAATTAGGTATACAGACACCCTCTTATACCAGTGTCTGGTCCTGCGGGAAAGTAAATAAGGAGCCAACATCTGGTCATTGAAGTCCACCCCTCCCATGAGCGAATTATAATTGTGGACACAGAGGGGCTTTTCAATGACTCCAGTTGCTCGTTCAATTTCGATTATCGTGTCTGCGTGAATGGAGGAGAGCATGTAAACGTCACGCTTGTCTCTCCATTTCACCGCGAGCAGTTCTTCGTTACACAAGGCAGCCCTCTCCCCCCTTGCAAGACGGGTGGTAACGAGCCGTTGGCGGAAGCCCCGGCGACTAGGTCACGCGGTGCCACAGCAGCCAATCTGTTCTAGAAACAAATGCCTGAAGAGGGGCACACTTGTGTACAAATTGTCCACATAAAGATGGTACCCCTTGCCAAATAAGGGTGACACCAAGTCCCAGACTGTCTTCCCACTTCTCCCCAGGTAGTCAGGGCAACCGACCGGCTCTAGGGTCTTATCTTTACCCTCATAGACTCGAAATTTGTGCGTATAGCTTGTGGCCCTTTCACAGAGCTTATACAATTTGACCTCATACCGGGCGCGCTTGCTTGGGATGTATTGTTTGAAGCCAAGGCGCCCGGTAAAATGTATCAGGGACTCGTCTATGCAGATGTTTTGCTCAGGGGTATACAAATCTGAAAATTTGGTGTTAAAGTGGTCTATGAGGGGCCGAATTTTGTGGAGCCGGTCAAAAGCTGGGTGGCCTCTGGGACGAGAGGTGCTGTTGTCACTAAAGTGCGGGAAACGCAGGATGGTCTCAAATCGTGTCCTGGACATGGCAGCAGAGAACATGGGAATGTGATGAATTGGGTTCGTGGACCAATATGACCGCAATTCATGCTTTTTTGCCAGGCCCATGTTGAGGAGAAGGCCCAGAAAAGTTTTAAATTCGGAAACTTGGACGGGTTTCCACCGGAAAGACTGGGCATAAAAGCTTCCCGGGTTGGCGGCTATAAATTGAGTGGCATACCGATTTGTTTCTGCCACGACTAAGTCCAAGAGCTCCGCAGTCAAGAACAGCTAAAAAAAAAACATTGCTGATCCGATCTGAGCTGTCTCAACCCGAACTCCAGACTGGGCGGTGAAAGGGGGAACTACTGGTGCAGCTGAAGTTGGGGGCTGCCAATCAGGGTTTGCCAGCACCTCAGGGACTCTAGGGGCTGGCAAGGGCCTGTCTGTGCGGTGGCTGCGACGGGGGAACTAATGCACGTGCCACCGTACCAGCTTCGACTGCCCTTCTGGTGCTCGCCACTTCACCATGTTGTACGGCAGTGCTGGTACTAGGTCCAGGATGGGCTGCGCTGCTGGTGTATGCCTCACCACGTAATCCGCCAGCGCCAGCCCCACTCTGCTGCCCTTGAAGCGGATCCTGCGCAACCTGTGGTCTAGCAACACGGGGCCGGGTACGCCTGGTGGTATCAGGGACCTCAACCTCATCGTCTGAACTTTGGGTCAGTCAAAACTGATTTTTTTATCGCCGCAGCGCTTGTGAAGTGATTGTACAGTGATAAAAAAAATTATACATTTTTGTCACTGCGGCGGGGCGGGCGTGGATGAACGCACATGTGGGCGACCGATCAGGCCTGATCGGGCAAACACTGCGTTTTGGGTGGAGGGCGAGCTAAGGTGACACTAATACTATTATAGATCTGACTGTGATCAGTTCTGATCACTTACAGATACTATAAAAGTACCAATGCTGATTAGCGATACGCTAATCAGCGAATCAGTGACTGCGGTGCGGTGGACTGGGCGCTAACCGACGCTAACTACCTACCAAAGGGGCCTAAACTAACCTAAAACCTAACAGTCAATACTGGTGGGAAAAAAAAGTGACAGTTTACACTGATCACTTTTTTCCCTTTCACTAGTGATTGACAGGGGTGATCAAGGGGTTAATTGGGGGTGATGGGGGGGTGATCTGGGGCTAAATGTGTTATGTTTTGTGTACTTACAGTGATGTGTGCTCTCTGCTGGAACCAACCAACGAAAAGGAACCAGCAGAGAGCACAGAAGCCATTTAACACATTTAAAAGTCTCACTGGGCATGCGCCGAGCCCAGTGATGTGACCTGAGCGCTGTTGCCCTCAGGAGGTTGATGATCGCGCAGGCGCAGGCCGCTGGCAGTACTGCGCCTGCGCGAGTTTTCTGGCCGCAGACAGGAAGAAGGACGGGGCATTTCTATAAGGTAGACTATGACGTGGGGAGGGGGCGGAACCGGGCTGTGGGAGGTTATTTGATGATCAGGAGGCGTTCTTGGGCACTGCAGGGGGGCGTCACTGGGCACCGGAGAGTGAAAAAAACGCCCCTCTGGGCACCTTGGACCCTAATTAGCATAACAGAAAAAGCGCTTTTATATCAAAACTACAAAACGAAATAAAGTAAAAAGAAGACTGCTGGAAATAAGGTACTTTAGTCAACATAGCGATGGTGCCAGCTTAAAATGGTAAAAGCAGGTGACAGAATCCCTTTAAGTGGTTAAAGGGGTTGGCCACTCTTTAAATGCTCTCCACTACAGTGTGGCAGGCAGGGAAAAAATGAAGTTCCTAATATACTTCATTAAACACACCTATCTGCTTCTCTTTCAGTTATAAGCCACTCCCCCTTAGTCCAGCTCTACCTTGCAGCTGAGTTCGTCCATGGCTGCATGCGACATGGAGGAGCTTGAGAGGAAGCTCGTCCATGCGCATGTGCAGTCTGCTCCTGTCAGTGGTCGGCTCCCTGCTGCCTGCTCCAACTGTGACAGGAATCAGCTGCTTGTTCCCTCTCTACAAACAGCTGATTCCTGTCACAAGCTGGCTGTAATAAAAGCTACTTAGTCAATCCCCATCCCCCCTGCACTATCACCACACAGCCGACTTGCTAAGTCGCACCCACCGGTTCCGTTAGGCCACGCCCCTGCAACTAACAGGGAACGCAGGACATCTAGCCAGGAACTATGATTTTGTGTGTGTGTGTGTGTGTATATATATATATATATATATACCTTTACCTTGGAGTGCTGCCTGCTTTTTGGATTATATATATATATATATATATATAGGCTTGAGAAAGGCTCATGTAAGAGCCGAAACGTCGCTTTTGCCACCACATGGGTGAATAAAACTTACACTGTTTTACTGAAGAACCGTTTGGAGTGCAGTCCGATTTTCTTGCTGTCTATAAGTGGGTAAGCATCAGTTACCATACTTGGACTTTGCACCCGTTTTTCCTTTTTTGCTATACTAACAATTCCGGTGGTGCTGCCGATAGTTTTTTTCATTATATATATATATATATATATATATATATATATATATATATATATATATATAACATCGTGTCTACATGGGTGAATAATCTTTTTCTATTTTCATCTAATGAGTGCTGTTGTTTTGCTTTATAGATATATATATATATATATATATACACATACATATTTATTTATACACAAAATATAACACACGTGTTTAATATATTTATATGTGTATATACATTGCGGTCCGCAATGCATGGGCACTGACCGTATGTGTGTATATATATATGTATATATGTGTGTATGTATCTATGTGTATGTATTTATGTCTAAGGGTCCATTCCCACATCAGTGTGTGTTTTGCGGATCCACAAAACACGGACAGCGGCAATGTGCGTTCCGCATTTTGCGGACCGCACATTGCCGGCACTAAGAATATGCCTATTCTTGTCCGCTATTGCGGACAAGAATAGGACATGTTCTATTTTTTTCAGGATCGGAATTGCGGACCTGGAAGTGCGGGTCCGCAATTTCGGATCGGGGCCGCACATCGTGCAGCCCCATAGAAATGTATGGGTCCGCAATTCCGTTCCGCAAAATGCAGAATGGAATTGCTGATGTGTGAATGGAGCCTAAGTATGTGTATATATATATATATATATATATATATGAATATACATACACATATGTATATATACATATTAATATACATATATTTACACATATGTGTATGTATGTGTGTGTGTGTATACATTGCAATGCATGGGCGCCGACAGTGTGTCCACTGTCTGCAGACATGAACCCATTCATTTAAATGGGGTCTGCAATCTGCATCCGACAGTACTTTTTCGCAGTGCGGAGGCATGGATAGAAAACCCATGGATGCACTCCATAAGTTTCCGATCTGTGCTTACATTCCAGACCACACCGTATCTTTCGGATTTCAGACCCATCACTTGATACGGTGGCACACGGCTGGAGCCTGTATATTGCAGACCCCCTGTTCGCTGGCCACAATACAGGCACAGGCAGGCTATGGTCATGTGCATGAGGCCTAAAGCCATACCTCCTTCCAGTATCCGGCAGGACAGTCCCGGATTTCAGTGGCGGTCCTGGTACGGGGGAGGTATGTCGAAAATGGATCAGTTTTGCCCTATTGTATTCTGAATGGAAAAGGATCCACTCAGAATGCATCAGTTTGCCTCCGATCAGTCACCATCCCGCTTTGGAGGCGGACACCAAAACGCTGTCCGCCTGATGAAACTGAGCCAAACGGATCCGTCCTGGCACACAATGTAAGTCAATTGGGACCGATCCATTTTCTCTGGCACAATAGAAAACTGATCCGTCCCCCATTCACTTTCAATGGTGTTCAAGATGGATCCGTTATGGTTATAGAAGACCTAATACAAATGGATCCGTTTATGACGGATGCATGCAGTTATATTATGGTAACAGAACCGGTTTTGCAGATCCATGACGGATCCGCAAAAAACACAAGTGTGAAAGTAGCCTTGGGCACGTAGTGTCCCTCTTCCTTCTATTCTAAAGTTGGGAGGTATGCTAAAGCACTGATGAAATGACACCTAATGTGCTGTTGTCACTATGGCATCACAAGTAGGCAGAGATGTCATGTGAACGCTCCCCTGGAGACGCTTTGCTGTGATGCATGCTGGGATTTTTACTTTCACTTTGCAGCTGCTCCGCCCACACAGCCTCTCATTAATGGGAGCATGTTATGCCGAATGCAGTAGAAAAATGATATATATACAGTATATCTGTCATGATACAAATTCCTCTTGGCTTTAGTTATTGTCTGGGGCACTTTATTGTTTTTTATACTTATGGTGGCCAACCCCTTTAAGTGTTTCATTAAGTTTATTACTTGGGCTCATTTAAAATTCCGCCGGTCCTACCAGTCCACAGGGGGTGGTTAACCCCATCTGTGCTGCTGGTAGGACGTAAGAGAATATTATTTTTTTTCTATTCTGTTATTTTAAGTCATTTCATTATCCACATTTATTTGCAGGGCAATTGTCCTGCTCTTACTCCTATTTTGCAGCCCTCTAGCCATTTTAGTGCACCAAAGTCCAGGTCCCCACTGACTTCAATGGGGTTCGGGTTTAAGTTCGGGTCCCAAACCTAAACTTTGATCTTAAGTTTGGCCGAACCCGAACATCCACGGGTCCGCTCATCCCTAGTCAGGATCCATCAACTGAATCGGCACAGATGTTGCCTATGCATCGGGAACCACATATTGCAGTTCCCAATGCACGCAACGGCCGTGTGCATGAGGCCTTAGAGTGTTAGGTTTTAACCCAAACTGGAAATCTTCCTGTAAAAATTGTAAGGCTTCAGAAAGGAATCCATACCTGTTTCTTATCACACCAGACCTTGACATTTTTCCACATTCTACCATACGCTTTATTAGTAGCCGGCATTCAAACACTGCAGCAAGATCTAGCACCTGTGCAGAGCTACACGTCTTCATTGAGATCTACACCAAAATGGCTACCAAGATGGAGACACTGCCTGAAGGTAATAACTGTGCTTGTAACAGCCAAACCAGCACTTCTCGCAGGGACACATCCTAGACAGAAGGAAAACACTGGTCTGCCTAGTGCGTGTGCGCTCCTCTATAGGGGAAGTTAATTAGGCTGATTTACTAATGATTTGTCTTCTGCCCTAGATGGGAGGAGCGAGACATTAACCCTTTGTGTGTGCTGCCTGAAGGATGATAAGAAAAGAATAGAAAGATTCCCCCAATCTATCTATTCTTTTCTTATCATCCATTCATTATTTGAGATAGATTAGATCTTTTTCTATCACGGTCACTCACTACACATCCCTTGCTATTAAGTCATTTCAGGGTATTGTCTGAGGTCATGAAAGTAGCAGCTATTGGAAGAAGCTAGTACAGTATACTCCCAGTACCTTAATAAAGAGCTGCTTGGCATTACCCGGGCAGACAAGTGTTTGTACCGACAAGTCCAGTGAAAAGACTTTCTCTCACCTCCAGTCAGTCACTGAAGGTGAGAGAAGCTCTCTGGGCCCGTAAGCTCACCTTAAGGCTCCATTCACACATCCGCAATTCCATTCCGCAATTTGCGGAACGGAATTGTGGACCCATACATTTCTATGGGGCCGCCCGACGTGCGGCCCCGATCAGGGATTGCGGACCCGCACTTCCGAATCCGCAATTCCGATCTTAAAAAAAGTAGAACGTGTCCTATTCTCTTAGTGCCGGCAATGTGCGGTCCGCAAAATGCGGAACGCACATTGCCGCTGTTTGTGTTTTGCGGATCCGCAAAACACACACGGATGTGTGAATGGACCCTTAACCACCTCCGGACCGCTGTACGCACAGACGCGTCCTGGAGGTGGTTGATTGATTCCGAGTGGACGCGCCGGCGCGTCCTCTCGCGAGACGCGAGATTTCCTGTGAACGCGCGCACACAGGAACGGAAGGTAAGAAAGTGGATCTCCAGCCTGCCAGCGGCGATCGTTCGCTGGCAGGCTGGAGATGTGATTTTTTTAACCCCTAACAGGTATATTAGACGCTGTTTTGATAACAGCGTCTAATATACCTGCTACCTGGTCCTCTGGTGGTCCCCTTTGTTTGGATCGACCACTAGAGGACACAGGTAGCTCAGTAATATGTTGCACCAAGCACCACACTACACTACACCCCCCCCCCGTCACTTATTAACCCCTTATTCACCCTTGATCACCCCTGATCACCCCATATAGACTCCCTGATCACCCCCCTGTCATTGATTACCCCCCTGTCATTGATCACACCCCTGTAAAGCTCCATTCAGACGTCCGCATGATTTTTACGGATCCACTGATAGATGGATCGGATCCGCAAAACGCACACGGACGTCTGAATGGAGCCTTACAGGGGCATGATCAATGACTGTGGTGATCACCCCATATAGACTCCCTGATCACCCCCCTGTCATTGATCACACCCCTGTAAAGCTCCATTCAGACGTCCGCATGATTTTTACGGATCCACTGATAGATGGATCGGATCCGCAAAACGCATACGGACGTCTGAATGGAGCCTTACAGGGGCGTGATCAATGACTGTGGTGATCACCCCATATAGACTCCCTGATCACCCCCCTGTCATTGATTACCCCCCTGTCATTGATCACCCCCCTGTAAAGCTCCTTTCAGATGTCCGCATGATTTTTACGGATCCACTGATAGATGGATCGGATCCGCAAAACGCACACGGATGTCTGAATGGAGCCTTACAGGGGCATGATCAATGACTGTGGTGATCACCCCATATAGACTCCCTGATCACCCCCCTGTCATTGATTACCCCCCTGTCATTGATCACACCCCTGTAAAGCTCCATTCAGACGTCCGCATGATTTTTACGGATCCACTGATAGATGGATCGGATCCGCAAAACGCATACGGACGTCTGAATGGAGCCTTACAGGGGGGTGATCAATGACTGTGGTGATCACCCCATATAGACTCCCTGATCACCCCCCTGTCATTGATCACCCCCCCTGTCATTGATCACCCCCCCTGTCATTGATTACCCCCCTGTCATTGATCACACCCCTGTAAAGCTCCATTCAGACGTCCGCATGATTTTTAAGGATCCACTGATAGATGGATCGGATCCGCAAAACGCACACGGACGTCTGAATGGAGCCTTACAGGGGCGTGATCAATGACTGTGGTGATCACCCCATATAGACTCCCTGATCACCCCCCTGTCATTGATCACCCCTCTGTAAGGCTCCATTCAGACACTTTTTTGGCCCAAGTTAGCGGAAATTATTATTTTTTTCTTACAAAGTCTCATATTCCACTGACTTGTGTCAAAAAATAAAATCTCACATGAAGTCACCATACCCCTCACGGAATCCAAATGCGTAAAATTTTTTAGACATTTATATTCCAGACTTCTTCTAACGCTTTAGGGCCCCTAGAATGCCAGGGCAGTATAAATACCCCACATGTGACCCCATTTCGGAAAGAAGACACCCCCAGGTATTCCGTGAGGGGCATATTGAGTCCATGAAAGATTGAAATTTTTGTCCCAAGTTAGCGGAAAGGGAGACTTTTGTGAGAAAAAAATAAATAAAATCAATTTCCGCTAACTTGTGCCAAAAAAAAAAAATTTCTATGAACTCGCCATGCCCCTCATTGAATACCTTGGGGTGTCTTATTTCCAAAATGGGGTCACATGTGGGGTATTTATGCTGCCCTGGCATTCTAGGGGCCCTAAAGCGTGAGAAGAAGTCTGGGATCCAAATGTCTAAAAATGCCCCTATAAAAGGAATGTGGGCCCCTTTGCGCATTTAGGCTGCAAAAAAGTGTCACATATGTGGTATCGCCGTACTCAGGAGAAGTTGGGGAATGTGTTTTGGGGTGTCATTTTACATATACCCATGCTGGGTGAGAGAAATATCTTGGCCAAATGCCAACTTTGTATAAAAAAATGGGAAAAGTTGTCTTTTGCCAAGATATTTCTCTCACCCAGCATGGGTATATGTAAAATGACACCCCAAAACACATTCCCCAACTTCTCCCGAGTACGGCGATACCACATGTGTGGCACTTTTTTGCAGCCTAGGTGGGCAAAGGGGCCCACATTCCAAAGAGCACCTTTCGGATTTCACAGGTCATTTACCTACTTACCACACATTTGGGCCCCTGGAAAATGCCAGGGCAGTATAACTACCCCACAAGTGACCCCATTTTGGAAAGAAGACACCCCAAGGTATTCCGTGAGGGGCATGGCGAGTTCCTAGAATTTTTTGTCACAAGTTAGTGGAAAATGATGATTTTTTTATTTTTATTTTTTTCCTTACAAAGTCTCATATTCCACTAACTTGTGACAAAAAATAAAAACTTCCATGAACTCACTATGCCCATCAGCGAATACCTTGGGGTGTCTTCTTTCCAAAATGGGGTCACTTGTGGGGTAGTTATACTGCCCTGGCATTCTAGGGGCCCAAATGTGTGGTAAGGAGTTTGAAATCAAATTCTGTAAAAAATGACCTGTGAAATCCGAAAGGTGCTCTTTGGAATGTGGGCCCCTTTGCCCACCTAGGCTGCAAAAAAGTGTCACACATCTGGTATCTCCGTATTCAGGAGAAGTTGGGGAATGTGTTTTGGGGTGTCATTTTACATATACCCATGCTGGGTGAGAGAAATATCTTGGCCAAATGCCAACTTTGTATAAAAAAATGGGAAAAGTTGTCTTTTGCCAAGATATTTCTCTCACCCAGCAAGGGTATATGTAAAATGACACCCCAAAACACATTCCCCAACTTCTCCCGAGTACGGCGATACCACATGTGTGGCACTTTTTTGCAGCCTAGGTGGGCAAAGGGGCCCACATTCCAAAGAGCACCTTTCGGATTTCACAGGTCATTTACCTACTTACCACACATTTGGGCCCCTAGAATGCCAGGGCAGTATAACTACCCCACAAGTGACCCCATTTTGGAAAGAAGACACCCCAAGGTATTCCGTGAGGGGCATGGCGAGTTCCTAGAATTTTTTATTTTTTGTCACAAGTTAGTGGAAAATGATGATTTTTTTTTTTTTTCATACAAAGTCTCATATTCCACTAACTTGTGACAAAAAATAAAAACTTCCATGAACTCACTATGCCCATCAGCGAATACCTTGGGGTCTCTTCTTTCCAAAATGGGGTCACTTGTGGGGTAGTTATACTGCCCTGGCATTCTAGGGGCCCAAATGTGTGGTAAGGAGTTTGAAATCAAATTCTGTAAAAAATGACCAGTGAAATCCGAAAGGTGCTCTTTGGAATATGGGCCCCTTTGCCCACCTAGGCTGCAAAAAAGTGTCACACATCTGGTATCTCCGTACTCAGGAGAAGTTGGGGAATGTGTTTTGGGGTGTCATTTTACATATACCCATGCTGGGTGAGAGAAATATCTTGGCAAAAGACAACTTTTCCCATTTTTTTATACAAAGTTGGCATTTGACCAAGATATTTATCTCACCCAGCATGGGTATATGTAAAAAGACACCCCAAAACACATTCCTCAACTTCTCCTGAATACAGAGATACCAGATGTGTGACACTTTTTTGCAGCCTAGGTGGGCAAAGGGGCCCATATTCCAAAGAGCACCTTTCGGATTTCACTGGTCATTTTTTACAGAATTTGATTTCAAACTCCTTACCACACATTTGGGCCCCTAGAATGCCAGGGCAATATAACTACCCCACAAGTGACCCCATTTTGGAAAGAAGAGACCCCAAGGTATTTCGTGATGGGCATAGTGAGTTCATAGAACTTTTTATTTTTTGTCACAAGTTAGTGGAATATGAGACTTTGTAAGAAAAAAATAAAATAAAAAAAAATCATCATTTTCCTCTAACTTGTGACAAAAAATAAAAAGTTCTATGAACTCACTATGCCCATCAGCGAATACCTTAGGGTGTCTACTTTCCGAAATGGGGTCATTTGTGGGGTGTTTGTACTGTCTGGGCATTGTAGAACCTCAGGAAACATGACAGGTGCTCAGAAAGTCAGAGCTGCTTCAAAAAGCGGAAATTCACATTTTTGTACCATAGTTTGTAAACGCTATAACTTTTACCCAAACCATTTTTTTTTTTACCCAAACATTTTTTTTTATCAAAGACATGTAGAACAATAAATTTAGAGCAAAATGTATATATGGATCTCGTTTTTTTTGCAAAATTTTACAACTGAAAGTGAAAAATGTCATTTTTTTGCAAAAAAATCGTTAAATTTCGATTAATAACAAAAAAAGTAAAAATGTCAGCAGCAATGAAATACCACCAAATGAAAGCTCTATTAGTGAGAAGAAAAGGAGGTAAAATTCATTTGGGTGGTAAGTTGCATGACCGAGCAATAAACGGTGAAAGTAGTGTAGTGCAGAAGTGTAAAAAGTGGCCTGGTCTTTCAGGGTGTTTAAGCACTGGGGGCTGAGGTGGTTAAGGGGTTATCCAAGACTATAAAATGCTCCCCCATATGCCAGGCCCCTCACACTGAATATACTTACCCTGCTCCCTGCGCCGCTCCTGGTCCACGCACCGCCGCTGCTGGTGGGGACGGGGAACGAGCATCCCTAGTGTCACCCGCGATGCTAGGGAGGCTCCCCCCGACACCAGATGTTTTCATCCGTGCACGGGGAGAAGCAACAGTGGCGGATAACCCCTTTAAGGTCTCCCCCTATTTTTTTTTCTCTTGCCAGGCACCATTACTGGGAGAAAGGGCATGGCTTAGCAGAGTTGGGGTGTGTCCTAGGATGTCCTCGTTTTTGGGGTTAGGCAAGTGGCCCTAAGTTGATGCAATGCATTCTCCACAGTCCTCTTCTTCCGAAACTGTCTTGAATTGTCAGGTTAGAGAGGAGGGGGAGGACTCACAGCATGGCAGGACCCATAAACTGTCTGCAGTGTCTGGTCTGTGCTGTGTCTCCTTCCTCTTTCTCAGCTGGTTCTCAGCTCAGCTCCTGAGACCCTCACCATGACTGCCATAGTATTCGAGGGGATTGTCTAACATGATCTGCCACGTTAGACTTCCTGCAAGATATCTAATGAATTTAGAAGGATAAAAGGCTACTTTTTAAAACTCCTTTTACAGATTAAGCCCTCATATACACATCAGTGCGTTTTGGCGAGCAATATTCATGTTAAAAAGAGGGGGGGCGATTCAAAGGTTTGCTAAGGGGCCCAACCTTTACTATTTGCATAGCCTTACTTTGCAAAATACGCATGCTATGGAAACTCCATGAAGTGCCGCACCAGTCAAGCTCTCTAACTGTACCTCTCTGGACATGCACCTTTAACTTTTCACCTGGCTATATTTACATAGCCCTTTCCAAAATAGTTTTTCTAAAATATTGCATGTAAGTTTACACTCATTGTTGGAGTGTAGCTCCCTCCTTTTAGATAAAGCACTCCTCGCCCATCTGCCCAGGGCTTCTAAGCAGGGTATAAATATAACTGGTTCCTATACCGCCCTGAACATTGTAGCCTTTGGTTAGGCCCAGGAGAGGCAGTACCCATCTGCAGAAGCCACCTTGATGTTGGTAGATGGGTCCGACATATGTTTGATCAAAAATGTGCGTGAAGAGCTTCCATTTTTCATGTATAGTAGGTATAACTGAAATCCCTCTAATCCCTTTTATTTGCATGTATAAGTGTGCTGCCATAAGTATTTTGTTTGCGATGTACTTACACGAAGTTACCACTAGATGGTGCAATGGGCTTTGTGTTCTTTCTAAATACTAGAACTAAAGGCAGTTCATTTGTCACATAACTGGAAGAAAAAGGCAGACCAAAAAAAAATGAACTCACTCTTAAAGGGGTGTGTACAGTTTTTCAACATACTTTCTGTATGAGCCTTGTTTACTTTCTCAATCTCATCTTGACTATATAGAATTCTGTTAGAGTACACTGCAGAGGAACACAAGCACAAATGGGGTAAAGTCCCCTAGGTACAACCAGACAGAGACAAGTTAATAAGCAGTAATGAGCCAGGGCATTTTATTTCTCTCCTGGTCATGGAGACATCGTTGTATCCTGCCAGCATACTGGGCTGTATACAGAGGGTGTCTCTGTCCCTCGGCTTGAAGGTGCCTCCCTTGATGTTTGATACATTGCATCTTTAGCAGCACATTATTCACTGACATACCAAGCTGTATTGAAGGTGCTGCAGATGTTGCCTATCGTGTTGTTTAATACATTGCACCTCTTGCAGCACATTATTCACCTGTTACACAAACACATCTCCAGTGCTCACACCGGATGTGACAGCGGTATAACTTCCAGGTCAATGATGATGCAGCACTCAGTCTGCAATTTTTGCCCTATGCTTACCTAGAACAAGTAGGGCAAACAGTGCTATTGCATTTACCAGAACTGGGTTTACTCTACTGCTGTATGCTACCTAGTGTTGTGAAGGTGACCATGACTTCCAGTTCAGGGTGATGCCAGCATATTGCACCCTCTACTTACCAAGGTAAGGCAGACAATGTCAGTGCACCTATCACACCAGTGTTATCTGCTGCTATATATCACCTGGTATAGCTGCTATTCTCTGGGAGATCTCGTCTGGTTCCCCTGCGATGCAGAGAAAATCTTAGAGCACCCTGCTAGATCCTATTGGGGCAAAAAGATCTTCAGAGTTCAAGCCCAGCCATAATTCTTCAGATCTTTGACACCAGGCATTTGAGTGTGCAGATGGGGCCCAGACAAGAAAATCTCTCTTCTTTGTATTGGGTCTCCTCAACAATGAGGGAAATCAATGCACGCGAGTTCAGGGAATTCCTTCCAGATACCCTTTTCCAAGAATCCAGTTATGGGCGGACCAGGAACATAAAAGTGGCCCCGTTTTGTCCAGATTGACAGAAGACAGGGCAACACAGAGCCTGCAACACTTTAGTGCAGCACTAAATACCACCGCAACAGAACACATTAGCACAAAATACTGCCTCAGCTCACACAAATACCAGTGCTGCACAAAACACTGCCACCTTTACCACAGTATTCAACTGTATCCTGAGGACAGTTATAGAGTTGAGTTCAAGAGGACACCTGCGGCCATTGACCAGGTGCATAAGTACCTGATGCTCCCAGCATTAATGCTAAGAGAATCAGATTGTTATGCACCCGGCCGCCAGCTGTGAGGAGAGCTAGGGTAGGCCCCCTAAGAAATTTCCCTATAGGGTATATGGCCAGTCCGCCTATGAATAGGTAAGCAAAACTTACCTATTGAATTGCTTGCCGCTCTAGTGCCACCTTTCTGGTTCTCCCAACCACTGTTCATGTTGTTAACATATGAACACTGCAACCACTCACTGGCCTCAACAGCATACTTTTAAAGTGCATCTGTCAGCAGATTTGTACTTATGAAACTGGCGGACATGTTGTATGTGCACTTGGTAGCTGAAGTAATCTGTTGGTCCCAGGTTCATATGTGCCCGCATTGCTGAGAAAAATGGGGTTTTAATATATGCAAATGAACCTCTAGGAGCAAAGGGGGCTTTGCTGTTACACCTAGAGGCTCTGCTCTCTCTGCAACTGTTGCGCCCAGGTACAAATCTGCTGACAGGTGCCCTTTAATCTCCTCCAGGGAATTTTTGGAAGAGGCAGTATTAGAAGTGCCACCATCAGTGAAAGGTTTCTGGTGAAGAGGGAATTTAAAATGAAGACTAGTCCATCAATCATGGTGTTTTTGGAGAAAAGATTTCTGGCCACAATACATTTCACCGATGTCCACCAGGATCACAGCTAGTCCCAACTCAGGAGCTGAAATACCTAGTTTCATCATAAACTCCCATTAACCAACAATAAACTTGTCAGAGAGAAGAGATGCAATCCCTAGGCCCCTTTCATGAGTGCGTTTTCCGCGTAGGTGCAATGCGTGACATGAACGCCATAGCAACTGCACTTAATCCTAAACCATTCATTTCAATGGGTGTTTTTTTTTTTTTCACGCATCAGTTCTGCGTTGCGTGAAAAATGCAGCATGTTCTATATTCTGCGTTTTTCACACAGCCCTGGCCCCATAGAAGTGAAAGGGGCTTCAGTGAAAAATGCATTACATCCGAAAGAAAGTGCAGGTGCAATGTGTTTTTTCACTGATGGTTGCTAAGAGATGTTTGTAAACCTTCAGTTTTTTATCATGAGCGTGAAAAACGCATTGCACTCGCACAGAAAAAAAACTGAACTTAAATGCAATCGCAGACGAAACTGAACTTGCTTGCAAAATGGTGCGAGTTTCACTGAGCACATCCGGAGCCAATCGGTCACGCTCATGTACAGTCCCATTGAAATGAATAGGTCAGGATTCAGTGCTGGTGCTATGCGTTCACGTCACGCATCGCACGGAAAACTCACTCGTGAGATAAATCACCTCTTATTATGCCCAGTGTCTGTTTGGTCATGAAAATGTTGGCTCTCAGAGTTTCTTCAAAAAATGTAATACTTATGGGCCATGGCTGGCCAGAGGTTACTATTTTGGCAACTTTTGGCCAGCCAAGTAACAAGCAGCTACTCTGTTAGAGGCCTAAAGTACAGCCTCTTAATATATTTTGCCCATCTTCTGACAATGTGTTAGGCCTCTTTCACACGGGCGTTGCGGGAACACCTGCGATTTTTCCGCACGAGTGCAAGACATTGTAATGCGTTTTGCACTCGCGTGAGAAAAATTGCGCGTGTTTGGTACCCAAACCCGAACTTCTTCACAGAAGTTCGGGCTTGGGATCGGTGTTCTGTAGACTGTATTATTTTCCCTTATAACATGGTTATAAGGGAAAATAATAGCATTCTGAATACAGAATGCATAGTAAAATAGCACTGGAGGGGTTAAAAAAATTTTTAAACTCACCTTAATCCACTTGCTGGCGCTGCCGGCATCTCGTCTGTCTCCTGTGCTGAGCATTCATTCCAGGACCTTTGATGATGTCACTCCGGTCATCACATGATCCATCACCATGGTAAAAGATCATGTGATGACCAGAGTGACGTCATCAAAGGTCATGTAACTGTACTTAATGCTCACCACAGGTCCTATTCAACAAAGGAGACAGAAGCAGATGCCGGCTACGCGATCAAGTGGACTAAGGTGAGTTAAATTATTATTTTTTTTAACCCCTCCAGCGCTGTTTTACTATGCATTCTGTATTCAGAATGCTATTATTTTCCCTTATAACCATGTTATAAGGGAAAATAATAATGATCGGGTCTCCATCCCGATCGTCTCCTAGCAACCATGCGTGAAAATCGCACCGCATCCGCACTTGCTTGCGATTTTCACGCAACCCCATTCACTTCTATGGGGCCTGCGTTGCGTGAAAAACGTACAAAGAGGAGCATGCTGCGATTTTGACGCAACGCACAAGTGATGTGTGAAAATCACCGCTCATGTGAACAGCCCCATAGAAATGAATGGGTCCGGATTCAGTGCGGGTTCAATGCGTTCACCTCCCGCATGGCATCCGCGCGGAATACTCGCTCGTGTGAAAGGGGCCTTACAGTAGTCTTTCCTAGGCCAACATGACTCACTTGTACTCAAACTGCTTTTAACTTAGGCTACTTTCACACTGGCGTTTCTGGGTCCGCTTGTAAGCTCCGTTTCAGGGGTCCCACACGCGGCCCAAAACGGATCAGTTTAGCCCCTAATGCATTCTGAATGGATGCAGATCGGTTCAGAATGCATCAGTTTGCCTCCATTCCGCTCTGGAGGCGGACACCAAAACGCAGCTTGCAGCGTTTTGATGTTTGCCTGACGATGCGGAGCCAAACGGATCCGTCCTGACTTACAATGTAAGTCAATGGGGACGGATCCGTTTTCACTGTCACAATATGGTGCAATTGATAACGGATCCACCTCCCATTGACTTTCATTGTAAGTCAAAACAGATCAATTTGCATTCATGGTAATGCAAACGGATCCGTTCTGAATGGATACAAGCGTTTGCATTATAGGTGCGGATCCGTCTGTGCAGATACCAGACGGATCCGCACCTAACACAGGTGTGAAAGTAGCCTTACAGTGCCCACTTGTGATTAGCTAAAAGACCAATTGGCTTACTACTAGCACTGGGAAAATCGGCTTCTTTGAGCACAAGTGTGGATTTTTATATTTATTCAACATAAAATGGTTAATCAACTTCCAAACTTTCCGCAGATTATATGCAAGACCCTGCTTTAGCCTTTGTTTTTTCCGTTTGGGTACCACTGAACCACCCACCAGTTATCCATAAGATAGCCTTTACAGTATTTTCCAGTTGCAATGGCTGTCCCAGAACATAAAATGCACTAATGTATTAGGGTACTTTCACACTTGCGGCAGGACGGATCCGACAGGCTGTTCACCATGTTGGATCCGTCCTTCCGCTATTTCGCCGTGCCGCTGCTCCGTCCCCATTGACTATAATTGGGACGGAGGCAGAGCTCCGGCGCAGCACAGCAAAAGCTGCTGGACTAAAAAGTCAGACATGCAGGACTTTAGTCCGGCGACTTTCACCGTGCACCGCCCCCATTATAGTCAACGGGGACGGAGCAGCGGTCCGGCGAAATAGCGGATCCGACATTGTGAACAGCCTGTCGGAACCATCCTGCCGCAAGTGTGAAAGTAGCCTTAGGCTACTTTGACACTAGCGTTTTTTGCTGAACCCCTCAGGGGTTATTAACAGATCCGTTTGTATTATCTTTAACATACCCAAGACGGATCGGTCATTAACTCCATTGAAAATCAATGGGGGATGGATCAGTTTTCCATCATGGCAGAACAGATCTGTCCCCATCGACTTGCATTGGAGAGGGGGGGGGGGGTCATGATGGATGTGTCTTGATCAGTTTCCCAGAACGAAAGGCAAAATAACATGTTGCAGTTTGCTCTCCGGTCTAGGAACGCAACGCATTTTGGAGCATTCCATTCTGTTCAGTTTTGTCCCAAATGAAAAGGGACAAAACTGAAACGCATTTTCCGGTATTGAGCCCCTATGACGGATCTTAGTCCTGAAAACTTAAACGCTAGTGTGAAAGTAGCCTAAAAGGGTCTTTAGCTTAGTTTTTGCACTTCCTGTATGTAAGCCCTGGAGAGCCACTTTCTTAAAATAGACCGTACAGAATGAGTTAACCCCCCATTTTATATAACTATAAACCAGACATCTGGCAGTTCCCATGACATTTTTGAATATTACATGGTGCCTGGGCGTTGTGCCTCACACAGGCATAACACAGATATGCGGGTATTGCTGCGCCAGCATCTGCAGCAAGCTGCTCTGGTACAAATGCTGGCTGTCGGGCAGACCAAAAAAGTTGCATGCAACGGTTTGGCAGCTGGATCTATGCCAGACCTCATTACAGTCAATAGGGATCTGGTGTAGAAATCCCAGTGGGGCAACTAGCTTTTTACAGTCCACACAACTGCATGGTATAGCCTCGTGTGTCTGCTCTGCTGTGGAACTGTCTGTACCTTGCAGCAGTAAATGGTGCCAAATTACCCAGACCACTGCACCTTTGACCGGAACTCACAGCATGGTAATGTGCAAAGCGTCAAGTTCCTGCCTGAACGCAGATTTACTATAATTTTATTTCCAGCATTATACAATTTCATAGCAGGGGTGAAACAACAAGAGAATGTGGAAAAATAAAACACGCAAAAAAATAAATTAAAAAAAAATTACACAACTTGGGTTAAAGCAAGTATCTTTACCCATGTCCCCCACAATACCAAACCCAACATCAACTGTACACAAGAACTCTCAACCCAAACATGGAACCAGTCCTAAATATGAGTGGCTAGTGGGAAACCACTGTAAAACTTAGGACCCTTCATCAGTTTTGACATAGCATAATTGCCCTATTACCCTATAGGGTGGCCCCCACTGATGCCATTGGTGTATCCCCCAAACTGATGAAAGGTCCTCTTTAACATGCAAGACCCTTTTTGTACATGGGTACACTTAGTATTATACTGGCATATCCAACACCGGACCATGCAAAAAATAAAAACTTACGAACCAGGGCCTCACCAAGGACCTTGGTCACTGCAAACCCATAGTATTTCCATTGCAATCTAAATATGAATGTGCTGGTTGCCCAAATGCTACACGCCATAAGAATTCTTGGGGTACATGCACCCTGCAAGGTCTTCTAATTAGCAGCAGTCACTGAATATTCAGCTACGTTATGCTTTTCAGGTATTCAAGTTCTCCAACACCCCCCACTGATACAGACCACACATTTATTTCTCATTAACTTTTAATGGTCTCAAATTTGGTGACAGATTTTGGTCAAGTTGTTTCCACTTAAAAATTACTGTTTTTAAAACACTAATAACTTAAACTGCCACAAACAAAATGGTCCACAGACATTCCTTTCCTTCTGAAGCTTTTACGATGCATTGTAATCATTAACCAGTCTTTTACTATTAAACTGAAATAGCCAATTGAAACAAACAGTTCTGAGACCGATCTTCCACCGCTGGTTAAGACTGAGGTGGCACTGGGTTTTTGGAATATTCATTTGGTTTTCTGGGCCTTCTGAGCAGACTTTGTAACTTTGCCTGCACCAGGTGCCTTCTTCTCAACAGCCTTGATGACTCCAACAGCAACTGTCTGCCTCATATCACGCACAGCAAAGCGTCCTAAAAGGAAAGATAGTGTTAGATGACATTTAACATATAGGGTGTCAAGATCTAATGCAGTTCACAAAACGACAAGTGTACTCACCAAGAGGAGGGTAGTCAGAGAAGCTCTCCACACACATGGGTTTGCCTGGGACCATTTCAACGATGGCGGCATCACCAGACTTCAGGAACTTGGGGTTTTCTTCCAGTTTCTTACCAGAACGACGATCGATCTTCTCCTTCAGCTCTGCAAACTTGCAAGCAATGTGAGCAGTGTGGCAATCCAGCACAGGTGCATACCCAGCACTGATCTGGCCAGGGTGGTTCAGGATAATAACCTAAACAACACAAGGGCGTTAATGGTGAAGTTCAGATACAGATGTACATACCATTAAGACAGTAGAACAAATCAAGTACCTGTGCGGTGAATCCAGCAGCTTCAAGGGGTGGGTCATTCTTGCTGTCACCAGCAACGTTACCACGACGGACATCCTTGACGGAAACGTTCTTTACGTTGAAACCAACGTTGTCACCGGGCAGAGCCTCGGTAAGAGCTTCATGGTGCATTTCCACTGACTTTACTTCAGTTGTCACATTGACCGGGGCAAAAGTAACCACCATGCCGGGTTTCAGGACACCAGTTTCCACACGACCGACGGGTACTGTACCAATACCTAAAAGAAAGAAGATTAATCAGAGTATCCAGTCTGCGTTTAATCATCAAGCTGGCTGGTGTCAGTTTCAAAGTTGAGCCTAGGACGCAATTACTTACCACCAATCTTGTACACATCCTGAAGAGGCAGACGGAGGGCCTTGTCAGTGGGGCGGCTTGGTGGCAGAATGCAGTCTAGAGCTTCAAGCAGGGTAACTCCGCCAGCCTTTCCGCCTTCTTTGCGGGTGACGCTCCATCCCTTGAACCAGGGCATCTAAAGAAGAAGGATCATTAGAAATCTACACTCAGACTACCACATCTCACCTCAGATGACAAAATCCCCTAACTTACGTTAGCACTGGGCTCAAGCATGTTGTCACCGTTCCAGCCAGAAATAGGCACGAAGGCAACAGTATCTGGGTTGTATCCAATCTTTTTGATGTAAGTGCTGACTTCCTTTACAATTTCATCGTATCTCTTCTGGCTGTATGGTGGTTCGGTGGAATCCATCTTGTTGACACCAACAATAAGCTGCTTCACACCCAGGGTGTAGGCCAAGAGGGCATGCTCACGGGTTTGTCCGTTCTTTGAGATACCAGCCTCAAACTCGCCCACGCCGGCAGCAACGATCAAGACAGCACAGTCAGCCTAGAGTAAGATAAGAAACCAAGGAGAATTTTAATATACAAAACTTCTTGCCGCATGCTTGCTGTTGACGAAGATCTCATAAGGCACCCCCCCACCTTCAAAAAAAAAAAAAAAGTCCCACTTTGAGATGCCCCACGAATAACTAGCTGTGCCATTTACCTGAGAAGTACCAGTGATCATGTTCTTGATGAAGTCTCTGTGTCCAGGGGCATCAATAATGGTGACATAGTACTTGCTGGTCTCAAATTTCCATAGGGAGATATCGATGGTAATACCACGCTCACGTTCAGCCTTCAGTTTGTCCAAAACCCAAGCGTACTTGAAGGAGCCCTTGCCCATCTATGGATAGAAGGAGACTGTCAGCTATCTCAGTACCAGACGAGAGACCTGGCACCACATACTGGAATGACAGATTCATACCCTACAACACAGGTGCTAGATTCCTAGGACTTACCACCTGAACTCGAGAAGGTAAGGCAGACCTACCTCTAAACAAATGTGCTAAAGATTACATTTCAGAGTTAAACCAGACATCTTACCTCAGCGGCTTCCTTCTCGAACTTCTCAATGGTACGCTTGTCGATGCCACCGCATTTGTAGATGAGATGTCCAGTTGTTGTGGACTTGCCAGAATCTACGTGTCCAATGACCACGATGTTGATGTGTATCTTTTCCTTTCCCATTTTGAGTGTTAAGATGTTTGGCGATGGACACCTTTAAAAAAATAAAATGTAGTATAAAAATGAATACATCTAAGTAAAAAAATAAAATAAAATCTAAATACAAGTTGATAATTACAATCCATGCAGCAGAATACGTCACACTACGATCTGCAGCATGTGTGCCCATAAAGCACCACACCCACAGGAACATGGACGGAAAACGCAGAACTAATCCTAAAAAAACTGGGTCTGGTAGAGCTGAAGGCGGCGCCCCGCACGCGGCTCCCCGGCTTCTTTGTCTGGTGCGCCGTGACTCATCGTCCTCCATCTTGTGGAAGAGGAAACCCGCTCAGCGGCCGCCATCTTTACATTGTACACGGCACTGAAAGCACGGCGCGGCAATAGTCCGCACGGCAAGTACACCGGCCAGACACAGAGCAGGGCGGCGGGCAAGCCACATGTTAGCTACTAGAATACCGGCACCAGAAACGGATGGAAAACGCACCCGCCTTCACCACCAGTCAGAGCGGCGACTCCCCCACACACAACGGGGATCCGCCAGTAAAAGAACCAGCTCCAAATAGATCCAGAGGTCAGTCGGCAAGCCTCGCACCCAGAGGCCACGCCGCCACTAATATACCGCTCACAGAGAAAAGCCCGAACTAAATACAGTACCGGCAGCCTACACCGGACACCTGTAAACGGTAAGAGCGCCTCCGATACACCGGATGGCTCCGATAGAAAAAGATCCCCAGTGGATTCCAAGTAGGCCGCGGATCCAGCGCGCAGGCCCAGGCGCCGCTCCTCGGTGAGGAAACCGCCCTCCATAACACTTCGCTCTATCAAGCCCGTCAGTAATAACCATCCAAGCGAAGCCACAAGGCCTGATGCACACACCGCGGCCTCAACAGCGTCTCTTCTTACCTTGTAAATTCGCCGCAGACCCGGTGAGGAAGAGATCGAAGTCGGCGGGCGTCACTGTTATATAGCAACCTGGGCGGAGTTTGCCGATGACGTCACGCGGCCCAGAATTCCCGGGTGTTGAGGCGGAGAAGTCTGGTCTCTCCGAGTTGGGGGGGAGGAGGGGAGAGAGTGCTAATGACTGGCGTGTGGAGAACTTTCACGTATTACTAGTGGTAGGAGAGCAAGTTCAGTGAACTGAATCCGTATATCACGTGCACGGCCCGTAGTGTTCCGTAAACAGGGGTGTGCTAAGCTGTGCCCTGTCACCACAGACGCCATTACACGTGTGCTTAGACCAGCCGGGGCTCATGTGATGGCCGCTCTGGTCACACCGCAGCCGCTTCCATTGTGTTAGGCTAGGTGGACTGTTCACGTCAGCGTGTTAGACGGGCATAGTCCACGCTGAGTAACCGGCGCCGAGCCCAGACATGCCTGAGCCGTAGACTGCGCGGGGCCGGCCACGAGCGCGCGCACTTGACCTACCCTGTCTGCCTGTGTCACATGGAAGCTTCTGGCTCATGCTCGGCCCCGGGTGCCGCACTCCTAGTCCTCCCTCACACATATTAGGGCCACCTCACCTGACAAGAATAATGGCTGTACAGCTAGATATTCTCTGTAGCAGGGATACATAACTGTTGCTGTGCTGAGGGCCACAACAAAACATAAAGGGTATAACTATTAGACCTGTGGGGGCCCTGTACCCCCTGCGGTCCCCTCAGGTGCGCTCTCCATCACTTCTGTGGGGTCTCCTCGCTCGCCCGGCTATTATCGGAACTCCCATAGAAGTGAAAGGAGCGTGCGCATGTGTGGTACACCCGCCTTTGCTGTGGGGGCCCCAGCCTGGAGATCGAAGTGGGTCCCAGAGTTGGGACCAGCACCCACCTGACATTTCTGGCATATTTTAGCAAAATGCCACCAGTGTCACAGATGAGACGGCCCCTTTAATCACAGTGCAGATTTTGTCATATCCGGTACATGAGACGTGTTAAACAAAGCCCCTTGTTCTAGCTTAGAAAACCGCACGTCCGCAACGTATCACAGTCGCGGTAAAGATGAGACTTTAACGGACTTCACTCACACGCTGCGGAAAACTTTCGGCCCATAAATTGATCTGTGGATTTGAAACCCGCGTGTGCATGGTGTGTATAATGTCATACGGCATTCTAGGTGCGTGCCTTACATGAGACCGTTTTTAGGGCCCATTTCCCCTTTCTGTCAGAATTATCTCCAGTGTGTTTGTGACATTGGATTTTTTTCCTACGACAAATCATGGGCGCTTAAAACAGTATGTGCAATATCGTGCACCAAAATCATTGTATGGAAACCCAACCTGAAGGTGCCGTATACATCATTGGAAGAACTAGTGCAACGATCAACATCCTCGATGGCCAAGAGTCGACTTCTGACCGGAGCAAATGTCTTTGGCCTGGTTGGAAAATCTTGGTGGTGGTCAGCGAAACTACTTGAGTATGGCTTGATTGGCCAATTCAGACGATCATTTGGCATTTTGCTCAAGGACCAGGGAGTCTGTTTTTTTTTTTTTTTTTAACAAAATTGACTGTGATCCGCTAATTTAGGCTGGCGTGTGGCCGGTGGGATCAGTTACATGGTCCTACGGACTATTGATCAGCGGGAATGCGAGGATATTCCCCCATTGTCTGATAGGTGCGGATCCCACCTCTGGGACCCGCACAGAGAACGGAGCGGGGTGGCTGGATGACCCACCGGGCTCAGGCCGGTGCTCGGCTATTTTCGGCGGCCCCATAGAAATGAATGGAGGGCGGATGCGCATGCGCAGTGTACCCTTACACCACCTTTCACTGATCCGTTCTTGGTGTAGGTGCAGGTCCCAGAGGTGGGACCCGCACCTATCAGACAATGGGGGCATATCCTAGTGATCTGACCCCATATTCTGTGATGGGAATATCCCATTAATATTGATAGCCTGTCCCCACTATAGGCAATCAATATCTGATAGTTTTTTTGTTTTACCTGAAAAAGCTGCAAGCGCTCCAGCATGCTGCGTTTCTGAAAATAAGCCAGAAGGACAAACAACTCCACCTAATAAAAACACCGGTGGCAACAACGCTTGTATGTCCTGTGTTTGATATTTCCCATAGATCTTCAGCTAGTATCTGGAGGTGGTGTTTTTTACCGTCTTTAAGTGATGGCCCATCCTCAGGACAGGTCATCACTAGCTGATTGGTGGAGGGCTGATCTGCACTGACCATCTCTATCCACTACAAAGTTGATGGAGCGGTCTGCTTCTGGCGCCAAAGCTACTGCGAAACAGCTGATGATATATATGCAGCTGAACAGGAAGACTCAGAAACGGGTGTAGTTATAGGGGAAGGGGCTGTTTTGAGGCCCAAACTTAGAAGGAGCTTAAAGATTTTATTGTCAGGGCCCCTTCAACAGTATTAGGGTACTTTCACACTAGCGTTGTTAGAATCCAGCAGGCAGTTTCGGCAAGCCGTATACAAACGGATTGCTTTTTTTTCTCGGATCCGGTGATATACCCAATCCGTATCATCTGGAAGAACGGATCCGGTATTTACATTTTTAAAAAGATCAAAAGCCCGGAGCATGTGCAGACTGGAAAACCGGATTCGGCGATGCAGCAATTTCTGGAACACTTGGTACCAGATCCGACATTAATACATCTCTATGGAAATGAATGCCGGATCCGGCAAGTGCGGTATTGTACCGGGATTTTGGCCGGAAAAAGGAAGGGAACGGAAGACATCCTGATACATTCCCATTAAGAATGCATTAGGACAAAACTGATGCGTTTTTTTTTCCCGGTATTGAGACCCTTTACCGGATTTCAATACCGGAAAAGAAAACCGCTAGTGTGAAAGTATCCTTATAAAATTACATTATATAGAAAGTGAATAATGGAGGGTAGGTGCTCAAAGTCTAAACTGACTCACCCAGTCAGAAAGGATACGGAAAAAAGATAATGATATAGATAGGCACTCTAAATATGGAATCAGCAGGTACAGCGGACTCTGATGCAATGCTAATGGTAAATTATTTATTCAGACTAAAATGTAAACAATATAAATAGTCACAATATAAAAACAGAAAGTAGACAAAAGTAAAAAAAAAAGGGTAGTATGCTTAAAGTCTCACAATCGGAGGCTGGATGTCCAGGTCACAAAATGATGCAGTATAAAATATATAAGATTCCAATACCGTGTCGCATGGGGATGTGCTGAAGGATCCGTGACACTCGGATTAACCACTTCAGCCCCCTTAGCTTAAACACCCTTAATGACCAGGCCACTTTTTACACTTCTGACCTACACTACTTTCACCGTTTATTGCTCGGTCATGCAACTTACCACCCAAATGAATTTTACCTCCTTTTCTTCTCACTAATAGAGCTTTCATTTGGTGGTATTTCATTGCTGCTGACATTTTTCCTTTTTTTGTTATTAATCGAAATTTAATGATTTTTTTGCAAAAAAAAATGACATTTTTCACTTTCAGGTGTAAAATTTAGCAAAAAAAACTACATCCATATATATTTTTCTCTAAATTTATTGTTAAATTATTGATAAAAAAAAAAAATGTTTGGGTAAAAAAAAAATGGTTTGGGTAAAAGTTATAGCGTTTACAAACTATGGTACAAAAATGTGAATTTCCGCTTTTTGAAGCAGCTCTGACTTTCTGAGCACCTGTCATGTTTCCTGAGGTTCTACAATGGCCAGACAGTACAAACACCCCACAAATGACCCTATTTCGGAAAGTAGACACCCTAAGGTATTCGCTGATGGGCATAGTGAGTTCATAGAACTTTTTATTTTTTGTCACAATATAGCGGAAAATGATGATTTTTTTTTTTTTTCTTACAAACTCTCATATTCCACTAACTTGTGACAAAAAATAAAAAACTTCCATGAACTCACTATGCCCATCACGAAATACCTTGGGGTGTCTTCTTTCCAAACTGGGGTCACTTGTGGGGTAGTTATACTGCCCTGGCATTTTAGGGGCCCAAATGCGTGCAAAGTAGTTTGAAATCAAAATCTGTAAAAAATGTCCGGTGAAATCCGAAAGGTGCTCTTTGGAATGTGGGCCCCTTTGCCCACCTAGGCTGCAAAAAAGTGTCACACATGTGGTATCTCCGTATTCAGGAGAAGTTGGGGAATGTGTTTTGGGGTGTCATTTTGAGGAACACTTAAAATGCCATACAGATCGCAGATGTGTGGTAGTTACAATAGATATGCGTAAAGTGCAAGTGCTAAATTACTTTACAGCAATGAGATTAGTCAGTGCCTAACACAGAGTTTAGTACTGTCTATAATATATTACCAAAGGTCAACAGTGGACCCTAGACTGAAAGGACCTGATACTCACAAATAATAACATAAATGAGAAGGCATACTGACCAAGATCTCTACCACAGCACTGACAGTCCGTGCTGTGGTAGAGATCTTGGTCAGTATGCCTTCTCATTTATGTTATTATTTGTGAGTATCAGGTCCTTTCAGTCTAGGGTCCACTGTTGACCTTTGGTAATATATTATAGACAGTACTAAACTCTGTGTTAGGCACTGACTAATCTCATTGCTGTAAAGTAATTTAGCACTTGCACTTTACGCATATCTATTGTAACTACCACACATCTGCGATCTATATGGCATTTTAAGTGTTCTTAAATGTCTGTGTGGCCAGTGGTCACAACTTTATTTTGTACCAATAAAAACATCTGTGATTTTGTATAAAATTTTGTTGCTTGAGTTGTGATTTGGAACCTATAGATCCATATATCTTTTATTGGTTATGTAATGAGTGATTATGGATCACTTACTTGTTTGAAACAGGGAAACAGTGTTGGTTTATGTCATTTTACATATACCCATGCTGGGTGAGAGAAATATCTCGGCAAAATACAACTTTTCCCATTTTTTTATACAAAGTTGGCATTTGACCAAGATATTTCTCTCACCCAGCATGGGTATATGTAAAATGACACCCCAAAACACATTGCCCAACTTCTCCTGAGTACGGCGATACCAGATGTGTGACACTTTTTTGCAGCCTAGATGCGCAAAGAGGCCCACATTCCATTTATGAGGGCATTTTTAGACATTTGGATCCCAGACTTCCTCTCACGCTTTAGGGCCCCTAAAATGCCAGGGCAGTATAAATACCCCACATGTGACCCCATTTTGGAAAGAAGACACCCCAAGGTATTCAATGAGGGGCATGGCGAGTTCATAGAATTTTTTTTTTTTTTTTGGCACAAGTTAGCAGAAATTGATTTTTTATTTATTTTTTTCTCACAAAGTCTCCCTTTCCGCTAACTTGGGACAAAAATTTCAATCTTTCATGGACTCAATATGCCCCTCACGGAATACCTTGGGGTGTCTTCTTTCCGAAATGGGGTCACATGTGGGGTATTTATACTGCCCTGGCATTTTAGGGGCCCTAAAGTGTGAGAAGTCTGGAATATAAATGTCTAAAAAATTTTACGCATTTGGATTCCGTGAGGGGTATGTTGAGTTCATGTGAGATTTTATTTTTTGACACAAGTTAGTGGAATATGAGACTTTGTAAGAAAAAAAAAAAAAAATTCCGCTAACTTGGGCCAAAAAAAATGTCTGAATGGAGCCTTACAGAGGGGTGATCAATGACAGGGGGTGATCAATGACAGGGGGGTGATCAGGGAGTCTATATGGGGTGATAACCCCCCTGTTATTGATCACCCCTCTATAAGGCTCCATTCAGATGTCCGTATGTGTTTTGCGGATCCGATCCATGTATCCATGGATCCGTAAAAAACATACGGACGTTTGAATGGAGCCTTACAGGGGGGTGATCAATGACAGGGGGGTGATCAGGGAGTCTATATGGGGTGATCACCTCCCTATAAGGCTCCATTCAGATGTCCGTATGTGTTTTGCGGATCCGATCCATGTATCCGTGGATCCGTAAAAAACATACGGACGTTTGAATGGAGCCTTACAGGGGGGTGATCAGGGAGTCTATATGGGGTGATCACCCCCCTGTCATTGATCACCCCCCTATAAGGCTCTATTCAGATGTCCCTATGTGTTTTGCGGATCCGATCCATGTATCCGTGGATCCGTAAAAAACATACGGACGTTTGAATGGAGCCTTACAGGGGGGTGATCAATGACAGGGGGGTGATCAGGGAGTCTATATGGGGGTGATCACCCCCCTGTAAGGCTCCATTCAGACGTCCGTATGTGTTTTGCGGATCCGATCCATGTATCAGTGGATCCGTAAAAATCATACGGACGTCTGAATGGAGCCTTACAGGGGGGTGATCAATGACAGGGGGGTGATCAGGGGTTAATAAGTGACAGGGGGGGGGTGTAGTGTAGTGGTGTTTGGTGCTACTTATTACTGAGCTGCCTGTGTCCTCTGGTGGTCGATCCAAGCAAAAGGGACCACCAGAGGACCAGGTAGCAGGTATATTAGACGCTGTTATCAAAACAGCGTCTAATATACCTGTTAGGGGTTAAAAAAAAATCGCATCTCCAGCCTGCCAGCGAACAATCGCCGCTGGCAGGCTGGAGATCCACTCGCTTACCTTCCGATCCTGTGAACGCGCGCGCCTGTGTGCGCGCGTTCACAGGAAATCTCGCGTCTCGCGAGATGACGCACGGATGCGTCCAGGAGGAATGAATCGACCGCCTCCAGGACGCATCCGTGCGTTAGGCGGTCGGGAGGTGGTTAAGGGAGTCAATCAGTTATGCACCAGATGCTGTTCTGGTGGAAGATGCTCAAATGTCCAAGTAAGAGCTCTTTCACATTTGCGTTGTTTTGTTCCGGCATAGAGTTCCGTCGTCGGGGCTCTGTGCCGGAAGAACCCTGATCAGGATTATCCCCATGCATTCTGAATGGAGAGCAATCCGTTCAGGATGTCTTCAGTTCCGGACCGATACGTTTTTTGGCCGGAGAAAATACCGCAGCATGCTGCGCTTTTTGCTCCGGCCAAAAATCCTGAACACTTGCCGGATCCGGAATTAATGCCCATTGAAAGGTATTAATCCGGACTTAAGCTAAACGTCGTTTCGGCGCGTTACCGGATCCGACGTTTAGCTTTTTCTGAATGGTTACCATGGCTCCCAGGACGCTAAAGTCCTGTTTGCCATGTTAAAGTGTAGTGGGGAGCGGGGGAGCAGTATACTTACCGTCCGTGCGGCTCCCGGGGCGCTCCAGAGTGACGTCAGGGCGCCCCACACGCATGGGGGACGTGATCGCATGGACTTTGCCCCAGTCCTCAGCAGTCCATTCACCAAACTTTCTGCAGAAGATCAATCTGTCCCTGATGTTTTTTTTGGAGAGAAGTGGCTTCTTTGCTGCCTTTCTTGACACCAGGCCATCTTCCAAAAGTCTTCGCCTCACTGTGCGTGCAGATGCGCTCACACCTGCCTGCTGCCATTCCTGAGCAAGCTCTGCACTGGTGGCACTCCGATCCCGCATAAGAATCCTCTTTAGGAGACGATCCTGGCGCTTGCTGGACTTTCTTGGACGCCCTGAAGCCTTCTTAACAAGAATTGAACCTCTTTCCTTGAAGTTCTTGATGATCCTATAAATTGTTGATTGAGGTACAATCTTAGTAGCCACAATATCCTTGCCTGTGAAGCCATTTTTATGCAACGCAATGATGGCTGCACGCATTTCTTTGCAGGTCAATTGCAAGCACCAGCCTCCTTTTAACATGTCAAGTCTGCCATTTTAACCCAATCAGCCTGACATAATGATCATCCAGCCTTGTGCTCGTCAACATTCTCACCTGAGTTAACAAGACGATTACTGAAATGATCTCAGCAGGTCCTTTAGGCTAGGTCTACACGACGACATTTGTTGCGCGACAATTTTTATAATGGCAGTCTATGGTGTCGCACTGCAACATGCAACATGCTGCGACTGCGACGCAACAGTCGCAGAAAATCCATCGAGATGGATTTTTCTGCGACTGTTGCGTCGCAGTCGCAGCATGTCGCATGTTGCAGTGCGACACCATAGACTGCCATTATAAAAATTGTTGCGCGACATTGGTGCAACAAAATGTTGCGCGACAAATGTTGCGCCCTATTTGTCGCAGTGGAAAGTTTTTTTTGGGATTAAATTAATTTTCATGGCAAAGAAGGACTATGCAATTCATCTGATCACTCTTCATAACATTCTGGAGTATATGCAAATTGCTATTATAAAAACTTAAGCAGCAACTTTTCCAATTTCCAATATTTATGTAATTCTCAAAACTTTTGGCCACGACTGTACTGTCGTGAAAACTCTGATCTGAAAAAGCTTTTATGCAGACGGATCCGTTCTGAATGGATGCAAGCATTTGCATTATAGGTGCGGATCCGTCTGTGCAGATACCAGACCAGGGCCGGATTAAGAGCATCATGGGCCTGGTGCAGAAGATTTTAATGGGCCTTTTTATAGAAAATTAAAACGCAACGCAGAGCAACTTTTTATAGCACAAATAAAGTGTGAATTTACGCAAAATTACACATGTGAAAATACGCATGCATAAAGTTTGAAGTGTGAACGGGTCTGCGTAATCCCATTCTAGTCTATTGGACTAAAGTTCATGCGTAATTTTGAAGCAGATTTACGCACGGGTTTGCGTGTGAAAAATCTGCTGTGTGAACTTAGCCTAAGTGTACATCTCTGGCCACAGTTTAAATATACAGCCATCTATATAGATGGCTGTATTATGTATAGCCACGCCCCAAGGAGTTAACTAGTGCTGCTGGATATGTCATTCAGGAGCATGAAAAAGCTATTCACGTCTAGCTTTTCCATGCTCCTGAATGGCATATGTGTTTATAAAAGCTAATCTATTATAAGCAGATATGCCATTGAGGAGCTTGGAAAAGATAGGTAGGCAAGAAATAGTCACCTAGCTTTTCCATGCTCCTGAGTGGCAAATCTGCCTATAGGCATATCTGTTTATAATACCTGATCTATTATAAGCAGATATACCACTCAGGAGCATTGAAGAGCTAGGTGACTATTTCTCACTTAGCTTTTCCATGCTCCTGAATGGCATATCTGTTTATAATAGATCAGGCTCAGCTATTATAAAGATATATATGCCTATAAGCAGATATGCAATTCAGGAGCATGGAAAAGCTAGGTGAAAAAAATCATCACCCAGCTTTTCCATGCTCCTGAATGACATGTATAAATTATACAGTATGCAGTATAATAGGTGAGGTGAGCCAATGCTGATTTACTTACCGCCTAGGAGTTGTTTTCTGGGCAGTACACTGAAGGCTGCTGAACGCGACTCACCGCTGGCAGCACCCCTGACTCCACGCAGGAAGAATTTTGAACTTCCAGCGCGCAGCAGCCGTCACGGTCTTTCACTTTACGTCATGGCCTAGGCCCCAGGGGAGCAGTCTGACGTGACGACGCAGCGTGGCGTGCACAGCTGACCTGTCACCTGACCTGATCTGTCAGCTGTCACTGTCCTGGTGAGTTCTGTAAAGGGCCGGCCTGGGAGATTTCTCCTTGCGCGCCGGCCCTGTCATCATCTGACAGTCGGCACGGTTCGGTCCTACTAAAGGTTTGCGGGGCGGCCGCCAGTCAACCTCAGCGAGGCGGCCTATGCGGGCCTAGGGTGGCCACTTGCAGAACCCCAAAAAGGAGGACATCAAACCCTGAAAAGGAGGACATCGTATCGGGGACAGTGGCACACAATAGTTCAATATTACACCATGCAAGATACTACATTATACAGCTGGTATAAGTTATACATCTTCTTGTATATAGTGATATGGACCATGCCGGTATAACCTGGGCATCTCCTGTATATAATTATATATGTACAGCTGGTATAAGTTATACATCTTCTTTAATAATGCCCCCAATGTAGGTCCCCATCTTAAATTATGTCCCTCATAGTGTAGTAATTATTTTTTAATGCCCCATCTTAAATAATGCCCCCATAATGGCCCACCGCTGTTTTTGTTTTGTTGATTTTACAAAAAAAATATATCACATCATCCACTTGCTCGCGCTGCAGCAGTCTCTTCTATCTTCACTGAACAGGATCTGCAAATGTGCGCAATGATGTCCCTGCGCGCTCCCATGTGGTTACGTCACCATGCACATCGCAGGTCCTGCTCAATGAAGAAAGAGACTGCTGCACCGCAAGCAAGTGGATGAGGTGAGTTTTATATATTTTTTTGCTGGGGGACACTATGGGGGCATTATTTAAACAATGGGGGACAATTTTTTTTAACTCCTAATTAATTAAAGTGTACCCGTTTTTAACGGCTGTTAGACGGGTGCACTCCTGTCTATCGTAAAAAAACGGTCCCATTGATTTCAATAGGGTCCGCATGGCCGTGGAAACAGACAAAAATAGGACATGTCCTATTTTTGGACGGACGCTATTCACTGGCCGTTAAAAAGAGTGGCCATGTGAATAGCCCCATACACTTTCATTGGTGCTAAAAATGGCCGTGTGACAGGCGTTACACACGGCCATTAGTCACTGTCACGTGCATGCAGCCTTAGATAGACTCTCAATCAGCACCTGGTTGCTATGCAATAATGCATCATTTGATTCGTTTAGACCCTCAGCATCTTCCTCAGACAAGTAGCTGCTGCGTTAACACCTGGTTGCTATGCAATAATGCATCGTTTAGACCCTCAGCATCTTCCTGAGACAATTACCTGTGTTAAACGCAGCTACTTGTCTCAGGAAGATGCTGAGGGTCTAAACGATGCATTATTGCATAGCAACCAGGTGTTAACGCAGCAGCTACTTGTCTGAGGAAGATGCTGAGGGTCTAAACAAATCAAACGATGCATTATTGCATAGCAACCAGGTGAGCAACCAACCAGGTGCTGATTGAGAATTTGAGAGTCACCACCAGCAGCTCCTCCTGCATTTATATGAATGACACAACCGCAGTACACAAGTGAAGAAGCTCCAACCTGAGGAGCTGTTTGACTGCAGGAGAAGGACAGGAAGGAGTTACTCACAGGACTATAATAAAATTCACCTCCGGGCGGCAGGCGGCTCAACACAAGACTACTGTCTAGACCAGGGGTAGGCAACCTCCGGCACTCCAGGTGTTGTGAAACTACAACTCCCAGCATGCATACTTGCTCTGCTCTTCTAAGAACCTACATAGAAATGAATGGAGCATGCTGGGAATTGTAGTTTCACAACAGCTGGAGTGCCGAAGGTTGCTGATCCCTGGTCTAGACAACATGAGAGGAGGTGGACAGAGACTGGAGTTCCGACAAGCTGCTCTAACCTGTTGTGTGCTTCTGCTGCGTGAGAGTGACTTAGTGGCGCGAAGCAGGCAGCGTGTGATGTCAGTGCGCACTGTCTGTGGGATGTGACCAATTGAAATGTGAGTGCAGGCCGATTTTTTTTTTTGTAAGGTTACTTAAAGTGCCAGTACCTGCCGTTTGCCATTCTGCCAATAACCTCAGAAAAGGAGGACTTCTGGCCGGACGGAGGACCAGGAGTCTAAAAACCGGACGGTCCGGCCACCCTATGCGGGCCTAGCTCCGGTTTGCCTATGCGTGCTGCTGGGCCTATTTTCACGCAGGGGCCTGGAGCTGCAGCTCCATCCGCCCCTACGTTAATCCGGCCCTGTACCAGACGGATCCGCACCGAACGCAAGTGTGAAAGTAGCCTCAGTCAGATAGCACAGCAATAGCAGAGCAGAGATGCTGGGAGCAGGGAGGGAGGAGTGTAATCTGATCCTAGAGTGGAAGCAGGCTTCTGCCAGCCCTGCCCACCCCGGCCTGCAACCAATCAGAGCTGAGGCAAGCACTGAGTCTAAGAATCAAATGAGTCTACAGGTTAAAGGGTTTCTACCACTTAGTTATCACATATTTAGCTGTCAGACACTAGCGATCCGCTAGTGTCTGCTCTACCAAACAATCCTAATATAATAGCCTTTTGTGCAGCCGTTTCGCAAAAAAACGAACTTATATTGATATGCTAATGAGCCTCTAGGTGCTATGGGGGCATCATTAGCACCTAGAGGCTCGGTCTACCTTCACAAAATGTCGCCGCCCAGCGCGTCCCTCCAGCCCGCCCATCTCCTCCGGAATGCGATCCTCCCTGTGAGCCAGTGGATGAATTCTCACGCATGCGCCGTGCGCGTCTGTATTCGGCGCATGCACAGTGAATGTCTGACCGCTTTCTGCACAGACATCTCCACTGCGCCTGTTTCTCGGAGCACTATGACGTCATCGGCGCAGGCGCAGTGGAGATGTCTGAGCAGGGAGCGGTCAGACATTCACTGCGCATGCGCCGAATACAGACGCGCACGGCGAATGCGCGAGAATTCATCCGCTGGCTCACAGGGAGGATCGCATTCCGGAGGAGATGGGCGGGCTGGAGGGACGCGCTGGGCGGCGGCATTTTGTGAAGGTAGACCGAGCCTCTAGGTCAGGCATGCTCAACCTGCGGCCCTCCAGCTGTTGTAAAACTACAACCCCCACAATGCCCTGCTGTAGGCTGATAGCTGTAGGCTGTTCGGGCATGCTGGGAGTTGTAGTTTTGCAACAGCTGGAGGGCCGCAGGTTGAGCATGCCTGCTCTAGGTGCTAGTGATGCCCGCGTAGCACCTAGAGGCTCATTAGCATATCAATATAAGTTCGTTTTTTAGCGAAACGGCTGCACAAAAGGCTATTATATTAGGATTGTTTGGTAGAGCAGACACTAGCGGATCGCTAGGTGACAGAAGCCCTTTAATAAAAACGTTACCTTTATGAGCAATCCTGGACTTATAAAACTGGCAAAAAACAACTTAGTAGCATATGCAAATGAGGGCTCGCAAGTGCCCAGGGGCGGCGTTACCCTCGTAGGTGCCCAGCTAGCTCAGCCTTATTGTCGCTTCCCCCCGCCTATTCTTTCCCTCTGACCGCCCATCTACTTACTTCTTGTTTCGCCGAGATCCCGCGCCTGTTCACTCAGTCCGGCGCATGCGCACTGCGATGCCCATTCCTTGTACGGCATCACAGTAATGCATGTGCCATTAGCCCCTGGGCACTTGCGAGCCCTCATTTGCATATGCTACTAAGGCCTCATGCACACGGCCGTGTTCCGCGGCAACCCAGCCGGGATTCCTGCTGACATCAGGAGCGCACGGCGTCATTGGTTGCTATGACGCTGTGCGCTTCATGCCGCCGCTGCTGTACAGTGATACACTCGTATAAATCATACCAGTGTATCACTGTACAGCAGCGGCGGCATGAAGCGCACAGCGTCATAGCAACCAATGACGCCGTGCGCTCCTGCTGTCAGCAGGAATCCCGGCCGGGTTACCACGGACCGCTCTCGGCCACGGAACACGGCCGTGTGCATGAGGCCTAAGTTGTTTTTTGCCGGTTTTATAAGTCCAGGATTGCTCATAAAGGTAACGTTTTTATTAACTGTAAGGCTGCTAGAAAGCTATGGGAAGGGTTAAAAAGGTGAAACTTTGATGACAGACTCCCTTTAAAAGAATCTAAAGATCCGACTTAGTTATAGACTCATTCGATTCTTTGAGTTAAAAGAGCCGTGAGTCAGGCCTCATGCACACGACCGTTTTTTTTTGCGGTCCGCAAAACGGATTTCCGTTGTTCCGTGATCTGTGACCGTTTTTTCTTCCGTGGGTCTTCCTTGATTTTTGGAGGATCCACGGACATGAAAAGTGAAAAAAAAAACGAAGTCAAGTTTGCATTGAAAATGATAGGAAAAACGGACACGGATCACGGACACGGATGACTATCTTGTGTGCATCCGTGATTTTTCACGGACCCATTGACTTGAATGGGTCCGTGAACCGTTGTCAGTGAAAAAAATAGGACAGGTCATATTTTTTTCACGGACTGGAAAAACGGATCACGGACGCGGAAGCCAAACAGTGCATTTTCCGATTTTTCCACGGACCCATTGAAAGTCAATGGGTCCGCGAAAAAAAACGGAAAACGGAACAACGGCCGCGGATGCACACAACGGTCGTGTGCATGAGGCCTCACTAGAACAGTTTACACTGAGGCTGATGCTTTTGTTGCATGATGAGATTAAGGGACAGACGGGCAGAGAGATAAGAGAAGTGACATGACAGAGTTTAGATTACAGGTTGAATTAACCCTTTAGGATTCAGTAGCTATATAACTAAGGGTGGGTTCACACTAGTTATTTTCCTGTGTGGTGGACTGTGGACTATTTTATTATCAGCCAGTGATACTGTTAACTTAGCACATACAGTTTTCCCTGTCGATTCACTTCACTGTCAGACTGTCACTGTGGGTGACAATGCATTCTGTCCTGAGTCCTGTCCCCTTCCCTTCCTCACTTGATCAGAGCTCAGACCAAGTGCCAAGAGCCAAATCAGCAAGTGAATCGAAGCATCCGCGCATGCGCACCACCTAAGCTCTTCGGTTCACTTGCGTCTCAGCTCAGCAGTCAGTAGACTCAGCGAGTGAACCGAAGATTGATCCAAATAAACCGATTCTTCTGAAAGATCCGAACTTCCCATCTCTACATACAACTAGACAGCATGGGGACGAGCCATGGCGTAACGATCACTCCTCCCCATACTGTGGAGGAGATTGGTGTATGCAATAGCAGCGGTCTCCTTCACTGACGAGCAGGCAATTGCCAGCAAGGAACGCTTTCCCCCTAACGATCACCTGCTACACCGTGCAATGTAATACAGGCTTTACAATGAGGATCTCTGCAGTATGGTTGTCACATGCTGTGGTGGTGGCCTTTTTAATATGCGCATGCGCTTCCCCATAGCAGCAGACGGAGCCTGAGGTGTGGTATGTAGAGTTTTTTTGTACTTATCCATTGAATTTGTTAAATAAAAAAACAAAGACTTGTTACCTGCAAATTAGAAACTCGTTAACATGCAGAGGCTACAATCTCAATGGAAACTGTGTCCCCGTGACTAGATGCAGAGTAGTATTCCAGCCCAGGGCATCAGACTGACATCCGTATGCAGCATACTAGATGGGTCTTCTGTATCTGTGTGCATATATATTCAGCATTTATATAGAGATTATCATGACTCTCATCATTCCCTGTTCCCATTGGGCTCATAATGTAAGCACCCTATAGCACAGGCATGCTCAACCTGCAGCCCTCCAGCTGTTGTAAAACTACAACTCCCACAATGCGCTGCTGTAGGCTGTTCAGGCATGCTGGAAGTTGTAGTTTTGCAACAGCTGGAGGGCCGCAGGTTGAGCATGCCTGCTATAGCAGATACAGTCCACACATACCAGGAAACCAATTAACCTATATCTAAACCAGAGTACCTAGACTCCAGCATGGGGAGAATGACAGGCAGTGGTTCTCCATAGTCAGATTTGAATCCAGGACCTCTGTGCTGTAACAATGCTAACCATTGAGCCACATACACAATGGTAACAATGCTGGTGGGGGAGGGGCCGCAGGGGATAGATTGCTGTGCTGTGTCTGCTTCTTCCCACTTATCCATTTTGACCCCAATGCACAACTTTTGTATACATCAGCCAAGTGCACATATGAGGCTACTCCTTACCGACTCATTGTGCCAGCGGCGGCCTAGCATCAACTGAGGTTGCCCAGCAGTCCTGCATTAATGGTGTAGTATGAGATTTAACCCCTTAAGGACCCAGGCATTTTTCACCTTTAAAGGGGTTATGCAGTTTTTTTAAACTGATGATCTATCCTCTGGATAGATCATCAGCATCTGATCGGCGGGGGTCCGACACCTGGGACCCCCATGATCAGCTGTTTGAGAAGGCAGTGGCGCTGGCAGTAGTGCTGTGGCCTTCTCACTGTTTAACGCAGGCCCAGTGACGTCACGACTAGTATCAAGGGCCTGGGCAGGGCTAAGCTCCATTCAAGTGAACAGAGCTTAGCCCCGTCCAGGTCATTGATACTAGTCGTGACATCCCTGGGCCTGCAGTAAACAGCGAGAAGGCCGCGGCACTACTGCCATCGCCGCTGCCTTCTCAAACAGCCAATCGGCAGGGGTCCCGAGTGTCGGACCCCTGCCGATCAGATGCTGATGATCTATACAAAGGATAGATCATCAGGTTAAAAAAACTGCATAACCCCTTTAAGGACCAGGCCATTTTTAGCAAATCTGACATGTGTCACTTTATGTAGTAATAACTTTGGAACGCTTTTACCTATCCAGGCCATTCTGAGATTGTTTTCTTGTCACATATTGTGCTTCATGACTGGTAAAATTGAATACAAACATTTCATTTTTATTTATAAAAAAAATACAAAATTTACAAAAAATTTGGAAACATTAGCAAATTTCCTGATTTCAATTTCTCCACTTTTATAATAGATAATAATAACTCCAAAAATAGATATTACTTTACATTCCCCATATGTCTACTTCATGTTTGGATCACTTTGTAAATGCCATTTTATTTTTTGGGGACGTTAGAAGGCTTAGGCTACTTTCACACTGGCGTTTCTGGGTCCGTTTGTGAGATCAGTTTCAGGGCTCTCACAAGCAGCCCAAAACGGATCAGTTTAGCCCCAATGCATTCTGAATGGATAAGAATCCTTTCAGAATGCATCAGTTTGGCTGCGTTTAGTCTCCGTTCCGCTTTTGAGGCGGACACCAAAACTCTTTCAATGTAAGTCAAGACGGATCTGTTTTGACTTTTTTTTGAAAGAATAATGCACGAATACAAGCGTTTGCAGATCCATCTGCGGATCTGTCTGTGCAGATACAAGACGGATCCGCACCGAACGCAGGTGTGAAAGTAGCCTTAGAAGTTTAGAAGCAAATCTTTTGGTACTCCGTATGCCTTCCGTTTCCGTATTTCCGTTCAAAGATAGAACATTTCCTATTATTGTTTTCATAACGGACAAGGATAGTACTGTTCTATCAGGGGCCAGCTGTTTCGTTCCCCAAAAAACGGAATGCACACGGACGTCATCTGTATTTTTTGCGGACCGCAAAATACTGAAAAAGCCATACGGTTGTGTGCAAGAGGCCTTAAATGGGTTATGCCATGATTCATGTAAAAAATTAAAATCAGACATCATATAGTACATGACAGTCTCTTTCTACCAATGCTAGAACGAGCACATGGATCCAGAGATCTCCCCATTTATTACTCCACTTTCTCTGCTAGATTTATTCGGGGCTGACAACTCAGAGGGCGTATCCTTTCTGGGTGGGGTGGGGTGCGTTCTTTCTGCTGAAGCTCTTTCCCTGTTAGGGGTCATGCACACGACAGTATGGCTTTTTCAGTGTTTTGCGGTCCGTTTTTTGTTTCCGTTGTGTTTCCGTTTCCTTTCCGTTTTTCCGTTCCGTTTTTCCGTATGCCATATACAGTATACAGTAAAAATTGGTCTGGGCATAACATTTTCAATAGATGGTTCAGCAAAAACGGAACGGATACGGAAGACATACGGATGCATTTCCGTATGTGTTCCGTTTTTTTTTGTGGACCCATTGACTTGAATGGAGCCAAGCACCGTAATTTGCGGACAAGAATAGGAGATGTTCTATCTTTTCACGGTACGGAAATACTGAAATGGAATGCACACGGAGACACTTCAGTATTTTTTGCTGAACCATTGAAATGAATGGTTCAGTATATGTTCCGCATACTGAACTAAAAAAAACGTCCAGTATACTGAACGCAAAATACTGTCGTGTGCATGAGCCCTTAGGTTGAGTTCACACGAGCCTGTCCGGATAAGGTCCGGATGCGTTGCGGCAAACCCGCGCGGGTAGGTACCCAATTGGAGTCAGTTTTGACTGCGATTGCATTCTGTGTTTTGCACGCGCGTGATAAAAAACTGACTGTGGTACCCAGACCCAAACTTCTTAAAAGAAGTTCAGGTTTGGGTTCGGTGTTGTGTAGATGTTATTATTTTCCCTTATAACATGGTTATAAGGGAAAATAATAGCATTCTTTAACCACCTCCGGACCGCCTAACGCAGGATCGCGTTCCGGAGGTGGCAGCGCTGCGCACAGTCACGCATATATGCGTCATCTCACGAGACGCGAGACTTCCTGTGAACGCGCGCACACAGGCGCGCGCGCTCACAGGAACGGAAGGTAAGAGAGTTGATCTCCAGCCTGCCAGCGGCGATCGTTCGCTGGCAGGCTGGAGATGTGTTTTTTTTAACCCCTAACAGGTATATTAGACGCTGTTTTGATAACAGCGTCTAATATACCTGCTACCTGGTCCTCTGGTGGTCCCCTTTGTTTGGATCGACCACCAGAGGACACAGGTAGCTCAGTAAAGTAGCACCACTACACTACACTACCCCCCCCCCCCCCCGTCACTTATTAACCCCTTATTAGCCCCTGATCACCCCATATAGACTCCCTGATCACCCCCCTGTCATTGATTACCCCCCTGTCATTGATCAACCCCCTGTAAAGCTCCATTCAGACGTCCGCATGATTTTTACGGATCCACTGATAGATGGATCGGATCCGCAAAACGCATCCGGACGTCTGAATGAAGCCTTACAGGGGCGTGATCAATGACTGTGGTGATCACCCCATATAGACTCCCTGATCACCCCCCTGTCATTGATTACCCCCCTGTCATTGATTACCCCCCTGTAAAGCTCCATTCAGATGTCCGCATGATTTTTACGGATGCACTGATAGATGGATCGGATCCGCAAAACGCATCCGGACGTCTGAATGAAGCCTTACAGGGGCGTGATCAATGACTGTGGTTATCACCCCATATAGACTCCCTGATCACCCCCCTGTCATTGATTACCCCCCTGTCATTGATTACCCCCCTGTAAAGCTCCATTCAGATGTCCGCATGATTTTTACGGATGCACTGATAGATGGATCGGATCCGCAAAACGCATCCGGACGTCTGAATGAAGCCTTACAGGGGCATGATCAATGACTGTGGTGATCACCCCATATAGACTCCCTGATCACCCCCCTGTAAAGCTCCATTCAGATGTCCGCATGATTTTTACGGATGCACTGATAGATAGATGGATCGGATCCGCAAAACGCATCCGGACGTCTGAATGAAGCCTTACAGGGGCATGATCAATGACTGTGGTGATCACCCCCCTGTCATTGAACACCCCCCTGTAAAGCTCCATTCAGATGTCCGCATGATTTTTACGGATCCACTGATAGATGGATCGGATCCGCAAAACGCATACGGACGTCTGAATGAAGCCTTACAGGGGCATGATCAATGACTGTGGTGATCACCCCATATCGACTCCCTGATCACCCCCCTGTAAAGCTCCATTCAGATGTCCGCATGATTTTTGCCCAGCATGGGTATATGTAAAAAGACACCCCAAAACACATTCCCCAACTTCTCCTGAATACAGAGATACCAGATGTGTGACACTTTTTTGCAGCCTAGGTGGGCAAAGGGGCCCATATTCCAAAGAGCACCTTTCGGATTTCACCGGTCATTTTTTACAGAATTTGATTTCAAACTCCTTACCACACATTTGGGCCCCTAGAATGCCAGGGCAGTATAACTACCCCACAAGTGACCCCATTTTGGAAAGAAGAGACCCCAAGGTATTTCGTGATGGGCATAGTGAGTTCATAGAAGTTTTTATTTTTTGTCACAAGTTAGTGGAATATGAGACTTTGTAAGAAAAAAAAAAAAAATCATCATTTTCCGCTAACTTGTGACAAAAAATAAAAAGTTCTATGAACTCACTATGCCCATCAGCGAATACCTTAGGGTGTGTACTTTCAGAAATGGGGTCATTTGTGGGGTGTTTGTACTGTCAGGGCATTGTAGAACCTCAGGAAACATGACAGGTGCTCAGAAAGTCAGAGCTGCTTCAAAAAGCGGAAATTCACATTTTTGTACCATAGTTTGTAAACGCTATAACTTTTACCCAAACCATTTTTTTTTTACCCAAACATTTTTTTTTTATCAAAGACATGTAGAACAATAAATTTAGAGCAAAATTTCTATATGGATCTCGTTTTTTTGCAAAATTTTACAACTGAAAGTGAAAAATGTCATTTTTTTGCAAAAAAATCGTTAAATTTCGATTAATAACAAAAAAAGTAAAAATGTCAGCAGCAATGAAATACCACCAAATGAAAGCTCTATTAGTGAGAAGAAAAGGAGGTAAAATTCATTTGGGTGGTAAGTTGCATGACCGAGCAATAAACGGTGAAAGTAGGGTAGGTCAGAAGTGTAAAAAGTGGCCTGGTCTTTCAAGGTGTTTAAGCACTGGGGGCTGAGGTGGTTAATACAGAATGCTTACTTGGTGGTCAATTGAGGGTTAAAAAAAATAAAAAATAATTAACTCACCTTCTCCTCTTGATCGCGTAGCTGCCGGTCTCTTCTTACTTCTTTAATCATGAGCTGCCGGCTAAAGGACCTGTGGTGACATCATATCACATGGTCCAAGCACATGGTCCATCACCGTGGAGGCAGAGGATTCTGGCAGGCAGTTCCGTTGCCGGAACTGCCTGCTGGATCCGGAAATCCGGACGCAAACTGATGGCATTTGTCAGACAGATCCAGATGCGGATCCGTCTGACAAATGCATTGCAATACCGGATCCGTCTCTCCGGTGTCATCCGGAAAAAACGGATCCGGTGTTCTTTTTTTTTTTGCATTTTTAAAGGTCTGCGCATGCGCAGACCTTAAAGCCGTATGCGTTTTGCTGGAACACTTAATGCCAGATCCGGCACTAATACACTTCAATGTAAATTAATGCCGGATCCGGCATTCCAGCAAGTGTTCAGTATTTTTGGCTGGAGATAAAACTGCAGCATGCTGCGGTATTTTCTCGGTCCAAAAAGCGTATAAGGGACTGAACTGATGCATCCTGAACGGCCTGCTCTCCATTCAGAATGCATCAGGATAAAACTGATCAGTTTTTTCCGGTATTGAGCTCCTGTGATGGAACTAAATACCGGAAAACAAAAACGCTAGTGTGAAAGTACCCTGAGTAAAGCCTATGGAGTAAAAGTCGTATAGACATGCGACACAAAGTCCAGCATGTCTGTGTTTTTTGCAGCTATTGAGTTGCAGTATTTTGCATGTTGCATTGACAGTCATTGCTGGAAATGTCACGTGACATGTCCGTGTACCAAACCAGAATACCTCATTATGGTAGATTTACACTACGCAAATGAGCAGACACTTATCAGGGAGGAACCGTTCCAGCCGTTTCAACAGATCCGTTTAAAATAATTTGTGACTGCTGCGTCTGAAGTAAATAGCAGTGTGGAGCTGGTATCATGTGCCTGACAGTCCAGCCGTAGACTGCACAATCTGTAATAAATGCAGAGATCAACTGCAGAATCCGGAACAAATCTGCAGCACACCAGAGATCCCTTACACTAGTGGTTAGGGTATGTCCACCACAAAGCCATGGCAAAATCAGCAGGAATTACTTGTGGATATTGCAGCGGATTTTACTGTGGATTTGCCAAAAACTTCATCTTATAGCTTGCAAAGGATGAGATTCAGAGCAGAGGGTGCGTTAATTATAGGGCCTGACTTCTGTGGGTTTGACACCATGGATTTGCATGCAGCCTTTCACATGAGAAATGTCATAGACACGCTGAGAAACAATATGCAGCATAAATTGACTGTAGAAGGGGGATTGTAGAAAAAAACTAAGCGGTGATCTTGGCTCCGTATGAGCAGCACTGCCCGTGTATTGCTACAGATAATAGTTCCGAATCATGGTTACAGATTCCCTTTAGGACTCCTGTGTTCTGTCCACTGAAAACTGCTAATTTTGCATCTACGTTGGGTCCTTTTTGTCTCTGACTGCGTTCTGGGATCAAGCAGAAAGCGGAGGAATGCCCTGAAATTGGACCAAGATGGTGCATGCTGTCATTTCTTTCTTCACAATTCCAGGGTCTGTGTAGAGAAATGAACATGTGAATTCATCCCTGTTCACACTATATGATGTCAGTGCGCAGTCCATGTGCTGTCTGCTCCACACTGAATGACCCCTCACAGATTTTAGGTACAGAATCTGCATCAAGACGCTGCTACATGGTCTCACTGACCACTTAATTCTGGAAAGCGGCACCTCCCTGAGATCACACACCTTATGGGCGTGTTCACACGGCTGGGTTTTTTTTAAGCAGATTCTAGAATGCTTCCGGTGCTCAAATTCACATCCCATTGGTCTGGTCTGGTTTATAAGGCTGTGGATTTTTCCACCGCAAGTTTGAAATTCGCTTTGCAAGCAAAAAAAATTAGACTTTTTCTGCTCAGAACCTGCCACGTGCCAATAAGCTCTATTTAACGGGGCTAACCTGCGTGCGGACTGGCGGCCGTTCAAACTGCAAATCCACAACAGATCCAAGGGTCACCCTTGGATTTCAAGGCTGATTTTTCAGTGTACCTGCCCTGTCAGTGTGATCCTCTCATGTCCCACGAGAAGAGCATCATGGCTGAATTTCTGCTATCCGCGTGGAGCAGGCATTCGCAGTACGAGCTAATGACGGTTTTTTTGACATTCAGCTTCTCACACATTTGCGTCTTTGGGAGGGGAATTATTAGGACGGCAGGTTTTTCTAGTAGAGCAGCTTTAGCCCGAGCTTGCCTATTAGGTGAATATTACATATTAGCTTTCTGGCTGCTGAAGGACACGTTTAGTTTTCACATTCTGGAAGGAGTAATGTTGGACCATAATCTTCTACTGGCCAGGTCTGAAGAAATGTCAGAGAAGTAAACCGCTGTGCAAGCGCAGTATTTTACAGCAGTGAACCTGCAGGAATAATTAGCTTTATTTCCACCATTTTCATGTGACATTACTAGAGTTGAGCGAACACCTGGATGTTCGGGTTCGAGAAGTTCGGCCGAACTTCCCGGAAATGTTCGGGTTCGGGATCCGAACCCGACCCGAACTTCGTCCCGAACCCGAACCCCATTGAAGTCAATGGGGACCCGAACTTTTGAGCACTAAAAAGGCTGTAAAACAGCCCAGGAAAGAGCTAGAGGGCTGCAAAAGGCAGCAACATGTAGGTAAATCCCCTGCAAACAAATGTGGATAGGGAAATGAATTAAAATTAAAAAAATAAAAAGGAACCAATATCAATTGGACAGAGGTCCCATAGCAGAGAATCTGGCTTCACGTCAGCAGAGAATCAGTCTCTTCATGCCATAGCAAAGAATCTGGCTTCATGTCAGCAGAGAATCAGTCTCTTCATGCCATAGCAGAGAATCTGGCTTCATGTCAGCGCAGAATCAGTCTTCAAGTCATAGCAGAGAATCAGGCTTCACGTCACCCACCACTGGAACAGGCCACTGTCACACATTTAGGCCCAGGCAGAGGAGAGGTCCCGTAACAGAGAATCTGGCCTTATGTCAGCGCAGAATCTGTCTTCATGTCATAGCAGAGAATCAGGCTTCACGTCACCCACCACTGGAACAGGCCACTGTCACACATTTAGGCCCAGGCACCCAGGCAGAGGAGAGCGGTCCCGTAACAGAGAATCTGGCCTTATGTCAGCGCAGAATCTGTCTTCATGTCATAGCAGAGAATCAGACTTCACGTCACCCACCACTGGAACAGGCCACTGTCACACATTTAGGCCCCGGCACCCAGACAGAGGAGAGCGGTCCCGTAACAGAGAATCTGGCCTTATGTCAGCGCAGAATCTGTCTTCATGTCATAGCAGAGAATCAGGCTTCACGTCACCCACCACTGGAACAGGCCACTGTCACACATTTAGGCCCAGGCACCCAGGCAGAGGAGAGAGGTCCCGTAACAGAGAATCTGGCCTTATGTCAGCGCAGAATCTGTATTCATGTCATAGCAGAGAATCAGGCTTCACGTCACCCACCACTGGAACAGGCCACTGTCACACATTTAGGCCCAGGCACCCAGGCAGAGGAGAGAGGTCCCGTAACAGAGAATCTGGCCTTATGTCAGCGCAGAATCTGTATTCATGTCATAGCAGAGAATCAGGCTTCACGTCACCCACCACTGGAACAGGCCACTGTCACACATTTAGGCCCCGGCACCCAGACAGAGGAGAGAGGTCCCGTAACAGAGAATCTGGCCTTATGTCAGCGCAGAATCTGTCTTCATGTCATAGCAGAGAATCAGGCTTCACGTCACCCACCACTGGAACAGGCCACTGTCACACATTTAGGCCCAGGCACCCAGGCAGAGGAGAGAGGTCCCATAACAGAGAATCTGGCCTTATGTCAGCGCAGAATCTGTCTTCATGTCATAGCAGAGAATCAGGCTTCACGTCACCCACCACTGGAACAGGCCACTGTCACACATTTAGGCCCAGGCACCCAGGCAGAGGAGAGAGGTCCCGTAACAGAGAATCTGGCCTTATGTCAGCGCAGAATCTGTCTTCATGTCATAGCAGAGAATCAGGCTTCACGTCACCCACCACTGGAACAGGCCACTGTCACACATTTAGGCCCCGGCACCCAGACAGAGGAGAGGTTCATTCAACTTTGGGTTGCCCCGCAATATAATGGTAAAATGAAATTAAAAATAGTATTGAATGAGGAAGTGCCCTCGAGTAGAATAATATATTGTTAAGGGGAGGTAGTTAATATCTAATCTGCACAAGGGATGGACAGGTCCTGTGGGATCCATGCCTGGTTCATTTTTATGAACGTCAGCTTGTCCACATTGGCTGTAGACAGGCGGCTGCGTTTGTCTGTAATGACGCCCCCTGCCGTGCTGAATACACGTTCAGACAAAACGCTGGCCGCCGGGCAGGCCAGCACCTCCAAGGCATAAAAGGCTAGCTCTGGCCACGTGGACAATTTGGAGACCCAGAAGTTGAATGGGGCCGAACCATCAGTCAGTACGTGGAGGGGTGTGCACAGGTACTGTTCCACCATGTTAGTGAAATGTTGCCTCCTGCTAACACGTTCCGTATCAGGTGGTGGTGCAGTTAGCTGTGGCGTGGTGACAAAACTTTTCCACATCTCTGCCATGCTAACCCTGCCCTCAGAGGAGCTGGCCGTGACACAGCTGCGTTGGCGACCTCTTGCTCCTCCTCTGCCTTCGCCTTGGGCTTCCACTGGTTCCCCTGTGACATTTGGGAATGCTCTCAGTAGCGCGTCTACCAACGTGCGCTTGTACTCGCGCATCTTTCTATCACGCTCCAGTGTAGGAAGTAAGGTGGGCACATTGTCTTTGTACCGGGGATCCAGCAGGGTGGCAACCCAGTAGTCCGCACACGTTAAAATGTGGGCAACTCTGCTGTCGTTGCGCAGGCACTGCAGCATGTAGTCTCTCATGTGTGCCAGGCTGCCCAGAGGTAAGGACAAGCTGTCCTCTGTGGGAGGCGTATCGTCATCGTCCTGTGTTTCCCCCCAGCCACGCACCAGTGATGGGCCCGAGCTGCTTTGGGTGCCACCCCGCTGTGAACATGCTTCATCGTCATCCTCCTCCACCTCCTCCTCGTCCTCCAGTAGTGGGCCCTGTCTGGCCACATTTGTACCTGGCCTCTGGTGTTGCAAAAAACCTCCCTCTGAGTCACTTCGAAGAGACTGGCCTGAAAGTGCTAAAAATGACCCCTCTTCCTCCTGGGCCACCTCCTCTTCCATCATCGCCCTAAGTGTTTTCTCAAGGAGACATAGAAGTGGTATTGTAACGCTGATAACGGCGTCATCGCCACTGGCCATGGTGGTGGAGTACTCGAAACAGCGCAACAGGGCACACAGGTCTCGCATGGAGGCCCAGTCATTGGTGGTGAAGTGGGTCTGATCCACAGTGTGACTGACCCGTGCGTGCTGCAGCTGAAACTCCACTATGGCCTGCTGCTGCTCGCACAGTCTGTCCAGCATATGCAAGGTGGAGTTCCACCTGGTGGGCACGTCGCATATGAGGCGGTGAGCGGGAAGGCCGAAGTTACGCTGTAGCGCAGACAGGCGAGCAGCGGCAGGGTGTGAACGCCGGAAGCGCGAACAGACGGCCCGCACTTTATGCAGCAGCTCTGACATGTCGGGGTAGTTGCGAATGAACTTCTGCACCACCAAATTCAGCACATGCGCCAAGCAAGGGATGTGCGTCAAACCGGCTAGTCCCAGAGCTGCAACGAGATTTCGCCCATTATCGCACACCACCAGGCCGGGCTTGAGGCTCACCGGCAGCAACCACTCGTCGGTCTGTTGTTCTATACCCCGCCACAACTCCTGTGCGGTGTGGGGCCTGTCCCCCAAACATATGAGTTTCAGAATGGCCTGCTGACGTTTACTCCGTGCTGTGCTGAAGTTGGTGAAGGTGTGTGGCTGACTGGATGAGCAGGTGGAAGAAGAGGAGGAGGAAGCTGAGTAGGAGGAGGAGGAGACAGGAGGCAAAGAATGTTGCCCTGCGATCCTTGGCGGCGGAAGGACGTGCGCCAAACAGCTCTCCGCCTGGGGCCCAGCCGCCACTACATTTACCCAGTGTGCAGTTAGGGAGATATAGCGTCCCTGGCCGTGCTTACTGGTCCACGTATCTGTGGTTAGGTGGACCTTGCCACAGATGGCGTTGCGCAGTGCACACTTGATTTTATCGGACACTTGTTTGTGCAGGGAAGGCACGGCTCTCTTGGAGAAGTAGTGGCGGCTGGGAACAACATACTGTGGGACAGCAAGTGACATGAGCTGTTTGAAGCTGTGTGTGTCCACCAGCCTAAATGACAGCATTTCATAGGCCAGTAGTTTAGAAATGCTGGCATTCAGGGCCAGGGATCGAGGGTGGCTAGGTGGGAATTTACGCTTTCTCTCAAATGTTTGTGAGATGGAGAGCTGAACGCTGCCGTGTGACATGGTTGAGATGCTTGGTGACGCAGGTGGTGGTGTTGGTGGTACATCCCATGTTTGCTGGGCGGCAGGTGCCAACGTTCCTCCAGAGGCGGAGGAAGAGGCCGAGGCGGCGGCAGCAGCAGTAGAAGAGGCCGAGGCGGCGGCAGCAGAAGAGGTAGCAGGGGGAGCCTGAGTGACTTCTTTGTTTTTAAGGTGTTTACTCCACTGCAGTTCATGCTTTGCATGCAGGTGCCTGGTCATGCAGGTTGTGCTAAGGTTCAGAACGTTAATGCCTCGCTTCAGGCTCTGATGGCACAGCGTGCAAACCACTCGGGTCTTGTTGTCAGCACATTGTTTGAAGAAGTGCCATGCCAGGGAACTCCTTGAAGCTGCCTTTGGGGTGCTCGGTCCCAGATGGCGGCGGTCAGTAGCAGGCGGAGTCTCTTGGCGGCGGGTGTTCTGATTTTGCCCACTGCTCCCTCTTTTGCTACGCTGTTGGCTCGGTCTCACCACTGCCTCTTCCTCCGAACTGTGAAAGTCAGTGGCACGACCTTCATTCCATGTGGGGTCTAGGACCTCATCGTCCCCTGCATCGTCTTCCACCCAGTCTTGATCCCTGACCTCCTGTTTAGTCTGCACACTGCAGAAAGACGCAGCAGTTGGCACCTGTGTTTCGTCATCATCAGAGACGTGCTGAGGTGGTATTCCCATGTCCTCATCATCAGGAAAAATAAGTGGTTGTGCGTTAGTGCATTCTATCTCTTCCACCCCTGGGGAAGGGCTAGGTGGATGCCCTTGGGAAACCCTGGCAGCAGAGTCTTCAAACAGCATAAGAGACTGCTGCATAACTTGAGGCTCAGACAGTTTCCCTGATATGCATGGGGGTGATGTGACAGACCGATGGGCTTGGTTTTCATGCGCCATCTGTGCGCTTTCTGCAGAAGACTGGGTGGGAGATAATGTGAACGTGCTGGATCCACTGTCGGCCACCCAATTGACTAATGCCTGTACCTGCTCAGGCCTTACCATCCTTAGAACGGCATTGGGCCCCACCAAATATCGCTGTAAATTCTGCTGGCTACTGGGACCTGAGGTAGTTGGTTCACTAGGACGTGTGGCTGTGGCAGAACGGCCACGTCCTCTCCCAGCACCAGAGGGTCCACTAACACCACCACGACCACGTCCGCGTCCCTTATTAGATGTTTTCCTCATTGTTCCCGTTCACCACAATTTTGAGAATGGCAAATTTGGGAATGCTTTTTCAACCCAGAACAAAAAGTCTGCTTTTACGGTCACTACAAATAACTTGACCAGCTAAAACTGTGCAGATTTGGTTGAATTGAGATGTGAGACCTGTTTTTTTTTGCGCTGTGTGACAGTTATAGGTTTAATCACAGAATGACACTTCTATCAGCACGCTAGCGTGTGTCTTAGGTTTTTCTGAATGATACTATCAATAACTTCAATGTAAGATTTTCTTTTTGGGATAGATTTCAAGTAGGCCTGAAATACCACAAACTAGTTATTTTGAGAATGGCAAATTTGGGAATGCTTTTTCAACCCAAAACAAAAAGTCTGCTTTGACGGTCACTACAAATAACTTGACCAGCTAAAACTGTGCAGATTTGGTTGAATAGAGATGTGAGACCAGTTTTTTTTTGCGCTGTGTGACAGTTATAGGTTTAATCACAGAACGACACTTCTATCAGCACGCTAGCGTGTGTCTTAGGTTTTTCTGAATGATACTATCAATAACTTCAATGTAAGATTTTCTTTTTGGGATAGATTTCAAGTAGGCCTGAAATACCAGAAACTAGTTATTTTCAGAATGGCAAATTTGGGAATGCTTTTTCAACCCAGAACAAAAAGTCTGCTTTGACGGTCACTACAAATAACTTGACCAGCTAAAACAGTACAGATTTGGTTGAATAGAAATGTCAGGTCTATTTTTTAGGCGCTGGGTGACAGGCTCAACTTGCCCCTGATGTAATATATGGCCAAAAAATAACCACACTGTTGATGGTTAAATGCACTTGGGTGACACAGGCTCAGCCTGCAGCTGATGTAGTATATGGCCAAAAAATAATCAGACTGTTGATGGTTAAATGCACTTGGGTGAAACAGGCTCAGCCTGCAGCTGATGTAGTATATGGCCAAAAAATAACCAGACTGTTGATGGTTAAATGCACTTCGGTGACACAGGCTCAGCCTGCAGCTGATGTAGGATATAGCACAAAATAACCACACTATCGATGGTTAAATACACTTGGTGATAGCTCGTGCTGGCGCACCACAAGTCAAAAAATGGCCGCCGATCACCCCAGAAAAAAAAGTGATCTAAAAACGCTCTGGGCAGCCTCAAAAAAGTGAGCAAGTCAATAATAGCACTTCAATGATCCACAGCTGCAGATCGATCACAGAATGAAGTCTTTTGGAGGAGTTAATCTGCCTAATCTCGCCCTAACGTCGCAGCTGCAACCTCTCCCTATGCTTGAATCAGCAGAGTGACGTGCAGAGCAACGTGACCCAAGCTTATATAGATGCTGGGTCACATGCTGCACTGGCCAATCACAGCCATGCCAATAGTAGGCAAGGCTGTGATGGCCTCTTGGGGCAAGTAGTATGACGCTTGTTGATTGGCTGCTTTGCAGCCTTTCAAAAAGCGCCAAGAAAGCGCCGAACCCGGACTTTTACGAAAATGTTCGGGTCCGTGTCACGGACACCCCAAAATTCGGTACGAACCCGAACTATACAGTTCGGGTTCGCTCATCCCTAGACATTACCACATAAGAGATATCATTCTATAAACATAGAAGAGATGAATGCACGGGAATGAGCAATAGTGATGTGATAATGAGAGGAATGATGAATACACCAAATGCTGCATTCTACATCCTGATGAAGTAGTAATGCACAGAATGAGGTGGTGCCCTTGAGTGTGTAATGCATTGTGTTAATCCGGAAGCATCGTTCATTATTTTACCGATCATGTACTAAATCATAGAATGGGAACATACCTTGGAACCGAACCCGAGTTCGGGAAATGGTGTTTTACAGTATAAATCAATTTCTGAAGTTGTTATGCAAAGTCTCGCGAGACTTCGCAAAGTAATAACTTCGTCTCATTGGAGCCAATACATTCTAATACTGTACGGAGCGTTTGCTCCGTACAGTATTGAAGCAAAGTTTTATGTGAATTGACTTTGGATATTTCATTCAAAGTCGATTCGCTCATCCCTAATGAGCGTAATTCGGCGGCAGTATTACACTGCCAGATCATTGCTAGCGAACATTCCTACAAAGGCTCATTGACGATGATCTGGCTGACTATCGGCCATTGTAACACAGGCTAAAGGGATGGTCCGGGACTTTGATATTGTGGCCTTTCCTTGGGAGAATTGGAAGCGGCCTCTTCATTACCAGACACATCACCATGAGCTCTGATCACACCACCATCATTTCTTCCATTCCTAACAGAGCCATGATGTTGGTAAGGTTTGTCTTTTTGCTGATGACACAAAGATATGTAACAGGGTTGATGTTCCTGGAGGGAAACGCCAAATGGAAAAGGATTTAGGAAAACTAGAAGAATGGTCAGAACTCTGGAAACTGAAATTTAATGTGGATAAGTGCAAGATAATGCACCTGGGGCGTAAAAACCCAAGGGCAGAATATAGAATATTTGACACAGTCCTGACCTCAGTATCTGAGGAAAGGGATTTAGGAGTAATTATTTCAGAAGACTTAAAGGTGGGAAGACAATGTAATAGAGCAGCACGAAATGCCAGCAGAATGCTTGGATGTATAGGGAGAGGTATAAGCAGTAGAAAGAGTGAAGTGCTTATGCCGCTGTACAGAACACTGGTGAGACCTCACTTGGAGTATTGTGCGCAGTACTGGAGGCCATATCTCCAGAAGGATATAGATACTCTAGAGAGAGTTCAGAGAAGAGCTACTAAACTAGTACATGGATTGCAGGATAAAACTTACCAGCAAAGGTTAAAGGACCTTAATATGTATAGCTTGGAAGAAAGAAGAGACAGAGGGGATATGATAGAAACTTTTAAATACATAAAGGGAATCAACTCGGTAAAGGAAGAGAGCATATTTAAAAGAAGAAAAACTACCACAAGAGGACACAGTTTTAAATTAGAGGGGCAAAGGTTTAAAAGTAATATAAGGAAGTATTACTTTACTGAGAGAGTAGTGGATGCATGGAATAGCCTTCCTGCAGAAGTGGTAGCTGCAAATACAGTGAAGGGGTTTAAGCATGCATGGGATAGGCATAAGGCCATCCTTCATATAAGATAGGGCCGGGGGCTATCCATAGTATTCAGTATATTGGGCAGACTAGATGGGCCAAATGGTTCTTATCTGCCGACACATTCTATGTTTCTATGTTTCTATGTTTCTATGATAGCTTTTAATTTCCTGTTAGTAATATAGCATTTTGTTCTAGGATATAGAGCAGGGATCAGTAACCCCTGGCACTCCAGTTCTCAAACTACAACTCCCAGAATCCTCCTTTCACTTCTATGGGAGTTACAAGAACAGCCAAGTATGTGTGCATGCTGGGAGTTGTAGTTTCACAGCAGCTGGAGCGCCGAAGGTTGCTGATCCCTGATAGAGATACAGCAGCGCTCATCATGATGTGTTATTTGAGGATTTCCTTGGGCTAACAGGAATTTGTGCTAATTTAGGATAAATAGAAAGACAATGGACATTTCCTTTGTTAGAAATGCTAATTGTACTAAAGACAGAGGAGTGATAACTGAGCCGTGGAGGAGGGGTAGGTAAGACTTTACATACAGGTGCAAGATTACAAAGACAATACAATGCATTTTAGAAACTGGTCAGTAGAGTATGTCAGGATAAAATGCTACCATCACCTTTTAAATTATGACAATGTGCAGCATTTTTAATCTTCTGATAAATTAGACACTTTTTTGGTAGATGACCAGCATTTTTCCCTCTGATTCTTTACTGCAGAATCCACAGCCACTGCTGCTGGATTGCAGGGCTGTCGTAACCATGGAAACGAGCAGTGAATAATATGATGGAAAAATGAATCCAGCCAGCAAAGGAGGCAATATGGACAATAACATTACATTAGTAAGTGCCTTGTATTAACTTTCTCTACATGATAAATGCTCTTTGCTGAAGTGAGACAACCCCTTTAACCGCCTCCGGACCGCCTAACGCAGGATTGCGTTCCGGAGGCGGTCGATTCATTCCTCCTGGACGCGCCGGCGCATTATCTCGCGAGAGGCGAGATTTCCTGTGAACGCGTGCACACAGGAGCGCGCGTTCACAGGAACCGAAGGTAAATGAGTGAATCTGCAGCCTGCCAGCGGCGATCATTCGCTGGCAGGCTGTAGATGCGATTTCTTTAACCCCTTAAAGGTATATTAGACGCTGTTTTGATAACAGCGTCTAATATACCTGCTACCTGGTCCTCTGGTGGTCCCTTTTGCTTGGATCGACCACCAGAGGACACAGGCAGCTCTGTAAGTAGCACCAATCACCACTACACTACACCCCCCCCCCTGTCACTTATTAACCCCTGATCACCCCATATAGACTCCCTGATCACCCCCCTGTCATTGATCACCCCCCTGTAAGGCTCCATTCAGACGTCCGTATGTGTTTTGCGGATCCGTGGATCCGCAAAACATGGACACCGCGGATCCGCAAAACACGGACACAGGCAATGTGCTTTCCGCATTTTGCGGATCCGCACATTGCCAGAACTATATAGAAAATGCCTTTTCTTGTCCGCAATTGCGGACAAGAATAGGACATGTTCTATAGGCTCTACAAAAAACGCAGTGTTCGCCGATCAGGCCTGATCTTGTGCGCACACTTGCGTTCAGTCCGCCCCACCGCAGTGACAGAAATATATTTTTTTCTGATCACTGCAAAAACACCATAAAATTGCTGCGGCGCTATAAAAAGATCACTTTTGAGGGGCATGGCAAGTTCATAGAAGATTTTTTTTTTTTGTCACAAGTTAGCGGAAATTGATATATATTTTTGTTTTTGTTTTTTCTTACAAAGTCTTATATTCCACTAACTTGCGACAAAAAATAAAATCTCACATGAACTCACCATACCCCTCACGGAATCCAAATGCAATCCACTCTTTAGGGCCCCTAAAATGCCAGGGCAGTATAAATACCCCACAAGTGACCCCATTTCGGAGTAGTTTGGAATCCAAATGCGTAAAAAATGCCCTGTGAGATCGTAAAGATTCTCATTGGAATTTGGGCCCCTTTGCGCACCTAGGCTGCAAAAAAGTGTCACACATGTGGTATCGCCGTACTCAGGAGAAGTAGGGCAATGTGTTTCGGGGTGTATTTTTACATATACCCATGCTGGGTGAGAGGAATATCTCTGTAAATTGAAAACTTTGTATAAAAAAAAATAAAAAGTTGTAATTTACAGAGATATTTCTCTCACCCAGTATGGGTATATGTAAAAATACACCCCAAAACACATTGCCCTACTTCTCCTGAGTACAGCGATACCACATGTGTGACACTTTTTTGCAGCCTAGATGCGTAAAGGGGCCGAAAGTCCAACGAGTACCTTTAGGCTTTACAGGGTTGCTCACAATTTAGCCCCGCCCAAAATGCCAGAACAGTAAACACACCCCACAAATGACCCTATTTCGGAAAGAAGACACCCCAAGGTATTCGCTGAGGGGCATATTGAGTCCATGAAAGATTGAACTTTTTGTCACAAGTTAGCGGAAAGGGAGACTTTGTGAGAAGAAACAAAAAAATTATCTATTTCCACTAACTTGTGCCAAAAAAAAAAACTTCTATGAACTTGCCATGCCCCTCACGGAATACCTTGGGGTGTCTTCTTTCCAAAATGGGGTCACATGTGGGGTATTTATACTGCCCTGGCATTTTAGGGGCCCTAAAGCGTGAGAAGAAGTCTGGGATCCAAATGTCTAAAAATGCCCTCCTAAAATGAATTTGGGCCCCTTTGCGCACCTAGGCTGCAAAAAAGTGTCACACATGTGGTATCGCCGTACTCAGGAGAAGTAGGGCAATGTGTTTTGGGGTGTCTTTTTACATATACCCCTGCTGGGTGAGAGAAATATCTCTCTAAAATGACAACTTTGTATAAAAAAATGGGAAAAGTTGACTTTTACAGAGATATTTCTCTCACCCAGCATGGGTATATGTAAAATAACACCCCAAAACACATTGCCCTACTTCTCCTGAGTACGGCGATACCACATGTGTGACACTTTTTTGCAGCCTAGGTGGGCAAAGGGGCCCACATTCTAAAGAGCACCTTTAGGATTTCACAGGACATTTTTTACACATTTGAATTTCAAACTACTTCTCACGCATTAGGGCCCCTAAAAGGCCAGGGCAGTATAACTACCCTACAAGTGACCCCATTTTGAAAAGAAGATACCCCAAGGTATTTTGTGATGGGCATAGTGAGTTCATGGAAGTTTTTATTTTTTGTCACAAGTTAGTGGAATATGAGACTTTGTAAGAAAAAAAAAAAAAAAATCATAATTTTCCGCTAACTTGTGCCAAAAAAAAAAAAAATTCTAGGATCTCGCCATGCCTCTCACGGAATACCTTGGGGTGTCTTCTTTCCAAAATGGGGTCACTTGTGGGGTATTTATACTGCCCTGGCATTTTAGGGGCCCTAATGCGTGAAAGTAGTTTGAAATCCAAATGTGTTAAAAATGCCCTGTGAAATCCTAAAGGTGCTCTTTAGAATTTGGGCCCCTTTGCCCACCTAGGCTGCAAAAAAGTGTCACACATGTGGTATCGCCGTACTCAGGAGAAGTAGGGCTATGTGTTTTGGGGTGTCTTTTTACATATACCCATGCTGGGTGAGATAAATATCTCTGTCAGATGACAACTTTGTATAAAAAAATGTGAAAAGTTGTCTTTTAGAGATATTTCTCTCACCCAGCATGGGTATATGTAAAAAGACACCCCAAAACACATTGCCCTACTTCTCCTGAGTATGGCGATACCACATGTGTGACACTTTTTTGCAGCCTAGGTGCGCAAAGGGGCCCAAATTCTAAAGAGCACCTTTAGGATTTCACAGGGCATTTTTAACACATTTGGATTTCAAACTACTTCTCACGCATTAGGGCCCCTAAAATGCCAGGGCAGTATAAATACCCCACAAGTGACCCCATTTTGGAAAGAAGACACCCCAAGGTATTTCGTGATGGGCATAGTGAGTTCATGGAAGTTTTAATTTTTTGTCACAAGTTAGTGGAATATGAGACTTTGTAAGAAAAAAAAATCATAATTTTGCACTAACTTGTGACAAAAAATAAAAAGTTCTATGAACTCACTATGCCCATCAGCGAATACCTTAGGGTGTCTACTTTCCGAAATGGGGTCATTTGTGGGGTTTTTATACTGTCTGGGCATTGTAGAACCTCAGGAAACATGACAGGTGCTCAGAAAGTCAGAGCTGCTTCAAAATGCGGAAATTTACATTTTTGTACCATAGTTTGTAAACGCTATAACTTTTACCCAAACCATTTTTTTTTTTTTACCCAAACATTTTTTTTTTATCAAACACATGTAGAACAATTAATTTAGAGAAAAATTTATATAGAAATGTAGTTTTTTTAAAACATTTTTACAACTGAAAGTGAAAAATTTCATTTTTTTGCAAAAATGTTGGTAAATTTCGATTAATAACAAAAAAAGTAAAAATGTCAGCAGCAATGAAATACCACCAAATGAAAGCTCTATTAGTGAGAAGAAAAGGAGTAAAATTCATTTGGGTGGTAAGTTGCATGACCGAGCAATAAACGGTGAAAGTAGTGTAGGTCAGAAGTGTAAAAAGTGGTCTGGTCATTAAGGGTGTTTAAGCTAGGGGGGCTGAGGTGGTTAAGGTTGCCATACACATTCAATAGCTGTCGGCCAAACGACCATTTGGCCAACAGATATCTCTCCTATAGACTCCAATGTTTGGTTTGGCCAAACATGTATTTGTATTCAATGGGGAGTGGGGAGAAAACCGCTGACGGACACCTCAGTCAGCGTCTTATCTCCCAGTAGAACAAATTGATCAATATTCACTTCACCCGTATTAGACAATACACTATGTGTATGGGGGCCTTAAGGGAAATGTTTCACCAAAAATGTTATCTGACAGTTAAAACCAGATAGTAACACACATCCTTTTTTTTCAATCTGTTTTTATTTTCTGATTGTAGATTTGTTTTATTCTGTTTACTGAACATGATTATGGGGGCGGCCATATTGCCTGGGCAACAGCATTTAGAAAGCATTAAGAAAACTGCTTTACGGCAGCCCCATGGGCCATAGACACAATGGTCAGGAGGGGACCCTATAGACTTATCTGGGAGAGTTTTGTAGGCATGCTCTGTGACCTGTGCAGAGGTCATTGTACAAGGAAGGAGTAGATGAGGTTTGACAATCACCTATTGTGAATGGTGGATTAGAATGAGTTAACTTTAGTAAAGTAATCCAAACAAGCCAAGAAGTGGCACCAATTATTAGACCTAGTGACCAGTGTGAAAACTGCAGGATTTCTGGTTTTAGTTTAAATATAGATAGTGACATGGAAAATTAAAAGTAACATGATCAAATAAATAAAAAAAAATATGTTAAACATAAAAATGGGATTTAAACAGCAGGTTATTTTCTGATGACACATCAGAAATAGGTCATCAATATCAGATCGGCGGTGGTCCGACATCCAGCACCCCCGCTGATCAGCTGTATGAAGGGAATTAAATAAATAGGAAGCAGAAAAAAAAACAGCTCTATGTAAGTCCAGGCGTTTTTTGTTTTTTTTCCACTTTTTTTTTTAGCGCAGATCTGCCTCAAAAACTTCAAGCTGAAAATTCTGCTTTGTATTGAACCCATTGGTTAAAAAGAAACGTGTCAAAAACGTGTTTTTTTTCATGTTGCACAGATTTTTTTTTTGCGTGTTTTTCAAAATCATTCGAGTGAACTGGCCCTTAATGCAATAAAAAAAAAAATGAAGCCTTTGTCTGTATAGTGAAATAGTACTGTTTCCTCTCAGCATAGTTGAGATTGGTTTTCTTTTACGGGACTGTAACACTGATGCCACAGGTACACACACCGTACATACCAGTAGTATGGTAGGAGTGTCCAGTTTGAGCCTCTTGAAACAATTCCACCATAAGGACTACATTTTAAAGGTTGAGGATTATTCCAAATGCATAACCTGTTCACTCTATTATGTAATTTCCTTATTGTTACATGAATTATACTAAAGTACTCTGGGTAAGTTGACTATAATGGGGTCTGGCAGACATCTGGTCACTACCTGGCAAATATGCAGTGAATCACCCGGACAAAATACACTGCATGCATCGGCTTTTGTCCGGTGATTCCATTGTCTGCTGGACCCGCCAGCCAGAACACCCGGCTGCAGGGATGAAAGAAGCTTCTGTTCAAAGTGCCTTTTTAATACATTGTGGTAAGGTGAACAGAAAAGTGTATGGTAAAGTCCTGGAAGGGGTGTATATCCCACCCCCAGCTTCCTCAACTGGGTGAGGTAAATAAAATCCAGAAGGTTAAAATGGTCTCAGCAATGTGTAGGTTGCTGAAACTGTTTTGTTAAGTTTATGGGCTGGATTTTATTGGACTGGGAGAAGGTAGGATTGGCAGAGGGACTTCCCCAGTCCACCCTATTCCGGGACAGGTTTTCCCCTAGCCTGAGGGATCCCAGCTGAAGCCAGCTGGGATGATCAAGGGGAAATAAAGCACAGTCCAGGCTGTCAGTCTGAGGAGAGTAATGCCTGGAGAAAGTCTGGGAAGATGGCTGTGCTGCTGGCCAGAGAAGCCGAATTCTCTGTGTGAACGGTGTTCAATAGGTGAGTTAGGAACTTCACTGTATTAGCCAGAGCCCAGACGGGCAGGGGTTTATTTTTATTTATGTTGGACCGTCACCTTCCCCAGTGAATTATAACTGGGGTTGCCTGTATTGCCGAGTGTGATAAATAAAGCAGCATTTGGACTTTAACCCTGTGGTCTGCAAGAGAATCTGTCATCGCCGCCCTACCTGAGAGTGTAACCCCTTACAACATGTTCATATCCATAGGCCCCCATGTACATATATCCATATCCATTTTAGCATACAGTGGGCCGATAATCATTCTCATACCTTTTTTTCCTGTATAGGAAAGGGTATATTAGAGAATGGAGTACCGCACACTGTTTTACTCTTCCCGATGCCAGCAAAGTCTTGACGGTCATCCAACAATAGTATAAGGCTCCATTCAGACGTCCATATGAATGGTCTGGATCCGTTCTGCAATTATGCGGAATGGGTGCAGACCCGTTCCTTTTCAATGGGGCCGGAAATGATGCGGACAGCACACTGTCGCGGCCTCGAACTTCCGGTCTGCGGCTCCGCAAAAAAAATAGAACATGTCCTATTCTTGTCTGCAATAGCGGACAAGAATAGGCATTTTATATTATAGTGCCGGACATGTGCACATGGCCGGTGTCACTGTTTTGCGGATCCGCAAAACACTTACGGACGCGTGAATGGACCCTAAATATGCAGCACACAGAATATTCTTTGCAATTTAAAGATAATTTTATTTAGTGATTTTCACAATAAGATGTTCATGATCCAGTTTATAGGAAATTAAATGCTGTGTAACCACTATCCATATACGAGCCGGACGTTTCTGTCCATAGGGCTTGGAGTTTCTGTGGTCAGAGATAAAAGGATATCTGGATCGGAAAGGGGATTCTGCTATGCTTCCCTATATAGAGGAACACAACAAAAACCTATATAAGGTAAACCTTTTTCCAATGGGAGTCAATACAATGACATACGTTTGTGATTTATAAGTAGAATTTATAGATCCTAAATACCCTTTTACAATGCACAATTTAGCAGATGATTGTCAGGAAGGAAGCGTTCCTTCAATCAACAGCAATTAACTGCTCCTCAGTGAGCTTTCTCAATTTTTGAACTGGCCACTATGTCTAATAATTGGCGCCACTTCTCGGTTTATATAGATCACTTTACTGCAGTTAACTCATTCTAATCCTGCCTGTAATGATATCATCTCTGTGTATAAATGTCAGGATCCACCATTCACAATAGGTGATTGTCAAAGCTTATCTATTCTTTTCTTGTACAATGACCTCTGCACAGGTCACAGCGTGCCTAGAAAACTCTCCCAGAGCAGTCAATAGGTTCCCCTCCTGCCCATTGTGTCTATGGCCCATGGGGCTGCTGTAAAGCAGTTTTCTTAATGCTTTCTAAATGCTGTTAAAGAGAACCTTTCACTGGTCCTAACAGTGTAGAGCTTTATTAGGAGATGTCAGGGCGCTTTTTCTTTTTCACATTGGCTGCTCTGTTCCCCCGCTGTGCCCCCCGTTCACTTTTGCCGCCCTGGGAAAAGGAGATGACTGCATGCTTTGAGCTATATTTTTCATGTATGTGTGTATGTGTAGTCATCTTCAGTTGCTGATAAAACTTTGGAGATTGGTTGGCTGATTCCATTGTTTATTGACAATCTATGGGTGTCACTATGCTAACTAGCCACCCATATTCAGGACAAAAGAGGATCCCTGTGCTAAACCTCTGTAGACCTCCCGGGAATAAGCAGTGCTCACTGTCCCTCCCTGTAAAGACAAAACACACGTTCGGCTGAACTGCAATCTGCATGTGGGCTGATAGCTGTAAAGGCACGTTCACGTATGTACTGTGAACTCCAGCAGACTGGCGGAGTTTACTGTATTTGGAATAGCCGCATGCCGACGTCCACCTAAGGTGACCCCTTGGTTCACTCCCAAAAGACGGACACTCTAGCCACGCCCCTGACTCCGCTAAGCCATGTGGAGGAAGAATGTTGGGTGAGCTGCATGGGGCCGGAGTGATTCTTTCCCTCTCAGTCAGTCACAGAGTGACATGTCCGTCAGCTCTAGTGACTGTCTGAGCGTGAGCCACTGAAAAGGAGGACATCCCTGCGTCTGTTGAGGCCCTGCACGAAACGGAGGACAGGGAGCCTGAAAACCGGACTGTTAGACCAAAAAACGGACGTCTGGTCACCTTATGTGCACCGCCGGATCCCCATTTACTGTAATGGGATCCGACAGGCAGTGGCGTACATAGAGAAGTAAGGGCACCATAGCAAGGATCAAACCGGGCCCCCCACACAGGACATAAGGGTTTCCACCTAAACCCCTTTCAATGACCCTTTGGCCATTTTTTCCACTGCCTCGTTTGCTAAAAGTTGCTCCTTTAGAGGGTAGATTCCTGACCAAGTTTTTACCCTCAGTAGAAGAGGAGATAATCCCAACTAAGACTGGGCCCCCTCTTACCCTGGGCCCCATAGCAGCCGCATGGTCTGCCGCTATGGTAGTTACGCCCCTGCTGACAGGAATCTGTCCGCTCTCCAGCATATATGCTGGCTTTTGGCTGTACAAAAAATGCTGCATGTAGTATTTTGTCTGACCAAAAGCCGGCATATAAGTCAGATACAATAACCAAATCAGAGGGCCGGAGTTCATAACGCAGATGTGAACCCGGCCTAAGCCAAACCGTTCAGTCCACAGCGATCTATTGCATGATGTCTTTACTCTAACAACATACAATTCACTAATGGTGGAGTGGAAAGACATTTAATGCATAGGAAGTATGGAGAATGAAGTGTTTAGTGTAAAAAAAACAACAACTAAAACGTAGGGAATGTAAAGAGAACCTGTCAGCTCCGAAACACCCCCCAAACTAGACTAAGCGGTGTATAGTATAAGTGGCGCTGAGTCCGGTTATGTCGTTTTTATCTTCATACTTGCATTCTGACGCTGTGCTCCCATAAACCAGCAGTAACCAGTGCACTGAGGGGACTCCTCTCTGAGTCCTCTCCATTATGTGTGTGAGCTCAGGAGTCCTCTCAGTGCACTGGTTACTGCTGGTTTATGGGAGCACAGCGTCAGAATGCAGGTATGAAGATAAAAACTACATAACCGGACTCAGCGCCACTTATACTATACACCGCTTACTCTAGTCATAGAGGAGTCCCCTCAGTGCACTGGTTACTGCTGGTTTATGGGAGCACAGCGTCAGAATGCAAGTATGAAGATAAAAACGACATAACCGGACTCAGCGCCACTTATACTATACACCGCTTACTCTAGTCATAGAGGAGTCCTCTCAGTGCACTGGTTACTGCTGGTTTATGGGAGCACAGCGTCAGAATGCAAGTGACTATGAAGATAAAAACTACATAACCGGACTCCACACCGCTTACAGATCACTGATTATGCCCGTCCACATGACTCCTTACCTCAGAATGAGCAGAGATTTAGATGAATAAAATAAAGTTATACTGTCTCTCCCCATAAAACTATATATCAGTCGGCTCAGCTCCTCCTGCTCTATAGCATACTGCCTGCAGATTACACTGCATTCCATGCTGTCAGGATCCCTTGATGTTCATATCATATTAGGAGTTACTGCTTTATTGTATAGCATCACTTTCTTGAATATATTACCAGTACTTTGTTATTTTGGTGCAGTATTATACTGGCTTCCAGTACTGATATTGTGATCTGTATTTCTTGCCTTATCATCTGAAGACACCTTACACTGTATTTAAATAACCCATAAAGCATTGATTCAGGTGGAGAATACTTGTGTAATACATCTTCAGATGGACCATGGCACAACTTTCTGTTGGTTCCATATGGGGAAAATTCTGTATGTCTCTGTGAAGTCATGCAGAGATCTAATATGGACAAAACATGGAGGATTATGGCTCCTTACAATTCTGCCCTCACACTGTCACTTGTCCATTTAGGCCCCATGCACATAACCATATCCATTTTGTGATCCGCACTATATGGATGTGGTCCCTGTTGCATCCCCATTTTTTGCGGACCCATTGACTTCAATGGGTCCGTGGTCTACATTTTGCATAAGACATGTTCTATCTTTTTGCAGACCAGACATATGACTGTGGAAAGCACATGGATGTCTGTTCCGCAAAAAGATAGAACATGTCCGCAAAATGCAGACCACGGAACCATTGAAAACAGTGGGTCTGCATATAAAATACGGACAGCACACAGACTGCATCTGCAATTGGTGGACCACAAAGCGTATATGGACGTGTGCATGGGGCCTTATACAAATATTAGTTTACGTAAGGGTAAAACACTATTCCTATTAATAGTCTCTTATTGTCTTCAGTGAGGAATGTCTTATGTCATGGGGTAATAGTCCTCTGGCTTTACTCCCTCCCACACAAGTGCACTCTGTCCTTTTGCCTTCCTGTGCTAGAATTAGAAGAGATTGCATTGGGTATCTCACCTGTCTGTATGAAGGTGCCTTGCAAACGAAAAGGCTGAAAGACTTTGATCTGCAAAAATGCTGGATCATGTTAGAAGATGCGCATACAACTCATGTAAATCTCCCCCAGCAGATGCCTATTATTCACCACCCAAATGGCGTACACTTAAATTAAATTGTAAATTAGCTAATCTGTGATTCTGTATGGGCCTGAAGACTTTTTTTTTTTTAGGTTTGCCTTAAGGCTCATGCACATAACCAAGTCTGTTTTTTTTCCTGTCGGACAAGGACAATTGACAATCTTTTTCCCAGTTGCATCAGTTTTGTCTCCTTTTTCATTCTTTGTCCATTTAACAAAGGCATGGTCCAAAAGGGTGTTCAGGTGGGCTTAAAGGGTTATTCCCATCTTGGACATTGGGGGTATATTGCTAGGATACACCTCAAAGGTGCGGGTCCTGCCTCTGAGACACGCACCTATACTTAGAACAGAGCCTGCAAAGTACCAGAGGGTGCACTGTGCATGCGCTCTAGGTTATTTTTGCAAGTCCCATCGAAATGAATGGGAGACGTGCCGAGCAAGCGCAGCCACCGCCCTAATCACTTCTATGGGGCTTACGTGAATAGCCAAGGCAGCACTGGGCTATTTTCGGCGCTCCCATACGAATGAATGGAGGGCAGCTGCGCATGTGCTGTGCGCCCTCCGGCACTTTGTGAGCTGTGTTCTAAGTTAAAGCGAACCTTTCACCTCATTTTCACCTTATAAACCATCAACAGTACCTTATAGATTATCCTGAGTGTGTTCTTATCCATGTTAGTGCCGCTTTCCTGGGCTCTTTATACTTCCAAAAATCGTCTTATAAACTTGACATTCTGTGCTCCAACAGTCATGCAAACAGTCAAGGGGGTAGCCCTTCCATCTCCTCTGGCCGTACCGCCCCTGCCCTAACCCCTCCTCTATGCTCCTAAACTGACAGCCGGCTCAGTCGCCGGGACGGCGCTTCTGTAACCTGCGCATGCGCCGTGCTCCTGCTTCGCCGCGCGATCCCGTCTTTCTTGCTGACAATAGTGGAGCGCGCGCACGGGAGGGAGAGCAGACAGGCCGGCATTGCGTAAGGCGCATGCGCGATTCTCGTACATGACCGCGCTTTTGACATCAAGAAAGACGGGATCGCGCGGCGAAGCAGGAGCACGGCGCATGCGCAGGTTACAGAAGCGCCGTCCCGGCGACTGAGCCGGCTGTCAGTTTAGGAGCATAGAGGAGGGGTTAGGGCAGGGGCGGTACGGCCAGAGGAGATGGAAGGGCTACCCCCTTGACTGTTTGCGTGACTGTTGGAGCACAGAATGTCAAGTTTATAAGACGATTTTTGGAAGTATAAAGAGCCCAGGAAAGCGGCACTAACATGGATAAGAACACACTCAGGATAATCTATAAGGTACTGTTGATGGTTTATAAGGTGAAAATGAGGTGAAAGGTTCGCTTTAAGGTGCAGGTCCCAGAGGTGGAACCCACGCCTATCAGACATTTAGGGCATATTCTAGCGATATGCCCCCAATGTACAAGATGGGAATACCCCTTTAAGCCCCTATTAGACCACACGATTATCATCAAATTATTGCAAATAAACATTCATAGGAACACTTGTTCGTGATAATTGGCTCGCATAATTATCAGCCGATATTACATAGTGTAATCAGGATGTGCTGCCGATAATGAATAGAAGAGAATGAGAGAGGGTGACTACTAGTGATGAGCGAAGCGAGCTTCGGATGCTAAATCTGAAGTCGCTTTGTTCCAAGCTTCGGATCAATAACTGTACGGAGATCTGGAACCAAAGCCAAGTTCGGTTCCAAGTTTTAAAGTGGTTTTCCACTTTAAAAATCAATTACCGAAGTTATTTAACGAAGTCACGTGCGACTTCTCGAATAACTTACTTTGGCTCATCGGAGCCCATACATTCTAATACTGTACAGAGACAGATCTCCGTACAATATTATTCCCAAGTTTTGAACGAAGCGATGTAGCATCCGAAGCTCACTTCGCTCATCAGTATTGACTACTGCCCTTGAAGGCTGCTTTGAAGCCACATCCGGGTTTCACTTTTGGTGTTGCTAAGAAACTGATCAGTTAAAAACAGATTGCTCCCAATTTCAGTGCATTTGCAATCTGTTTGCAATTAGTTTCCTCAGAGTCCTGCAGACTTCAATGGGCTAGTAGATTGATTCGGAATCAGTAGTCTGATTCGGAAAAAACGGACCACAATAGGACATGCATGATTTTAAAGAGAATTAGCAACCAGATCCATTAAATAAATGCATGTCCTAATTGAAATGTATGGGTCAGTGTGATATCAGTTTTAAAAACTGATCACACATTGAGGAAAATAAACTGTCATGTGCATGAAGCCTTATCACTTTAAATCTGTATATAAAATGTAGTTGTTGCATTCAAGTATTATATTTTTATGTATGAATGGTTATTGTCTTCCAGTTATTAGAAGAAGAAAAGAAGAAAATCCCTTTATTTTTCCTCAGTGGGGAAATTTTGGCATAATATTATAGTTATTATATTATTATTATATTAATATTATAGTTATTATCAATCAGCTTTGTCGGTGATTGCGTTCAGTGTGTGCATTTTTTCATCCGGATTGCATACATTTTTCACGTATGTGAAGAAAAATTGAGGAATAACAATCTACATCTCCTAGCAACCATCAGTGAAAAGCGCATTGCATCCGGATGCCTTCCATCTTTAAAGCAAGCCCCATTCACTTCTATGGAGCCAGGGCTACGTGAAAAACGCACAATATAGAACATGGTGCGATTTTTCCTGAACGCAGAGATGATGTGTGAATATTGACGCTCGTGTACATGGACCCGTTGAGATGAATGGGTCAGGATTCAGTCCAAATGCTATGTGTTCACACGCATCGCATCCAGATGGAAAACTTGTTAGTGTGAAAGAGCCCTTAAAGGTCATCTGTCGGCAGATTTGTACCTATGAAACTAGCTGACCTGTTGCATATGTGCTGATGTTTTAATGTATGCAAATAAGCCTCTAGGAGCAATGGGGGGCCCATTGTTCCTAGAGGCTCATTTGGGTTCGGGAGAATATATAATTTACTCATTTGGCTTCTTATTAATTCAATTTTAATCTATATATATATATATATATATATAAAGAAGGACATATATATGTGTGTATGTATGTATGTTCCGCAATCACTCAAAAACGCAACCATCAATTTCAACGAAGCTTGGTTTACACATCCCTTGCTACCTGGAAAGAAATCTTGTGGGGGCCACAGCTGTCCTAAGATATTCCCAAAAAATGACCATAGCCTATCATTATAAAAATTGTTGAGACAAAACGACCTGCATTAGCCAATACAATCCTGCAAGTCTTTCTCTTCATATCCCAACTGCCATACACACTGTCATATGTCCCTTATCAGCCAATGGAAGCTCACAGGCCCTTAGTCTCCACATACTGTCACGGATGGTGTTGCAGAAAACTGGAAGTTATAAATAAACATCCGACTGACTTGATCCCAAATTAAGGAACATATGGGTGAGCCCTATAAAACCCCTAGAGCTCTCCCTGACTGCTTTGCCCATGCAAAGATCTTTATGATAAATAATTGCATGCCCTCGTACCTAGACTGAGTGACACCTGAAAACCCTATAATAGTGAGGGGACACGACCACCGGCTCCCTGCACTTAATACGGAGGGAGTCAGGGTCACCTAGAATCCAGCACGGAAACACAAATAAAGGAAAAAACTTATCTGAGGAACCAGCAGTTGCAGCCTCTTGCAGTGAACACAATCCAGGAAGTAGTATAAACCGCAAAGTGAGGCAGTATGGGAGGGAATATAAAGGGAGGCAATCAGTTTAAATAGATGACAGCTGGGAGAAGGAAAAGAGATGACAAAGTGAAACCAAAACAAAGAACATCATGCAAGAGGTACAGAAGAACGTCTACCACAGCTTCTCAGAGAGCTGGCGTTGACACATACACACAGCTTTACTCCAGGTTTCCATAACAACCCAGCCATTTTTCTTCACTGCTGTAGGTCAGCCTCAGGCTAGGGCTACACGACGACAATAGGTCGCACGACACATAGGGCACAACTACACTGCAACATGTGTCGCGCGACATTGATGTCGCACCAATGTCGCGTAACAATTTTTCTAATGATAGTCTATGGTGTTGCACTGCGACATGTGACATGCTGCGACGCGACAGTCGCAGAAAAATCCATATTGGATGGAGTTTTTGCAACTGTCGCAGTCGCAGCATGTCACATGTCAGTGAGAAACCATAGCCTATCATTATAAAAATTGTTGAGACAAAATGTTGCGCAACACATGTCGTCGTGTACCCTAGCATTAAAGGGGTAGGGTGCTGTGGACGTCACTGTTAAAAGGGTGGGCACTGTGGAGGTCACTGTTAAAGAGGCGTTCACTGTGGATATTACTGTTAAGGGGGCAGGGGCCACTATTAAAAGAAAAACTACTGTGGAGGTCACTGTTAAGGCAGCAGGGTACTGTGAGGTCACTGTTAAGGCAGCGGGGTACTTTGGAGGTCACTGTTAAGGGGGTGGGCCCCTGAGGAGGTCACTGTTACGGAGTGGGGAGCTGTGAAACGCACTGTTAAAAGGGCGAGCTGCTGTGAAGGTCAAAGTTAAAGGGATGGGCTGCTGTGGAGGTCCCATTTTAAAGTGGCGGGGCACTGTGGAGGTCACTGATAAAAAGGCATTCACTGTGGAAGTTACTGTTAAGGGGACAGGGGCCACTATGAACCACTTCCTGTCTGCCCACGTTTCTGAAAGTCCATTCAGAGATGGCAGCTGCACGCTAATCGTGCAGCTGCCGAGCGGAGGGCTCACTGTCAGTGACAGCAGGGCAACCCAGAGAGAAGGCAGGGACAGTTCCCAGGTGTCCTTGCCTTCTAGATCGCTGTATACACAACGCTCAACAAGCGCTGTGTGCTTCCTGTCTTCTACAGACCTAAATCAGCCCTGCACTGAGAATGTACAGCGTTGTATAGTGCTTTACAGGCTCTCTGGGGGGTGTATTTCCCCTGCAACTGGGGCTACTATGTCACTATGTCAACCCCAGTTACAGGAGAAAGCAATAGTGGGGGGAAAGAAAAGTGAAGGTTAAATGTCCCCCAGAGGTCTTGTATGACCTTATGGGGGATGCAAAGTGTAAAATAAAAAAATAAAATAAAGTGTTAAAATAATAATAAAAAAAAAAGGTTTCACATGTAAAAATAAATAAATCCCCAAGTAAGGCTACTTTCACACCTGCGTTCGGGTGTCCGCTCGTGAGCTCCGTTTGAAGGCTCTCACAAGCGGCCCCGAACGCATCCGTCCAGCCCCAATGCATTCTGAGTGGATGCGGATCCGCTCAGAATGCCTCAGTCTGGCTCCGCTTGGCCTCCGTTCCGCTCAGCAGGCGGACACCCGAACGCAGCTTGCAGCGTTCGGGTGTCCGCCTGGCCGTGCGGAGGCAAACGGATCCGTCCAGACTTACAATGTAAGTCAATGGGGACGGATCCGTTTGAAGTTGACACAATATGGCTCAATTTTCAAACGGATCCGTCCCCCATTGACTTTCAATGCAAAGTCTGGACGGATCCGTCTGACTAACTTTCACACTTAGATTTTTTTGTGAAATATAATGCAGACGGATCCGTTCTGAACGGATACCATCGTTTGCATTATAGGAGCGGATCCGTCTGTGCAGACACCAGACGGATCCGCTCCGAACGCAAGTGTAAAAGTAGCCTAAGGAATAAAATAAATACATTTCAAAATAGAAAAAAAAAAAAAATAGACATATTTTGGTATTGCTTCGTCCGTGACGGTCAGCTCTATTAATATATCACATAAGCCACCCTGTCCGATAAACACCATAAAAAATAAAAACGGGGTAAAAAAAAGTCATTTTTGTCACCTTACATCACAAAAAGTGCAACACCAAGTGATCAAAAAGGTGTATGTCCCACAAAATGGTACCAATAAAACCGTCACCTCATTCCGCAAAAAATTAGCCCGTACATAAGAAAATCGCTCAAAAAAATTAATAAAAATTATAGCTTTCAGAACATGGACACATTAAAACATCATTTTTTTGTTTCAAAAATGCTATTATTGTGTTAAAGTGAAATAAATAAAAAAAAGTATACATATTAGGTATCACCGCATCCGTAACAACCAGCTCTATAAAAATATCACATGACCTAACCCCTCGGGTGAACACCGTTAAAAAAAAAAAAAAACTGTCAAAAAAGCCATTTTTTGTCACCTAACTTCACATAAAGTGCAACACCAAGCGATCAAAAAGGCGTATTTCCCCCAAAATAGTACCAAACTGTCACCTCATCCCGCAAAAAATGAGACCCTAACTAAGACCAAGTCAAAAAATAAAAAAGCTATTGCTCTCAGACTATGGAGACACTAAAACATAATTTTTTTCATGAAGTACAATGTGTCACGAGAAAACAATCTCAGAATGGCTTGGATAAATAAAAGTGTTCCAAAGCTATTACCACGTAAAGTGACACATGTCAGATTTGCAAAATTAGGCCTTGTCAGGAAGGGGGCAAATGGCCCGGATGTGAAGTGGTTAAAGGGGCAACTACTGTGGAGGTCACTGTTAAGGCAGCAGGGTACTGTGAAGGTCACTGTTAAGGGGGCGGGCCCCTGAGGAGGTCACTATCAAGTAAGTGGGGTGCTGTGAAACTCACTGTGTAGGCTCCATTCACACGTCCGCAAAATGGGTCCGCATCCTTTCCGCAATTTTGCGGAAAGTGTGCGGACCCATTCATTCTCTATGGGGACGGAATGTGCTGTCCGCATCCACATTTGCGGATCCGCACTTCCGCATCCGTGCTTCCGTTTCCGCAAAAAAATAGAACATGTCCTATTCTTGTCCGCAATTGCGGACAAGAACAGGCATATTCTATTATGTCTGCAATGTGCGGTCCGCAAAATGCAGAATGCACATTGCCGCTTTCCGTGTTTTGCGGATCCGTGTATCCGCAAAACACATTGCGGACGTGTGAATGGAGCCTTAAAGGGACGGGCTGCTGTGAAGGTCAACGTTAAGGGGATGGGCTGCTGTGGAGGTTCCATTTTAAAGTGGTGGGGCACGGGGGGGGGGGGGGGGTTGGGGTTAAGGGGTGGGGGACTCTGGAGTTCACTGTTAAAGGGGCGGGGTGCTGTAGAGGTCACTGTTATGGTGGATACTGTCAATATCTGTTAACGACACACACAAACATTTAAATATACCCGAGCGAAGCCAAGTCCTTCTGCTAGTATTAACAATAAAAATGGTCCCACCACGTGAGAAATGCAGCAGATGTACCTCCACAATACAAAGTACTGTACTGGCCATCGACAAATATTTTTTTTTAATGATTAAAGGGGTTATCCATGAAAAGATATTTATGGTCATCAGTATCAGATCAGCGGGGGTACGACACCCGGGACCCCCCAATCAGCTGTTAGAAGAGGCTTTGAGCGCCGCGGCCTCTTCCTAGGCCAGTGACATCACTGTACATCGGTCACATGACCAAGTTGCATCTCAGCCCCATTCAAGTCAATGGGGCTGATCTGCAATACCAAGCACTGCCACTATACGATGTACGGCGCTGTCCTTAGAAAGCTGCTGGGAGCCTGCATCGCTCACTATAGCTTTGGTGAGCACATCGGCTCCCTCATCGAGGGGGCTGTCGGTGTTCTGACAGATTCCTATACCTGGCAGAATGCTATACCCAGAATCAGCTGGAGGAGGGTGTGTGTGCAAGCGCAGATCCACGGGTTTCGTAAGAATAATTACACTGCCGCGGGAGAAGCACCTACTTAATTTGCATGCGCAAAACCGTTCGCACTCGGGTAGGTAGATTTTTCAGTGCAACATGTTCCATCAGATCTCCCTATCCCTGAGTGCTCACGCGCAGACACATCATCTGGAGCAGTTCAGCCTCACCACATAGCAGAGCTGAGTGCAGGATATTGGGGTGGTGGGGTCATCCACATAGAGCTGAGTGCGGTCCCTGAGTGCGCATGCGCGGTGTATGGTTTCGCGCATGCAAATTAAGTGGGTGCTTCTCCCGCGACACCCTCTTCCAGCTGATTCTGGTGTGGCCACGTCACTTCCGGTATAGCATTCTGCCAAGGTATAGGAATCTGGCAGAACACCGGGACTTGTATCACAGCTGATGTGATAATGATGAAGATAAGTCATCCAGTGGCGTACCTCCAATAGAGGCAGACCACGCAGCTGCTATGGGGCCCGGCGTGGAAGATAGGCCCCGCCACCTAATTACAATACAATGGCTCTCCCCTGTCCTGAGTCCTCAGGCCCTGCCTTCCAGCTGCACACTCACGGCTTCCCTAGCCCCTTGTGCTCCAGTGGGCTCCTCTCCCCCTTACCCAGAGCATCCGTGGCTGTGGCTCCATTCATGTCCGAGCGCTCTGTTTCTCTGCAGGGAGCTGGTCTGACCAATCAGCATAAGCAGTTCTATCAGAGCCTGCTGCTGATTGGCTGGCCCAGCACCCAGAAGAGAAACTTTACTAAGTCATGATGCAGGACTTCAGTCATGCTGGGCTGACCCTACCACAAAGCGCTGTCTGTGACTGTGCAGCATCAAGCGCTGCTTGAAGATCTGCCACAGTGATAATGAGCGCCCAGAAGAGTAAGTCAAGCAGAAGACAGCTTGAGAAAAAAAGTTCATGGGTGAGGAAAGTCTGGAGGCCTAGGGCTCAGGAGGAGTATATCGTGACTGGGAGGGTGGTACACTATGTAGAAAAAACAACAGCCGTACCAGTAGAAGGGACAGTTCATGGGGCATTGTATGGGGGGGGGGGGGGGGGGGGTATGGCAGTGATGCACTATATTATAGACAGTAGCAGGCACAATACAGGGGGGATTAGTATGGCATTGGTGCAGCATATAATAAGCAGTTGCAGGCACAATACAGTGGGGGTATGGCAGTGGTGCAGTATATAATAAACAGTAGCAGGCACAGATCCTGGGGGGGGGATTATGGCAGTGGCGCTCTATATAAAAGGCTGAGCAGGCACATTTTACGGGGTATGGCACTATATAATATGATAATAAAATATAATAAGTGGCAGACACAGTTCATGAAGGGGGGGGGGGTATGGTGGTAGTGCATTATATAACAGGCAGGGCACAGTTCACCAGGTAAGACTAGGGACACACGATAAGATTCTTGTACACTGCGTGCAGAATTATTAGGCAAATGAGTATTTTGACCACATCACATCACATGTTGTCTTACTCCAAGCTGTATAGGCTCGAAAGCCTACTACCAATTAAGCATATTAGGTGATGTGCATCTCTGTAATGAGAAGGGGTGTGGTCTAATGACATCAACACCCTATATTAGGTGTGCATAATTATTAGGCAACTTCCTTTCCTTTGGCAAAATGGGTCAAAAGAAGGACTTGACAGGCTCAGAAAAGTCAAAAATAGTGAGATATCTTGCAGAGGGATGCAGCACTCTTAAAATTGCAAAGCTTCTGAAGCGTGATCATCGAACAATCAAGCGTTTCATTCAAAATAGTCAACAGGGTCGCAAGAAGCGTGTGGAAAAACCAAGGCGCAAAATAACTGCCCATGAACTGAGAAAAGTCAAGCGTGCAGCTGCCAAGATGCCACTTGCCAACAGTTTGGCCATATTTCAGAGCTGCAACATCACTGGAGTGCCCAAAAGCACAAGGTGTGCAATACTCAGAGACATGGCCAAGGTAAGAAAGGCTGAAAGACGACCACCACTGAACAAGACACACAAGCTGAAACGTCAAGACTGGGCCAAGAAATATCTCAAGACTGATTTTTCTAAGGTTTTATGGACTGATGAAATGAGAGTGAGTCTTGATGGGCCAGATGGATGGGCCCGTGGCTGGATTGGTAAAGGGCAGAGAGCTCCAGTCCGACTCAGACGCCAGCAAGGTGGAGGTGGAGTACTGGTTTGGGCTGGTATCATCAAAGATGAGCTTGTGGGGCCTTTTCGGGTTGAGGATGGAGTCAAGCTCAACTCCCAGTCCTACTGCCAGTTTCTGGAAGACACCTTCTTCAAGCAGTGGTACAGGAAGAAGTCTGCATCCTTCAAGAAAAACATGATTTTCATGCAGGACAATGCTCCATCACACTGTCACAAGGGTGTCAAGGACCACGCCTGACTCCGTTATACCCGGGGTCAGGAAGTCGCAGCGGTTGGCTGCACGCTCTATTTAAGATAGGGCTGTTTTCCTTATGGTAGCTTTCTGGGTTTGCTTTGCAAACCCTTTTGGCTCACTCAGGGATCCGTAGCTCCTTCTCCTCAGCTGTTCCTTGTCCAGCACTCCCAGACCTCCTTATATTTCTCTCTCACACTTCTCTGGTTGCCAGAGATAGAGCTTCCTGCCTGGACATCTATTCTGACCTTCTGGAGCTGTGTTGCTGCGTTCGCTGGTAGTTGGTCCAGTACGCTACCCTCCAGATCCCTGTTGGACCTTTTTGGTTTATTGTGGTCGCCCACCTGGGTGTATGTGTTTGTATGTTTTGTCTGTCCTCTCCCTGGTGTTTCCCTCTTAGTGATAGTGGTGTGGACTAGCGATCCCACCGGCCTGTTCACTATCCAGGGCTCATATTAGGGAAAGCCAGGGTTTAGGCACGCGATCGCCGCACGGGTGAGGAACCCGTCTAGGGACGTCAGGGCAGTCAGGTGCCAGCCGCAAGGTGAGTTAGGGGTCACCACCTTTCCCTCTCCCTTGGGCAGGGCTTTCCCTGTTTTCCTCCCTGTGCGTGTCGTCGGTCATTACATTATCTCTGGCCATTATTTTGTGTAGGTAAAAAAAAAAATTTTTTACCTACTTAGAATCCAGTATGGATCAAATTGCTGCTCTGTCCAAACAATTTCATGGCCTGTCTTTGGAGGTGGTAGGATTGAAGGCGTCGGTCCTCCAGCAACAGCAGCAATTACAACTGACTGCAAGCCCAGCGGTTGCTACTGGTAACCAGGTTGTTGCGGAACCCAAGGTCCCTCTCCCTGACAGATTTTCTGGGGGAAGGGACAAGTTTTTGACATTCCGTGAGGCCTGTAAGTTATATTTTAAACTGCGCCCTTACTCCTCTGGTAATGAAGATCAGCGGGTGGGGGTTGTTAGTTCCCTGCTGCAGGGGGATCCGCAGTCCTGGGCGTTCTCTTTACCTACTGATTCCCAGGCTCTTCGGTCAGTGGATGAGTTTTTTGGGGCCTTGGGTCTCATATATGATGACCCTGACCGAGTCGCCCTGGCTGAATCAAGATTACGGAGACTCTTACAAGGAGAGCGGCCGGTAGAGGAGTATTGCTCTGAATTCCGTAGGTGGGCTACGGATACCCAATGGAACGACCCGGCTCTCAGGAGTCAGTTCTGCTCTGGGTTATCCGAAAGGGTTAAGGATGCGCTTGCATTATATGAGACCCCCTTTTCCCTTGATGCGGTTATGTCCCTTTCTATCCGAATAGATAGACGCCTTAGGGTCAGGTTGAAAAAACCGGAGCAATTGGTAACCCCTCCCAAGCAGCAGTTAGTCTGTACGGACTTAGACGAGCCTATGCAGCTAGGAGGAACTACTCGTCAGGTCCGTCCTCCTGAGGCTCGCCGTAGGTGTGGGGTTTGTTTTTTTTGTGGGGAGAGGGGTCATTTCATTAATGTCTGTCCTTCTTTCCTCAGAAACAAAAGACCGTCGGAAAAACTACTAACCCCAGGCTGTGTGGAGGATGTCAGCCGGGGGGTATACGTTTCCTCCATACGTACATCGCAATTTGTGTTGCCAGCGGTTATTATTTTTGGTGATAAGACGGAGACTATTTCTTTCTTTCTAGACAGTGGAGCAGGGGTAAATTTGATAGATGCCCATTTTGCCCGCACTTTGGGTTTGTCTCTCTGTACTTTACAGAGACCCATTCCCATATTCGCTATTGATTCTGCTCCCCTGTCTCAGAGAAACCTCACGCACATGGTTCATAATTTACACCTTCGGGTAGGGGACCACCATAACGAGATGCTTTCAGGTTATGTTCTGGAGGGGCTTCCCACTCCGGTAGTGCTGGGTCTTCCCTGGTTGGTAGCGCACAATCCAGTGGTGGATTGGCAGGCCAGGGAGATATTGGAGTGGAGTGAGCAGTGCAGAGAAAATTGCTTAAATAGCAATTGCTTAGTCGCCTCCATAACTACCCTACCTACATTTATTTCGGACTTTGAGGATGTTTTTTCTGAAAAGGGTTGTCAGAAGTTACCACCTCATCGTCCTTATGATTGCCCGGTTAACCTTATTCCCGGCGCAAAATTACCCAAGACCAGGTTATATAATCTTTCGGGTCCAGAGAGACAAGCCATGAAAGATTATATCTCCGAGAGCTTGGCTAAGGGACACATCAGAACCTCTTCTTCACCCGTGGCTGCAGGGTTTTTCTTTGTTAAAAAGAAAGATGGGGGCCTGCGTCCTTGCTTAGATTTTCGCGAATTAAATCAGATAACCATCCGAGACCCATACCCTCTTCCTCTCATTCCTGACCTGTTTAATCAGATTGCGGGTGCTAGGTGGTTCTCCAAACTTGATCTTAGGGGTGCCTACAATCTGATTCGTATTAAGGAGGGGGATGAGTGGAAGACAGCGTTTAACACCCCTGAGGGGCATTATGAAAATCTAGTTATGCCTTTCGGTCTGACCAATGCTCCTGCCGTCTTTCAACATTTCGTTAATGACATTTTTAGTCATCTAATCGGCAGGTTTGTGGTAATATACCTAGATGATATTTTAATTTATTCGTCCGATCTGAAAACACATGAGGTGCATGTCAGACAAGTACTGCAGGTCCTACGGACGAATGAATTATATGCTAAAATTGAAAAATGTGTCTTCGCCGTTCAGGAGATACAATTCCTGGGTTATTTTTTATCTGCGTCAGGTTTCCGTATGGATCCTAGGAAGGTCCAGGCAATTTTAGATTGGGATCTTCCTGAGAACCTCAAAGCACTACAACGGTTCTTGGGCTTCGCGAATTTCTATAGGAAATTCATTAAAAATTATTCACTTATTGTAAAACCGCTTACTGACATGACTAGGAAGGGGACTGATTTTTCTAAATGGTCTGACGCCGCTAAAGTTGCTTTTTCCTCTCTAAAAGAGAGGTTTACCTCAGCACCTGTACTAGTCCAACCTGATGTCTCCCAGCCTTTTATTGTTGAAGTCGATGCGTCAGAGGTGGGAGTGGGGGCGGTGCTGTCTCAGGGTCCGTCTCCTGGCAAATGGCGTCCTTGTGCTTTCTTTTCTAAAAAACTATCTGCAGCAGAAAAGAACTACGATATTGGCAATAGGGAACTATTAGCTATTAAACTTGCGTTTGAGGAGTGGCGTCATTTCTTAGAGGGGGCAGTCCACCCCGTCACTGTAATTACGGACCACAAAAATCTTCTGTACCTCGAATCAGCTAAGCGTCTCACCCCTAGACAGGCTAGGTGGTCGCTATTTTTTACCAGGTTTAACTTTGTGATTACCTATCGTCCTGGGGCAAAGAACACCAAGGCTGATGCACTATCTCGTTGTTTCCCTGGAGGGGGTAATGTGAGTGATCCGGTACCCATTCTTCAAAGAGGAGTGGTTGTTTCTGCGGTACACTCTGTTTTGGAGGGGAAGGTGTTAGAGGCCCAGGGGAACGCCCCGGTCTCTTGCCCCTCAGAGAAATTGTTTGTACCGTTGAACTTACGTTTCGAATTATTAAAGGAACATCATAATTCGGCACTTGCTGGGCACCCGGGTAGTAAAGCAACCTTGGAACTATTGTCTCGTCGTTTTTGGTGGCCAAGGTTGCGTCAGGATGTATTGGATTTTGTGTCTTCTTGTTCTACCTGTGCGCGCGCAAACGTTTCACATACACGTCCTGCAGGGTCTCTATTACCACTCGTCATTCCCAATAGACCGTGGACACATCTGTCAATGGATTTTATCACTGACTTACCTTTGTCTGCGGGTAAAACAGTTATTTTGGTAGTAGTGGACAGGTTTAGCAAAATGGTACACTTCATTGCGTTACCCGCACTACCTAATGCTAAGACTCTTGCTCAGGTATTCGTCAGTGAAATCGTGAAGCTTCACGGGGTCCCCTCCGATGTTGTTTCGGATCGGGGTACCCAGTTTATTTCTAAATTTTGGAAAGCTTTTTGTTCTCGTTTGGGGGTACACTTGTCCTTTTCCTCTGCTTTCCATCCTCAGTCGAATGGACAGACTGAGCGTACCAACCAAAACCTTGAGACATATCTAAGATGTTTTGTGTCTGAAAACCAAGAGTTGTGGTCATCATATTTACCGTTAGCTGAGTTTGCCATAAATAATCGTCGTCAGGAATCCACTGGCAAGTCACCATTTCTTGGTGCATATGGTTTTCATCCCCAATTCTGTACTTTCAAAGAGGGGGGGTCTTCTGGGGTTCCCGAAGAGGAACGGTTTTCGTCATCTCTTTCATCGGTATGGCAGAAGGTGCAAGCTAACTTGAAAAATATGGGAGGTAAATACAAATGCATGGCTGATAAGAGACGGTCGCCAGGTCCGGACCTAGGAGTGAATGACTATGTGTGGTTGTCTACTAGGAATATTAAATTGAAGGTTCCCTCTTGGAAACTGGGTCCTAGGTTTATTGGCCCTTACAAAATTGTAGCCATCATCAACCCCGTGGCTTTTCGCCTGGAGTTACCTCAGACTTTTAAAATTCATAATGTTTTTCATAAGTCGTTACTCAAAAAATATGTTCCACCTCTAGAACCATCACCGCTGCCACCCCCTCCTGTTGTCGTGGATGGTAACCTAGAATTTCAGATATCCAAAATTGTTAATTCTCGTCGGGTCCGCCGCTCTCTTCAATATCTGGTGCATTGGAGAGGTTACGGTCCCGAGGAAAGAATGTGGGTTCCTGCGTCTGAGGTAAACGCCGACAGGTTAGTTCGGGTTTTTCATGCCTCTCATCCTGGGAGACCTGGTCCTGAGTGTCCGGAGGCCCCTCGTAGAGAGGGGGGTACTGTCACAAGGGTGTCAAGGACCACGCCTGACTCCGTTATACCCGGGGTCAGGAAGTCGCAGCGGTTGGCTGCACGCTCTATTTAAGATAGGGCTGTTTTCCTTATGGTAGCTTTCTGGGTTTGCTTTGCAAACCCTTTTGGCTCACTCAGGGATCCGTAGCTCCTTCTCCTCAGCTGTTCCTTGTCCAGCACTCCCAGACCTCCTTATATTTCTCTCTCACACTTCTCTGGTTGCCAGAGATAGAGCTTCCTGCCTGGACATCTATTCTGACCTTCTGGAGCTGTGTTGCTGCGTTCGCTGGTAGTTGGTCCAGTACGCTACCCTCCAGATCCCTGTTGGACCTTTTTGGTTTATTGTGGTCGCCCACCTGGGTGTATGTGTTTGTATGTTTTGTCTGTCCTCTCCCTGGTGTTTCCCTCTTAGTGATAGTGGTGTGGACTAGCGATCCCACCGGCCTGTTCACTATCCAGGGCTCATATTAGGGAAAGCCAGGGTTTAGGCACGCGATCGCCGCACGGGTGAGGAACCCGTCTAGGGACGTCAGGGCAGTTAGGTGCCAGCCGCAAGGTGAGTTAGGGGTCACCACCTTTCCCTCTCCCTTGGGCAGGGCTTTCCCTGTTTTCCTCCCTGTGCGTGTCGTCGGTCATTACACACACGCGTCCAAGTACTCCACAGCGTGGCTGGCAAGAAAGGGTATAAAAGAAGAAAATCTAATGACATGGCCTCCTTGTTCACCTGATCTGAACCTCATTGAGAACCTGTGGTCCATCATCAAATGTGAGATTTACAAGGAGGGGAAACAGTACACCTCTCTGAACAGTGTCTGGGAGGCTGTGGTTGCTGCTGCACGCAATGTTGATGGTGAACAGATCAAAACACTGACAGAATCCATGGATGGCAGGCTTTTGAGTGTCCTTGCAAAGAAAGGTGGCTATATTGGTCACTGATTTGTTTTTGTTTTGTTTTTGAATGTCAGAAATGTATATTTGCGAATGTTGAGATGTTATATTGGTTTCACTGGTAAAAATAAATAATTGAAATGGGTATATATTTGTTTTTTGTTAAGTTGCCTAATAATTATGCACAGTAATAGTCACCTGCACACACAGATATCCCCCTAAAATAGCTAAAACTAAAAACAAACTAAAAACTACTTCCAAAAATATTCAGCTTTGATATTAATGAGTTTTTTGGGTTCATTGAGAACATGGTTGTTGTTCAATAATAAAATTAATCCTCAAAAATACAACTTGCCTAATAATTCTGCACTCCCTGTATTCTGTTCCAGCATAGGAGCAGAATTACTAGAATCGCCATCAGACCCAGCACATGCTGAACACCGCTGGCAGGTAGTCGGAAGGGCCATGGGTGGTAGTGGGAGGGGCTAACAATAGGGCATGGGGGCCCATTTCAGAATCTTGCTATGGGCCCCAGTGATTTCTATGTACGCCCCTGAAGTCATCATTATCTTTTCCAGGATAACCCCCATTAACTGATTGTGCAACTGAAGTCATTGTCTAGTCTTGGCCTTTACTTTATGCCCCATTTGTGCTCATATCTAACAGAACAGTGTCTCCTCACCCTTTGCAAATGTCGTGATCTCCTCCATACAGATGACAGCTACGTGTGTTGTTTTATCTACACAGTGTTTCTTTTAACACGTCTGTTGTTGATCATCTCGGGAAACAATATTTCTTCCTGTCAAAAACAGCATTATCTTTATGTGTACTACCAGGTTCTTTGGGTCTCACATGTTGACTGCTAACACATCACCTTCCTGATGCCTTTTTATTCGGTATAACTCCAGAGATTCACCCCTAGTGGTGTGGCATGGTTTTAGGAAAATTTACATAGTAAACTTAGTTTGTAAAGCTGAAAAGAGACTTACCGTATGTTTATCTAGTTCAGCTTATTATCATGTAGTTGCTCAAGAGGAAGGCAAAAACCCCTTGTGAGGTAGAAGCCAATTTTCTACATCTTAGGGAAGAAAATTCCTTTCCGATGATTCCAAATTGGGCAATCAGAATAACTCCCTGGATCAACGACCCTTCTCCAGTAATTTAGCAGATTGGACTTGGCATTTCTGAGGCCCTATTTATGGGGACCCTAATCAAAGAAATTTTTAATAGAAAAATACAATACACTTCACTGCCGCTACAATCTTGACAGAGTACAGGTGAACAATTGAAGAGGATGCAGTGCTTGCACGAGCAAGGGGGCCCCTTCAAACAGATCAGATCAGCGTGTGTTGGACCCCAATCTAATCTAATGATCTGAATCTGATATTAATAACTTATCCTGAAAATAGGTCATTAGCAGTGATTAGCGGCAGGGGCAATATTAGAATTTGCGTTATTTTGCAAATATATTTGGGCGAATATTCGGCATATATTCGAGAATTCGTGATCTCCAGTCATTATTTTCTTGATTGCAAAAATCGGCAATCGGAAAATTCGCGATCAATACTACTATAGGAAACTTTCCTATTGGTTGCTAGGGATGTTGCTAAGTGGCGATATTCGCGATAAATTCGCGATTAGAATATTCGTGAATTCGGATATATAGCACTATATTCTAAATATTCACGAAGTGGCGATATTTGCGATAAAAATTCGTGATTCGAATATTCGCGCTCAACACTAGTCATTAGTATCATCAAACTGCACAACCCCTTTAATGTAGAGTTCAGGGGGTGGGGAGCTTGGCTGCCCAGGCCTAAGGCCCTCCATTCCCCTGAACTGGTCACTAAGAGGTGTTTTGCACAAAATAAATGAGTGGCACGGTCACTGCCTCTGCCTGAACTCTAATAGCAGCAGCCACTTCCACAATGGAGGTTCCAGCTTCCACTCCTTGGCTGGCTTAACTTTGACTGAGCAACATGTATCCTGCAGACAGACAGTGACTCAGTAAACATCTGCCACTGTCTGTTGCAGTCTCCCACACCCAATCCAATATGCCTGCGCTGGTCCACACTGTACATGTTGAACATCACTCTGACGGAGTGATGTTATGTGCAGTGCAGGTTGTTGTGACGCACATCAGTAAAATATCATTCCATCAGTGACGTTCAACACCTACTGTCAGTGCACCCAGACCACTGCACCTGCGCGGTACATAACATCTCTCCCTCAGTGACATAGTTAAGTCATGTGCTATGGAGCCAGAGCAGCAGCCCAGGCTGGAAGCAGTTAGGTAAAGGGGCCATCGCCAGAAACATGTTCCTGGCTGTCCATAAAAGAGGACACGGATATAGCTGAAATGTGTGGTGCCGTCAGGGGCCAGGTGTGGGCCCCATGTAATTGAGTTGTTTGGGTGGTGGTAAAGACCGGCACTGTAATCCAGTAATTATAACTTGTAAATTGTTCCTCTCAAGAAATACATCCAGGTCCATTTTGAACTCTTTCAGTGAGTTCACCATCACCACCTTTTCCTCCTTCCATAGTCCTCCTGCTGTTACAGTGACGAATCCTCTTCTATGTTGGTGTAGCAACTAGAGATGTTGCGAACATAAAATTTTCTGTTCGCGAACTGCGAACGCGAATTTCCGCAAATGTTCGCGAACGGGCGAACCGCCATAGACTTCAAAAGGCAGGCGAATTTTAACCCACAGGGACTCTTTCTGGCCACAATAGTGATGGAAAAGTTGTTTCAAGGGGACTAACACCTGGACTGTGGCATGCCGGAGGGGGATCCATGGCAAAACTCCCATGGAAAATTACGTAGGAAGGTGGCTTTGAGGAGGTGGAAGACCAACCACAGCAGGCGTCCCAGGGGGGCTTGTTGTCACCTTTCGGGGACCCTTGGTGTTGTACGTGGCTGGGTGGAGGAAGAGACCTTCAATGACGTCAGTGAGGACAAGGAATGGGACATGGCTAGCTTGGTATCACACCTTGTGCAAATGGGGAGTTTGCGGTTGTTTGCGGTGCGTTAAACGGGGAGTCAGAGTTTGGTCTGTCACCTTGAAGCGGGCGTAACCCTTACACTACCTGATCGATACAACATCATACCTGATCGTATACACACACTGGATGTTTTAAAGCACGTTATTCCAAACAATTTAGGAATGTTAGGTGATTTATGCCCTTTATGGATTAAAACCCGACTCTGCGTCAACTACGTAACATTGAGTTTCTGTGCTGCTTGTACTCATCATGTGTTGATCCCATAGGCGTTTGTGATGTGAGATCATGTGCCTTCGCAAAGCAGTTGTACCTAGGTGGGTGTTGGACTTCCCACGACTCAGTTTCTTTTGGCACAGGTTGCAAATGGCATCGCTGTTATCAGAGGCAGACACACACAAAAAATGCCACACTGCTGAGCTTTGCAATGACGGCATTCTGGTGGTGGCAACAGCATGCTTTGATTGGCGTGCTATCTGGCTGACCCCGGGTGCCGATACATGCTGTCTGACTGTGCCACTAGCTCCTTGCGATGACCTCCCCCTGCTTCCAACTCATCTCCTCCTCTCTGTCTCCCCATCTGAACTTTCCCCCTGTTCTTCTTCTCTTCGAGCGGGCACCCACGTGACATCCACGGACACATCGTCATCATCAACCGCTTCACTTGTATCTGACAACTCAGCAAAGGAAGCAGCAGCGGGTACAACATCATCGTCATCACACCGTACTTCCATGTGTGTAATGCTGCCTGACTGAGACATATCCCTGTTATCTACATCCTCTGGCAATAATGGTTGCGCATCACTCATTTCTTCCAACTGATGTGTAAATAACTCCTCTGACAGATCAAGTGAAGCGGCTGTGGTGCTAGTGTTGGTGGTGGCGGCGGGCGAGTGCTAACTTGAGAGGTGCCGAGAAGCTGAGCTGGAGGAGGATGGTGCGTCAAGGTTCCGAGCGGAAGCTGTAGAAGATTGGGTGTCCTGTGTAAGCCAGTCAACTATGTCCTCAGAACTTTTCGAGTTCAGGGTACGTGGCCTCTGAACACTGGGCATTATTCTAGGGCCAAAGGAAATAACAGCACCACGACGGCCCCTGCAGGGTGGCCTGCCTCTGCCTGTCAATTTTTTTTTAGATTAGTGGTACTATACGTGCAAGGTACTGTGCCACCCGATATGAGTGGTGGGCAGTGGGCACAGTACCATCTGTGGCCCTGACACACACTGGCAGGCAACTGCAATTATATTAAACTGTAAAAATTGAATGACTTTTTTATCTGCAAGGTACTGTGCCACCCGATATGAGTGGTGGGCAGTGGGCACAGTACAGTCTGCGGGCCTGACACTCACTGGCAGGCAACTGCAATTATATTACAGAGAAAAAATTATATTACTTTTTTATCTGCAAGGTACTGTGCCACCCGATATAAGTGGTGGGCAGTGGGCACAGTACAGTCTGTGGGCTGTGGCCTCTCACACACGGGCAGGCAACTGCAATATATATATATATATATATATATACAGTGGAGGAAATAATTATTTGACCCCTCACTGATTTTGTAAGTTTGTCCAATGACAAAGAAATGAAAAGTCTCAGAACAGTATCATTTCAATGGTAGGTTTATTGTAACAGTGGCAGATAGCACATCAAAAGGAAAATCGAAAAAATAACTTTAAATAAAAGATAGCAACTGATTTGCATTTCATTGAGTGAAATAAGTATTTGAACCCTCTAACAAAAAAAGACTTAATACTTGGTGGAAAAACCCTTGTTTGCAAGCACAGAGGTCAAACGTTTCTTGTAATTGATGACCAAGTTTGCGCACATTTTAGGAGGAATGTTGGTCCACTCCTCTTTGCAGATCATCTCTAAATCCCTAAGGTTTCGAGGCTGTCTCTGTGCAACTCTGAGCTTGAGCTCCCTCCATAGGTTTTCGATTGGATTAAGGTCCGGAGACTGACTAGGCCACTCCATGACCTTAATGTGCTTCTTCTTGAGCCACTCCTTTGTTGCCTTTGCTGTATGTTTTGGGTCATTGTCGTGCTGGAACACCCATCCACGACCCATTTTCAGTTTCCTGGCAGAGGGAAGGAGGTTGTCGCTCAGGATTTCACGATACATGGCTCCGTCCATTTTCCCGTTTATGCGAATAAGTTGTCCTGTGCCCTTAGCAGAAAAACACCCCCAAAGCAAAATGTTTCCACCCCCATGCTTGACGGTGGGGACGGTGTTTTGGGGGTCATAGGCAGCATTTTTCTTCCTCCAAACACAGCGAGTTGAGTTAATGCCAAAGAGCTCTATTTTGGTCTCATCAGACCACAGCACCTTCTCCCAGTCACTCTCTGAATCATTCAGGTGTTCATTGGCAAACTTCAGACGGGCCTGCACATGTGCCTTCCTGAGCAGGGGGACCTTGCGAGCCCTGCAGGATTTTAATCCATTGCGGTGTAATGTGTTTCCAATGGTTTTCTTGGTGACTGTGGTCCCTGCTAATTTGAGGTCATTAACTAACTCCTCCCGTGTAGTTCTAGGATGCTTTTTCACCTTTCTCAGAACCATTGACACCCCACGAGGTGAGATCTTGCGTGGAGCCCCAGAGCGAGGTCGATTGATGGTCATTTTGTGCTCCTTCCATTTTCGAACAATCGCACCAACAGTTGTCACCTTCTCTCCCAGCTTCTTGCTAATGGTTTTGTAGCCCATTCCAGCCTTGTGCAGGTCTACAATTTTGTCTCTGACATCCTTGGACAGCTCTTTGGTCTTTCCCATGTTGGAGAGTTTGGAGTCTGCTTGATTGATTGATTCTGTGGACAGGTGTCTTTTATACAGGTGACTAGTTAAGACAGGTGTCCTTAATGAGGGTGACTAATTGAGTAGAAGTGTCTAACCACTCTGTGGGAGCCAGAACTCTTAATGGTTGGTAGGGGTTCAAATACTTATTTCACTCAATGAAATGCAAATCAGTTGCTATCTTTTATTTAAAGTTATTTTTTCGATTTTCCTTTTGATGTGCTATCTGCCACTGTTACAATAAACCTACCATTGAAATGATACTGTTCTGAGACTTTTCATTTCTTTGTCATTGGACAAACTTACAAAATCAGTGAGGGGTCAAATAATTATTTCCTCCACTGTATATACACACTGCTCAAAAAAATAAAGTGAACACTTAAACAACACAATGTAACTCCAAGTCAATCACACTTCTGTGAAATCAAACTGTCCACTTAGGAAGCAACACTGAGTGACAATCAATTTCACATGCTGTTGTGCAAATGGGATAGACAACAGGTGGAAATTATAGGCAATTAGCAAGACACCCCCAATAAAGGAGTGGTTCTGCAGGTGGTGACCACAGACCACTTCTCAGTTCCTATGCTTCCTGGCTGATGTTTTGGTCACTTTTGAATGCTGGCGGTGCTTTCACTCTAGTGGTAGCATGAGACGGAGTCTACAACCCACACAAGTGGCTCAGGTAGTGCAGCTTATCCAGGATGGCACATCAATGCGAGCTGTGGCAAGAAGGTTTGCTGTGTCTGTCAGCGTAGTGTCCAGAGCATGGAGGCGCTACCAGGAGACAGGCCAGTACATCAGGAGACGTGGAGGAGGCCGTAGGAGGGCAACAACCCAGCAGCAGGACCGCTACCTCCACCTTTGTGCAAGGAGGAACAGGAGGAGCACTGCCAGAGCCCTGCAAAATGACCTCCAGCAGGCCACAAATGTGCATGTGTCTGCTCAAACGGTCAGAAACAGACTCCATGAGGGTGATATGAGGGCCCGACGTCCACAGGTGGGGGTTGTGCTTACAGCCCAACACCGTGCAGGACGTTTGGCATTTGCCAGAGAACACCAAGATTGGCAAATTCGCCACTGGCGCCCTGTGCTCTTCACAGATGAAAGCAGGTTGACACTGAGCACATGTGACAGACGTGACAGAGTCTGGAGACGCCGTGGAGAATGTTCTGCTGCCTGCAACATCCTCCAGCATGACCGGTTTGGCATTGGGTCATTAATGGTGTGGGGTGGCATTGCTTTGGAGGGCCACACAACCCTCCATGTGCTCGCCAGAGGTAGCCTGACTGCCATTAGGTACCGAGATGAGATCCTCAGACCCCTTGTGAGACCATATGCTGGTGCGGTTGGCCCTGGGTTCCTCCTAATGCAAGACAATGCTAGACCTCATGTGGCTGGAGTGTGTCAGCAGTTCCTGCAAGACGAAGGCATTGATGCTATGGACTGGCCCGCCCGTTCCCCAGACCTGAATCCAATTGAGCACATCTGGGACATCATGTCTCGCTCTATCCACCAACGTCACGTTGCACCACAGACTGTCCAGGAGTTGGCAGATGCTTTAGTCCAGGTCTGGGAGGAGATCCCTCAGGAGACCGTCCGCCACCTCATCAGGAGCATGCACAGGCGTTGTAGGGAGGTCATACAGGCGCGTGGAGGCCACACACACTACTGAGCCTCATTTTGACTTGTTTTAAGGACATTACATCAAAGTTGGATCAGCCTGTAGTGTGTTTTTCCACTTAAATTTTGAGGGTGACTCCAAATCCAGACCTCCATGGGTTGAAAAATTTGATTTCCATTTTTTTATTTTTGTGTGATTTTGTTGTCAGCACATTCAACTATGTAAAGAACAAAGTATTTCAGAAGAATATTTAATTAATTCAGATCTAGGATGTGTTATTTTTGTGTTCCCTTTATTTTTTTGAGCAGTGTATATATATATATATATAAAAAAAATAAAAAAAAGCTGACTGATGTACCAGCCCTAAAAAGAGCTTTTTGGGGTGCTGTCCGGGCGAAGTCCTTACTGCCAGGGGCGTAGCTATAGGGGGTGCAGAGGTAGCAGTCGCTACCGGCCCAGGAGCCTGAGGGGGCCCAAAGACCCTTGTGGTGCATAAGAAGACACCAGTATTATAGAAAGTGCATGCTGGTCAAGTTAAACCTCTGGCTCAAGGGGGTGCCGTTTCAATTTTTGCCCCGGGCAGCACGAAGGCCTTGTGCTTCCTGCCCCTGGCCACAAAGCACTGAGGGAAGGGGGGCCCCAAGCTGAACTCTAGCACCAGGGCCCATGAGCCATTAGCTACGCCCCTGCTTACAGCAGATGAGTATTTGAGGACTGGAGTGGACACAGAACACTGGCCTAGCTAACGATTTCCCTATTAATTCAGCAGCAGCAGCACTCTCCCTGCTCTCACTAACACTGCAGCTTCAGAATGAATCTAAGATGGATGCTGTCCTTGCTTTTTGATAGGAGGTGGGAGGGTCTGGGAGCAAGGGTATGCTGATTGGCTGGAATGTGTCTGCTGACTGTGAGGTACAGGGTCAAAGTTTGCTCAATGATGACGTATAGGGGGCGGACCGAACATCGCATATGTTCGCCCGCCGCAGCGAACGCGAACAAGCGATGTTCGCCGGGAACTGTTCGCCGGCGAATAGTTCGAGACATCTCTAGTAGCAACCTCCTTTCTTCTAGACCTAGAAGATGCCCGCTTGTTACCATTACAGTCCTATGTTAGTAGTGGAGGCATCTTTTAGCCAGCACTGACGGTTCAGTAAATATGTACTTTACTTCTTCTGTAATGATTTCTTGTAATAGGCTTCTTGTTATTGTGAATTATCACACTCATCTAAGGTTTGGCCGTCTTACAGACAATTCTAAGTAGGTTGCAATATGAGAAGGACACTTGGAAATAACACAAGGCAGAGATTCGCTGTTGACACTGGTATGCCCACACCAACAGAAACAATGAACATGGCACATTAGTTACAACCAGAATCGGATGAAGCCCTTCCATTCTTATAGGATCCTCTGTGCCATATAAATGTATGTTGGTAAGATAACGTCAGACAGGCTCACGCACAATTATAGACATACAATGATGCATGCATAAAAATAAAGACACCAGAGACTCACATCTGACAACCTTCACTTGTAATATAGAATATCTGTATTTGTATATACTTCCGTGGACGCAGTGAGTGATGTACCTCCAATGCAGGCAGGTAACACAACTGATATAAGGCCAGTAGATTGGAGGGCAATGTGCCAAGAAGATACCTGTCCCAGGTGCCCCTGCCACATTCAGTTTTACGTGTCCCCACTTTAGGATGCAACCTTCATGGCAGTCTGGGTCAGATGGGAAAGACAGAGAAAGTGTAAGGCCCCTTTCACACGAGCGAGTATTCCGCGTGGGTACAATGCGTCATGCGAACGCATTGCGCCCGCACTGAATCCGGACCCATTCATTTCAATGGGGCTGTGTACATGAGCGTTGGTTTTCACGCATCACTTGTGCATTGCGTGAAAATTGCAGCATGTACTATATTCTGTGTTTTTCACGCAACGCTGGCCCCATGGAAGTGAATGGGGCTGCGTTTTTCACGGATGGTTGCTAACAGATTTTGTGTGCATACCTTCAGTTTTTTATCTTGTGTGTGCAAAATGCATTATATCGCATTGCACCCGCGCGATAACATCTGAACGCAATTGCATACAAAACTGAATGAGCACGCATTCGCAACGCATCTGGACCTCATGCTCTTCTGCAAGGGGCCTAAGTCCACCAAATATGACTTGTGCTGAGGCCCTGTGATTTTTATGTACCCGCCTGTATGTATCCATTGTAACCAGAATAAAAACTTCCATTTATTACATGGCTGGCTGCAGTCAGAAAAGTATAAAATGGATTGCTCAATAGAAGTAAGGTTTATATTACAAAGTTACTTTTTTATCTTTAAAATGTTTAGAAACCTTCCACTTAGGGCTCTTTCACACCTGCGTTCTTTTCTTCCGGCATAGAGTTCCGTCGTCGGGGCTCTATGCCGGAAGAATCCTGATCAGTTTTATCCTAATGCATTCTGAATGGAGAGAAATCCGTTCAGGATGCATCAGGATGTCTTCAGTTCCGGAACGGAACGTTTTTTGGCCGGAGAAAATACCGCAGCATGCTGCGCTTTTTGCTCCGGCCAAAAATCCTGAAGACTTGCCGCAAGGCCGGATCCGGAATTAATGCCCATTGAAAGGCATTGATCCGGATCCGGCCTTAAGCTAAACGTCGTTTCGGCGCATTGCCGGACCCGACATTTAGCTTTTTCAAAGTGGTTACCATGGCTGCCGGGACGCTAAAGTCCTGGCAGCCATGGTAAAGTGTAGCGGGAAGCGGGGGAGCAGCATACTTACCGTCCGTGCGGCTCCCCGGGCGCTCCAGAGTGACGTCAGGGCGCCCCAAGCGCATGGATAACGTGATCACATGGATCACGTCATCCATGCGCATGGGGCGCTCTGACGTCATTCTGGAGCGCCCCGGGAGCCGCACGGACTGTAAGTATACCGCTCCCCCGCTCCCCGCTCCTACTATGGCAACCAGGACTTTAATAGCGTCCTGGGTGCCATAGTAACACTGAAAGCATTTTGAAGACTGCTCCGTCTTCAAATGCTTTCAATACACTTGCGTTTTTCCGGATCCGGCGGGCACCTCCGGCAACGGAAGTGCACGCCGGATCCCAACAACGCAAGTGTGAAAGAGGCCTTACCTTGGGCTCGACATTTGGCATACACGGGCTGCATGTGAGCCACAAGCTGCTGGGTAGTGATGGCCAGTTCGCAGTGTTCGCCGACGAACACATGCGATCTGCCATCTTTATTCCCAAGCCCGGCGATGCAGAGGTAAGTCCTTACCTGTGCCTGCGCCGCAAGCCGCTCTGAAACACCTACGGTCACCGGGAGCAGGCAGTTCCGAGAACAGCCGGATGAAGGCTGTTCTCGGAACTGCCTGCTCCCGGTGACTGCATGTGTTTCAGAGCGGCTCGCGGCGCAGGCACAGGTAAGGACTTACCTCTGCATCGCTGGGCTTGGGAATAAAGATGGCAGATCGCATGTGTTCGTCGGCGAACACTGCGAACTGGCCATCACTACTGCTGGGATTTCCACCATTATGGCTATTTTTACCTATCCCCTGGCGAGTTTGATCTGGGCCAAAAGTAACAGACCAGGACTAGAGGATCACCGAATGGAGTTAGGGTGCCATAACAGAGGGGAGCAGGTGAGTATGATTTTTCAACAGGAACCACATGCTCTGGGAGCAAGGTAAAGACTACCATAATCCTGTAAAATTCCTTTAAAGGGAGTCTGTCACCACATTTCAGCATATTAGACCGATCAAATAGGGTTATATGATCCACCCAGAACTTAAAAACAGTACCTTTGTTGTAGAAAACAGACTTTACTTTTAGCCGAAAATGAACTTATAAGGTTATGTTAATGAGCCCTCTCAAGTGCCCAGGGCGGTCTCTCAATCCTCGGAGCCCCAGGCAGCACCTCCTCAACTGGTCATAACCCCGCCCTCCGTGCGCCTCTGCCCGCCCGTTTACTCCCCTCCCCTGTCCTTTTCCACTGCGGCTGTGCGGTCCAAATCGTAGCGGGCGCATGCGCAGTAGGTATCGCGATGCCCTGCCAGGAGCGGGCATCGCATTGCGCATGCGCCCGCTACGATTTGGACCGCACAGCCGCAGTGGAAAAGGACAGGGGAGGGGAGTAAACGGGCGGGCAGAGGCGCACGGAGGGCGGGGTTATGACCAGTTGAGGAGGTGCTGCCTGGGGCTCCGAGGATTGAGAGACCGCCCTGGGCACTTGAGAGGGCTCATTAACATAACCTTATAAGTTCATTTTCGGCTAAAAGAAAAGTCAGTTTTCTACAACAAAGGTACTGTTTTTAAGTTCTGGGTGGATCATATAACCCTATTTGATCGGTCTAATATGCTGAAATGTGGTGACAGACTCCCTTTAAGGCCTCATGCACAGGGCCATTGTTGGCCTGTGCTGAGGACCACAAATTGCAGTCCGCAATGCAAGTGCGCCGACCATGTGGCTGCCTTGTACGGACGCGGATCCATTCACTTGAACGGGGTCCGCGATCCACATCCGACGATCTGCACTGCACTACTTTTTTGCGGTGCAGAGGCACAGACAGAAAACCCACAAAAGCACTCTGTAGTGCTTCCGTGGACTTCCGTGCCTCCATTCCACACCGCACCTTCCGTATTGCAGACACATTTACGTGAATGGGTCTGCATACGTGATGCAGTGCACAAATAGCCGGTGCCCTATATTGCTGACCCACTGTTTGTGGGCCGGAATAGGGGCTCCCGCCAACAACGGCCATGTTCAAGGGCCCTAAAGAAAGTGTTAAAGGAAATGACCTATTGATTTGTTATATATTAAACATTTTTAGAAGGAAACTCACTTACCCTAAGCTCTATTAAGTGCAGTACTACATGAATAGGACTGCTCCTGCTGACGTCAGGTCACTAAGTAATATGTCCATACCCATGCTCATTCTCCCTGCTGTGTGCCTGCAGACTGGGGCTGGAGTACATTGTGAGGACTCATGAGCGCTCACACTTAATGAAGAGGATGAGTCATCTCAATGTATTCCATTGCCAGTGAAGGAACAGAGGTGAGTACAAGCAAAATAAAATTAAAATAAATTAGTGATCAAGAGTCAGTGCGAGCGGTACTATTCATGTAGTACTGTACTGAATAGGGCTTGGGAGAAGTGACAAATTCACTTTAAGGCCTCTCGCACACAAACATTTTTTTTTTCCGTTTACGTTCTGTTTTTTGCGTTCTGTATACTAAACCATTCATTTCAATGGATCCGACAAAAAAAACGGAAGGTACTCCGTATGGTTTCCGTTCCGTTCATATATAGAACATGTCCTATTATTGTCCGCATAACGGACAAGGATAGTACTGTTCTATTAGGGGCCAGATGTTCCGTTCCGCAAAAAACGGAATGCACACGGATGTCATCCGTATTTTTTGTGGACCGCAAAATACTGAAAAAGACATACGGTCGTGTGCAAGAGGCCTAAGAGTTTTTTTGTAATGTCAGTATCTACCTTAAAAATAAATCATAAAATGCTACAGTTTTCACACTGAGCACCTCATCATAGGATGACACTTCCCGGTGTTAAAGATGTGTGAATTTTATTCTATATTTTGTATATCTAGGACTGTAATGAGTTAACTTTTTCTTTTCCAAGTGCCCCCCCCCCCCCACCCCTCTCTTTGTTTCAAGACTGGAGAGGAGAGAGAGGGGGGCAAAGTGCTGCGGGCAGTGTTTGATTTCTCATCTTTCTGCAGGTGTCCCATAGAGTGTGGTGGAGATGCGTAAGCCAATCATATGGCTTGATGATATATATATTATTCACTGCCTATAGAGAAGCACCTCTTTGAAGTGTCACACATGACGTATGCAGTATTATTGTTAGAATAGAAGCCATTACAAAATGGCGATGGTAACGAGATGTTTACATTAGTTCACATTCCAAAGTGGTATTCACTGCGCAGATGTTGAAGTGTTATCTCTGTTTCTCTTATCTCTCCTTCCTTTTTGACCAATGAAACAATGTTTTAGCCTCAGAGAGGACTGCCCTCTTCTGAAGATGTATATACGGCTTATCCCATGTAATAAAAGTTAAAAAGTTAGAGATTGCTTTAACCAACTTCTGTGTCAGTGTTCAGTCTCTCAGCCACGCGTGGATATTAACCCCTGGGGGGGTACATTGATCTGGAACACCAGAGTGTATCTAAAATGCCCTAATTTAGGGCTGCTTTAACACCGGTTTGAAAAGATCCCTTTTTAACAGTCACTGCAGTATTATTACAGACAGGATTGCAATGCAAGATAACGCTATTCATAATAGGTGATTGGCACAGCTGTGACCTCTGTACAGGTCACAAAGCATATCTAGGAAACTCTAGGGAGTCAATGTACATCCCCTGTATATTGTACCTACAGTATATGAGGCTGCTGTAAAGCATATCTCTAAATGCTGTAAGGCTGTCGGGCAAAATGGTTACCCAATAATGATTTACAGTAAACAATTTTAAAAATCTACAATGAGAAAATAAAAGCAGATTGCAACAAAAAATATGTAAATCTGGTTTTAATTCATAAAAAAACATAGGTGACATGTTCTCCTTAAATGTACCTTGCTCATTAGTCCTAAACTTATGGTCAATGGAAATGGAGAATTTTCATGGCCATAATACATATGTACAAAATTGGGCACACTAATGTAAACTTCATTGGCAGAGGCTTCTCGCACACTTCCAGTGTGAACTCTTCTAGCCACTTAGACACACAAACAGTAACTGCGGATTTTGTTTGTCCTTAGTGTTGCAATATTTAAAGTGAATCCAGATAAAATACACAGATTATTCGATTGGCCAATACTTTACCCTTGACAACGGTATCATGTGCTACAAAATGGATCAGTTTTCCATTTCAGTATGGACTATAAGGCCTCATGCACACAACTGTATCTGTATCTCGGTCTGACAACCACAGATCTGCAAAATACGGATACCTTCTGTGTGCACTCCCTTTGGCCTGATACAAAAGGCCTGATTATTTAGCTATTTATTTGTAGTGCAAGCTGTAAACTGTAATTGTTTTATAGTGTGTGATAATGTCTATTATTGTTCATTAGTATACAAACATGTACCTTTAGCGCAATGTCGCCAGTCGTATATACCCTAATTTATTATTAGAGGGGTATTCCGGTTAGAACAAGTTATCCCCTATCCACTGGTTACATTGGTAGGGGTTCTGCTGCTGGGGTCCCCACTGATCATGAGAATGAAGGGAGTGCCCCACTGCTCCATTCATCTCTGTGGGACTAGCCAAGAATAGGGCTCTGCTATCTCCAGCAGTCCCATAGACTTTGAATGGAGCAGTGGTATGCGTTTCTGAACAGAGCTTCATCGTAACAGGGAACACAGGACCCCATTATCATGGTTGGTGGGGTTCCCAATGGTGCCTCACTAATGTATGAGTGTAGTGGATAACTTGTGGTAACCGTAATACCCCTTTGACGAGGGCCTGTTGCCACTTCACACCTGCGTTAGTAACTACCGTAGTAATTCCCCATGAAATAATAATTCTGAGGCATGTTTTTTTTACAACTCTGCCTTATGTTATTCCTCCGTGAAATTGATCTCCAAATTGACAATTGGGTGTTACGTCTCTCCCTTGCCAGCGCGGTATGTCCATACAGTCACTGGTGATTGGACAGTTTGAGACTGTGCAGGGACACTCCCCAACTGGTAACACCCAGTTATCAATGTATTCAAACATTTCTAAGAGGGATAACAGAGGAAAAGTACAATTCAAAATCATACAAAAACCCACTTAACTATGGAGGAATTGTGTTTTTTTTCCCCAAAATCCACCCCATTTAGATTTTTCTTCATTTCCCTTTTGTACTCCACCTTATTTAAAACAAAATAAAGTAGATAAAACTTAATGATTACTTATCCATCATTTAATGCTCCATTACTGGCACTGGAAGATATTCTCTCTTTGTGCAGGTGTCACACAGAAGCATACAGACTGTAACTGGCCCATTACTTGGCAAATAACACTAGGAAAAAATCATGTCACTAGACAAATCTAAATCTCCCTATTGGCACATATCCCGCTGGCTTTTATATTGCTTCTGGGGAGAGGCCACTGGCAAATTCTTTGCTCAGGGGCTTTTATCATCCAAGTCAATTTTATTCTGACTTTGTGCTTTGAGCTGTAGTACAGAATTACACCCTGCTGCATTTCAGCTTTACTGCCATCTAGAGGTGTGTTGAATACACTACTAATGGGATTTTTTTAAAGTTGTATTGCTGAGTCATATAATTCACTCTTGAATAAACTGGTACTGTAGAAGAGCGTGTCAGATTTTTTTTTTTTACAGGTTGTATATGTAATCAAACTAAACAGATCTAACCTCATGTCATCTGCACCATACCTCCCAACCATCCTGGATCCAGCTAGACAGTCCTGGGGTCACAGATACAGGTGATTGCAATGGTGAAGCAGAGAGCTAGAGAGTGGAGCAGTGCAGCTTTATGCAGAAGGCTGTACAGAAGTACACTCCATGTGCCACACCATGTTAGATGGAAAATGCATACATTTGAGTGTTTCAGATGAATGTCAGTAACTTTCTGGGCTGATTCAGATGATCAGTATATGTAAGCAAAGGCTTTGTACCAAGATATAGGCATCAGATGAGTGCTCATGAGAACAGGGATCCCGAGTCCCTTATACAAGTGAAGTGGTGGTCGACCATGGACAACGCTGCTCCATTCATTCACTATGGAACTGCCAGAGGTAGCAGAGTACAGTACTCGGCTGATTCTGGCTATCCGTTAGAGCAGAGGTAGGCAACCTCTGGCACTCCAACTAAGGGCCGAAATACCTATTATAAACAGGGGTGCGAATGGGGATGGACCTCTCTCCAGGGATGGGGATGGAGGCTACCCCGACCCACACTACCCTAGAGTGAATGGTAGTATATGGACTGATAGCCCCACCATCCTGGACGGATGTCACTGTATGATGGGGCTTATATGTACGGTCCATTGGTATGAATGGTTGGGCGAGTTACTACTTTAACTACACTGCTCAAAAAAATAAAGGGAACACTTAAACAACACAATGTAACTTCAAGTCAATCACACTTCTGTGAAATCAAACTGTCCACTTAGGAAGCAACACTGAGTGACAATCAATGTCACATGCTGTTGTGCAAATGGGATAGACAACAGGTGGAAATTATAGGCAATTAGCAAGACACCCCCAATAAAGGAGTGGTTCTGCAGGTGGTGACCACAGACCACTTCTCAGTTCCTATGCTTCCTAGGTGATGTTTTGGTCACTTTTGAATGCTGGCGGTGCTTTCACTCTAGTGGTAGCATGAGACAGAGGCTAAAACCCACACAAGTGGCTCATGTAGTGCAGCTTATCCAGGATGGCACATCAATGCGAGCTGTGGCAAGAAGGTTTGCTGTGTCTGTCAGCGTAGTGTCCAGAGCATGGAGGCGCTACCAGGAGACAGGCCAGTACATCAGGAGACGTGGAGGAGGCCGTAGGAGGGCAACAACCCAGCAGCAGGACCGCTACCTCCGCCTTTGTGCAAGGAGGAACAGGAGGAGCACTGCCAGAGCCCTGCAAAATGACCTCCAGCAGGCCACAAATGTGCATGTGTCTGCTCAAACGGTCAGAAACAGACTCCATGAGGGTGATATGAGGGCCCGACGTCCACAGGTGGGGGTTGTGCTTACAGCCCAACACCGTGCAGGACGTTTGGCATTTGCCAGAGAACACCAAGATTGGCAAATTCGCCACTGGCGCTCTGTGCTCTTCACAGATGAAAGCAGGTTCACACTGAGCACATGTGACAGACGTGACAGAGTCTTGAGACGCTGTGGAGAACGTTCTGCTGCCTGCAACATCCTCCAGCATGACCGGTTTGGCATTGGGTCAGTAATGGTGTGGGGTGGCATTTCTTTGGAGGGCCGCACAGCCCTCCATGTGCTCGCCAGAGGTAGCCTGACTGCCATTAGGTACCGAGATGAGATCCTCAGACCCCTTGTGAGACCATATGCTGGTGCGGTTGGCCCTGGGTTCCTCCTAATGCAAGACAATGCTAGACCTCATGTGGCTGGAGTGTGTCAGCAGTTCCTGCAAGACGAAGGCATTGATGCTATGGACTGGCCCGCCCGTTCCCCAGACCTGAATCCAATTGAGCACATCTGGGACATCATGTCTTGTTCTATCCACCAACGTCACATTGCATCACAGACTGTCCAGGAGTTGGCAGATGCTTTAGTCCAGGTCTGGGAGGAGATCCCTCAGGAGACCGTCCGCCACCTCATCAGGAGCATGCACAGGCGTTGTAAGGAGGTCATACAGGCACGTGGAGGCCACACACACTACTGAGCCTCATTTTGACTTGTTTTAAGGACATTACATCACAGTTGGATCAGCCTGTAGTGTGTTTTTCCACTTTAATTTTGAGTGTGACTCCAAATCCAGACCTCCATGGGTTGAAAAAGTTGATTTCCATCTTTTTATTTTTGTGTGATTTTGTTGTCAGCACATTCAACTATGTAAAGAACAAAGTATTTCAGAAGAATATTTAATTAATTCAGATCTAGGATGTGTTATTTTTGTGTTCTCTTTATTTTTTTGAGCAGTGTATTTGCCATGGTATATCTAATGCCCCTCAGCAGTCTCCTGACCCACCCACATATAGATATGCTAGTTGTTATTCCATATGTTCCTCACATAATACTGTCCTTTCTTCATACAGTGGTATGCCTTATTCCCTTGTTGTATCAATCAGTTTGACATTAATGATTGAGTCCTGTATCACATTTTCCATATTTGGATTGAAGATATCCTTATCGATAAGTGGGGTGCTAGTACCATGGAATGCACAGGTGAAAATATGTCTTCAGTCTAGTTGCTACATTATCTCCCGTTTGCCAATACATTATTGCGTATGTGAGTGTGGTTGGGTAGCAACGGAACGCTTTGCGGGTCATGTGATCGGAAGTCTTCCAGCGCTTTGGCCGGAAGCCACTCTAGTGCTGTTGCCGGAAACTCCTACCACGTTGATGCACGTGGAGGGGAGACACCGACTAGTGCAGCCATACATCACCCTCCAGTAAGCCTTTGTACATTCAATCTCCTTCATCCCTAAGTAAGTGAATGATGTGTTCTATATTGGTGATTGTTTTGTCAGCATTGTGTGTTGGCGTTGACATTTTTGCAGGACATATCGGTTAACTCGTAATGGGAGAGGGGGAGGCACCCTAGGGATAGACCGCCCACCCAATTAACTTTAGGGGATGTGTATATATTTTGTTCATGTATTGTATCACACTATGCTTGATAAAGTCTAAACGGAGTCGAAACATTGCACGCTGGATGTAAAATAAACACGGACCTGATTTGAGAAGTTGGAGTGCCGCGTTTTTTCCCCTTGATTTCTGCAGTTATATGTTCTAAAGCATTTGTTGGCTTGTATTAGTGGGGGAAAAAGGACTTATTAGCCGTTGTGTGTATTAGTGGCACAAAAAAATATATATTTGCCGTTCAGCAGTGCAGTTATATGTTCTAAAGCCCTTTTGTCGTGTATTAGTGAAAAATAAAAATATATTTGACGTTCAGCGGTGCAGTTATATGTTCTAAAGCCTTTTGTGGAGTGTATAAGTGGAAAAAAGAAAAATATATTTGCCATTCAGTGGTGCAGTTATATGTTCTAAAGCCCTTTTATGCAGTGTATAAGTGGAAAAAAGAAAAATATATTTGCCGTTCAGAGGTGCAGTTATATGTTCTAAAGCCCTTTTTTGCATGTATTAGTGGCACAAAAAAGGGCTTATTAGCCGTTGTGTGGTGAAATGAGAAAATTACAGACTTTTTTGGGGTGTTTTAATTTCCTTTTTATTTATTTGATCTAACAGTATGTCAGACAGAGAAATGCCAGGCCCTGCACAGGGGAGTGGCAGAGGCCTAAATGTTTCTGGCTCAGACACAGGTCGCAGCAAAGTAAGGGGGCGTGGCAGCAGAAGTCGTAGGTCTGAGTTCCCGGTGTCATCTAGCGGTCGTGTCTTGACCAGCAACTCAGCGGTACTTGAATGATTGACTGGGTCATCCACTTCGTCCCAAGTGACATGAGACACCCCCAGCCAAGAGTCGATGAGTTCGTCAGACACATCCCTTAGTTGGCATGGCCCAGGAGCAGTGCCATAAACGATTTCTTGATGATCCAAGAGGACAGGAGTACTCCTCTGTGTAACTTCGATGTCAGTCAGTGGCAACTCATGCGTGACACCTGCCGTTTGCTCAGGCCCTTTGAGGAGGCCACGTTATTTGTCAGTCGCGAAGACTACGGGATGAACAACGTCATTCCACTGCTTCATGTCCTGGAACAGATGCTGGTAAATCTGGCTGGTCAGGGGACTGGAGACGTGGCGCCTAGATCTCACGGCCACATGAGCCCTGTGGGGGCTGAACTGGAGGAAGAGGACATTGGAGCACAAGCAATGTGTAGCGAAATGGGTGGTTTTTACACACAGGTGACAGGAGAGGAGGAGCAGGAGCAGCCAGAGGAGCTACAGGGCGATGAGGAAGACGAGGCAGAGGACCCAGACGCACCGTGGCAGTATGCAGTGGAGATGGAGGCAGGGAGTCCCTCCGAGTCACTTGCACAAATGGCCCGATGCATGCTCACTTGCTTCGGCAGAGGGATGACTTCTGGCTCTCCACCTTTCTGGACCCTCGCTACCCGTCCAAAATGGGGGCTTTTTTTTACACCTGCCGAGAGGGAGGACAAACTGAACTACTATAGAGACATCCTATGCAGTGAGTTGGCCGCTGCCTATGGCACCATTGTCCATCCTCTCGTAGGTCTGACTGGGGGGCCCTCTGCGCTCACGTTCCTCTGCCATGGCTACTGTAGCAGGGTGGGGGTAGGAGCAGTTTCAGCAACATCAGCAGCAACTTGAGTCTAGAGTCACTGATGAGCAGCTTTCTTCACCCGCCTAGTGAAGTACCTACTCACTAGCAGCAGCAGCTAGACCTGGCGCAGGACCTGAATGAGCAGGTGGTCGCATACTCGGACAGTACCCTGCCACCCTGTAAAGGGGGAATATTATTTACCAATATTTATGCAAATATCAATAATTAATATTCATAAATAGGAGTCTTCTACTGATGACTCCGCCTATTTATACCGTTATAATTAATAACACTATACTTTCACCTTGCCTTACCCTAACCACTAAACTAGCTGCATGCGCCTTACTGAACTAACTACCGCTAGTAACCACACGTTACACAGTAGGTACAAATAACACACAATATTTATTATCAACCTACAGTACACAATACACACAATACAGCACCATAAATACAGCACTAAATACACTATTCCATCCCAAGTTCCACCCACAAACTAACTATACAGTACATACACACACATACATTAGCAGCCCACCCCACCTGGACTAAAACTATCCCTACAGGGAAATGAAGGGTTAACGGTGGCGCGGCAAGGGCAGATGCAGGCCACAGACACAGGGTACTGGGGTACAGAATAGGGAGCAGGGATGCTCCTACAGGGTTAGGGTAGGGTATAGGGGTACGTCGGTGGGATAGGGGTATGATTGGTGGGATAATAGCAGCAGAGATAGGGGTATAGCAGGGAGTGATGGTGGGATGGAGTATTGTAGAGGTTAATAGATAGGTGTGTAGCAGGAAGTGATGGTGGGATGATTGTAGGGGTATAGGGGTATGTTGGTGGGATTGGGGTATGGTATAGGGAGGGTTAAATCGTTGGTGGTATAGGGTATAGGGAGGGTTAATGAATATAGGGGTCTGTAGGGGCTACAGGTAATCATTGGTGGGATAGGATAATATGGGGAGGTAGTAGGGGTTAATCGGTGGGGTAGTGGATACTCAGCCCATCCAGGGAATTTTTCGTTGTCCATGGGGGGATCCTCTTCAGGGGGGGGGGGGGGGGGGGGGGGGGGGGGGGGGCGGCTCGGCTCTTCTCTCTCGCAGTGCAGGGGCCGCCGGATATTTATGTCCAGCGGCCCGCACTGCCACACCACCCACACTGTTGTGCGCGGGCGCGCGCCACCATCAGGGACACGTGGGCCGGCGCAGTGAGATGATGTCACTGCGCCAGCCCGCGCGTCCCTGCACGAGCGCGTCGGGGCTGCGCTGCTTCCTGACAGGCGGGAGAATCCTTTGATCTCCCGCCTGTAACACTTTCCATTCCGGACAGCGCGATAGTAATCGCGCTGCCGGAATGCACATAATAGAAGGAGGGGAGGTTTCTCCCCTCTTCCTATTATGCATAAATATCTCCAGTGGCGCTGGAGATAATTGATACAAAGGACTCCGATTCTATTGAATCTGAGTTCTTTGAAGCATACAGGATGACCGGACTCTTGTCCGGTCATTCTGAAGCAATTAACCAGATGGCATCAGTGGGAATGCTTGGGGCACATTCACACTGATACCTCTGGTTTTAGGTGCCTATAAGGGGATAAGGGGACATCATATATAATATATATGTATATGGATGCTTGGGGCACATCATTACACATGTATACACCATATGGACAGGATTTTGGGCTATGAGGGGACACATAGGGGGATATATATATACATAAAGGAACATATAAGGGGGCACATATTCCCCACAGGGGCCAACAATGATCCCCCGTGGAATACTAAGGATAGATGGGTGCAGATGTTGGGCACATCTGCGCACATCATCCTATAATGTGTATGCATATATATTATACATGCACGCACGTTCGCATGCATATATATATATGCATATATTTCAACACTTCCTCAACACACCACACATTGAAGATCCGCTGGACTACTGGGCAGCCAAACTGGATTTGTGGCCGCAACTAGCAGAGTTTGCCCTGGAAAAGCTGTCCTGCCCGGCCAGTAGTTTGGCATCAGAGAGGGTGTTTAGTGCGGTGGGGGCCATAGTTACCCCAAGAAGAACTCGTCTGTCCACCGAAAATGTGGAGAGACTGACCTTTGTCAAGATGAATCAGGCGTGGATCAGCCAGGATTTCCACCCACCAATGCCTGATGTATCAGACTAGATCATCCATGGTGCCACACCAACACTTTGACAAAAGAGACCGGTTTCTTCTGGCTACCTGCCTCAGCCACCATCTTCAGCTGGTACTCGTATTGACACCCACCTCCCCACTCTGTCACCGGGTCACTCTGTGGTCTCCTGGTGCTGCTGCCATCTCCACACTATGTCACCTTGCCACTCTGAGGTCTCCTGATGCTGCCGCCACCTCCACACTGTCATTGTGCCACTCTGTGGCCTCCTCCTGATGGTGCCGCCACCTCCAGACTCTGTCATTGGGCCACGCTGTGGTCCCCTCATGCTGCTTCCACCTCACCACTATGTCATAGGGCAACTCTGTGTACTTCTCATGCTGTTCCCACCCTCCCAACTTCATGACTGGGCCACTATTTTGCCTTCCGGCCTGGCTGACATTATCAGTTATTTGACCCTTCTTCTGATCTGTCAGAAGGAAGGAAAAATGAGACGCACAACGGATCCTGTCTGTGTAGCAGCTGTAAGGCCTGTATGGTCCCATCAGAATTGGCTTCTGATTTGGTAGCCAAAAGCAGGAGTGGATACAAAACACAGAAGACATGAAAATATTCCATTCACGTGTCATCTCTGTTTTGGATCCACTCCTTTTTTTTTTGGCATTAGCAATACTGATGGATTACTGACCAAATGCTGACCGAGTGAAGGCAGATGCTCAACAGACAGGATCCGTTTTTTGGGGTTATTGTTCCGACGGTTTAGAGGAAGGGCAAAATAAACAGTGCCGTCAACACAAACTTACTTACTTACTTGTATAAGCGTTTAATAGACCAGGTTCTGTAGACATCTATGTGGAATCAGCTGACGACTGTGTAAAAGGAGTGCGCTTCTTCTTGGCGCTAACATCGACCTGTAAGGCTCAGTTCATACTTGAGTTATTTGGTCAGTTTTGCCCCCATGACTGCCCAAATTAGTGAGGTATGCAGTGATTCTAACAGCGACGCCTGTCATGTGCGTGTCATACTGACTCACAGTATTGTTTCACTACCACAGCAGACTCCCTATGCGTGTTACTGCAAGGCACAGTATTCTACACCACTATAAAGGCTCTCAGCAGCCAGGAAATAGCCGTTTTTTTATGCGATTCCCCGCGAATAAATTCGGATCAAACCTAATTTTTTGGGAAAAATTCGGCGAACTGGCCGAATCTAATTTTTGAAAAATTCGCTCATCTCTAGTTGTATCCCAGCTTAGTTATGTAGTGATAAATCCCTTAACCCCTTATTGACCACACATACGTGTTTTTACAGCCGTCACTGCCAGTTTTTTACGTCAGCCCAGTCTAAGCGCTGCGCGGGTCCCCCGTGGAGCGGGGACCCGGCTCTCACATGAGAGCCGCGGTCCTCCTCTAACAGCCCGGACCGGCAGGAGTGCCGATCCGGGCTGTTCAACACTTTACATGCCGCACGTAATGTGCTCCCTCTGTCTCCCATTGGCACCCCGCAAATGCGATCGCGGGGTGCCAATGTGTGTGAAAGCTGGCTGGGGTCTATGAAGGCCCCAAGCCTGCCTTGATTAGTTTCCAGCAGGCTGTGCCTCTCTGGCGCAGCCTGCTGGTCAATATCAGAATAGCACATATTAAAATGCAATGCACTATAGGGATGATGCATTGCATTTTAAAATCAATCAGAATGTCGTCTGTTATAGTCCCCTTGTGGGACTATTAAGTGGTAAAAAAAAAGTAAAGAAAAACGAATTTATTCAATTTAAAAAATCCCATAAAAAAATATTACGCTTTTCAATGAAAAAAATATAAAAATAAAAATCTTCCATATGTTTGGTATTGCCTAATCTGTAACCACCAGGCCTACATAAATATCATGTAAATTATAACCTACGTAGAACGGCATGAAAAAAAAAAAAAAAGACAGAATTGCTAATTTATTCTTAGTTAGATCATCAGCATCTGATCGGCGGGGGTCCTACACCCGGGACCCCCGCCGATCAGCTGTTTGAGAAGGCAGCGGCGCTCCAGCAGCGCCGCGGCCTTCTCACTGTTTACCGCAGGCCGAGTGACGTCAAGTGAACGGAGCTTAGCCACGCACAGGCCATTGATACTAGTCATGACGTCACTGGGCCTGCGGTAAACAGTGAGAAGGACGTGGCGCTGCTAGAGTGCCGCTGCCTGCTCAAACAGCTGATCGGCGGGGGTCCCGGGTGTCGGACCCCCACCGATTAGATGCTGATGATCTATCCAGAGAATAGATCATCAGTTTAACCACCTCAGCCCCCAGTGCTTAAACACCCTGAAAGACCAGGCCACTTTTTACACTTCTGACCTACACTACTTTCACCGTTTATTGCTCGGTCATGCAACTTACCACCCAAATGAATTTTACCTCCTTTTCTTCTCACTATTAGAGCTTTCATTTGGTGGTATTTCATTGCTGCTGACATTTTTACTTTTTTTGTTATTAATCGAAATTTAACGATTTTTTTTGCAAAAAAATGACATTTTTCCCTTTCAGTTGTAAAATTTTGCAAAAAAAACGACATCCATATAGAAATTTTGCTCTAAATTTATAGTTCTACATGTCTTTGATAAAAAAAAAATGTTTGGGTAGAAAAAAAATGGTTTGGGTAAAAGTTATAGCGTTTACAAACTATGGTACAAAAATGTGAATTTCCGCTTTTTGAAGCAGCTCTGACTTTCTGAGCACCTGTCATGTTTCCTGAGGTTCTACAATGCCCAGACAGTACAAACACCCCACAAATGACCCCATTTCTGAAAGTACACACCCTAAGGTATTCGCTGATGGGCATAGTGAGTTCATAGAACTTTTTATTTTTTGTCACAAGTTAGCGGAAAATGATGATTTTTTTTTTTTTTTCTTACAAAGTCTCATATTCCACTAACTTGTGACAAAAAATAAAAAGTTCTATGAACTCACTATGCCCATCAGCGAATACCTTGGGGTCTCTTCTTTCCAAAATGGGGTCACTTGTGGGGTAGTTATACTGCCCTGGCATTCTAGGGGCCCAAATGTGTGGTAAGGAGTTTGAAATCAAATTCAGTAAAAAATGACCTGTGAAATCCGAAAGGTGCTCTTTGGAATATGGGCCCCTTTGCCCACCTAGGCTGCAAAAAAGTGTCACACATCTGGTATCCCCGTACTCAGGAGAAGTTGAGGAATGTGTTTTGGGGTGTCTTTTTACATATACCCATGCTGGGTGAGATAAATATCTTGGTCAAATGACAACTTTGTATAAAAAAATGGGAAAAGTTGTCTTTTGCCAAGATATTTCTCTCACCCAGCATGGGTATATATAAAATGACACCCCAAAACACATTCCCCACCTTCTCCTGAGTACGGAAATACCAGATGTGTGACACTTTTTTGCAGCCTAGGTGGGCAAAGGGGCCCATATTCCAAAGAGCACCTTTCGGATTTCACTCGTCATTTTTTACTGAATTTGATTTCAAACTCCTTACCACACATTTGGGCCCCTAGAATGCCAGGGCAGTATAACTACCCCACAAGTGACCCCATTTTGGAAAGAAGAGACCCCAAGGTATTCGCTGATAGGCATAGTGAGTTCATGGAAGTTTTTATTTTTTGTCACAAGTTAGTGGAATATGAGACTTTGTATAAAAAAAAAAAAAAAAAAAAAAAATCAGCATTTTCCACTAACTTGTGACAAAAAATAAAAAATTCTAGGAACTCGCCATGCCCCTCACGGAATACCTTGGGGTGTCTTCTTTCCAAAATGGGGTCACTTGTGGGGTAGTTATACTGCCCTGGCATTTTCCAGGGGCCCTAATGTGTGTTAAGTAGGTAAATGACCTGTGAAATCCTAAAGGTGCTCTTTGGAATATGGGCCCCTTTGCCCACCTAGGCTGCAAAAAAGTGTCACACATGTGGTATCGCCGTATTCAGGAGAAGTTGGGGAATGTGTTTTGGGGTGTCATTTTACATATACCCTTGCTGGGTGAGAGAAATATCTTGGCAAAAGACAACTTTTCCCATTTTTTTATACAAAGTTGGCATTTGACCAAGATATTTCTCTCACCCAGCATGGGTATATGTAAAATGACACCCCAAAACACATTCCCCAACTTCTCCTGAGTACGGCGATACCAGATGTGTGACACTTTTTTGCCGCCTAGATGCGCAAAGGTGCCCAAATTCCTTTTAGGAGGGCATTTTTAGACATTTGGATACCAGACTTCTTCTCACGCTTTGGGGCCCCTAGAATGCCAGGGCAGTATAAATACCCCACATGTGACCCCATTTTGGAAAGAAGACACCCCAAGGTATTCAATGAGGGGCATGGCGAGTTCATAGAATTTTTTTTTTTTTGGCACAAGTTAGCGGAAATTGATATTTTTTATTTTTTTCTCACAAAGTCTCCCGTTCCGCTAACTTGGGACAAAAATTTCAATCTTTCATGGACTCAATATGCCCCTCACGGAATACCTGGGGGTGTCTTCTTTCCGAAATGGGGTCACATGTGGGGTATTTATTATACTGCCCTGGCATTCTAGGGGCCCTAAAGCGTGAGAAGAAGTCTGGAATATAAATGTCTAAAAAATTTTACGCATTTGGATTCCGTGAGGGGTATGGTGAGTTCATGTGAGATTTTATTTTTTGACACAAGTTAGTGGAATATGAGACTTTGTAAGAAAAATAAATAAAAATTCCGCTAACTTGGGCCAAAAAAATGTCTGAATGGAGCCTTACAGAGGGGTGATCAATGACAGGGGGGGTGATCAATGACAGGGGGGGTGATCAATGACAGGGGGGTGATCAGGGAGTCTATATGGGGTGATCACCACAGTCATTGATCATGCCCCTGTAAGGCTTCATTCAGACGTCCGTATGCGTTTTGCGGATCCGATCCATCTATCAGTGCATCCGTAAAAATCATGCGGACATCTGAATGGAGCTTTACAGGGGGGTAATCAATGACAGGGGGGTGATCAGGGAGTCTATATGGGGTGATCACCACAGTCATTGATCATGCCCCTGTAAGGCTTCATTCAGACGTCCGGATGCGTTTTGCGGATCCGATCCATCTATCAGTGGATCCGTAAAAATCATGCGGACGTCTGAATGGAGCTTTACAGGGGGGTAATCAATGACAGGGGGGTAATCAATGACAGGGGGGTGATCAGGGAGTCTATATGGGGTGATCACCACAGTCATTGATCATGCCCCTGTAAGGCTTCATTCAGATGTCCGGATGCGTTTTGCGGATCCGATCCATCTATCAGTGCATCCGTAAAAATCATGCGGACATCTGAATGGAGCTTTACAGGGGGGTGATCAATGACAGGGGTGTAATCAATGACAGGGGGGTGATCAGGGAGTCTATATGGGGTGATCACCACAGTCATTGATCACGCCCCTGTAAGGCTTTATTCAGACGCCCGGATGCGTTTTGCGGATCCGATCCATCTATCAGTGCATCCGTAAAAATCATGCGGACATCTGAATGGAGCTTTACAGGGGGGTGATCAGGGAGTCTATATGGGGTGATCACCACAGTCATTGATCATGCCCCTGTAAGGCTTCATTCAGACGTCCGTATGCGTTTTGCGGATCCGATCCATCTATCAGTGCATCCGTAAAAATCATGCGGACATCTGAATGGAGCTTTACAGGGGGGTGATCAATGACAGGGGTGTAATCAATGACAGGGGGGTGATCACCACAGTCATTGATCACGCCCCTGTAAGGCTTCATTCAGACGTCCGGATGCGTTTTGCGGATCCGATCCATCTATCAGTGCATCCGTAAAAATCATGCGGACATCTGAATGGAGCTTTACAGGGGGGTGATCAGGGAGTCTATATGGGGTGATCACCACAGTCATTGATCATGCCCCTGTAAGGCTTCATTCAGACGTCCGGATGCGTTTTGCGGATCCGATCCATCTATCAGTGCATCCGTAAAAATCATGCAGACATCTGAATGGAGCTTTACAGGGGGGTGATCAGGGAGTCTATATGGGGTGATCACCACAGTCATTGATCATGCCCCTGTAAGGCTTCATTCAGACGTCCGGATGCGTTTTGCGGATCCGATCCATCTATCAGTGGATCCGTAAAAATCATGCGGACGTCTGAATGGAGCTTTACAGGGGGGTAATCAATGACAGGGGGGTGATCAATGACAGGGGGGTGATCAGGGAGTCTATATGGGGTGATAACCACAGTCATTGATCATGCCCCTGTAAGGCTTCATTCAGACGTCCGGATGCGTTTTGCGGATCCGATCCATCTATCAGTGGATCCGTAAAAATCATGCGGACATCTGAATGGAGCTTTACAGGGGGTTGATCAATGACAGGGGGGTAATCAATGACAGGGGGGTGATCAGGGAGTCTATATGGGGTGATCAGGGGTGATCAGGGAGTCTATATGGGGTGATCAGGGGCTAATAAGGGGTTAATAAGTGACGGGGGGGGGGGGGTGTAGTGTAGTGTAGTGGTGCTTGGTGCTACTTTACTGAGCTACCTGTGTCCTCTGGTGGTCGATCCAAACAAAGGGGACCACCAGAGGACCAGGTAGCAGGTATATTAGACGCTGTTATCAAAACAGCGTCTAATATACCTGTTAGGGGTTAAAAAAAAACACATCTCCAGCCTGCCAGCGAACGATCGCCGCTGGCAGGCTGGAGATCAACTCTCTTACCTTCCGTTCCTGTGAGCGCGAGCGCCTGTGTGCGCGCGTTCACAGGAAATCTCGCGTCTCGCGAGATGACGCGTATATGCGTCCAGGCGGAATGAATCAACCACCTCCAGGACGCGTCTGTGCGTACAGCGGTCCGGAGGTGGTTAAACAAACTGCAGAACCCCTTAATTAAAAGTGAATGAGAAAGTTATGTGTACCCCAAATTGGCGCCATTACAAACTACAACTTGTTCCGTAAAAAAAAAAAAGAAGCTATATACACGGAAAAATAAAAAAAGTTATAGCTCTTGGAACGCGATGATGAAAAAGGGAAGAAAAATACTTTGTCAGTAAGGCCCAAAACAGGCTGGTCACTAAGGGGTTAATATAGCTAGACCTATTTGCCATTCAGGATCCTGGAATTGTTGGGTGACAAGACTGTAGACCTGCATTAGTGACAACAGATTATGCTGCCCTGGTACCATATGACGGATTCACACAGTATATTAGGGCAGCATTGTGTGTTTTTTATTTTATTTAGGTTTTCAATAATAGAAATAAAAGGTGAATCAGTATTGTCTCACAAGTGAAAGACAAGTAAATACACAAAAGTACAACTAGAAAAACATGGTGCACGTGTCATGGTGCTCATTGTCTGGCAATGTCAGATAGACAAGTAAGGTCAGATCAGCCAATTTATGAATTGCCTATTCCCTAATATTACCTGGCTGGGTTTGCTAGCCAGGAGCCTGGAAAAGCTGAGTAAGAATCCCAGTGACAAATCCTCTATACTGTAGCATTGCTAGACAGATTTGTCATTCAGGATCCCAGGAAAGCTGGTTAACACATTATATGGAGCTGTAATAGGGGCTGCAGAATACCAAACCTACCAAGACAAATCCCCCTGCTTACTCCTAAATGGTGACAATAACTAGGCAGATTTGCCTTACAATGTCCTGGGAAAGCTGAGTTACTTGCATAATGTAAGGGTGATATTATCTGGATAGTGTGTACAGATCCACAAGACTTGTAATCCAGCTTTCACACCCTGATGAATGTCAAATTTTCCCCTCCCCCACGACAGCACCTTAGAGAGATGGCTCCGCCCCAGGACAGGAAACCTGCAGCATAAAAAGGTGAAGCCGCTCTCCCACCTCAGTGAGGTTTCCTGTCCTGGTACGGGAGCCTGCAGTTGTCGTCCTGACCTGGAAGTCCCGGTAGATGCCGGAGGGTTTGTGGCGGCGCGTTGTACCTGCCGATCATTCCTCACCCACAGGCGTCGGGGGGCAGGATGCCGGTGACGGAAATTCCGGGAGGCAGAAGGTGCCGGTCCGTCAGGCGAGGAGGACCGCACCAACGGATTGAGTGTGGCCAGAAGGCCCCAAGTTGCTGCAGATCAGCCAGGACGCCACCGGATGTAGACGCTGGTTAGTGGCGTCCGGGCAGGAAGTGCCATGCGTTCCACGGCCGAGCGCTTCCGGTCAGGTGACCGGAAGTTCGGCATCCCGGCAATTTTAAAACAAGCTATTCAGGTATGAGTGTGCTTGGGTCATTTGGACACCGGTGTCTGAATTCAGAGTGCCAGAAAGTGGACCAGGTTCTGTTCCAGTGCTATCTGTGGAGTGGTGGGTCTGCAGGAAGCTGTGTATCTCTCAGGTGAGAGGAATACTTGGTGGCAGAAGGTAACTTTGACAATGTTTCATCAGTGCAGGTTTACCTTCATTATGGATGAAGAGAGGAGGTCTGAAAGTGCAGATATTGAGATCCTGCCGCCGGTATTGTGAGTCCTAATCTCAGTCCTTAAAGGTGTAGGCTGTTCCTTAGATTTGGGTATGTTCCTTTCTTCTTAGACGGTGCCTAAGAAGGTGGTGGCCAAGAAGAAGAACAAGGAATGCCCTATCTGCAAGTGTTCGCTGTCTTCTTCTTACACTAATAAGCTCTGTCAACAGTGCATTGAGAAGACGGTGGCTGAGGAGACCCCAAGTCTTCTGAAGGATATAAAATCTATTATGTCAGAAGTTAAAAATACCCTGAAAGCCGGTAGGAAGAGGAAAAGAGCGGTGAGGCAGGAGTCTGACGTAGAATCGGAAGATAGTGAATCTCTCTCCGGGAATGAGGACTCTAATGATTCCTCCTCTTCTGAAGATAACACAAAAGAAGGGAAGTTCCTATTTCCAGCAGAGGATACGGACAAATTGTTGAAAGTTATCCGATCTACCCTGGAGTTGGAGGATACCAGAGAGGATAGATCTGTAGAGGATGTCGTGTTTGAGGGGTTTAGGGAAAGGAAGCGGGTTGGAAGCAAGAGCCGCATCCCTTTCCAATTCTGCGCGACGTGCTTTGTGGCTTAAAAATTGGAAAGGGGGTGATATGCCGTCCAAGCTAAGGTTATGTAGCATCCCCTGTGATGGCCAGTTTCTTTTCGGGTCTGAACTTGACTCCTTACTCGAAAAGGCGGCGGATAGAAAGAAAAGATTTCCCCAGGAATCTTTTACTCAGTTCAAGCAGTATAGACGGCCCTTTCGGAACCCGTCAAGATTTCAAAATAAGAAACAGACGGGGACAGAGAGCAGGGAGCAAGGCCTAGATCAGGAAGTAAAGGGTTTTTGTTTAGATCAGCCACAGCTCGTGCGGGAAAACAAGGAAAGCAATGACGCCATGATCCCGGTAGGAGGAAGATTAAAATTCTTCCTTCCTGCTTGGGAAAAGATGGCAGGGAAATGGTTGATAGGTCTTCTGCGGGAAGGTTTAAGGTTGGAGTTCTTGAGATCCCCCGCAGAAAGGTTTGTGATTTCAAGATTTTCTGTCATTATGCTGCAAGAAATAAAAAAATTGATAAGCAAAAAGGTGTTAATTCCTGTCCCAGAGTCAGAGCTAGGGAAAGGTTTTTATTCCACCCTGTTTCTAGTGAAGAAACCAGATGGGTCATACCGGACTATAATAAATCTCAGATACCTGAACAAATTCCTGAAAGCCAGAAAATTCAAAATGGAAACTATCAGGTCAGCGATATATCTTTTATCTCCAGGCTGTCACATGGCGGTTCTGGATTTAAAAGATGCTTACCATCATATTCCGATTCACCCAGATCACCAGAGATTCCTCCGGGTGGCAGTAAGAACCGAGGCAGGTCTTCTTCACTATCAGTTCCAGGCACTCCCCTTTGGCCTTTCCATGGTGCCGCGGATCTTTACCAAGGTAGTGGCGGAGATGGCTTCCTTCATCAGAAGGGAGAACATCACGTTTTTGCCTTACCTGGACGACTTTCTGGTAGTGGCCCAATCTCAAGTGGAGTGTGTCAGGGCTCTGAATCGGGTGATGGAGGTACTTCAGTCCCTGGGGTGGCTGTTAAATGTTCAGAAGTCCAGGATGGAGCCGTCAACAAGCTAGATTATTTTGGGTCTGGTTTTAAATTCCAGGCTGGAAAAAACTTTCCTCACAGAGGAGAAGGTAGCTGGGGTTCAGAGAAGAGTTCACAGGGTTCAGTCAGGAGAAGCCCTATCCGTAAGGAAAGCTATGTCCCTGTTAGGAGTTCTAACATCCTGCATGTCAGCGGTCCAGTGGGCGCAGCGACACTCTCGACAGTTGCAGGGAGAGATCTTGGCCGCCTCGAGACGGGCAGGGATGTTCCTGGAGTCAAGTATAGACTTATCAGACAGAACTCTTTCATCCCTAGATTGGTGGAAGGAAGTAGAGAATCTTACTCAGGGACTTCCCTGGTCTTTTCCAGAACCAGTAGTTGCGACTACGGACGCCAGCCCCTGGGGATGGGGGGCTCACGTGGAAGATCAGATTTTTCAGGGAGAGTGGTCCCAGGGTCAGAGACTGTTCTCGTCAAATCGAAAGGAACTGAGGGCGGTTTTGCTGGCCTTGAGAGCAGTTCTTCCTATGATCCAGAACAGACATGTGAGAGTGATGTCCGACAATCGGACAGTGGTCTCATATCTCAATCATCAGGGAGGAACCAGGTCAGACTCCTTACAAAAAGAGACTAAATGGATTTTCGAAGAGATAGAGGGGAGAGTGCTTCTTCTCTCGGCCATTCATATCAGAGGGGTCGAGAATTATCGAGCGGACTTCCTGAGTCGCCACAGGTTACGTCAGGGGGAGTGGTCTCTGAATCCAGAGATTTTTTCCCAGATAGTAGATTTATGGGGTCTGCCTTCAGTAGACATGTTCGCCACAAGGGAGAACAGAAAGGTACGAAAATTTTTCTCCCTCAGTCCAGAGGAGTGCCCATCTGGGGTGGACGCCTTCCTCCAGAGATGGGACTTTCCTCTAGGTTATGCCTTTCCCCCGCTACAGTTGATTCCTCTAGTGATAAGGAAGATCAGATACGAAGGGGCAAGAGTAATTCCGATAGCTCCCTTCTGGCCCAAGAGGGCGTGGTTTTCCCTGTTGAGAGCCATGTTGATTTCGGATCCATGGATCTTGCCAGGAATTCCGGACCTATTATCACAGGGTCCAGTGTTCCACCCGGAAGTAGAGTCTCTACATCTTTCGGCGTGGAATTTGAGAGGTCATTTTTAGCTAGTCAGGGATTTTCTAAGGAGGTCATTTCCACTTTAATGAAAAGTAGGAAGGAGGTGACGAATATTATCTATGCGCGGGTCTGGAGAAAGTTCCTGTCCTTTATTGGCGCAGCAAGGGTTTCCTGGCCGTTAGAATTTTCAGTGGTTCAGGTGTTGGATTTTTTACAAAAGGGATTGTCGCTCGGATTGGCAAAAAGTACACTAAAGGTGCAGGTGTCAGCTTTATCGGTCTTAGGGAGAAGGAGTTTAGCCATGGACCCTTGGGTCGTTAGGTTTTTTAAGGCAGTAGATAGGATTACCCCGGTAGCAGGTCCTAGATTTCCTCCCTGGGACCTTAACCTAGTGTTAAATGCCCTTACCAGACATCCTTTTGAACCTCTAGTCTCTTGCTCGGTTAAGGTACTTTCCCTTAAACTAGTTTTGCTAGTGGCCTTAACGTCAGCCAGGAGGGTTGGGGAGATTCAGGCCCTCTCCATTAATCCCCCTTTTATGTCCATTAGAGAAGACAGGGTAGTTCTCAGACCAGATCCTGGTTTTATGCCGAAGGTTCCTTCTAGGACGAATAGGGCTCAGGAGGTAGTTCTTCCAGCTTTCTTTTCAGAACCAAAAGATGACAGAGAGAAGGAGCTGCATTCCCTTGATGTCAGGAGGTGTATTTTGCAGTACCTGGATGTGACTAAAGACTGGAGAAAATCTTCCGCCTTATTTGTTCTGTTCGGTGGGGCTAGAAAAGGTAATACTGCCTCTAAAGCATCTATTGCCCGCTGGATCAGAGAAGCTATATCCTTGGCGTATTCAGTGTCCGGGGCGTCTCCCCCTGTTTCTGTGAGGGCTCACTCCACAAGGGCGGTGTCCACCTCTTGGGCTGAGAGGGCCAGCGTATCTATTGAACAGATCTGTCGGGCTGCCACCTGGTCTTCTCCGTCCACTTTCTATAAGCACTATAGGTTTCAGCTCGACTCTATTTCTGACCTTCTCTTTAGTACAAAAGTCTTGAGCACTGTATCCCACCCTGAGGATGATCTCTGAAATCTCTCTCTAAGGTGCTGTCGTGGGGGAGGGGAAAAATGATGATTACACTTACCGGTAATCGAATTTTCCTGACCCCACGACAGCACCTCTTTATTCCCTCCCTGTTGGTGTAGGGCTGTGTGTTCACGGGTGTTGCAAAAAAAAAAAAAAAATGTAATAACTAAACTAACGTAAGGGGGAGTCCATGCTCTGGAAACTCACTGAGGTGGGAGAGCGGCTCCACCTTTTTATGCTGCAGGTTTCCTGTCCTGGGGCGGAGCCATCTCTCTAAGGTGCTGTCGTGGGGTCAGGAAAATCCGATTACCGGTAAGTGGAATCATCATTTTTCCTAGACAGTCACCTGGGGAAGCTGGCTTGCACTGTCTGTAGTGTCAGAGGCCTGATACTGTCTAGTATCCCTGGAGGAGAATGTTCTGTAAAAAGCTGCTAAGGTTTAGGGTCCATTCACTTGTCCACAAGTGTTTTGCGGTCCACATTTTGCGGACCGCACATGGCCTGCACTATAATGGAAATGCCTTCTCTTGTCCGTGTCTGCGGACAAGAATAGGACATGTTCTATTTTTTTTTCGGGGCTGCAGAACGGAATTGCGGATGCGGACAGCACACTGTGTGCTGTCCGCATCATTTGCAGTCCCATTGAAAATGAATAGGTCCGCATCCATTCCTTAAAATTGCGGAAAGGATGCGGACTTGTGAATGGACCCTTACAGTTTCCAGGGTGTTCACAGTGCTCTGACTGTCCACTGACATGTATTGGAGTTAAGTTCCGCCCATTTCCTAAACTCCTGTGTGACCGTTAGGATAGGCTGGTGCATATAAACTGATGACCTGACTCCAGCCAAAGATGGAGAGGCAGGGAGGAATGAGGGACTTGTCTGACTGCAGGAAATCTCCTAAAACTTTTTGTAGAAGGTGTCTAAGCAGAAAGAGATGAAGACAAACTTTCCTTAGCAGGTTATCCATTTTTTCTTATTTTTTTAGGCTTTAGTGTCCCATTTAATGGTTGTTCCATTGAAAACATTTGTGGCATATCACTAGGATATGCCAAAAATGTCAGATAGAAGCGGGTCCCAGAGGTGGGATTCACACCTATCTCCAGATTGGGGCCTCTGAAGTGAAGGTGAGCACGTCACGCATCCTCTCCATTCACTGCTATGGGACTTCTGTTAATAGCAGAGCAAGAACTCTTGGGGCCCTTTGTGTTTTCTTTGGGAGGGTTCCGCTATTTTTGATGGCAAGATTAATGCTGTAGACAGAGTTATTCTTGCTGTCAATAAAATTGGATTTCTGTGACCAAAAAAAAAATTACCAGTGTGATCAGCTTATAAAACATAGAAAACATTCCAGAGTTAAACACCACAATTAAGCTGCCCATACACATTAAATGGATATCAGATGAACTCGCCAATGTTGGCAGGACTGGCCGACCACTTAATATGTACGGGGGTCTCCCAACTCTCTCTCAATGGTAGATGTCAGGGGAGATAAGGACTGGGCAAGTTGGATTTCAACTGTCCAATCCTATTGATCTTGGAGATAATTTGCTGCCGGATGAGTCTGGCTCCCCCTTACTGCTGAGAATACATGCTTGCTCTGCCAAACCAAGCCGGCATGTGTATGAGGGTGATGGCTCTTAGCCGAATGAGTGTTTGGTCAGTCTTGTCAATATTTTCATTCTGGCTTCATTTCAAGAGTTGAGTGGACACCTGGATGTTCGGGTTCGACGGGTTCGGCCGAACTTCAGAAAAAAGTTTGAGTTCGGGACCCGAACTTGACCCCGAACCCCATTGAAGTCAATGGGGACCCGAACTTTTGAGCACTAAAATGGCTGTAAAAATGTCATGGAAAGGGCTAGAGGGCTGCAAATGGCATCAAAATGTGGTTAAGAGCATGGCAAATGCTCTGCAAACAAATGTGGATAGGGAAATGACTTTAAATAACATAAAATACGTAAAAATAAAAAATAATAATCTTGATCTAGGAGGACGAGGTCCATATGGAGTAAGAGGTTGAGGAGGCGGTGGATGTGGCGGTGTAGGTGGAAGCGGCGGTGGAGGAGGAGGAGGCAGCCTACACTGCTTTTTGGTATAAAATGTATTTTTATTTTTTTAAATTAGGGTACACCCCAAAACATTGGGAAATATAACCCTCCAGTCGTGCTAAACACACGTTCAGACAATACACTGGCTGCAGGGCAGGCCAGCACCTCCAAGGGGTAAAGGGCAAGCTCAGGCCATGTGCCCAATTTGTTAAACAAACAACAAAAGAATGCCCAAAATATTCCAAAAATATATTTTATTTAATTGTAATAAACATATCATGATTTATAAAATATTCGAGATAGAAAAAAGGATGAAGAATCAGCAGGAAACCGGATGCCGCAATCCACTAGCCAGTGTCGCTGCTACCCACCAGAAGATGGAAAACATGTCAAGTATGCCAGTGATATACACTGCTCAAAAAAATAAAGGGAACACAAAAATAACACATCCTAGATCTGAATTAATTAATTATTCTTCTGAAATACTTTGTTCTTTACATAGTTGAATGTGCTGACAACAAAATCACACAAAAATAAAAAAATGGAAATCAAATTTTTCAACCCATGGAGGTCTGGATTTGGAGTCACACTCAAAATTAAAGTGGAAAAACACACTACAGTCTGATCCAACTTTGATGTAATGTCCTTAAAACAAGTCAAAATGAGGCTCAGTAGTGTGTGTGGCCTCCACGTGCCTGTATGACCTCCCTACAACGCCTGTGCATGCTCCTGATGAGGTGGCGGACGGTCTCCTGAGGGATCTCCTCCCAGACCTGGACTAAAGCATCTGCCAACTCCTGGACAGTCTGTGGTGCAACGTGACGTTGGTGGATAGAGCGAGACATGATGTCCCAGATGTGCTCAATTGGATTCAGGTCTGGGGAACGGGCGGGCCAGTCCACAGCATCAATGCCTTCGTCTTGCAGGAACTGCTGACACACTCCAGCCACATGAGGTCTAGCATTGTCTTGCATTAGGAGGAACCCAGGGCCAACCGCACCAGCATATGGTCTCACAAGGGGTCTGAGGATCTCATCTCGGTACCTAATGGCAGTCAGGCTACCTCTGGCGAGCACATGGAGGGCTGTGCGGCCCTCCAAAGAAATGCCACCCTACACCATTACTGACCCAATGCCAAACCGGTCATGCTGGAGGATGTTGCAGGCAGCAGAACGTTCTCCACGGCGTCTCCAGACTCTGTCACATGTGCTCAGTGTGAACCTGCTTTCATCTGTGAAGAGCACAGGGCGCCAGTGGCGAATTTGCCAATCTTGGTGTTCTCTGGCAAATGCCAAACGTCCTGCACGGTGTTGGGCTGTAAGAACAACCCCCACCTGTGGACGTCGGGCCCTCATATCACCCTCATGGAGTCTGTTTCTGACCGTTTGAGCAGACACATGCACATTTGTGGCCTGCTGGAGGTCAGTTTGCAGGACTCTGGCAGTGCTCCTCCTGTTCCTCCTTGCACAAAGCCGGAGGTAGCAGTCCTGCTGCTGGGTTGTTGCCCTCCTACGGCCTCCTCCACGTCTCCTGATGTACTGGCCTGTCTCCTGGTAGCGCCTCCATGCTCTGGACACTACGCTGACAGACACAGCAAACCTTCTTGCCACAGCTCGCATTGATGTGCCATCCTGGATAGGCTGCACTACCTGAGCCACTTGTGTGGGTTGTCGACTCCGTCTCATGCTACCACTAGAGTGAAAGCACCGCCAGCATTCAAAAGTGACCAAAACATCAGCCAGGAAGCATAGGAACTGAGAAGTGGTCTGTGGTCACCACCTGCAGAACCACTCCTTTATTGGGGGTGTCTTGCTAATTGCCTATAATTTCCACCTGTTGTCTATCCCATTTGCACAACAGCATGTGAAATTGATTGTCACTCAGTGTTGCTTCCTAAGTGGACAGTTTGATTTCACAGAAGTGTGATTGACTTGGAGTTACATTGTGTTGTTTAAGTGTTCCCTTTATTTTTTTGAGCAGTGTATATCAGGGTGATTCACAGCATAGTAGCCCAGATAGTGTAACTATTCTGAAATGTAATACATATGGTCATCACCCTGGTACATAATCACTAGATGAAGCTCAACTCAACTCAAAGTGTAGTTAAAGAAAAATAATAAAACAACCGCTAGAGTCTAGCAATAGAGGGGAAGATAAAGCCCTCACAAATGAAAAACACACACAGAACCTTATAATAAAGGATGTAGAGGAGCTCATCTGTGGACTTTTTGTGTGTTTTTCATTTGTGAGGGCTTTATCTTCCCCTCTATTGCTAGACTCTAGCGGTTGTTTTATTATTTGATATATATATATTAATTAAATAAAATATATTCTTGGAATATTTTGGGCATTCTTTTGTTGTTTGTTTAATATAGGTTTATATGGTTACTCATCCCTTGCCCTGACTTACGGTTGTACATTGAGGCTTTCTTTTTTGGTTCTACATGTGCCCAATTTGGAGACCCAGAAGTTGCAGGGGCTGACCCCTGTCAGTCAGTTCGTGTAGGCGTGTGCATACTTACTGCCCCACCATGTCGCACATCCCCGTGATGTTCACGATCCAATTTGATATCTGCTCTATCAACTTTCGATGTTCTTTTATGCGCCTACCATGGTGATCACGGGTGGCAGGGAATCAGGGTTCCAGGCCGGAGAGGGAGCGTGAGAAAGAGAGACCACATCCAAGGGAGGATTAATTTTTTCAAATTTAAAATTATAGAGTGGAAATATGGGACAAAGTATTAAAGCGTAAAAGTGGGACAACTTTTAAAAGTTTAAGCATTGAATGAAAGGATGTGTGGCGCATCAATTAATGAAGAATTTTTAAATTTTATTCCCTGTCAACTATGCAGAGCAGGTGTTTCTATCCGGCAAAATTTGAAAAATGTCACCTGACAATGTAATTGACGATTTTTTAAAATTTATGTTCCTGTCACCTATGTAGAGGTGCCCCAGTGACATCCACCATCCATTTGGATATCTTCTCAACTTTCGATGTTCTTTTCTGAGCCTACCATGTTGATCATGGTTATCGGCGAATCAGGGTTCCACGCCGGAGAGGGAGCGTCAGAAAAAGAGACCAAATTTAAGGGAGATAAATTAATAAAAAAATTTAGGGATCGAGCGGAAATGTGGGAAAAGCTATTAAGGCGCAAATGTTGTACAAATTACAGAAGCCCAAATGTGGGCCAAAAGAGTCAAGCGGAAATGTGGGAAAAGCTATTGAGGCGCAAATGTTGGCCAAAAGAGTATAGCGGAAATGTGGGACAAATTATTGAATTGCAAATGTGGTACAACTTGTTTAAGCATTGAATCAAAGGAGGTGGCGCGCATCAATTAAAGAAGCATTTCAGAAATTTTATTCCCTGTCACCTATGCAGGTGTTTATTCACATCTAAAATTGTATAATGTCAACCCAAGAATGTAACAGAAAAATTACAGAAATGTATTAACCTGTCTACTTGGTAGAGCAGGGGTCTATGACAAAAAAAAAAATTGTTTATTGTCACCCGAAAATGTTAAATAAAAATTATTGAAATTTATTAAGCTGTCAACTAGGTAGAAGAGGGGTATATAACCCCCAAAAATAGGTGAATTTGACCCTAAAATGTAACTGACAAATGTTTTTTTTTTTTTTTTTTACCGGTCTAATAGCAGTGGTACATCACACCAAAAAATTGATGAATTTCACCAGAAAATTTAACAGACAATTTTTTTAATTGTTTAACCTGTCTACTAGGTATAGCAGCGGTACTTCACACCCAAAAATTGGTGAATTTCAACAGAAAATGTAAATGCCAATTTTTTATTTTTTTTTAACCTGTCTACTAGGTATAGCAGTGGTACTATACACCCAAAAATGTAACTGACAAAGTAGTGAAATGATATAAAATAAAATACGTACAAATAAAATACAAAAATTTTATTTATGAGGTGGAGTTCCATATGGAGTAGGAGTTTGAGGAGGCGGTGGACATAGCGGTGTAGGTGGAAGCGGCGGTGGTAGCCAACACAGGTTTTTGGTTTTAATTTAATTTTTTATAATTAGGGTACACTCTAAAAGAGTGTGAAATATCCAAAATACAAGAATGAGCAATTGCGCTGCAGTATAACAATGGCTGGTTAGTGCCGGTATACATGTCTATTCTGCACAAGGTACAGACAATTCCTGAGGGATCCATGCCTGGTTCATTTTAATGAACGTGAGCTTGTCCACATTGGCTGTGGACAGGCGGCTGCGCTTGTCTGTGATGATGCCCCCTGCCATGTTAAACACACGTTCAGATAATACACTGGCTGCAGGGCAGGCCAGCACCTCCAAGGCGTAAAAAGGGCAAGCTCAGGCCATGTGCCCAATTTGGAGACCCAGAAGTTGAAGGGGGCAGACCCGTCACATACTGCTCCACCATGTTGGTGAAATGCTGCCTCCTGCTAAGACGTTCCATATCAGCTGGTGGTGCTGGTTGTTGTGGCGTGCTGACAAAGCTTTTCCACATTTCGGCCATGCTAACCCTGCCTTCTGAGGTGCTGGCGGTGCCCCAGCTGTGTTGGCGACCTCTTACTAGTCCTCTGCCTTCACCTTGTGCTTCAGCTGTGCCCCCGCTGTCAGGTGGGAATGCCACCAGCAGCGCGTCTACCAGTGTGCGCTTGTACTCGCGCATCTTACGATCACGCTCCAGTGAGGGAATTAAGGACGGTACATTGTCCTTGTAACGGGGATCCAGCAGCGTGAACACCCAGTAATCAGCACAAGTTAGAATGTGGACAACTCGGCAGTCGTTGCGGAGACACTGCAGCATGTAATCGCTCATGTGTGCCAGGCTGCCCAGAGGCAACGAAAAGCTGTCCTCTGTGGGAGGTGTATCATCTGTGTCCTCTGTATCCCCCCAGCCACGCACCAGTTTTGGCCATGAGCTGGTCTGGGTGCCAACCTGCTGTGAACATGGTTCCTCCTCCTCCATCTCCTCCTCCTCATCCTCCAGAACTGTGCCCTAGCTGGACAATTGTGTACCTGGCGTTTGTGGGTGCAGGAACCCACCCTCGGAGCCACTTGGGAATGACCGTCCGGAAACCCTACGAAATGATCCCTCTTCCTCCTCCTCCTGTGCCACATCCTCTTCCATCATCACCAGGAGCATTTTTTCAAGGAGGCATAGAAGTGGGATAGTAACGCTGAGAACGGCGTTATCGGCACTGGCCATGTTGGTGGAGTACTCGAAACAGCGCAACAAGGAACACAGGTCTCGCATGAAGGCCCAGTCATTGGTGGTGAAGTGGTTCTGTTCCGCCGAGCGACTCACCCGTGCGTGCTGCAGCTGAAACTCCACTATCGCCTGCTGCTGCTCGCACAGTCTGGCCAGCATGTGCAAGGTGGAGTTCCACCTTGTGGGCACGTCGCATATGAGGCGGTGAGCGGGAAGGCCGAAGTTACGCTGCAGCGCTGACAGGCGTGCAGCAGCAGGATGAGAACGCCCAAAGCGTGCGCAGACGGCCCGCACTTTATGCAGCAGCTCTGACATATCGGGGTAATTTTTAAGGAATCTCTGCACCACCAAATTCAGCACATGCGCCAGGCAAGGGATGTGTGTCAAACCGGCTAGTCCCAGAGCTGCTACGAGATTTCGCCCATTATCGCACACCACCAGGCCGGGCTTGAGGCTGACCTGCACAAACCACTCATCGGTCTGTTGTTCAAGGCCCGTCCACAGCTCCTGCGCGGTGTGGGGTTTGTACCCAAACAGATAAGTTTTAAAACTGCCTGCTGTCGTTTACCCCTGGCTGTGCTGACGTTGGTGGTGAAGGTGTTACGCTGACCGAATGAGGAGCTGGTAGAGGATGAGGAAGCAGAGTAGGAGGAGGAAGCAACAGGAGGCAAACTGAAGCACCCTGCAATCCTCTGTGGTGGAAGGACATGCGCCAAACTGCTATCCGCCTCAGGCCCAGCCGCCACTGCATTTACCCAGTGTTCTGTTATGGAGATATAACGTCCCTGACCGTGCTTACTGGTCCACGTATCCGTAGTGAGGTGCACCTTGCCACAGATGGCGTTGCGCAGTGCACACCTGATTTTGTTCCCTACTTGGTTGTGCAGGGAAGGGATGGCTCTCCTGGAAAAGTAGTGGCGGCTGGGCATGACGTACTGTGGGACAGCCACCGCCATAAGGCCTTTAAAACTATCCGTCTCAACCAGACGGAATGACACCATTTGAAAGGCCAGTAATTTAGAAATGCTGGCATTCAGGGCTAGGGATCGCAGGTGGGTAGGGGGGTACTTCCTCTTCCTCTCCAGCGTTTGGGAGATGGAGAGCTGAACGCTTCTGTGGGACATTCTGGAGATGCTTGGTGACCCAGGTGTTTGTGTTGCTGGCAGATCCTCTGTTTGCGGGGTGGCAGGTGGCACTGTCACTCCAGAGATGGATGAAGAGGCCGAGACTGCAGCAGAAGAGGAAGCAGGAGGAGCCAGAGACCTTTCTTGGTTTTTGAGGTGTCCACTCTACTGCAGCTTGTGCTTAGCACTTAAATGCCTGGTCATGCAGGTTGTGCTCAGGTTGAGAACGTTTATGCCTCGCTTCAGGCTCTGATTGCACAGCGTGCAAACCACTCGTGTCTTATCGTCAGCACATTGTCTGAGGAACTGCCACGCCAGAGAACTCCTTGGAGCTGGCTTTGGTGTGCTCGGTCCCTTGCGGCGGTGGGCAGTAGCAGGCGTATTGTCTAGAGCAGTGTTTCCCAACCAGTGTGCCTCCAGCTGTTGCAAAACTACAACTCCCAGCATGCCCGGACAGCCTTTGGCTGTGCGGGCATGCTGGGAGTTGTAGTTTTGAAACAGCTGGAGGCACACTGGTTGGGAAACACTGGTCTAGAGGACGGCCGCTCCGCTTTTGCACCCTGCTCCCTCTTCTGCTGTGCTGGTGGCTCTGTGCGACCACCGCCTCTTCCTCTGAACTACATAGGTCACTCGCATGACCTTGATTCCATGTGGGGTCGAGGACCTCATCGTTCTCCACATCATCTCCCACCCAGTCTTCACCCCTGCCTTCCTTGTCGGTCTGCACACTTTCGAAAGCCCCAGCAGTTGGCACCTGTGTTTCATCATCATCCGAGACGTGCTGCGATGGTCCTCCCATGTACTCATCTTGAAAGATAAGTGGTTGGGCATCGGTGCACTCAATCTCTTCCACTTCTGGGGCAGGGATAGGTGGATGGCCCTGGGAAACCCTGCTAACAGAGACATCAAAAAGCAGAAGAGACTGCATGACTTGGGACTCAGACTGCTTGGCTGATTTGCAAGGGAGTGAGGTGAAAGACTAATGGACATCGGCTGCAGGTGCCAACTGTGGTCTTTCAGCAGGAGACTGGGTGGGAGACAATGTGAAGTAACTGGATCCACTGTCAGCAACCCAATCTACTATCGCCTGTACTTGTTCAGGCCTCACCATTCGTAGAGCCGCATTAGGCCCGACCAAATACCGCTGCAGTTTCTGTCGCCTACTCGCACCTGAGGGAGGGTTTTCACTTGTGCGTGTAGCTGGCACAGATCGACCACGTCCTCTCCCTGCAACAGGAGCTCCACCAGCAGCACCACGATCTGGGCCACTGTCACGACCATGGTCATGGTCGTGACTCCTAAACCGCAAGCTGTTGCCTGCGGTCTCGTGTGGTTGTTTCAACCACAGATGAGGGCCGCTTGTATGTTGCCTCTCTTGTGGTTGCCGTTAGCAACATGTTCTTATGATGTACTTGGCAGCATAGCAGCCTGAGCTGTTGCTTGGCAGCTTGCTGCAATCTGCATGCGGTTGCACCTGGCAACCTGTCTTTGTAGGTGTGCCTTTTTATAGGAGGTCGGCTCATGCAGCTAGGAGTCAGGGTCAGATTAGGGAAGCCCTAGGAGGTGACCTGCTCCCTATTTCTGTCGTCCTGGCCGAGTAGCGACCTACCATCTCCTGGCATCACACGGCTGAGGGTTTCCCCCATCCTCAGCTGTGACAGCCACATCCCTTATTTGACGCTCTTCTTATATTTCTCAAATTTAGGATCTTGCCCTAAATGGGTGTTTAATTAATAGTAGAATAGAACGACAGTATGTACAGGGTGTATCTCACACTGCCTGAACCAGACTAGGCCTCAATTAAATTTGTTTGCCCAAAATGGCTGTATTTCAAATACCTGAATCAAACCCCTGTATTTAAAGGGTGTATCTCACACAGCCTGAACCAGACTAGGCCTCAATTAAAGATTTGTTTGCCCAAAATGGCTGTATTTCAAATACCTGAATCAAACCCCTGTATTTAAAGGGTGTATCTCACACGGCCTGAACCAGACTAGGCCTCAATTAAAGATTTGTTTGCCCAAAATAGCTGTATTTCAAATACCTGAATCCAACTTTTTTTTTTTTTACGGTATTCACCTGAGGGGTTAGGTCATGTGATTTTTATAGAGTCGGTCGATACGGACGCGGCGATACCTTTATATGTATACTTTTTATTTTTTATGTAAGTTTTACACAATTATTTCCTTTTTGAAACAAAAAAAAAATCATGTTTTAATGCCATAGTTTTTTCAGTTTTTGGGCGATTATCTTAGGTAGGGTCTCATTTTTTGCGGGATGAGGTGACGGTTTGATTGGTACTATGTTGGCGTAAATACGAATTTTTGGTCACTTTTATTACTTTTTTTGGGAAGTAAGGTGGGCAAAATTTCTATTTCATCATCGTTTTTTTTTGTTTTTTTTAATGGCGTTCACCGTGGGGGTAAAGTAGCATGACCGTTTTATAGATCAGGTCGTTACGGACACGGTGATATGAAACATGTGTAGGGAATTTTATTTTTTCATTTTTAATCAGTGATAAATGTGTTTTTGGATTTTTACTTTTTTTTTTTTTTTTACTTTTTTTTTACCCAGACCCACTTGGTTCTTGAAGATCCAGTGGGTCTGATGTCTGTATAATACAGTACAGTACACTATATAGTGTACTGTACTGTATTTTCACTTTACAAAGTCTGATTAGACTTCTGCCTTTAGCAGAAGTCTAATCAGCACCATGGACAGCCTCTGATCAGTACCATGGACATCCGGACGCCTGTGAAGGCGTCCGGTTGCCATGGTTACCATCACTCGCTGCCACAGCAGAGCAGTGGGTGATGGGGAGGGAGGGGGGCCTTAAGTACCAGGACAACATGCCATACCGATACGTCATGTGTCCTTAAGAGGTTAAAAACCCAGAAAATGATGGCTGTATTTCTAGCTTAAATTGCACACTGACTAATCCAGATGTTGTATATTGCCAAAAATGTGTTTTTTTGGTAACAGAATATGAAAGCTGTATATATTAAATTTGTATTTAACACTTGCAGATCAGGAAAATAGTGTTTTTTGGCAAAAAAGTGTGATTTTAAAAACCCAGAAAATGATGGCTGTATTTCTAGCTTAAATTGTACACTGACTAATCCAGATGTTTGTATATTGCCAAAAAAGTGTTTTTTTGGTAACAGAATATGAAAGCTCAGAAGCAGTGCTAGTGCACTGAGCTTGCATAAAATGTCCGCCGCCACCGCCCACCTAACTGACTTATTAAAGTTTTGTTTTTTTCGGTCACTGTGCTCAGGGCAGGATAAAAAAATTGTGCCCTGCACCCACAAAACACAATGTATGTAGATCACTGAGTTAGATTCAGGTTTTGAGCAAAGATTCAGTCCTAGTCTCTCCCTGAAATCACCAGCAGCAACCTCTCCCTACGCTAAGCACAGCAGAGTGACGTGCAGTGCTACGTGACTCCTGCTTATATAGAGGCTGGGTCACATGCTGCACTGGCCAATCACAGCCATGCCATTAGTAGGGATGGCTGTGATGGCTTCTAAGGTCAGACAGTTAAACGCTTGTTGATTGGCTGCTCTGCAGCCTTTCAAAAAGCGCCAAGAAAGCGCCGAACCCCGAACCCGAACTTTTACTGAAAAGTTCGGGTCCGGGGTCCAAAAATCCTAAAGTTCGGTACGAACCCGAACTTTACAGTTCGGGTTCGCTCAACCCTATTCATTTCCTAACATCTGTATTCGCTCCATATTGTGTCTTTACAATGTATTGGTACCTTGGAAACCTAGTAATATAATCTGCCATATTATGAAATTTTATATGCAAATTGTGATTCATCTGTTTAAGATTCAGCATGAAATGGATTGCATGGCATGCAGGCAAAGGAGATCTTATAATTTTCTAATTTTTATCCTGCAACCCCTCCCCATATTATATTATGAAAACGCCAGGTATTTGCACAACCACCATCTGCTCATATGTAAGAAGCTCACTGGAGAAAGGTTCTATATTTATGGTTAGTATAGTTACATATGAATTTATAGTACTCTGCAATCTATAACTTATTGAAGAACATCATGACTGGAATCATCTGTTACTATAGTAATTGTTAGTACCTATTGCTTAGCAACTGCAAAGTGAATATCTTTGATCTGCTCTTGTTCGATACATTAAAACACTGTCTCAGATCTATAATGATATGGAAGAGCAAAAAGCACTTTTTCCATTGGGGCACATTAGGTTTAGAAATGCTTTTTTCGTTGTCATTTTTGTTGTCCATCTTATGCCATTAATGTCTATTACATCCGCATTTAGATTTCTAACACGTGTAGTAGAAATATATATTTTAGATGAACTGTATTACCATAAAAGTGCCATAAACTTCAGATTATGTCTGTTAACTTATTTATGATTAGTATTCCAACACAGCACCCACATACTAGTATCATAGTTTCACCTAACACTGTCTTAAACTGTACATGTACTTTTTTTGACATGTCACATACTTACCAAAGTTTCTGTTGGTATAATCGGGGCACATAAGCCCTGCCCCTGGGAACATCCAGTGCCCACCCAGGGACACCCATTTATGGGTGGGGTTTACATCAAGGACAGTCCCGGCAAATTCGGGACAGTTGGTAACTATGATGTCATAGTTCTCACATTCCCAAATAACTCAGTGTGTTATTAGGTTGATTCCCAAGCAAATGGTCACTGGTTCAAATCCAGGAGCAGCCATGAAGAAGATTTACCAAGAAAAGAGATACAGCATCATCCAGAAAATTTATATATGTGTGCGCCATGACAGTTGGAAGAATATGAAATAAAGTCCATCCATTTCAAAGCCAAGAGGTGGACGTCCAGGCAAATATCGGAGTCAACAAGGTGGCTCATCACAAGGTCTATGAACTCTGGTGTGACAAACACAGCAGTGGAGGTGGCTCGTATGCTTCATACTAGTGAGATCACAGACATCCATCTACGTGCGACGAGCATTATACAAGTCTGGAATGGTGGGCCGAAAAAAGGTGAAGATGCTTCGACTTCAATATCGTCATAAAAAGCATCGGCTCGAGTAGAAGATTGGAAATGGGTGATTTGGAGCAATGAGATGAAAGTCAATAGACTGGGCTCTGATGGGTGCAAATGGGTCTGGAAGAAACAAGGGAAAAGGGGGCTAAAAGATTGGGAAATTGAAGGAACTGTCAAGTTCGGTTGAGGAAGCCTGATGATATGGGGTTGTTTTACAACCAAAGGCGTTGGATACTTGACCAGGATCAATGCTGGTCTCAATGCTGAGCTATATGCGAGTATCCTACAAGACAAGTTACTTTGTATACTCAAGTACTATGGGTATGAAAAGGACAATATAGTGTTCCAGCAGGACAATGACCTGAAGCACACGTCGAGATTGGCAAAGAAATGGTTCAATGACAATGAAGTAGAGGTGCTGGATTGGCCCCCACAGTTCCCAGACCTCAACGCAAACACTTGTGGGTAGAGTTAAAGAGAAAGCTGTATTCGTACCCAAGTGAGTCGACCAGGGTGCACCAACATTGGGAACGTGTAGAAGAGACCTGGGAACAGATTTCAGTTGAGACATGCTTGAATCTGATCGAGATCATGCCCAGAAGGATCCAGGCAGTGTTGGAAGCCAAAAGCGGATTTACAAAATACTAACAAAATAATAAAAACTAAAAGTTATAATTTTAGGAGCAAACAGTAACAATGCAGTTAAATGACTAACTAATCATATGCTAAATAGTTGCAAGTCCAATTCATGTATGAGAAAGCCAAGATGATTGTCTATAAAATGATGGTAGTCTCACATTTGAAGCTGTAGTTGATGGTGAGATGGGGCCTGAAAGTCAAAAGTTCAAAACATTGTTACCATTTTGCTCATCAGTGTAACTCATCAGAGTTTAGTGTCCCTGTATTAAGACTGCCCTGTGTACAGCTATCAGTGTCTGACAGTTATCTAAGTATACACACTTAGGCTCATGCACACAAACTTATTTTTGGTCCGCTTCTGATCTGCAATTTTTGTGGATCTGGACCTATTCAACTTAATGGGGCTGCAAAAGATGCGGACGGTACACCTGTGTGCTGTCCGCATACGTAGGTCTGTTCTATGCTCCGCAAAAAAATAGAACATGTCCTATCCTTGTCCGTTTTACAGACAATGAGAAGACAGTTCTATAGAGGGCAGGACGTTCGCTTCCACAAAATACCAAATGCACACAGCCGGTATCCGTGTTTTGCGGATCCGCAATTTGCGAACCGCAAAAACGGCAATGGCCGTGTGCATGAGCCCTTACACACAGAATGCTGTCAATCACTGACAACATCTCCGCTGTATACAACTGAAATCAGAAATAGCAGGGATTTAAATGTATAGTTAAAATTTTTACTGAATCTTCTCCCACAAATATGTGTCTGGAGAAGTGGTGGATGGGGTGTATATTTGTCCAAGGTTCCTCACTTTGGTGTTTTACTAGAAGCAACCATGGTATGTCAATGACAGAGATCTGTGCAGTTGTCTCTGTATTAGGGTTTGTTGAAAACCCGCTTTCAGGGCCTGTGTTGTTGGAGTGGGGAGAGAAGGGTGGGCCCCCACACCATCCGGACAGTCCAGGTCTGTATTAATTAGTCCTTGGGTGTGCTGCCCTTATTTAAAATCAGGAGCCCAGTCACACCTTGCCTGGGAACAGGTTGTCTGCTTGGAGCCTGTGAGAGCACATCAAGTGGTACGGAGTTATGTTTGGTGCCTGGTATTAGGCGTTATCCTGCTGTATAGTTAGAGCCGGACTGGTAGAGGATTTTGATTTGTTATATTTTATTTTATGTTCTGTACCACAAACTGACAATAAAACTGGCTGAGGTCAGTTGAATGAAATTACCACAGTTTGGACTGAAATTTCTATGGTGTACCTGCTAAACTGTGCCTGTCTACCCAGGAGATGACAACCCCGCTACCTAATCCCTTACTATATATATACAGTACAGACCAAAAGTTTGGACACACCTTCTCATTCAAAGAGTTTTCTTTATTTTCATGACTATGAAAATTCTAGATTCACACTGAAGGCATCAAAACTATGAATTAACACATGTGGAATTATATACATAACAAACAAGTGTGAAACAACTAAAAATATGTCATATTCTAGGTTCTTCAAAGTAGCCACCTTTTGCTTTGATTACTGCTTTGCACACTCTTGGCATTCTCTTGATGAGCTTAAAGAGGTAGTCCCCTGAAATGGTTTTCACTTCACAGGTGTGCCCTGTCAGGTTTAATAATTGGGATTTCTTGCCTTATAAATGGGGTTGGGACCATCAGTTGCGTTGAGGAGAAGTCAGGTGGATGCACAGCTGATAGTCCTACTGAATAGACTGTTAGAATTTGTATTATGGCAAGAAAAAAGCAGCTAAGTAAAGAAAAACGAGTGGCCATCATTACTTTAAGAAATGAAGGTCAGTCAGTCAGCCAAAAAATTGGGAAAACTTTGAAAGTAAGGGCTATTTGACCATGAAGGAGAGTGATGGGGTGCTGCGCCAGATGACCTGGCCTCCACAGTCACCGGACCTGAACCCAATCGAGATGGTTTGGGGTGAGCTGGACCGCAGAGTGAAGGCAAAAGGGCCAACAAATGCTAAGCATCTCTGGGAACTCCTTCAAGACTGTTGGAAGACCATTTCAGGGGACTACCTCTTGAAGCTCATCAAGAGAATGCCAAGAGTGTGCAAAGCAGTAATCAAAGCAAAAGGTGGCTACTTTGAAGAACCTAGAATATGACATATTTTCAGTTGTTTCACACTTGTTTGTTATGTATATAATTCCACATGTGTTAATTCATAGTTTTGATGCCTTCATAGTCATGAAAATAAAGAAAACTCTTTGAATGAGAAGGTGTGTCCAAACTTTTGGTCTGTACTGTATATATAAAATCAATCTACTCAGCTCCTCCTGCTCTATCACATGCTGCCTGCAGTTTACACTGCATTTTGTGATGACAGGTTCTCTTGAAGGCTAGGGTGTGTGGCCATTTATTTATAGACTCTCCTTAATACGTGACGTAAAGAGGTTGTCTCACTTCAGCAAAAGACATTTATCATGTAGAGAAAGTTAATACAAGGCATTTACTAATGTACTGTGATTGTACATATAGCTTCCTTTGCTGGCTTGATTTATTTTTCCCATTATACACTGCTTGTATCCAGGGTTATGACCACCACTGTAGCCCAGATACCAGGTGTCCAGGATGGGAGCTGCTGCTGTATGTGTGCCTATTCGTGCTCCTATGCTTCCGGCCACCAGAAAGGTAGATTATTTTTCCTATAGTGTGCAAGCACGGCCACCGCTGCTGGATTGCAGGGTGGTCATAACCCCTAGATACGATGCCCATGGTACAGTACAACCATTTTAGTGGAAAGCTGTGTAGATCATAACTTTTGAAAAGCCCAAAGAGAGCACTGTCATGCGTAGTGCGCTACGACTCTAACTTCACCTTCACGTTGGCTGTGCTTGCACACTATAGGTCCTGGCCATGGCCACTAGAGGCATTCCTGTACTGTGCAAGCATGGCCACTGCTGATGGATTGTAGGGTGCTGGTAACGCATGGATACGAGCAGTGTGTAATGTGATGGAAAAATGAATGAAGCCAGCAAAGGAAGCAATGTGGATAATCACAATATATTATTAAGTGCCTTGTATTAACTTTCTCTACATGATTAACACCTTTTGATGAAGTGACACAACCCCTTTAAGGCTAGTTTCACACTAGCGGCAAGGAACTCCCGCAGGCTGTTCCGGCTGGTTAACAGTCTGTCGGATCCGTGCTGCCGCTAGTGCACGCGTGCCCCCGGACTACCGCTCTGGCCCCATTGACTATAATGGGGGCGGGGAGGAGTTCCGGTGGCAGCACGGCAGCGCAGCAGCCGGAATAAAAAGTACGGCATGTCGTACTCTTATTCCGGCCGCGCCTCGGCTTGCGCTGCCGTGCTGCTGCCGGAACTCCAGCCCGCCGCCATTATAGTCAATGGGGCCAGAGCGGTAGTCCAGGGGCACGCGTGCACTAGCGGCAGCACTGATCCGACAGGCTGTTCACCCGCCGGAACAACTTGCCGGAGTTCCTTGCCACTAGTGTGAAACTAGCCTAAGGCTATCAAGTAGTGGGATACCAGTAGTCTCTCAGTAGTTTTAGCTGCGTGCCAGATGTAACATCTAGTTAGGATATGTGAAAGACACGTGTGCAGTTGTCTGAGGCAGAGGGTTTGACTCATTCCATCTGTTGCGCTGGTTCAGATGTGTTGTAGTCCTTCATTGTTCCACAAACATGCGACAGCTCAGCACAGTGTACTCAGATGTCCTAAATCGCTTTTTGTTTCACTGAGCTGTGGCCAGCTGCTCTGATCCACCAGGGCCGGAATTCTGTTTCCATCAGGGCAACAGCAATTAACTCTTTATTAGGCCTCATGCACACAACCATATTATAATTTTTTTTCGCATCCGATCTGCATTTTTTGTGGATTGCATGCGCACCCATTCATTTCAATAGGGTCGCAAAAAATTTCGGACAGCACACTGCATGCTGTTTGCACCATATGTCCGCATGTCTATCCTGCGAAAAAATAGAACATGTCCTATTCTTGTCCATTTTGCAGACAAAAATAGGCATTTTGAAAATTGGACCCTAGGAAATTGCGGGATGCACATGGCCTGTATCCATAGTTTGCATTTATAGTTGTCATTTATCATGTAGAGAAAGTTAATACAAGCAACTTACTAATGTATTTTTATTATCCATATTGCTTCCATTGCTGTCTGGATTCATTTTTCCATCACATTATACACTGCTTGTTTCCATGGTTACAGACCACCCTGCAATCCATCAGTGGTGGTCATGCTTGCACACTATTAAAAAAAAGCATCTTCTTCTCTAGTGGCCGCAACCGTGGATGCACAGAGTCTAGTGCATTTTCCTATAGTGTGCAAGCACGGCCACCACTGCGGGATTACAGGGTGTTCGTAACCATGGAAACGAGCAGCGTATAATGTGTTGGAAAAATGAATCCAGCCAGCAAAGGAAGCAATATGGACAATCACAATACATTAGTAAGTGCCTTGTATTAACTTTCTTTACATAATAAATGCTATTTGCTGAAGTAAGACAACCCCTTTAAGACTGGCAAACTGTACGTCTAAAAAAAAAAAATATATATCATTGGAATAAATTTTGCCAAGTGTATTACCTGTTAATAAATTTGGGGAATTCTGAACTGTCCTAAAGTCACCAATTGAAATCCACACCTGCTAATAGCAAGCTTATATATGCGGCTAAATGCATCATTTTCTAGCTATAGTATTAATAAATCTGAGACCAATAGACCTTGCTCCTCCTGGTAAACCAAGCCAACTTTTTCAAGCACAAAGCAAAAAGTGAACATTTTGTGACTCTTAGGTTACTTTCACACTAGCGGCAGGATGGATCCGACAGGCTGTTCACCCTGTCGGATCCGTCCTGCCGCCGGACCGCTGCTCCGTCCCCATTGACTATAATGGGGACAGGGCGGAGCTCCGGCGCAGCACGGCGAAAGGCCGCCGTATTAAAAGTACTCCATGTCCGACTTTTTAGTCCGGCGGCCTCTCACTGCGAACTGCCGTGCTGCGCCAGAGCTCCGCCCCCGTCCCCATTATAGTCAATGGGGACGGAGCGGCGGTCTGGCGGCACGGCGAAATATCGGCAGGACAGATCCGACAGGGTGAACAGCCTGTCGGATCCGTCTTGCCGCTAGTGTGAAAGTGCCCTTATTTGCGCAGATTGCAATTTCTTGACTAATAAATATGAAATATGACATGTGGTAATAGCTTTTGAATGCTTTTACGTATCCCAACAATTCTGAGCTTGTTTTCCTATGACACATCGTATGTCACATTAGTGGTTAATTTGAATTGATATGTTTTACCTTTATTTATAAAAATATCAAAAATGTACAGAAAATTTTTAAAAATTTGCAATTTTCTAAATTTTTATTTCTCAGCTTTTAAGGGCTCATGCACACGGCCATTGCAGTTTTGCAGTCCAAAAATTGTGGATACACAAAAACATGGATGGAACGTCCTTGCCCTTTGTAGAACTGTCCTATCCTTGTCCTCAAAATGGACAAAAATAGGACATGTTCTATATTTTTTATATTACAAATGATGGAGATCAGAGCCTGCATTTTCAGTCTAAGTACGCTCTGATTAGTTAATCCATACACACTAACTAATCAGAGCAATCGCTGACAATGGGCCACTTTCATTAGTCCCCTTGCCGGCTGCTCCAGAGCCACCTCTTTCCAGGATAGTGAAGAGTCCGGCACCGTGACACTATCTCATCTCACAGCGTCTGGTAACAGTTTGGACATAACTGTACGCCTGTTTGCAGTAACTGATATGGAATCTGGACGTACAGTTACCTTCATATGCGTTAACTTAAGAGGTTTCGATTGTTGCCTGATTTTCATTACTGAGTTCAGTATCATGAAAACTGGATGAAGTATGTAGGCCAGTCTGAACCTCCAGGGTATACATAAAACATCCACTGCCAAGAGATTTACTATACTGAAATACAAACCGTTGCACTGCTATCTGCGACTTCTCCCTGCTCACGCCAGGTCTAAAATTGTGTGTGTGGCATGGGTGGAGAAAGGGACGAGCAGCAGGCCAGTCTCATTTACCATTTTCTATGCCTGTTTTAGGCATACAAAATGGTCTAAATGTAAGACAACTAGGAAGCTGTCTTACATTTAGAACTGGCGCTGGATGCGCTGAAGTTATGGAGAGGCCAGCGCTTCTTCATAACTTCGGCAGATCCAACGCCAGCTTAGGGATTTATTAAGACTGGCATCTAAAACACTGGAATTAATAAATGTGTCCCTTTGTTCCTACTAAAAATAAATGGGGTAATTTATCAAACTGGTATAAAGTAGAACTGGCTTGGTTGCCCAAAGCAACCAACCAGATTCCACCTTTCTTTTTTGACAGCTCCTTTGGAAAATAAAAGGTGGAATCTGATTGGTTGCTATGGGCAACTAAGCCAGTTCTACTTTACACCAGTTTGATAAATGACCTGAAAGGTCTCCACCTTTGCATTAAACCTAGTTGCCATGAGATATGTCTGGCATACCCCATTTTAGAGTAATTAGATTATAAATCTCTTGATTCAGTGCACATTTTCCTGGGACGAGCTGTCCTCGTCTCAACTGGTCTTATTACAAACAAAGGGGACCCTATCTGGGTAAAGGTATATTTATGAACACTATACAAATAGCCACAGGGGCTTATTACCTAACTTGACCGATATTATCAACTGATAAATGCTAAAATATAACTTTTATTAGTGTATAAAAACTGTACTGTGAGCACTAAATAAAGTGTTTTTAAGAGTCCAGTTCCCTGAGTTCAGACTGTTTATTGCCATTGATGCCTAAAGTGGGGATGTGTACTTTCCCCACCCTACATCACTGATACTACCAGCCCTACACCAATAGTCAGTTAACTCACTGACTTACTGGAATATCTGGACTAATAAACAATCACTGATATACTGATACATAGAGCTAAACTGCAGTAAACACAGGCGAACAAATCTAAAAACTGGAACTGCCCCCGACATGTTTCGCTAGAGAACTGGCTTCCTCAGGGGGAAACGGGCAGACTTGGAGCCGAAATCCATAAACGAGGTTTAAAACACCTCAAAGGTCTCAACTGGTCTGGCACAATATTGAGAAACCCTTGAATGTGGACTGTGGAAAGATGGATCAGGTAATGCTTTGCCCAAGATAGGATCCTATCCACTTCTCTGAAAATGGGTAGAGATTCATATACAGGACTAAAGTCATATTATCTGATCTTATCCTTACTTCTTTTCATCTGATCTGCAGAGCAAAATGTAGCAATGCTAGACAAATTGCTTTGAGTTTAAAGATCAGATTCAAAGACAGCAACCTGCCCTGTAGACTTCATGTGCCCCTTAAAAGCACTCCATCAAGGTGGGCTCCCAGCCCAGTAGTGGTGCATTGGTTCTCAACAGGGTCCAGCAAGGTGTTTCTACCAGAGGTGCTTCAACCAATGTAAGGAACATCTGGTTTCTAGTGACAGGGAGCACTTCTTGTCTGATCCACTGTAATTGTTGTTCCACCCAAAACTTCTTTTTGTAAGGGTTGCAGATGCCATAGGGCCCTGGGCACTTCATCTGCTCGGTGTTAGGAAAAAAAGAAGAGGGTTAATCCTGTACTCCTATGGGGGGAGAAATAGGATACAGACGCAGGGCGCCAAGGGTATAGGCCAAGGTAGATATATAGACCAAGTATAATAAAAATAGAAAAAATGTCCTGATTCAGGGCATATAATAGAAGATTAGAAGCTGAGGGAGAGTAAGGCAGCCTTAGGTGATAAACTATATGCGGAAACGCTATATAGTAACAATAGAATAGAGGAAATAGAGAAAAATAATAATAATCACCCAATGGCGCCAAACTGCTAACAGATTGTGCCTATAGGGAATCATAGAATGGTAAAAGAAATATATTAAAATTAGGGAGTGAAAATGTAAAAATATATGCGATAGAGTAAGGGGCTATATTATATCTATGGTAAAATCTTATGTCAATATGTGGCCCTTACCTATAAATAGTAGAACAATTAGTATTAAGTATCCATATGGTTAAGCTGTCTACCATCCGGTTCTATTATGCGGTATATAGTATCATACGTAGAAGCAGTAAAAAGTACTTAAAATACGTAAAAAACGGGTGAAATACACCACACTCACTTCACCAGGGAGGGGTGCTGTGGGATAAAGCTCAAGACACCCACAACAACCTCCTCCCTCGCCTGGCTTGCTCGTAGAGTAACTGGAAGATACGGCAGTCCAACGCTTTGTACTTCTGGTATAATCCTTTAATAAGATCAGTCAGGTATAGCGCACTGATCTTATTAAAGGATTATACCAGAAGTACAAAGCGTTGGACTGCCGTATCTTCCAGTTACTCTACGAGCAAGCCAGGCGAGGGAGGAGGTTGTTGTGGGTGTCTTGAGCTTTATCCCACAGTACCCCTCCCTGGTGAAGTGAGTGTGGTGTATTTCACCCGTTTTTCAAGTTTTTTACGTATTTTAAGTACTTTTTACTGCTTCTACGTATGATACTATATACCGGATAATAGAACCGGATGGTAGACAGCTTACCCATATAGATACTTAATACTAATTGTTCTACTATTTATTGGTAAGGGCCACATATTGACATAAGATTTTACCATAGATATAATATAGCCCCTTACTCTATCGCATATATTTTTACATTTTCACTCCCTAATTTTAATATATTTCTTTTACCATTCTATGATTCCCTATAGGCACAATCTGTTAGCAGTTTGGCGCCATTAGGTGATTTTTTTTCTCTCTACTTCATCTGCTGTCATAGACATTAGACACAACATTCTTATTAAAGTTCTGATGAAGGTCTGTTGTAGAACTAACAGGAATTCTGCAGCTTGTAAGACTCTTGCTTTCCTGGTGGAGTCAGAGAATAGGTAATCTCCAAGGTGTTCACTACAAAGCGCAGGAATTGCTTGGTGGTTTGATGCATGTCATCCCCACTTTTAATTAAGGATTCCATCTGTTCTACACATGGGCAAAAATACCTCATTATTGTAATGCTGTTTTCCTGGAAAACCGCACATCCAAGACAGTTTTGTCAATGCTGGCCCATGTGACCGTTCCCTTAGGCATTTTCTTGGATTTCACATTAATGGAAGTGTCTAACTTAGTGATATCCATGCAAGCACAGCAATGTCTGGTGCTGCAGCTCAGCTCATTCAGCAGTATTTGTTCTATTTAGAGATGTGGGTACCAGGGGTGGTGTCCTCACCGATTACAAATTGATAACCTCTCCTGAGAAAAGGTCATGAAAGTAAAATACCCAAAAACCCAGTTTAACCTTAGAAGGATATACTATCCTACTGGCCCTGCTAATTTTAACCTATAACATTAGGCTGTGCTTTATGGGTCAATATGTTCCATATGAGGTACCTTTTTTCACAGCTTAGAGATGAGATTGAGATGAGATGTGATTAGAGATGAGCGAATTGAATCCCACGAAGTGGAATTCGATCTAAATTTCAGGATAAATTCGATTCTCCTCGAAGCCGAATTTCCTCGTGCTTCATGTAAGCAAATTGATTTAACCTGAAATAGTATAAAAAACAAAAAAATTCATTCTTACCTCCTCCATTTGCTCGTGATGGGCCGCCAGCTGCCATCTTGATTGAAGATCTCGGCCGAAATCCCGTGCGCGGTGAAACGTCACCACGTGGCGCGATAACGTAATTTCGCGCTGCGTGGGATTTCACGCTAGATCTTAAAGCAATATGGCGGCGGACGGCCCGTCAAGAGCAAATGGACGCAGTAAGTTTGATTTAATTTATTTTTTATGTTAATTTCACACTGTTTTTACACTTAGATGCCGCGATCATGTAGGAACGCGGCATCTAAGGGGTACAATGACAGGAGGAGGCGCTATCACATCTACCTGTCATTGCACCCACTACTTATGAAAAAATGCGCTTCGTGACGAAGTCATTCGTCACGATGCAAATTTTTTGTAATATTCGGCGAATCAGCCGAATCGAACTTTTGAAAAATTCGCTCATCTCTAGCTGTGATAACTATTTGCCATGTTGAAGATATTATAATGGTAGTGCAGCTTATTTTATTAATGAACTCACTCTTGGTGCTCTCCCCTCAGCAATTAATATCTGCCAAGACTCTTGGCCAGTGGTGCAGGTATCTTTTGCCAGTACTAAATGCCAGTGAGCAAAGATGACGACTTGATTCATATGTTTTGCCAGTTAACAAGCTGTGGATATTATCACCTACAGTCGTGGCCAAAAGTTTTGAGAATTACATAAATATTGGAAATTGGAAAAGTTGCTGCTTAAGTTTTTATAATAGCAATTTGCATATGCTCCAGAATGTTATGAAGAGTGATCAGATGAATTGCATAGTCCTTCTTTGCCATGAAAATTAACTTAATCCCAGAAAAACCTTTCCACTGCATTTCATTGCTGTCATTAAAGGACCTGCTGAGATCATTTCAGTAATCGTCTTGTTAACTCAGGTGAGAATGTTGACGAGCACAAGGCTGGAGATCATTATTTCAGGCTGATTGGGTTAAAATGGCAGACTTGACATGTTAAAAGGAGGGTGAGGCTTGAAATCATTGTTCTTCCATGGTGACCTGCAAAGAAACGCGTGCAGCCTTCATTGCGTTGCATAAAAATGGCTTCACAGGCAAGGATATTGTAGCTACTAAGATTGCACCTCAATCAACAATTTATAGGATCATCAAGAACTTCAAGGAAAGAGGTTCAATTCTTGTTAAGAAGGCTTCAGGGCGTCCAAGAAAGTCCAACAAGTGCCAGGATGGTCTCCTAAAGAGGATTCAGCTGCGGGATCGGAGTGCCACCAGTGCAGAGCTTGCTCAGGAATGGCAGCAGGCAGTTGTGAGCGCATCTGCACGCACAGTGAGGCGAAGACTTTTGGAAGATGGCCTGGTGTCAAGAAGGGCAGCAAAGAAGCCACTTCTCTCCAAAAAAAACCATCAGGGGCAGATTGATCTTCTGCAGAAAGTATGGTGAATGGACTGCTGAGGACTGGGGCAAAGTCATATTCTCCGATGCAGCCTCTTTCCGATTGTTTGGGGCATCTGGATAAAGGCTTGTCCGGAGAAGAAAAGGTGAGCGCTACCATCAGTCCTGTGTCATGCCAACAGTAAAGCATCCTGAGACCATTCATGTGTGGGGTTGCTTCTCATCCAAGGGAGTGGGCTCACTCACAATTTTGCCCAAAAACACAGCCATGAATAAAAAATGGTACCAAAACACCCTCCAACAGCAACTTCTTCCAACAATCCAACAACAGTTTGGTGAAGAACAATGCATTTTCCAGCACGATGGAGCACCGTGCCATAAGGCAAAAGTGATAACTAAGTGGCTCGGGGACCAAAATGTTTACATTTTGGGTCCATGGCCTGGAAACTCCCCAGATCTTAATCCCATTGAGAACTTGTGGTCAATCCTCAAGAGGTGGGTGGACAAACAAAAACCCACTAATTCTGACAAACTCCAAGAAGTGATTATGAAAGAATGGGTTGCTATCAGTCAGGAATTGGCCCAGAAGTTGATTGAGAGCATGCCCAGTCGAATTGCAGAGGTTCTGAAAAAGAAGGGCCATCACTGCAAATACTGACTCTTTGCATAAATATCATGTAATTGTCGATAAAAGCCTTTGAAACGTATGAAGTGCGTGCAATTATATTTCACTACATCACAGAAACAACTGAAACAAAGATCTAAAAGCAGTTTAGCAGCAAACTTTGTGAAAACTAATATTTGTGTCATTCTCAAAACTTTTGGCCACGACTGTACATAGTGAGTATCAAATGATCTGTTTTAAATGTTGAAGCCAATTAAGGTACGAACAGACTTTTTTGTCCGTTTAGCCATTACCAGTCTGAATTAATGGATGAATATGGCAAAAAAACAACAACAATCATGCAAACTGAACGTATTGCTAGGAATAGATTTATAGCTGGTAAGCTGGCCATGTACCTTGCTATCTTTTTGGAAGATGCTATATTTTTGACTGATCAATTATAACAGTGCACTGTTCGTGGCCACCGTAGTCTCCAAATAATGCAAGGAATGCTTGTCTCCTTCTGTAACTCCCATGAAGAACAGTCACTTCTCCTTAACAGCTATGGAGACTGTGGTGGCTGTGAATTGAAAAACAGGGTCATAGAACCTCATAGTCCTGATATGTGAATCCTGGATAATTACTTGAACACTGCTGCCTATACGGCTACTAACCACTCTTGTCCCAGACTAATAAAACATAACTTTTACTTGTTCATGTTAAAACACGAGTGAAAATAACAAATTGTGAGCTACCTATAGGGTTAAAAACACTGTACCCCATGAGACTTGCTGTGTATAAGGGAGCACTGCAGTGTATGGATTGGCGGGAGTGCACTATCACCACTCAACCACACACCAGCATCCCTGCTGTATAAACAGATTCCTAAGTCTCAGCGCATGCGCACTATCAAGATAGAAGCGCTCATTGAACTCCTTCTTGCTGAGCCGCTTTCTAAGTTTCGGCGCATGCGCAGAAAAACCAGAGTAAACTGAAGACAAGTCCGTGCGGCGATCGGCAGAGCGCAGAGGGGCTTTCTTCCTTCTAAGTCCCAACGCATGCGCATCACGAGGCACAGGACACGGATAGAGGGTAAGTGTGTGCGGCTGCTCCTATTGCGCATAGGGTCATCTTGGACCCTTCCCTCAAGTGACGCCACAACCCTGTCATTGCAATAATGATTGCAATGATAGGCTAGAATTAAATAGTTTGATTCAAACACCTTTGGGATTGGTGCTCCTCCCCCACAGGAAGCGAGAGATGAGAGGTTAAATACCCTCACCAGCGTTATTTTCTCAAGTCTGCCCAAACCCCTGATGAAGCCAGATTAGCTGGCGAAACATGTTGGGGGGCAGAATTTAGGTTCTTAATCTGCTGACCACATTGAGTTCTTGCAGGGATCTGTGTGCCTAATATATATACTAATATGTGCGGCCTTTAGGTCTGCTGAATTTTGGTTTCTACACCACAGATACGGGGGCCAAGCAGTTATCAGGCACTTTTTGGAATCTGTTTATACAGCAGGGATGCTGGTGTGTGGTTGAGTGGTGATAGTGCACTCCCGCCAATCCATACACCGCAGTGCTCCCTTATACACAGCAAGTCTCATGGGGTACAGTGTTTTTAACCCTATAGGTAGCTCACAATTTGTTATTTTCACTCGTGTTTTAACATGAACAAGTAAAAGTTATGTTTTATTAGTCTGGGACAAGAGTGGCTAGTAGCCTTATAGGCAGCAGTGTTCAAGTAATAGATTTAACCCTTCCCAGATAGGGTCCTTTGTAAGTAATCCTGGATAATGCTACAAGTTGTGTCTGTAAGGATTCAAAAGAGTTTCAAATTTGACAGCTACTGCTGTAATAGTGTAGATAGAGTGCCTGGTTGTCAATCACAAACTTAGGCTCCATTCACACGTCCGCAATTTTGTTCCGTTGCGGACCCATTCATTCCTATGGGGCAGCACAATGTGCTGCCCGGACACGGAATTGCGGATCCGCACTTCCGGGTCCGCACTTCCGGGTCCGCACTTCCGTTCCGCAAAAAAATAGAACATGTCCTATTCTTGTCTGCAATTGCGGACAAGAACAGGCATATTCTATTAGTGCCGGCAATGTGCGGTCCGCAAAATGCGGAACGCACATTGCCGCTTTCTGTGTTTTGCGGCTCCGCGGCTCCGTGGATCCGCAAAACACGTTGCGGACGTGTGAATGGAGCCTTAAAGGGGTTTTCTGAGATTTAACTATTAATGACTGTTGCTTGTATAGGAGCAGAGCTATAGTACCAGCACAATATGCCCATTACACAGTGGGTGCAGTGATGTAGTTTTGGTGATGTTTGGCAGACTCCTGCTAATGTGATATTGATGACCTATCCACAGGATACAACACCAATAGTGGCATCTCGAAGAAGCCCTTTAAATTTGAGATAGGTCTATGTTTTATCCTGGAAAACCACTCTAAGGTCGTAGCAGGTCTGTGCCCATTCAAACAGCGGGTCCTCAATATACGGGTATCGGCAGTGTGCGTACCATATAACAGATTCAAACCCTTTCACTTGAATGGATCTGCAATCTGGAAGATGTGGTGTGGAATGGAGGCACAGATTAGAAGCTCATGGAAACAATACAGAGTGGTTCTGTGGGATTTCTGTCTGTGCCTCTGCACCGCAAGTAATGCATGCACTACTTTTTTGCGCTGCGGACTGTCGGATACAGATTGCGGACCCCATTCAAGTGAATGGGTCCATGTCCGCAGATGGCGGGCACAATTTGCTATCTGCAGCAAGGACATGGCTGGAACACGGGCGTGTGCATGAGCCCTAACTTCTTCAGGACCCTGCGATTTTCCATTTTAGTTTTTCACTCCCTGCCTTCCCGGAGCCATACATTTTTTATTTTTCCATTAATATAGCCATATGAGGGATTGCTAGTTGCAGGTCAAGTTGTACTTTTTAATGGCACAATTTATTATTGCATACAATGTAGTGGGAAGATAGAAAAAAAAATTCCACATGGGGTGGATTTGAAAAAAATAAAAATAAATGCAATTGCCTATGCAGTAAAAATGAACAGTTACCAGTTCTTTGCTGCCATTGTACCTGTGCCAGCTACAGCAACATTTTTGCCACTGCCCGTTCCTTTTGAGGGCCCTGGGAACTGTCGGTTGGCCATAGTGTACAGTAACTGAATCAGTAATTTAACTATGTGACTAAGTATGGTGTAGCAGTTGAACTAGATAAACGTTTTAATATACATTAGACTGCCTGTTGGAACTGTGTCTGACGCATATTAACCTGTTCGCTACCAGCACCTAACATGTACAGCGCTGGAGCGATGTGTATACATGGTGCCCACTCGCACGTGCAGCGGGCGCCATGGCCGGCAGATCTCTGCTGTTTCAAACAGCAGACACCTGCAGCTAATTACCGTGACCGGCAATTATGCCGATCGCGGTAATTAAAGGCTTTAGATGCCGTGATCAAGTGAATGGAGCCACGGAGTGCTGTCCGCATCTATTGAAGTGAATGGGTCCGCATCCGAGCCGCCAAAACGGACCCAAACAACAGCCGTGTGCATGAGGCCTTACACAGACAATAGATATGTTTTTTATTTCTATTATTCATTTATATAGCACTTACATTTTCCAAAGAGCTGTGCAGAGATGATCATCACTTACATCAGTCCCTGTCCCCGTTCGGGTTCACTATTATTTTCCGTGTGTGTGAGGAAACTAGAGCACCCGGAGAAAACCCACACAACACACAGTGATAACATACAAACTCAATGCACCTGTTGCCTTTGGTTGTATTTGAACCCAACTTTTGAAGCTTAAGGAAGGTGTCGACTCTCCTTAAAGGGATTATCCAGGAAAAGTTATATTTATGACTTATCCTCATGATAGGTAATCAGTATCAGATCAGCAGGGGTGCGACACCCAGGACCCCCCAATCAGCTGTTAGAAGAGGCCTTGAGCGCCGCAGCCTCTTCCTAGGCCAGTGACATCACTGTTGTAGCTCAGCCCCATTCAAGTCAATGGGGCTGAGTTGCAATACCAAGCACTGCCATTATACAATGTATGGCGCTGTCCTTGGAAAGCTGCTTGGAGCCTGCATCGCCCACCAGAGCTCGGGTAAGCACAGCAGCGCTCTGAAACAGCTGATCAGCTGGAATGCCAGGACTTGGACCCTGTCAATGTGATAATGACCTATCCTGAAGATAAGTCGTCATTATCTTTTCCAAGATAACCCATTTAAGCAGACTTGCTGTGTATGGGGACTTGGTGGCTATGCTCCATGGTAAAATAATATGCAAAGAGATATCTACCTTGTCATGCTCCAAGGCTTGTTAAAACTCGGATATTGATAGAGAGACAGTTCTGTCTCTGGGCGATACCTATTTGAATATTGCAACTAGTGCAAATAGGTTATAATGATGATAATACAGTAATAAAAAGAGCTGGAATCCCAGTGTTTACCATGGGTAACTTCTACTTTACTGTTTTATTAGCTTTAATACATTTTCTCCAGTGTTCTTAGGTAACCTGTGCACCATCTTTACCCTTTAATGACCACTGTTTCAGTCCAAATTACTAGATTTTTTGGGGAGACACAGTCCAACACCCTAGACCCCGGCGATTAGCTGTTTGAGAAGGCAGCAGCTGTTCCAGTAGTGCTGCAGCCTTCTCTAGCTTTGCCTAGACCCTAGGCCATGCAAAGTCACGTTTCGAGATGAGCAAATTTCATATTTTGAAATTCGTTCACGCTTCGTTTACTGGTAAAAGGTGAATTGCATTATGGATTCCATTTTGGGCTGCAAAACGGAGCCGTTCCGTTATGCAGGGGAGTCCTCTCCTGCATAACGGAAACTAGACGGATCAGTTTTGCAGGCCTTAGACTTCTATTCACCTTTTACCAGTAAACGAAGCGTGAACGAATTTCAAACTATTAAGTTTGCTCATCTCTAGTCACGTTCATCAGTCAAATGGTCTAAGCGCAGCTCAGCCCCATTGGAGAATGGGGCTGAACTGCAATACCATGCGCAGCCACTATACAATGTACGGCGCTGTGTTTGTTCACAAACAGCTGAATGGCGGGGGTCCCGGTTGTTGGACCCCCACCAATCAGATACTGATAACCTATTCAGAGAATAGTTCATCAGTAAATAACTCTCTGAAAGCCCCTTTAATGCTTGTGTAAATGTGTAAGTCTGGTTCTCACTCCCCTTTCCTAAAACTCATATCCCTACTCATCCCTTATTTGAATGTAATTTTTTACATACTATGTATCTTTAATCCCAGCAGTTTAACCCCTCATATGCTGCGGACATTAGCATCTATAGCATCTGATGGGTTGGACAGAGGGAGCTCCCTTTGTCTTCTGATCGGCACCCTGTGAACACAGTTGCAGGGTGCCATCATGCCATGTACTTGTCATGGCAGCCAACGGCCTTTTGAAGGTCCCTAGGTCTGCTATCTTCTGGCCTCTATTATATCCTGCCCAGGCCGACTGTCCGAATGACTATGCACTAAAATACAGGAGTCTTAGGGTCCATTCACACTTCCGTAGTGTATTGCGGATCCGCAATACACCCGACCGGCACCCCCATAGAACTGCCTATTTCCACAATTGCGGAAAAGAATAGGACATGTTCTATTTTTTTGCGGAGCCGCGGACCGGAAGTTCGGGGCCGCTCTCCAGAAATGCGGATACGGACAGCACACTGTGTGCTGTCCGCATCCATTCCTGCCCCATAGAGAATGAATAAGTCTGCACCCGTTCCGGACAATTGCGGAACGGGTGCGGACACATTCCACCGACGTGTGATCGGACCCTTACAGTGTATAGTGGATACAGGTTGAGATATGGTTGGGCAGTCTTGCTCTACAATCATCATTCCTCCCCAATCTCTTTCCTCTCCTGTACTGATTGGGCTGAAAAACAATACAATGGTACCACCAGAAGCACCTGGATGAAGGAATGTTCCAGACACTTAGAACCGACCAACACAGGAAAAAGAAACCCTGGTACACATCTCAAACTTGCTTTCTTTAGTGATGCTCCAGGAGTGCTGAACGCCTATGGAGAAAATCTCATACACCAGAAGATTTCCTCCATAATATTTCCTCCAGCTTTTCACTATCCAATAATCCCCCCCAAAAAACTCTGACACTTAATGCCATCTTCAGTCATGAAGTGCAGACACCCATCACTGACCTCTTTGCTGAAGATCTGGCCACTTAGGGCGAACTCGCATCACCATTTAGCTTCCCGTTCTTCTGTTGCATCAGTTGTCATCCGTTTGAGCCATTTACATCAGTGCTCTGTTTTTTTAGATGGGATGCATGCAGGACTTTTTTTTCCCCAGTCTAAAATAACTGATCTTATGGATGACTGATGTAAATGGCTCAAACGGATGACAACTGATGCAACAGGATCCGTTTCTTTACAGGAACCTGTGAAAAAACAGATCATATGCAATCCTGTGCATAACTGGTTGTCAGAATATGGCAGCACAATCCAATCTTTTTTCAAAAAAAAAAGAAGAGCTTTTTAATTTGTCATAAAACAATAAAAAATCATATAAATTTGGTATCTGTATAATTGCACTGACTCACAGAATAAAGTTAACGTCATTCATTTACCATGCAGTAAACACCATAAAAACAAAACCCTAAAAACAATGAAATATTTTTTTTTACACTGTTGCCAATTTTTTTAAAACAAAGGTATACAGTACAGTAGAGGTGTGCTAAAATGGTTACAATAAAAGTTAAATTTATCCTGCATAAAACAAGCCCTCATAGGGTTGATGAAAAAAGAAGTTATGACTTTTGAAAAGCAGAAATTAAAAATACCCTACCCCGAAGATCAGCTGCCCGTACGGACAATACCCTAAGGCTTGTTTACGTGTATAAATTGGTATAATTTATACAAATTTAGAGCTTTTACAGCAATAATTGGTCAGTGTAAAAAGAACACACAAAATCATCAATGGTCATTTTATGTAGCTGATTAAAATGAGTAATCCATACATAAAGATACTTGGGGGGGGGGGGGGGGCATTTATGCTGCCCATAGTAAGCAATCACAACACAGCTTTAATTTGGTATACTGCTCTTGAAAAAATGAAAGCTGCGCTGTGATCGGTTGCTAAGGGCAACAAAGACAGGTTTTCTTTTAGACATTTTTATAGATATATATAGATATATATATATATATACACTGCTCAAAAAAATAAAGGGAACACTTAAACAACACAATGTAACTCCAAGTCAATCACACTTCTGTGAAATCAAACTGTCCACTTAGGAAGCAACACTGAGTGACAATCAATTTCACATGCTGTTGTGCAAATGGGATAGACAACAGGTGGAAATTATAGGCAATTAGCAAGACACCCCCAATAAAGGAGTGGTTCTGCAGGTGGTGACCACAGGACCACTTCTCAGTTCCTATGCTTCCTGGCTGATGTTTTGGTCACTTTTGAATGCTGGCGGTGCTTTCACTCTAGTGGTAGCATGAGACGGAGTCTACAACCCACACAAGTGGCTCAGGTAGTGCAGCTTATCCAGGATGGCACATCAATGCGAGCTGTGGCAAGAAGGTTTGCTGTGTCTGTCAGCGTAGTGTCCAGAGCATGGAGACGCTACCAGGAGACAGGCCAGTACATCAGGAGACGTGGAGGAGGCCGTAGGAGGGCAACAAACCAGCAGCAGGACCGCTACCTCCGCCTTTGTGCAAGGAGGAACAGGAGGAGCACTGCCAGAGCCCTGCAAAATGACCTCCAGCAGGCCACAAATGTGCATGTGTCTGCTCAAACAGTCAGAAACAGACTCCATGAGGGTGATATGAGGGCCCGACGTCCACAGGAGGGGGTTGTGCTTACAGCCCAACACCGTGCAGGACGTTTGGCATTTGCCAGAGAACACCAAGATTGGCAAAGGCCACTGGCGCCCTGTGCTCTTCACAGATGAAAGCAGGTTCACACTGAGCACATGTGACAGACGTGACAGAGTCTGGAGATGCCGTGGAGAACGTTCTGCTGCCTGCAACATCCTCCAGCATGACCGGTTTGGCATTGGGTCAGTAATGGTGTGGGGTGGCATTTCTTTGGAGGGCCGCACAGCCCTCCATGTGCTCGCCAGAGGTAGCCTGACTGCCATTAGGTACCGAGATGAGATCCTCAGACCCCTTGTGAGACCATATGCTGGTGCGGTTGGCCCTGGGTTCCTCCTAATGCAAGACAATGCTAGACCTCATGTAGCTGGAGTGTGTCAGCAGTTCCTGCAAGACGAAGGCATTGATGCTATGGACTGGCCGCCCGTTCCCCAGACCTGAATCCAATTGAGCACATCTGGGACATCATGTCTTGCTCTATCGACCAACGTCACGTTGCACCACAGACTGTCCAGGAGTTGGCAGATGCTTTAGTCCAGGTCTGGGAGGAGATCCCTCAGGAGACCATCCGCCACCTCATCAGGAGCATGCACAGGCGTTGTAGGGAGGTCATACAGGCACGTGGAGGCCACACACACTACTGAGCCTCATTTTGACTTGTTTTAAGGACATTACATCAAAGTTGGATCAGCCTGTAGTGTGTTTTTCCACTTTAATTTTGAGTGTGACTCCAAATCCAGACCTCCATGGGTTGAAAAATTTGATTTCCATTTTTTAATTTTTGTGTGATTTTGTTGTCAGCACATTCCACTATGTAAAGAACAAAGTATTTCAGAAGAATATTTAATTAATTCAGATCTAGGATGTGTTATTTTTGTGTTCCCTTTATTTTTTTGAGCAGTGTATATATATAGTAATAACCTAGAGAGGAGAATCGTAATGGTCAGGACGTCTCACTGAGGATGTATTCCTCAGTGATTTAATACCCGGGAAGTAGTACGCCAGTAACATTAGGTTGCTGGGAGGTTTTGATTAAAGTGGATATTGGGTCTGGGTTTTAGGAATGACCAGAGAGTTTGGGTGGGACAGGTCACTCCCGTACTCCATCCAGGGCTTTTTCCTAAGACCTCTTTCACACTGGCGTGTGCGGCCCGTTGCCGTATTGCGGGCCGCAATACACGGGCGCCGTTCTGTGGGCATTCCGCATCATGGATGCGGACCCATTCACTTGAATGGGTCCGCTAATCCGGAGATGCGGAATGGTGCGGTACGGAACGGAACCCTACGGAAGCACTACGGAGTGCTTCCGTGGGGTTTCGTCCCGTACTTCCGTTCCGCAAAAAGATAGAACATGTCCTATCTTTTTGCGCAACGGCCGGATCACGGACCCATTCAAGTGAATAGGTCTGCGATCTGCTGCGGCTGCCCCACGGACTGTGCTTGTGCATTGCAGCCCGCATTTTGCGGGCCTCAGCACGACCACGGGCCGCACACGCCAGTGTGAAAGAGGCCTAAAGGTGTGGTTAAAGAGGCTGGGGAGATCTCAGCTAGGGAGATCAAATGTGGATGAGCTATCTGAAAGCTGAACAAGCTGGGCTGGGAGTTGGTCTCAGAAAGATCCCAAAGAGTGGTGAGATTCTACTGTTTTGTTACCCTGCTTGGACTGAACCAAGAGCGTGGGACTTTATGTTATCAGCAGGGCTGGCGCTTCCATAGAGGCAATGGGGGCAATTGCCCCCGGGCCCCCGACTCCTTAGGCCGGCCGCAACTAACTACTATTCTATAATTCTATTTCTTTCTGTCTGGGATAGGACAGTGTGGCGGCGCTGCAGTGCTAATAACCCCGCAGGAGTCCCGGGCGGTGGGCGGTCCGGTCTGGAGTAATGTAATTAAACAGGCCGCTCTGCCTGTTTCTTTAAGAGATTCGAGACTGAGAGCAGTGGCTGGAGCGGCACGCACGGCACAGGCAGGCACGTCTCGCGTCAGACTGTCTGACATTGCCACAGGCTCCGCCTCCCAGAGCAGAGAACTTGAAGAGGGAGCAAGCGCCATTGGCAGCCAGTCACTGCCCACAGTCTGACTCTGCCAGGGAAGGCCCGTGGCCCGCCGCCCACAGAAGACAGGCAGCAGGCAGCCAGCCAAGTTCCACATCCACATCCACTTCCAAAGTACAGAACAGACCAGTTACTGGTAGGTTGGTTATTGTTAATTAAACTGGATCGGATCCCTCCATTCCCACTCACTTAGTCCCAGGCACCATCTCACCCGTCCTAACCCACCCTGCGGCCCTGGTTCTGTTTGGAGTCAGTTGGACTGGAGAAATGTGCATTTGGGGGGGGAGGGGGCCAGTTACTGGTAGCTTGGTTGATTAAACTGGATCGGATCCATCCCAAGCACCATCTCACCTGTCCCAGTGCCAATGTACTAGCCTGGTTCTGTTTGGAGTCAGTTGGACTGAAGAAATGTGCATTTGGGGGGGAAGGGGCCAGTTACTGGTAGGTTGGTTGATTATAACAACTGGATCCATCCCATTCCCACCATATCACCCGTCCCAGTACCAGTGTACTAGCCCACCCTGGTTCTGTTTGGACAGTTGGACTGGAGAAATGTGCATTTGGGGGAGGAGGGGGCCAGTTACTGGTAGGTTGGTTGATTAAACTGGGTCGGATCCATCCCAGGCACCATCTCACCCGTCCCAGTGTACTAGCCCGCCCTGGTTCTGTTTGGACTGGAGGGCCAATAAATATTAAATACATTTTTACTTGTACATGTTGCTTTGCCACTTGCATTTGTTTACAATACGGGACGTTAAAGTCATCAAGTGTCATGTGGGGGGGGGGGGGGGCGGGGCCTTATTGTTTCTCGCCCCAGGGCCCCATTTCACCTAGAACCGGCCCTGGTTATCAGATCTGTGTGGGCTGAAGAAAGCTTAAAGCTAAAGCTTGGACATGTTTATTATTGTTTGCTGGAATAAACTCTGACTGTGGTGAAGACTAAATTGACGCCTGTGTGTGTGAACAGTGACTAAGTTAAAACCCCCACAATTGGTGGAGGATGCGGGAAAAATGCTCCTAGATATCATAGCCACAGGCAGTTGTAGGAGGTGGATGTCCTGGGTAAAAACAGCAGCCAGAGTACAGTCTGAACTTTCAAACATGGAGGATCTAATAAATCATTTGGTGCAGGCTAATTTGCTGCAGCAACAGGCTGTAGGCCTTCCCAGTCAAAGCATCAGTGTAAAAGCCTGGAAAGCTGTGAGGGAGACTTAGCAAAAAATTACGCCTGAGGACGATGTTGAGGCGTACCTGTCCGTATTTGAAAGTGTGGCGGAAAGGGAGAGTCTCCCACCCGAGCAGTGAGCAGAAGTGTTGGCGCCTTATTTAACGGGAGAACCACAGAAAGCATATTACGATTTAACCCTGTAAGATGCTAAAGAATACAGTAAGTTAAAAGCGGAAATTCTTGCTCGGCAGGGTGTGACTGTCGCAGTCCGAGCGCAGCGTGTTCACCGCTGGGAGTTTTGCCAAGACAAGCCTCCCAGGTCACAAATGTTCGATCTGTTCCACCTCGTACTAAAATGGTTGCAGCCAGACTCATCCTGCCAAGCTCAAATGGTGGAAAAAGTGGTGATGGATCTGTTCCTCCATACGCTGCCAAAACCCATACAATGTTGTGTTGCCCAGGGAAACCCCCAGACTGAGGATGAATTGGTGAGCCTCGTAGAAAGGTATATCAGCATGGAGGATTCCCTGGAAAATCTGGCATTTGAGACGGTCATATCGCGGCTCTAAAAACGGAACAGGGTTCCCCAAGAATGGACTACAATCCACTCTCAACTGGAAAACCCAGAGCAAGGAGAAGTTGGAGCCCGGAACCAGAGTCCAGTCCGGCCCCATTATCTGTTGGAGGTGTCAGGCTCCTGGACATATAGCAGCACACTGCCCTTTGTCTGCCGAGTCCATGGAGTGCAGTGTGGGCCAACATTATTCCTTTTTGCACATCCTGTGTGCAGTGCAGTTACCCAAGCCCGGAAAAAAACCCAGGTGTGTCAAGTGACTGTGAACAGTGTCATGGTGACTGCCTTTCTGGACTCCGGCAGTTTGGTCACTTTGACGTCCATGGTGCCTCACGTATTAAACCCTGAAAAGCATGTGGGAGTGTTGTGTATCCATGGAGACACCAGGGATTATCCGGTTGCTCAGGTATCCATAAACACTGGATGTGGTACTATACAGCATGAGGTAGGAGTCGTGAAGGACTTACTGCACCCGATGATACTGGGTTAGAGACTTTCCGTTGTTCTGGGACCTTTGGGTTAAAGCTGAGGTCCCGATGAGACTGACAAGTACTAAGTGTTCCAGTAGTGATGTGTTGGGAAAGGTAATGGTGTGTCCTGGGGCGATATCTGAGTCTCCGCTAGCTATAATGTTAGGAGATGAGGATGAGGAATTACCCCTGCAACCAGTGTTCTTGACCTTGAGGTGTCTCGGGATAATTTTGGAGCTGCACAGCTCAGGGATGAAAGGTAGGTTATTGGTGGCTCACCTGATCTATACAATGGGTAGGTGCTCTGGTTCTGAACTGACTCACCCGGTCAGAAAAGCGGTTTATAACAATAATGTATATAGTGAAGGACCGGCACTCTACATCTATCAGTAACGCTAAGTAAGCAGTATACACAGATGATATTTAAAAATATGTGTTTATTTTTATAAAAATACGTTTAAGAATGGAGCATAAAAATATAGAAGTTCTAAAGATGTAGAAGTTCTAGAAGATGAAATTCAAAAATATAAATTCAAAAATATATATGGATCTTCTGAGGGATAAAGTTCAAAAATTAATAGAATAAAAATATATAAGATGATAGGCAGCGGTAGGGGTGCACAGTAAAAATTGCGCAAGGGAGAGTGTGACAATGCGGTGATTGTCTGGTGGTGACAATACAGTGGTTGTCTGGTGGTAATTTTCACCTTCTGTAGGTACAATATATGGCTGTGTCCATTTGTGTACAGTTCATCACATAAAAAATTGTGGAAGTAAATATATATAGGCAGACCGGAAAACCGCTCAGGGATCTTACCTTAAAAGGTGCCTGGGAAAATGTATCAGTACTGAATGGGGTTGCCCAAAGTCCCGGGGCTGATGATCAGTTTCCCCACTTAGCCATAAATAATGATCTGTTATATAGAGTGACCAAAAGTAAGGATGAAGTAGTGGAACAACTGCTAGTACCTGGTCCATATTGACGCTTAGTATTAGGTATGGCCCACTCATGTTTTAGGGGGAAACTTGGGGGCAGGTAAAACCCAAGAACGCATCCTGCAGAGATTCTATTGGCCGGGGTGTTACAAGGAAATAGTAGACTATTGCCAATCGCATCCCACCTGCCAGTTTACAGCCCCTGTCCCACATTTCAAAAGCCCCTTGGTCCCTCTGCCAATCATTGAAGTCCCATTTGAACGGATTGCAATGGATCTTGTAGGTCCCCTAGTAAAGTCAGCTAGAGGTCAGCAGTATATTCTGGTGGTAGTAGACTATGCCACCAGATACCCAGAAGCAGCCCCTTTAAGGAATACCTCGTCGAAAAACATAGCAAGAGAGTTGTTCCAGATGTTTTCCAGAACGGGTATACCTAAAGAGATATTAACTGATCAGGGAACACCATTTATGTCTAAGGTCATTAAAGAGTTGTATCGGATGTTGAAAATTAAACAACTGCGAACATCAGTATATCATCCGCAGACGGTCTAGTAGAACGATTCAATAAAACGCTTAAGAGTATGGTAAAAAAAGGTGGTAGAGAAGGATGGTTGTGATTGGGACTGTCTGCTACCGTACCTACTTTTTTCTATTAGAGAGGTTCCTCAAACCTCCACTGGGTTTTCACCTTTTGAACTATTATATGTTCGGCACCCTCGGGGGTTGCTGGATGTGGCAAAGGAAACCTGGAAAAATGAGACTACTCCTTATAAAAGTGTGGTTGAACACATTGCACAAATGCAGGAGAGGATATCTAAGGTCATGCCCATAGTAAAAGAACATCTACTGAGGGCTCAAGATAACCAAGCTCTATGATCATCATGATCCAGTGCAGTTTACAGAGTATATAAAGCAGGCATGTATAAATCAGTATGGTGACCGGACGTTTCAGCCTATCAGGGCCTTCTTCAGTGGTCTTAATCTGTAGCTGGCTCCCTGTGGTACGTGGCCCCAGCGACTGCATACTTGGATGCATACCTGGATGATATTGTCATCTTTAGCCAAGATTGGTAGTTACTTGGGTAAAGTCCAAGCCATACTAGATTCCCTAAGAACAGCAGGATTCACCATAAACCCAAAAAAATGTGCCATGGTTTTGGAAGAAGCCAAATATCTGGGTTATGTAGTAGGGAGCGGTCTGATTAAACCTCAAATCAACAAAGTTGAAGCAATTCAAACCTGGCCACGTCCACTTATGAAGAAACAGATAAAAGCTTTTTTAGAAATAGTGGGCTATTACAGACTGACTATTTGTACCGAATTTTGCCACAATAGCTGCCTTGCTAACAGAGCTTACAAAAGGTACAAAGTCAGTCATGGCTAGGTGGACCCTGGATGCAGAACAGGCCTTTAAAGAGCTAAGGGTACTTTCACACTTGCGTTGTTTGATTCCGGCAGGCAGTTCCGTTGCCTGAACTGCCTGCCTGATCAGGCAAACTGTATGCAAACGCATGTCATTTTTTCTGAATGATCAGGCATTTTTCAGACTGATCAGGATCCTGATCAGTCTGAAAAATGCCTGGTCAGAAAAATGCATTGCAATACCGGATCCATTTTTCCGGTGTCATCAGGCAAAACGGATCCGGTATTAATTTTTTTTCCTCATTTTTAAAGGTCTGCGCATGCTACGGTTTTCTCTTTTGCCTGATCAGTCAAAATGACTGAACTGAAGACATCCTGAACGGATTACTCTCCATTCAGAATGCATGGGGATATGCCTGATCAGTTCTTTTCCGGTATAGAGCCCCTATGACGGAACTCTATGCCGAAAAAGAAAAACGCTAATGTGAAAGTAGCCTTAGGCTACAGTTGTGTCTGAATTCATAGTTCAGACAGATGCCGCAGAGGTAGGCTTAGGCGCTGTAATGTCCCAAGAGGTTAGGGGGGAAGAAAACCCTGTGTTATTCCTGAGCTGAAAACTTACCCCCTGCAAGAAAAATTATTCTATTGTGGAAAAAGAATGCTTGGCGATAAAGTGGGCACTGGACTCCCTTAGATAGTATCTACTTGGTAGGAAGTTCAGATTAGTTTTGGATCATGCACCACTAAAGTGGATGTCTGGGAAGAAAGGGAATAATGCCAGAGTAATGAGGTGGTTTCTGACATTACAAGATTTCTATTTTTATTTAGAACACAGGCCCGGGAAATTGCATGGAAATGCAGATGCCCTGTCGAGGGTACATTGTCTGATGGCAACAGATGCCCAGCCCCTCGGCTTTGGGCAGAGGGGGAGGGTATGTAAAAGCCTAGAGGGGAGAATCGTGGATGGTCGGTACGTCTCACTGAGGATGTATTCCTCAGTGATATAATTCCCGGAAATAAGTAAACCAGTAACATTAGGTTGCTGGGAGGTTTTGATTAAAGAGGATTTTGGGTCCGGGTTTTAGGAATGACCAGAGAGTTTGGGTGGGACAGGTCACTGCCGTACTCCATCCAGTTTTTTTCCCCTAAAGGTGTGGTTAACCACCTCAGCCCCCCTAGCTTAAACACCCTAAATGACCAGACCACTTTTTACAATTCTGCACTACACTACTTTCACGGTTTATTGCTCGGTCATACAACTTACCACCCAAATGAATTTTACCTCCTTTTCTTCTCACTAATAGAGCTTTCATTTGGTGGTATTTCATTGCTGCTGACAATTTTTACTTTTTTTGTTATTAATCAAAATTTACCAAAATGTTTGCAAAAAAATGACATTTTTCACTTTCAGTTGTATTTTTTTTTTTTTTAAAACTACATTTCTATATACATTTTTCTCTAAATTTATTGTTCTACATGTCTTTGATAAAAAAAAAATGTTTGGGTAAAAAAAAATGGTTTGGGTAAAAGTTATAGTGTTTACAAACTATGGTACAAAAATGTGAATTTCCGCATTTTGAAGCAACTCTGACTTTCTGAGCACCTGTCATGTTTCCTGAGGTTCTACAATGGCCAGACAGTACAAACACCCCACAAATGACCCCATTTCGGAAAGTAGACACTCTAAGGTATTCACTGATGGGCATAGTGAGTTCATAGAACTTTTTATTTTTTGTCACAAGTTAGCGGAAAATTATGATTTATTTTTTTTTCCTTACAAAGTCTCATATTCCACTAACTTGTGACAAAAAATAAAAACTTCCATGAACTCACTATGCACATCACGAAATACCTTGGGGTGTCTTCTTTCCAAAATGGGGTCACTTGTGGGGTAGTTATCCTGCCTGGCATTTTAGGGGCCCTAATGCGTGAGAAGTCTGGAATCCAAATGTGTAAAAAATGCCCTGTAAAATCCTAAAAGTACTCATTGGAATTTGGGCCCCTTTGCCCACTTAGGCTGCAAAAAAGTGTCACACATGTGGTATCGCCGTACTCAGGAGAAGTAGGGCAATGTGTTATGGGGTGTATTTTTACATATACCCATGCTGGGTGAGAGAAATATCTCTCTAAAAGTCAACTTTTCCCATTTTTTATACAAAGTTGTCATTATAGAGAGATATTTCTCTCACCCAGCATGGGTATATGTAAAAAAAAACACCCCAAAACACATTGCCCAACTTCTCCTGAGTACAGCGATACCACATGTGTGACACCTTTTTGCAGCCTAGGTGCGCAAAGGGGCCCAAATTCCAATGAGTATCTTTTAGGAGGGCATTTGGATTCCAGACTTCTTCTCACGCTTTAGGGCCTCTAAAATGCCGGGGCAGCATAAATACCCCACATGTGACCTCATTTTGGAAAGAAGACACCCCAAGGTATTCCGTGAGGGGCATGGCGAGTTCATAGAAGTTTTTTTTTTTTGGCACAAGTTAGCGGAAATTGTTTTTTTTTTTTTCTCACAAAGTCTCCCTTTCCGCTAACTTGTGACAAAATTTTTTTTTTTACATGAACTCGCCATGCCCCTCACAAAATACCTTGGGGTGTCTTCTTTCCAAAATGGGGTCACATGTGGGGTATTTATACTCCCCTGGCATTTTAGGGGCCCTAAAGCGTGAGAAGTCTGGAATATAAATGTCTAAAAAATTTTACGCCTTTGGATTCCGTGAGGGGTATGGTGAGTTCATGTGAGATTTTATTTTTTGGTCACAAGTTAGTGGAATATGAGACTTTGTAAGAAAAAAAATAAAATAAAATATCAATTTCTGCTAACTTGTGCCAAAAAAAATGTCTGAATGGAGCCTTACAGGGAGGTGATCAATGACAGGGGGGTGATCAGGGACTCTATATGGGGTGATCACCACCCTGTCATTGATCACCCCCCCTGTAAGGCTCCATTCAGAGGTCCGTATGTGTTTTGCGGATCCATGAATCGGATCCGCAAAATACATACGGACGTCTGAATGGAGCCTTACAGGGCGGTGATCAATGACAGGGGGGTGATCAGGGAGTCTATATGGGCTATATATCATTGATCACCCCCCTGTAAGGCTCCATTCAGACGTCCGTATGTGTTTTGCGGATCCGATCCATGGATACGCAAAACACATACGGACCTCTGAATGGAGCCAGCCTTACAGGGGGGTGATCAATCACAGGGGGGTGATCAGGGAGTCTATATGTCATTGATCACCCCCCTGTAAGGCTCCATTCAGACGTCCGTATGTGTTTTGCGGATCCGCGGATTGGATCCGCAAAACACATACGGACGTCTGAATGGAGCCTTACAGGGGGGTGATCAGGGAGTCTAATATGGGGTGATCAGGGGTTAATAAGTGACGGGGGGGGGTGTAGTGTAGTGGTGCTACTTATTACAAAGCTGCCTGTGTCCTCTGGTGGTCGATCCAAGCAAAAGGGACCACCAGAGGACCAGGTAGCAGGTATATTAGACGCTGTTATCAAAACAGCGTCTAATATACCTTTTAGGGGTTAAAAAAAAAATCGAATCTACAGCCTGCCAGCGAACGATCGTCGCTGGCAGGCTGTAGATCAGCTAGTTTACCTCCGATTCCTGTGAACGTGCGCGCGTTCACAGGAAATCTCGTGTCTCGCGAGAGGACGCGCCGGCGTGTCCACCCAGAATAACAGGGCCGCCGCAAAGACGCAATCCTGCGTACGGCGGTAAAGAGGCTGGGGAGATCTCAGCTAGGGAGATAAAGTGTGGATGGGCTATCTGAAAGCTGAACAAGCTGGGCTGGGAGTTGGTCTCAGAAAGATCCCAAAAAGTGGTGAGATTCTACTGTTTTGTTACCCTGCTTGGGCTGAACCAAGAGTGTGGGGCTTTATGTTATCAAATATGTGTGTGCTGAAGAAAGCTTAACGCTAAAGCTTGGATATGTTTATTATTGTTTGCTGGAATAAACTCTGCCTGTGGTAAGGACTAAATTGACGCCTGTGTGTGTGAACAGTGACTGAGTAAAAAAAACACACCCCACAATTATATTATATATATATATATATATATATATATATATATATATACACATATACATATACACACACATACATACATACATACATACACACACACACCTTACTTACTACCTTTAGAAGCTTACACTCCTTTGAGTGTAACAAGGTTGTGATTTCCTATCCAATAATATGTTAAAGCCTCATTCACTGCACGGTCCAATACACACTAAATAGTCTCTTTGATAGATGCTGCCTAGGCTGTGACTTCTCACAGAGGAACAAGGCGTGAATTTGTAAAATTACATGTAGAAAGATACATTGACAGGTTTCAGAAATACTTCATGTGAGCCTAAGGGAGGACTTGGGAATAACAACTATAAGCATACCGTCAGAGAACACTAGGGTCCCCGTCTTCTGCACAGAGGACTACAGTGCAATAGTAGTTTCACAACTGGCTCGAGGAGGTAAGCAGATCTAACTTCTATGTTATCCTATCTTAAAGAGGACATGTCACCACAACATGTAGTGCAGTCTACAGGCAGCATGTTTTAGAGCAGGAGGAGCTGAGCAGATTTATATATACCGTAGTTTTGTTGGAAAAGAGTCAGTAAAACGTGTAATTTATACATTTAAATGTCTCCTCTTTCTGACTTCATTGTTCACGTGGGAGGTGTTATCTATAACTGTGTATATATAGATAGCTGTCAGTCACTGATAGCTGTACACGGGGAAGTGTTATCCGTGATCGATAGCATTCTCTGGGTAAGCTTGTATACATAGATAACTGTCAGTCACAGATAGCTGTACACGGGGAGGTGTTATCAGTTATTGATAGCATTCTCTGTGTAAGTGTGTATACATACATAGTTGTCAGTCACTGATACTTGCACATGGGAGAGGTGTTATGAGTGATTGATAGCATTCTCTCTATAAGGGTACATTCAGATGACTAAGTGTTTTGTGAATTCACAAAACACGGATACCGGTTGTGTGCATTCTGCAAAATGCGGGCCAGCCCTTTATAGAAATGCTTATACTTGTCCGTGATTGCGGAAAAGAATGGGACATGCTCTATATTTTTTGCGGGGCTGTGGAATGGAACTACGGATGCAGACAGCACACTGTGTACTGTCTGCATCTTTTGCGGCCCCATTGAAATGAACGGGTCCGCATCCGTTCCGCAATACGGCCGTCTGAATGCACCCTAAATGTCTATACATAGATAGTTGTAAGTCACTGATAACACCTCCCCGGTGAACAATAAAATTGGAAATAGAGATTTAAATGTATAAATGACACATTTTGCTGAGTCTATTCCCACAAAATTATATATCAATTTGCTCAGATTGTACTGCACTATAACATGCTGCCTGAAGATTGCATTGCATTTTGTGGTGACAGGTTCCCTTTTAAGGTAAAGAATTTGCTTAAAATGTACTTCTTGTTTCTTGAAACTTAAACAAATGGCTGTCTACTGACAGTCCCCAACCAACCTGACAGAGTTTAAAGGGTTTCGGTCATGATAAATTACGTTATGTAGCTGACTGACACGTCCTTCACTCACTGCGCCTGTGAAGCTGGTACAGGCGTAGTGAGTGAGGGCGGCAGCAGGAGTGTGTCCTTCACTCACTGCGCTTGTGCCGAATACTAAACGGACGAAGAGGAGAACTCGCCAGTCAATCAACTGGACCTGGGCGTGCCAAAGGTTGAGTAGATTGAGCCTCTAGGTGCTGAAGCAACGCCCTCATAGCACCTAGAGGCTCATTAACCTATTTTTTAAAAGTGTTTATTTTAAGAGAACGGTGGCGGGCAGAGACTTATAAAGCATACTGTTATGTACTGCTGACGTTAGTCCATCGCTAATGTCAGTCAGCTACATAACGTAATTTTTGATGACAGAAACCCTTTAAGAGGATCTGCAGAGAAGAATGATAGAAAATCTTCAAATCCAGGTGTGCAAACTTTGTGGCTTGATACCCAAGAAGACTGGAAGCTGTTTTCGCTGCCAAAAGGTTCTTCAACTAAGCACTTAGCAGAGGGTCTGAATACTTAGTTTGGTCCAGAAATATTTGGACAGTGACACAATCTTCATGATTTGGGCTCTGCATGCCAGCAGATTGGATTTGAAATGAAACAATTGAGATGCAATTGAAGTGTAGATTTTCAGGTTTAATTCAAGGGGTTGAATAAAATATCCTGTGAAACGTTTAGGAATTGCAACCATTTTTCTACAACTCCTCTTCTTTTCGGGGGCTCAAAAGTAATTGGACAAAATAATATTAACATAAATAAAATGTTCATTTTTAATACTTTTTAGAGAATCCTTTGCAGGCAATGACTGCCTGAATATAGATAAACACTTAATCCAGCTCACCTCCGTGAAAGAATGTATAGTCCCGGCTCCAGAGGCCCTAGGGGAGTGTTCCCGTAGCAGGCTGCAGGTAAATGAAGAAAAGAAGGTCCCGGAGACAAATGAAGTTCCTCTTTCAGCTTTTTCTTTAATATTCACGTAAGTTTACAGACATCACCACCTTCCACATGACATGACGTTGACGCGTTTCGGGTAGACACCCTTAGTCGTAACATCATGCCACACTTGGCATGATGTTACGACTAAGGGTGTCTACCCGAAACGCGTCAACGTCATGTCATGTGGAAGGTGGTGATGTCTGTAAACTTACGTGAATATTAAAGAAAAAGCTGAAAGATGAACTTCATTTGTCTCCGGGACCTTCTTTTCTTCATTTACCTAATGACTGCCTGAAGTCAGGAACCCATGGACATCACCAAACATTTCCTCCTTTGTGATGCTTTGTCAGGCCTTTACTGTAGCGGTCCTTAGTTGTTGCTTGTTTGTGGGTCTTTCTACCTTGGGTTTTGTCTTAAGCAAGTGTATGAAATGCATGAACGATCGGGTTGAGATCTGGTGATTGACTCGCCCATTGCAAAATGTTCTACTTCTTTGTCTTAAACTCCTGGGTTGCTTTTGCAATATGTTTTGGGTCATTGTCCATCTGTACTGTGAAGCGGCGTCCAATTAACCTTGCTGCATTTGGTCGAATCTAAGCAGAAAATATATCCCTGTACACTTTAGAATTAATGTGACTGCTTCTGTCTTCAGTCACATCATCAATAAATGCTAGTGACCCAGTGCCATTGGAATCCATGCATGACCATGCCATCACACTGCCTCCTCCTGTTTTACAGAGGATGTGGTGTACTTTGGATCATGAGCCATTTCAAGCCTTCTTCGTAGGTTGATGTTAGTTTCAGCTGTCCAAAGAATGCCGTTACAGAATTGGGCTGGCTTCTTTAGATGTTTTTTGGCAAAGTCTAATCTGATCTTTCTATTTTTGAGGCTGATTAATAGTTTGCACCTTGTGATGAACCCTCTGTATTTGATCTCATGAAGTCTTCTCTTTATGGTGAACTTAGATACTGATACACCTACTTCCTGGAGTGTTCTTCACCTGGGTGGATGTAGGGAAGGGGTTTTTCTTCACCATGGAAAGGATTCTGTTGTCTGATATCTAGGCCTTTTTGAGTTCCCAAGCTCACCAGTGTGCTCTTTTTTATTTATTTTAACCAGAATGTCCAAACTGTTGATTTGGCCAAAATGTCAGCTCTCTCTCATGGATTTCTTCTCGTTTTCAGCTTAAGGCCTGTTTCACATTTGAGGTAAACAGATCCAGCAGGCTATTCACTTGAATGGGTCCGCAATCCAGAAGATACGGAGCAGAGGCACGGAGTGAAAGGCCACAGACGCACTACGGAATGCTTCCATGGCATTTTGGTCCGTGCTTCTGCACCACAAAAAAAAATAGAACATGCTCTATCTTGGACCCATTGGATGAATCTTGGACCCATTGGATGAATCTTGGACCCATTCAAGTTAAATACCAGCTAAAATACCAAAACTTGTGTCCTCCTCAAAAATAATTAAAAATGTTTGACAGGACCGATTCCTCATAAAATCACTGATTTCCTAGAAAACCTTCAAAAAATATGGCTTAAATGATTTCAACGACCAATTGAAAAAAAAAAAAAGATTTTTAGACAAAATGATTAGATGCCCAGAAAGATGTCAATAGCGTTTAAAGAGTAACTAAACCTTTGTATAAAATTTTAATAAGATGTCCCTAATAAAACTTTTTCTAATATACTTTATTAATTCATTTTGTATTTTTATTATAGATTTCCTTACCAAAAGCGCACCATTCCATGTGAACTTAAAGTTTAGTTCTCTGTATACTACTGACAGCTCAGCAGTGTACAGACTGTGAAATTTATGAATCGGGCCCCATAAGCAGTGAGTACGGGCAGGAGCACATATTGCTGCTCCTGCCTGTGCCCCCCCGGAGGTTTACTAACTCCTGGCATAGCACATGAGTACTCTGTACCCATGTGCTATGCCAGGATTAGCAGAGCCGGCTCCTGCTTCGCTAAGCTAAGAGCGAACATGCAGTTCTCTTAGCTTAGCAGAGCAGGCAGAAGCAGGAGCCCGCTCCACTCAGCTAATCATGGCATAGTACATGGGAACAGGGTACCTATGTACTATGCCAGGAGTTAGTAAACCTCCGGGGGCACGGGCAATATGCATACTCCTTGTTATGCGGCTCCATTCATAAACTTTACAGACCGTACACCGCTGAGAAGTCAGAGGTGTACAGAGAACCGAATTTTAAGCGTACAGGAAATGGTGCGCTTTAGGTAGGGAAAAGTCTAATAGAAATACAAAATGAATTAATAAAGTATATTAGAAAAAGTTTAATTAGGGCATTAGCGACATCTTATTAAAATTTTAGTTAAAGGTTTAATTACTCTTTAAAATACAACAGCAAGATGTAAATGGAAACACAGGAAAAAGTATAAAGTAATCTTTATCTAGTGATGTACAGTGCACATATAATACTGTGAAATAAGTTGGTGCTCTATAAGTAGCAGGAAATCAATATGTATAAAACTGAGAATTACATTGGCATGTCGGCTGGAAAAGTACTGTACTGAATACCCTAAAGTAGAAAAGTAATTGTGTACAGAAGTCTGGAACAATGCACATCTTTGGAATGTGTTTATTCAACGTAGTTTACAAACCACTGTTCATTAGTCAAAAGTACATATTCACAATGTACATTATTACAAATTCAACATAGAAGGCACTTGATAGAGTACATATTTTGTGTCCAGTATACAGTGCCACCTTGTGGTGCTTTGTATAATTCTTTACAAAGGCATTTTCACTCCTCATTCCAAAAATTACAATACATTTGCAAAAAATAGTCATGTTATTTTAATAGTAGATAAATGTAAATGAATAAAGAATTTTAATTTGCCAAGCAGTGTTAGTGTAAATCTACAGCCACTGCAGGGTCCTGCACCATGAATGGGTCTACTCACAGGTCGTCATTAACCTCGGTACAAATCTACAGTCTAGCTATTGTAAAAACAAAGGCTGGTACCAGCAGTAGGTTTAAGATTTTTTTTTTCTCTGACAGTTATCTATATTAAAATTAATATTTTCATTCATTTGTGTCCAAAACATGCATATATTAATGAATTCCCTTTGTGTTTCTGCCATCATCCCTGTGGAATATCAAGAAACGATCCAGCCATTTTCCCCAACCTATAAAAGTATGCAGCTCAAACATCTAAATGCAGGCTCGGACTGGCCCATAGGGGAGTCCACTGGTGGGCCCCAGTCCCCCAGCACACTAACTGCACTACATACAGATAGCCAGTGTACAGAATCTCAATCTCAAAAATGGGTAGATTATTGAACAAACTACCCATTTTATCATCATAGATGCATCAGGTGGCTAAGGTGCCTGCCGCTATGTGAGCAAGTAATATGTGCATGTAGCTGTACAGTGGGCTCCCAGAATGAATTTTACTGGTGGGCCTTAGGCACCTCAGTCCAACACGGTCTAAACGCTAGAGCGCTACAAATTGCTGGTTCACCTTTAACAGTATATAACTAGTTAATAAAAGGGTTTCCTAAATCCACTTTGAATGTAATTTCACATGTACTGTACACCAGACCCTTTATTTCGGAGATCCATCACGGATCTTCAAGTAATGACTACTTCAATGGAACGGATACTTCATAAGGCACAAATATATATATGAATAAAACTATACTAGGAAATGTTGTACTGGAAACTATATATATATATATATATATATATATATATATATAAAATCCGATGAACTGTACCATAAACAAAAAAAAACTGAACTAAATATATTAGATGAGCAGCAGCAGATTCCCTTTTCCACATCATAGATCAGGTTCAGATGTTGTAGTGCTTCAGGACAACGTCTTTCCTAACCTGTTTAAGGACAGATGAACGTTTTCCAGGTTTTTGTCTATGAAAATTTAGAAAATAATCATGTATAAAAGTGAGGCTTTTCGAGGCATACGTAGAGATACAGACGGTCCTTAGCTTCCCTGTGCTTTATTAGTCCTTACTGCCCAGTCTTGAACTGTACCGCTGGCAAATGCTGCAAAGAAGATGGCTCCAAAAATGTTAATAGCAGCTGCGATGTAGAACACAATCTGCCATTGTTCCACAGTGTCCTGAAAAAAGACAAGTAGTCAGCTAAATGGCTAATAAATCTTCCCACTGAATGAGGATTTTTATAATCTACACACAATATATGGGAGGTAACAGTAATATACCATGGGAGGTGTCAATTATCAAAAAAACATGTACTCTCAACATTTCTTATAAATGGTATTCAGATTACTTTCTTAGAAGTTAAAGGGGTTATCTGAGGCTAGAGATTGCCCCCATACTGATTCTACTTACCTGGCTCCCCGTGCCACCCCTGGTCTCCGCAAGGCTGCAGCTGCTTCTCCCCGTGGCAGGCGGCCATGGCTAACTGCCTGAAAAGCCATGCATGAGGCACAGCTTCTCAGCCAGCCTCTTAAAATCTCATAGACCCCAATATTATGCTATTGTGGTTTATTGGACAAGCGATTTAAGGGGACTTAAAATTATGGATAAATAAAAAAAAAAAAAAAAAAATATATATATATATATATATATATATATATATATATAAATAAATAAAAAGCCCCCCCCCCCCCAAAAAGAAAAAATCAAGTTCCCAATTTCATATAAAATAAATAAATAAACATACATAACAGTTATCGTATCCAAAAATGGCTGAACTATTAAAATATAAAAATATTATACCTGTACGGTGTATGCCGTAACGAAAAAGAACAAAATGTGCAATTTGACATTTTGGTCATCTTGTAACCCCCCCAAATTTTTTATAAAAAGTGATCAAAAAGTTGTATGTACCCCAAAATTGTCCCATTAAAAACTACAGTTTGCCCTGCAAAAAAAAAAGCCTTCATGCAGCTCTGTAGACAGAAATTATAAGGAGTTGTGGCTGTCAGAATATGGCAATGCAAGTTTTTTCAAAAGGTTTTTATTTTTATTTTTTTAAATTAAAACATAATAAAACTATATAAATTTGGTATCACTGCAATTGCACTGACCTGCAAATTAATGTTGTCATGTCACTTTTAATGCACAGTGAACAGTGTAAAAACAAAGCCCAAAAAAACCTTTGCAGAATTGCCATTTTTTTCCCCATCCAACACAAGCCACGGTAAAACAGTGCCATTGAAAAATACTTGCCCAGCATAACATGCCCTAAATGATGGCTTTTAGAAGGCAGGGAAGGAAAAACTAAAATTATGTCCTGAAAGGATTCATTTCAGACAGAAGCTCCGAATCATAGTTAAACTGTACGCTGCAGTCTTTTCAGATATCCACCACATATTATTACAAGTAACAAAGAGTCGAGAGTAGTGCCCCATCTAATTATGAAAGAAAGGATGCAATATGGGAAATAAGAAAACTGAAAAAATTGTGTGTGGCTATTTTGCTCTCAAGTATATTACAAGATTACTTTTTCTTGATGAAATATTCTAGAATATACTTACATCATGAGTTAACGCTTTGGCAATAACTGGCCCAACCATTCCAGGAATTGTTCCAAATGTGTTTGTGACTCCAAGTAAAAGACCAGCAAAACTGTAAATCAAGAAAAGGAAATTAAGTCATTTCAGGCCATCCATTTTAAAGTGGTTCTCTGGGATTTACATATTCCCGGGACCCCTGTCAATCAACCATACAAAGAGGCTGTGGCACTCTTTGAGCGATTAGGCCTCTTCCTAGGCCATATGACGTCACGTTCATCGGTCAAATGACCCAAGCGCAGCTTAACCATTATTCAAATGAATGGGGCTGATCTGCAATACCAAGCACAGCCACTACACAATGTATAGCACTGTGCTTGGCAAGCCGTGAGGAGGCTGCGGCTTCCAGGGGAGGGCTTCGGCCTTCTCAAACAGCTGATGGGAGTCGAACCCCACCGATTTTCATATTGATGACCTATTCGGTGAATGGGTCATCAATACGTAAATCCTGGAGAACCCCTTTACCAGCAGATATATAAAAAAAAAAAAAGACAACTGGGGGAATATATATAAAGCCCTGTACACCTGTTTTCCGGAGTAAAAAATGTGCACCTTTTGGCACCTCCCATATTTGAGCAATACTTTAGAACTTCTGATTTGACATCATACTCACAACTTTTGAAAAGGAGGTAGGAAAGTGGACATGGTTAGCTAGGCGAGTGGGTAAACCACAGATTTATCAAATACAACTTTTTTTGAAAAATCACAGAAATAAGATAATAATGCACTTAGTAAAGTAGATGCAAGCATTATATATGGACGAAGTCCTCACTCGGATATGCTAAAATCGGAGACACTTAGCCAATATATTTTGATCAAAACACATCTGTGCCCGCCTACCAAGCGCCAAGGAGTGAGAACTTTGTCCATATATAATGTTTGCATCTACTTTACTAAGTGCATTATTATCCTATTTCTGTGATTTTCTTCAATAATATGGCCAGTGACATCCGCCAATTTATATATCATACCGTGCAGGATGTTTTTATCTTTGCTTTTTCTGTGATTTAAAAAAAAATAAAAAATTCACAAAATTGACACAATCTCCCTCCAGTAGGGAGGTGGTGTAATAACTGGAGTAACACCTCTAGACAAAAGTGTTATTCTTGAAAATGTTCCAAATTTTATCAAACCATTTATGACGTTTGACAAATGTGGCACAAATTTTAGCAACACAGACTCAAGCAAAACTGACTAAAATTCTCCTGATGTGTTTGTACATAGACAGTAAATAACCCTTATCATAAAGCCTTCATATCTCACCATCCATTACAGCTTTGAACGTGAGACTACCAATAGGGATGAGCTAATCGACTTCGGATTAAACATCTGGTCGATTTGCCTAAAACTTCGTTTCAATACTGTACAGAGCGAGCGCTCCATACAGTTTTAGAATGTATTGGCTCAGATGAGCTGAAGTTATTACTTCGCGAAGTCTCGTAATAACTTCATAAATTGATTTCTACTGTAAAAACCATTTCCCGAACTCTGGTTCGGTTCAAAGTGGCATTAACTTCCAAGAGGTAATAACTTCGGCTCATCGGAGCCAATACATTCATTTTTTTTTTTTGAACATTATAAAATAGAAGGTTACAGTATAAATGTATGTCAATCAGAAAGACATAACTAAATCAAAGCTATAGAAGATAATCGTGTAAAATCTATAGACAATAGATATCAATACACAGTGTGTAACAAGATTATGTACCAATAAGAAGAACTCGTCAGGTACATACAGATCGGGGTAAAGTGTTACATGCACAAATACATAACATTGTGGAATACAGAACTTTATAGTCTAATGGCAGCATTAGGAGGTATTTTACAGTAACTATGGTTAAGCCACACTTTCCAGTTTTTCAGAAACGAGGCTTTAGCGTTCCGAGAAGATGCCTATAAACCTTCATATAAGCAGTTATTGTCCAGTGTTCTAAAAATTCTATTAATATTAGGGAGATTACCAGATTTCCAGCAATTAGCGATTTTTAGTCGAGTGGTGAATATTAAGTGACTGGCTATCGAACGAATAGACAAGAGAGCCATCTTAGATGAAGGATTAATAGGGCAACTTGCAATAGATGAAATAAACTTAAATACCGAATTCCATAGATTTCTAACTGAAGGACATTCCCACCACATATGTATATAAGAGCCTGGAACTTTTCCGCATCTCCAACACTCTGGGGGAAAATCTGGGAATATCCTGTTTAAATAGAAGGGGGTTCTGTACCATCTATACAGAATTTTTTTTGCCCCTTCTAGATGATCAGAGCATTTGGATAATTTGGAAACACAAGTGAACGCTTCTTCCCATTCTGAGTCTGAGAGAACAGAGCCCAATTCAGAATTCCAAAGATCCAGAATATGTTGTAAGGGGTTCAAACGTGATTCTTTCAGAAGTTGGTAGCCTTTAGTGATACCTTTGTCCGAGTTTTTGGACATATGTATCCATTCTAGAAGGGAATAGTTATGTGGGTCAAAGCTAAAAAATTTGGGGGATTGTAATAAGTGTCTTATCCTTAGATACTTATAGAAATCCGAATTGGGAATATCAAAATCTCTGTGAATTTGAGCAAATTCAACAAAAATACCATCCTTCCATAATTGCCTAATATCAGAGATGCCCGAGGACACCCAATTGTTTACACGCAAATCTGGAAGAGCTAATTCGCAAATTTCCAGAGGAGCTGGGGACACAGAATTGGGAACTAATTTTTCTATTCTAGCAAGGGAATACCAAGTGTTATAAATTGCTGTCAGGGTTGATAATGGGGAATTATTTTTTAATGCCAAAGGCCGCTGTAGCGGAAAGGCGTAACAGTATATCATGGGACCCCATTAAATTATTTTCCAACAAGACCCGTTTTTTGGTGATGTCACCTTTAATCAAATATCTCAATTGATCAAGTATAGATGAGGTGTAGTAATGTTTGATAGAGGGGACATTTAGACCACCTGCTTTGAGTGGTTTGATAAGGATAGGTGCTTTCACTCTGGATTTATATTTCCCCCAAATGTGACGATTAATTAATTGTAGTTTGGATAGATAAACATTGGGAATGGTAATTGGAATATTACGAAACATGTAAATAATTTTGGGGAGAATGACCATTTTAAGTGCAGCTACTCTCTCTAACCAGGAAAGAGATTCCATCTTTAGGTTATTTAGTGAGTCACTAATTTTGTTATATAGAGGCCAAAAGTTAACCTTAAATAGTTTGTTGGTGGGATATGCTAATTGAATGCCTAAGTATGTAAAAGAATAATCAGCCCAAGGAAATTTATATAGATTGGTAATTAAGCGTTTGTTAGCATGAGATAGACCCAAATAAAGCATTTGGGACTTGTTAACATTTATTTTATAAAAGGATGCTTTGTCAAATTTGGTAATAATGTCATTAATTGCAGATAGTGCAGATGTTGGGTTTGATGTTATAATTAGAACATCATCCGCGAATAGGCCAATACGATGATCTGTGTTTCCTACCTTTATCCCTTTAATGAGCGGGGAAGATCTAATATGCTCCACGAAAGGTTCCATTGCGAGAGCAAATATCAAGGGAGACATAGGGCATCCCTGTCTAGTCCCATTTTTGATATTGAATGGCGCTGACAGAAAACTAGACGAGTATATAGAGGCGCTGGGGTTAGAGTATAAAGACATAACTGCGGATAGGTAGAAATTCCCAAAACCAAACTTTTTTAGTGTTGCATAAATGTAGTCCCAGTGTATTCTATCAAACGCCTTCTCCGCATCCAGGGAAAGAAGCAGGGAAGGCGTCCGAATGGCATATGCCACATTATTATTATTATTTATTATTAAAGCGCCATTCATTCCATAGCGCTGTACATATGATAAGCGGTGCACATACAACATCCAACAGGTCTATAAACCTTCTAGTTCCATCCGACGATTGTCTGTTGGGTACAAAGCCAATCTGATCATTGGAAATTAGCCAATACATTCTAATACTGTACGGGGCACCCGCTCCGTACAGTATTGAAACGAAGTTTTATGCGAATCGACTTCGGATGTTTAGCATATGATTAATTATACAGATTCTTGTCAAGTAACTGCATTGTTACTGTTTTGCTCTTCCAATTCTACATTTGTATTATTTTGTAAATTTACTTTTGGCTTTCAACACTGCCTGAATCCTTCTGGGCATGCTCTCAATCAGGTTCAAGTATGTCTCAACCAAAATCTGTTCCCAGTGTTGGTACATACTGGTTGACTCCCTTGGGTACGAATACCCACAAGTGTTCAATTGGGTTGAGGTCTGGGGACTGTGGGGGCCAATCCAGCACCTCTACTTCATTGTCATTGAACCATTTCTTCGCCAATCTCGACGTGTGCTTTGGGTCATGGTCCTGCTTTTGGGGCCACCCTTCCAGACTTGTGTAATGTGCGTCACATGGTGCTTGCATGGACGTCAGTGATCTCACTAATACGAAGCATACGAGCCACCTCCACCTTTGTCACACCAGAACTGATAGACCTTGTAATGAGCCGACTTGTTGATATTTTGCCTGGACGTCCACCTCTTGGCTTTGCAATGGATGAACAGACTTCATTTCGTATTCTTCCAACTGTCATGGCACTCACATGATGCAGTTTGGCAATTTTCTTGGCCAAGATACAGCTATCGATGAGCTGGATGATGCAGTTTCTCTTTTCTTGGAAAATCTTCTTCATGGCTGCTCCTGGAGTCAAACCAGTGACCTTTCGCTTGGGAATCAACCTAATAACACCCTGAGCTACTAGGGAATGTAAGAACAGGTTGCAATTTGTAGTGCACAAGAAGAAAAAGATTGTTCCACCACCAGAAGCAGTAACAATGCAGTTATATGACAAGAATCTGGATAACTAATCATATGCTAAATAGTTGCAAGTCCAATTTATGTATGAGATAGCCAAGATGATTGTGTATAAAATGATGGTAGTCTCACATTCAAAGCTCTAGTGGATGGAGAGATTTGGAGCCTGAAAGTCAACAGTTCAAAATATTGTTACCATTTTGCTCGTCAGTGTACATAGAAAGCTGCAACTTTTTACTACTGTATCATCAGATATGAATTCCTGCGATCTCCCAAGACGACTGTACAGGCCCATTTACATGAAGCTTGTAGTGGTCTAGAAATAAAACACTATGGGCAATAATAAAATCCAAATGATAAAATGAAAGCATTTGCATAAATATAAGTTGTCTGCTTTAATGCGCAGGAGTTTCGTTCATTTAACCACATGCTGGCTGCATTACTTACGATGGTGCAATGTCCAAGTGATTAATATTGAATCCAGATATGCTGAATCCTCCAAGGGTGGTTGATAATGTGAGAAACACAACAGCCAGAGTATAATCACAACCTGTGTAACCGGCCGCCAGCAGAAATGCTGCAGGGCCAATCATTCCTACAAGAAACAATGGAAGTAAATAAGACATTGCTCGCTATAAGGCGCACAGGGACAACAGCATTCACTAAATAATTCTAGCACTGACCATACGTTAGGAGTTAGTACTGGTGTATGATATAGGTATGCTTATTTCTATAGCAAACCACAATTTCCCCCTGTTTTCTGCTCCCTGCCTTCCTGGAGCCATAACTTTTGTATTTTTCGCATTCACATACCTGTATGGAGGCTTGTTTTTTGAGAAACAAGTTGTACTTCTAATCAGTGGCGTAGAGTGGTGGTGGTGGTGGGGGGGCGGTTGCCCCAGGCGCCATATTGCAGAGGGCGCCAGACAGCAGGCATTTCAAGGAAGGCCACGAGAGCCTATGGCCAGGCCTGAAGCCTATGAGGCAGTAGAACGGCGCAGGAGATCGCGATTACCTCACCGCGACCTCCTGCGTCGGGTCTCAAGATGACGCGGTGTAGGAGGGCGCGGTCATGTGTTCCTGACTGCCTGCGCCGGGACACCACAAGCGGTGATGGAGTGAGGAAGAGAGGTGAGTATTTTTAAAAAAAAATTGTGTAACTATAACTACCCTAAGGCAGGCCCTACTGGGGGCAGTTATATTATACAGAGGGGCCACATTATATATTATACAGAGGGTCCATTATATATTATAATCAGGGGCGTAACTACCATAGCGGCAGACCATGCAACTGCTATGGGGCCCAGGACAAGAGGGGGCCCAGTCTTAGTTGGGATTATCTCCTCTTCTACTGGAGGTGAAAACTTGGTCAGGTCTCTACCCTACAATTTTTTAGCAAATTAGACAATGGAAAGATGGCCCAAGAGTCATTGAAAAGGGTTTAGGCAAAAACCCTTCTGTCCTGTGTGGGGGGGGGGCTGGATTTATCCTTGTTATGGGCACCTTACTTCTCTATGTACGCCACTGATTATAATTATACAGAAGGTCCATTATATATTATAATTATACATAGGGGCCATTAATAATGCCCCCTCTGTATTATTAGTATATATAAAGGCCCCCTCTGTATTATTAGTATATATTAAGTGTGCCTCAACTCCAGTCCTCCTATCTGTCTGGTTCTACCACAGTATTGGGGGCTGCAGCAGGATGACAGTGTTGAGGCACCAGGAGGGGGAGGATGATAGTAAAGTGAGGAATCTAAAAATGATTTCTGTGAAACTCTGCAGAGACAAGACGCGGCTGAAAGAAGGCATCATGGTGGTTTTATCTCCAAATGAAGATGCTGAGGAAAGTCTATATTACAGGAGATGTCACTGGATGTAACAGGTATGGTGCTGTATTCTACTGTATATTTTGTATGTAATGTCCATCCACATGTCTGTTTCATGGTAGGGTTGGGGGGTGGATTGAGAATATGGCCCACCCTGCCGCATCCTGGCCCCAGACTTCAGTTCACACTGTGTGTGTTCTGAATTCTGGGGCCTCACACCCATCTACTACATTATCTGTACTCAGAGTTATTACTGTGTTATCTGTGGTATTACATAGGACTGCAGGGAACATCTACTACTTTATATGTACTCAGAGTTATCACTGTGTTATCTGTGGTGTTAGATGGGACTGAAGCTGACATCTATTATATTATCTGTACTCAGAGAGTTATCACTATGTTATCTGTAGTGTTACATAGGACTGCAGGTGACATCTAATACATTTTCTGTAAAAAGGGGCGTGTCCATAGGTTGAGGGGCACAATACATGGCTTGCCCTGGGTGCTGGCAACCCACCCTACGCCACTGCTTCTAATGGCATATTTTACTATTCCATACGATGTAGTGGGAAGCTGGAAAAAAATTCCAAATGGGGCGAATTGGAAAAAAAAAAAAATGCAACTCAGTCATAAAATTTTATAGGTTTTGTTTTTATGGTGTTCCCAATGCAGTAAAACTGACTTGTTACCTTCATTCTCTGGATCAGTATGATTTATTTTTTTACTTTGAATTGCCATTTTTTTTATTTTTACATCTATGGAGATGTATAAGGGCTAATTTTTGCAGGACAATCTGTTGTTTTTATTGATACCCTACTGGAGTGTGTATAGCTTTCAATTTTTTGGGGAGCTGAAGTGATGAAAAAACAGCAAATAAAGCCACTTAGATTTTTTTTGCCCATTATTGCATTAATCACACAGGAGAAATACATTTATATTTTTAATAGTTTGGCCATTTTGGGACATGCTGATGGCAATGATCTTATTGTTTTCTTTATTGTTAATATGGAAAAATGTGGGATTTGAATTATTTTTTTTAACTTTTTTTAAGCCTTTTTAAGCTCTCTTTTTTTTTTTTTTTTAACATGTGATCGCCTGATTGCTTCTCCCACGTCGCCACTGAAGCCAGTCACTGCACCAAAAGTAAACACTCTAGGGACAGGAACATGGTACGGACAAATCTGAGATGGCGTTGAGAACCGGAGCAGGCAAATATGAATCCTCAGCTTAGTGAGGCAGGCTGCTGGCACTTAATTATTCCTTGAAACCCCTTTAAGGCGCGTAATACTAAACCAGACAATATAGTTCTGTAATTTGCATTATGCATCCTATTGTGGTCTATAACCACCGTTTAGGGACTGCCCGCTAATTTATTCATATAGGCGTGGTCTATCTTCTGAATGTTGCATTTAGGATTCTCATGGTCACTCTGTGTGAAGCCAAATGCCAGAAACATTAGTGCGACAGGCAGGGATTCCTTTAAGCTTTGGCTCCCAGCTGACCAAAGCAGTGTTCAATAACTGAAATACCTATTTAGTAAGAGAACGTGGAGCACTCTGCCCTAAAGGGGGTGTCCCACAATGAAATATCACTTTTGTCTGTTAGTTCACACAAAACATTATGGGGGAGAATTATCAAACTGGTGTAAAGTAGAACTGGCTCAGTTGCCCATAGCAAACAATCAGATTCCACCTTTCATTTCCAAAGGAGCTGTCAAAAATAAAAGGTGGAATCTAGGGCTGCAGTAAAGTAATAGAGTATTCTATCGATTATATTTCCCGATTCATCGAGTAATCTAATAAGAAAAACCTTCTTAAAATAACGTACGTAATTCCGTTTTTCTTTATAAAAACAATATTTTTATTTCTTACAGTGGTGGTATGGTATAGCAAATATATATGCCAAGTTGGCTGTATAAAGTTATTGGTTTGGAGGGGTTAATGGATGCACCCTGGCAATGGGCATGTATAAAGTTATTGGTTTGAAGGGGTTAATGGAAACACCTTGGCATTAGGCATGTATAAAGTTATTGGTTTGGAGGGGTTAATGGAAGTTCCTTGGCAATGGGCATGTATAAAGTTATTGGTTTGGAGGGGTTAATGAAAGCACCTTGGAGGTGCCTTCTCTAAACCAATAACTTTATACATGCCAAGGTGGTGCCTTCATTAACCACTCTCCATCTGCCTTTCAATATCAATTTACAGTGAGTGCCCCCGATTCCCTCCTGGCGTGCCTCTGGTGCTGTTAACTTAAATTACCTAATGGCACTGGCACTGGCACTAGTGAGGAGGGCGCAGCCGCAGACACATGGAGTCAGAGACTGTCTTCATCCCAGCATGCACTGGGACCTTACGTCACACACACATCGTTAGCCAGCGTGCTGACGATGTATGTGCGCAACTGCGCATTACGCAAAGTCCTGCCTGCAGGGCGGTGCCATCTCTCTGGACTTCGGAGGACACGGAGCGGTGAGTGAGACGCTTAATTTCACTCCCGCTCCGTGATCATGTGATGTAAACGATTACTCGATGCAGGGAAACTGCATTGAGGATTTTTTTGACTCGATTTAATCGAATTATTCGAAGAATCGTTTCAGCCCTAGTGGAATTTGATTGGTTACTAAGGGCAACTGAGTCAGTTCTACTTTATACAAGTTTGATAAATGACCCCTCTACAAGTTTTAATTTTAATCAGTTTAACAAAATGCTCCAGTCTGTAGATATTGCTATTACATACATGTTACATGGTGTTCTTTTAATTCGCTCACATAACATCCACATTAGAAGTGGTGAGAAGAAGCCACTTCTAATGTGCCAATTATCGGCTGGCCTGTACAACTGCAAGAATCACACAAATATCATGTACAGGAAGATCCAAACAGTCTGGCTGAGCTACTGAGTATGTTTGACCATCACCACTGGGCACATTAGGTGAATATTCTACAAGGGACTCAAAAGAACAGAAGAGGGCGCCATAAAAAGTATGTAACAGCAATATCTAGATAAAGCTACATTCACATGACCGTAGATGTTTTGCGGTCCGCAAATTGCAGATCCGCAAAACACGGATAACGGCTGTGTGTGTTCCGCATTTTGCGGACTGCAGATGGCCGGCACTATATAGAGAATACCTATTCTTGTCCGCGGTTGCGGAAAAGAATAAGACATGCTCTATAATTTTTGCGGGGCCACGGAACAGAACAACGGATGCGGACATCACATGGTGTGCTGTCCGCATCTTTTGGGGCCCCATTGAAATTAATGGTTTCGCAAAATTGCAGAACGGATGCGGATCCTAAGGGAGCATTCATTTTTTAATTATAGCAGTTATAGCAGTTAAATATTTTGCCTAATCTAGACTAATTAAAGGGTTTCTATCACTTCGTATGCCATAATTAGCTCTCAGACACTAGCGATCCGCTAGTGTCTGCTCTGGCCAACCATCCTAATATAAGAGCTTTTTGGGCAGCCGTTTTGCTAAAAAAATAACTTTTATAAATATGCTAATGAGCCTCTAGGTGCTATGTGGGCGTCATTAGCACCTAGAGGCTCCGTCTACCTTCATACACAGCCACCGCCCAGCGCGTCCCTCCAGCCCGCCCATCTCCTGATGAATGCGATCCTCCGTGTGACGCAATGGACGAATTCTCGCGCATGCGCCGTGCGCGGCTGTATTCGGCGCATGCGCAGAGAATGTCTGACCGCTTCCCTGCTCAGACATCTCCACTGCGCCTGTTCCTTGGAGCACTATGACATCATCGGCGCAGGCGCAGTGGAGATGTCTGAGCAGGGAAGCGGTCAGACATTCTCTGCGCATGCGCCGAATACAGCCGCGCACGGCGCATGCGCGAGAATTCGTCCGTTGCGTCACACGGAGGATCGCATTCATCAGGAGATGGGCGGGCTGGAGGGACGCGCTGGGCGGTGGCTGTGTATGAAGGTAGACGGAGCCTCTAGGTGCTAATGACGCCCACATAGCACCTAGAGGCTCATTAGCATATTTATAAAAGTTATTTTTTTAGCAAAACGGCTGCCCAAAAAGCTCTTATATTAGGATGGTTGGCCAGAGCAGACACTAGCGGATCGCTAGTGTCTGAGAGCTAAATATGGCATACGAAGTGATAGAAACCCTTTAAGATTCAACCATGGACAAAAACCCTTTAATCTTAATGCACTGGAACAATAAAAACACGGAGGATAGAACTTCCCTTTAATTATGTCAAAGTTACTGATTTTCTGTTGCTTATGCAGACCCAACATGATTGTTGTAAAAATATTGCAATCACATATCAGTCCCTGGTCCAGTGATGATCACAATCTTGAAGGGAACCGGCCATGACAAATTATGCCACTAAAGAGCCAACACAGCCTTTTACTGGTTGGGACTTATTATCTAAGAATGTCTCTTTATCTATAAATAGTTACCAGATAATCTAAAAAATAAGTTTGAACTTCACACAAATCAAATGTAAATTACCAGTAAACAGTCATGGAGGTGGGGCTGTTTACCTAAAGGGTCACGTTGGCAAGTCCCGTCAGTGCCACCTCACAGGCCCAGATAGATCATTATAAGCCAGCTCAGGCAGAATCTGGCATAAGCCAAGCCCAGTACACCTTACTCCTTGTAATGATCTGTGGGATTTATTGAATCCAGCAGGGGCTGTTTGGGGAACACAAATCTTCAGTCCAGTGGCACTGCATCCATGACCCTTTGTTGGTACCTTAAATGCAGTGCGAGTTCAAATTTGTTCTTTACATAAAATATTAACTGATAGACCTATGGGTATGTTCAGAAAAGAAATCCCTGATAGTATAAGGCTATGGTGGCTCTTTACAATTGTAATTTTCCCTTTAATTACTCAGCACATGGCAATGTTAGAAAACCTAACTTCCAGAAAAACACAGAGGGAACTCGCACAAAACAGTGATACCATAAAAACCCTTCCAACCTAGAATCCCAGTGCTGACACACTATACAATCCATACATACCACTATACAATAACCAATCACAATATGACCAGTATCCCAATCCATATTCAAAACGTCAATAACCAAGTCAAAGATTTCATGGAACTTACCCAAAGTGTTAAATATTTTACGGACAACAACAGTTGAGAAGTTCAACTTTTCCCTCATGAGATCTGCAACATGGCCTGTAATGATCATACAAAGCCAACATCCAAGGTAAGGAAGGGCAGAGAGAAAGCCGTTCTGTGGGCAAACGAATAAGAAAGTACAATTAATTCAACAAAAAAGCAAATCTGATGATCAGATGATTGGGAGTGCATTATATTGAGACACTTTATAAAGCAGTATACATCAAGTTGAACTGTAGTCCATGATTTAAAGCCAGTTTTCTCTCAATAACACAAAACACTAGAATTAGATACTTTAGTAGCCTGACATGGTTATAGTGTATCAGATAATTGCAAAGAAATAAAAGCCAGCTAATATATAAAGGGTCTTTTTACATAACCCGATGATGGGCCATAATGAGCGCTGATCGGCGATATAACAAGGTGTTCGGCACTTGTTTATTGGGCCTTTTACATGGGCTGATGAAAACTGCAAGAAGGACAGTGATTGTTAGTACAGTTGTTCTGTTGATGTGCTGGTGACAAACAAGCATATGTATTCCCACATAAAAGAGCTGATCAGCTAAAAATCAAGGGGGTCATTTACTATTCTGAAATACACCTAAATTAAGCCTATTTCAGGTGCAGATGGCGATGCAATGGTTAGTTAAAACTGGCTCTGGATGCGCCTCTTCATAACTTCAGCAGAACCACCGCCATGGCAGGGGCTTTATTAAGACCGGCGGCTAAAATGTGCCCCCAAGTTTGTTGGTTTGTTTGCTGATTGGGCTGATGTTTACATGCGACAATCATCAAAGATATGAAATTTCAGTCAACCTTCTGTCACAGTCCTGCCCATGACAGGGACTAGAAGATCGAGGAGACTGGCTGTGCGTGATTGACAGTCTCTTTGGTTTCACTTTTCTGTGTTGTTGCTGGGAATGACCACACCTCTTGTCTCAGGTGTAGCTTAAGTGGTCATTCCTTCTCCTCTATTTAGTCTGGTCTCACCCATCATGTGGTTGATAACTCCTTGTTTGTGGAAGTCCTGGTGTTGGTTCTCTCAGAGTTCCTGCTCGTCCACATACTTCTGGAAGTTAAGTTTATCTTCTTTGTTGTTTTCCCCTACCTGCTGTTATTAGGCCTGAGGGGGTCTCCTATTCCTTCATCTGGGAAGGAATAGGCCATCCATATCCTGATACTATCTGCAGGGCCCTGTTAGGCCTCATGCACACAAACTTATTTTCTTTCCGTGTCTGTTCCGTTTTTTTGTGGACCGTATGCGGAACCATTCATTTCAATGGGTCTGCAAAAAAACGAAAGGTACTCAGTGTGCATTCATTTTGCGTATGTCCATATTTCCATTCCGCAAAAAAATAGAACATGTTCTATTAGGGGCCAGCTGTTCCGTTCCGCAAAATACGTAATGCACATGGATGTCATCCGTATTTTTTGCGGATCCGTTTTTTGCGGACTGCAAAATACATACGGTCGTGTGTATGAGGCCTTAGGGTGAGATTGGGCTTAGGTTCCTGTGTATGAACATTCCTACCATCAAGGTCTGTTTATACTGATAGCAGTCAGGGCTCGGTGTAGGGACTCACTAGGTGTGACCATTTACCTTTCCCTAGGTTTCAGGCCTAATACCTTTTCCCCTCCCTTCTGTGTTCAGTGTAGAGTGTATTTACCTCACTGCGCCGTGACACCTTCATTATAACCGCCAGTGTGAAAGTCCCTTAAAGGGCTTCTGTCACCCCACAAAACTCTTTTTTTTTTTTTTGGACAGTTATATTCTCCTATATCGCGCTATAAGGAATGTAATCTTATCACTTACTTTCATGCGGCCGTTTCTTTAGAAAACGAAGTTTTATAATATGTAAATCCGGTCTCTACCAGCAAGTAGGGCGTCTACTTGCTGGTAGCTGCAGCAGAAAACCGCCCCCTCGCCGTGTTGATTGACAGGGCCAGCCGTGATCTCCTCCTCCGGCCGGCCCTGTCAGTATTTCCAAAATCGCGCGCCTCTGTTCATTCGGCGCAGGCGCTCTGAGATGAGGAGGCTCGTCTCCTCAGAACTCCCTCAGTGCGCCTGCGCCGATGACGTCTTCTCTTTCGGTGATGTCATCGGCGCAGGCGCACTGAGGGAGTTCTGAGGAGACGAGCCTCCTCATCTCAGAGCGCCTGCGCCGAATGAACAGAGGCGCGCGATTTTTGAAATACTGACAGGGCCGGCCGGAGGAGGAAATCACGGCTGGCCCTGTCAATCAACACGGCGAGGGGGCGGTTTTCTGCTGCGGCTACCAGCAAGTAGACGCCCTACTTGCTGGTAGAGACCGGATTTACATATTATAAAACTTCGTTTTCTAAAGAAAAGGCCGCATGAAAGTAAGGCTACTTTCACACTAGCGTTCGGGTGTCCGCTCGTGCGCTCCGTTTGAAGGGGCTCACGAGCGGCCCCGAACGCATCCGCACGCCCCTAATGCATTCTCAGTGGAGGCGGATCCACTGAGAATGCATCCGCCTGGCAGCGTTCAGCCTCCGCTCCGCTCAGTGAGCGGACACCTGAACGCTGCTTGCAGCGTTCGGGTGTCCGCCTGGCCGTGCGGAGGCGAGCGGATCCGTCCAGACTTATAATGGAAGTCAATGGGGACGGATCCGCTTGAAGATGACACTATATGGCTCAATCTTCAAGCGGATCCGTTCCCCATTGACTTTCAATGTAAAGTCTGAACGGATCCGCTCAGGCTACTTTCGCACTTAGAAAATTTTCTACGTTTATAATGCAGACGGCTCCGTTCGGAACGGATGCGAACGTCTGCATTATAGGAGCGGATCCGTCTGATGACACATCAGACGGATCCGCTCCGAACGCTAGTGTGAAAGTAGCCTAAGTGATAAGATTATATTCTCCTATATCGCGCTTTAAGGAATGTAACTATCCAAAAAAAACAGCAATTATCAAGGCCAAATAATTATTAATCTTGGAATTTCCCTTTAAATCCCTTAGACAAGCAATTCTAAGGCTGGGTTGGCACACTGTGACCGTGGTGCTCATTTTACGAATTTGTGGCAGAAACACGTTTTTTTGGCGTGATTGCGGAAAACCGGCCACAACATGTCACTCCAGGCTAATGGTGCCTGAGAGAAGGTTATTACTGTACTGGACTACATTCATATGCATGCTTTGTTCAACAATATCATGCATGTCTTCAGTTTTCAAGCAGTTCAAGTTACACAAGACCAGAGCCATCTGCACATAGGTATACATATTTAATATTTCATTAGGTTTTTGCAACATTAATTTAATATAAAACATTTGACTGCAAAAACCTAGCAAAAAGTATGTGCAAAACAGGAAAATAAAAAATTTATTCAGTTTACTAATGAAAACAGGAGAAGACCTTGTGATTACAATTACATAGACCTTCTTGTATAAAAACTCTGGTACCATGTCTGCCTAGGAGGTCCTGGGCATGAATAACACACACACAACATATGATATTTAAACCCTAGGGAACATCTGTTGATGCATTATTAACTGTTCTTAGAAGTGAGAGAATTAGCAAAGTCCTATCCTGGACCTACCTCTTGTGCATTAAAACGTAAAATGTCTTTCATGTAGGTAGGTAATAAAGTCAGGAGAGTGTAGAAGGTCCAGTTGTAAGAAAAATGAGCTACAACAATAGCCCACAGCGGCAATGATTTCAGCATGGCACACACCGGGACATCTGTGTCTCTAGAAAGCTATAGGACAAAATTCATACAAAAGAAAAAAAAATATAGATGTCAATAGCAAATTTCCATTAAACTGGCAAACTGATGTAAGACCGCTGCTGGGGAAACTCTATCCTGCCCAACTCCTGGATTAGCGTGCATACACAGAGGCAACAGGGAGATAAATAGCTGGCAGGCAACTGTGGTCACACTTAGCTACCTGAAAACAAAGTAACCGGCTGCTTAAGGCCTCATGCACACGACAGTATTTTTTCACGGTCCGCAAAACGGGGTTCCGTTGGTCCGTGACCGTTTTTTCGTCCGTGGGTCTTCCTTGATTTTTGGAGGATCCACGGACATGAAAAAAAAATCTAAGTTTGCCATTGAAATGATAGGAAAAAACGGACACTGATCACGGACACGGATGACAATCTTGTGTGCATCCGTGATTTTTCACGGACCCATTGACTTGAATGGGTCCGCGAACCATTGACCGTGAAAAAAAATAGGACAGGTCATATTTTTTTCACGGCCAGGAAACACGGCTCACGGATGCGGCTGCCAAACGGTGCATGTTCCGATTTTTCCACGGACCCATTGAAAGTCAATGGGTCCGCGAAAAAAAAAAGGGAAAACGGAACCACGGATGCACACAACGGTCGTGTGCATGAGGCCTAAAGGGAATGTGTCGCCAGTATTTCATCTATATAGCTAATGCTAAGGTGCTGTTGTGCACTCAAACAACTTTTAAAGCATACCTTTAGCATCTGCATGTGCATTTCTGCTGTATGATAGTTTGTATGATAAGCAAATGAGGAACAAAGGGGCTCATTTAATAAACAGAAAAACCCCTATATTAGGCCTATTTCTGACGCAGATTGCGGCAGGGAAAATGGTCTAAATGTAAGACAGCTCGGAAGCGGTCTTACATTTAGAAGCGGTGGTGGACCTGCTGAAGTTATGTAGAGGCTGGCGCCTATACATAATTTCAGCGCCAGCGCAGGGCCTTTTTAAGACCAGCGTCTAAAACGCAGGTCTTAATAAATGTGCCCCAAAATGCCCAACAGAGTGTTTACAATCTTTCAAAGAGCCCAAGCCTGCCTCTTAAAAAAAAAGTTTTAGTTGGCTGATCCTCCCGCTTCCTGTACCTCCCCCATGGGCTCCTAACTCTGCGCAAGGTCACCTCCACTCAGCCTGTGACGTCAACTCTCTGCTCAGCTGTGTCCACATCCTGCACAGGCGCAGACTAGTAGTCTGCATGGGCCTGTGCACCACAGTACATACTGCGGGCACTGGCCTCGCTGTATGTAATGTGCAGGCTCTGTGCCTCTCAGGACCCACTGACATGGCATGTCAAACCACTTCTGGTGCTCCCGCAGTAAGGAACTCATTGGCGCTACGCATGTGCAGTATATACAGAGGCGCCGACGCCCGCAGTATGCAGTCTGTGCAGGATGTGGATATAGCAGAGAGGTGATGTCACAGGCTCAGGGGAGGTGCACTGGTGACATTGCATGGAGTTAGGAGCACACGGGGGAGGTACAGGGAGTGGGAGGATTGGCCAGACTTTGCTCTTTTAAGTGGCAGGATCGGGGGAGGCACTGGGAGCAGGAGAAGAGTCGGGCTTGTGCTCTCTGAAGAGGCATGCTTGGGCACTTTGAAAGACTGGAAACGTTCTGCTGGGAATTTTGTGTCTCATCTGCGTATCGTACAAACGTAATTTTCAAATGCACCTAAAAGATATCAAAAGGTAGGCTTTAAAACGATGTTTGAGTGCAAAACAGCACCCTAGCATCAGTTATATAGGAGAAATATTGGCGACAGATTCCCTTTAAGTAAGCTCTCCAGAATTCATTCTCTGTATGGATGCCTATGAGAACCTCATGGCAGCTGACTTCCAATCCACACAGAGTGTGGTTCCCTAGATATAACTGCGGCGTGGAGCAGACAAGATCATTTTTCACGAGTGCTTCTTTAAAATTCACTGTTGTGGGGGAATCAAGCAGGCACCATGGGCATGGCTTACTTCTAAAAAAATAAATAAAAAATCTTGTATCTATGACCAGCTCAGAAAATGGTCAACAGACACGAAAGTATTTCTTCCACTTACCTCATGTTTAAGGGCCGACAAAATGTATTCTCTCTCCGAGTCAGATATTGTGCGGTGAGATTGTGGAGTATCACTGACTAGAAATAACCACATTATAAACCATACAACACCAAGTGCTCCTGTTCATAGAGAGAAAAAACACACATTAATTACACAGGCCGACAGATCAAAGCAGTTTCATAGGTTATTTCTGTGTGCAAAGCCTCAGCTCATCAGAGAGGTATTAAAACATACATAAGTTACAAAGACACAGACATTACTAGTAGGGATGAGTGAACTTCTGTTTTAAAGTTTGGCGTACAAGGTTCGGGTGATTTAAGAATTCAGTTATGGATTCCGCTACTGGAAGCTGCTACATGAGTTTTCTGGGTTAGAAAATGTGCACATTTTTTGCACCTATACTCCTTACTTGCAACTTTTTGAAATAGTAGATGCAGTATCAGTGGGGCTTAGCAGAAGGGGGCATGTCCTTTTGTGGGCTTACAGATTTACTCTGGCACATGAAGGTCAGAGATGTGCCTCATTTTTTAAGAGGCTTAAAAAGGTTGTCTAAGTTAACTGAATTTCCCCAATAGTACTAAATGTTATAAAATAAATATCCTATGCATACAGCGTGTGACCACTGCAGCCAATCACTGGCCTCAACAATATACAGCACAAAACTGCTGAAGCCAATGACTGTCTGCAGCAGTCATGTGCTGTATACCTATATGTCACACATGCAGCCTTGCATTTAAAAAAAAACGCTAGAAGGAGGACCACAGATGCCACGGTAGAAATGGGAGTAAAGGATTATTATTTAATTTTAGAACGTTTAGTGGCATGGAGGAAATTTTTAATTAAATCGGAAAAAAAACCCACCCTTTAATAAATTAGATCAGCTCTTAATAAATTAGGCACATCATGCCAGCACAAACTAGATTTGAAAGTAGTTTGGGAAAGTGTCTGAAAAAAAGGGCACTACCACTATATCCTGAAAGACTATATGAAAAACTGCACATCCAGTATATAAAACAAACCAATCTTTATTTAGCTCCACAACATTAAAATAATGTATACAATAGAAACTGTATGTAGGACTGAATAGGTCAACACATAAATGTGTACGAACTAGTCCAAAATAAGGACATTCCTGAGTACCCGGACAACCCACAAATGGAAATACATACTATACTAAAACATGAGATCCAATACAAAATATTAAACAATACCCATGGTGTACCAATAGGCGTTCAGGTCAAGTAAGCACACAAGCCAAGCTGGAATAACCAGCTGTACAAGCTTTACTGAAATGTGAATGTATTTATACATGGGTGATGACTGCATATTCTTTAGGTCAATATAACTGATGCATGACCTACCAAAAATGTAGAACACATAAATCCAGTTCATGTAATAGCAAATTAAACCAGACAGAGGCAGAGATACAACAGTGCCAAGCTGAGCTCCTAGAAGACAAAAAAAAGGCATAAAAAGGATCAAAATAAGCTGTCATGCTGCAAAAACTGGACATATTTTATTTGTGGTTTGAATATACTGTACTAAAGGGGTTTTCTGAGACTTCTATACTGAGGACCTAACCTCTGGATAGGTCATCAGTTTCTGATCAATGGCGGTCCGACATCCAGGACACCCACTGATCAGATGTTTGAGAAGGCACCGGCGCTCGCAGTAGCATCATGGTCTTCTCGCAGCTTTCCCTAGGGCCTAGGCCATATGAAGTCACATTCATCTGTCACATAGCCTAGGCGCAACTCAGAACCATTGAAGTGATTGGGACTAAGCTGCGATACCAAGTACAGCCACTATACAATGTACGGCACTGTGCTTGGTGAGCTGAGAGAAAGCCGCGCTGGTGCCTTCTCAAACAGCTAATCTGCAGGGGTCATCAGTATGAAAGTCTTGGAAAACTCCTTTAACCTTAGCTTAACCAGCAAATTTTAGTTAAATATTTTCGTCCATCAAAGGGTGATTATGTTCATAAAATAGTTTATGGCTTAATGACTAAGGCTAGTTTCACACTTGGCAGGCAGGTCCAGCAGAGAACAGCCTGCTGAAGTTCACTGAATCTGGCCAAGCCAGATACTGCTGTTGACTGCTGGATCCGACTGACTATAATGGCACCTGGCTGGTTTCTGGCATGAGTGCCGGGTTTTGGTTGGACAAAAACCAGTGCATGCAGTGGTTTTTGTCCGGATAAGGTCTCATGCATACGACCGTAGTTATGGTCCGCATCCTTGCCGCAGTTTCTGCGGCTCGGATGTGGACCCATTCACTTCATCACATCCGTTGCTCCGTTCCGAGGCCCCGCAAAAATAAATATAGCATGTCCTATTCTTGTCCGTTTTGCGGACAAGAATAGGCATGTCTACAATGGGCAGAAGGCACACGGGCGGCTTCCGTTTTTTACGGACCACAAAAAAAACGGCACGGTTGTGTGCATGAGGCCTAAAATGTAGCACTCATGCTGGAAGCCAGCCAGATCCCATTATTGTCAATGGTGCCCAGCAGTGAATGGCAGTATTTGGCTAGACCAGAGCCGGTGAACTCCAGCAGGCTGTAACAGCCTGCCAGATCCAATAGTGTGAAACGGACTTTAAAACTTTTATACTCACCTGCATAAGAAAGACTTAAAAGTCTGCTACGCTCAAGAGGTGGGGCCCAAGATGACCACATTGCATGCATAGCTGGAAAGGTCACACCCTGAATAGACATTAGAACATATTACTTCCTTATCAATACATTGTTCCTCTTAGGAGATTATCAGAATTACATGTTTTCTCAAAAGAAACAGCAAGACATACAGTAACTATCCTTTAAAGGGGATGTAAAAAATGAAAATCAGATCAGATAGTACATGACAATGTACACAAAACTAGAACAAGCCCTGGACCTCACACAGATCCAAAGATTTCCCCATTTAGTGTTCCAATTGCTCTGCTAGATTTATTTTAAACTGACCACCTCAGCAATGTTACCAAGGTGGATGAAAAAATAAAGAAAAGAACAGAAGGTGGCGCTGCACAGACATTTTATTGCATAACTGTGGCTATACTAAAAGTATTCAGATCAAGGTGCAGGTTTGTAAAATGTAGAACATTTTTCCTAGGAGAACCTCTTAAAGGGAATCTCTGATCAAATGTAAAACTTTCAATACATTCTGTTATGGAAGTTTCTCACCCATTCTTTTTCTTACTCCTATCACTAACTATCACACCGTGTCATAGCAATGGTCACAATTGGGGACACACTTTATTCACTTGAGTGTATGAGGATTAAAGGGAAACTGATTCATGCTGTCCTAATCATGGGCAACATGAAATACTGACAGGCTCCCTTATTACAAAATAAGGCCTCTTGCACACGACCGTATGGTTTTGCGGTCCATTTTAAACGGATCCGTATTTCCGTTTCAGTAGTGTTTCCACTTCCGTTCCGTTTTTCCGTGGATCGCAAACAGAAACGGTAGCATACAATAATGTTTAAACTGTAAGTACATAAAAAAATTGGGCTGGGCATAACATTTTCAATAGATGGTTCTGCAAAAATAGATATGGAAGACATACGGATGCATTCAGTTTTCTTTTTTGCGGAACCATTGACTTGAACGGAGCCACGGAATGTGATTTGCGGGCAATAATAGGACATGTTTTATCTTTGAACGGAAATATAGAAACGGAATGCATACGGAGTACCTTCCGTTGTTTTTGCGGACCCACTGAAATGAATGGTTCCGCATACGGACCGCAAATTGAATCCGCAAAAAACGGAACGAAAAAAAATAAACGGAAAAAAAAAAAAAAGGGTGTGTGTGCGCAAAAGGCCTTATAAAGAGTCAAGCACAGGGAGAAGAGTCCACCGGGCAGCTTCCCTCTGGCTTCTCCCTGCCCAGCTTGACATGATTGAGGGATCTCTCTCTAGTAGGTAGTACACTACATGTGGCTTCTTCTCATCAGCCCTTGGACACATTAGGGGGAAGTTTTGATTAGGGGGAAGTTAAGAGCACCCTAACTCATTGTCACAGCAATATCTAGTAACATGATATTTTTTAAATGAGTCCAACTGAAAGCTTATGTTTTGTGAGATCTATCATCTAACAAAGTAATTAATATTACAGCTCACACAAAGCCCTTAAAAGGGTTGTGAGCTGTAATGATATTGATGACCTATCATCAGGATAGGTCATCAATATCAAATTGGTGGCAGTCAGCTGTTTGAAGTGGTCCTAGGCCAGTACAGGAGATTCAAAGTTGCTCGCCATCTAGCTTCTAGTGGCAGTGCGGTGTAATTACAGCTACTCATTCCACTGAACTGCAGGTAAACTTTGAAGAGGATGCAGATCTCACACGAACCCCTTCAAACAACTGATCAGCTGAAGTGCTGGGACTGAGACCCTGACGATCTGATATCGATTACCTATCCTGAGGACAGGTCTTCAGTATCATTACAACACACAACCCATTTAAAAGGGTTTTCCAGGCTTTTAATATTGAAGACATATGCTCAGGACAGGGTCATCAATATCAGATCGGCGATCAGCTGTAGGAAGAGAAGGCACACGCCCTGTGCGTGTGCCGTCTTCTGTCTCTCTTCCTGCTCACTGCTGCTATTTCTATGGCAGCTGATAGACGGGGATGCTGGGTGTCGGACCCCCGCCGATCTGATATTGATGACCAATACTAAAAGCCTGGAAAACCCCTTTAAAGGGTTTCTGTCACCCCACAAAACTCTTTTTTTTTTTTTGGATAGTTATATTCCTTATAGCGCGATATAGGAGAATATAATAGTCTTACTTACTTTCATGCGGCCGATTCTTTAGAAAACAAAGTTTTATAATATGTAAATCAGGGCTCTACCAGCAAGTAGGGCGTCTACTTGCTGGTAGCCGCAGCAGAAAACCGCCCCCTCTCCGTGTTGATTGACAGGGCCAGCCGTGATCTCCTCCTCCGGCCGGCCCTGTCAGTATTTCAAAAATCGCGCGCCTCTGTTGATTCGGGGCAGGCGCTCTGAGATGAGGAGGCTCGTCTCCTCAGAACTCCCTCAGTGCGCCTGCGCCGATGACGTCTTCTCTTTCGGTGATGTCATCGGCGCAGGCGCACTGAGGGAGTTCTGAGGAGACGAGCCTCCTCATCTCAGAGCGCCTGCGCCGAATGAACAGAGGCGCGCGATTTTTGAAATACTGACAGGGCCGGCCGGAGGAGGAGATCACGGCTGGCCCTGTCAATCAACACGGCGAGGGGGCGGTTTTCTGCTGCGGCTACCAGCAAGTAGACGCCCTACTTGCTGGTAGAGACCGGATTTACATATTATAAAACTTTGTTTTCTAAAGAATCGGCCGCATGAAAGTAAGTAAGACTATTATATTCTCCTATATCGCCCTATAAGGAATCTAACTATCCAAAAAAAAAAAAAAAGAGTTTTGTGGGGTGACAGAAACCCTTTAAAGCTTCATTGCCATCAGTCTAAAATTAAAGTGTAACCGTCATTTTACCTAAATATTTTTATTACAGATAGTTTTAATAAACTGTACATCCATTGCCTGAGAGATTAAAATAAAAAAATTAATATGATAAAAAGGTGGGTTAAAGCTGTATAGTGTTTGTACAGGCAAATAAAACCCAGGGGGCATGTTACATTAGGCCCCTTTCACACGGGCGAGTATTCCGCGCGGATGCGATGCATGAGTTGAACGCATTGCACCCGCACTGAATCCCGAGCCATTAATTTCTATGGGGCTGTTCACATGAGCGGTGATTTTCACGCATCACTTGTGCGTTGCGTGAAAATCGCAGCATGCTCTATATTCTGCGTTTTTCACGCAACGCAGGCCCCATAGAAGTGAACGGGGTTGCGTGAAAATCGCAAGCATCCGCAAGCAAGTGCGGATGCGGTGCGATTTTCACGCACGGTTGTTAGGAGACGATCGGGATGGAGACCCGATCATTATTATTTTCCCTTATAACATGGTTATAAGGGAAAATAATAGCATTCTGAATACAGAATGCATAGTAAAATAGCGCTGGAGGGGTTAAAAAAAATAAAAATTTAACTCACCTTAATCCACTTGATCGCGAAGCCCGGCATCAAATTCTGTCTTCATTTTAGCTGTGTGCAGGAAAAGGACCTGTGGTGACGTCACTCCAGTCATCACATGATCCATCACATGATCTTTTACCATGGTGATGGATCATGTGATGACCGGAGTGACGTCACCACAGGTCCTGTTGCTGCACACAGCTAAGATGAAGACAGAAGGAGATGCCGGGCTTCGCGATCAAGTGGATTAAGGCGAGTTAAATTATTATATATTTTTTTTTTAACCCCTCCAGCACTATTTTACTATGCATTCTGTATTTAGAATGCTATTATTTTCCCTTATAACCATGTTATAAGGGAAAATAATACAATCTACAGAACACCGTTCCCAAGCCCTAACTTCTGTGAAGAAGTTCGGGTTTGGGTACCAAACATGCGCGATTTTTCTCACGCGAGTGCAAAACGCATTACAATGTTTGTACATTTTCCCGCAACGCCCGTCTGAAAGAGGCCTTAGAGAGCAGGGGACCATTTGTTTCTCTGTTCCCGCAGTGTAAAGACAAAGTAAGTATGTTTGGGTTCCCATAGCTCTTATGGTAATTTTGCGCTTTCTGCCTGTAGGTGTATTAAATCTAGCCACTAATTACTTTTCCAGTTACACCAATGTGCTTAAGAGAGACGCCACGCTGCCAAATATCTTCTGCAGCGTTAAAGCCTCTCCTTAGTACCGCACAGGTAGATACCTCAGCCAGGTAGCAATCCCACAACTAAAAATGTCAGCCCTAGCACTAAGGCCTCATGCACACGACCGTAGTTCTGGTCCGCATACGAGCTGTAGTTTTTGCGGCTTGTATGCGGACCCATTCACTTCAATGGGGGTCGCAAAAGATGCGGACAGCACTCAGTGTGCTGTTCGCATCCGTTGCTCCGTTCCGAGGCCCCGCAAAAAAAATAAAATAAAAATAGCATGTCCTATTCTTGTCCGTTTTGCGGACAAGAATAGGCATGTCTACAATGGGCCGTCTGTTCCGTAAATTACGGAAGGCACGCAGGCGGCTTCCGTTTTTTGCGGACCGCAAAAAACGGCACGGTCGTGTGCATGAGGCTTAATGTTGCTGGTCAGCTTCTGCATATGAGCTAATCTGTCCCTGGCCTGAGAAGGACACACAGACATTGCTAAAGTCTGCGCTCTACATGTTTTAACACTCTTCGCATATAACATCAGGAGCTATAGTTTAGAAATATTATTAGCTTTTGAATTGCCAAAACTGCTGGTGTGTGGGAGCGGTATCCATTATATTGCAATAAATAAAGGTGTTTTTTTTTTTCCATTTTAATCATTTTCTCAGGCAGTAATGTAAAATATATCATACAGACAGGAATGCTGGGACTTGGACACAGAGCAGAGGCAGGCTGAGAAACCTGCCTGTACTTCATATATTTTTGCTGTCTTCAGCATTCAGTAGAAGAAAGTAGCAATTATTTTTTTTATAAAAGTACACATTTTTCCCTAAAAAATATATTATAAAAACACATAACAAAGTGTGGACACTGACTTAAAGGGGTATTCCCATCTCAGACAATGGAGCATATCGCTAGTATGTGCCCCCATTGTCTGATAGGTGCGGGTCCAAGAGGTGGGACCCGCACCCATCTCTAAAACAAAGCCGGCAAAGTGGTGGCCGGCAGTGCCAGGTCTGGCCATCACCAATCATTCCTACTGGCTCGCCGAAAACAGCCCAGCGGAGCGGAATCCCATAGAAATGAATGGAAGTGCAACACATTTGCGCAGCCACTACTTCCATTCACTTCTATGGGGCTGATCGAAATAGCCAAGCCAGCTCGGCTATTTTCGGCAGCCCCATAAAAATGAATGGAGGCCAGCCATGCATGCACCCTCCTTCACTTTGCCAGCTGGGTTACGAGATAGGCGAGGGTCCCACCTCTGGGATCCGCACCTATCAGACAATAGGGGCATAGCCTAGTGACTTGCCCCCGTTGTCTGAAATGAGAAAACCCCTTTAAGTCACAATTACATGTAATTTAGGCAGATGGGGGCTAGGAACAAATGAATTCATTTAATATTATAAATGTTACAACAAAAAAACAAAACACAGTTTGTGATTTTCGCAAACTGCTTTCAGAAATCTGGAGCCAGGCCTAAATTTTATCCTTAAGGGGTTATCCTGCCACAATAAGTAATTACATATTGCTAGGACTGTTAGCATACAAGGTTTGTATTGTATAAGACCACTGCATGTCATTGCTGTATGCCTAGTATATTGTATGGTCACTAGGTGGCAGTGTTACATTTGTGTAAGTTCCTGTTTTTGCTATGTCTTTCCAATAAAAGAGTTCAGTGCTCGTTCTGCCCCAGAGCAGAGGTTAGTGAAACTGCACAGACTGTCTAGCTGTCCTTTGTTTAGCCTCAAAGTATATCTAACAAGGACATGCCATTACCATGTGATCAGTGGGACCCCCATGATCCCTAAATTGGAAAAACCTTCTAGTGCAGCTGCAGCATCATTCCCAACACAGAGTTTTGAAGGAACAATATTAGCTGATGTCACCATGTTCTTGAGACCAATGTGGATCTCAGATTTCAGCGATGTCCTAAAAGGTCATCACTTAGAAATCCAGAGGGTATGTATTATCAATGTGAAACCTTAAAAGGGAACCTGCCTGATGGTTCCCTTTAATACTTATATATATATACACACACAAGAAACAGCAACAAAACAAGTAAACGGCTCACACTATCACTGTCTTAGGACTATAGAGATAATGGTCCAGTCTAAGAGCTTTCTCACACTGATACTGTAACTTAAAGTATAACTGTCGTATTTTTTTTTTTTTTTGGAGTATTGGAATGTGGTGATTAATATCACCTTGGTGGCCCCATTTCAACTTTTCACTTTTCATTTTTGTTCCCTGTACTGCCTACTTTTACCTGTGCTTAAAACAGGGTTGCTAGGCATGGTCCGTCTATCTGTTGAAGGACGGAGGACGCAGCGTGCAGGGTCAGATTACTGACAGCCAGGGACTGTAAGTAAATGATTAAAGCCAGGTCCTCCCCAGCAGCTGATAACAGTGCCTGGGCTGTGTGCGCTTCTCCCTGTCCCTGCGTTTGGCAGACGCTCCCTCACTCAGCAGAGCTGGAGGATGCAGAGTTGAATCAGCGCAGACCAGGGAAGGGAGATCTGCCATCTGCTCAGTGTATAAATGAAAGCAACATGTGGAAAGAGGACCCCTTTGTGCTGCAGGAGATTAACCCTTTAGGGGGGGGAGGGCTCTGGTTACTGACACTTTTGGGGGGCTATTGTTACTAGCTAGTGAGGGCAGGTGGGATTAGCCTCAGGGTGAGGGCAGTGGCGGCCATCTTAACTGAATAGTAAAATTGCAGTTTTATGCAGACTGGTTGCTAAGGGCTGAATCTTATTAAATATGGGGTAAGTCAAATAGTAACTGACTCTGAAATATCAGGTTATTAGTAACTACATATATGAAAATTGAAATTAGGGTCTAAGTGTGACAGTTATCCTTTAACTCCAGGAAAAGATTCACCCAGTCATGCACACATGGAAAAGTTTCCACACTGCACACAATAGGTCCATTGTTCCACACTGTCCGGCTTAAAACGTAAATTCTTCATAAAGGAGTACTGTTCTGTCCCAGCACTGGAAGATTCATTTCAGTATCATTACAGATCAATTCTGCTTTCAGTTTGCTATTTCTGTTATTAGTTAGGTAACAACACTTGTGTTTCTTGTTAATAAAGATTATTGTATTGTTGGGAGGTGCTAAGCATTGTGGGTAGTGCAAGGCATTCTGGGAAAAAAAATCCCAGTCTCCATTTTACAGAACATCAGCAGAGCTGTTCCATTCAGCTCTCCTTAAACTCCACCATCTTTGTGCAAGTATATCTGGTGAGTGAGATCTACCTTGTATCAGGGTCCAGGCATATGTTATGCAATGATGTTTAGCTAGCTGTAGTGTTACTCAGGGAACATGTTGTAGCTATTAGATATGTAATCCTATGTATAGACAGCCATTTTGGGACATATGCTCAGAGTTAGGCCGAATGCACACGGCCGTGTTCCGCGGCCGTGAGCGGTCCGTGGTAACACGACCTGGATTCGGCCTTAATGTAAAGTTGTAGTACATGCTGTTCTATGCTTCCTGCTGTACATGCTATCTTGTATGCTTTATACTTCTACAATCTATTTGTATTCTTATAGTTGTAGCACACATCAATACTCCTATTTTGCCAATAAACAAGTTAGACTACAGAAAACAGTCCTCTTATTTGGAAGACAGGAATGGTTTATACTGAACGTCAGACTGCACACTGTGTGAACGTGTATAAAGACAGAACAAGTACACTTACCTCTCCAAGTCCTTCCAGTGCTCGAACAGCTATAAGGTAGCCAGCACCCAAATCTGCAGCTAATGGTGTTAACAAAGTGAACACTGCAGTGCCCAGAATTCCGAATCCCAGTAGTAGTTTGCCACCAATTCTGCCAGCTATGTATCCCCCAGGGATCTGAGTGAGAATGTATCCGTAGAAAAAGGACCCAAGTATCCAGCCTTGGGTATTTGCATCCCATTCATACTTCTTGCCCTTTTTCAGAGATTAAATAAAAGACATTAAGCAAACATAATAGTTAATAGAGTCATCTTGTAATTTTTACAGACCACTATTATCATACTGGAAAAATAACAAAAGGAAAAAAAATAAAAAAATAAATCACCAACTCTTTTCTGCTGAAGGAGTTTTTCTGGGAATATTAACTGTTGAGAAGGGCCCCTTGCCTTTGGAAAGAGGATACTTACCTGCTTCTGCCTCTCTGGTCCCTGGCTTGTTTTCTTTAGGCCAGGCATGGACATGACCACGTGCTCCTGCAGCCAATGGCTGAATGTCTTCAGCTGTGACATATCACTTGGAGCAGGTAAGTATGACTTATTAGGTGATGCATGAAAAACCCCTTAACCCTGACAAGGGAGTATGTAATATAGTATGACTAGGTGTGATATTCAGGATGCAGCACAAAAAATAATTCCTGTCGGATTCTCTAGGTGAGTAAGGGTGGTAGACAAAAAAAATTGCAGGTGACTTCAAGAAGACCAATCACAGCCTGTCAATGTCAACTCACCTCTGTATACCATCCAGGGAGGAAAAGGACAAAAAAAATCTTTTCATGTCAGCAGTCACTTCATTCAGACTTTTGCTGTTTTTTGTTGTTTTTTTTACTCCAGATGTTAGCTGTAAGTCTACGTGAAATATGCAATGACGTATATATATGTGTGTGTGTGTTTATTTTTTTTATAATAGCAGCGTCTGCAGTGCATTTGTGTACTTGGCGTTTTTTCAAGCATTTTTGCATACCCTTCTTTAAAAAGGGAAAAAAAAACACACCTGAAAAAAGCATGTCAAATGTTTAATTAAAAAAGTGAGTTTTTATTGAGGGTACTTTCACTCTTGCGGCAGAGGAATCCGGCAGGCAGTTCCGTCGCCGGAACTGCCTGCCGGATCCTTCAAAACGTATGCAAACTGATGGCATTTGTAAGACTGATCAGGATCCTGATACGTCTTACAAATGCATTGAAATGCCGGATCCGTCTTTCCAGTGTCATCCGGAAAAACGGATCCGGCATTTATTTTTTTCAAATTTTTTCGGTCTGCGCATGGGACGGATCCGGCATTGCGGTATTTTAAATGCTGGATCCGGCACTAATACATTCCTATGGAAAAAAATGCCGGATCCGATTTTTTGCCGGAGATAAAACCGTAGCATGCTGCGGTATTATCTCTGTCCTGAACAGTCAAAAAGACTGAACTGAAGACATCCATGATGCATCCTGAACGGATTGCTCTCCATTCAGAATGCATGGGGATATACCTAATCAGTTCTTTTCCGGGATAGAGCCCCTAAGACGGAACTCAATGCCGGAAAAGAAAAACGTTAGTGTGAAAGTACCCTAAGATGGTTTTTTAGTAGGGTAAAAACACCAGACATAATTAGCTGTGTTGTAGCCCTTGAAAAGACCCTTTGGTTCAACAAAGTTCACATTAACTGAGCTACAAACAGAACACTTACATGGTGCCCCTTTTTCATATTTTTAGTTGCAGATCAGTCAGTTCCCAGGCTTCTCTTCTGCCATCCAAGACGGAAGCACCACTTCTCAGACTCGCACTGTGCATCAGGAGACACTTCCTACTTCTCCAGCCCTGCTCTTGGATTGGCTAGTAATGTTCATGTGAGCATGTGGGCCAGTCCAAGAGCAGCAGGAAGCATCTTGGGCTATCAAATCTTCCTGTGTACCAGGAGGTTTGAGAAGCATTGTGGCCATCTTGGATGGCAGAAGGGATGAAAAGGAGATGAAAAGGAAGGCACCAGTTAAAGGAGCACTCCTACAAAAAATATTTATTCTCTGACCTGCAAAAAAGGTACATGATGTAATCTGTAGCGAATGTAAGCTTCTCTCAAGTGACTGTATTTGTGAGTTATAACCTCCCTTCTGATCCTCAGCTGTGTCATCTGACCAACTCTCTGATCTCCAACTGACACAGGACAGGAGAAGTCAGTTACTTCTCTATTAATTCCTATGAGACTAACATTGAGGCTCCCATAGGAATACATAGAGAAAGTGACTTCTTGTCCACACATAAGATGCGGTGTTATTTGGAAAGTCTGATTGCTGGCCACATGACACGGCTGAGGATCAGAAGGGAGGGGATAACTCAATAACTCCTAAATACAGACACTGGTAAGAAGATTACATTCCCTACATATTACATTATATACCTTTCTAACAGGTCAGAGAATACATTTTTTGCGGCAGTTCTTTAGTGTTCTCTTTGTTACCATGTTAATGTGATTTTTTTTAATTTTTTTTTTATTATTTTTATTTTTTTCCCCCTGAACCATAGTGTCACATTAAGGTGGTCATAAACATTAGATAGAAGCAGGTTGATCACTGAACCAACAAATCATCAGGAAAGTAACCTATACAAACGCAGTACAACATATTTTAGTCCATACTGCCCATACATGTTCAATGAGGTGAAGGAAGAAGATCTTTCTGGGAATGTTTTTCACATAAAGACTAGAGATTATCAGGTGAAAATTCTAACCATGTGGATGACTTCCTTCCAGATAATGATGGTCTGTGATTAGTCAGCTAAGATCATCATTCATTGTTAAATTTCACCCGATGAACAATCGTTTTGATCTCAGACTAATGTGTATGGCCACCTTTAGGGCGTATTTGTCCTACTTATCTAATTATCTGAAGTATTAGTCACACCATATTTCTCCATCATCTACATCAGAGATTTTTGGTCTCTTTTTCAGTTACAGTGCTTTTTTTTTGCAGATATGTGCATTGTGTATCTAATGCTCTGCTTCAGTCAGACTTTTAGGCACAAAAACTTGTTTTTATACTTTTTTTTTTTTTTTTTTTTAGATTGTTACGCCTTTCTGCAAAATTGCATGACAGCACTGTGCTGCGTGAGACTGTCATAATTTGCCTGATGTCTGCTTTCTGAACGTATATGGTTAGGGAGTACCTTATATATTTTTTATGATTTTAGCTTTTTTTCTGTGTAAATACTGTAAAACTATTTGTAGAACCCCCTCAGTGAACTATGTCCACCTTAGCAACCATTTTTTTTTATTGTAACAATACATTGATCTGCATAGCTGCTTCGTTATTCATTTACAATGAAATAATCTTACAAGGGTTGGTAAAACTATTTGTAGAACCCCCTCAGTGAACCATGTCCACCTTTGCAACCATTTTTTTTTAATTGTAACAATACATTGATTTGCATAGCTGCTTTGTTATTCATTTACAATGAAATAATCTTACAAGAGTTGGCCCAAAAAAAATATTTATCACCTATCCGAATGGATGATATTTATGATCCCTGGGGGTCTGACTCATGGCAGCACCTTCGATTAAGAGAACAGGGGTCCCATTTAAATAGAGTGTTGGTCATGCATTCACCCTAACAATCCATTCTATGTCAAACTGATAACATACAGCATTTGGCCATCTCCATTAGTCCAGGGACAATGAATAGAGGGCGATATCCATACTCAGCCACTGCTCCATTCAAAAAGAGGACAAGGAAATCTATTTCCCCTTCAGCAGTGGCAGTCCCAGTATTTAGAACCCCATAGATCATACATTAATCTTGTGGATAGGTTAAAATGTTTTTTGGAGGCCAACAGGCACACCTGTTATTAACACTTTCCCGACCAGCACTGTACTAGCATGGAGCCTGAGCGGTGTGGGCACCATACCCGGGGGTGCCTGCTGTTCATGTCTGCGACTGGTGATAATGCTGATCGCGGAATTTAACACTTCAGATGCTGTGGTCAAACCTGACAGATTGTATTATCGGAAGTGCACGCTTCCAGTGTGTATATGTATATATATATATATATATATATATATATAAGTTTTTAAAAGTCAAAACATTTAAAAAAATATATATATAAAAATTCATATACCCATGTAAATAAAAATACATGGGCATCACCACGTGCGAAAACGTCCATACTATAAATATGGCAAAACTGAAATAAAAAATGAAAAAATGGCCGATTCAACGATTTTGGACGCTTCATTTCCCACAAGAAAATTAAATAAAAAGTCGTACACACAAAAAGTACAACTTGTCCCGCAAAAAAACAAGACCTAATATGGCTATGTGAACGGAAAAATAAAAAAAGTTATGGCTCTGGGAAGGCAGGGAGTGCAAAACAAACGCAAAAATGAAAAATCCTCCAGGGTAGTAAAGGTTAAGAGTAAATCCCATTCCTAGCAGCAGTAAAGTATATGAGAGAACTGATATATACTGCCTGATTTTATATAACATTTTTTGTACACTTTAAAAAATGGTAGCAGTTTCCTTACCGTGGAATTATGAGGTACGATGGGTGGAAGTGAATGGTCGGGGCACACATTGGCACTTCTGTTTACGTGTTCACTAGATGTTGAGTTTACCATATCCACCAGTGAGACGCTTAAATTGACCCGTAGTGCATACAACATGAAGAAGCCAAGCAACGCCATCACTGCCAGGTTGTAACGAGCAGAGCAACACACAGGCACTGAAACACAGAGAGACATCTTTCATGTGGACAGTCATTCTGTAGGCAGCAGAAGAGCACAATTTCCAGCTCAAGACCTTTACTGCTTTGTTTACTTAGCAGGCTAATTGTTCTTTCTGTGTACATAGTGCACGCCAGGCAGCCGGAAACACGGATGTAACTGACGGTCTATGACATCAAGAGGCATTAGTAAAATATTCATGAAAGCAAGAAGTGGATTTCCGTACACATTGATTACCCATATAGAGGACATGCTATATGTGGAAGCTATGCTACACACTAGATTCCGGACAGGCGCATTTATCACCTATCCACTGGATGCTAGATTGGAGGGGATCTGACTGCTGGGACCCCCACCAATTGTCAGAACAGGGGACCACATTTCCCCCAGCTACAAGACCATAGATAATAGGAGTTTGAATAGAGCAGCAGTCGAGCATGCTTTATGCTGTTCGGTTGAAATGCTATGGTACTAAGTGCTTATGAACGGATTTTCTTTCCGTGTCTGTTCTGTTTTTTTTTGCAGACCGTATGAGGAACCATTCATTTTAATGGATCTTGGAAAAAAAAAAAAAAAAGAAGTTACTCCGTGTGCATTCCATTTACATATGTCCGTCCCGCAAAGAAATAGAACATGTCCTATTGTCCGTATTACAGCCAAAGATAGTACTGTTCTATTAGGGGCCAGCTGTTCCATTTTGCAAAATACGGAATGCACAGACTTCATCCGTATTTTTTGCATATCGCAAAATACATACGGTCGTGTGCATGAGCCCTGACCGAAACAATCAAAAATCATGAAAAAAATAATTATTTTCCTTTTTTTCCCCCTATTTTAGCTTCATTGGCAGAAAAAAAAAAAAGTCTTTTGGAACACAAAATTACTAAACCAAATCAGATTGATTAGAATTTTACAGAAACAGAAGTGGAATTGGTTGGGGCGACACCAAAGTCGGCCATGTATGTAAGAAGAAATGGCATAACGTCAGTAAAGATTGGTATCCACACTGTGTCCCTCTGAGATCTATATTTTAAAATTAAATACACAAACAAATAATAGCACTTGGCACTTTAAAAATAAAAACCATTTATCAGCAGAGGCTGAAAAATCACTGAACTGTCTGGTCATTACGGGATCCAGCTCTTTTACATCAGCAATGTTCTACAGTTGCCATCTGGACCACAATATCTGGGGGACTTGAAAGAAAAGCCAGAGTGAGGCGTTTAAAAAAAGTGTACATCGCAATATAAATCCTAGTGGTTTTGCCCAACACAACCTCACAATAGTCATAAACAGAACAATATTCAGACAGCTTGAAGCTATTGTCATCTATAGTTGCACCGTCTTCTGTGTTGTTTCTTAGGACACCTGTGGTTTGGATATAACTATGTCCTTTCATTAACAGGTAACATCAGGCAGTTGACAAGAAGTAACACAGAAGAAAGAAATGCCTTGTTCATGGTATGGAGGAGGAGGAGCTGAGCAGACTGATACATGGTTTAATGGTAAAAGATTCAGTATTGTTGGGTTCAGTAATGATAGGTTTTTGATGCATTTTTTTCTCCTCTATATTTCCTCATTCCCTTTCAACCAACTTGTCACAAAAAGCTGTGTGCGACACCACCATATAACTTGTATTTTATTTATTAAAATCTCTGCTCGTTCAGGGTTTAGGAGTCCGGTGGGCGGGCTTATCAGTGATTGACAGCTATCTCTGAATAAGCAGTCATACAGAGAAGGCTGTCAATCACTGATACGACTATTCAGGTATGGATTTGCTTCTACTCTAGCCACAGCGGGGGTCTTAATAGCCCTTATATCTGGTGGTGGATCCGCCGAAGTTATAGAGAGGCGCCAGCCCCTACAGAACTTCAGGTTATCCAGCACCAGTCTAAATGTAAGACTGCTTCCTAGCTATATTATATTCAGACCATTTTCTACAGAAAATTATGAATGAGACGAATCTGCCGGCCCGTCCCCTCCACAGCTCTTTTTTTTAGACCTGGCATGAGCGGGGGAAAAGTTGCACAAATAACCTTATATAGGCGTATTTCTCGATAGTAAATGACCTCCAAAGTATTAGCTGTGATTAGGCGAGTACTATGCATTTGTGGTTTTGAAATCTTGTCCTTAAAATGATACATTTTGAAGTGATCAAAAGATTCTTGTATGATCCTAGCGAACGCAGTATGAATGTCTGTATTGTTCCACATGGGTGATAATCAGACATTGTAGATAAATGTTGCCCAACAAGTCATATTCTGTGTATACTGGTGATGCTGACAAGGCTGAGAACATTTGGAAAATGAGCTGGGCTTGCTTCAGTAGAATCAGTTATGCTGCGGCCTAGGGGGCATTATAAACACTACAATTATTTCAGGTAATTTATAGGAATAAAATCATTACTAGAACATAAAGTAAATACTATATATTAGGAAACATGCTCATTATATATGCATATATTTATATAGATTTAATTAAAAGCAAAAAACACAAAAAGGGGAAATATATTATACCTGGCATTTCTTATGCCAGTCTTAAAGGGGTTTTCCCATCTCAGACAATGGGGGCATATCGCTAGGATATGATGTGTGCGGGTCCCACCTCTGGGACCCACACCTACACTGAGCACGGAGTGGGGAAGGTGGTGGTCAGAGGACCCCAGAAAACCCACAGCCAAGCGCTCTCCCTATAGGATTTACCGGGAGCGCACCACGCTTGCACAGCCACCGCTCCCATTCATTTCTATGGGGCTGACGGAAATAGCCAAACCAGCGCTCGGCTATTTTTGCCAGCCCCACAGAAATGAACGGAGGGTGGCTGCGCATGCGCAGTGCGCCCTCCACAATCTTCAGGGGTCAGTAATCGATGGAGAAATCAATTGAGTGTGCATGCGCACTCCACAACTTTCGGACCTTCATTCTCAGTATAGGTGCGGGTCCCAGAGGTGGGAACCACACCTACCAGGCAATGGGGGCATATCCTCAGAGCAGAAGGGGGTCTGTAAAGTAGCTCAATGCAGAGAGCATCTCACAGATATATTTTTACTGCTCTCTCCAGCCTCTACCTAGTTACCTCGTCAACAGTCCAGAATGGTCAAAACTGCTGACAAAATCCCTTTTAAATTGATGTCTATGCACAAGGGCTCCAGGCTACAAAAAAACAAACAAACAAAAAAAACTTTGGCTCCCATTCTAAAAAAATAAAATCTGCAAAATAATATTTTTGGTCGCATTGGTAAACATAGTCCCAATCTGGATCCCCGAGCATTCTCATCTTGGACACTGGGCAATATGCCCCCATTGTCTGATATGTGTGAATCCCACCTCTGGGACCTGCACCTATCCTTAGAATGGACCCTGTAAAGTGACGGAGGGCGCATCGTGCAGGCACAGCCACCCTCAATTCATTTTTATGGGACTACCAAAATAGCTGAGAACTGGCTTGGCTATTTCCCCAAGTCCCATAGAAGTGGATCGGGAGGTGGCCATGCTTGTGCGCCTTCTATTCATTTCAATGGGACTTCCGAAAAATAGCCAAGTGCACTGCTTGGCTATTTTCAGCACTCCCATAGGAATGCATATAGAGGGTGGCTAGGCGGTAAGCCCTCCGTTACTTTGCGGACTACATTTTATCAGACATATCCTAGAAATATGCCCCCAGTGTCCAAGATGGGACAACCCCTTTAATAGTGCAAACCTTATTTACAGGGCAGTTGTATGCTATGGGGGAGATTTACCAAACTGGTATAAAGTAGAACTAGCTTAATTGCCCATAGCAGCCAATCAGATTCCACCTTTCATTTTCCAAAGGAGCTGTGAAAAATGAAAAGGTGGAATCTGATTGGTTGCCATGGGCAACTAAGAAAGTTCTTCTTTACACCAGTTTGATAAACGACCCCCTATATACCTATACTAGTGGTCTCAAACCTGTGGCTCTCCAGCTCCAAAAAGAACTGGAGAGTCACAGGTTGCAGACCATTGCACTAAACAATGCAGTAAAACTAATAAAAAAAACTGCAAAAATTATTAAAATAGATAAAATGTTTTCTTACTTTCTCAGTTCTTGCAGACACGGGCATCCAACAAAGCATCTGGTTCTTGAATACTTCAGCGGATTCACTCTGCTAGTTTATACTTGGCAATGGGCTGGAAATGACTGATAATTGAAGTGGGAGGCCTGCAGATCTGGTTTTTCTTGAAGCATAATTAAATATAAAAGTGTGTTTGTTTATGGACTTTGAAGTGTGGGAGGTACAGACGAAAGACCTGCATTTAATGTTTCTTCATATATGAATGAAGAAGAGTCATTATAATGGCCTTAAGTACCGTATCTTTAGCTCCATGAGACGCATTTTTTTCCCCCAAAAGCGCTTCCATTAGTACCAGAGGACCGGGTAGCGGTGAAGGCTCTGTACTCACCGCTTCCTGGTCCTCGGCTGTGAACAGTGTGAGGGCGCGCTGTGACCTGATGCTGTGGGCACCAGGTCACAGCAGGAAGAAGACAGAGCGCGCTGGAGGTGAGAAGCTGCGGCGTCCAGGAGCCGTAGAGGTAAGTGGGTTTTTTATTTTATTTGCTCTGTGGCTGGGGGCATAATAAATGGCATGGGGGCTCATTACTGGCATGGTGGCTAATTGGGGCTCAAATGGCATGGGGGCTGATCTGAGGTCTTACTTGGGTCTTATTAACATTGGGGGTCTGATTGGGGCTGTCAGATGAGGTCTGATTAACATTGGGGGTCTGATTGCTGGCCTGATCTCAGATATAATGAAAAAAAAAAATTCTTATTGTCCTCCTCTAAAAGCTAGGTGCGTCTTATGGGCGGGTGTGTCTTATAGGGTGAAAAATATGGTAAATGAGTGACGTGGTAACAAGCTACAGGTAAAATGCTCATTGTAAGAGTATATTCACAGGTAGGTTTGGCACAGAATCCACTTGCAGAACTTCCTCACTGATTTCACACCATGGAAAAAAGAAGAAGTGTCCTGTCCATTCTTGACATGGATTCTGTGTCCAGAATTCCCACTGAAAATGGTCAGGTATGAAAATCCACGCCAAAACTGCACCAAAAAAAACAAACCAAAAAAAACTATATTCCGCATTTTGCGTATGGGAACGTCCGGCCCCTAATACAACAGTCCTATCCTTGTCCATAATGTGGACAATAACGTTGTTCGATTTTGTTTGGCGGAACGGCAAGGAATGCACATAGTCATTTCCAATTTTTGCAGCCCCACTGAAGTGAATATGGGATAAAACTGCATATGGGCCGCAAAAAACAAAACAAAAAAAACGGAACGGTGCATGGGCCCTTGGAAAGGGTTCAGAGGCGGATGATCAGATTATTTAATTTTTATGGAAGAGGTCTGAAAAATCAGGCTTGTTCTTTGAAAAAAGATGCCTTACAGGCGATGCCATTTACTTGTTTCGAAATATGTGTTTGAGATCAATGCAACAAACTGGCTCAGGGTCTATTTGTTCCTAGGACTTCACAAAGGACCAGGAGGCATTCCATGACTCCATTAATTGTGGAGGAAGGGTGAGCCAGACATCAGTATTAGAAAAGGTTCTTTACAGTTACAGTAGTCAAACCAACCTTTTACTTGCATATTGAGTGATACTGGACACATCACCAAGGCTCTAAGAGCAATCTGACTACAGAAAAAAATCTACTGTAATTGGCTCCTGGGTTACCAAAGATGAGGCCTATTGCACACAAACGTTGTGCATCCATTCCGTGCATTGGCAGGGACGGATCGAGACCCATTCAACTTGAATGGGTCAGTGATCCATCCGCACCGAAAAATTAGAACAAGTTCTATTTTTTTAGCGGTGCGGAGGCACGGACAGAAAGACCGCGGAAGTACTCCGTAGTGCTTCAGATCCGTGCTTCTGTTCCACATCTCTGTAATTGCGGACCCATTCAATGATGCGGAGTGCAGACGGGTTAGTGCCCCTGTATTGCGGACCCGCCGTAATACGGCCACACAGCGTTCGTGTGCAAGAGGCCTTACACATGGATGCCCGTTAACACCAGCATTACAAGTACTGCAGAGTCAATCATCGGGGTTGCTGTGTAGCTGTAAATTTAATAAAAGTCCAAATTGCTGATGAATTTCCTTTTGAAAAGTAAAGGTAAGTTCTCCCATAGAGCGTAGCATTGCATGGGGCCAAAAAGCATGTGCTACGTGCAGCCTTATTCCACATGTGTCAGTAAGCTACATTTAGATAAGTGACGCTGGTCATACACATTAGATAAACGTCAGCTGAACCAGCCAACCATCCATTGTGTATGGCAGCCATTATGTACATACCCAATAGCAGATGTAAGCGAAGATAAACATCAGTCATTGGATTTCTGCTCGATCTCTTTCTTCTCAGGCAGGTAAGTCTGCTGGAGAAGTATCTAGAGCAGCTTTGTCCCCTCTCTCTGTTCAGAACACATGCATGCTTGGCCAAGTGAGCAGTTGAGAGAGATAGTAAAGAGCCACAGGCCGAATAGCTATGTATGAGTGGTCTGATTATCACCTGATCTACAAAATCACAGGATTCATATTTATTTTTCCTCATAAGACCAAAAAAAGCTAGGATTACAGTTGTAGTTAATTGTATTTGCTCATGACGCAAGAAGCCAGTGACATCTTGGAGACATTGCAGGCAGTCATTGCCTTCAAAAGCCTAAATGTAATTATCAACAAGTGATCGTGCATCTATAATACTACGACATCAGAAAATGTGGAAGCCATATGGTTATAATACACGTCAATTAAAATGTTCCACTGACATGTCCGTAATAATGTCTGTATAAGTCAAATTATGACGTCAGGACCAGATTGTGCTCCATGGCCTCCGATCTTCTCTTCCTGAAGAAGTTACACGGTCGCAGATCACTGCTGAAGGAGGTTCCTTCTTCTGCACCAACCACGGTCATGCAGTGCTCCTTTATTAACAATGGGGTTCTTAAGCAGCTGCAGTATTATAATGTACATATGTATGTAATGTTCTCTGTCCCTGCTGAATACACCTCAGATGCTGAAAGTCTTCTTTATGAAAAGGAGACATCATATACACCAATGAGGGATAGAAACATAGAATGTGTCGGCAGATAAGAACCATTTGGCCCATCTAGTCTGCCCAATATACTGAATACTATGGATAGCCCCTGGCCCTATCTTATATGAAGGATGGCCTTATGCCTATCCCATGCATGCTTAAACTCCTTCACTGTATTTGCAGCTACCACTTCTGCAGGAAGGCTATTCCATGTATCCACTACTCTCTCAGTAAAGTAATACTTCCTTATATTACTTTTAAACCTTTGCCCCTCTAATTTAAAACTGTGTCCTCTTGTGGTAGTTTTTCTTCTTTTAAATATGCTCTCCTCCTTTACCGAGTTGATTCCCTTTATGTATTTAAAAGTTTCTATCATATCCCCTCTGTCTCTTCTTGATTCTCTTCTGGTTCTGCAGTGGCTGAGGCATGTCTCAGAAGGACCATGTATCCACGACTAGAAATTGTGAGGTGCAGAGATCTGGGACCTGTATGCCTCTGTATGGTCATGGAGATTCTTTTATTCTCATCATTTACAGAATTGGGTACATTAAAGGGGTATATGGCTAGGATATGCCCCCATAGTCTGATAGGTGAGGGTCCCACCACTGGGACCCGCACCTATACTAAGACAGGAGGCCCGAAAGTTGTGGAGGGCACACTGCGCATGCGCAGCCGCCCTCCATTCATTTCTATGGCCCCATAGAAATGAATGCGAGCGGTGGACGAGCAAGCGTGGTAGTATGGGGACAGCGCTTGGTGGTGGCCGGACCTGGTGAAACCCAAGGTATTCTGGCCACCACCTTCCCTGCTCCATTCTCAATGTAGATGCGGGTCCCAGAGGTGTCTCAGATAGGAATACCACTTTAACCCATGTGTAATCAGACACATATATTACATAATATATAGTATAAGTGCATACTATACTTTTTAACTATATACCTCATTTTCTTGTTTACATGAATCAGATGACAAAAAGGTGTGCTCCTTCCAGAAATAGCGCCCCTGTTGTCAACAGTCTGTGTTTGGTACTGCAGCTCAACCTCATTCAGGTGACACAGCCTATGGACATAAGTGGTGCTGTTTCCCTTCTTCCTAACCAAATAAAGCCCCTGTATGGTATGTTCAAATTTCTGTAACTGAAAATCAGTTCCACCGATCTGAATGGGGTTGCTTTGCCAGCAAGTACATTGATTTCTGTAAGCCCGTTCAGATGAATAGGACAGATGCAGAAATTTCTGCAACAAATTTGCCCTGTGTGAATATACCCTTTCCCAAATGGGGAGATATTCCATTTTTGCAGATTCACTCCCTGCCTTCCTGAAGCCATAACTTATTTTTATTTATTTTTTGCTCACATGGGAGCCGTATGAGGGCTTTTCTGTGGGACAAGTTGCACTTTCTAATGGCATTATTTAATACTGCATACAATGTACCGGGAAGTTGGAAAAATGTTCCAAATGAGGTGGAACTGGAAAAGAAAAACTTTTTTATGGGTTTTGTTTTATGGTGTTCACTATGTGATAAAACTGACCTGTTACCTTTATTCTCTGGGTCAGGACAATTACAAAGATACTATGTTTATATAGTTTTTCTTGTGTTTTTAATACTGAAAAAAAAATATTATATTTTCTTTTCAGGCGCCCATAACTTTTTTTTTATAGTTATGTCTACATAGTTGTGTGAGGGCTTATTTTTCCGAGATGATCTGTAGATTTTACTATCACTTTTTAATGTATTGCAGTACAATACATTACTGATTATGTCAGACAGGGATACGCAGCATTATCAATCATTATAATGTCATGAGATCCCATTACAAGAGCAGAGTCCAGGATGGGAAGCGTGTTTCCCGCAAACAACTCGCCCCTTTGAAACTAGCCTTAATCCATATACAAATGAGCAGCACCAAGCCACCCTGTGCACCTTTGCTCATCTGAGATGACTTTGCAGGAACCTGGCCCTGTGCCAGGCTCACAATGTTCTTAACTGCTCATTTACATATGGATTAAAAGTACTTTTCCTCCAGAATGCAACAACGGATCACTAACTGAGAGTTATCATTACATTTACCTGAGCCAGCCCTGCAAGGCATTTTGCCTGGTTTAACAGTCAATTTCCTGATGATAGATTCCCTTTAAATAAAAACTTCGGCAGCAGCAATAAATGTCAAAAGAACAAAAAATAATAATAATAATAATATAATAATAATGTATAATCATCCCTTTTCTCCCCTGCTGTTTCCAGCATTGTGTTCCAGTCCCTCCCACCAGTGTTTTCCTAGCTGCAGCGATGACATCCCATACACCCCACCTCGGCGCTGCAGCCAGGAAGAGGATGTCAGCATTGCAGGTCCAGAGCTTGATGCTGGAAGCGGAGAGCATAAACCCCTGACATATACAACTATATACCACAGACGTACATAAATCCCTCAATATACAATGGCCTCCTTATACAATATTTTCAACATAAAATGGTCTTCTCTGGGCCATCGTAGGTTTAAACTAGACAACATACAATGTCTCAGACTTAGAGCCTACCATTTCACTGGTGAAACACCTTTATTGGTTGTCTAGTTGCTCCTCTGCAGTACTACATGTTCTAGACTGCCCCCTGTCTGTGCCAGGATGAGCTACTCCTCTAGCCATCAGGTGAGCGGCGGCTTCATTTTATTTTTTCTGGTACATGTATGTATTATGCAACACCCTGAAGAATCTTCTGCCCTCAGCATAGAAAGTGATCTACAGCTTCCAGCAGCTATTCCTGACTGTTAGGCCTCATGCACACGACCGTTGTGTGCACCCGTGGCCGTTGTGCCGTTTTCCGTTTTTTTTCGCGGACCCATTGACTTTCAATGGGTCCGTGGAAAAATCGGAAAATGCACCGTTTTGCAGCCGCATCCGTGATCCGTGTTTCCTGGCCGTGAAAAAAATATGACCTGTCCTATTTTTTTCACGGCCAACGGTTCACGGACCCATTCAAGTCAATGGGTCCGTGAAAGAACACGGATGCACACAAGATTGGCATCCGTATCCGTGATCCGTGGCCGTAGTTTAGTTTTTATACAGACGGATCCGAAGATCCGTCTGCATAAAGCTTTTTCAAAGCTGAGTTTTCACTTCGTGAAAACTCAGAACCGACAGTATATTCTAACACAGAAGCGTTCCCATGGTGATGGGGACGCTTCTAGTTAGAATACACTACAAACTGTGTACAAGACTGCCCCCTGCTGCCTGGCAGCACCCGATCTCTTACAGGGGGCCGTGATCAGCACAATTAACCCCTTCAGGTGCGGCACCTGAAAGGGTTAATTGTACTATCATATCCCCCTGTAAGAGATCAGGGCTGCCAGGCAGCAGGGGGCAGACCCTCCCCCCCCTCCCCAGTTTGAATATCATTGGTGGCCAGGGGGGCCCCCCCCCCTCCCTCTATTGTAATAATTCGTTGGTGGCACAGTGTGCGCCCCCCCCCTCCCTCCCTCCATTGTAATAATTCGTTGGTGGCACAGTGTGCGCCCCCCCCCTTCCTCCCTCTATTGTAATAAATCGTTGGTGGCACAGTGTGCGCCCCCCATTGCCCCCCCCCTCCCTCTATAGCATTAACAACGTTGGTGGCCAGTGTGCGGCCTCCCATCTCCCCCCCCCCCATCATTGGTGGCAGCGGAGTTCCGATCGGAGTCCCAGTTTAATCGCTGGGGCTCCGATCGGTAACCATGGCAACCAGGACGCTACTACAGTCCTCGTTGCCATGGTTACTTAGCAATAGTACAATAGTTGAAGAGTCATACTTACCTGCTGCTGCGATGTTCGTGTCCGGCCGGGAGCTCCACCTACTGGTAAGTGACAGTGACAGGTCTGTGCGGCACATTGCTAAATGAACCGTCACTTACCAGTAGGAGGAGCTCCCGGCCGGACACGAACATCACAGCTCCCAGGTAAGTATGAATCTTGTACTATTGCTAGTAACCCGCTGCCACCAATGATCGGGGGGGGGGCGCAAGATGGGAGGCCGCACACTGGCCACCAATGTTGTTAATGCTATAGAGGGAGGGGGGCCAATAATTGCCACCAACGATTTATTACAATAGAGGGAGGAAGGGGGGGGGGGGCGCACACTGTGCCACCAACGAATTATTACAATAGAGGGAGGAAGGGGGGGGCAGGGGGGGGCACACTGTGCCACCAACGAATTATTACAATAGAGGGAGGAAGGGGGGGGGGCGCACACTGTGCCACCAACGATTTATTACAATGGAGGGAGGAAGGGGGGGGGGGGGGCCGCACTGGCCACCAATGATATTCAAACTGGGGGGGGGGGGGGGGGGGTCTGCCCCCTGCTGCCTGGCAGCCCTGATCTCTTACAGGGGGATATGATAGTACAATTAACCCCTTCAGGTGCGGCACCTGAGGGGTTAATTGTGCTGATCACGGCCCCCTGTAAGAGATCGGATGCTGCTAGGCAGCAGGGGGCAGTCATGTACACAGTTTGTAGTATATTCTAACTAGAAGCGTCCCCATCACCATGGGAACGCCTCTGTGTTAGAATATACTGTCGGAAATGAGGTTTCACGATCTAACTCATATCCGACAGTATATTCTAACATAGAGGCGTTCCCATGGTGATGGGGACGCTTCAAGTTAAAATATACCATCGGATTGGAGAAAACTCCGATCTGATGGTATAAAAGGGACTCCGGACTTTACATTGAAAGTCAATGGGGACGGATCCGTTTGAAATGGCACCATATTGTGTCAACGTCAAACGGATCCGTCCCCATTGACTTGCATTGTAATTCAGGACGGATCCGTTTGGCTCCGCACGGCCAGGCGGACACCAAAATGACTTTTTTTTACATGTCCGTGGATCCGCCAAAAATCAAGGAAGACCCACGGACGAAAAAACGGTCACGGATCACGGACCTACGGACCCTGTTTTTGCGGACCGTGAAAAAAAACGTTCGTGTGCATGAGGCCTTATACGTAAGGATTTGCTTTATCTGTCTTGGTTATCTGCCTATTTTTTTTAAACCTTCACATTTTCTTATTTTGGGATGACATTTTTGGCCTTTGGAAGCAATCACAGAGAGTTATGGACTCAAGTTACAATGGTTGTCTTGGAACCAATTAATATTGTAACTTGAGGGACCAGTCTTGGTGTTAATTCACATACAATGGAAAGTTCATATAACACAAGTCACCTTGCTGGCAGTTCTGCCTCCAGTAGTCCACAGCAGGCTTTAGGGGTCCTGTTTCCCCAGCATGCGGCTCTCAGCCCTCCAGTACGGCACAAAGCCTCAGATCCCAAAAACAGAGAGACATCTCTGCTGAGCCCAGCTGCCTATTTAAGGACAGCCAGGTGCTGCCAAAACCTGGACTGGCACTTAAACTCCGGTCCGGTATTTGACCTCACATGCTGGCAGGAAAATACCTGCCTTGCCAGACACAACCCCTCACTGTGTCACATATATATATATATATATATATATATATATATATATATATATATATATATATCTCATGGTATATTTTTTTCTTTGTTTTGTGGTGGCCAACTGCAGATCCTACAAAAAAAAAAAAAAAAAAAAGTACTGATGCATACTTGCCGAGGATCCCAACAGAATGCCCATTCAGAACCTATAGGAGCCTATAGGCCCATTCAGCATATGTGCCAGAATTATACAAACACACCAAATATTGTGTGAACATACCCTAACATGTCCCTGTCCTTCTGATAACCATTTATGGCTAAACATGATTGTTTCTGCACTAAAGTATTAAAGTGTATAAGAATACTCCTAAGAGATCTGTGAGAAGTTTAGTGATAGACTACAGGAATGCAAACCTCAAAAATTGGGCCACGTACGGGAATACTCAATATTCCACAGAACTTCAGAACTGTGAGCATCACAATTGTCCGAGATCCTAGCTACAAGATCAAACTTTTATTTTGGTGCAGGGAGGGTTTTTAGGAGCTGGACCCTCCAGGGAACCTTGCTTTATAGAAAGGCTTGTCCATTGTGCATCTATAGAATGTGCTCTGGTGTACTGCATGCGATTTTCAATGCCATCTTATGGATATTGAGGTCAAAGTTTGTACTGTAGCAAGCAAAAGCTCAGACTATTATTTCAGGCACCTCAGTCCCCAGCATGCCCGATTATTTAATTTGTACTGTAAATTAAAGAGAATAAACTTCTCTTCTTTCCCCAAAAACTTGATGTAAACTCCTCCAAACTTTTATAATTCTGGTGGTTACGAAAGTGCTACAAACAGACTGGCTACATACTATTCCTCTGACTACGGATGTTTTCCACCTATTCCAGCAGAAGTATGATCTGAATACACTTCTTCCTGCTGGAACAAACTGTATTTGTCATGGATTGCTTACTCATTAAAACCTTTTTACGCAAGAGAACACTTTGCTCCGTGTTCTTAAAGGCCTGCTGCCATCGAGGTGGTCATGAAATCTATGAAGATATTCAGTAGAGATGACATATTTCAGATATGTTTTTCAGTATGGATTTGACTGTAAACAGCCATCATTAAAAGGAGTATTCCCATCTTCCACATTTATGGCATATACACAGGATATTGTCATAAATGTCTGATAGCGGACTAACACAAGAGAATCACTGTAGCTTGAGAGATGCAAGCACACAGAGTACCTCCTCATACTAGGCCATTTTCCAGGACTACCATTCACTTGTATGGAAGTTCCAGAAACCCACATCCTACTTGGCTGTTTCCTCAGTCCCAAACCTCCTCTGGCCATTGCATCCAGGCTGGACAGGGTGGGTAAGTGGCACAATCTAGAGATGGGTATCGATCACAGAGGTCCCACATATGGTATATCATGGGCATATGCCACAAATGTCTGAAATCAGTACAGCCCTTTAACCGCTTGCTGACTGCCCATAGACTATGTCCAGGCAGCCGGCATATTTCTAAAATGATGTTCCTGCTAATGGCACAGTGACAGCAGGGCTCCCCATAGAGAAGGTAGGGATGTTTTTTGTTTTTTTAATCATTAAACTGAACAGAAAAAAAATAAAAAAAGTTATTGCTTTGAAACACACAACCTCTAAAAAAGAAAAATGCAACTGGTCAATGGAGTGTGTGAGTGGGGGTGGGGCACTTTTGAACTGGTGAATAATAATGTATAGGAGAATAATAATGGTCCGATTTCTTGGCCAGTTTTCTAGATGATACACATATACACTGCATTCGGAAGGTCTTTATACCCTTCTGCTTTTTTCACATTTTTGTTATGTTGGCCTTGTGCAAATTAAAACAAAAACATGTTTTAAACAGAACTTTAGAATTTTTAGCAAATTTATTAAAAAGGAAAAACCAAAATTTCACATGGAGATAATAGTATTCAGACCCATTGCCATGACTAGGGATGTGCGAATCAACTTCGGATGAAACTTGGAACCGAACCAGAGTTCAGGAAATGTTTTTTTTTACAGTACAAAACATCTGAGCCAATACATTCTAATACTGTACAGAGCGCTCGCTCCGTACAGTATTGAAACAAAGTTTTATGCAAATCGACTACGGATGTTTCATCTGAAGTCGATTCGCTCATCCCTAGCCATGACATTTGAAATTTAGCTCTGGGGGGGGCCTCCCATTTCTCTGGATCATTAATGAGATGTTTATACCCCTTGAGTGGAGTCCACCCCTGTCTATATAAGGTCTGACAGCTGACAATGCATATTGGAGCAAAGCCATGAGGAAGAAATAACTGCCTGTAGAGATTAGAGACAGGATTGTGTGGAGGCACAGATTTGGAAAAGGGTATAAAAAAAATTCTGCTGCACACAAAGTTCTTTAAGGGGTTTTCCGAGATTTTGACACCGATGATCTATACACAGGATAGGTCATCAGTATCTGATCGGTGGGGGTCCGACACCTGGGACCCCCACCAATCAGCTGTTTGAGAAGGCACTGGCACTCCTGTAAGAGCTGCGGCCTTCTCTGTGCTCACCAAGCACAGTGTTGTATACTGTATAGTGGTGGTGCTTGGCATAGCACTCAGCCCCATTGAAGAGACACCCAGGACCGCCGCCGATCAGCTGTTAGAGAAGGCAGTGGTGCTCGCAGTAGTGCCACTGCCTTCTTTCAGCTTTTCCTAGGCCATTGACGATACACACTCATTGATCACATGGCCTAGGCCCAGCACAGCCTCGTTCAAGCGAATGGAGTTGAGTGCGATACCACTATACATTGTACAGCGCTGTGCTTGGTGAGCACGGAGAAGGACACAGCGCTCACAGGAGCGCCGGTGCCTCTCAGACAGCTAATCAGCGGGGCTCCGGGGGGCAGACCCCCACCGATCAGATACTGATAAACTATCCTGAGGATAGGTCATCAGTATCAAAATCTCTGAAAACCCCTTTAAAAGCACAGTAGCCTACATAATTCTTAAATGGAAGCATATTGGAACAACCAGGACTCTTCCTAGAGCTGAAGCCCCACCAAATTAAGTAATCGGTGAGATGGGTCTTAGTAAGAGAAGAACCCAATGGTCACTCTGGCTGAGCTCCAAAGATTCTGTGTGCAGATGGCAGAAACTTCCAGAAGGTCAATCATCACTGCAGCATTCCACCAATCTGGTCTTTATGGCAGAGTGACCAGAAAGAAGCCTCTCCTCAGTATAAAAGACACATGAAAGTTTGTAAAAAACAACAAAAAAAAAAACAAACAACAACACCTAAAGGACTCAAAGGACTCTCAGACTGGGAAACAAGATTTTCTAGTCTGATGAAACCAATACTGAACTTTACGGCTTCAATTCTAAGCGTCATGTTTGGAGAAAACCAGGCACTGCCCAATATCGTCCCTAAAGTGAAACATGGTGGTGGCGGCATCATGCTGTAAGTGTTTTTTTAGCGGGTGCGACAGTGAGACTGGTCAGGGTTGAGGGAAAGCCGATTGCAGCAAAGTAGCCTGACTTGAACTCAATCGAACATATTTAGAGAGACCTCAAAATGGCTGTCTACCAACGGTCCTCATCCAACCTGACAAGACTTGAGAAGATCTGCAGAAAAACTCCAAATCCTAGGGGTGCAAACCTTGTGGCATCGTACCCAAGAGACTGGAGGCTGTAATCGCTGCCAAAGGTGCTTCGACTAAGCCCTGAGTAAAGGGTCTGAATACTTATGTCAATGCAAGATTTTAGTTTTTCCTTTTCAATAAATTAGCAAAGATTTCAAACATTCTGTTTTCACTTGGTCATTATGGGGTATTGAGCGTAGAACGAGGGGGAATGTATTTATTTTTATTTAAGCACAAGGCCGCAACAAAACAAAAAGTGAAAGGATCTGAAGACTTTATACGCAGTGGGGCAGTATGTCAAATGTACTTGACATAAAAATATGCCAATGTGTTTTGAAACCCCCGCAATATACAGTAGTTTAAAGAGGAGATAAAATAACAACATAGGACACCTTAGAACACAGCATTGTTCCATTCAATGTACGACAACTGCCGCTTACCATCCTCTTTTTCAATGAGGCATGTGTCTACACTTTTTGATCCTGTCCAAGAAGTTCTGACAAGGGTAAGGCCCCTTGCAGACAAGCGTGTCCGGATGCGTTGCGCGCAAACCCGCGCGAGTAGGTAGGTAGGTATGTGATTGCAGTCAGTTTTGACTGCAATTGCGTTCCGTTTTAATCGCGCGGGTGCAGTGTTTTTGCACGCGTGTGATAAAAAAAAAACTGACTGTGGTACCCAGACCCGAACTTCTTTACAGAAGTTCAGGTTTGGGTTAGGTGTTGTGTAGATTGTATTATTTTCCCTTATAACATGGTTATAAGTGAAAATAATAGCATTCTGAATACAGAATGCTAAGTAAAATAGGGCTGGAGGGGTTAAAAAAATAAAATAAAATTATTTAACTCCCCTTAATCCACTTGTTCGTGCAGCCGGCATCTCTTCTGTCTTCATCTGTGAGGAAAAGGACCTTTGATAACATCACTACGCGTATCACATGGTCCATCTCCATGGTGATGGACCATGTGATGCGCGTAGTGATGTCATCAAAAGGTCCTTTTCCTCACAGATGAAGACAGAAGAGATGCCGGCTGCACGAACAAGTGGATTAAGGGGAGTTAAATAATTTTTATTTATTTTTTTTAACCCCTCCAGCCCTATTTTACTTAGCATTCTGTATTCAGAATGCTATTATTTTCCCTTATAACCAGGTCCCTATCCCGATCGTCTCCTAGCAACCGTGTGTGAAAATCGCACTGCATCCGCTTGCTATTTTTTACGCAGCCCCATTCACTTCTATGGGGCCTGCGTTGTGTGAAAAACGCACAAAATAGAGCTTGCTGCGATTTTCACGCAACGCACAAGTGATGCGTGAAAATAACCGCTCATGTGCACAGCCCCATAGAAATGAATGGGTCCGGATTCAGTGCGGGTGCAATGTGTTCACCTCACGCATTGCACCCGCGCGGAAAACTCGCCCGTGTGAAAGGGGCCCAATTGTCGCAGTAAGTTGACAATTTATTCATATACGTCCATGAGGAATAACAGAGGGATCACACAAAGCAGAGCTCTAAAAAAAATAAAAATAAAAATGCCCCAGCATTGGTTCCTCATGGAGAGTACATGTAGTTACTAAAACGTATCCTGGCATTTGTGCTAAACTTTGCCACATCTCCTTGTAGACAAATTGATGAAACAAAAAGGGAAAAGACTATCCCACTGCGTCCTGCCAACCCTTGGAAAGTGTTAACCCTGAAATACACCAATAGACGATATAACGTCATAGAAAAGTGTCTATCCCTGCACCAGCCTGAGCCCCTGTGATAAATCTGCTGCAGGTCTAGACAGCCCATCTAAAGGCTATTTTACATGGGTCAGAGATCGGAGCAATTATCAGGAAACTGAATCGTACGAATGCTTGCTCCTGATAATTGCCCTTTGTAAATGTGTGGCTGATGAACAAGCAAACATTCATTCATCAAGTGATCACATCTTTTATGCAGTGCATAAAACCAAAGCTTGTCGCCCACAAATCACCCAGTGTAGATGGCGGTGTGAATTTGTACAGAGTAGATGAGTGCTGCAATGATTAGGCAGTTATGGGGAACGTTTGAGTCATTCCCCATAACTGCCTGGGCATTGGCCCAAGTGAAAGGGCCTTAAAAGGGTGTGTCCAGGATTTTTTTTGCAGCCAATAACTAGCCTCACTGGTGACAAGTAGCACACAGACCGCTCAGGAGCCAAAGAGATATATATATATATATATATATAACCTCTTTAAAGGGGTTATCCAATAGAACAAATATCCCCACAATGCCCGGCCCCTCGTACACATTATACTTACCCAGCCTTGGGTGACACTAGAGAGGCTGGTCACTAGGGTTGCCACCTTTTCTTCAAGCCAAACCCGAACACTTTAGCACCTTGCGGCAATTGTTTGGTGAAGTATACACTATGCACATATTTTGTAATTAAATAACATTGTAGGTAATCACAATACATATGGAGTTAATCACAACTTTCCAAATTTTGTACTTAAAAAATACAATATTTGTGCTTTGACGGACTCTTTATATAGGAAATGTTATTGCCTATACAAAAGGAAATATATTGTATGTAATGAGTAAAAGGTAAAACTTTTTCTCCTTATAAGGCAAGAATTTGGTTACAGGGTGCCTGTAGGAAGTCGGCTGTATGCTCCCTTCGCGTTGCCAGACAGAGGGACATCTCCCTCCGACCGGAAGTTCTAATATCGGGGAAGGTATCAGAGTATTTGGGCGAGTACACGTACTCGCCCAAATACTCTGTATCGGCAGCGATATTAATATCGGTATCGGTAGTTCGGGACATCTATAGTGCAAATCCATTTCTGGGATTGATGAAGGGGACCCTGCACGGCCCCAAAAGCACTTGTCGATTGGACGACAACTATCAATAAAATGGATTTTGCACTAACATGAAATTTGCATGTCTGTATTGGACGATATGTATTATTGCACATAAAAGATGCCCCCACAAAACATGTCACTGGTTACCTGTGGCATTTTTTTTATGGGGGCATGTTTTATGTGCAATAGTAACCAGGGCCGTGCCTGCCTTTTTTAGAAGTTCAGAGGTCCAGGTGTGTGCTGATCGCCGCGCCGGCAGTGACAGCTGATCGTCCGCAGCTGACACCTCATAGCCGGCCGCTCACGGTCACCACTCGCCGCCGCTCACCGCCAGCTGTCAGGTGAGCAAGTCTGCAGTTTGAAATGAATCCTGTACCCGGGCACAGGATTAGAAACCCAGACTGTCCGGGTCATTCCCGTACGGGTGGTCACCGTCTGCTACTGGCTGCTCTCCTGATGCCGGATGTTATGATCTGCGCGGCAGAGATTCGGGTGCCGGGGAAGTATCGCCTATAGGAGGGCATTTGTACTATTGGATAACACGGTTTACATTTAGTCAGGATCAGTAAGTCTGCCCCTCCAGCATATACATTAGTGTAGAGGAACCTCTCCCCTGCGTCCATGTGTGGAGGAGATGGTACCCCAACATACAGAGTCTCCTGCCCCTACAGAAGAATGGCTCCCCAGTACTGTGACATGTACAGGACAGGTGGCTGTGACATCCCCAGCATCAGCGACATTGCTGCTGAGGGAAGTCACATGTCCAGTCAGCTGAGCCTACCTCTGGCCGGGGGGCTGCGCTGTATGCTGCCCTGCACCACATCGTCTTCTCCTAGCAGGGGGCTCCGGTCCTCCTCACTGTCACTCCCCCACGTCCTCATGGTGCAGCTCTGCAGACATCCACAGCTCAGCCCTTCGCCGGGTCCCGCGCCGGAAACCCCATGTCTGAGTCAGCAGCCTGAAAACACCGGAGACTCCTCCTAGTGTCTGCTGCTCCCTCCTTCCGGGCCACTTCCTCAGCAACGCGGTGAACTGGGCTGAGAGCAAAGCGCTGAGTGCGCGATACACACGGCGCATCCCCGGGTGACACACGTATAGGCTATAGAGGAGGAAGGTGCAGTACCGACGTCACACGCAGGCCCTCTAGAGGCGCTGCTGTGTAATGACAGCCCTGTTCGGAAATCAAGAATAGCGGAAATGATCAGCCTTGGGGAAGTTTTCAGGCTGCGTATTGTGTTTAGTAGAAAAAAATAATTCTTTGGGGGTGCCTTCACATAGTACTTTTCTGAGCTTTACCCAGAAGCATACTAGGAGCCTGAAGTGCCCCTGGAGAAAACTAAAAGTGGCCCCATGTTGAAGGCAACAGTGGGTGGGGCCAATACTAGAAGGCGGAGCCAGCAATACCATTATGTGGCGCAAAATACCACCCCAGCAGATCCAAATACCACACAGTCCACAGTCCCTCACTAAATGATGCCCAGCAGCACACAAAACTTCCCCAGAAAATGCCCCTCTGTCCTCCTCCTCCAGTTGCCTCAGGATGGCCATACAGTTGAATTCAGGAGACAAGAGGCCACCTGCAGCCACCAGGTACTTAAAGGGGTTCTGCAGTTTGTTTAAACTGATGATCTATCCTCTATGTTTGAGAAGGCAGTGGCGCTCCAGCAGCACCGCGGCCTTCTCACTGTTTACCGCAGGCCCAGTGACGTCACAACTAGTATCACTGTCCTGGGCGCGGATAAGCTCTATTCGCTTGAATGGAGCTTCGCCCCGCCCAGGCCAGTTGATACAAGTCGTGACGTCGATGGGCCTGCGTTAAACAGCACTACTGCCAGCGCCACTGCCTTTTCAAACAGCTGATCATGGGGGTCCCAGATGTCCAACCCCCACCGATCAGATGCTGATGATCATCAGTTTAAACAAAGTGCATAACCTCTTTAAGTACTTGATGCTCCCAGCTCTAGAAGCGTCAGATCATTACTCGGCTGGCGGCCATGAGGAGGGCTCAGGTGTCATCCTGGGCATTGGCCCACCAGGAAGTTTCCTGGTTGAATTTATGGCCAGTCAGCCCCTGGCCTTATCTTGTTGCATTACTTTAACCCTTTTGCTGCCGATACTTTATTTTTATTTTTTTACTTATGACTAGGGCTGCAGTAAACGATTATTTTAGAAATCGAGTATTCTACCGACTATTTTTACGATTAATCGAGTACTCTAATAAGAAAAAATGAATTAATAGATTGTTTTCCTTTATAAAAACTCACCAGACCCCCTGCCATCAGTCCCCAACACCCTTCGTTCCCCCCTGTGTGATCAGCCCAAGTGCATCAGTTCCCCCCGTGCCATCAGCTCCACTAACCCCCAGTGCCTTCAGCTCTCCCCCACCCCAGTGCCATCAGCTCTCCCACACCCCAGTGCTTCAGCTCCCCTTTCCGACTGCCATCAGCTCTCCCCACCCCAGTGCCATCAGCTCTCCCCCACCCCAGTCCCTTCAGCTCCCCTTTCCAAGTGCCATCAGCTCTCCCCACCCCAGTGCCATCAGGTCTCCCCCATCCCAGTGCCATCAGCTCTCCCCACCCCAGTGCCATCAGATCTCCCCCATCCCAGTGCCATCAGCTCTCCCCCATCCCAGTGCCATCAGATCTCCCCCATCCCATTGACATCAGCTCTCCTTCACCCCAGTGCCATCAGATCTCCCCCATCCCAGTGCCATCAGCTCTCCCCACCCCAGTGCCATCAGCTCTCCCCCACCCCAGTCCCTTCAGCTCTCCTTCACCCCAGTGCCATCAGATCTCCCCATCCCAGTGACATCAGCTCTCCCCCACCCCAGTGCCATCAGCTCTCCCCACCCGTGCCATCAGCTCTCCCCACCCGTGCCATCAGCTCTCCCCACCCGTGCCATCAGCTCTCCCCCACCCCTGTGCCATCAGCTCTCCCCCACCCCAGTGCCATCAGCTCTCCCCCACCCCAGTGCCATCAGCTCCACTCCCCCAGTGCCTTCAGCTCTTCCTCACCCCAGTGGCATCAGCTCTCCCCCACCCCAGTGCCATCAGCTCCACTCCCCCAGTGCCTTCAGCTCTTCCTCACCCCAGTGCCATCAGCTCTCCCCCACCCCAGTGCCATCAGCTCCACTCCCCCAGTGCATCAGCTCTCCCCCATCCCAGTGCCATCAGCTCCACTCCCCCAGTGCCTTCAGCTCTTCCTCACCCCAGTGCCATCAGCTCTCCCCCACCCCAGTGCCATCAGCTCCACTCCCCCAGTGCATCAGCTCTCCCCCATCCCAGTGCCATCAGCTCCACTCCCCCAGTGCCTTCAGCTCTTCCCCACCCAGTGCCATCAGCTCCCCCTCCAATGCCACCAGCTCCCCCATGTCATCAGTTGCTCCCCCTCCCAGTGCCACCAGCTCCCCCACTGCCATCATTTCCTCCACTGCTATCAGTTCCCCCACTGCCCCTCCTAGCCATCAGTGCCCAGCCGCAGCGCCAGTGAACTAAAATGTCCCAAAGATGTGTGTACATCAGGATCCAGTGCGAGCAGGCAGGTGACCACAGAGCGTGAGTAATAGCAAGCTCTTCACTCACACTCTGTGGTCACATGGCACAAACGAATCATCGATTCAATTTGAGGATTTTTTTGTGTTGAGTTAATCGATTAATTAGAGTAATCGTTTCAGCCCTACTTTTGACATACACAACTAAAACCTGAATTATAAAATTATATTATACCTCCATACCCATATATTTACAGAAAATACACTGCTCAAAAAAATAAAGGGAACACTTAAACAACACAATGTAACTCCAAATCAATCACACTTCTGTGAAATCAAACTGTCCACTTAGGAAGAAACACTGAGTGACAATTAATTTCACATGCTGTTGTGCAAATGGGATAGACAACAGGTGGAAATTATAGGCAATTAGCAAGACACCCCCAATAAAGGAGTGGTTCTGCAGGTGGTGACCACAGACGACTTCTCAGTTCCTATGCTTCCTGGCTGATGTTTTGGTCACTTTTGAATGCTGGCGGTGCTTTCACTCTAGTGGTAGCATGAGACGGAGTCTACAACCCACACAAGTGGCTCAGGTAGTGCAGTCTTTCCAGGATGGCACATCAATGCGAGCTGTGGCAAGAAGGTTTGCTGTGTCTGTCAGCGTAGTGTCCAGAGCATGGAGGCGCTACCAGGAGACAGGCCAGTACATCAGGAGACGTGGAGGAGGCCGTAGGAGGGCAACAACCCAGCAGCAGGACCGCTACCTCCGCCTTTGTGCAAGGAGGAACAGGCGGAGCACTGCCAGAGCCCTGCAAAATGACCTCCAGCAGGCCACAAATGTGCATGTGTCTGCTCAAACGGTCAGAAACAGACTCCATGAGGGTGATATGAGGGCCCGACGTCCACAGGTGGGGGTTGTGCTTACAGCCCAACACCGTGCAGGACGTTTGGCATTTGCCAGAGAACACCAAGATTGGCAAATTCGCCACTGGCGCCCTGTGCTCTTCACAGATGAAAGCAGGTTCACACAGAGCACATGTGACAGACGTGACAGAGTCTGGAGACGCCGTGGAGAACGTTCTGCTGCCTGCAACATCCTCCAGCATGACCAGTTTGACATTGGGTCAGTAATGGTGTGGGGTAGCATTTCTTTGGAGGGCCGCACAGCCCTCCATGTGCTCGCCAGAGGTAGCCTGACTGCCATTAGGTACCGAGATGAGATCCTCAGACCCCTTGTAAGACCATATGCTGGTGCTGTTGGCCCTGGGTTCCTCCTAATGCAAGACAATGCTAGACCTCATGTGGCTGGAGTGTGTCAGCAGTTCCTGCAAGACGAAGGCATTGATGCTATGGACTGGCCCGCCCGTTCCCCAGACCTGAAACCAATTGAGCACATCTGGGACATCATGTCTCGCTCTATCCACTAGGGATGTCCCGATACCATTTTTTTAAGACTGAGTACGAGTACCGATACTTTTATTTAAGTACTCACCGATACCAATTACCGATACTAATTTTAACAATAAAATACACACACATGTATTTTCTGACCACTGACCAACCAAAAGGCCCAAAAACAGAACTATAACATTCCAAGGAGACATTATACTGTATGGGGGCAGCCACAAGGAGACGTTACACTGTATGGGGGCAGCCACAAGGAGACGTTATAGGGGCAGCCACAAGGAGACGTTACACTGTATGGGGGCAGCCACAAGGAGACGTTATACTGTATGGGGGCAGCCACAAGGAGACGTTACACTGTATGGGGGCAGCCACAAGGAGACGTTACACTGTATGGGGGCAGCCACAAGGAGACGTTATACTGTATGGGGGCGACCACAAGGAGCCGTTATACTGTATGGGGGCGGCCACAAGGAGCCGTTATACTGTATGGGGGCAGCCACAAGGAGACGTTATACTGTATGGGGGCAGCCACAAGGAGACGTTATACTGTATGGGGGCAGCCACAAGGAGATGTTATACTGTATGGGGGCAGCCACAAGGAGACGTTATACTGTATGGGGGCAGCCACAAGGAGCCGTTATACTGTATGGGGCTAGCCACAAGGAGACGTTATACTGTATGGGGGCAGCCACAAGGAGAGGCTACTGTATGGGGGCAGCCACAAGGAGACGTTACACTGTATGGGGGCGGCCATAAGGAGACATTATACTGTATGGGGACGGCCACAAGGAGACGCTACTGTAAGGAGTCAGGACAACAATTTTTGAAGCCCCCCCTCAGTATAATAGTCTTGTGGCCATCATACAGTAATGTATATTTCTTCTTGCCCTAATGCCTGCTTTTAGAGATCAATGTGCAGCTTGCAGGCAGGAAGGGAAGGACCAGGGCCATAGAAGACAGACACTATCACTTTTAGAGGGACTCGCTCCTGGCAAACACAGCTCTGCTGCAGTGAATGCAGTGGAGCAGACTGTGATGTAATTATAGTTATTGCAGGGACTCAGAATTGTCTGAGAGTTTATTAGTTAAAACGAATCGAATGAGTCAGAGACTGTGTCACCCCAGACTTCCTGCTCTGCTACATGCACCCTGTACACACACAGCTCCACTACATGCTATGCTAATAATGCCCCCCCTTCCCCCCGGACGGACTTATAGGTAGCCGCAAAGCAGGAAGCCTGGCGGGGACTCGGTGACACGGTCTGTGACTCATTGGATTCTTTTAACTAATAAACTGTCAGATGATTCTCTGAGTCCCTGTGCTGTGAGTCAGTGCTGGTTGCCTCTGATTGGTTGGAGGGCGGGGAGGGGCGGGCCTAGCTTCCACTCTAGGCTCCAATTACACTGCCTGCTGCTGCCTGTGAAGCTGTTAGCTGTGGGAGATGCAGGGGCCGCGGACGGACACATAGAAGCGGCGCACAGGTATCGGCAGTGGTATCGGGGACATCCCTACTATCCACCAACGTCACGTTGCACCACAGACTGTCCAGGAGTTGGCAGATGCTTTAGTCCAGGTCTGGGAGGAGATCCCTCAGGAGACCGTCCGCCACCTCATCAGGAGCATGCACAGGCGTTGTAGGGAGGTCATACAGGCACGTGGAGGCCACACACACTACTGAGCCTCATTTTGACTTGTTTTAAGGACATTACATCAAAGTTGGATCAGCCTGTAGTGTGTTTTTCCACTTTAATTTTGAGTGTGACTCCAAATCCAGACCTCCATGGGTTGAAAAATTAGATTTCCATTTTTTTATTTTTGTGTGATTTTGTTGTCAGCACATTCAACTATGTAAAGAACAAAGTATTTCAGAAGAATATTTAATTAACTCAGATCTAGGATGTGTTATTTTTGTGTTCCCTTTATTTTTTTGAGCAGTGTAGATATCTGATAATAAGAGCACTTAAAGGGGTTGTCCAGCTTTTACTAAGTGCCATCCTATTTTCATGACAATCCATCAGTAGCTGATTGGCGGAGTTCCAATACACCAAACTCCCATTGATCAGCTGTTCGGGTGTAGCTCCAGTACTACACGGCTGTCTACTTTGAAGTGGACTGAGCTTGTCACAATGGGAACACAGCTTTAGTAATGAGCTCCCTCAGGCCATACACTGCTAATGCCAGTGACTGGCTGCAGTGGTGTATGGGACATCATCGCTGCAGCTCAGGGAGGGAGGAGCCGCGCCGCTGGATTGGAGGGGGCTGGGAAGTTTAGGGTTAATTCTCTTGTTTTTTTACCAGTTCCCAACAGTTTTCCCTAAAAAAAATATGGCTTAGAAACTCCTTTTTACTTTAACCCCCTTAATATTTATAGTGGTTTATCTTCAGGATAGGCCATCAATATCTAACCAGTGGGGTTATGACACCCTGCACCCCCGCTGATGAGCAGTTACCGAGTTGTTCTGGTGTCAGAACTATGAAGCTCCATCCATAGTGTAGTGGACAGAACGATTTACTGCAGCTGAACTCCCATTTATTTTATTGTAGCCAACTCTGTCCACTACGCGATTGGTGGGGGTGCTTGGTTTCGGACCCCCACCGATTAGATATTGATGGCCTATCCTGAGCATAAACCATCAATAGTAAAATCCTGGAAAATTCCTTTAAGGTTCAGCCTGGTCTCTAGATACTGATGACCTATATTTAGGATTTGTGTATATATGAGACTGTCATGCCCTGCTCAGGTTATGTGCGGAGGTCTGCCAGGTTAGCAGCACGTGTGTAGATTTTTGTTTGTTTTGGGTTTGGAGTTGAGCTGTATCCGCCTCCCTTCAGGTGCACAGGGTGGGGTCGTTTGTATGAATTTAAATTACGCCCCTTCCCAGTGTCCTGTGCGGATTATAGCTTCTATCTTGCTCTGAGGAAAGGAGGATTTGCTGTTTCTGCTCAGCTACAAGATAAGTTGGTTTTGGTTTCCTTTTGTGTTCTGTCTATGCTGTTAGAGAGACACCTGTCTCCTCCAGGTCCTGAGGAAGCAGGCAGCCTATTTCCCCCTTTCCACCATCTTAGGGACTTCAGGGAATCTTCAGCCTTAGGCACGGGGGCACGTTGATTCCCACCTTTAGGGTCTGAACGTGGGCACAGAAGTCCAGGGAGAGCTGGTAGGGATTTGTCAGAAGGTGCCCTTTATCCCCAGCTTCTAGCCTAGAAGCTTGTTTTATGGTTTTCTGTGTGTTTACTGTATCTTGTATCCTACCCAGCGTGACATTATAACCCGCCAATACCTAGACTGCCATTTCTCAGCTGCTTTGAGATGGAGCCAATTGATGCGTTATTTGATTGCATGCAGGGATTATCCCTAGAGGTTGCTGATCTACGCAATTCTGTCGCATGGTGTCAGAATGCTCTGACATCAGGTGCTATAGGATGAAGTAAAATTTCTGGGGAGCCTAGAGTCGCTCTCCCTGTTAGATTTTCAGGGGGTGTGGATGACTTTATCCGCTTTAGAGAGTCATGCAAGCTGTATTTTCGGCTGCGGCCGTCTTCATCTGGTTATGAGAATCAGAGAGTAGGGATAATCATATCCCTGCTTAAAGGGAACACGCAGTCCTGGGCCTTTTCTCTGCCGACCGGTTCTCTGGCCCTCCGGTCAGTGGATGAATTTTTTAAAGCCTTGGGATTAATTTATGATGACCCAGATCGGGTCTCGATGGCGGAATCTAAGTTGCGTAATTTATTACAAGGAGAACATACTGCAGAGGCGTACTGCTTTGAGTTTAGGAGATGGGCTACGGAGTCTGAGTGGAATGACCCGGCGCTACGTAGTCAGTTTTGTCACGGGTTGTCTGAGAGATTGAAAGATGCCCTCGCTTTTCATGAGTATCCGGATACATTGGAGAATGCTATGTCTTTAGCAGTACGGTTAGATAGACGCATTAGAGAGAGGTGTAAGGCTCCTTCCGCGCGAGGGATCCCTTCTGTGAGTGGTTTCGTCCCACCGGTTCCCCAGGGTAATATGACATGTAATTCTGGGGTAGGGGAGGAACCCACGCAGCTGGGTCAGGTGTCTTTCCATTCTGGTAATAGGAACTTTAGGACGTTGCATAAGCTATGTTATTACTGTGGAGAAAGTGGTCATTTTGTTTATGCTTGTCCTTTTGTTAAACCGCATGTTGATGATAAAGAACAACAAAGTGGTTTACATAAAGGAAAAAAAAAAAACATCCCAGACTCTTGGTAGTGTGAATGGGGTGTCAGAGCAAGCAAGTATGCAATCTCCCTGCAATACTCGTTTTCTCCTTCCAGCTATGGTGGCGCTAGACTCAGGAAAATGTAATTTTGAAGTATTCATTGATTGTGGTGCTGGAGTAAACCTTATTGATTTTCTTTTTCTTCAAAATCTGGGCTTAAGTACTTGCACTTTAGAAAGAGAGATTCCGGTGTTTGCAATTGATTCTTCCCCTCTGTCTCAAAGGAGTCTCACTCATATTGCTCATGGTATTCAGTTAAGGGTGGGTGATTCACATGTTGAGATAATTTCTTGTTTTGTCATAAAGGACTTGCCCGCTCCTATGGTTTTAGACCAAGCACAAAGTTGACAAAGCATAACCCAACTATAGACTGGCAGGCAAGGCAGATCATTGGTTGGAGGGAATTTTGTTTGGACAATTGTCTTAATGCATCTATCTCAGGGGTGTCTACTATGGTTCTACCTTAATATCTCTCTGATTTTGCGGATGTTTTTTTGGAGGGTGGGGCTCAGGACCCTCTTCATCGTGAATATGATTGTCCGGTTAATCTCATCCCAGGGGCTAAGTTTCCAAAGTCTCGGCTATACAATCTTTCTCAACCCGAAAGAGAGGTCATGCGGAAGTATATTGCCGAGAGTTTGGCAAAGGGTCATATTAGACCATCTACAGTCAGGTCCATAAATATTGGGACATCAACACAATTCTAACATATTTGGCTCTATACACCACCACAATGGATTTGAAATTAAACGAACAAGATGTGCTTTAACTGCAGACTGTCAGGTTTAATTTGAGGGTATTTACATCTAAATCAGGTGAACGGTGTAGGAATTACAACAGTTTGCATATGTGCCTCCCACTTGTTAAGGGACCAAAGGTAATGGGACAATTGGCTTCTCAGCTGTTCCATGGCCAGGTGTGTGTTATTCCCTCATTATCCCAATTACAATGAGCAGATAAAAGGTCCAGAGTTCATTTCCAGTGTGCTATTTGCATTTGAAATCTGTTGCTGTCAACTCTCAAGATGAGATTCACAGAGCTGTCACTATCAGTGAAGCAAGCCATCATTAGGCTGAAAAAACAAAACAAACCAATCAGAGAGATAGCGAAAAAATTAGGCGCTGCCAAAACTACTATTTGGAACATTCTTAAAAGGAAGGAACGCACCGGTGAGCTCAGCAAAACTAAAAGACCCGGAAGACCACGGAAAACAACTGTGCTGGATGACCGAAGAATTATTTCCCTGGTGAAGAAAACACCCTTCACAACAGATCAAGAACACTCTCCAGGAGGTAGGTGTATGTGTGTCAAAGTCAACAATCAAGAAAAGACTTCACCAGAGTGAATACAGAGGGTTCACCACAAGATGTAAACCACTGGTGAGCCTCACAAACAGGATGGCCAGATTAGAGTTTGCCAAACGACATCTAAAAAAGCCTTCACAGTTCTGAAACAACATCCTATGGAAAGATGAGACCAAGATCATCTTGTACCAGAGTGATGGTAAGAGAAGAGTATGGAGAAGGAAAGGAACTGCTCATGATCCTAAGCATACCACCTCATCAGTGAAGCATGGTGGTGGTAGTGTCATGCGTGGGCATGTATGGCTGCCAATGGAACTGGTTCCCTTGTATTTATTGATGATGTGACTGCTGACAAAAGCAGCAGGATGAATTCTGAAGTGTTTCGGGCAATATTATCTGCTCATATTCAGCCAACAGCTTCAGAACTCATTGGACGGCGCTTCACAGTGCAGATAGATAATGACCCAAAGCATACTGCAAAAGCAACCAAAGAGTTTTTAAGGTAAAGAAGTGGAATGTTATGCAATGGCCAAGTCAATCACCTGACCTGAATCCGATTGAGCATGCATTTCACTTGCTGAAGACAAAACTGAAGGGAAAATGCCCCAAGAACAAGGAGAAACTGAAGACAGTTGCAGTAGAGGCCTGGCAGAGCATCACCAGGGATGAAACCCAGCATCTGGTGATGTCTATGTGTTCCAGACTTCAGGCTGTAATTGACTGCAAAGGATTTGCAACCAAGTATTGAAAAGTGAAAGTTTGATTTATGATTATTATTATGTCCCATTACTTTTGGTCCCTTAACAAGTGGGAGGCACATATGCAAACTGTTGTAATTCCTGCACCGTTCAAATGATTTAAATGTAAATACCCTCAAATTAAAGCTGACAGTCTGCACTAAAGCACATATTGTTTGTTTTATTTCAAATCCATTGTGGTGGTGTATAGAGCCAAAAATGTTAGAATTGTGTTGATCTCCCAATATTTATGTCCTGACTGTAAGTCTCCGATCGCAGTTGGTTTATTCTTTGTAAAGAAAAAGAATGGATCGCTTAGACCTTGTTTGGATTTCCGGGAATTGAACCGCATTACGGTCCGTAAAGTCGTATCCCCTTCCTTTGATTTCTGACCTTTTTGATCAAATTGTTGGAGCCAAGGTGTTCTCCAAGTTAGATTTAAGAGGGGCCTACAATTTGATCAGAATCAAGGAGGGGGATGAGTGGAAAACGGCCTTCAACACGCACGAGGGTCATTTAGAGAATCTGGTTATGCCTTTTGGGTTAACTAACGCGCCAGCGGTGTTTCAGCGATTTGTCAATGACATTTTCCATCATTTAGTGGGAAGGTTCATTGTAATTTACTTGGATGACATACTAATTTACTCTCCTGATCTGAAGACCCATCAGGATCACGTGAGACAGGTTTTGTCGATCCTTCGGGAGAATAAATTATATGCTAAATTGGAGAAATGTGTGTTTTCTGTTCAGGAGCTTCCGTTTCTGGGATATCTGCTTTCTGACTCTGGTTTTCGTATGGACCCCGAAAAGGTCTGGGCGGTTCTGGAATGGGATCGACCGGAGAATCAGAAAGCTTTGATGTGGTTTTTGGGGTTTACCAATTATTATAGAAAATTTATCTTGAACTACTCTACCATTATTTATTAATGATCTTGTAGAAGGCTTGCATAGTAAAATATAAATTTTCGCAGATGACACTAAACTGTGTAAAGTAATTAACACTGAAGAGGACAGTATACTACTACAGAGCGATCTGGATAGACTGGAGGCTTGGGCAGATAAGTGGCAGATGAGGTTTAACACTGACAAATGTAAAGTTATGCACATGGGAAGGAATAATGCAAGTCACCCGTACATACTAAATGTTAAAACACTCGGTACTACTGACATGGAAAAGGATCTAGGAATTTTAATAAACAGCAAACTAAGCTGCAAAAACCAGTGTCAGGCAGCTGCTGCCAAGGCCAATAAGATAATGGGTTGCATCAAAAGGGGCATAGATGCCCGTGATGAGAACATAGTCCTACCACTTTACAAATCATTAGTGAGACCACACATGGAGTACTGTGTACAGTTCTGGGCTCCTGTGAACAAGGCAGACATAGCAGAGCTGGAGAGGGTCCAGAGGAGGGCAACTAAAGTAATAACTGGAATGGGGCAACTACAGTACCCTGAAAGATTATCAAAATTAGGGTTATTCACTTTAGAAAAAAGACGACTGAGGGGAGATCTAATTACTATGTATAAATATATCAGGGGTCAGTACAGAGATCTATCCCATCATCTATTTATCTCCAGGACTGTAACTGTGTCGAGGGGACATCCTCTGCGTCTGGAGGAAAGAAGGTTTGTACACAAGCATAGAAGAGGATTCTTTACGGTAAGAGCAGTGAGACTATGGAACTCTCTGCCTGAGGAGGTGGTGATGGTGAGTACAATAAAGGAATTCAAGAGGGGCCTGGATGTATTTCTGGAGTGTAATAATATTACAGGCTATGGCTTCTAGAGAGGGGTCGTTGATCCAGGGAGTTATTCTGATTGCCTGATTGGAGTCGGGAAGGAATTTTTTATTCCCCTAAAGTGGGGAAAATTGGCTTCTACCTCACAGTTTTTTTTTGCCTTCCTCTGGATCAACTTGCAGGAAGACAGGCCGAACTGGATGGACAAATGTCTTTTTTCGGCCTTATGTACTATGTTATGTACTATGTATTGTAAAACCTTTGACCGATATGACTAGGAAAGGCGTCGACTTCTCTGTCTGGTTGGATGAGGCATTGCAGGTCTTTTCGGCTATTAAGGAATGTTTTGCGTCTGCTCCCATTCTGATGCAGCCCAATGTGTCACAGCCATTCGTGGTGGAGGTGGATGCATCAGAGGTGGGGGTTGGAGCAGTGTTGACGCAGGGTTCATCTCCTGGCAAATGGCGTCCGTGTGCTTTTTTTTCCAAGAAGCTCTCGGTCGCCGAGAGGAATTATGATGTAGGAGATAGGGAATTGCTGGACATCAAATTGGTCTTTGAGGAATGGGGTCACTGGTTGGAAGGGGCGTCTCATCCCGTTACGGTATATACTGATCATAAGAATTTGACTTACCTGCAATCTGCCAAGCGTCTGAATCCTAGACAGGCTAGATGGTCACTGTTCTTTACTAGGTTCAATTTTGTGGTTACTTTTCGCCCCGGGGGTTAAAAACGTCAAGGCAGATGCATTGTCTTGTAGTTTTCCTGGGGGAAGTGATTCAGAGGATCCTGCTCCGATTTTGGCTGATGGGGTGGTGGTCTCTGCTCTGTACCCCGAGTTGGAGATGGAGGTGTTGGGAGCCCAGGAGGGGGCTCCTGATTCTTGTCCCCCAGGGAGGTTGTTTGTTCCTGCTGGACTGCGATAGAAGGTATTCAAGGAACATCACGATACTGTCCTTGCTGGACATCCTCGTGGCAAGTCCACCTTTGATCTTATTTCCCGGAGGTTCTGGTGGCCCGGGTTACGTAAGAGTGTTGAGGATTACGTAGCAGCTTGTGAGACCTTCTGGTTCACTTCTTCCTTTGTCTATTCCATCTCGTCCTTGGACGCACTTGTCTATGGACTTTATTACTGATCTGCCGCGTTCCTCCGGGAAAACTGTGATTTTGGTGGTTGTGGACCATTTTAGTAAAATGGCTCACTTTGTATTGTTAGCTAGTCTGCCCAATGCTAAGACTCCTGCTCAGGTTTTTGTTGATAACATCGTGAAATTACATGGCATTCCCTCAGATGTGGTTTCTGATAGGGGCACGCAGTTTGTTTCCAGGTTTTGGAGGGCGTTCTGCTCTCGTCTTGGTATTCAACTTTCGTTTTCTTCGGCTTTTCATCCGCAGTCGAATGGGCTGACAGAGCGTACTAACCAAAACCTGGAGACCTACTTGAGGTGCTTTGTGGCTGAGAACTAGGAGGACTGGTCCTCATTCTTATCCCTAGCAGAGTTTGCTTTGAATAACCGTAGGCAGGAGTCCACGGGTAAGTCGCCTATTTTTGGCGCATACGGTTTTCATCCTCAGTTTGGTACCTTTTCTGGGACTGGTTCCTCTAGGATGCCAGAGGAGGAGAGATTTTCTTCTGCCTTGTCTTCTATCTGGCGGAGGATCCAAGTGAATTTGGAGAAGATGGGTGAGAGTTATAAGCCAATGGCTGACAGGAGACATATGACTGGTCCGGACCTGTGTGTGGGTAATATGGTGTGGTTATCTACTAAAAATATTAAGCTGAGAGTACCATCTTGGAAACTGGGTCCAAGATTTATTGGACCTTACAGAATATCTGCGGTTCTGCGGTTGTCAATCCAGTGGCGTTTCGTCTGGATCTTCCGCAGATCTGGAGGATCCATGATGTGTTCCACAGGTCTTTACTGAAGAAATATGTGAAACCGGTGGAACCATCGCCGTTGCCTCCTCCCCCTGTTCTGGTTGATGGCAATTTAGGGTTCGAGATCTCTAGGGTTCTCGACTCACGTGTTCTTTGGGGTTCCCTTCAGTACCTAGTACACTGGAGGGGATACGGCCCCGAGGAGAGGATGTGGGTTCCGGCTGTGGATGTTAGTGCCCACCCGGGTAAAGTTGGGCCGGGGTGTCCGGAGGTCACCCGTAGAAGGGGGGTACTGTCATGCCCTGCTCAGGTTATGTGCGGAGGTCTGCCAGGTTAGCAGCACGTGTGTAGATTTTTGTTTGTTTTGGGTTTGGAGTTGAGCTGTATCCGCCTCCCTTCAGGTGCACTGGGTGGGGTCGTTTGTATGAGTTTAAATTACGCCCCTTCCCAGTGTCCTGTGCGGGTTATAGCTTCTATCTTGCTCTGAGGAAAGGGGGATTTGCTGTTTCTGCTCAGCTACAAGATAAGTTGGTTTTGGTTTCCTTTTGTGTTCTGTCTAGGCTGTTAGAGAGACACCTGTCTCCTCCAGGTCCTGAGGAAGTAGGCAGCCTCTTTCCCCCTTTCCACCATCTTAGGGACTTTAGGGAATCTTCAGCCTTAGGCATGGGGGCACATTGATTCCCACCTTTAGGGTCTGAACGTGGGCACAGAAGTCCAGGAAGAGCTGGTAGGGATTTGTCAGGAGGTGACCTTTATCCCCAGATTCTGGCCTAGACGCTTGTTTTGTGGTTTTCTGTGTGTTTACTGTATCTTGTATCCTACCCAGCGTGACAGAGACATGTTAATAAGGTTGTGCTTAGAGCACGGCACCCAGCACCCGCCAATGAAGATGTTCTGCATGAGATGAATGAGTAGACTGTTTTCAACTTTTGAATTGATTCCAGCCTCCGAGGTCCTTACAACATTTGCTTGCCATAAAGGTCTTTTCAGATACAATGGACTGATGGTTGGCATATCTTCAGCACCTGAGGCCTATCAACATGTGATTCAGTAATCTTAGTCGTGAGGGCACTCGCAATGTTTCAGATGGTACAGTCCTGATCAAAAGTTTATATTATATTTAGCATGGCTGGATCTTAACAAGGTTCCAAGTAGAGCTTCAACATGCAACAAGAAGAAATGGGAGTGAAACAAGACATTTTTTGAGCATTCAATTTAATGAAAACTACGAATAAACTGAAACAGGCTGTTTTTCAGCTGATCAAAAGTTTAGGACCACACCTCCAAAAAAAAACTAACCCCCCTGTGACGAACTGCGACCGCCGCAGCCACAATACGTCACGAAACAGTCACAGCGCCCCTAGTGGTCAATCCGCAAACAGGCCTCCCAGCCACCTTCAGCACACCGACAGTCTAACTTGAGTCCGTACAGTCGATAGGCTGAAAGCGCAGGGATTGGACCGCCGATTGACCGCAAGTAAGCGTGTGAGCGACCGGACCAGAACCACAGACAGGGTAGTTTAACTGCCACCACCTTGCAATTTATGGGAGCAAGGAACCCACTATCTGGATAACAGAACCAAGTAGCTTTCTCTACGTAGAGGCTAGGGTAAGTTTTTGCAGTGTTTGAAAACAGGCAAATGGCTAGAGAAATGACTTGGAGGTCATTTATTATATATATATATATATATATATATATATATATATATTACATATACAATACAAATTATCAAGATGTACAGTAATTATTAAAACAATAATCAAGGAGAGTATAGTCCAATAAACAAAAAGGGAGAAAAGAAAGAAAATACTTATTTTCCGCAGAAAAGATGTCCGTTGGTGAAATAGTCCGTTGCAGGGATAAAGTCCAAAAAGCCTTTGTCCAGTGTAATAATCCGAATATGCCAACAGCCCACGGGTTCTCTGGCTGAGGCCCTCTCCAGGTGTTGTTAAAAGTGGAGAACTCCTTTAGCAGATTCTAGGCCCTTGTTATAAGGATCCCAGACTCAAGGCGGGGAATTGAGAGTCCGCCTGCTGGGCAGGCTGTATTTCTGAGATGAATGCCAGTTCTGAAATATGGTATGTGCCATATCTCGGGATGTCTCCGCTGTACATAAGTAACGAGCACAGATTCACATTCCCCACAAAATATGGAGTTCAGGGATATCAAATATGACTATTATAACCTGTTTTATGATGGGGTAACACCATAACTTTACCTGGGCATCTCCTAGAGTTATGTTTGTCATATGTAAATGTCCAGTGAATTCTGAGGGACAAGATGACGTAATTTTTATGTCCGTAAGATGCATGGTCTCTCTTAAAAAGGGTAAAAATCATATCTCAGATTGCGGTGCCTGACTGTCTATAGTTTCACCCAGGTAACTTCCCTTTCAGGAAACTGACTTCACACTTCTTATTTAACAGGGATGCAGACGAATAGCCACCGTCTGATCAGTTAATTGTAGAGGACGCCGTAATGAAGTTAGGCCTCTTTCACACTTGCGTTGTCCGGATCCGGCGTGTACTCCACTTGCCGGAATTACACTCCGGATCCGGAAAAACGCAAGTGTACTGAAAGCATTTGAAGACGGAACCGTCTTCCAAATGCTTTCAGTGTTACTATGGCACCCAGGACGCTATTAAAGTCCTGGTTGCCATAGTAGGAGCGGGGAGCGGGGGAGCGGTATACTTACAGTCCGTGCGGCTCCCGGGGCGCTCCAGAATGACGTCAGAGCGCCCCATGCGCATGGATGACGTGATCCATGCGATCACGTGATCCATGCGCTTGGGGCGCCCTGACGTCACTCTGGAGCGCCCCGGGAGCCGCACGGACGGTAAGTACACTGCTCCCCCGCTCCCCGCTACACTTACCATGGCTGTCAGGACTTTAGCGTCCCGGCAGCCATGGTAACCACTCTGAAAAAGCTAAATGTCGGCTCCGGCAATGCGCCGAAACGACGTTTAGCTTAAGGCCGGATCCGGATCAATGCCTTCCAATGGGCATTAATTCCGGATCCGGCCTTGCGGCAAGTGTTCCGGATTTTTGGCCGGAGCAAAAAGCGCAGCATGCTGCGGTATTTTCTCCGGCCAACAAACGTTCCGTACCGGAACTGAAGACATCCTGATGCATCCTGAACGGATTACTCTCCATTCAGAATGCATTAGGATAATCCTGATCAGGATTCTTCCGGCATAGAGCCCCGACGACGGAACTCTATGCCGGAAGACAATAACGCAGGTGTGAAAGAGCCCTTAGCATTCGGTCCATTTCCAGTTTTAGCTGTGACAGACAGTTTAAAGCATGCTGGCCTCTATTGACTGACTGGAACAAAAAGACATACATAGAAGGAGACACTCTGAGTAATCAGATTGTAAGCTCTGGGGGCCCCTATGGAAATAAGGACTGTTTAATAGGCCCATTGATCAATAAGGGATAGTGATATTGGGAGGACGGTTCAATATTCTCGCGGATTATCCGTGACACCCCCCAAAACAGAAATCCAACTTCCAAAACATGAACTCAGTAATGAGTAGATCCGCCGTTATTGTTTATCACTTCAAAAATTTGTTTCGGCATGCTTGATGCAAGCGTTTCCATGAGGTGAGTGGAAACATTTCTCCAAGTGGTGAAGACGGCCGCACGAAGGCCATCTACTGTTTTGTAAACTTCCCTTGCCATCCATCCTTAAAGGTTCTCAATTGGATTTAGATCAGGGGAACACGCAGGATGGGCCAAAAGAGTGATGTTATTCTCCTATAAGAAGTCCCTTGTCCTACGGGCATTGTGTACTGTAGCGTTGTCCTGTTGAAAAACCCAGTCGTTACCACACAGAAGAGGGCCCTCAGTCATGAGGAATGCTCTCTGCAACATCTGGACATAGCCAGCGGCCGTTTGACGCCCCTGCACTTCCTGAAGCTCCATTCTTCCACTGAAGGAAAAAGCACCCCAGACCATTATGGCGCCCCCTCCACTGTGGCACGTAGAAAACATCTCAGGTGGGATCTGCTTGTCATGCCAGTAACGTTGGAAACCATCAGGACCATCAAGGTTACATTTTTTCTCATCAGAGAATAAAACTTTCTTCCACCTTTGAATGTCCCATGTTTGGTGCTCTCTTGCAAAGTCCAAATGAGCAGTTCTGTGGCGTTCAAGGAGACAAGGTCTTTGAAGACATTTTGTGTTTTTGAAGCCTTTCAGTTTCAGATGCCGTCTGATGGTTATGGGGCTGCAGGGACAAGTTGTAGTTTTTAATTGCACCATTTTGGTGACCCCATCCTCGAACCTAAACCCTAGCCTGTCTGCACCCTAATCCTAGTTGTAGACCATATTGTGCTCCTCCTCCGATGCGTTTTGCCTAGATCGGCTCGTCAGGTAGTACATAGAGCTACAGTAGGTCTGTGCAAGATGGCTATTCAGACAGGCAGTCGCCAGTAGAAGCAGAGGAGACTAGGGAACGTGCAGTTGACACCAGCAAGAGTGCTCAATAGACATAACCCATTGTAGGAAACCTTTATGTTTTTTGTTTGTTTTAGTGTTCAGATAAGTTGACTCTTAGTAGAAACAAATAAAATGTATGTTTTAACGTTCCCTGTGGCCTGACACAGAAAACTTTTGGGAATGCTTCACCTTCCTAAGACTATCATCTACATCTAGGGTGTATATGCATGTTAGTACAATTATAGCAATAATAAATTCATAGATTTTTTTCCCACAATAAACTAATTTTTTTAATTACAAAAATGTTTTTGCATAACTCCTAACTTTCTTATTTTTCTTTCAATGGATCTGTGTAAGGGCTTGGTATTTGTGGGACAGCTTGTCGTTTTCAATGGTACTATTTTGGGGTACATAAGACTTTGTTGTATTCTGCTTTTTAATTCAGAATTTTTTTATTTCTATTATAACATTCACTGTGCAGTATAAATAAAGTAATAATTTCATAGTTCATAACGTTATAAATGTGGTGATACCAATTTTTTCCATTAAAGAAGCATTCTTTTCAAGGAAAAAGGAGGATTTTTTAACACAGCACTATCACATCATAATGCATTCGTTATATCGTTTGACAAGATTATGACATCATGGTGCAATAATTATGATGTCATGAGACATCATTTTGACATCATATTCCATTAATTATGGCATCATAAGACACAATTATGACAGAATATTGCAATAAATATAACATCATATGAGACTATTATGACATCATAATGCATTACCGTATTTTTCGCCCTATAAGACGCACTTTTCCCCCCCAAAAGTGGGAGGAAAATGGCAGTGCGTCTTATGGGGCGAATGCTGCCATTTTTACACTGATACACCGCCGATCGCATGCTGCACAGCGCGGCCGACGTGTGTATCAGCGAGGAGGGAGGAGGGGCTGGGGGCCGGCCTCTAGTTTTGTAATGGCAGCGAAAGTCACTGTATTCTATTGCATCGGGCCCCGCTCACTGTACTAATCGTATCTACTGTAACTGCATGCAGCAATGTTTAACTATAGATATGTTCGATCCAGCACTGAGCAGCCTGTACTTACGATCATAGCAGGCTGGAGGCAGGAGGCTGGGCGGGCGGGCACTGGCAGCGCAACTTCCTACGTCACGTGCCTGCTCCGCCCACTTTATGAATGAAGCAGGTGGTGCAGCGACGTGACGTAGTGAGTTACGCTGCCAGTGCCCACCCGCCCAGCCTCCTGTTTTTTTTACCTGATTTTAATTATTAAACTGGTATAATAATATTGGGAATGGGCCTCGTTTTCCCAAACAGGGAAAGGCCTACAGCAGAGTTCAGGGGCAGATTGGGAACTTAAAGAGGCCCTGGAAAAACCCCTAAAAGTGTCCCCATGTTGTAGGTGGGTCCAAATTAACAGAAGATAGGACAAAACAAGTAGTTGGGGACAACAGAAGAAGGCAAGGACTACAATAAGGTAGTGCAGCACAGAATACTGCCCCAGAATAACCAAATACCACAGGGCAGCATAAAATACTGTCCCCCAACCACAGTATTCAACTGTATCACCTTCATGAGGACGGTTATCCAGTTGAGTTCAAGAGGGTACCTGTGGCCATTGAGCATCAGACCATTATGTACCTGGCCTGCGGCCATCAGAAGGGCTTGAGTTGCCCCTGGGCATTTTCCCTGTAGGGTCTATGGCCAATCCGCCCCTGGCAGAGTTGTGTCTGTAAAATTCGAAGAATTCCAGTAAGCAACTTTCTTTGTGCTATATTTCAAGTTGGTTAATATGAATAAAGAGAAGGACCATTTTAGTGAGCAGTCGTCTTCTCAGTATAGATATCATTTTACTGGTTACAATATTGCACATAAACATATTAAACATTGGAGCATTTGAAAATGTGACCCCCTGCCTCCCTGCTCGACCAAACATTGGGGGTCATGTATTAAGACCGGCGTTTCAGATGCTGGTCTTAATAACCCCTTGCGCTGGTGGTGGATCTGTCGAAGTTATGTAGAGGCGCCGGCCTCTACATAACTTTGGTGCATCCACCACCGGTCTAAATGTAAGCCAGCTTCCTTGCTCGACCATTTTCTATGCATAAAACAGGCATAGAAAATGATAAATGAGCCCGTCCCCTTCCACGCCCACACCCCGCTCCCTTTTTTTAGACCTGGCATGAGCAGGTATAAGTCGCAGATTTCAGCGCAAATAACCTTTGCGCCGCAATCTGTGACTGATATATGCCAGAAAACTAACGTATATCACTTAGTCAGGGGTGCACCACCAATGAGGCCAGGTGAGGCGATCGCCTCAGGCAGCACCAGGTAGGCGGAAGAGGAGGGGCAGCCGAAGGGCCATGGGCTTGAAGGGAAGGGGTTAGGTTAAGAAATTGGCATGGGGGGGCAACAGAAAGGCTAGGTGCACCCCTGCACTTAGTAAAAATAGGAGAGATCAGACTTTAATAAATATTTACATACACTATATAAAAAGACACATGTGCATGTTTTTCTCAATATCTGATATGAAATCAGAATAAAAACCTTTCCTGTTTTTGGTCAATTTTCGATAAATATTATTATTTGCCAAATGTCAGAATAATGAGAGAGAGAATGTTTTAAGGCATTTTTTTTACTTTCTGCAATGTCAAAAATTTACATACACTAAGATTACTGAAGGTGCCTGTTTCTTAATGATACAACCTCAGGCTAATAATTTTATCTCTAAAGTAACGGGGAACAGTTTAATATTAAACATTTGGACTGTTCTATGCATGTTATTTATTTTATTCACTGTCCATGTGGCTACCCATATGCATATAGGAAGAACTATTCAGATGATGCGGTGCCGTCTAAACACACATCATTCAAATATACAGAATGGGGGCAAAATCATTATCTAGACATTGTGCCATGTTTTACAATAAATATCCTTCCCTATTCAAATGATTTATATTAGAACAGATTTCTGAAAACGGCAATCACTTTCTGGGTATTCAAATTTCGAATTGCGCTCCTTTGTCTCATTTTAGTGGGTTATAATTGGGTTTTAATTAGAGATGAGTGAAGTTTACAAAACTTCAATTCGGCTGCTTCACTGAATTTCACAAAGAAATTTGTTTTGTGACAAATTACTTTGTAACAAAGCGCGTTTCTTTGTAAGTAGCTGGCACAATGATGGGGAATGGTGATTGCGCCACCCCTCCATCATTGAACCCCTCAGATGCCGCATTCATCGCTGATTGCGGCATCTGAGATAATTTATTTTTAGGGCTTTCAGGGGTTAATTTGTTAAGAAATAATAATAATACTCACCTTATCCATTTGAGTGTGAAGACGCCGCCGTGGCCATCTTGATTGAATATACCAATCAAAATCTTGCGCAGTGCTTGATAATGTCATGCTGGCCGACATGGCGACGTCATACATCACCGCACACAAGATTTTGCGCAGGATCTTCAATCAAGATGGCTGCGGCGGCCTCTTCATGCTCAAATGGATGAGGCGAGTATGATTTTTTTTTTAACCGCCATTTCGGGCAAAATTGATTCGTTACCACGAAGCACGAAGAAATTAGAATTTGCAGTGAAATTCGGATTAAAATCCACTTTGGACAATTCAATTCGCTCAACACTAGTTTAAATTTTTGTGTCATGTTTAATTTTGATTGACCATGTTCTTATTCCAATGGATTTTTCTACCATGTTTTGTGGTCCTCTGCTATTTGTGCTTCCTTTTGGAGCCATTTCCTTTGTACCTAAGGAAGGAAGCTGTTTGCCTCTGCAACGTGGCATACCAGGCTTCATTTTATAAATGATACCCAGTACCTGCATCTTTATTCTTCAGTTGAAGCATTCCAAGGGGTTCCTGATGAATCGCCAAACAGCGCAGGCGCCGCAGTCCTAATTGCTCTCACTACATTTGTGAGTTCTGCCAGCTATTAGCATAACTTTATAAGGTGAGTGTGTTTAACTGCTTTGCAGATTTCTCCCACATAAGGGTTACACTGCAAAGTGCCTTGTATTTTCATATTTTTCAGCGATTAATACATTATGAGACACCATTATGACATAAGACAATTATGACATTATATTCCATTATTCAAAACGTCATGAACTTGGTAAGGCCCCATTCACAGTTATGTCTGAATTCCGGCTGAGGATTAAGCTACCGGAGCTCACCATATCCGGCATTGCAAGATACGATCATGTATAAAAAAAATGGTGTATGCAGCAGTATCTGTGCGGCTGAATCCTGGCATTTATGCCAGAAAAGTGGCTGGATCACCGCTGGATCCCATTATAGTCAATGGGGATCCGGCAGTGATTTGGCCACTTTTCTGGCATAGATTCCGGGATTCAGCTGGAGAAATACAGCTTCATGCAATGTTTTTTTGTCCGGCCGACAGCTGCATTTATGCTAGAATCAGGGTACCGGATTCACAATACTACTGTGAACCTAGCCTTATTTTCATATACGTTAATTATGACATCATACCACATTATTTGGACATCATGGTGCTTTAATTGGAACATAAAAAGAAATATTGCATTACACACACTACACTGCTGATTTCGTATCACAATTAGTAAACTGTTTGACATTGTGCAGTTCTCCAAACTTCAGATGTTTGATAAGCATGTGAAAAACAACAGACACAGCTTTAACATCCCTGAACAAACTAGAGACACTAAACCAAGTTTTGGTATTATTATTGGTTTATCCAAACTAGGAGACAAGATAGACCTCAAAGTTGGTGGACTACATCCCTAACTCTGTAAGTATTTATTAAGGTCTTTCATTTGAGATTACTTCTCACTGAATGTACTGACAAAAACAGTCCACTGGGTGTCACTGTTACCTTGACTTGTCTGCTGTAACAATTCAGATCTGTCTACATTTGGCAACTTGCTTACTCTTATAGCCCTTCCAGAATAATCTCTTACAGCATTATGTCAGTGTTATACAATACATTGCAGAACTATAAGGGTTATATAGCCTCATAAATCAATTTAATGCTATGTGACCCCATCAGTGCTGGGAGGACAGGATGGGTGCTGCGATGCGAGTCCGGAGTGTGACACTCGCTCGTCTGAAAGTAGCTTTTCCCTTAGTCTATTTTTTACTGTTACCTTCTAAGCCTCTCACCCAGTTAAGCCAGTACTCTCTCGAAACAGCTGTCTGCAGATGAGGTGCTGGCCTATTTAATATCCAAGTCATGTCTCAAGGCTTATTTTAAAATGTCGAACATTGACTTATAGGATAGCCGCCTTACATCTGGTGGTATTAGAGGCAGAGCTTGTTAAGAGATAATTTGCTTACCCTCTTCCCAGAATTCCAGAGGTGCGTTGCCTGGCCTATGATGAATTTAAATAATTTATTAAGATCTTAAATATGAACGAGTTAGGCCTGGCATTCACTTTTGAGTTTCATCCAGATACACTAACATTTTTGCATGTTAGGGTCACCAAACAGATAGACAGATTGGTCACAACCACCTTCAGGAAAACAACTCTCCCAATGTAACAAGTTATTGGTAGCAGTGATCACCCTACGAACCTTAAAAGAGGGATACCTCGTGGTCAGTATCTGAGGATGAAAAGAAACTGTTCAGATCCAGAGAGTTTTTATTGCGAATCAAGGATGCTTTAAGATCGTTTTAGGGCGAGAGGTTATCCCCAACAGGTCCTAAGGAATGCTTTCCAGATCGCTGTAGGACGGGAGCAGAGTACCCTTTTGGTTCCTAAGGAATTTGATCCTAGAGGGGGGAAGTTATTAGAATTATCTCCACTTATGATGCTGAAAATCGAAGAATAAGGGAGATACTGGTTAGACAGGAAGCCATTGGGTACTTTTCGTTGTGGCACATGTTCGGCGTGTCGTATTGTCAGGAATTCAAAAGTCAACATATGTTCAGCCACAAATAAAAGTTATTTTGTAAGGGACGCTCCAGTATACTGTTTATTATATCCTTTTATATCTATATGGTATCTTGTTATCGGCTTGATTTCGATCTGGATATGGCTTATCTATTACCGTTCATGACTATTACTTCTGTACATAGTATTTTATTACCACACTGATGTGTGTATATGGCATTCTATTACCATACTGATACTAATAGTCCCCTGATGAACCGTGGATTATCTTTAAGGGGAAACGCATTGGGACAGTGTATGGTGTGTCAAAAAGTGATGTAAGGATAAGTAATAGGGCTGTATAAGGACAGGTTAGCCTAGGTACGTGGACAGAGTACATCTACCTTCAAGGTGTATCTCTGGCCTGAGCAGTGAGGACAAGGGCAAAATTAGGGACAGCTATAGTATATCTGGATGAATTGTCCCACCCGTATCGTACCCCTGACTTTTGCTAACCGTCCTTTGTCTTGACAGCTTTTTGTACTATAGGTATCATATTTAGCTTTTTGGCTGCTTGATTAATTTTGGATTTTTTTTATTGTATGTAGATTAAAAGTTACGTTTTAGCAAATTGCCCTCAGTGACGTCTATGCTAAATCAGCAATTTTTCCTTGGGGTATCTTGGTATTCAGTGAATTTGTTGCCTGGCCTATAAGCCTCCTAAGGCGCTCTACATAAGGAGATATTGTATTTCCCAAATCCTCCTCTTGGACAAAGACTTATTGGGGATCATTTAAGACATTTAAGCATTTTAGACGCCGGTCTTAATAACCCTGTGCGCTGGATCTGCCGAACTTATGTAGAGGCACAGGTCTTTACATAACTTTGGCATATCCAGTGGTGGTCTAAAGCCGCAAGAAAGTGTGGATGTGATGCGTTTTTCACTGATGGTTGCTAAGAGATGTTGTTTGTAAACATTCACGCATCAATGCGCATTTCATCCGCGCCAAAAAAACAGAACCACTGAACGCAATCTCAGACAAAACTGACTGCAATTGCTTGCGAAATGGTGCGAGTTTTCCTGAACGCACCCTGAACGCATCCAGACCTAATCCGGATAGTGCGTGTAAAAGGGGCTGTCAGTGCTTTCCATCAGTGATTGTGAGCCAAAACCAAGATTGGAGCCTACACAGAAATAATGGGGCACATACGAAGCTCGCCTATTTTTTTGGAGTATAAAAAAAACAAGCATATTGGCAAGGTCTGTCTTCAAATTGCGCCTCATTTATTATACTTTCAGAAATCTGGTTTGTCTCTTTTGGTATAAGTCTGACCCCTAGTGGTCGTTTTCTTGTAAGACATTCAAATTCACTAAACCTGTCTAAATTGTATGTGCATGAAAATGTGGTGCAAGTGAGCTGAATTTTGGCGCACGTCTCAATGAAAGGAAGCAAATTGTGGTACAACTCACCACTTAAAACAGAGTTAGAAAAGTACGCCAGCCCTGGGGCGGCATTGAAATTAGACTGTTTTTACGACAACGTCTGGCGCAAAATAAGGTGCACCTCTATAAATAGGATGAAAATTAGGTGCAAAACTTCTGAATTTGTCTTAGTTTCCCCCTCTGCACTGCTGTTAGATTTGTCTAATTTATGATGAGGCGTGTGTCATGAATTAGGCATATCTGTGGCAGTCCTTGCTTCAACTAGTGATTGGTTTGAGAGGGTATTTCTTGATATTTCCTGTGTGTCTAGATGGGACTAGGAAGTAAACACTAGTGGGAATGTGGTAAGCACCAGAACAGAGGTGGCAGGGGTTTTGTGAGTTTTTTTTTAACCCACGCTGAGCGGTTTGAAAATATATAATTTTACTCACTTGACAACCCCTATAAAGGTGCTGCATTGTGTAGTCTACAAACACCGGCATGATTATTTGCCAGTGAAAGGTTGGTTTTACACTTTGTTTTTGTTGTGGTTTTTGTTGTTGTTGTTGTTGTACTATTTTACCTTTTTAGCAGCATATTTTTTGTGACTTTTTCGCTACTTTTTTCATGCAGCCAAATGTTATTTTAACGCCCAGTGGCAGAGGGTGGACTGGCCTTAGACCCTACAGGCAAATTCCCCAGTGGGCCGATGCCCAGGGGGCCGACTGAGCCCTCCTCACGGCTGCTTTCCAGGTACATAACAATCTGATGCTCTCAGCATTAATTAATGCTAGGAGCATCAGGTACTTATGCCTCTGGACTGCATGCACAGGTGCCTTCCTGAATTCAACTGTGTCACTGTCCTCAGAACAATGATATAGTTGAATACTGTGATGTGAGTGGCAGTATTTTATGCTGCACTGTGGTATTTGGTTCTGCTGGGCTAAGGCACTGCTTGCCCCCGCCTATGTCTGTTGTCCCTCCCTACTTGTGTTGCCCTGCCTTCTGTCATTCTGGATCTGTTACGACGTTAGGTCACTTTTAGATTTTTTTTTTCCCAACGCAACTTTAAGTTTCCAGTCCGCCCCTACCCTGTGGATAGGGGATACGTTGTTTTAATAGAAAAACATTTAAGATTGTGTCTTTTGGGTGCATTGGGTTAAAAGGGTTTCATAATTTATTTTTCTCTACAATAGTCCATATACGGTACTTGGACATGTTACATTTTTGTAGCATACATGGTACTCTACGATCGCTAACAATAAAGTGAAGATATTACAAGGAAAGTCTCATTAATTTCCAGTAGATGTCAGTAGAACTTCATTATAGTCATAGCATCATAATTAAAGGGGTGTTCCGGTTGTTAAAACATCCCCTAGCCACAGAATAGGGGATAACTATTAGGGGGTTGCATGGGGTATAGTTCCCACCGTTTTCATGATCGGTGGGGGTCCTGCAGCAGCCCCGGAAAAGATTGGAGAGGCGGGTCGCACATGCGTGTGGCCGCTCTATAAATTTTTATGGGAGTTCCAGAGATAGCTGAGTACAGCGCTCATGTTAGGGGGGGGGGTACCAGCTGTAGGACCCCCACTGATTTAATAATTATCCTGTGGACATGTCCTATGTTTTGCCGTATTTTGCGGATTGCGGACCCATTCAAGTCAATGGCTCTGCATCCGCACCACGGAGTATACACGGCCAGTGCCCATGCATTGCGTATTGCTATTTGTGATCTGCAGCACTGGCACGGTGCACTTATGTTCGTGGGCATGAGCCCTTATCAACGTATTTGCGTCTCCCTCTCTTTTTCCGTGCATTTCACTCCAAAATGTTGTGTAATACGGTATCTCATTCACACGTCATTGTTTTGATCAGTGATTTCTAGAATCACTGATGGAAAACACTGACGTGTTAATGAGGCTTAAAGGGGTTTAAACTGATGATCTATCCTCTGGATAGATCATCAGCATCTGATTGGCAGGGGTCCGACACCCGGGACCCCCGTCGATCAGCTGTTTGAGAAGGCTGCGGCGCTCCGCGGCCTTCTCACTGTTTACCGCAGGCCCAGTGACGTCACGACTAGTATCATCTGGCCTGGGCACGGCTAAGCTCTGTTCACTTGAATGGAGCTTAGCCGCGCCCAGGCCAGTTGATACTAGTCGTGACGTCACTGGGCCTGCGGTAAACAGTGAGAAGGCCGCGGCACTACTGCCAGCGCCGCTGCCTTCTCAAACAGCTGATTGGCAGGGGTCCCAGGTGTCGGACCCCCGCCGATCAGATGCTGATAATATATCCAGAGGATAGATCATCAGTTTAAACAAACTGCAGAACCCCTTTAAGGCCTCTTTTACAAGGTCAGTATTTAGTCAGTATTTTTGAATCAGTATTTGCAAGCCAAAACTGGGAGTGGGTCCACAACACAGAAGATACACAAATATTTCTATTATACCTTTTCTCTGAAGGTTCCACTTCTTCTGGTTTTGGCTTACAATAACTGATCAAACACTGCTGCAAAATACTGACCAAATATTGACCATGTGAAACAGGCCGTAGGCTGGTTTCACACAGGCCTTTTTTTTTTTAGCACATCAGTGTTTGGTCAGTGTTTGCCATTAGTGATTGTAAACCAAAACCAGGAGTGGGCAAGAAACACAGATCAGGTACAAATCTGTCCATTATACCTTATCTTTGTTTAGACTCCACTGCTGGTTTTGGCTTATAATCACTGATGGAAATCTCTGACCAAACATTGATTGTGTGAATAAGGCCTTAGCGTTTGATCAGTGATTTTCATATCTGATTCTGAGACAAAACTAGGTGCACCAAAATACAGAACAGGAGCTTGTTCACACGACTGCCGTTTTTTGCGGTCCGCAAATTGCGGATCCACAAAAAACGGATGCCACCCGTGTGCCTTCCGCAATTTGCAGAACGGAACAGGAGGCCCATTATAGAAATGCCTATTCTTGTCGGACAAGAATACGACAGGACCCATCATTTTTGCGGGGCCACGGAACCTAGCAAAAGATGCGGACAGCACACAGAGTGCTGTCCGCATCTTTTGCGGACCCATTGAAATGAATGGTTCCGTATACGGACCGTATGCGGAACGCATAAAACGGTCCGTATACGGAAAGCAAAATACGTTTGTGTGAACGAGCCCTTATGCCTTTTCTCGTTGAAAGCTTCACTCCTGGTTTTGGTTCACAATCACTGATGGAAATCACTGATCAAATACTGACTGTGTGAAAGTGGCCTTATTTATTGTGCTTTGTGAACTTTGAGCATTTGCACCATGCAAATAAATTTGCAAAAGTAGGGGAAATCTGGCTGTGGCTTTTTTCTTGGCCAGGATTTAGGTATATCTTTGAAATGTAAGTCATGAATAAAAAAAAAAAAGTCATATCTCTACTGAACACAGATCCATGCTGAGTAAAATTTTATTTAGCAGTCATTTTAACCAGTGTAAAAGTTAAAGGAGTTGATATGCAAAGGGGTCCGTAAAAGAATCGATACTCACCTCACCTCAACTCACTCCGCCAAATCTGCAGCATTTACACTGGCAACAAAATGAAGGAGACTTTAGAAAATCTCATCCACACACTGCGGAACATATCTGAGTGGAAATTGATCTGCGGTTCAGATTTTTACCACCATATTGGGGTACATATCACTTATGGTTTTATGAATTTTCTCTGATCCCAGCAGCTGGTGTAGGTATATTTAACATCCACACTTCTGCTGCTGATCTTGTGTGTGGTGGCAGTACCCATAAAACATTGCGACAGATATGTCCATCACAGCCCTGTAAGCAGCACTGGCCTGTGCCAAATATATCCACAGATTGCTAAGGAGTGAACTGACAAGGAGAGATTTTGAAAATGGCGTGAAATTAAATCCCATAAGATATAATATTAACCGTTTCGCTACCAGCACCGTACATGTATGGCGCTGGAGCGATGTGTAAACATGGCGCCCTCTTGCACGTGCTGCGGGCGCCATGGCCGGCAGGTCTCTGCTGTTTCAACCAGCAGAGACCTGCAGCTAATTACTGTGACTGGCAATAATGGCCATCGCGGTAATTAAAGGCTTTAGATGCCGTGATCAAATGAAATCACGACATCTAAATGCGCAAAAACCCGAAAGCTCGCGCTTCTGGGCTTTCTACCTATGTCCCGTGGAGGCATCGGTAGTTGTGCTGAACACTACGAGCCTCGCTGACGAGGCTGATAGTGTTCATGCTGCAGTTCTTATTTTGGCCACCAGATGGCAGGCTAGGATAAGAAGTGAGCAATTTTCAGTGTAAATCCGATTTTAAAAATCCCTGATAGAACTAAATAAAAATTTTTAAAATATAGTGGGAAGGCTCATATTTGAGCTTCAAAAGCATCACAAAAAGAAATAAAAAATGTTAAAAAAATGTAAAAGTTTAAATTACCCCCCTTTCCATATAATTAAAACAAATACCTAAATAACAATAAATATAAACACCATGGGTATCACCACGACTGAAAATGCCCATACTATTAAAATATAAAAAAGAATTTCAATACGGCAAATGGCGTAATGGAAAAAAGGGTCAAAATGACTGATTTGCCATTTTTTCATTGCTTCTCTTACCCAAATTTTTTTAATAAAATGTGATAAAAAAGTCACACACGCTCCAAAATGGTATCAATAAAAAATTTGCCCCTAAACAGCTCAGTAGACATGAGTATAAAAAAGTTATGGGGGTCAGAATATGGTGACGTAAGTTTACATTTATTTTTACACTATTTAGACATTTAAAAAAAACTATACATATGGGGTATTGTTGTAAATGTACTGACCTGGAGAATGAAGGGCAAGTGTCGCAATTTGCCACAAACGAAATGCCATTGGAACAAAACCCGTGAAACGGTGGAGGAATTGTGTTTTTTTTTTTTCCAATTCCACTCTATTTGGAATTTGTTTACCGCTTCCCACTACATTTTCTGCCATAATTAATGGTGGCATTAGACAGTACAACTTGTCCCTCATACAGCTACGTGAACGGAAATATATATAAAAAAAGTCATGGCTCAAGGAAAATAGGGAACAAAAATGAAAACGCAAAAACTAAAAAACCTCTGGTAGTGAAAGGATTAAAGCGGTTTCTCAGTCATTTTAGATTTATGGCTTATCCTCAGAATAGGCCATCAATATCTGATCAGCAGAGGTCTGACACGCTGCATACTCTGCTGATCAGCTCTTTAGTTTAGCTCTGGAATTAGATGTCAGCGCCTGAGCTACACATCCATTGTGTAGGGGACAGAGCTGGTAACTGCAGTGCTGATCACGCTAAGGCCCCCTGCACACGAACGTGTGCTTCCCGTTGCCGTATTGCGGACTGCATTTGCGGATCCGCAATACACGGGTGCCGTTCCGTGGGCATTCCGCATCACGGATGCGGACCCATTCACTTGAATGGGTCCGAAAAATCCGGAGATGCAGAATGGTGCGGAACGGAAGCACGGAACGTAACCCTACGGAAGAACTACGGAGTGCTTCCGTGGGGTTTCATCCCATACTTCCGTTCTGCAAAAAGATAGAACATGTCCTAACTTTTTGCAGGACGGCCGGATCGCGGACCCATTAAAGTGAATGGGTCCGCGATCCGCTGCGGCTGCCCCACGGACTGTGTTCGTGCATTGCGGTCCGCAGCACGACCACGGGGTGCACACGTTCGTGTGCAGGGGGCCTAAAGTGAATGGGAGCAGTGCTGCAGTAACCAGCTCCATTCACTACACAATGGACAGAGATACATAGCTCTGGCACGGGAGCTACTCCCGAGCAGCTGATCTGTGGGGGTTCACGGTGTCAGACCCCTGCTTATGAGATAGATTTGTACCTGTGAAACTGTTTGACTTGTTGCATGTGCACTTGGCAGCTGAAAGCATCTATGTTGGTCCCATGTTCATATGTGCCCGTATTGGTGAGAAAAATAAAAATTTTAATATTTGCAAATGATCCTCTAGGAACAATGGGGGCATTGTCGTTACACCTAGAGACTCTGATCTCTCTGCAACTGCAGCGCCCTCTGCACTTTGATTGACAGGGTCAGCCGTCTTTACTGCCTGGTCATGTCAGTCAAAGAGCAGAGGGCATGGCAGAGCCTCTAGAAGTAACGGCAACACCCCTATTGCTCCTAGAGGCTCATTTGTGTGGGCACATATGTATATGGGACCAACACAGAAGTCTTCAGCTGCCAAGTGCACATGTAACAGGTCAGACAATTTCATAGGTACAAATCTGGTGACAGATGTCCTTTAAGCTTTATCAATATACGGTAGGACAAAACAGTGGGGCAATGTATTGGACGGGACTACAGCAGTATACAGCACATTACTGGACTGTATGGGGTTTTCAAAATGCTTTAGTGTTTCTAAAACTAGAATGATGGGTATTCTTTTGGTTTTGTATTGTGTAATCTGATAGAATTCGCTTACAAAAATAAACTTTTTCTTAGCCTAAGGTATCATTGTAACCTTTTACAGTGTCACCTTTACGAGCAACAGGATATTATTCTTATAATAGTGTTTGACAGTATGAATAGTGTCCTCTGAGACTTCATATTATAGTGTATTGCTAGCCAGCAGGGTAATATGCAGTAGAAGGGCGGAAATATTTCTGTTCTTGACTATAATTTCAGTATTGGTTTTCATGGTCTTTTGTTTCATTAAATTTGATATGAACCTTTGAATAGGATCAAACTCAGAAGATTTTTTTCCCTTTCCTGCTGATTTATTCAAAATTGTGATCTGGGTGAATAGTGAGTTTAAGACTCTAAGGCCTCTTTCACACGGGCGTCATGTTTTTTGCCCGGATAAGATGCGGGTGCGTTGCGGGAAAATGCGCGATTTTTCCGCGCGAGTGCAAAACATTGTAATGCGTTTTGCTCGCGCGTGAGAAAAATCGGCATGTTTGGTACCCAAACCCGAACTTCTTCATAGAAGTTCGGGTTTGGGTTAGGTGTTCTGTACATTGCTATTATTTTTCCTTATAACCATGGTATAAGGGAAAATAATACATTCTTAATACAGAATGCATAGTACAATAGGGCTGAAGGGGTTAAAAAAAAATTAAAATTTTTTTTAACTCACCTTAATCCACTTGATTGCGCAGCCCGGCTTCTCTTCTGTCTTCTTTCTTCAGGACCTGGGTAAAGGACCTGTGGTGACGTCACTGCGCTCATCACATGGTACATCACATGATCTTTTACCACGGTGATGGATCATGTGACGGACCATGTGATGAGAGCAGTGACGTCATCACAGGTCCTTTACCCAGGTCCTGAAGAAAGAAGACAGAAGAAAAGCCTGGCTGAGCGATCAAGTGGATTAAGGGGAGTTAAATTATTCTTTTTATTTTTTTTAACCCCTTCAGCACTATTGTACTATGCATTCTGTATTAAGAATGCTATTATTTTCCCTTATTACCATGTTATAAGGGAAAATAATAATGATCGGGTCTCCATCCCGATCGTCTCCTAGCAACTGTGCGTGAAAATCGCACCGCATCTGCACTTGCTTGCGGATGCTTGCGATTTTCACGCAGTCCCATTCACTTCTATGGGGCCTGCGTTGCGTGAAAAACGCACAAAATAGAGCATGCTGCGATTTTCACGCAACGCACAAGTGTGCACAGCCCCATAGAAATGAATAGGTCCAGGTTTCAGTGCGGGTGCAATGCGTTCACCTCACGCATTGCACCTGCGCGGAAAACTCGCCCGTGTGAAAGGGGCCTAAAAGACAAAAAGCTGTTGGCGGGAGACCTGCTCAGGTGTCTTTTGCTAGGGACTTTTCCATCATGAAGATTAGTGTTGAGTGAAGTGAGCTTCAGATACTTCATCCGAAGTCGCTTCTTTCAAAACTTCTGAATAATATTGTACGGAGATTCGTCTCCGTACAGTGTTAGAATGTATGGGCTCCGGTGAGCTGAAGTAAGTTATTCACGAAGTTGCGCGTGACTTCATTGAATAACTTCGGTAATCGATTCTTTAAATGGAAAACCACTATAAAATTTGAAACCGAACTCAGCTTCGGTTCAGAGGTACTAGTCGGAACCTGTTTATTACTTCACCCTTCCAGCAATGCTTCTTTGACACTCCCCCCCAGTCTCCCCTCAATCACTGACCTCCTTGGTATATACACATACAGCTTCAAGGTGACGGAATAGCCTGCCAGAATGCAAACGCACTGTGAACGCAGCCTTAGGCCTTCTGCACACGAACGTGTGCGCCCCGTGACCGTGCTGCGGCCCGCATGTTCTATTTTTTTGGCAGAACAGAAGTACGGGACGAAACCCAATGGAAGCACTCCGTAGTGCTTCCGTAGTGTTCCGTTCCGTGCTACCGTCCCGCACCATTCCACATCTCTGGATTTGCGGACCCATTGAAGTGAGCAGGTCCGCATCCGTGATGCGGAAGGCCCATGGAACGGTGCTCGTGTATTGCGGATCCGCAAATGCAGTCCACAATATGGCCATGGAGCGCACACATTCGTGTGCAGGAGGCCTTACTGGTATCTTTTTGAGCAGTGATTAATGACTGAAAACTTTCTGTATGTCTTAACACCATAGGTGTGCCTCTTCAGGTAATAATTCTATTCTAACCAGCCATGTGCAAGAGGCCTTATTCTTTCATGCTGCCACTTGGTTTTACTAGTAAGGGCTCATGCACACAGATGTATTTTTTGTCCATGTCTTTTTTTATTTTTTTTTGCTGCCTGTATGCAGAACCATTCACTTCAATGGGGCTGCAAAAAATGGAAATAACTCTGTGTGCGTTCCATGTCCACATGTCTGTTACGCCAAAAAAAAAAAACATGTCCTATTATTGTCCACATTACGGACAAGGATAGGACTGTTCTATTATGGGCCGAACGTTTCGTTCTGCAATATAAGGAATGCACATGGCCGGTATCTGTGTTTTGCAGATCTGCAATTTGCAGACCAAAAAACAACAATGTTTGTGTGCATGAGCCCTAAGTCCAGTGGAAGGCAGGAGAAGGGGTTGTGAAAATACTGCTAATTATATCATTGTATACAAGTAAATGGTGGGGCAGCGAGACAATGACTCACCAGGGTGGGGCAGCGAGACAAGTTCTACACCATAGATTTCAACTATATCTGCATATATAGGTATGTGGTATAGGTATGTGGGGATTCGGCCTGGTAGGCAGGGTGGGCGGATGCAGATGCAGAGGCACAAAAACAGTTCTTTACCAGATTTTAGTGTTCATTCACACTTGGCAGGTATCACAAGACAGAAAAAGCAACTTCACCTTTGTTCTAAGTCCTGGTGTTCAGTTCACACCATGCGGCGGGTACAACGTATATAGATCAAGTCCTGGTGTTCAGTTCACACCGTGTTGCAGCTACCGCATGTACTGGTCAAGTCCTGGTGTTCAGTTCACACCATGCGGCGGGTACCACGTATATAGATCAAGTCCTGGTGTTCAGGTACCGCATGTACTGGTTAAGTCCTGGTGTTCAGGAACCGCATGTACTGGTCAAGTCCTGGTGTTCAGGAACCGCATGTACTGGTCAAGTCCTGGTGTTCAGTTCACACCCTGCGGCGAGTACCACGTATATAGATCAAGTCCTGGTGTTCAGGTACCGCATGTACTGGTCAAGTCCTGGTGTGTGTTCACACCTTGCCACAGTTCCGCTCAAAGGCTTCAAGTCCTGAACAGAGTCGACCTGTCTTCCCAGACAGGTTGCAAACATCCACACAGGTACAAACACCTTAACACCGACACCTATCCCACACTATTGCTGCTTTTAATGAGAGTTGGGCGTCCGCAAAGCCCGGACCGGCAAGTGAAATCCGGCCTGGTGCTTGACCTCACCTCGCTGCAATCAGTCTCTGCAGCATATGCTGGGAGGAAAATACCTCCTATCTATTAACAGACCCTTCACTGTCTCAGGGGTTATATAGTGGGGTTCTGGAATTGGGGGACCCGCCTGTGCAGGTGCATAGTTTAAAGCAGCCCTGAGGTGATTGTACAAAATGTTCTGATTCTTCAATAACTGGGCTCAAGAAATGATGATTCAGACTGAGGGCTCCCATGAGACTATAGCATGACCCCAATGTTTCCCTACAGGAACAAAAGTCGACTGATAATGACTAGATTTCTGTCATGATTTAAACATTTTCTCATCATTAAGATTATGTGTGAACTGAGATAATGCTGTGATTTTACTGCCACTCACAGACGACCCCGTGTTGCCAATGAGCCCTAACCTTAGCCGTTTTGTAGCAATTCTTTTTGCCATGGTAACCTAAACATGCATGAACTATTTTGAGAGATTTTGGAGTGATTTTCAGGCAGGGTATCATCTAGGCTGGATGATAAGTTTGGTGCATGGGTAGAGACTTTTGTCTAATAATAACAGCTTTTGGTTGGCTTAACTTGTGTCAGAATTTTATGACAGAATTGTGGCAAAAAATGATCTTGGGACACATCCTTTCCTGCTGACCACACCCATTTATAGAGAAGCCACAACCCGTTGATGAGCAATGGGTGTGGGCCCATTTTGTCACTGAGTAGATTTGGCTTAGGGCAGCACCTAAGAGCGTTATCTATGTGGTCTCTCTGGTCTTAACCCTTTCACCGCTATTCAGGGATCTGGTCTCTACTGGAGGGTAACCACCAGGCTACCTCATGGCAGCATAGTTTCGGTTCAGTGACAGTGACTCAAGTAACACCAGAATGTGGCACAAAGGGGATAGGCAAAATCACAGTCAGTGGACAAGCCTAGGTTAGGGCAGACAGAGTTCTTTAACCCCTTAGGAACTCAGCCCTATTTCAGCCTAAGGACTTGGCCATTTTTTGCAAATCTGACCAGTGTCACTTTAAGTGCTGATAACTTTAAAACGCTTTGACTTATCCAGGCCGTTCTGAGATTGTTTTTTTCGTCACATATTGTACTTCATGACACTGCTAAAATTGGGTCAAAAAAGTTAATTTTTTTGTATAAAAAAATACCATATTTACCAAAAATTTTGAAAAATTAGCAAATTTCAAAGTTTCAGTTTCTCTACTTCTGTAATACATAGTAATACCCCCAAAAATTGTGATGACTTTACATCCCCTATATGTCTACTTCATGTTTGTAGCATTTTGGGAATTATATTTTATTTTTTGGGCATGTTACAAGGCTTAGAAGCAAATTTTGAAATGTTTCAGAAATCTTCAAAATCCCACTTTTTATGGACCAGTTCAGGTTTGAAGTCACTTTGTGATGCTTACATAATAGAAACTACACCCCTCAAGGTTTTCAAAACTGTTTTTACAAACTTTGTTAACCCTTTAGGTCTTCCACAAGACTTCATGGCAAATGGACATAATTTTTAGGAATTTAGATTTTTTGAAAATTTTTCCAATATAATCAATTTTTTCCTGGAAAAAAACAAGGGTTAACTGCCAAACAAAACTCAAAATGGGTTGCCCTGATTCTGTCGTTTTCAGAAACACCCCATATGTGGTCGTAAACTACTGTTTGGCCAAACGGGAGGACATAGAAGGAGGGGAACACCATATGGGTTTTGCAAGGCAGATTTTGCAGGACTGGTTTTGTTTATACCATGTCCCATTTCAAGCCCCCCTTGCACCCCTAGAATAGAAATTTCAAAAAAGTGACTCCATCTAAGAAAGTACACCCCTCAAGGTATTCAAAACTGGGTTTACAAACTTTGTTAACCCTTTAGGTGTTCCACAAGAGTTAAAGGCAGATGGAGAAGCAAGTGGCAGGGGGGGTCTGGGGTCTGAAAGCTGGAACAAAGAAAGTTTAGATAAAAGTTCTTTTTTTTTTCCCTAACTAACTTTTCCCTTCTGTCCCTGCCTAACGGTGCCTCTCCCTCACTGACCCTAACCGACCTGGAGGGCGATGGGTGAAGGAGGGTGATGGATGGCGATTAGGGGGACTCAAGAGCTGGTGCTGGACGGTGCTGCAGGGTGCTCGTGCAGAACAGGAAGAGGAGGGGAGAGAGGAGCGCAGGAAGTTTGAATCTCGCGCCTCTCTCCCCTGCACCAATCAGCACCCTGGACAGCGGCATTCAGCACCAGGGCCAGCACCGCCTCTCCAAATCTTCGGACTGTGATTGGTGGTGTATAATCACGCCACCGATCGCAGTCTTTTTCCGGTTCATCGGGTCACCGGAGACCCGAATGGACCAGAAGCGCAGCAAACCGCAGGTCTCCATTGACTGGGAACTAATTAGGATCTGCCTTTAAAGAGGACCAGACATTATGAAATTAGTAGGGAGTAGTGCAGGCATGTAAGATCACTTACTAGCTTATCTGTCCGGCGCTCCATTTCCCCGATGTGCTCCCCTTTTACTTTTCCCGCCTGGTATGCTAATTAATAGCATTGGTACAGGGAGGAGGAGACTGCCCTGTTTCTCAATGGGCGTCTCCTTCTCCCTGGCTGTAGCGCGGTCCAATGACAGCAGAGAATGTCACAGCCAGGAAGAAGGTGAGCTTTTTTAAGCTTATGTAATGTGTGCAACTTCAAGTAATTTAAAATGCATGTACACCGCATTCTTACTGTAGCTTTTTGTTATGAATCTTATTGCTTTACAATAATCCAACAGACACAATAGCATTCATCATTCAGTCATATGTGCTGATGGTGTAACAGGAACTGTTTGCTTTAACTAATCCCTTCCTGTTAAAGGGGTTGTCCCACAAAAAATATTCTACAGTTTTCAAACCAGCACCTGGATCTGAATACTTGTAATTGCATGTAATTAAACATTTAGTATAGCCACTGAGTTATTCAATAACATGTATCTGTATAGCGCCACCTGGTGTTTTTTTTATTTTATTATTTCTTTGACCTGCTCACTGAGAAGGCCGCACATGCTCAGTTTCATCCTTTAACTGTCTCCTGAGCTGTTATAGGGAGAGCCTGCACATGCCCCCTGAGCTGCAGCTGAAAAGGCACTCCCCTTGAGCTGCCAGCTTGATATAAATCTAGCAGAGCAATGAATGGGGAGATCGCTGGATCCATGTGAGGTACAGGGCTGGTTATAGCTTTGTTAGTGTAACGGAACTCCTAGCACCCCGACCGGGTACCTCCGTCGATAGATGCTCCTAGTGCTTTCCGAGGAGTCCAAGCACTCCACTTGACACCGTACGCACTGCAGACCCCACGAACCGCTGAAGCTTGGTTGAGGTCTCACTGTCTCCTACCCACCCTGGACCTACGACAAGGCTCCAGGCTCCAGTGGGTGAACCTCTCCTAAAACCAGAGAGCAGGAACAGCTCTTAAAAGAGCTAGTAGTTATAGCCAGGGGAGTATAGCAAATCTCCCAGCGTTTAGCAATCCCCCAGTGTTGATCAGTTACCCAAAGACCAGCCTCAACATGATGAAGGATAAAACAGGCACACCACATCCCCACAATGCATCATGGTTTCCTCCTCTCTGCCCTGGAGACACCCGAGGAGCAATTCACTTATCTCTCAGGACAAAGGGAAATCGCCAATACACATGTGGGGACAACAGGACAGAAATCACCACCCAAACACACAATGTCACACCCCCACAGCAAACACAGACATTTAACATATCCCCAGATAGCTCAAGTGCATCATTAGGTGAATGGCACTCAGAATACACGAATACAATAAAATTAGCTATCTGGGTACCCTCACATAACATAAAATACAATTCCAAAGACAGATTTAAGCTGTGCGGCCGGTCTGTCTTCTCCTTTAAAGTTAGTATGGGCCATAATCCTGAGGCAAGAGGCTGGTAAACAGGCCTCTCCAAAACCCAGTGGCGAGGTTGGTTTCGCCACACATCTCCCCCTCCCAGGGAAGACTAACCAGATACCTGACCTCACAGTCAGTACCTGAGTTAGTCTGGCAGTCCAACCACAACCCAATACGGGACCTGTTGAATCTTGGGGCCTGGCTCTGTTCTGTATGTCCCCAGCTGTTGAGTGGGCATCTGCTACTCCTTGCTTCCTTGTTGCTCTCTAGCTTAAAGCTGTAGGTACTTGGTGGGCAGAGGCCGAGTGCGCTCTGCCCTGATGACAGCTCTTCCGCTGGGGTAGCCTGTGGGAAGTCCGGCTCTGGAGAAGAGGATAGGGGAGGGCAGAGGCCGACTGCGCTCTGCCCAGATGCCAGCTCTGCTGCTGGGGTAGCCTGTGGAAAGTCAGCCTCTGGAGAAGAGGATAGGGGAGGGCAGAGGCCGACTGCGCTCTGCCCAGATGCCAGCTCTTCCGCTGGGGAAGCCGGTGTGGACTCAGCCTCTGGAGAAGAGGATAGAGGAGGGCAGAGGCCGACTGCGTCCTGCCCAGATGCCAGCTCTTCCGCTGGGATGTGGTCATGGAATCCTATCCCCAGGACCTTGTTGCAGATCGGCTGTGCAGAGGAGGAATCGCTTACCTCCTCCTCCTGGCATTCCTGCGGGGTTGGTGGGGGATCTGTACCGGCCGTCCAGTATCCCGGTAGGCCTGGTGCAGAGACTGCGGTCCCATCTGCACCATTGGAGTTAGGGGTGCTGTCCCCCTGTGGTTGGGGAGAGAGACCGGTTGTCTCCTCTCCCTTCAAAGTACACTGCCGCTGGGGCATGGAGACGATGCTCTCCTCTCCCTGCAAAATATACTGCCGCTGGGGAGCAGGACCAACTGTCCCTACTCCCTGAAACTCCGGCTGCCGTTGGGGATCTGGGCCGACTGCCCAGCATCCCTGTAGGGCCGGTGGAGAGATCTCGGTCCCATCTCCACCTACCATATGGGTTTCCCCCCAGGACCAGTCTATGAGGTCCCCTACCTCTGTAGCTGGTACTGAAGCAGGGGATACTTCAGTCGGGTCCTCCCAGTACACCTCCACAATATCCTCCCAGCTGAAGGGCTCTGGACCTGGGTCTGACACTCTGCTCTCTCGCTGAGCCCTCTCAATGGAGTGGAAGAGATCTCGGTAGTCCTGCTCCAGTTCCCACTCCAGGGTTGCTAGGTGAGCCAGGTCTTTCTCTACCTCGTGGGGGTCATCCCAATCCAGCCTAGCCTTCCTCTCGTAGAAAATGTTCTGAAGTCTGGACTGTGCCGGGCTCCCGAAGTCAGGCTCTGCAAAGGACTCCCATAACATAAAACTCCTCTCCCTCTGGCTTGTCATGCTCAGCTGCCCAGGGGGAATGTTGAATGACATGCCACCTTAGGGCCTGGTAAGCGTCCTCTAGCCAAAGCTCCTTACATACCATGCTCTGGAGCTCTGTTACCCAGTCATCCAGGGGCTGCTCTCCCAAGAGACCCATCCGCATCGCCACACGCTTCTGTAGCTGCTGCTTATAACTGGGAAGACTCTCACCTCGCCGCCGCTGGGCATTTTCCAGGGCATCACACCAGACTTCCTTTCTGTCTGCATCCCTGTAGTCTGCGGCTGCCTCCTCCTCCTCGTCATAGAACGCTGTCCGAAGACTAGTTGATTCCATCCTGCTGTAGCCAGGGGCGCTGTACGGATACTAGCGTTGCCCTCAATATACTCCACGAACGGTGTCTCCGAGCTGCTTCTCCTCACACTAGGACGCCATCCCACTGCTTGCCACCAAATGTAACGGATCTCCTGGCACCCCGACCGGGTACCTCCGTTGATAGATGCTCCTAGTGCTTTCCGAGGACTCCAAGCACTCCAATTGACACCGTACGCACTGCAGACCCCACGAACCGCCGAAGCTTGGTTGAGGTCTCACTGTCTCCTACCCACCCTGGACCTACGACAAGGCTCCAGGCTCCAGTGGGTGAACCTCTCCTAAAACCAGAGAGCAGGAACAGCTCTTAAAAGAGCTAGTAGTTATAGCCAGGGGAGTATAGCAAATCTCCCAGCGTATAGCAATCCCTCAGTGTTGATCAGTTACCCAAACACCAGCCTCAACATGATGAAGGATAAAACAGGCACACCACATCCCCACAATGCATCATGGTTTCCTCCTCTCTGCCCTGGAGACACCCGAGGAGCAATTCAATTATCTCTCAGGACAAAGGGAAATCGCCAATACACAGACATTTAACATATCCCCAGATAGCTCAAGTCTGAGTGCATATCATTAGGGGAATGGCACTCAGAATACACGAATACAATAACATTAGCTATCTGGGTACCCTCACATAACATAAAATACAATTCCAAAGACAGATTTAAGCTGTGCGGCCGGTCTGTCTTCTCCTTTAAAGTTAGTATGGGCCATAATCCTGAGGCAAGAGGCTGATAAACAGGCCTCTCCAAAACTCAGTGGCGAGGTTGGTTTCGCCACAGTTATAAAGAGCTTGTTATGTACTATATGATGTCTGATTTTCATTTTTTACATTAATCATAGGATAACCCCTTTAACCACCTCAGCCCCCCTAGCTTAAACACCCTTAATGACCAGGCCACTTTTTACACTTCTGCACTACACTACTTTAACCGTTTATTGCTCGGTCATGCAACTTACCACCCAAATGAATTTTACCTCCTTTTCTTCTCACTAATAGAGCTTTCATTTGGTGGTATTTCATTGCTGCTGATATTTTTACTTTTTTTTGTTATTAATCGAAATTTAACATAGAAACATAGACATAGAAACATAGAATGTGTCGGCAGATAAGAACCATTTGGCCCATCTAGTCTGCCCAATATACTGAATACTATGGATAGCCCCCGGCCCTATCTTATATGAAGGATGGCCTTATGCCTATCCCATGCATGCTTAAACCCCTTCACTGTATTTGCAGCTACCACTTCTGCAGGAAGGCTATTCCATGCATCCACTACTCTTTCAGTAAAAAAAATGTCATTTTTCAATTTTTTGTTGTCATTTTTTAAAAAAAAAACGACATCCATATATAAATTTTTCTCAAAATTTATTGTTCTACATGTCTTTGATAAAAAAATGTTTGGGTAAAAACGATCCTGTGAACGCGCGCGCCTGTGTCAGTCACTTGTGACAAAAAATAAAAAATTCTAGGAACTCGCCATGCCCCTCACGGAATACCTTGGGGTGTCTTCTTTTCAGACGTCCGTATGTTTTTTACGGATCCACGGATACATGGATCGGATCCGCAAAACACATACGGACACATACGGATGTCTGAATGGAGCATTACAGGGGGGTGATCAATGACAGGGGGGTGATCAGGGAGTCTATATGGGGTGATCACCCCCCTGTCATTGATCACCCCCCTGTAAGGCTCCATTCAGACATCCGTATGTGTTTTGCGGGTGTTTTGCGGATCCGATCCATGTATCCGTGGATCCGTAAAAAACATACGGACGTCTGAATGGAGCCTTACAGGGGGGTGATCAATGACAGGGGGGTGATCAGGGAGACTATATGGGGTGATCACCCCCCTGTAAGGCTCCATTCAGACGTCTGTATGTGTTTTGCGGATCCGATCCATGTATCCGTGGATCCGTAAAAAACATACGGATGTCTGAATGGAGCCTTACAGGGGGGTGATCAATGACAGGGGGGTGATCAATGACAGGGGGGTGATCAGGGAGTCTATATGGGGTGATCACCCCCCTGTCATTGATCACCCCCCTGTAAGGCTCCATTCAGACGTCCGTATGTGTTTTGCGGATCCGATCCATGTATCCGTGGATCCGTAAAAAACATACGGACGTCTGAATGGAGCCTTACAAGGGGGTGATCAATGACAGGGGGGTAATCAATGACAGGGGGGTGATCAGGGAGTCTATATGGGGTGATCAGGGGTTAATAAGGGGTTAATAAGTGACAGGGGGGGGGGGTGTAGTGTAGTGGTGTTTGGTGCTACTTATTACTGAGCTGCCTGTGTCCTCTGGTGGTCGATCCAAGCAAAAGGGACCACCAGAGGACCAGGTAGCAGGTATATTAGACGCTGTTATCAAAACAGTGTCTAATATACCTGTTAGGGGATAAAAAAATTGCATCTCCAGCCTGCCAGCGAACGATCGCCGCTGGCAGGCTGGAGAACCACTCGCTTACCTTCCGTTCCTGTGAACGCGCGCGCCTGTGTGCGCGCGTTCACAGGAAGTCTTGCGTCTTGCGTGACTGTGCCTGGAGCTGCCGCCTCCGGAACGCGATCCTGCGTTAGGTGGTCCGGAGGCGGTTAAAGGGAACCTGTCACCAGTTTTATGGTGTCCTAACTAAGGACAACATAAATAAGTGACTGATTCTCTTAGCAAAATGCTGGGTCACTTTCTTTAATTGACCCAGTCAATCTGCCAACATCTTGTATTGAAAAGCTCCAGCTCATAATGATGAGTCCTGAATATTCATGAGCTCCTGACTCGTCCCGCCTACCTGCTACTGATTGGACTCAAATCAGCTCATTAGCATGCGGCATGTGACATCTTTGTGTGTATGTTATGAGGTAACCATCTGTCACACCAGTAAGTAAATACATCTAAGGTACTTTTTAGTAGTTAATGATTGTATATAATTAGATTATGATCAAATATCCACATGACAGGTTCCCCTTAAGTCATACGTTCCTGGTAAGTAAAAATGAGTTACTGTTGTAACCATTGACAAGAAGGAAGATCGTAGATGAAAATGCCATATACAGGCCTTTGAGCTTAAAGAGGTTTTCAGGGCTCCTAATATTGATGACCTATCCCTTCATTTGAACAGATTTGAAGATATTCGTAAGGGCATTATCTACATAGGCCCCTGGTCTTCAATCTTTAACCTCTATAAAGGGATCTGGACTGTGCTGCAGGGTAACCACCAGGCTGCTACTTGTTGGAGTCTATGTTCAAGTGACAGCTGAATCACAGGTCTCAAGAGACACTAGTGCGGAACAACGAGAGATCAGACAAAACTGTAGTTAGGAGGTTAGGAGTAGGCTGAAGTCAGGACAGGCAGAGTTTGTGTGATCTGAAAAACAGTTTGAATGGGCAGCTTAGGGTCAAAACAGGAAGAGGTCAGGTCAAGTCAAAATCCAGGAAACAGGCAGAAAACTGTTTAGGGGCAGATGAACGTAATCAGCACACCTTTGCAGGAATTGGCTTACTGGGACCTATTTCTCAGGCACCTTTCCACAGAGTAAGGTGCCCTAAGTACCCCTGGGTGACCAGCAATTGGCCGAGGAAGATTACGATGTATGAGCTGGCCCCTTTGTATCACACACGTGTACCCTATGGGCAGCGCTGGCAGGGAGCAGGCAGCAGCCTGAATGAAGAGAGCAGAAAGCTACGGCCGGTCCAAGTTGTTGGAACACAGGAGCATGTGAATAGAGTGGTGGATGTGCCTGTTAGGGAGAGTGGAGCAGCAGTGGCCCTAACAGCCATCAATGTCTGATCAGTGAGAGTCTGACATCAAGCACCCTCACCAACCAACTTTTCCCTGCAGCCACACTTTGAACAGAGCACAAGCACAGCTCCATTAGAAGTGTAGTGGCCACTCTGGGTTAATGCAGCTCAGCTTCCAATTTGATGGGATGTTGATGACCTGTCCTTAAGATAGGATCAACCATAGGGGCCCTGAATACCCACAGGATGACTCAATGTACAATAGATGATGGACACAGCTCACCTCCTTCACCTCCCTGCACAGTGACCTCTGCACAGGTCACAGTGCATGCATAGAAGACTCTTGCATAGAAGTCAACAAGTCATCTAAGGTTGCTTTCAAACAGTCAGTGTTTGGTCAGTGATTTCCATCAGTGATTGTGAACCAAGACCAGGTGTAGGCCAAAAACACAGAACAGGTGAAAATCTTTCCATTATACCTTATCTCTGTGTAGTCTCTGCTCCTGGTTTTGGCTCACAATCATTGATGGAAACCACTGACCAGAATACTGACACTTGAAAGTGGCCTAAGGCTATATGCTTCGCAGCATGTGAAAAGTATCCTTTTGTCATTGGGAGTCCCGTAGCGCCAATTGTATTGTGCAGTTGACAGTTTTTTTTAAATCAGCTGCATGCAAAAAAAGCACATGTACTTTTTTTAAATGGCACCAAGGGGCAGGCTTGCGCAATTGTATGGGTGTGTGGTTGCATATATTTTGGCATACACACAGCAGGACCAATTTGAATACTCCTGTCAGAAGTACCACTTGCAGTGAATTTAGCCTTAGACCTTTTTACATCATGTATGGAGGATTCATTTCCAGTACGTCTTTTTAGATGAAGAGGATCAGAGCAAAACTCAAGGGAAAAGGGAAACATCTCCTAAAGAAATATGAGAATGTTTCTCCACTCCCTTAAGTTGAACTCCTATCTTCCTAATAACCTAAAATAAGACATATAGGAAAATGTATCTCTCATATGTGATGTAAAAGGGGCTTTACTTTGACATAAATTACATTGAAGGGCTTCCGATGATGAGTTATAGTAAAGCTGTGACTGTCAGTAAAAAAAATCTATCACGGCACTCTATAGCTGCTTTGAGCTACTTATTTTATTTCATTTCATTAATTCTTTTCTTATCCATCCAAAAATTTGCCACTGGCCAACGTTTCGGTCTAGTCTTAGACCTTGTTCACGGCCTGGTGTATAGACAAGTGAATATTAGAATAGTATATACAAAATGGGAAAGGTTACTTCATAGGTGACGTATTATATAGTAGACAATGTGCTATATGGTATAACATGATTGAGGAGAATATATGTATCTTTTAGAGGAAATACGCAACGAACCAAAATTATACATGATTATACATTCGGATAATCCGGCAATATGTTAACAGCATAGTCTGACAATAGAGAGTAAGAGTAGTATAGATTAGGAGGGTGAGATAATCATCCCAGGTAGAGATGGCAGGATATACGTAGGATATCTGTGGAGTCCAAACAATACAGTATTAGATAAAAGAGTAATTCTATCGTATGAGTAACAAAGTTCATGTTTATCACTCAGTTCCTGAGAAAGCAAGGTTAGTAGCAGTATAAATATAACTGAGGCATAATATATAGGCAGACCACTTGAATGTAAAGCTAGTATAGATATGATAGACATGGTAAACCTAGATCTCTTAGGGGGACACATAGCACCGCCCACTCTCTAACAAGGAGTGCCGCTTAATCCTTTTCCTTAACAAAAATCTATGACGTGTAGGTGTAAAGAGTGTTGCAATTTCCAAGGGTGTTACACATTAAACTACATTCCTTATATTTGTTGAAAACCAAAGCATGAATTTACTTGCCAAAATTTCTCCATATTAAAAAAGCATTCTAAGAATTGTTCGAATGATTATTATGGGAACTAAAATTACATCTCATTCCGGTTGCTCAGGTTTCCACAACCGGTTTCAATATTATGCAAACATTAAAACTATACAATGAAGTTATGTTCAGCTTTGGTGAATGTACGTACACTTATATTTCACAAATTAATTCACAAATGAATGGGTTCGCATCCGTGATGCAGGGTGCACACGGCCGGTGCCTGTGTATTGCGGACCTGCTGTATGCGGGCCGCAATACGGCCACAGCCAGGCAATGGCCTTGTGCATGAGCCCTTATACTGCTGCTTTTAGGTTTGCACTATATGATAGCTCAGTAATTCCATTGGCTACTTTCACACTAGCGTTCGGAGCGGATCCGTCTGATGTTTCATCAGACGGATCCGCTCCGATAATGCAGACGTTCGCATCCGTTCAGAACGGATCCGTCTGCATTAAAACTTAGAAAATTTTCTAAGTGTGAAAGTAGCCTGAGCGGATCCGTTCAGACTTTACATTGAAAGTCAATGGGGAACGGATCCGCTTGAAGATTGAGCCACATTGTGTCATCTTCAAGCGGATCCGTCCCCATTGACTTACATTGTAAGTGTGGACGGATCCGCTCGCCTCCGCACGGCCAGGCGGACACCCGAACGCTGCAAGCAGTGTTCAGCTGTCCGCCTGGCCGTGCGGAGGCGAGCGGAGCGGAGGCTGAACGCCGCCAGACTGATGCAGTCTGAGCGGATCCGCATCCTTTCAAACTGCATCAGGGCTGGACGGAAGCGTTCTGCTCCGCTCGTGAGCCCCTTCAAACGGAGCTCACGAGCGGACAGCAGAACGCTAGTGTGAAAGTAGCCTAAACCGTGCTTGTTATTGGGCTGCAAGTGCATGAACTCCTATATATAAACTTTACACCACACAAAATATAGTAAATTACATTTTTATTAATCAAAAATGATGACATACATATCTTACAAACATTTTAAATGACATATGTTATGGGGAAGCAGGATTGTGGAGAAAAAAAAATCCCTCCAGTGAAAGGGATAAGGTGCAATGATATAGCTCTACAGTCAATGTGCAATATAACACAACCCACTTAATACACATAATATGGTGCCAACGGCCTCCTGAAGGTTAAACAAGTGGAAAAGTAGTAATGTAGCCATCTAATGGAACAGCCACATCCCTAAATTGTGGACTGAGAGCGATAATACAGACATAATATCGACCAACCTGGAGGGAACGGCCCAACGTTCGTTTCGCAGTTGCTTCTTCAAAGGGCACCAATTACTACTTTTCCACTTGTTTAACCTTTAGGAGGCCGTTGGCACCATATTATGTGTTCAAAGAAAGTACGTCTTATTAGCCGTTCAGCAGTGAAGGTACATTGTTTTATAAACATTTTTGTGGTGTAGTAATAAGAAAAAAAACTACGTCTTATTAGACGTTTTGCGGTGAACGTGCATTTCTTTATAGACATTTTTGCGATGTATTAAAAGGAAAAAAAAGTAAGTCTTTTTAGTCGTTAAGCGGTGAACGTACATTGTTTTAGAGACATTTTTGTTGTGTATTAATAAAAAAAAAAACTATGTCTTAGCCGTTTTGTGGTGAACTTACATTGTTCTACTGCCATTTTTGGGGTGTATTAATTTATTTTTAACCCAATTTAATTATTTTATTTTGCAGTATGTCAGACAGACAAATGACAGGCCCTTCAAAGGTAACGGGCAGTGGCCAAAATGTTTCTGCCGCAGGCACAAGTAGAAGCAGAAGAATTGGGGGTGGCAGCAGGAGTCGCAGCGAGAGGCCTGAGCTCCCACTGTAATCTAGCGGTCGTGTCTTGACCAGCAACCCAGCGATGCTTGAGTGGTTGACTTGGTCTTTTACTTTGTTGCAAGTGACATCAGACACCCCCAGACAAGAGTCAGGGGGTTCTTCTGACACGACACTTAGTTGGCATAGCCCGGGAGCAGGCCCTGTGCTCCCACCTGTCCTCAACCTGCCTTTTTCTGTTAGTAGAAATATTATATGCCGTAGACTCAGCAGCTACTACCCAGCCAAGATCTGGAGGAGACATCCGCCGCTTCCTCCGGTAGGCGGGCAAGTAATGATGATGAGAGTCACGTGGGAGCTGGTGTTGCGAGCGGTCAGGCTCCTGGCCCTGGGACATCAGTGATGTGCAGACAGTAGCGGATGATGATGATGTAGCCGAACGCACTTGGGAGCCGGGTGAAGAAGGGGTATCATCATCATCAGGAGAAGAGGGTGGCAGCTTGCGTGTGAGGCAGCGGCTGAGCCAGCAAGGTGGTAGTGTGGCCGTGAGTCAGCAGGGTGGCAGCAGTGGAGGTTGGGAGCCAAATGTGCCCGGGGTAGACCGTCCGCTTCACAGGAGCCTACCTGCCCGGAAAGTAGCGGTGCAGGGGTTCACAAATGCAGTGGCAGCAGGCAGTCAGTGCAGAGTGTTGGGGGAAAAATACCATAATCTGGCAGTTTTTTGTCAAGCCGTCGGAGGAGATAAACATGGCCAGAAGGTGAAGCATGGCCAGGGTGCCAATGTTGGCACCACGGCCCTGCGTCAATACATGCAGCGTCACCATAAGGTTGCCTGGGAGGATCGTGGTGCTAATGTAGTAGTCCAGCCTGCCGCAGCAACCGCTGCATCACCTAGTGAACCGCACACCTTTTCTGCAGTCTAGGCTCCACCACCTCAGCCGAAGGGAGCTGTTTTTCTTCCCATCATCTATTGGTCCTGATGCTCCTGCTCCTTGTCCTCCTACTCCTTGTAAGTCAACTCTTCAGCAATCAATGACCAAACCGATTCCCAAGAGACAACAGTATGTGTGCTTAACGTGCTCCTGGTTGCTGGTGCTGCAGTCCCTCTCTTTCCAAGTGGTGGACTCTGCACCTTTCAGAGAACTGATGGCTTGTGCCAAGCTGAGGTGGAGGGTCCCAAGCCGTCATTTCTTTGCAAAAAAGGCAGTATCAGCCCTGCACACATACAGTACAGACCAAAAGTTTGGACACACCTTCTTATTCAAAGAGTTTTTTTTATTTTCATGACTATGAAAATTGTAGATTCACACTGAAGGCATCAAAACTATGAATTAACACATGTGGAATTATATACATAACAAACAAGTGTGAAACATCTGTAAATATGTCATATTCTAGGTTCTTCAAAGTAGCCACCTTTTGCTTTGATTACTGCTTTGCACACTCTTGGCATTCTCTTGATTAGTTTCAAGAGGTAGTCCCCTGAAATGGTTTTCACTTCACAGGTGTGCCCTGCCAGGTTTAATAAGTGGGATTTCTTGCCTTATAAATGGGGTTGGGACTATAAGTTGCGTTGAGGAGAAGTCAGGTGGATACACAGCTGATAGTCCTACTGAATAGACTGTTAGAATTTGTATTATGGCAAGAAAAAAGCAGCTAAGTAAAGAAAAACGAGTGGCCATCATTACTTTAAGAAATGAAGGTCAGTCAGTCAGCCGAAAAATTGGGAAAACTTTGAAAGTAAGGGCTATTTGACCATGAAGGAGAGTGATGGGGTGCTGCGCCAGATGACCTGGCCTCAACAGTCACCGGACCTGAACCCAATCGAGATGGTTTGGGGTGAGCTGGACCGCAGAGTGAAGGCAAAAGGGCCAACAAGTGCTAAGCATCTCTGGGAACTCCTTCAAGACTGTTGGAAGACCATTTCAGGGGACTACCTTTTCAAGCTCATCAAGAGAATGCCAAGAGTGTGCAAAGCAGTAATCAAAGCAAAAGGTGGCTACTTTGAAGAACCTAGAATATGACATATTTTCAGTTGTTTCACACTTGTTTTTTTATGTATATAATTCCACATGTGTTAATTCATAGTTTTGATGCCTTCATAGTCATGAAAATAAAGAAAACTCTTTGAATGAGAAGGTGTGTCCAAACTTTTGGTCTGTACTGTATATATAACAGAAGGTGGGCCAGTCCTTGAGCCTGTGGGTGTCTGCCAAAGTGCACGGCAGCGCCGACGTGTGGGGCTGTAACTATGGTCAAGGAAAATATATGTCCTTTCCGGCCTACTGGGTAAATGTGGTTCCTGCCCAGCCACACCAGCAACTTGGTCAGGTGACACCGCTTCCGCCTTCACGTTCTCACACCGTTGGTCCTGCGACAATGTCCGCCTCTGCCTCCTCATCCTCCACAGTGTCCTCAGCCTCCACTGCAGGGACAGTTCACAGTGCACCTCCAGCATACCACATGTGCAGGGCACGGCGGTTTCACGCTGTTCTGCACCTAGTTTGCTGGGCGAATGGAGGCACACAGGGGAGGAACTGCTCCGCGTCCTTCATCAAGAAATTGAATCCTGGCTTTCTCCTCGACAACTCAAAATCAGAACCATGGTCACGGACAATGGGAAGTACATGGTGTCGGCGCTGCGTCAAGAAAGTCTGAGCCATGCGCCCTGCATGGCGCACGTGTTCAGTCTAATTGTAAAGAGGTTCCTGAAGTCTTCCACCCATCTGCAATACATCCTGAAAATGGCCAGGAAACTGCATGCACTTCAGCCACTCTTGCACATCAAAGCACACACTCCTTGAGCTGCAAAGGCAGAATGGCGTTCCCCAACATCGGCTGATATGCGACGTTTCCACCCATTGGAACTCCACCCTCCATATGTTGGACCGATTATATGAACAGAGAAAGGCCATAAACGATTTCTTGATGATACAGGCGGACAGAGGTACTCCCCTGTGTAACTTTGATGTTACCCATTGAAGCTCATGGCCACATGAGCTCTGTGGGGGTTGAACTAGAGGAGGAGGAGGAGGACATTCGAGCACAAGCAATGCGTAGAGAAATGGGTGGTTTTTCTACACAGGTGACAGGAGAGGAGGAGCAGCCGGAGGAGCTGCAGGGAGATGAGAAAGCTGACCCAGACACACCGTGGCAGTATGCAGTGGAGATGGAAGCAGGGAGTCCCTCCGAGTCACTTGCGCAAATGGCCCGATGCATGCTTAGTTGCTTGCGTAGTGACAGCCTAATTGTCACCATTCAGCAGAGGGATGACTACTGGCTCTCCACCATGTTAGACCCTTGCTACCGGTCCAAAATGGGGGCCTTTTTTCGGCCCAGTGAGAGGGAGGACAAACTGAACTACTATCGAGACATCCTATGTAGTCAGTTGGCCACTGCCTCTGTACGCCATCACCCATCCTCACGCAGATCTGACCGGGGGGGGCCATCTGCAATCACGTTCCACTGCCATGGCTGCTCGGGGTGGGGGGGGGGGGTTGGAGACGGCAGGAGAGCAACTTAAGTCTAGAGTCGATGAGAAGCCGTTTTCTTTACCCGTCTAGTGAAGAAACTACTCACCAGCAGCAGCAGGTAGACATGGAGCAGAACCTGGACCAGCAGGTTGTGGCATACTTGGACTTCACCCTGCCACCCACATCAAAGATCCCCTGGACTACTGGGCAGCCAAACTCGATTTGTTGCTGGAACTGGCCGAGTTTGCTCTGGACAAGCTTTCTTGCCCGGCCAGTAGTGTGGCATCAGAGCGGGTGTTTAGTGCGGCGGGGGCCATAGTTACCCCAAGGAGAACTCTCCTGTCCACCCAAAATGTGGAGAAACTTACCTTTGTGAAGATGAATCAGGCGTGGATCAGCCAGGATTTCCACACACCAGTGTCTGATGCATCAGACTAGATCATCCATGGTGCCACACCTAAACTTTGTCAAAAGAGACCTGTTTCTTCTGGCTACCTGCTTCTGCTACTATTCCGCCTGATGCCACACACCTACTGCCAGGTGCTGCTACTGCCACCCACCATCTTCAGCTGGTACTGGTATTGCCCCCCACCTCCCCACTCTGTCACTGGGCCACTCTGTGGTCTCCTCATGCTGCTGCCACGTCACCACTATGTCACTGGGCCACTCTGTGGTCTCCTCATGCTGATTCCACCTTACCACTCTGTGGTCTCTTCATGCTGCTGCCACCTCACCACTCTGTGGTCTCCTCATGCTGCTGCCACCTCAACACTCTGTTGTAAACCTACAAGTACCTCATAAATAACCATATTCAATATATATCCATGGTCAAAACACTTGAAAACACAAAACCAAGACTAATGGAATTACTATAAAAAATATATATATCTTTATTAAATACAATGACATCTTATATCACATGATCGGAATAGGAGAGAAAGAATGGAAAAATGACACACCTAATACAAAAGAAAATAAAGCAGGGATATGCGGACCTTGACTAATCAAAAATGTAAAGAATCAAACCTACCAATAAGATCTAATTATAATTACCAATATCACATGATATAAGAACAGTAATGATTCTCAAAAAATAGGGGCATGAAAGATGTAAGCACCATTGTGCCAAAATGAACAAGTGAGGACATATAACAGTCTCTTAGAATTACCCCAAATACATATAAATGTACAAATACTCAGTCTTATCTACATGACCCACAATGTGGCACCACGCTTGTACAACTCAATAATTGACCGTAATAATTGTAATAACATACATCCAGAACATACCCATGGTCGCCAGGTACCAACTACCCTGCTAGATGAGCACCTCAACACGTGTTTCACCTTCCAGGCTTCGTCAGTAGTTTCTTTTGTATTAGGTGTGTCATTTTTCCATCCTTTCTCTCCTATTCCGATCATGTGATATAAGATGTCATTGTATTTAATAAAGATATATATTTTTTTTACAGTAATTCCATAAGTCTTGGTTTTGTGTTTTCAGGTACCTCAACACTCTGTCACTGACCCACTCTGTGTTCTCCTCATGTTGCTGCCAACTCAACACTCTGTCACTGGGCCACTCTGTGGTCTTCTCATGCTGTTGCCACCTCACCACTCTGTGGTCTCCTCATGCTGCTACTACCTCACCACTCAGTCACATCACCACTCTGTGGTCTCTTCATGCTGCTGCCACCTCAACACTATGTCACAGAGCCACTCTGTGATCTCCTCATGCTGCTGCCACCTCAACACTATGTCACTGAGCCACTCTGATCTCCTCATGCTGCTGCCACCTCAACACTCTGTCACTTAGCCACTCTGTGGACTTTTCATGCTGTTCCCACCCTCCCCACTCCATGCCTGGGCCACTATTTTTCCTTTTTGGCCTCAATGACATCACCATTATTTGACCCTTTTTCTGATCTGTCAAAAAAAAGCAAAAATGAGACACAACTGATCCTGTCTATGTAGCAGCTGTAAGGCCTATGTGCCTGTATGTCCCTATTTTGCAGCAGAATTGGCTTATGATTTGGTATCCAAAAGCAGGAGTGGGTACAAAACACAGAAGACATGCAAATATTCTATTCACGTGTCATCTCTGTTTTGGATCCACACCTGTTTTTTTTGGCCTTAGCAATATTGATAGATTACTGACCAAATACTGACCATGTGAAGGTGGAAGCTCAACAGACAGGATCCGTTTTTTGGGGGTTATTGTTCTGACGGATCAGATGAAGGGCAAAATAATCTAATGTCAACACAAATTTACTGCTGACACCCTCTCCACTCTGTCAGAGGGGCTCTATGTATATCAACGTTTAATAGAACAGGTTCTGTAGAAATCTATGTTGAATCAGCTGATGTGTAAAAAGGAGTGCTCTCTCACTTTACAGTAGAATGGGTCCGCGATCCGATGTGGCTGCCCCACAGACTGTATTTGTGCATTGCGGCCCGCATTTTGCGGGCCACAGCACGACCACGGGGTGCACACGTTTGTGTGCAGGGGGCCTAAGGCTGAGTTCACACTTGAGTTATTTGGTCAGTTTTGGCCCCATAACTGCCCAAATAAGTGAAGTGTGAAGTGATTCTAAGAGCGACGCCTGTCAACTGCGTGTCATACTGACTCACAGTATTGTTTTACTACCACAGCAGACCCCCTATGCGTGTTTCTGCAAGGCACAGTGTTCTACATCACTATACAGGCTTTCTGCAGCTAGGAAATAGTTGTTTTTTAACGAAATTCGCCACAAAGAAATTCGGATCCAATCTAATCTTTTTAGAAAATTCGGCAAAACGACCGAATTGAATTTTTGAGAAATTCGCTCATCTCTAGTGATTACCCTTTATTGGAGCACAGCAGTAAGAATTAACTTAGCTAGCTGAGAACCCTTTGTAAGGGAAAGATATTCAAATTAGCTTTCCTTCTAAAAGGAAAAGAAAGCTAAGCCTCTGTAAAATTTGCTAATTTGCATATATTTGCATACTAAGTGCTCTCCATAAGGAGAAAGAGTACACCTCAGACCCCTACAAAGGCCTCTCAGCTTGCTAAGCCAATTCATTCTGCTGTGCTCTGATGAAGGGAAATGACCTGGAATGAAGCTATTTGCAAATTAGATGCTATTTTTGAAGTTAAGCTTGGAAACCTGTTTAAAAGGCTAAGCATTGACTTTGGATAGCTACATTACATCTGGCGGTATAAGATGCTCAGTTTTGTTTTGGAAGGAAAACTGATTTGCACATCTCTTTCCCAATAGAGCATTACATGTTATGAACTTTAAAGAAAAAAGTGATCCAGCACTTGGATAAAATCAGTCTTCATATTTTTATTCATTGTAATTAAAATCATCACAACATAGCATGTCATAAGAGGCCCCCTCAGCGATAGCCTACATGTTTAAAACAACTTCTGCATTCTCAGTCATGGTTACACACACACACACACACACACACACACACACACACACACACACCAGTCATTGTTATGTATAATAGATGAAGATTCCATCCTCATTTAACCCTTTGCAAACAAGTTGTATATCCATAGAGAGACTTTTTGTTACAATTGCATCCTGTGTTTTTCAAGGACGAGGACTTTAAAAAAGGAGCAGGATAAAACCAACAATGCGTGAATCTGTAAAATTCAGGGAGTGCAGGTTCCACATGCATGCTGGGTCCACTCTGCTTTTTATAATTTTTGGTGCCAAAATGGCCTCCATTAAATTCAGGGGATGCAGGTACCAACATGCATGCTGAGCCCACTATACCTCTCCTGGTGCCAAATGGCTTCCAATGAATGCAATGAGAGTCCACTCTATACCTCTCCTGGTGGCAAAAGGCTCCCAGTGAGTGCAGGGAGAGCAGGGAGAGCAGGCTACAGCTTCATACTTACACTAATTAAAATCAGCCTATAGGGCAGACAGGCTGGTCAGGGGTGCAAGACTAAATGGAGTCAGCCACAACTCCAGTGCAAACTGCAAAGAAAAAGGGGGTCAGTAAGCACATCCCAATGCGCAGGTGCACGCTGCCATGGCTAGAAACACAAAGAAGAAAAAACACACAAGGCAACAGCACTCTGCAAACAAAATAAAGTACAATAATGCCATAGTAATAGAAAATATTCTGGTGCTAATACTACGCTTATTTTGTAAAATTGAGATTCTTGGCAAATACATTTTGTACAAAATTATTTGGGCCAGTCTGCCACACGTCAAGGCGATCTCTGTAAGTCGGGAACCTAATTGGGATGTGCTGACTGACCCTCTTTTTATTTTCAGTTTGTACTGGAGTTGTGGCTGACTCTATTTAGTCTTGCACCCCTGACCAGCCTGTCTGCCCCATAGGCTGATTTTAATTAGTGTAAGTATAAAGCTGTAGCCTGCTCTCCCTGCACTCACTGGAAGCCTGTTGACACCAGGAGAGGTATAGAGTGGAATCTCATTGCATTCATCGGAAGCTATTTGGCACCAGGAAAGGTATAGCGTGGGATCAGCATGCATATTGGTACCTGCATCCCCTGAATTTAATAGAGGCCATTTTGGCACCAAAAATGCTAAAAAGCAGAGTGGCAGAGTGGACCCAGCATGCATGTGGAACCTGCATTCCTTGAATTTTATGGTGGTCGTTATGGCACATAACAGGTAGCATTTAGTGTTAGGTTCCCGTCTTACAGAGATCACCTTGACGTGTGGCAGAAGGGCCCAAATAATTTTGTACAAAAATGTATTTGTCAAGAATCTCAATTTTACAAAAAAAGTGTAGCATTAGCACCAGAATACTTTCTATTACTATGGCATTATTGTACCTTATTTGGTTTGTAGAGTGCTGTTGCATTGTTTTTCTTTTCGTTGGGAAGGATAGACAACTCCCTTCGGCTGAGGTGGTAGAGCCTTGACTGCATGAAATCGCGTGCGTGCCACTGGGTGATGCAGTAGTTAATGAGGTAGGCTGGACCACCCCATCAGAGCCACGGGTCTCCCAGGCCACTTTATGGTGACGCTGCATGTGTTGACGCAGGGCTGTGGTGCCAACATTGGGACCCTGGCCACGCTTCATCTTCTGCCCACAAATTTGGCAAATGGCCATGTTCACCTCCTCCGGTGGCATAACAAAAAACTGCCAGACTGCTGAGTTTGGCACTTTCCCCCCAACACTCCACGCTGACTGCCTGCTACCGCTGCCTCCGTGAACCCCTGCACCGCTACTTTCCAGGCAGGTATGCTCCTGCGAAGCAGGTGGTCTACCACGGGCACGTTTGGCTTCTGACCTCCCATTGCTACCACCCTGCTGACTCACGGCCACGCTGCCACCTTGCTGGCTCATCCGCTGCCACCCTCTTCTCCTGATGATGAAGCCCCTTCTTCCCCTGGCTCCCAAGTGCGATCGGCTACATCATCATCATCTGCTACTGTCTGAACATCATTAATGTCCCCCCTCAATGGTCTCAGAGCCAGGAGCCTGACCTTTCGCAACACCTGCTCCTACGCGACTCTCATCATTACTACTTGCCCGCCTACTGAAGGAAGTGGCGAATCTTCTGCAGATCTTGGCTTAGCAGTAGCTCCTGACTGTCCTCTAGTAGCTTGTCCTCGCTGAAAATTGGAGCCGAGCCTATGGCATATAATACTTCTCGATCTGAGGGAACAGAAAATGACAGAGGCAGATTGAGGACAGTTGGGGGCACAGGTCGTGCTCCCAGGCAATGCCAATTAAGCAGCGTGTCAGAGGAACCCACCGACTCTTGGCTAGGGGTGTCTGAGGTCACTTGCAATGAAGTCGAAGACAGAGTCAACCATTCAAGCACCGCTGGGTTGTTGGTCAAGACGTGACCACTAGATGACACTGGGAGCTCATGCCTCTTCGCTGCGACTCCTGCTGCCACCCCCCTTCTTCTGCTGGTACTTCTGCCTGCAACAGAATCATTTTAGCCACTGCCCGTTCCCTTTAACCCCTTAAGGACTCAGCCCTATTTCACCTTAAGGACTTGGCCATTATTTGCAAAACTGACCAGTGTCACTTTAAGTGCTGATAACTTTAAAACGCTTTGACTTACCCAGGCCGTTCTGAGATTGTTTTTTCGTCACATATTGCTAAACGCTGCTAAAATTGGGTCAAAAAAGTTAATTTTTTTGCATAAAAAAAAACCATATTTACCAAAAATTTGGAAAAATTTGCAAATTTCAAAGTTTCAGTTTCTCTACTTCTGTAATACATAGTAATACCCCCAAAAATTTTGATGACTTTACATTCCCCATATGTCTACTTCATGTTTGTATCATTTTGGGAATGCCATTTTATTTTTTGGGGATGTTACATAGCTTAGAAGTTTAGAAGCAAATTTTTAAATTTTTCAGTTTCCAAATCCCACTTTTTATGGACCAGTCCAGGTCTGAAGTCACTTTGTGAGGCTTACATAATAGAAACCACCCAAAAATGACCCAATTTTAGAAACTACACCCCTCAAGGTATTCAAAACTGATTTTACAAACTTTGTTAACCCTTTAGGTCTTCCACAAGACTTCATGGCAAATGGACATAAAATGTAAGAATTTAGATTTTTTGGAAAATTTTCCAATATAATCAATTTTTTCCAGGAACAAAGCAAGGGTTAACTGCCAAAAAAACCTCAATATGGGTTTCCCTGATTCTGTAGTTTGCAGAAACACCCCATATGTGGTCCTAAACTACTGTTTGGCCAAACGGGAGGACATAGAAGGAGGGGAATGCCATACTGTTTTTGCAAGGCAGATTTTGCAGGACTGGTTTTGTTTATACCATGTCCCATTTCATGCCCCCCGTTGCACCCCTAGAATAGAAATTCCAAAAAAGTGACTCCATCTAAGAAAGTACACCCCTCAAGGTATTCAAAACTTGGTTTACAAACTTTACTAACCCTTTAGGTGTTCCACAAGAGTTAATGGCAGATGGAGAAACAATTTTGGAATTTCAATTTTTTTTTACATTTTCCATTTTAACCCTTACTTTATTACTGGAAAAAATGGGTTAACAGCCAAACAAAACTCAATATGGGTTGCCCTGATTCTGTATTTTTCAGAAACACCCCATTGTGGTCGTAAACTACTATTTGGCTAAACGGGAGGACATAGAAGAAGGGGAACGCCATATGGTTTTTGGAAGGCAGATTTTGCTGTACTGGTTTATTTACACCATGTACCCTTTCAAGTCCCCCTGATGCACCCCTAGAGTAGAAACTCCATAAACGTGACCCCATCTAGGAAACTACGGGATAAGGTGGTTGTTGTTTTGAGACTATTGTAGGGTAAATATGATTTTTGGTTGCTCTATATTACACTTTTTTGAGGCAAGGTAACAAAAAATGTAAATTCTAAAATTGTTTCTACATTCGCTATTTAGTTTTGTGGAACACCTAAAGGGTTAACAAAGTTTGTAAAGTAACTTTTGAATACCTTGAGGGGTGTAGTTTCTTAGATGGGGTCACTTTTTTGGAGTTTCTAGTCTAGGCTACATCAGGGGGGCTTCTAATGGGACACTGTGTAAATAAACCAGTCCATCAAAATCTGCCTTCCAGAAACCATATGGCGTTCCCTTCGTTTTATGCCCTGCCGTGTGGCTATATAGCCATTTATGACCACATATGGGGTGTTTCTGAAAACTACAGAATCAGGGCAATAAATATTTAGTTTTGTTTGGCTGTTAACCCTTGCTTTATTACTGGAAAAAAAGGAGTCAAATGTAAATTTTGCCAAAAAATGGGTGTTTTGGCACCGTTTTTATTTTATATTTTTAACGCTGTTCATCTGAGGGGTTTGGTCAAATGTTATTTTTATAGGGCAGATTCTTACGGACGCGGCGATACCTAATATGTCTACATTTTACAAACCGGTTTCCAAAAAAGTTGGGACACTATACAAATCGTGAATAAAAACTGAATTCAATGATGTGGAGGTGCCAACTTCTAATATTTTATTCAGAATAGAACATAAATCTCGGAACAAAAGTTTAAACTGAGAAAATGTACCATTTTAAGGGAAAAATATGTTGAATCAGAATTTCATGGTGTCAACAAATCCCCAAAAAGTTGGGACAAGGCCATTTTCACCACTGTGTGGCATCTCCCTTTCTTCTTACAACTCTAAACAGACGTCTGGGGACCGAGGAGACCAGTTTCTCAAGTTTAGAAATAGGAATGCTCTCCCATTCTTGTCTAATACAGGCCTCTAACTGTTCAATCGTCTTGGGCCTTCTTTGTTGCACCTTCCTCTTTATGATGCGCCAAATGTTCTCTATAGGTGAAAGATCTGGACTGCAAACTGTCCATTTCAGTACCCGGATCCTTCTCCTACGCAGCCATGATGTTGTGATTGATGCAGAATGTGGTCTGGCATTATCTTGTTGAAAAATGCAGGGTCTTCCCTGAAAGAGATGACGTCTGGATGGGAGCATATGTTGTTCTAGAACCTGAATATATTTTTCTGCATTGATGGTGCCTTTCCAGACATGCAAGCTGCCCATGCCACACGCACTCATGCAACCCCATACCATCAGAGATGCAGGCTTCTGAACTGAGCGTTGATAACAACTTGGGTTGTCCTTGTCCTCTTTGGTCCGGATGACATGGCGTCCCAGATTTCCAAAAAGAACTTCGAATCGTGACTCGTCTGACCACAGAACAGTCTTCCATTTTGCCACACTCCATTTTAAATGATCCCTGGCCCAGTGAGAACGCCTGAGCTTGTGGATCTTGCTTAGAAATGGCTTCTTCTTTGCACTGTAGAGTTTCAGCTGGCAACGGCGGATGGCACGGTGGATTGTGTTCACTGACAATGGTTTCTGGAAGTATTCCTGAGCCCATTCTGTGATTTCCTTTACAGTAGCATTCCTGTTTGTGGTGCAGTGTCGTTTAAGGGCCCGGAGATCACGGGCATCCAGTATGGTTTTACGGCCTTGACCCTTACGCACAGAGATTGTTCCAGATTCTCTGAATCTTCGGATGATGTTATGCACAGTTGATGATGATAGATGCAAAGTCTTTGCAATTTTTCGCTGGGTAACACCTTTCTGATATTGCTCCACTATCTTTCTGCGCAACATTGTGGGAATTGGTGATCCTCTACCCATCTTGGCTTCTGAGAGACACTGCCACTCTGAGAAGCTCTTTTTATACCCAATAATGTTGCCAATTGACCTAATTAGTGTTAATTGGTCTTCCAGCTCTTCGTTATGCTCAAATTTACTTTTTCCAGCCTCTTATTGCTACTTGTCCCAACTTTTTTGGGATTTGTTGACACCGTGAAAATTGGAATCAACGTATTTTTCCTTTAAAATGATACATTTACTCGGATTAAACGTTTGATCTGTCATCTACGTTCTATTACAAATAAAATATTGACATTTGCCATCTCCACATCATTGCATTCAGTTTTTATTCACAATTTGTTTAGTGTCCCAACTTTTTTGGAATCCGGTTTGTAAAATTTATTTAGATTTTACACTATATTATCATATTAGGAACAAAAAAAAATTATTTTAGTATCTCTATAGCCTGGAAGCTACAGTTTTTCTTTTTTTTGTTGGGCGACTATATAATGTAGGGCCTCATTTTTTGCGCGATGAGATGGCGGTTTTATTGGCACTAATTGGGGGTGCATATGACATTTTGATCGCTCGCTATTCCACTTTTTGTGATGTTAGGTGACAAAAAAAGGCTTTTTTTTTTTAACGCTGTTCATCCGGGGGGGGGGGGGGGGGGGGGGGGGGGGGGATTTTTACGGACGCGGCGATGCCCATATGTATGGCTCTCAGACTTTGGAGACACTAAGCAGGCATCCTCAAACTGCGGCCCTCCAGATGTTATAAAACTACAATTCCCACCATGCCCTGCTGATAGCTGTAGGTTGTCTGGGCATGCTGGGAGTTATAGTTTTACAACATCTGGAGGGCCGCAGTTTGAGGATGCCTGCACTAAAACTAATATTTTTGGGGAAAAAAATTGTTTCCGTGTCTCCAAAGTCTGAGAGCCATAGTTTTTTATGTTCTCTAGGGGACTGTTGGGGATTATAAAAATTTTGTACTCTATGGAAGTGTGATACTCCCTGAAGCAATCGATAACGCAGAGGCCCGGATGATCGGGGCAAGTGTCACACTGAGAGGTGGTGTCCTTCCGTATCCCCCTCCTGTGACACACTCTGCACTTTTTTTGGGACTGTCCCTGCTTTCCAGTATGGGGGACCACACCTGGAAAATGTTGGCCAGGGACGATCCGGGCGCCTTCAATTCCCGAGGTACTCCGGCCTGCTCTTTCCCGGTCTGAAAAAATCAGGTCCTTGATGACTGCCTCATAGAATTGGAGGAATGTCCCTGTGCTGCCAGTGCTTTGGGATAGTACAAAAGCGTTGTACCAGGCAACCTGTACCAAGTAGACCGCAACTTTTCTGTACCATGCCCAGGTTTTGCGCATGGCATTATATGGCTTGAGGACTTGATCAGAGAGATCAACTCCTCCCATATACCGATTGTAGTCGACGATACAATCGGGCTTTAGGACCGTTGCCGCGGTACCTCACACAGGGACAGGGGTGATGCTGTTACCGTGGATTGTGGACAGTATAAGGACATCCCTCTTGTCCTTATACCTGACCAGCAACAGGTTTCCACTGGTAAGGGCACGGGTCTCACCCCTGGGGATAGGTACCTGGAGGGGGTAGGTAGGGAGGCCACGTTGATTTTTCCGCACGGTCCCACAAGCGGACGTGGATCTGGCGGCAAGGGACCTGAACAAGGGAGTGCTAGTATAAAAGTTATCCACGTACAAGTGGTAACCCTTATCTAGCAGTGGGTGCATAAGGTCCCACACGAGTTTCCCGCTAACACCCAGAGTGGGGGGACATTCTGGGGGTTGAATACGGGAATCTCGCCCCTCGTACACACAAAATTTGTAAGTGTACCCTGAGGTACTCTCACAAATTTTGTACATTTTCACGCCATACCTCGCCCGCTTAGTGGGAATGTATTGGCGGAAACGGAGTCTCCCCTTGAACGCAACGAGAGACTCATAAACCGCGACCTCCCTTCCAGGTACGTAGGCCTGCGCAAATTTGGCCCCGAAGTGATCGATGACCGGCCGTATCTTATACAGACGGTCATAGGCAGGATCACCTCGGGGGGGACATGCTGCATTATCTGCATAATGCAGGCATTTCCGGATGGCCTCAAACCGGGGGCGTGTCATGGCCATACTGTAGAGTGGGGTCTGGTAGAGGACATCCCCACTCCAGTATTGCCTGACACTGGATTTTTGCACTAGACCCATGTGCAGCACGAGGCCCCAAAACGTCCTCATCTCGGCTGCACTGACCGGCGTCCAGCCACCGGGTCTAGCCAAAAAGGAGCCTGGGTGCTGAGCAACGAACTGTTGGGCGTACAGGTTCGTCTGCTCCACCATCAGATTCACAAATGGGTAACTGAAAAAAAACCTAAAAAAGTCAATTTCAGGGAAGCCCACTGTAGGAATCTGGATTCCTGGATTGCCAACAAAATCTGGATTCTCTGGCTCAAAATCCACTGGGGGGACACCAGCTAAGTTCACCGGTAGGGGGCTCCGGTGGGCTTATTTGGTGGGCCGGGAAACCAGTACCAGCCCCAGGGCCTAGCATGTGGGGACCCTGGCTCCGCCTGGCGGCGTCTCTGCCGCCTTGGGGGCTCATCGTCATCAGATGATGATGAGGAGGATGCGGATGACAAGAGGAACATGGGGTCATCCTCATCCTCACTGGGGCTCTCGGAGGCAAGCTGGGCGTATGCCTCCTCGGCCGAGAACGTCCGGCGGGCCATGGGTATGTGTGTGTGCGTGTGTATGTGCGTACGTGTAAAACTTTATTGTATGTGCGTGTGTGTGGGGGCACGGGTGTTCATAAAAAGAAAAAATGGACAAGTGTTTAGAAAAAAGTTCAAACTTGCTGAACCGCAGAACGACAATTAGGACATATTCTTTTTCCTATTAATACACCCCCCCCAAAAAAAGTATAACAATCACGATTCCGCGCAGAACGGCTAATAGGATGTACGTATATTTCCTATTAATACACCCCGTAAATGGCTGTATCACACAGCACTTGTACCACAATACCAAGCAAGGTTTGCTGGAATTACTGAGATATCATTTAGTTCAATTTGGATCCCCAGTTAGTGCAGCAAGGTGTAAGAGAATCCCAGGCTGTACACTCCCCTATTGGACCCTGTTCTCCTTTTATAGTGTAAAAGATGATGCCCCCCCTATGCTTTCTATATACCTTGAATGATCTTTCCTTGATCTTCTAAATCGTTTTTTCAGCACAATAAAGTATTTCCTAGCACTGTCCCTAGCACCTGTCACATCTCTCCCTGCACTAAGTACACTGGAAAATGGCAGAATCCAAGATGGCTGAGGGTATTTATAGGGCTGTGACATCACATCGGCTGGCTGCTGATTGGCTGCATGCATGGCATTGTGAGTGATCCCTCATTCCCAGAGTTCTTTGCTCCATGTCCTAACATGTGCAGCCGCCATTTTAGGAAAAAATGCCATTCGTTACCACGAAGCGTGAGGAACTTCAGCGCCAATCGAATTTTTCCTGAAATTCGGATCGAATTCCACTTAGTCAACTTCGATTTGCTCATCTCTAATCAGAACCTTCAAACATTTACATGGTAAAACATAAGAACATGACTTCTGAAAAAGCCAGAGTGGTGTAACCAGGTCTTATTGCTGTTAGAGGATACCTTCCGTATACTGTCCTTATACGGAACTATTAATTTCAATGGTTCCACAAACAAAAATGTTTCAGTATTTCAGTTTTTCCGTTCCGTTGAAAGAAAGAACATGTCCTATTATTGCCCACAAATCACATTCTGTGGCTCCATTCAAGTCAATGGGTCCGCAAAAAAAAGGAACACATACGGAAATGCATCCGTATGTCTTCCGTATCCGTTCCGTTTTTGCAGAACCATCTATTGAAAATTTTATGCCCAGCCCAATTTTTTCTATGTAATTACTGTATACTGTATATGCCATACGGAAAAACGGAACGGGAAAACGGAAAAGAAACGGAATCACAACAGAAACAAAAAACGGAACAACGGATCCGTGAAAAACGGACCTCAAAACACTGAAAAAGGCATACGGTCGTGTGAAAGAGGCCTAAAGCTGTATTGCATCCATTCCAGATAGCCTCCCCATATTAAGCAAACTTGTATCTCCTCAGCTCCCTTAAATAAAATCACTATCTAATGCTAGTTTCACACAAGTGTTACCTCTGGCAGGCTGTTCCAGCAGAGGACAGCCTGTTGGAGCTCTCTGGATCATCATAGAGTTAGCGCAATGCCCATTGCGTGCAGCGTTTTTTGTCCATCTGAATCTTGGCATATTTGCTGGATAGTGGTCGGCTCTCCGCCGGATCCCATTATAGTTAATGGGGCCGGCAGGCATTACGGTAACATCTGGCTACACCGGATTTACAGAGCTCCGACAGGCTGTTTCGGTGGAGACCTGTAACACAGATGTAAAAGAATCCTAACCTGCAGTTTCTGGGTGCCTTAATCATCTTACCCATTGGCACAGCTTTGATAGTGTGAACAGAGTGGTGACTTTGGGCATGCAGAATTGTATTGCCTGCTGTTTCTTTGCAGTATGTAGAAGTCTTAAATAATGACTAGGAACACCCAACAACTGTAGATAAAAAAAATGAACTAAATTCTGATTGCAGTGATAAGTAAAATGTAAATTAAAGGGATTATTGTTCATGTACTGAGCAAATTCTGGTATGGCAGACACATTACGTGTTGGCTGACCTATTCTCTCTTTGTCTCTTTCTAAAATTCGCTCATCTCTAGTTTCAATACATTTTTACAGTTTACAAATGTGTATGTTTGATGTACAGCAAAAATGAGATGTGAACAGCCCTATTACAGAAATTCGATCCGTTCCAAAAACTGATGCAAGGTTTGCATAATTTTTATTTTTTTTTGACCTGGAAACATGACAAGTGACTTGTGATTAGCTGAATTTTTAGACAAGGGGTATATGATTGGAAGGACATTTCTTCATTGTTTAAAAAAAAAAAAAAAACAGATTGATAAAACTGATGCTATTATATGCAATTAATTTAACTGATCCTCTTACTTTCAAATGATTTTGTTTGCAGTATTAAAATTGAAAGTACCACATCAGTTTTTTTACTGGATAGAAAAGTGCAGACATCTGTACTTTCACATCTGGTAAAAATGCAGACAAGAATACAAAATTGATAAAACGGATGCACTTTTGGTATCTATTTTTTCCATAGAAGCCTATGTTTGAGTTAGGCCTCTTGCACACGACCGTATGGCTTTTTCAGTATTTAGCGGTCCGCAAAAAACGGATCCGCAAAAAATACGGATGACATCCGTGTACATTCCGTTTTTTTGCGAAACGGAACAGCTGGCCTCTAATCGAACAGTATTATCCTTGTCCGTTTTTCCGTTTTTTTTTTGCGGAACCATTACCATGAATGGTTCCATATACGGACCGTATACGGAACTAAAAAAACGGCCCATATACGGAACGCAAAAAACTGATCAGTTTTATGAGTAAAATCCTGCTCAGTTTAACTGAAAAAACCTTGGTGTGAAAGAGCTCTTTATACTGAACAGTGATTGCCATAAAAATCAATGGCCCAGATTTACTAATGATGACGAAAACTAAGACAGGTTGTCTAGACCTGCACCAGATTTATCACAGAAACTCAGGTTGGATGATAAATCTGTTTCTGGGATAGACTCTATACCGACTATTGGTTGACTTAGGGCTCGTTCACACGAACGTTTTTTGCGTTCTGTATACGGGCCGTCTTTTGCATTCCGTATACAGAACCATTCATTTCAATGGTTCCACAACAAAAACGGAATGTACTCCGTATGCATTCAGTTTCCATATTTCCGTTTTTCCGTTCCGTTGAAAGATAGAACATGTCCTATTATTGCCCGCAAATGACGTTCTGTGGCTCCATTCATGTCAAAAGGTCCGCAAAAAAAACAGAACACATACGGAATGCACTCCGTAGGTCTTCTGTATCTGTTCCGTTGTGGAACCATCTATTGAAAATGTTATGCCCAGCCCAATTTTTTCTATGTAATTACTGTATACTGTATATGCCATACGGAAAAACGGAATGGAAAAACGGAACGGAACCGGGAACACTACTGAAAAAAAAAAAAAACGGAAAAACGGATCCGGGAAAAACGGCCCGCAAAACACTGAAAAAGACATACGGTAGAATTTTGTGGCGATCTGCTCCCTTTCATGCAAAGTCATGTTCATTTTTGTTACAATACAGCATACTCTGGTTATGACATTTTTTCAGCCTTTTTATCCCCATAGACTTCTTTTTCAGGCAAAATAATGCCTGAAAAAAATTTATGAATTCTTTCACACACAATTTTTGTGGCAGTTGTTTGGACTGGTAAAGAATTCTATGAAATGCATTAACTGTTTTGCTAGTTTTTTTCTGCAGTTTTTTTTTTTGTATATTTTTATGTGTTTTTTCTTATGCTGTAGAAGAATACTGGAAACCACCCGGGGAAAAATGCCATGAGCTCAGGAAAAACATTAAGGAAACCTTTGTGAGTTCATGGCAATATCTGCAAGGGTCTTTGGCATTTTTTATTTTGTGCCATTTTTTCTGAATATTTTTAAGGTCATAGAGACAAGCCTATGGAGAAAATGCTAGAAGAAAACAGCTATTTTGAAAAAAACAAAACAAAAACAAAAAACAAACCATGCCATTGATCCCAAAACTACTAGAAAAATAGCAAAACCAAAACCCAGTGTACAGTATGTAGGCTTTACAGTTTTATACTATAGACTATAAACTAACAACTGGCTGAAGCATTTTTAAAGGTAATCTGTGAATAGTAATTGGCCTACATAAGTAATGCTGTGGTGCTGTTGTGCACTTAGACATGGTTTAAAACATACCTTTGGTATTCTTTTGTGCATTTGCCATCACCAGAAAAGTAAGTTTGTTCTATATGCAAATAAGGCACAAATGGGGTCATTTATCAAACTGGTGTAAAGTAGAACTGGCTTAGTTGCCCATAGCAGCCAATCAGATTCCACCTTTCATTTTCCAAAGGAGCTGTCAAAAATGAAAAATGGAATCTGATTGATAGCCATGGGCAACTAAGCCAGTTCTACTTTACACCAGTTTGATAAATGACCCCAAAAGTGCCCAGCATGGTGTTTCCAAAACTTCCGAAGAGCCATAGCTGCATGTTGAATAAGCTAAAACACGCCTTTTCAGAGAGCCCAGTTAATCCCCCGTGTGCTCCTACGATGTCACCAATGTCCCCCTCTCTGCCTGTGAGGTCACATTTCTGCTCTCTGTCTGGACCTGTGCACCACAGTACATGGTAAGGGCATCAGCCTTAGCTGCACATGCTGCACATGCGCAGTGCCGCTGGCCTCGTCACTGTGGGAGCGATGTGGTCTCACAGTGATGGAGCCAGCAAAGAAAAGAAGCAAATTAAGCACAAAAATAATAGGGGTAAAGCAAGTTCTCTTCGCAGTCAGAATGAGCAACTAGGAACTAGTTATTCACTTTCTAAAAAGGGAATATCTTCACAAAGCTTTTCTTAGCCCATGGCAATGTAAAGCATTGGCTCGTACTGTTAGAGCACTTTATAGCTCACACTGTAATGGAGGGCATTCACTGGCACTGGTAGGGGCATTGTGGCTCACATTGTAATGGAAGGCATTGAATGGCATTGTTAGGAGGAAATTATAGCTCACACTATAATGCAAGGCGTTGTCTGACACTGTTGGAGGGGGGCATTATGACTCAAACTGTAGTTGAGACCATTGGCTAGCACTGTTTAGGGGCATTGTGGCTCACACTGTAATTGAGGGCATTGGCTGGCACAGTTGGGGGTATTGTGGCTGACACTAATGGAGAGCGAAAGGCCATTGGCATAGACAGCTCATCATGACACTTAGGCTACTTTCACAGTTGCGGCAGAGTGATCCGGCAAGCAGTTCTGTCACCGGAACTGCCTACCGGATCCAGCAAAACGTATGCCAACTGATGGCATTTGTAAGACTGATACGGATTCTGTTCAGTCTTAAAAATGCCTGATCAGTCAAAAAAATGCATTGAAATGCCGGATCCGTCTTTGCGGTGTCATCCGGCAAAACGGATACGGCATTTATTTTTTTCACTTTTTTTTCGGTCTGCGCATGGATCCGGCATTCCGGTATTTTAGATGCCGGATCTGGCACTGATACATTCCTATGGAAAAAAAATGGCCGGATCCGGCATTCAGACAAGTCCAGCTTTTTGGGCCAGAGATAAAACCATAGCATGCTGCGGTTTTATCTTTTGCCTGATCAGTCAAAATGACTGAACGGAAGACCTCCTGATGCAAACTGAACGGATTGCTCTCTATTCAGAATGCATGGGGATATACCTGATCAGTTCTTTTCCGGCATTGACCCCTTTTGACGGAACTCAGTGCCGGAAAATAAAAACGCTAGTGTGAAAGTACCCTTAGTCTGGGTTCACATCACGTTTTTCCCATCCGCTTAACGTATACAAAAAACGTTACGTTAAACGGATGCCTCAGACTGATGCCATACAGTGGAATCCATTCACCATAGAGTTCCACTGTAAAAAAAAAAATATATGTATATGTGCAGGATACAAGAACGTGGTGTGCTGCGTTTGTATCCTTTTTTTATTTAACATATACGTCAAATGGAAGCATAAAACATGATGTGAACCCAGTTTTATGCTGATTGGCTGAAGAAGACCACCTGAGGCAAGTGCTGATTGGCTGTTTTCTGTCAATAGCGCCTATGCTGCCTGCAAGAGACTGCCACCACTTCTTGGACGATCACTTCTTGGGACTGCATTCAACTTGTGTCTTTTCACATGCATCCTGTGTGCATCGCAAGTCGGGGGATTACTCTATTGAGTTATACTTTGACTTTTTTTAGAGGCATATTTATTATTTATGTTCTCTTTTAAAGAATAAACAAGAATCCACAAGAACATGTAAGATACGTGTGTGACCAGAAAAATCTTGATTAGTTAAACAGTTTTCTTCCTTGTGTGAAGCAATCATTACAGAAAGGTATGACTTCACAAAGAGTTCTCTTTGTTTCACCGTTTTCACTCCACCCAACAAAGTAGGGAGGGATATAATCTCATTTGTTCCAAATATGATTCACTCTTATTGATTCACCTGAGATTGATCCTAAGTATCCCCTGGCTTTCTTGTACTTTAGTATGAAAAAAGATACCTGTAAGGCCTCCTGCACAAGACCGTTGTGTGCACCCGTGGCCGTTGTGCCGTTTTCCGTTTTTTTTCGCGGACCCATTGACTTTCAATGGGTCCGTGTAAAAAACGGAAAATGCACCGTTTTGCAGCCGCATCCGTGATCCGTGTTTCCTGGCCGTGAAAAAAATAGGACCTGTCCGATTTTTTTCACGGCCAACGGTTCACGGACCCATTCAAGTCAATGGGTCCGTGAAAGAACACGGATGCACACAAGATTGGCATCCGTGTCCGTGATCCGTGGCCGTAGGTTAGTTTTATACAGACGGATCCGAAGATCCGTCTGCATAAAAGCTTTTTCAAAGCTGAGTTTTCACTTCGTGAAAACTCAGAACCGACAGTATATTCTAACACAGAAGCGTTCCCATGGTGATGGGGACGCTTCTAGTTAGAATACACTACAAACTGTGTACAAGACTGCCCCCTGCTGCCTGGCAGCACCCGATCTCTTACAGGGGGCCGTGATCAGCACAATTAACCCCTTCAGGTGCGGCACCTGAAGGGGTTAATTGTGCTGATCACGGCCCCCTGTAAGAGATCAGGGCTGCCAGGCAGCAGGGGGCAGACCCTCCCCCCCCCCCCAGTTTGAATATCATTGGTGGCCAGTGCGGCCCCCCCCTCTATTGTAATAATAGGTTGGTGGCCAGTGCGGCTCCCCTCCCTCCCTCTATTGTAATAATTCGTTGGTGGCACAGTGTGCGCCCCCCATCGGCCCCCCTCCCTCTATAGCATTAACAACATTGGTGGCCAGTGTGCGGCCTCCCATCTCCCCCCCCCCCCCCATCATTGGTGGCAGCGGAGTTCCGATCGGAGTCCCAGTTTAATCGCTGGGGCTCCGATCGGTAACCATGGCAACCAGGACGCTACTACAGTCCTGGTTGCCATGGTTACTTAGCAATAGTACAATAGTAGAAGATTCATACTTGCCGGCTGCTGCGATGTTCGTGTCCGGCCGGGAGCTCCACCTACTGGTAAGTGTCATTGCTAAATGAACTGTCACTTACCAGTAGGAGGAGCTCCCGGCCGGACACAGACATCGCAGCTCCCAGGTAAGTATGAATCTTTTACTATTGTACTATTGCTAGTAACCCGCTGCCACCAATGATCGGGGGGGGGGGGGGGGGTAGATGGGAGGCCGCACACTGGCCACCAATGTTGTTAATGCTATAGAGGGAGGGGGGGCCAATGGGAGGCGCACACTGTGCCACCAACGATTACAATAGAGGGAGGAAGGGGGGGGGGGCGCACACTGTGCCACCAACGAATTGTTATTGTTACAATAGAGGGAGGAAGGGGGGGGCGGGGGGGGCACACTGTGCCACCAACGAATTATTACAATAGAGGGAGGAAGGGGGTGGGCCGCACTGTCCACCAATGATATTCAAACTGGGGAGGGGGGGGGGTCTGCCCCCTGCTGCCTGGCAGCCTTGATCTCTTACAGGGGGATATGATAGTACAATTAACCCCTTCAGGTGCGGCACCTAAGGGGTTAATTGTGCTGATCACGGCCCCCTGTAAGAGATCGGATGCTGCTAGGCAGCAGGGGGCAGTCATGTACACAGTTTGTAGTAAATTCTAACTAGAAGAGTCCCCATCACCATGGGAACGCCTCTGTGTTAGAATATACTGTCGGAAATGAGGTTTCACGATCTAACTCATATCCGACAGTATATTCTAACATAGAGGCGTTCCCATGGTGATGGGGACGCTTCGAGTTAAAATATACCATCGGATTGGAGAAAACTCCGATCCGATGGTATGAATGGGACTCCAGACTTTACATTGAAAGTCAATGGGGACGGATCCGTTTGAAATGGCACCATATTGTGTCAACGTCAAACGGATCCGTCCCCATTGACTTGCATTGTAATTCAGGACGGATCCGTTTGGCTCCGCACGGCCAGGCGGACACCAAAACGACTTTTTTTTCATGTCCGTGGATCCTCCAAAAATCAAGGAAGACCCACGGACAAAAAAAACGGTCACGGATCACGGAAAAACGGGACCCGTTTTTGCGGACCGCAAAAAAATACGTTCGTGTGCAGGAGGCCTAAGGCCTCCTGCACACGAACGTTTTTTTTCACGGTCCGCAAAAACGGGGTCCGTAGGTCCGTGATCCGTGACCGTTTTGAAAAAGCTTTTATGCAGACGGATCTTCGGATCCGTCTGTATAAAAAGTAACCTACGGCCACGGATCGCGGACACGGATGCCAATCTTGTGTGCATCCGTGTTCTTTCACGGACCCATTGACTTGAATGGGTCCGTGAACCGTTGGCCGTGAAAAAAATAGGACAGGTCATATTTTTTTCACGGCCAGGAAACACGGATCACGGATGCGGCTGCAAAACGGTGAAAGTCAATGGGTCCGCGAAAAAAAACGGAAAACGGCACAACGGCCACGGGTGCACACAACGGTCGTGTGCATGAGGCCTAAAAGTGATGATATTGTGAAGAACAGACGGATCCCATTGGAATCAATAGGCCCATTTTTAATGGCCGCTGAGACAGAAGTGCACTCGTCTAACGGCTGTTAAAAATGGTTACGCTATGTAAGATAATAATTATATATATATATATATATATATATATATATATATACTGTAAGGGGTTACACTCCCAGGCAGGGCAGCGGTGACAGATTCTCTTGCAGACCACAGGGTTAAAGTCCAAACGTTGCTTTATTTATAACACTCCGGAAATACAGGCACTCCAGTTATAATTCTATGGGTAAGGTGAAGATCCAGCACCACAAAACATAAGCCAAACCAAAATAAAACACCTGCCCGTCTGGGCTCTGGCTAATACAGTGAAGATCCTAGCTCACCTATTAAACACAGGTCACACAGAGAATTTGGCTTCTCTAGCCAGCGGGGCAGCCACCTTCCCAGACTTTCTCCAGGCATCACTCTCCCCGGACTGACAGCCTGGACTGTGCTTCATTTCCCCTTGACAATCCCAGCTGGCTTCAGCTGGGGATCCCTCAGGCTAGGGGAAAACCTGTCCCGGAATGGGGTGGACTGGGGAGGTCCCTCTACCAATCCTACCTTCTCCCAGTCCACCTTACCACAATACATATATATATATATATATATACACACACATATAATTCTGGGAGTATATAGGAAAAGATGAACCGCAGCACATCCAATTGGTGAAAATGTGTATCCTTTATTCACCCAAGTAGGTGGGTGAATAAAGGATACACATTTTCACCAATTGGATGTGCTGCGGTTCGTCTTTTCCTATGTTGGTATGCATCTGACTGCTGGCACTCCGTTTACTGCCTTACTACTGATGGAGCTGCTCTGATTTTTCATATATATATATATATATATATATATATATATATATACACTCACCTAAAGAATTATTAGGAACACCATACTAATACGTTGTTGGACCCCCTTTTGCCTTCAGAACTGCCTTAATTCTACGTGGCATTGATTCAACAAGGTGCTGATAGCATTCTTTAGAAATGTTGGCCCATATTGATCGGATAGCATCTTGCAGTTGATGGAGATTTGAGGGATGCACATCCAGGGCACGAAGCTCCCGTTCCACCACATCCCAAAGATGCTCTATTGGGTTGAGATCTGGTGACTGTGGGGGCCATTTTAGTACAGTGAACTCATTGTCATGTTCAAGAAACCAATTTGAAATGATTCGAGCTTTGTGACATGGTGCATTATCCTGCTGGAAGTAGCCATCAGAGGATGGGTACATGGTGGTCATGAAGGGATGGACATGGTCAGAAACAATGCTCAGGTAGCCCGTGGCATTTAAACGATGCCCAATTGGCACTAAGGGGCCTAAAGTGTGCCCAGAAAACATCCCCCACACCATTACACCACCACCACCACCAGCCTGCACAGTGGTAACAAGGCATGATGGATACATGTTCTCATTCTGTTTACGCCAAATTCGGACTCTACCATTTGAATGTCTCAACAGAAATCGAGACTCATCAGACCAGGCAACATTTTTCCAGTCTTCAACAGTCCAATTTTGGTGAGCTTGTACAAATTGTAGCCTCTTTTTCCTATTTGTAGTGGAGATGAGTGGTACCCGGTGGAGTCTTCTGCTGCTGTAGCCCATCCGCCTCAAGGTTGTGCGTGTTGTGGCTTCACAAATGCTTTGCTGCATACTTCGGTTGTAACGAGTGGTTATTTCAGTCAACGTTGCTCTTCTATCAGCTTGAATCAGTCAGCCCATTCTCCTCTGACCTCTAGCATCAACAAGGCATTTTCGCCCACAGGACTACCGCATACTGGATGTTTTTCCCTTTTCACACCATTCTTTGTAAACCCTAGAAATGATTGTGTGTCAAAATCCCAGTAACTGAGCAGATTGTGAAATACTCAGACCGGCCCGTCTGGCACCAACAACCATGCCACGCTCAAAATTGCTTAAATCACCTTTCTTTCCCATTCTGACATTCAGTTTGGAGTTCAGGAGATTGTCTTGACCAGGACCACACCCCTAAATGCATTGAAGCAACTGCCATGTGATTGGTTGACTAGATAATTGCATTAATGAGAAATAGAACAGGTGTTCTACACACATACTCCCCACGGGAAAGACTGGGAACACTTGCAGTGGAGGCAACAAGACCTGACACTCCCAGTATTATGACATAACATAATCATGCTGGGAGTGTCAGGTCCTGCTTCCTCCACTGCAGAAAAAGTGTTCCCATTCTTTCCTGTGGTGAGTATTCTTCTTTTTTTTTTTTTGTAAGTTGTTGGCTCTATTGTGGGTGAAGGAATGGAATTGGGGTATCACGTCTGATATGGCAGGTAACAGTCATGCGGAGCAGAGTTGAGGGAAGGAGAGTACCCTTTCACTAGGGAGAGGGAGGAGTGGTGACTCCTAACTCACCTAGCACTGGCACCTGGCTGCCCTGACGTCCCTAGAGGGGCTGCCAACCCGTACACCGATCACGTGCCTCATCCCTATTATAACTTGAAATAAGCCCTAGGTAGTGAATAGAGCGGTGAGAGCACTAGTCCTCACCACTGACACCTAAGGTAACAAGAGGGAAAGGACAAACAACATAAACACCACAAACAATTCCCAAAGGGTGACAACAAAAGGAGTGAACCAGAGATCCAACATCTCCAGTTCCAACAACTCCACAGCAACTCCAACTCCACCAGAGGTCAGAATAGCTACCACAATGCCACCTCAAACTCTAAATTGCCATCGACAATATTTGGAGAGGGTGGTAATGGTGATGGTACCGGAGGTGCAACATACTTTCTGAACAACGATTTATGAAATACATTTTGTAAAATCGGCACCGGATTGTCAACATCACCCCCTCCAGGAAAACTTCAGGATAACGCATTAGCTTTGGTATTTTTTGCTCCCGGACGATAGGTTTAATTTTGTTATCACCTAGTAAAAAAACAAAGACCACCTTGTCTAGGTGTAAGACGTTTAGCAGATTCAAGGTATAACAGGTTTTTATGATCCGTAATCACCGTGACAGGATGAGCTGCCCTCTCAAAAAAAGTGACGCCATTCCTCAAACGCTAATTTAATAGCTAAAAGTTCCCTGTTGCCTATATCATAATTCTTCACGGCTGCCGACAATTTCTTAGAAAAGAAAGCACAAAGATGCCATTTACTTGGAGACAAACCCTTAGACAGTACAGCCCCCACCCCCACCTCCGATGCATCAACCTCCACAATAAAAGGTTGAGAAACATCAGGCTGGATCAGTATGGGTGCCAAAGTGAAACTCTCCTTCAGAGAGGAAAAAGGAAGTTTAGCAGTGTCAGACCATTTAGAAAAATCTGTCCCCTTCTTTGTCATGTCCTTAAGGGGTTTGACAATTGCAGAATAGTTCTGAATGAATTTTCTATAGAAATTGGCAAAACCCAGAAAAAGGCTGCTTTTAGGTTCTCAGGAAGATCCCATTCTAAGATCGCATGGACCTTCTCTGGATTCATATGGAACCCCGAAGCTGATAGCAGATACCCCAGGAATTGTACTTCCTGTACGGCGAATACACCTTTTTCCATTTAGCATATAACTTAGTTGAGGTCGTGGCTAAGAATTGGACTCGGGCAGGCGTGCCCGTCTCGAACCTAAATGGCTGAGTTGTGCCTGGAGCCGGGTACGAGAGCAGCCTATAAGGGGGCAAAAAGGAAACCAAGGTAGTTAATTCAAGGACTTTATTGACTCATAATACCAGAGTCTGAAAAGCTTGTGAAATTTCTACCTGCGGGTTAGGTATATACCTGGTGAAACATGACGAGCGCCAGCTTCCCATTCTCCGGATGACATGAGCGGGGACCCCGTGCTTGGAAGCTGCGGATGCAGCTCCGATGCGGAAGGAATGGCCAGATATGGAGCTGGGGTCGAACCCTAAGCCTGAGGCAAGCGTACGGATGTGGCGCGTGAATTGCGCAGAGGTGAGAGGGCCATTGAGCTGAGGTAGCAGTGGGCTGTTAGGGGGAGCTTCACGGATGGCGTGCATGAGCTGCCTGAAGACTTGTACCGGGCACCAATTATTACCAGATTGGAAGAATTTAACCTCAACTGGGGGACCTGTTTGGCTTCTCTTAGTGGACACCAACTTAAGCGTATAGTGGCCCTGGTTCCACACTAGTTGCTCTTTGGACAGACTGCTGCGCCCAGCTGAACTGCAAGTGAATTCCCCTGGCCTAAGAAACCAGTACAAGCCCAGGTACATAGCAGCTTTGATGACCAAGCTGGAGAAGGGCCCAAAAGGGTCGCCATCCAGGGCTGATGACATCTTCCGGAACATCTCGCCTATGACCGCCTGTCTACAGGACGGGGGATTGACCCTGTCTTTCTGGACCCCACGCAAGGTGGCCTTGACCACATGGCCAAGTCTGCCATTGCATGGCCGTCCAAATGGATGACGCTGTCCTGGTCAGGCGCCGAGGGAAGAAGCTGGAGTAGCCTCGACACGAATGTCCTGCCCTGGGGCATGGTCCTAGAGGCGAAATTAAGCCGGCCCAGAAGAGATTGTAACTCGACCTTTGAACACAACTGTACATATTATTTTAACTTCTTGTCAGGGTGCGCTCTGTGCGAAGTTCCAGGAGGCGGGGACGGCCGCGGCGCCCATTCCCATGGTAACCACAATGGGGCTGAGCGCCCTTTATCAGCGCGCCCGCCGTCGCCCATTCCCATAATAACCACAATGGGGCTGAGCGCCGAGCTGCTCACTTGGCGCTTGGCTGTATTGGAATTCAGGAGTCATGTGACGCTGGCCACGTAACATGACTCCACTAGCGCCCTATTTAAACAGGCAATATGCTGGCCACAGATTGCCTGTTATTGAGGTCCTTCCTGTGTATACTTCCCTGGTTTGTTGGTCTCCTGCTAGTGTTGTACTTCCAGTCTGTCTCATCCCTTGGTCTTGGCGTTCCTTCCTGGTTTTGACTTCGGCTTCTTCCTGACGATCCTCCGATTGCTGCTCTGGTATTTGCTGCTCTCTTGGTTATTGACTCGGCTCGGTTTGACTTCTCTTTTGTATGTTTTGTCCGTCTTCCCTGCACTTATCCTAGTTGAGGGTTTGTCGTCCAGTTGTCCCTTGTCACTAGGACTTGCGAGGCAAGTAGGCAGGGACAGGGGTGCGGGTTGAGCTCAGTGGTCACTCACCCACTCCTTGTGTGTGTGACAGAATAACAGGCCCAATTTTCCACTGTTACAATGAATCCTTTGGTTACCCTGACGAAGCATGTTTCTAATTTGACTCAGATGGCTCAGGAATTGGGGGAGAAACTCTGTTTACATGAGTCAGGACAGAGTGCCTCCACTCCGCATCTACCTAGCCCTCATATGAAGCCCCAGATTAAGCTTCCTGAACCATTTTCTGGTGACCGTAAAAAGTTTCTTTCTTTCAAAGAGAACTGTAAGCTGTATTTTAGGTTATGCCCCTTGTCATCCGGATCTGAGAGTCAACGAGTAGGCATAGTTATCCCCCGACTACAGGGGGACCCCCAGGATTGGGCTTTTTCCTTGCCTTCCGATGCTAGTTGTCTCAGTTCCGTCGAGGGGTTCTTTCAGGCTCTGGGAATTTTGTATGATGAACCTGACAGGGCCATGGTAGCTGAAACTGCTCTTAAAGCTTTGGTTCAGGGAGATCAACCTGCAGAAGAGTATTGTACCCAGTTCAGAAGATGGTGTGTCGCCTCTGCCTGGAATGAACCAGCCCTTAAAAGCCAGTTCAGGTCAGGCTTGTCTGAGAATCTTAAAGACCTATTAGTAAACTATCAGCTGCCTGAGACATTGAAGGAGACTATGACACTTGCTGTTCGACTTGACAGACGTGTTAGGGAGAAATGGCAGGAACGTTTGCTTATTCCCCAGGAGGCGATCCAGCCAGAGGTCTGTCCTATGAGCAGAGCTGATATCTCTTCTGAGGAACCCATGCAGGTCAGGATGACTCGTAGAGATCAGCGTCGCCGACGTGGAGCTTGTTTCTATTGTGGAGACTCAGACTATTGGATTAACCAGTGCTCCAAGAAGCCTTCCTCCGTTAAATCAACCAAGACAGGGGAGCCTAAGAACCAGGTATTTCCAAACGTGGTCAAGAGTAAGGTATTAGTACCTATTACTATTTCCATGGGTAATAACAAATGTTCTGGTAATGCTTTTATCGACTCTGGTTCTGCTGCCAACTTTATTGATCATAAATTTGCACTAGGGTTGGGCATTCCGATTTTGACACTACCCACTCCCATCCACATCATGGCTATTGATTCCACCCCCCTGGTAGGTGGTACCGTGAAGTATTTCACCTCTGAGATATCCTTGACTGTGGGGGTGTGTCACTCTGAAATATGCTCCCTGTTAGTTCTTGAAAACTTACCAGTAGAGGTGGTACTGGGGATGCCTTTGCTCCAGTTACATAATCCCATTATAGACTGGACCAAAGGAGAACTGGTGAAATGGGGATTAAAATGCGACTCGTGCTTGTCTGTGGTGCAAGCTGGGATCTCAGCAGAATCCGATACATGGCCTCTAGTCATAAAAGAATATATGGATGTGTTCTCCTCATCTGACCCCGACAGTCTACCACCCCATAGGTCTTACGATTGCGCCATAGAATTGGTAGAGGGTGCCAGGTTTCCCAAGGGACGCATCTATAATCTTTCTAGGACTGAACGCAAGCCCATGGAGGATTATGTCAAGGAGAGTCTCATTAAGGGGCACATTAGGCCTTCAGTATCTCCTATGGGGGCGGGATTTTTCTTTGTCAAAAAGAAGGATGGACGCCTCAGAGCTTGTATCGATTATCGGGAATTAAATAAGATTACGATTAAGAATCAATACTCCCTCCCGTTAGTTATCGATTTGTTTAATCAAGTACTGGGGACTTCCTGGTTCTCTAAAATTGATTTGAAGGGGGAATATAACTTAATTCGAATTAAGGAGGGAGATGAGTGGAAGTCAGCTTTCAATACTCCAGCTAGACACTTCGAATATCTTGTAATGCCTTTTGGACTTTTGGACTATTTTCAGAGAATTCTTGGGTAAATTTGTGATTGTTTACCTTGATGATGTCTTGATTTTTTCCCCTGATCTTGAGAGTCATGTGGTTCATGTTAAACAAGTGTTGGAAATTTTGAGGAAGAATCAATTAGCTGCCAAACAGGAGAAATGTATTTTTGGGGTACAAGAGATATTATATCTCGAGTTTGTGCTCACTCCTCACGCCTTTAAAATGGATCCTAGCAAGGTATTAGCAATTATGGATTGGGTAAGGCCATCGTCCTTAAAGGCCTTACAATGTTTTTTGGCGTGCGCTAATTATTACCGCAGATTTATAAATAATTTTTCGGTACTTGCTAGACCCTTGACCGACCTCACTAAAAAAGGGGCGGACCTGGATAACTGGTCTGTTGAAGCTACTGAAGCATTTGAAACTCTTAAAAAGGCCTTCAGTAGCGCTCCTGTTTTGATTCAGCCAGATCAAGAGAGACCTTTCATTGTGGAGGTGGATGCGTCCGAGGACGGAGTAGGGGCGGTCCTCTCACAAGGCCCCTCTACTCTCACCAATTTAAGGCCTTGCGCCTTCTTTTCCAGAAAATTTTCTTCCACCGAGAGAAATTATGACGTGGGGAATCGGGAATTGCTAGCCATTAAATGGGCGTTTGAGGAGTGGGGGCATTTTCTTGAGGGGGCTAAACATTGTGTAACCGTTGTCACTGAACACAAAAATCTAATGTTTCTTGAGTCTGCTAAGAGGTTGAATCCCCGTCAAGCCAGATGGGCATTGTTTTTTTACACGTTTTAATTTCTCCATCACTTTCAGGCCAGGAAGTAAGAACGTGAAAGCCAATGCCTTATCTCGCAGTTTTTGTGAGTTTCAGCCTACGGACGCACCGCCTGAAACCATACTGCCAGCTAATGTCTTTTTAGCAGTCTTGTCCCAAGATCTTCCGGCTCTCTTTAAGGCAGAACAACATCTGGCCCCGGCACGCACAGCAACAGATAAGTTGTTTGTCCCTGAACAATTCCATCTCCGGCTTTTGGGTGAGTGTCATGATTCTGTTTTGTGTGGACATCCTGGTATCGAGAGTACTAAAGAGCTGGTATCAAGGTCTTACTGGTGGCCCACCCTATTCAAGTATGTCAAGTCCTATGTGTTGGCCTGCGAGGTTTGTGCCAAGTGTAAAACCCCTAGAACTCGCCCTGCGGGTGAGTTGCAACCCCTACCCATTCCCAGTAGACCCTGGTCTCATATTTCTATGGATTTCATCACGGACCTGCCACCTGCGGAGGGTAAAACTGTGGTTTGGGTAGTGGTCAATAGGTTCAGCAAGATGGTACATTTTATTCCTCTTTCTAAGCTTCCTAATGCCAAGACTCTGGCCTCTGTATTTGTAGAACAAAAGTGGCACAATGACAGAGTCTGTAGATGGCAGCACTATGATGAGGCCACTGAGTGGCACAATGACAGAGTCTAGAGGTGGCGGCAGCATTAGGAGGTTCGTCGTATATGTCAAACAACCGCAGCACTCGCTTGTCTTCAATTATGCAGGATTTATTCACTAACAAAAATGCGACGTTTCGACCGTCATAGTCTTTCTCAAGCAACGATTTTACCCTCTTTCACACGGTCTTCATGGATTTGGGCCAGATAATATGCGGGTGCGTAACAGGGGAAAATGCGCGATTTTTCCGCGCGAGTGCAAAACATTTTAATGCGTTTTGCACACGCGTGAGAAAAATCGGAATGTTTGGTACTCAAACCCGAACTTCTTCACAGAAGTTCGGGTTTGGGTTAGGTGTTGTGTAGATTGTATTATTTTCCCTTATAACATGGTTATAAGGGAAAATAATAGCATTCTTTTGTAACATTTTCTTTTTATTGAAAGTTTTTCATATATTAGGCATAATCATTTTTTATGACAAAATATATTTCATTTCAGCTGTATGCATATAACAACAGACATTGTACAGTTAGTTAATATTCCAGAAAGGACCGTAGTCTTTATTGGCAAGTCTAGAGTCTGAGAATTAAATCATGAGATACATAGCATTAGTCTTCATGCATGGTATATGTAATATTTGATTTTACATAGATGATGTAAATACGTGTATATTGTATGCCTTTTAATATATCTAACAAAGATAACTGGGGGGAGGGTAGGAGATAAACTTAGGGTAAGGGGGGTATCAGGGCTCGTTTTGCGAGCTTGACTTGTCTGTCTTTATGTATAATATCAAGAGATAATTATAGAAACTTTAAGATAAAGTCATTTTTAATAAATGTGTTCCAAATATCCCAAGTTGTGTGATAATGATGTAGCTTGTCTTCTCTCAGTAGTCTTGATTTCTCAAGATTGTGTAGTAAGTGCATTTCATTCAACCATTCTTGAATTGAGGGAGGTGATTTTTTTTCCATAATCTAGGGATTATAAGTTTAGCCGCATTGAGGATATGTAACGTGAGGGGATGTTTAATGTTGGAGGAGCGATGATCGAAAACGCTAAAGAAAAGTAGCCTGGGTGGGATTTCAGTGCATGTATTGAAGATGTGACCTAGAATAGCAGTAATATTTCTCCAAAACACTTTCATGCATTTACAGGTTAACCATATATGCGAAAATGTACCACGTTCTTCCTCACATCTCCAACACAGGGGGGGCGTATTTGGGAACATACGTTGTAATAAAATCGGGGTTCTGTACCATCTTGATACCAGTTTAAAATGCATCTCTTGTATTTTAGGTGATGCTGATTTTGATCTGGCATTCCTGATGATATCTCTCGTTTCTGTTTCATTGAAAGTGATCCCTAACTCAGAAGACCATTTGGGGAGATAGGAAGGAGGCAGGTCAGAGTTATTTATTATGCTATATATGGTAGAAATCGGTCTCTTGACTGGAGAGCCGATATTTATGCTCTTTTGGATTGTCGTCATAGGTAGAGAGAGGGAGTTATAGGCCTTAGAGCTTAAAATGCATCTCTTAAAATGCGTATACTCCTTACTTGTGAACTTTAGGTCCTGAAAGTATAGGTTTAGGTCGTCCTTTGAAATAAATACGTGTCCACTAAAAAGGTTCATAATTGGGGAATTATATAGCTCTGAAGTGTTTAGGACTTTTTCTTTAACTATTTTCAATTTAGCCCGGATTAGTGTGCCTATTGGGGTGGTTGCACAGTATGTAGGTAAAAAGCTAATTTGTTTGTTCAACCCATGCCAAACTTTCAAAGATACTGTGGTAAGGAGATCTTTAATTTTGGGTTGAGGGGGCCTGGCAGTTTCTTTGGTTTTCCACAGAAGTATATGAGAATTGGGAGGAAGGGCTTCCTTCTCTAATTCATGCCATAATTTCCTGTTTGGTTTAACCGTCCATTCTAATAGTTTGGTAATATGCACAGACATGTGGTATTTATGGAAGTCTGGGACTGCCAAGCCTCCCCTAGACTTGGGCCTGATTATTGTGTCATAGGAAACTCTGCTGCGTTTGGATCTCCAAATAAAGCTCATAATTTTCCTCTTGAGGGTAGTATAGAATTGTTTAGGGATGTCAATTGGTAATGCTTGGAGGACGTATAAAATTTTAGGCAGTGATATCATCTTTATTGCGTTTATTCTCCCAAACCAGGATATGAACAGATTCTCCCAATCTTTAAAGTCTGCATCTAGTTTAGATAGAAGGGGTAGGAAATTCAGTTGATATAGTTCAGCGATACTTCTACTAATGTTAATGCCTAAATACTTAAAGGAGATAGGAGCAGGTTTTAGAGGGGAAGATGAAATCACCTCCTGCCAGGTATTCTGAGGAATAGATACATTATATATTTCCGATTTTTGCCAATTTATTTTGAAGTTAGATATAGCACTGAAATCTTCTAATTCCCGTATTAGTGCAGGGATTCCTTCTCTTGGATTAGTAATCATAAAAAGGGTGTCATCCGCGTAAGCGGCAATTTTCTGTTGTGTGTTTGATGTATAGATACCTTGTATCAAGGTGTTGATCCTAATTTTAGATAGAAGGGGTTCTAGCGACAGAACAAAGAGGATGGGAGAAAGGGGACAACCTTGTCTCGTGCCATTAGTAATTAAAAATGTGTCTGAGACAGAATCATTAACTCTTACTGCAGCTGACGGAATGGTATACATAGCAAGTATTTTTGATATGAATGGTTGTGGGAAACCAAAATTGTTTAGCACCTCCTCCAGGTAACTCCAACTTATCCTATCAAATGCCTTTTCAGCATCGGTTGTGACAAATGATAAAGGAAAGTTTTTAGATTGTGCAAGTTGTATGGCATAAAGAACCCTATAGATATTGTCTTTAGATTCTCTGCCTTCTGTGAATCCAACTTGATCCGGATGTAGTATACCAGGGAGGATGTGCTGAAGTCTAATGGCAATAAGCTTTGCGTAAATTTTTATGTCGACATTTAATAATGATATAGGTCTATAATTAGAGCAAATGGAGTTATCTTTACCTTCTTTTGGTATTACTGTGATATGAGCTAGTAGAGACTCTGCGCGAAATGAATCACCACTCGCTATACCATTAAAATAAGTGCCTAAGTGTGGGGAAAGGTTTTTCAGGAATTTTTTATAATATGTAGCCGTCAGTCCATCTGGGCCTGGGCTCTTTCCGTTTGGTAAAGAATTTATCACGGATTCTATTTCTTCCTGTGAGAAAGGTCTGGTTAGTTTAGTCTGTTGGGATACTGATATTTTAGGGAGGGGAAGTGAACCTAAAAAATTTCTTATTTTGGATTTTAGATCTGTTGGGGCAGGTAAACCTTTTCCGAGATTATATAGTTCTTCATAGTATTGTCTAAATACCTTCATAATATCTGGCGTTGAAAGTTTCAAGGAGTTCTTTTGGTCTCTAATTTTGGTGATATATGACTTATTTTTCTGTTTTCTGAGGAGTCTAGCCAGTCTCTTACCACATCTATTATCTTCTAAGTATTTGCTGAATTTCGCTAGGTATAGATATTTCAGATTTTTCTGGTCCAACAGGTCAAGTAATTTAGATCTCAAAGATGTGAGATCATTCATTATCTTTTTCTCTAGTGAGAGTTTATGGGCCGAAAATAATAGCATTCTTAATACAGAATGCTTAGTAAAATATGGCTGGAGGGGTTAAAAAATAATAAAAAATAATTTAACTCACCTTAATCCACTTGTTCACGCAGCCCGGCTTCTCTTCTTTCTTCTTTCTTCAGGACCTGGGTAAAGGACCTTTGATGACATCACTGCACTTATCACATGGTCCATCACATGATCCATCACCATGGTGATGGTTCATGTGACGGACCATGTGATGAGCGCAGTGACGTCACCACGGGTCCTTTTCCTCCTGCACAGCAAAGAAGAAGAAAGAAGAGAAGCCGGGCTGCGCGAACAAGTGGATTAAGGTGAGTTAAATGTTTAAAAACATTTTTAACCACTCCGGCCCTATTTTACTAAGCATTCTGTATTAAGAATGCTATTATTTTCCCTTATAACCATGTTATAAGGGAAAATAATAATGATCGGGTCCCCATCCCGATCATCTCCTAGCAACCATGCGTGAAAATCGCACCGCATCCACACTTGCTTGCCGATGCTTGCGATTATCACGCAGCCCCATTCACTTCTATGGGGCCTGCGTTGCGTGAAAAAGAATAGAAATAATTGGGTCCGGATTCAGTGCGGGTGCAATGCGTTCACCTCACGCATTGCACCCGCGCGGAAATCTTGCTCGTGTGAAAGAGGCCTAACTGCAGCGCTGAACGCTGCATGAAATTTGTTTTTCCACTGAAATAAGATTTTACCGCATATAAGTGCAGCGCTTTACGCTGAATACTAGTTTTTTTCCCACCGAATGAAGTCAGAAAAGATTTTACCACATATAATTGCAGCGCTGAATGCTGCATGAAATTTGTTTTTCCACCGTAATAAGTCACAAATGATTTTACCGCATATAAGTGCAGCGCTTAACGCTGATTACAATTTTTTTTCCCACCAAAATAAGTCACAAAAGATTTTACCACATATAACTGCAGCACTGAACGCTGAATGAAATTTGTTTTTCCACTGAAATAATTCACAAAAGATTTTAACGCATCTAAGTGCGTCGCTGAGCGCTAAATAAAATTTATTTTCCCACCAAAATACTTCAATAAAGATTTTACCACATATAACGGAGCACGGAGTTGGAAAGTGTCTCCGGATTCCCCCTGCACTATACGGACGTCTCAGAAATGAACCGCTGCTCCTGACTGCAGCTCCTGCAGCGTACCAGTCATCCGACATCTATTCACTCCGCTGAAGGATTATTTTGAAAGTGTGTAGTAGCCACACGGGGCCCCCACACTGTAGATTTATCATGGAGACATCATATAACCGCAGCGCTGACCGCTGAATAAATTTAGTTTTTCGACCGAAATACTTAAAGGGTTTCTATCACCTCGTTTTGACATAATTAGCTATCAGACACTAGCGATCCGCTAGTGTCTGCTCTACCAAACAATGCTATTATAATACCTTTGTGTGCAGCCGTTTGCCTAAAAAACAATATGCTAATGAGCCCCTAGGTGCACCTAGAGGCTTGGTCTACTCACACAAAATGCCGCCTAGTGCGTCCCTCCAGCCCGCCCATCTCCTCTGGAATGCGATCCACCCTCTGAGCCAGCGGACGAATTCTCGCGCCTGCGCCGTGCGCATCTGTATTCGGTGCCGGCGCAGTGAATGTCTGACCGCTCCCTGCACAGACATCTCCACTGCGCCTGCGCCGATGACCGAGATGTCTGTGCAGGCAGCGGTCAGACATTCACTGCGCCTGCGCCGAATACAGACACGCACGGCGGCATTTTGTGTGAGTAGACCGAGCCTCTAGGTGCTGAAAAGACGCCCCCATAGCACCTAGAGGCTAATTAGCATATCAATAAAAGTTCATTTTTTAGGCAAACGGCTGCACACAAAGGTATTATAATAGCATTGTTTGGTAGAGCAGACACTAGCGGATCGCTAGTGTCTGATAGCTAATTATGTCAAAACGAGGTGATAGAAACCCTTTAAATAAAGATTTTACCACATATAACCGTTGCACTGACTGACTGCTACCGCCGATACTTCTGTGAACCACTGCTACTTTTCGGGTAGGTAGACCGCTGCGAAGCAGGTGCTCTTCTCCGGGCACGTTTGGCTCCCGACCTCCCACTGTTGCCACTCTGCTGAATCCCAGCCATGCTTTTAACACATATAACAGCCAACCTGAACTGAGAATGCATTTTTCTGTTTGTACTGAAATAGGCCACTAAACGCTTTCAACACATCTAACCGCCTCGGACGTGAACTTAGAATGCATTTTTCTGTTTGTACTGAAAAAGGCCACTAAACACTTTTAACACATCTAGCCGCCGCCGACATGAACTGAGAATGTATTTTTCTGTTTGTACTGAAATAGGCCACTAAACGCTTTTAACACATATAACCACCGCCAACGTGAACTGAGAATGCATTTTTCTGTTTGTACTGAAATAGCCCACTAAACGCTTTCAAAATATCTAACCGCCACCGACGTGAATTGAGAATGTATTTTTTTGTTTGTCCTGAAATGGGCCACTAAACGCTTTTAACACATCTAAGCGCCGCCGACGTGAAATGAGAATGCATTTTTTTGTTTGTACTAAAATAGACCTCTAAACGCTTTCAACACATCTAACCGCCAACGACATGAACTGAGAATGCATTTTTCTGTTTGTAATGAAATAGGCCACTAAACGCTTTCAACACGTATAACCGCCGCCGACGTGAACTGAGAATGTATTTTTCTTTTGTACTGAAATACAAAATAACACATATAACCGCCGCACTGACTGACTGCTACAGCCGCTACTTCCGTGAACCCCTGCACCACTACTTCCTGGGCAGGTAGGCTGCTGCAAAGCAGCTGCTCTACCCCGGGCGCGTTTGGCTCCCGACCTCCCACTGCTGCCACCCTGCTGACTCCCAGCCATGCTTTCAACACATATAACCGCCGACGTGAACTGAGAATATTTTTTTATTTTTGTACTGAAATAGTCCAGTTAACGCTTTCAGCAGAAAAAAATGCACCAGTGAAGTCCGTATATATTTTTCTTTTTTTTCTGTAATACGCCCCTATACGCATTCACCAGAAATAACTGCAACAGGGCAGTGCGTATATATTTGTCTTTTTTTTTACTGAAATAGTCCACTAAACACTTTCAACACATATAACCGCCGCCAATGTGAACTGAGAATGTATTTCTCTGTTTGTACTGAAATAGGCCACTAAACACTTTCAAAACATATAACCGCCGCCGACGTGAACTGAGAATGCATTTTTCTGTTTGTACTGAAATAGGACACTAAATGCTTTCAACACATCTAACCGCCGCCGACGTGAACTGAGAATGCATTTTTCTGTTTGTACTGAAATAGGCCACTAAATGCTTTCAACACATCTAACCGCAGCCGAGGTGAACTGAGAATGCATTTTTCTGTTTGTACTGAAATAGGCCACTAAACGCTTTCAACACATATAACCGCCGCCGACGTGAACTGAGAATGTATTTTTCTTTTTGTACTGAAATGCAAAATAACACATATAACCCCCGCACTTAGGCCTCATGCACACGACCGTTGTGTGCATCCGTGGCCGTTGTTCCGTTTTCAGTTTTTTTTCGCAGACCCATTGACTTTCAATGGGTCCGTGGAAAAATTGGAAAATGCACCGTTTTGCAGCCGCATCCGTGATCCGTGTTTCCTGTCCGTCCAAAAAAATGAACTGTCCTATTTTTTTGACAGACAACGGTTCACGGACCCATTTAAGTCAATGGGTCCGTCATCCTTGTCCGTAGGCTACTTTCACACAGACGGATCCGCTGATCCGTCTGCATAAAAGCTTTTTAGATCAGATTTTTCACTTCGTGAAAACTCAGATCCGACAGTATATTCTAACACAGAGGCGTTCCCATGGTGATGGGGACGCTTCAGGTTAGAATATACTAAAAGAACTGTGTACATGACTGCCCCCTGCTGTCTGGCAGGTGCTGCCAGGCAGCAGGGGGCAGACCCCCCCTCCCTCCCCCCCTGTATTTAACTCATTGGTGGCCAGTGCGGCCCCCCTCCCTCCCCTGTATTTTACACATTGGTGGCCAGTGCGGCCGACCCCCCCTCCCTTGTATTTAACACATTGGTGGCCAGTGCGGACGGCCCCTCCCTCCCTTGTATTTAACACATTGGTGGCCAGTGCGGCCGGCCCCCCCCTCCTCCCCCCTAATTAAAATGACCGACCCCCCCATCATTGGTGGCAGCGGAGAGTTCCGATCGGAGTCCCAGTTTAATCACTGGGGCTCCGATCGGTTACCATGGCAGCCAAGACGCTACTGCAGTCCTGGCTGCCATGGTTACTTAGCAATTTTAGAAGCATTATACTTACCTGCAATGTCTTACCAGTAGGAGGAGCACCCGGCCGGTCACAGACATCACAGGTAAGTATAATGCTTCTAAAATTGCTAAGTAACCATGGCAACCAGGACTGCAGTAGCGTCCTGGTTGCCATGGTTACCGATCGGAGTCCCAGCGATTAAACTGGGACTCCGATCGGAACTCTCTGCTGCCACCAATGATGGGGGGTCGGTCATTTTAATTAGGGGGGGGAGGGAGGGGATTTGCCGGCCGCACTGGCCACCAATGTGTTAAATACAAGGGAGGGAGGGGGCGGCCGGCCGCACTGGCCACCAATGTGTTAAATACAAGGGAGGGAGGGAGAGAGGGGGGGCCGGCCGCACTGGCCACCAATGTGTTAAATACAAGGGAGGCAGGGGGGGCCGGCCGCACTGGCCACCAATGTGTTAAATACAAGGGAGGGAGGGGGGGCCGGCTGCACTGGCCACCAATATGTTAAATACAAGGGAGGGAGGGAGAGAGGGGGGGCCGGCCGCACTGGCCACCAATGTGTTAAATACAAGGGAGGGAGGGGGGGCCGGCCGCACTGGCCACCAATGTGTTAAATACAAGGGAGGGAGGGGGGCCGGCCGCACTGTCCACCAATGTGTTAAATACAAGGGAGAGAGGGAGGGGGGCCGGCCGCACTGGCCACCAATGTGTTAAATACAAGGGGGGGGGGGGGGGGGGGGCCGGCCGCACTGGCCACCAATGTGTTAAATACAAGGGAGGGAGGGGGGGCTGGCCGCACTGGCCACCAATGAGTTAAATACAGGGGAGGGAGGGGGGCCGCACTGGCCACCAATGAGTTAAGTAGAGGGGGGAGGCAGGGGGGGCCTGCCAGGCAGCAGGGGGCAGTCAGGTACACAGTTCTTTTAGTATATTCTAACCTGAAGCGTCCCCATCACCATGGGAACGCCTCTGTGTTAGAATATACTGTCGGATCTGAGTTTCACGATCTAACTCAAATCCGATGGTATATTCTAACATAGAGGCGTTTCCATGGTGATGGGGACGCTTAAAGTTAAAATATACCATCGGATTGGAGAAAACTCCGATCTGATGGTATATTAATAGGGACTCCTGACTTTACATTGAAAGTCAATGGGGGACGGATCCGTTTGCAATTGCACCATATTGTGTCAACGTCAAACGGATCCGTCCCCATTGACTTGCATTGTAAGTCAGGACGGATCCGTTTGGCTCCGCACGGCCAGGCGGACACCAAAACGACTTTTTTTACATGTCCGTGGATCCTCCAAAAATCAAGGAAGACCCACGGAAGAAAAAACGGTCACGGATCATGGAACAACGGAAATCTGTTTTGCGGACCGCAAAAAAAAAACGGTCGTGTGCATGAGGCCTTACTGACTGCTACAGCCGCTACTTCCGTGAACCCGTGCACCACTACTTCCCGGGCTGGTAGGCTGCTGTGAAGCAGGTGCTGTACCCCGGGAACATTTGGCTCCTGACCTCCCACTGCTGCCACCCTGATGATTCCCAGCCATGCTTTCAACACATATAACCGGCGACGTGAACTGAGAATATATTTTTAATTTTGTACTGAAATAGGCCAGTAAACGCTTTTAGCAGAAAAAAATGCACCAGTGAAGTGCATATATATTTTTCTTTTTTTACTGTAATATGCCCCTATATTCTTTCAACAGAAATAGTTGCAGAAGTGAACTGAGCATATACAGTGGGGGAAATAATTATTTGACCCCTCACTGATTTTGTAAGTTTGTCCAATGACAAAGAAATGAAAAGTCTCAGAACAGTATCATTTCAATGGTAGGTTTATTGTAACAGTGGCAGATAGCACATCAAAAGGAAAATCGAAAAAATAACTTTAAATAAAAGATAGCAACTGATTTGCATTTCATTGAGTGAAATAAGTATTTGAACCCCTACCAACCATTAAGAGTTCTGGCTCCCACAGAGTGGTTAGACACTTCTACTCAATTAGTCACCCTCATTAAGGACACCTGTCTTAACTAGTCGCCTGTATAAAAGACACCTGTCCACAGAATCAATCAATCAAGCAGACTCCAAACTCTCCAACATGGGAAAGACCAAAGAGCTGTCCAAGGATGTCAGAGACAAAATTGTAGACCTGCACAAGGCTGGAATGGGCTACAAAACCATTAGCAAGAAGCTGGGAGAGAAGGTGACAACTGTTGGTGCGATTGTTCGAAAATGGAAGGAGCACAAAATGACCATCAATCGACCTCGCTCTGGGGCTCCACGCAAGATCTCACCTCGTGGGGTGTCAATGGTTCTGAGAAAGGTGAAAAAGCATCCTAGAACTACACGGGAGGAGTTAGTTAATGACCTCAAATTAGCAGGGACCACAGTCACCAAGAAAACCATTGGAAACACATTACACCGCAATGGATTAAAATCCTGCAGGGCTCGCAAGGTCCCCCTGCTCAGGAAGGCACATGTGCAGGCCCGTCTGACGTTTGCCAATGAACACCTGAATGATTCAGAGAGTGACTGGGAGAAGGTGCTGTGGTCTGATGAGACCAAAATAGAGCTCTTTGGCATTAACTCAACTCGCTGTGTTTGGAGGAAGAAAAATGCTGCCTATGACCCCCAAAACACCGTCCCCACCGTCAAGCATGGGGGTGGAAACATTTTGCTTTGGGGGTGTTTTTCTGCTAAGGGCACAGGACAACTTATTCGCATAAACGGGAAAATGGACGGAGCCATGTATCGTGAAATCCTGAGCGACAACCTCCTTCCCTCTGCCAGGAAACTGAAAATGGGTCGTGGATGGGTGTTCCAGCACGACAATGACCCAAAACATACAGCAAAGGCAACAAAGGAGTGGCTCAAGAAGAAGCACATTAAGGTCATGGAGTGGCCTAGTCAGTCTCCGGACCTTAATCCAATCGAAAACCTATGGAGGGAGCTCAAGCTCAGAGTTGCACAGAGACAGCCTCGAAACCTTAGGGATTTAGAGATGATCTGCAAAGAGGAGTGGACCAACATTCCTCCTAAAATGTGCGCAAACTTGGTCATCAATTACAAGAAACGTTTGACCTCTGTGCTTGCAAACAAGGGTTTTTCCACCAAGTATTAAGTCTTTTTTTGTTAGAGGGTTCAAATACTTATTTCACTCAATGAAATGCAAATCAGTTGCTATCTTTTATTTAAAGTTATTTTTTCGATTTTCCTTTTGATGTGCTATCTGCCACTGTTACAATAAACCTACCATTGAAATGATACTGTTCTGAGACTTTTCATTTCTTTGTCATTGGACAAACTTACAAAATCAGTGAGGGGTCAAATAATTATTTCCCCCACTGTATTTTTCTTGTTGGACTGAAATAGGCCACTATACGCTTTCACCAGTATTAACTGCAGAAATGCACTGAGAATATATATTTCTTTTTTTTACTGTAATACGCCCCTATATGCATTTACCAGAAATAACTGCAACAGTGCAGTGCGTATATATTTTTCTTATTTTACTGAAATACGCCCCTATAAGCTTTCATCAGAAATAACTTCAAAAGTACAGTGCGTATATATTTTTCTTTTTTTAATGGAATACGCCCCATACGCTTTCACCAGAAATAACTGCAACAGTGCAGTGCGTATATATTTTTCTTTGTTACTGAAATAAGCCCCTATACGCTTTCAACAGAAATAACTGCAACAGTGCAGTGCGTATATATTTTTCTTATTTTACTGAAATACGCCCCTATACACTTTCAACATAAATAACTGCAACAGTGTAGTGCATATATATTTTTCTTTTTTTACTGAAATACGCCCCTATACACTTTTACCAGAAATAACTGCAACAGAGCAGTGCGTATATATTTTTCTTATTTTACTGAAATACGCCCCTATACGCTTTCACCAGAAATAACTGCAACAGTGCAGTGCGTATATATTTGTATTTTTTTTATGAAATACACCCCTATACACTTTCACCAGAAATAACTGCTGAAGTGACCTTAGAATATATATTTCTTGTTGGAATGAAATAGGCCACTATATGCTTTAGCCAGAAAACAATTTAATAGTGCAGTGTGTATATATTTTTTCTTATTTTACTGAAATATGCCCCTATACTCTTTCACCAGAAATAACAGCAACAGTGTAGTGTATATATTTTTCCTATTTTACTGAAATATGCCCCTATACACTTTCACCAGAAATAACTGCAACAGGGCAGTGCGTATATATTTTTCTTATGAAATACCCCCCTATATGCTTTCAACATAAATAACTGCAACAGTGTAGTGCATATATATTTTTCTTATTTTACTGAAATACGCCCCTATACACTTTCACCAGAAATAACTGCAACAGTGCAGTGCGTATATATTTTTCTTATTTTACTGAAATACGCCCCTATACGCTTTCACCAGAAATAACTGCAACAGTGCAGTGCGTATATATTTTTCTTTGTTACTGAAATAAGCCCCTATACGCTATCAACAGAAATAACTGCAGAAGTGAAATGCGTATTGTGGGGACTCGCTCTGGTAGACAGGATTAGCGAGCGCAGTATAGAGGCAACAACAAGTTCTTTGGATCAAAGATCTTTGAATTTAAGTTCCGGTCCGGTATTTGACCTCACCTGGCAGTAAATCATCCCAGCAGCACATGCTGTGAGGAAAATACCTATTTTCCCAGACCAAACCTCTCACTGTGTCACATTCCCCCTTTTGTTCAACCCTGAGAGGGTGGCTAGAAGCCAGACAGTGTACCCGGGACAGGGCATCCGCGTTTTGCCTGTAACTGGCCTGCCCTGTGTTTCACCGAAAGTTTTATAGGGAGAGAAACCATCAGGTGACCCAGGCATTTCTGTCCTTGGCCTGGCTCATCCACTTGAGAGGGGAGTGGTCGGTCACCAGGTGGAACTTTCTCCCCAACAAATAGTAGTGGAGAAACTTGAGTGCCCACTTGATAGCCAGGCACTCACTCTCCACTATACTGTACCTGGTTTCGGCTGGGGTGAGCTTGCGGCTTAGGAAGACAACGAGATGCTCCTCCCCGTTGACTTCCTGAGACAGTACAGCACCGAGGCCTACTTCGGAGGCATCCGTTTGTACCACAAACTCCCTCTTGAAGTCGGGCGTCACCAAAACCGGTGACCCACACAGGGCCCACTTCAAAGCTGCAAAAGCCTCTTCCGCCTGATCATCAAAGCGAACCATCACTGATTTTCATTCCTTCAAGAACCCTGTCAAGGGCACAGCTAGAGTAGCAAAGTGGGGAACAAATCTCATGTAATAGCCCACCATTCCCAGGAATGACTTTATTTGCCTAGTGGAGACAGGTCGGGGCCAATTCCATATCACCTCTATTTTGTTCACTTAAGGTTTGATAACTCCGCGCCCATTTTTTTGGGTTAGCGCTTAGGCCAGCTTACCGAAGGGAGTCCACTACAGCCTGCACTTTGGGTAGGTGACTTTCCCATTCGGTAATGTGGATGACAATATCGTCCAGGTAATCCGAAGCGTACCGACGATGTGGACGAAGCACAATGTCCATTAGTCGCTGAAAAGTGGCGGGGGCGCTATGCAGACCAAAGGGCAAGACCTTATATTGATACAGCCCCTCAGGCGTGATAAAGACAGTTTTCTCTTTGGCAGCCTCCGTTAAGGGCACCTACCAGTACCCTTTCGTGAGGTCCAAAACAGAAAAATACCGGGCTTGTCCTAACCTCTCGATGAGCTCATTCACCTGGGGCATGGGATACGCATCGAATTTGGAAACCTTGTTAAGTTTTCGAAAGTCGATACAAAACCGCAACGCCCCATCCGGCTTGGGTATCAATTCTATAGGACTGGCCCACTCACTTTTTTGACTCCTCAATTACATCTAGCTGCAACATTAGCTGCACCTCCTCTGATATGGCTTGTCGCCGAGCCTCTGGTACCTGGTATGGTTTTAAACGGACTTTTGCCTGAGGCTCAGTTACAATGACATGCTGGAATATGGAAGTGCGTCCAGAGAGGTCCGAGAACACATCCCTGTTCCCACTAACAAACTCCCTGGCATCCTGAGTCTGTTTAGAGGAGAGTCTGTCAGCAATTTCTACTGTGGCAGCTGCCTCTTCTGCATCAGACAGAGGTGCCAGTACCTCTTCTCCTAGAAAACCCGGCCGCGGGCTGTCTTCTGTACAGATTTCCCTATCTTTCCATGGTTTGAGTAAATTCACATGGTAAACCTGCCCCGGCTTTCGCCGCCCTGGCTGTTGTACCTTGTAGTTTACATCTCCAATTTTCTCGAGTACCTCGTCGGGCCCCTGCCACCTGGCCAGGAACTTACTGTCCACGGTCGGCACCAGAACCAAAACCCGATCTCCCTAACAAGAGGCAACACTGTCTGTATCCGATCTTTCATCTAGGTAACTTTTATGTGGAGTTGGTTCTTATTCCCACGTCTCTTTGGCCACGTCCAAGAGACCGTGAGGGTGTCTGCCATATAGCAGTTCGAAGGGCGAGAACCCAGTAGAGGCCGGGGTACCTCTCGCACTGCGAACATGAGATAGGGCAGAAGGAGGTCCCAGTCCTTCCCTTTAGACACTACATTTTTCAACATATTTTTTAATGTTTGGTTAAACAGTTCTACCAGACCATCCATTTGCGGATGTTAAACGGACGTCTGTAGTTGTTTTATGTGCAGCAACTTACAGAGTTCCCTCATCACCTTGGACATAAAAGTGGTCCCTTGGTCGGTCAGAACCCCTTTAGTCAATCCCACTCGGGAAAACATCTCCATTAACTCCTTAGCTATGAGTTTGGACGAGGTATGTCGCAGTGGCACCGCCTCCGGGTACCAAGTGGCGTAGTCTAGAATGACTAAGATGTGTTGATGCCCTCTGGCGGACTTCGCTACTGGGCCTATGAGGTCGATAGCTATTCGGTCAAATGGTACTTCGATAATCGGGAGAGGTACTAGGGGACTACAGAAATGTGGCTGGGGTTAGTTATCTGGCAGGTCGGGCAAGACTTACAAAACTTTTCCACTTCTTTTAATATGCTGGGCCAGTAAAACCGCTGTAGAATATGATCCTGAGTTTTATGCTGCCCCAGGTGACCCCCGAGAATGTGTTGGTGGGCTATATCTAACACAAGCTTGTGATAGGCCTTGGGGACCACCAACTGTTCAATAGGCTCCCCCTATAGTTGGTTTACCTGATACAACATATCCTGATGAACCACAAAACAGAGAAACACTGACTCTGCCCCAGGTTGTTGTGGTTCACCATCTACTATTAACACATTTTCCCAGGGGTGAGATAGGGTTGGGTCCCAACGTTGGGTGGTACCAAAATTATCCCCGGAAACATTGAGGTCTGCCAATTCAGGACCCAGCGGCAAGTTCTCCACATCACACTTAGCGGGGTTGTCTCCCCCTCTTCCACCGAAGTGGCGGTCACCCCTACTGCTGGCCCTTTGGTCTCAGGTTCCCAGGGTTTTGGTCTCCCCCCTGAGCCAGGCCACTCTTCTAGGGTTACCCCTGTCTCATGGGTATCAGTCACTCTCATAGCAGGCCACAGTGCCGGGAAGCCCGGGAAGTCTCTCCCCATTATAAGTTCGTAGTGTAAATTTGGGGCAACTGCCACTTCGTGAGTCCATCTGCCAGCCCCTGTGGTTAGAGACACCAGGGCGGTGGGATAGTCTTTAAAGTCTCCATGGATGCACATGACCCTGACTTTCCGGCCAGTATACTCCACTGACCGAACCAGGGGAGCCCTTACTAGGGACACCAGACTCCCTGAGTCCAGCAGAGCCTCCGCTGGAGTGTCTCCTACCTTCACCTGGCACAGGTGGTTTAGAGTTTTTGGGGTACCTGCTGCACACATGGCATATAGCGACTGTCGGTAGCCATAGTTAGTATTCATGGGTTCCACCTTATGGGGATAGTCAGCTCTTACATGGCCCGGCTCCTGACACCGCCAGCAGACTATCGCAGCCAGGTCCATAGAGGGTACACCCCAGGTGGGTTTGGTTAGTACAAGTCTGGGATAGAGATTTATGGGGTTTGACTGCCCCCCTCCCAAAAGAACCACCTGTAACAGTCTTAGTAGCCTCGTAGCGCTCCACCAGGTCCACCATTTCTAGGGCGTTGCCAGGAGACACCTGGCCGATCCAGTGCTGGAGAGGGGGGTGGCAGAGTTCTTCAGAACATATCAGCCAATAGTCTATCCAGCATAGCCGTAGGACTCAGCTCATCAGGATGTAGCCACTTTTGCAAGAGGTGGAGTAAGTCATAATACTGGGTCCTCGCAGGTTCAGCTGGATTAAACCCCCACTGATGTACTCGCTGGGCTTGAACCCCCACTGATGTACCCATTGGGCCTGGACCAACACTGGGCCAGTCTTTCCAAAATCTCACCCTTTACTTTTTGGTAGTCGGCCGCTTAATCGTCCGGCAAGTCGAAATACACCCGCTGGGAATCAGATACCAGGAATGAAGGGACGACCTTAGACCACTGGTCTTGGGGTAGCTTTTCCCTGATGGCCACTTTATCATACAATGCCAGGTAGGTTTCGATGTCATCTGCGGGGGTCATCTTAGGAATTGCAGCACAGACTGCTTTCCGGGCATCGTGGGCTTTCGGGGTTGCTACTGCTGTCTGCAAAGCCATCACGTGTTATAGCAGCAACTGGTTAGTCTCCAGGTGCTGCTTATTAGCCTCGCATTGCTGCAGGTTTGTCTCTCGCTGCTGCAGATTAGCCTTCATGAGGGCCTTCACAACAGCCTCCATTTTGTTTGTGGGGCACTGGTTGTAATACAGCTGGTTTAATGTACGACATACAACCGTGCCTGAAAAATGCAGAAACCAAAAATATTTGCATTCTCACCAGCCTCACTGCTCTTGCATGCATCCTCTACCAATTGTGGGGTTTGGCTCTGGTAGATAGGGTAAGCGGGCGCAGTACAGAGGCAAAATACTTAACTCAAAACATCAGTGTTTATTCACACTTGAGGCAATTGCACAAAACAGCACGTAACTTTGCAGTCTTGGTGTTAATTCACACACAATGGAAAGGTCATATAACACAAGTCACCTTGCTGGCAGTTCTGCTTCCAGTAGTCCACAGCAGGCTTTAGGGGCCCTGTTTCCCCAGCATGCAGCCCTTAGCCCTCCAGCACGGCACAAAGCCTCAGATCCCAAAAACAGACATCTCTGCTGAGCCCAGCTGCCTATTTAAGGACAGCCAGGTGCTGCCAAACCCGGACCGGCACTTAAACTACGGTCCAGTATTTGACCTCACCTGGCTGGAAACCAGCCCAGCCGCACATGCTGATTTTTGTATAGTTTATTTTAGATGATTTATTTTATGTTTTCTTTTATATATTGTTTGTACACAGATTCATTATATGAGATAATAAATATTTATAATTGGTACAATTCCTGATGATTGAGTGCCTATTAATATTCTAGATATAGTATTGCGCATTCACAGACTGTGGGGCAGTCTGATAACAGTGCACCTATATCCAGAAAACAAAAACGGGAGAGCCACTACAATTCTTCTTCTTTTTTTTTCCAGTTAGATCGTTCTACAGCTTTTTTGGGGGTGTATAAGTGTAAAAAAAAAAAGTACGTATTATTTGTGTCACGAGGGTATCAAGAGCCACGTCTGACTCCGTTATACCCGGGGTCAGGAAGTCGCAGCGGGTGGCTGCGCGCTTTATATCTAAAGATCATGGTGTTTCTTAGTTATTGTTTTCTGTGTTTGCCTTGCTATCCTTTTTGTCTCTCTCAGGGATCTGTAGCTTCTCCTCCTCAGCTGTTTCGTGTCTGCCACTCCCTACCTCCTTATATTCTCCCCTCACACTTCTCTAGTTGCCAGTTATAGAGCTTCCTGCCTGGACATCTATACTGACCCACTGGAGTGGTTAATCCTGGTTGTTGTTCCTGTGTGCTACCCTCCGGATCCCTGTTTGGCTTATTGTTGTCTCCTGTTGTCGCCCACCTGGGAATATATGTTGAGTCTGTGTTGTCTGTCCTCCCCTTGGTGTTTTCCCTTAGAGTTAGTGGTGCGGACTAGTGTTCCCATCGCCCTGTTCACTACCTAGGGCTCAGCTCAGGGAAAGCCAGGGCTTTAGGCACGTGATCGGCGTACGGGTGAGGAACCCGTCTAGGGACGTCAGGGCAGCCAGGTGCCAGCCGCCAGGTGAGTCAGGGGTCACCATCTTCCCTCTCACTTGGGCAGGGCCTTCCTCGTTCCCTCCCTCTGTGTCACGTATGTGATAGCCACGCCGACCGTGATATTTTGCTGTTCTGCGGTGCAGTTACTTTGTACTACAGCCTTTTTTGGGGTGTATAAGTGTAAAAAAAGGAAACCTTATTTGCCGTTCTCAGGTGCAATTACATTGTTCTATAGCTTTTTTGGGGGTGTATAAGTATAAAAAAAACGGACATCTTATTTGCCGTTCTGTGGTGCAGTTACATTGTTCTATAGTATAGCTAGAATATTAACAGGCACTGAATCATCAGGAATTGTACCAATTATAAATATTTATTAAATCTCATATAATGAATCTGTGTACAAACAATATATAAAAGAAAACATAAAATAAATCATATAAAATAAAGTATACAAAAAATCAGTCATGTGTTCGTCTGTCTGCACCACATGGACATACCACTGCGTGCAGAATTATTAGGCAAATGAGTATTTTGACCACATCATCCTCTTTATGCATGTTGTCTTACTCCAAGCTGTATAGGCTCGAAAGCCTATTACCAATTAAGCATATTAGGTGATGTGCATCTCTGTAATGAGAAGGGGTGTGGTCTAATGACATCAACACCCTATATTAGGTGTGCATAATTATTAGGCAACTTCCTTTCCTTTGGCAAAATGGGTCAAAAGAAGGACTTGACAGGCTCAGAAAAGTCAAAAATAGTGAGATATCTTGCAGAGGGATGCAGCACTCTTAAAATTGCAAAGCTTCTGAAGCGTGTTCATCAAACAATCAAGCGTTTCATTCAAAATAGTCAACAGGGTCGCAAAAAGTTTGTGGAAAAACCAAGGCGCAAAATAACTGCCCATGAACTGAGAAAAGTCAAGCATGCAGCTGCCAAGATGCCACTTGCCACCAGTTTGGCCATATTTCAGAGCTGCAACATCACTGGAGTGCCCAAAAGCACAAGGTGTGCAATACTCAGAGACATGGCCAAGGTAAGAAAGGCTGAAAGACGACCACCACTGAACAAGACACACAAGCTGAAACGTCAAGACTGGGCCAAGAAATATCTCAAGACTGATTTTTCTAAGGTTTTATGGACTGATGAAATGAGAGTGAGTCTTGATGGGCCAGATAGATGGGCCCGTGGCTGGATTGGTAAAGGGCAGAGAGCTCCAGTCCGACTCAGACGCCAGCAAGGTGGAGGTGGAGTACTGGTTTGGGCTGGTATCATCAAAGATGAGCTTGTGGGGCCTTTTCGGGTTGAGGATGGAGTCAAGCTCAACTCCCAGTCCTACTGCCAGTTTCTGGAATACACCTTCTTCAAGCAGTGGTACAGGAAGAAGTCTGCATCCTTCAAGAAAAACATGATTTTCATGCAGGACAATGCTCCATCACACGCGTCCAAGTACTCCACAGCGTGGCTGGCAAGAAAGGGTATAAAAGAAGAAAATCTAATGACATGGCCTCCTTGTTCACCTGATCTGAACCCCATTGAGAACCTGTGGTCCATCATCAAATGTGAGATTTACAAGGAGGGAAAACAGTACACCTCTCTGAACAGTGTCTGGGAGGCTGTGGTTGCTGCTGCACGCAATGTTGATGGTGAACAGATCAAAACACTGACAGAATCCATGGATGGCAGGCTTTTGAGTGTCCTTGCAAAGAAAGGTGGCTATATTGGTCACTGATTTGTTTTGTTTTGTTTTTGAATGTCAGAAATGTATATTTGTGAATGTTGAGATGTTATATTGGTTTTACTGGTAAAAATAAATAATTGAAATGGGTATATATTAGTTTTTTGTTAAGTTGCCTAATAATTATGCACAGTAATAGTCACCTGCACACACAGATATCCCCCTAAAATAGCTAAAACTAAAAACAAACTAAAAACTACTTCCAAAAATATTCAGCTTTGATATTAATGAGTTTTTTGGGTTCATTGAGAACATGGTTGTTGTTCAATAATAAAAATAATCCTCAAAAATACAACTTGCCTAATAATTCTGCACTCCCTGTAGATGTCTGAGGAAGACAGAGATACAGCCTGATTGGTGTATATTATAAAAAATAAAATCCTAGACAAAGAACCTCAGTATGAACCTCCTCTGACCGCACATATGCTGGTCTATTTGAAAAAGTCCAGAAAACTGTCACTTCAACATGATTCCATTCATTTTCTAATTCATGTCCATAATTGTATATAATGAAGCAATATATCTTGATACAGTATATCTTGATCCAAATGATATGTATAGTTTGATTTATGAATCAATACTTGAGATGAATAGTGATATTTTTCTTAGTATAGACGATGTTGTAATGTGTCCAATTTCATTCATAAATCAATCCACATAATTATGAGCATAAAAAGTGTCCCATTTCATTCAAAGATCAACATGATTGATCTTTAGCATTAAATAACTTGATCCAGATATTTATTAATCAGTGTTCATGATTCATAATATAAATGCCTTGTATCCTTTGATAGATATAAATGATGTTATAATTAGTAACTATCAAAGGATACAAGGCATTTATAGTATATTATGAATCATGAACACTGATTAACAAATATCTGGATCAAGTTATTTAATGCTAAAGATTAGTGTTGAGTGCGAATATTCGAATTGCGAATTTTAATCGCGAATGTCGCCACTTTGAGAATTCGCGAATATTTAAAATATAGTGCTATATAGTCCTATTCGTGAATAGTGTTGATCGTGTATATTCTAATCGCAACTTTTTCGCGAATTTATCGCAAATATCGGCACTTAGCAACATCCCTAGCAACCAATAGGAAAGTTGCCTACTCTTTAGTGTTGATCGCGTATTTTCTAATTGCGAATTTTTATCGCGAATATATTACATTGCCGATTTTACAATCAAGTAACTAATGACTGGAGATCACAAATTCTCGAATTAGCGAATTTATGGCAAATATTCGGCCAAAAATTTGCGAATTCAAATAATGCCTATGCCGCTCATCACTACTAAAGATCATGCATGTTGATTTATGAATGAAATGGGACACTTTTTATGCTCATAACCATGTGGATTGATTTATGAATGAAATTGGAAACATTATAACATCGTCTATACTAAGAAAAATCTCAAGCATTGATTCATAAATCAAACTATACATATAATTCGGATCAAGATACACTGTATCAAGATATATTGCTTCATTATATACAATTATGGACATGAATTAGAAAATGAATGGAATCATGTTGAAGTGACAATTTTCTGGACTTTTTCAAATAGACCAGCATATGTGTGGGCAGAGGAGGTTCATACTGAGGTTCTTTGTCTAGGATTTTATTTTTTATATTTTTTATCATGTATATACAGGGAGTGCAGAATTATTAGGCAAGTTGTATTTTTGAGGATTAATTTTATTATTGAACAACAACCATGTTCTCAATGAACCCAAAAAACTCATTAATATCAAAGCTGAATATTTTTGGAAGTAGTTTTTAGTTTGTTTTTAGTTTTAGCTATTTTAGGGGGATATCTGTGTGTGCAGGTGACTATTACTGTGCATAATTATTAGGCAACTTAACAAAAAACAAATATATACCCATTTCAATTATTTATTTTTACCAGTGAAACCAATATAACATCTCAACATTCACAAATATACATTTCTGACATTCAAAAACAAAACAAAAACAAATCAGTGACCAATATAGCCACCTTTCTTTGCAAGGACACTCAAAAGCCTGCCATCCATGGATTCTGTCAGTGTTTTGATCTGTTCACCATCAACATTGCGTGCAGCAGCAACCACAGCCTCCCAGACACTGTTCAGAGAGGTGTACTGTTTTCCCTCCTTGTAAATCTCACATTTGATGATGGACCACAGGTTCTCAATGGGGTTCGTTCAGATCAGGTGAACAAGGAGGCCATGTCATTAGATTTTCTTCTTTTATACCCTTTCTTGCCAGCCACGCTGTGGAGTACTTGGACGCGTGTGATGGAGCATTGTCCTGCATGAAAATCATGTTTTTCTTGAAGGATGCAGACTTCTTCCTGTACCACTGCTTGAAGAAGGTGTCTTCCAGAAACTGGCAGTAGGACTGGGAGTTGAGCTTGACTCCATACTAAACCCGAAAAGGCCCCACAAGCTCATCTTTGATGATACCAGCCCAAACCAGTACTCCACCTCCACCTTGCTGGCGTCTGAGTCGGACTGGAGCTCTCTGCCCTTTACCAATCCAGCCACGGGCCCATCCATCTGGCCCATCAAGACTCACTCTCATTTCATCAGTCCATAAAACCTTAGAAAAATCAGTCTTGAGATATTTCTTGGCCCAGTCTTGACGTTTCAGCTTGTGTGTCTTGTTCAGTGGTGGTCGTCTTTCAGCCTTTCTTACCTTGGCCATGTCTCTGAGTATTGCACACCTTGTGCTTTTGGGCACTCCAGTGATGTTGCAGCTCTGAAATATGGCCAAACTGGTGGCAAGTGGCATCTTGGCAGCTGCACGCTTGACTTTTCTCAGTTCACGGGCAGTTATTTTGCGCCTTGGTTTTTCCACACGCTTCTTGCAACCCTGTTGACTATTTTGAATGAAACGCTTGATTGTTCGATGATCACGCTTCAGAAGCTTTGCAATTTTAAGAGTGCTGCATCCCTCTGCAAGATATCTCACTATTTTTGACTTTTCTGAGCCTGTCAAGTCCTTCTTTTGACCCATTTTGCCAAAGGAAAGGAAGTTGCCTAATAATTATGCACACCTAATATAGGGTGTTGATGTCATTAGACCACACCCCTTCTCATTACAGAGATGCACATCACCTAATATGCTTAATTGGTAGTAGGCTTTCGAGCCTATACAGCTTGGAGTAAGACAACATGCATAAAGAGGATGATGTGGTCAAAATACTAATTTGCCTAATAATTCTGCACGCAGTGTATACACCAATCAGGCTGTATAGTATTGCACATTCACAGACTGTGGGGCAGTCTGATAACAGTGCACCTATATCCAGTTCTTCTTCTTTTTTTTCCAGTTAGATTGTTCTACAGCTTTTTTTGGGGTGTATAAGTGTAAAAAAAAGTACGTATTATTTGCCGTTCTGCGGTGCAGTTACTTTGTACTACAGCCTTTTTTGGGGTGTATAAGTGTAATAAAAGTGCATCTTATTTGCCTTTCTGCGGTGCAGTTACATTTCACTACAGACTTTTTTGGGGTGTATTAGTGGAAAAACAAGCACGTTTTATTTGCTGCTCTGCGTTCAAGTTACATTGTTCTGCAGCTTTTTTTTGGGTGTATTAATTTCCTTTAAAGGGTTTCTATCACTTCGTATGACATAATTAGCTGTCAGACACTAGCGATCTGCTAGTGTCTGCTCTGGCCAACCATCCTACTATAATCACTTGTGGGGCAGCGGTTTTGCTAAAAAACTAACTTTCAAGCACCTAGAGGCTCCGTCTACCTTCATACACAGCCGCCGCCCAGCGCGTCCCTCCAGCCCGCCCATGTCCTCCTTCGTGTGACGCAGCGGACGAGTTCTCGCGCATGCGCCGTGCGCGAATACAGCCGCGCATGCGCATTGAATGTCTGACCGCTCCGAGCTGAGATCTCAAATGCGCCAGAACTCGTCCGCTGCGTCACACGGAGGAGGACATGGGCGGGCTGGAGGGACGCGTTGGGCGGCGGCTGTGTATGAAGGTAGACGGAGCCTCTAGGTGCTAATGACGCCCACATAGCACCTAGAGGCTCATTAGCATATTTATAAAAGTTAGTTTTTTAGCAAAACCGCTGCCCCACAAGTCATTATAGTAGGATGGTTGGCCAGAGCAGACACTAGCAGATCGCTAGTGTCTGACAGCTAATTATGTCATACGAAGTGATAGAAACCCTTTAAATTAAATTATTTTATCTAGCAGAATGTCAGACAGACAAGTGACAGGCCCTTCAAAAGGAATGGGCAGTGGCCAAAATGTTTCTGTCACAGGCAGCAGAAGGGGTTGGGGGCAGCAGGAGTCGCAGCGAGAGGCCTGAGCTCCCGGTGTCATCTAGCAGTCATTTCTTGACCAGCAAACCACCGGTGCTTGAATGGTTGACTCGGTCTTCTACTTCGTCGCAAGTGACACATCAGACACCCCCAGCCAAGAGTTGGTGGGTTCTTCAGAAAATACCTTAGTTGGCATGGCCCTAGAGCAGGGCCTGTGTCCTCACCTGTCCTCAACCTGCCTTTGTCCTTTTCTGTTTCCTCTGCTAGAGAAGTATTATATGCCATAGGCTCCGCTCCACTTTTCAGCGGGACGAGCTACTAGAGGACAGTCAGCAGCTATTGCCCAGCCAAGATCTGGAGGAGAGATCTGCCGCATCCTCCAGTAGACGGACAAGTAGTGATGATGAAAGTCGCGTGGGAACTGACCGAAGATCATTGAGGGTGATATCAGTGACATGCAGACAGTAGTGGATGATGATGAAGCAGATCCACTTGGGAGCTGGGTGAAGAAGGGGCTTCATCATCATCAGGAGAAGAGGAAGGCAGCTTGCGCGTGAGGCAGCGACTGAGCCAGCAAGGTGGTAGCATGGCCGGGAGTCAGCAGGGTGGCAGCAGTGGGAGGTCGGGAGCCAAATGTGCCCGGGGTAGACTGCCCGCTTCGCAGGGACTAGGGGTTCACAAAGGCAGCGGTAGCAAGCAGTCAGTATGGAGTGTTGAGGGGAAAATGGCATACTCGGCGATCTGGCAATTTTTCGTTAGGCCGCCGGAGGAGGTTAACATGGCCATTTGCCAAATTTTGGGGCAGAAGGTGAAGCATAGGCAGGGTGCCAATGTTGGCACCACCGCTCTGCGTCAACACATGCAGCGTCACCATAAAGTGGCTTGGGAGAACAGTGGCTCTGATATGGTGATCCAGCCTGCCGCAGCATCACCCAGTGGCATGCACCCAACTTCATGCAGTCAAGGCTCCACCATCTCACTCGAAGGCAGCTGTCTGTCCTTCTTATCATCTGCTGATCCTGATGCTCCTGCTCCTCCTACTCCTCATCAGTCATTCTGTCAGCAATCGATCACCGAAGCGATTGCCAAGAGACAACAGTATGCGTGCAAGCTGAACGTGCTCCTGGCCAAGTTACTAGTGCTGCAGTCCCTCCTTTTCCAAGTGGTGGACTCTGCAGCTTTCAGAGAACTGATGGCTTGTGCCGAGCCGAGGTGGAGAGTCCCAAGCTGTCATTTTTTTGCCAAAAAGGCAGTACCAGCCCTGCACACATATGTAGAACAGAAGGTGGGCCAGTCCTTCAGCCTATCGGTTTCTGCCAAAGTGCATGGCAGCGCCCATAACTACGGTCAAGGACAATATATGTCCTTTCCAGCCCACTGGGTAAATGTAGTTCCTGCCCAGCCACACCAGCAACTTGGCCAGGTGATGCCACTTCCGCCTGCACGTTCTCACGCCGTTGAACCTGCGACAATGTCTGCCTCTGCCTCCTCATCCTCCACCGTGTCCTCTGCCTTCACTGCAGGGACAATCCAACATACCACATGTGCAGGGCACGGCGGTGTCACGCTGTTCTGCACCTAGTTTGCCTGCTCCGCATCCTTCATCGAGAGGGCTGCATCAAGGAGGGCTGAGCCATGCGCCCTGCATGGAGCACGTGTTCAGTCTGGTTGTAAAGCAGTTCCTGAAGTCTTCTGCCCATCTGCAAGACTGAAAATGGCCAGGAAAGCACACGCTCCTTGAGCTGCAGCGGCCGAATGGCCTCCCCCAACATAGGCTGATATGCGACGTTTCCACCCATTGGAATTCCACCCTCCATATGTTGGTCTGATTATATTAACAGAGAAAGGCCATAAACGTTTTCTTGATGATACAGGCGGACAGAGGTACTCCCCTGTGTAACTTCGATGTTTGCCAGTGGCAGCTCATGCGTGACATCTGCCGTTTGCTCGGGGCCTTTAAGGATTCCACTTTATTTGTCAGTCACAAGGACTACGAGATGAACAACGTCATTTCACTGATTCATGTCCTGGAACAGATGCTGCTAAATCTGGCTGGCCAGGGGACAGGAGACGTGGCGACTGCATCTCACAGCCACATTAGCCCTGTGGAGGATAAACTAGAGGTGGAGGAGGAGGAGGACATTCGAGCACAAGCAATGTGTAGAGAAATCGGTGGTTTTTCTACACAGTTGACAGTAGAGGAGGAGCAGTAGCAGCCAGAGGAGCTACAGGGTGATGAGGAAGAGGAGGTAGAGGACCCAGACAAACTGTGGCAGTATGTAGTGAAGATGGAGGCAGGGAGTCCCTCCGAGTCACTTGCACAAATGGCCCAATGCATGCTCACTTGCTTGCGTAGTGACAGCCGAATTGTCACCATTCTCCAGAGGGATGACTACTGGCTCTCCACCATGTTAGACCCTCCCTATCAGTCCAAAATGGGGGCCTTTTTTACACCCGCTGAGGGAGGACAAACTTAACTACTATCGAGACATCCTATGTCATTGCCCATCCTCACGCAGGTCTGCCGGGGGGGGGGGGGAGGGGGGCCCTCTGCACTCATGTTCCACTGCCATGGCTGCTGGGGGGTGGGGGTGGGGGGTAGGAATAGTACCAGCTCCATCAGCAGCAATTTAAGTCTAGAGTCGCTGATGAGCAGTTTTCTTTACCCGCCTACTAAAGGAGCTACTCACCAGCAGCAGGTAAACATAGAGTAGAACCTGAACCAGCAGGTTGTGGCATACTTGGAGTGCACCCTGCCACCCCACATTGAAGATACCCTGGACTACCGGGCAGCCAAACTCGATTTATGGCCGCAACTGGCCGAGTTTGCCCTGGACAAGCTTTCCTGCCCGGCCAGTAGTGTGGCATCAGACTGGGTGTTTAGTGTGGCGTAGGCCATAGTTACTCCAGACTAGATCACTATAGCATCAGACTAGATCATTCATAGTACCACACCTACACTTTGACAAAAGAGGCCTGTTTCTTCTGGCTACCTTCTTCAGCTAATATTCTTATGCTGCCACCCACCTGATGCCAGGTGCTCTGACTGCCAGCCACCATCTTCAGCTGCTACTGGTATTGCCCCCCTCCTCCCCATTCTGTCACTGGTCCACTCTGTGGTCTCATGCTGCCTCCACATCACTACTCTGTGGTCTCCTCATGCTGCTGCCACCTCAACACTATGTCAGTGGGCCAATCTGTGGTCTCCTCATGCTGCTGCCACATCACCACGGGGTGGTCTCATCATGCTGCTGTCACCTTAACACTATGTCACTAAACCACTCTGTGGCCTCCTCATACTGCTGCCACATCACTACTCTGTGGTCTCCTCATGCTGCTGCCACCTCAACACTATGTCACTGGGCAACTCTGTGGCCTCCTCATGCTGCTGTCAATTCACCACTCTGTGGTCTCCTGATGCTGCTGTCACATCACTGCTCTGTGGTCTCCTCATGTAGCTGCCACCTGAACACTATGACACTGGGCCACTTTGTGGTCTCCTGATGCTGCTGCCACATCATAACTCTGTGGTCTCCTTATGCTGCTGCTACCTCAAAACTATGTCACTGGGCCACTCTGTGGTGTCCTCATGCTGCTGCTACCTCAACACTATGTCACTGGGCCACTCTGTGGTCTGCTTATGCTACTGCTACACCAAAATTATGTCACTGGGCCACTCTGTGGTCTCCTCATGCTGCTGCCACCTCCCCACTATTTCACTGGGGCACTCTGTGGTCTCCTCATGCTGCTACCACATTACCACTCTGTGGTCGCCTCATACTGCTGCAACCTCAACACTATGTCACCGGGCCACTCTGTGGTCTCCTCATGCTGCTGCCACTTCACCACTCTGTTGTCTCCTCATGCTGGTGCCACCTCACCACTATGTCACTGGGCCACTCTGTGGTCTCCTCATGCTGCTGCCACATCACTACTCTGTGGTCTCCTCATGCTGCTGCCACCTTAACACTATGTCACTGGTCCACTCTGTGGTCTCCTCATGCTGCTGCCACCTCCCCACTTTGTCACTGGGCCACTCTATGGTCTCCTCATGCTGCTGCCACCTCACCACTATGTCATTGGGCCACTCTGTGGTCTCCTTATGCTGCTGCCACCTCACCACTATGTCATTGGGCCACTCTATGGACTTCTCATGCTGTTTACACCCTCCCCACTTCATGACTGGGCCACTCTTTTGCCTTTTTGGCCTGGTTGACATCATCATTTATTTGACCCTGCTTCTGATCTGTCAGAAAGAAGGAAAAATGAGACACACAACAGATCCTGTCTATGTAGCAGCTGTAAGGCCTGTATGACATGGTCCCATCAGAATTGGCTTTTGATTTGGTATCCAAAAGCAGGAGTGGGTGCAAAACACAGAAGACATGCAAATATTCCATTTACGTGTCATCTGTTTTGGATCCACTCCTGTTTTTTTTTTTGCTTTAGCAATACTGATAGATTACTGACCAAATGCTGACCAAGTGAAGGTGGATGCCCAACAAACAGGATCTGTTTTTTTGAGGGTTATTGTTCTGACGGATGAGAGGAAGGGCAAAATAATCAGTGACGTCAACACAAACTTACTGCTGACACCCTCTCCACTCTGTCAGAGGCGCTGTACTTGTATAAACGTTTAATTGAACAATTTCTGTAGACATCTATGTGGAATCAGCTAACTACTGTGTAAAAGGAGTGCGCTTCTTCTTGATGCTAACATTGACCTGTAAGGCTGGGTTCACACTTGAGTTAGCTGGTCAGTTTTGGCCCCGTAACTGCCCAAATAAGTGAAGTGTGCAGTGATTCTAAGTTTGACGCTTGTCATATGTGTGTCATACTGACTCACAGTATTGTTTCACTACCACAGCAGACACCCTATGCATGTTACTGCAAGGCACAGTGTTCTCCACCACTATAAAGGCTCCCTGCAACCAGGAAATAGCAGTTTTTTTAACGCGATTCGCCACAAATAAATTCGGATCGAATTGAATCTTTTCGGAAGATTCGGCAAACCGACCGAATGGAATTTTTGAGAAATTCATTAATCTCTAGCAATAACCTATACAATAAATCAAATTTTTTTAATTTCCTTTTGATGAACATTCTAAAAATAAACTAAAATAACTTTCTTGTTTATTCCACGCATCACACATTACACTAGTTAACGGAGTGCTCTTCTGTGGGCATCTGTATCCAGGCCTATCAAGAAAACATTACAACTATCATACTGTTATCTTTACAATTCTACAATCTATTGTCATGAGGATTGCCCTTCACAGCAACAGTAAACTGATGATGGATTACCCAATATTTACATTGTCCCCTCCTGTTATAATGCTCTCCCCTGCAGTGCCCCCTGAATTTATATTACTACCTTTAGTGTCCTCACACATAATAATTCTTCATACCCTCCACCATACAGTCCCATGTAAATAACACTATCTCCCTTCCTCCACCATAGAGTCCCATGTAAATAACATCACCCCTGAACATTCGGTCCCATGATAATAGCATCCCTTCCTTCAGCCCGAACATACAGTCCCAGTTAAATAACTACAACTCCCAGCATTGCTCTGCCTAGCCCTTAACTTATCTCTCCTCATGTAGCAGGCCTCACCACAACTTCTTCTCCAGGACTTTTCTTCCTTATCGCTAAATGCCCTCCTGTACTGCACTGGTCACATGATGGTAGCATCATCGCAAGTACTTTGACACTGCCTTCTGCACCGATAACGTGACCTGTGATGTCATCACAGGTCCTTCAAATGTTGCAGTGCGTTAGATTAAATTGTATTGCCATCCTGAGGACGGCAATAGTTGTATCTGCCTGGCAGACAGCAAATTCAGGGCCTGGGACAAAAGATACGGGGCCCAGGCCCCAAATGTTGTAGGCTAGCAATGCCCCTGCTATATACATACAGTTGCAAGAAAAAGTATGTGAACCCTTTGGAATTATATGGATTTCTGCACAAATTGGTCATAAAATGTGATCTGATCTTCATCTAAGTCACAACAATAGACAATCACAGTCTGTTTAAACTAATAACACACAAAGAATTAAATGTTACCATGTTTTTATTGAACACACCGTGTAAACATTCACAGTGCAGGTGGAAAAAGTATGTGAACCCCTAGACTAATGACATCTCCAAGAGCTAATTGGAGTGAGGTGTCATCCAACTGGAGTCCAATCAATGAGATGAGATTGGAGGTGTTGGCTACAGCTGCCCTGCCCTATAAAAAACACACACCAGTTCTGGATTTGCTTTTCACAAGAAGCATTGCCTGATGTGAATGATGCCTCACACAAAAGAGCTCTCAGAAGACCTACGATTAAGAATTGTTGACTTGCATAAAGCTGGAAAGGGTTATAAAAGTATCTCCAAAAGCCTTGCTATTCATTAGTCCACGGTAAGACAAATTGTCTATAAATGGATAAAATTCAGCACTGCAGCTACTCTCCCTAGGAGTGGCCGTCCTGTAAAGATGACTGCAAGAGCACAGTGCAGACTGCTCAATGAGGTGAAGAAGAATCCTAGAGTGTCAGCTAAAGACTTACAAAAGTCTCTGGCATATGCTAACATCCCTGTTAGCGAATCTACGATGCGTAAAACACTAAACAAGAATGGATTTCATGGGAGGATACCACAGAGGAAGCCACTGCTGTCCAAAAAAACATTGCTGCACGTTTACAGTTTGCACAAGAGCACCTGGATGTTCCACAGCAGTACTGGCAAAATATTCTATGGACAGATGAAACCAAAGTTGAGTTGTTTGGAAGAAACACACAACGCTAGGTGTGGAGAAAAAGATGCACAGCACACCAACCTCAAAACCTCATCCCAACTGTGAAGTATGGTGGTGGGGGCATCATGGTTTGGGGCTGCTTTGCTGCGTCAGGGCCTGGACGGATTGCTATCATTGAAGGAAATTGAATTCCCAAGTTTATCAAGACATTTTTCAGGAGAACTTAAGGCCATCTGTCGACCAGATGAAGCTCAACAGAAGATGGGTGTTGCAAAAGGACAACGACCCAAAGCATAGAAGTAAATTAACAACAGAATGGCTTAAACAGAAAAAAATACGCCTTCTGGAGTGGCCCAGTCAGAGTCCTGACCTCAACCCGATTGAGATGCTGTGGCATGACCTCAAGAAAGCGATTCACACCAGACATCCCCAGAATATTGCTGAACTGATACAGTTGTGTAAAGAGGAATGGTCAAGAATTACTCCTGACCGTTGTGCACGTCTGATCTGCAACTACAGGAAATGTTTGGTTGAAGTTATTGCTGCCAAAGGAGGTTCAACCAGTTATTAAACCCAAGGGTTCACATACTTTTTCCACCTGCACTGTGAATGTTTACATGATGTGTTCAATAAAAACATGGTCACATTGTTGTGACTTAGATGAAGATCGGATCACATTTTATGACCAATTTGTGCAGAAATCCATATCATTCATAAGGGTTCACATACTTTTTCTTGCAACTGTATGTTTGAAAAATTGGCAATTAAAAAAAAACGTGTGATTCCAGTAAATAAAATCTTTTCTTAGATAGTCCAAGGTCCATGTTGTGTAGCGTATATTCCATTAATATTTCTCTATATTATATTCTTTCGTTTTTTCAATACTCTCTTGATCAAATTATTCCACATTCTTTGTTGAGAAATCAAAAACTATTTGAATAACACTTTCTTCCTCCTTTTTTCAATTAGATGGATGATTTATTGAGAGAACTTTATTTCAAATTTGGATGGGATTCCGGGGAAGAGGAATGTTTCCCAACTAATCCATTAAGAACCGAGAATTCCGGATACAAAGATTTTTACCTCTTTTTTTTTCCGAGACTAGAATTGGTAGAGTAGACTGGTGTGATTGTGGGTCACCGCCAGCTCTCTGAGAAGCTGTGGCAGACGTTCTTCTGTACCTCTTGCATGATGTTCTTTTTTTTTGGTTTCACTTTGTCATCTCTTTTCCTTCTCCCAGCTGTCATCTACTTACACTGATTGCCTCCCTTTATATTCCCTCCCATACTGCCTCACTTTGCGGTTTATACTACTTCCTGGATTGTGTTCACTGCAAGAGGCTGCAACTGCTGGTTCCTCAGATAAGTCTTTTCCTTTATTTGTGTTTCCGTGCTGGCTTGATTCTAGGTGACCCTGACTCCCTCTGTATTAAGTGCAGGGAGCCGGTGGTCGTGTCCCCTCACTATTATAGGGTGGGACAAACTCCCCTCTTTTGAGGTTGCCACGAGTGCTTGGAGAGGACTACTTGCCAGCCTCTTACCATGCGATTATGGTCCCATGTTGTATGCACCGGTTTTGTGCAGAAAAGCCATGAGTACAGCCATGCCAAAGAGACTTGTACTAACTTTTGAACTCCTGGTCTAATTCGTGTCATTTTGGGATGTGTTAAATGTCTATGTGTATTATAAAGGGTGGGACATTGTATGTTTGAGTAAGTGATGTCTGTTCCATTGTCTCTCTGTGTGTATTGGCGATTGTCCTCTGTCCTGGAGACAACCGAGTTGTAATTCGATTGTCTCTCAGGACAGAGGGCAATGTGTATTCTCCTGCCTGTGTTGATTATGTTAACCATGGTGTCTATGTGGGTTGTAACCTTTGTGTTATGGGTTAATGTATGTTTGTTGTGGGTGTCTCCCTTGCATGGGGGCAGGGGATAAAAGCAATTGTATTTTTTCAATGTGAGGCCTTCTAGTAAAGTATTTCTAGCATTCAGCTTGGGCTAATGTATAGACTTATTTGGCGATACCAGCGATACCAGCGATACTAGCGATAATAGCGATCTATTGCTCTGTGGATTACTTGGCGGTGCTATTTCAAGGGGAGAAGGTAATACTAGACGGTGACACGGATGATACCGTCACAACTGGTGGCAGCAGTGGGATTTTCCCTTCTTTTTCCCTGCACAGAGGATTCAAGGAAGGCACTAGTGTATGGTGCATGGAGGGCATACTGGACTACAGAGATGCCACTCGAAAAGGGCTGTGGTATGACGCTTTGGAGGAGGTACAGCGGCAGCGGAGAGAGAGTCTTCCCAGTGAGGAACAGAGAAGAGAGGAAAGCAACCCTTGGCTGAGTGGGTGACAGAACTGTGGACCCTGAGTTGGAGGGAGTTGTGGCTGGACAAAGCGTACCGGGCACTAAAGTGGTATGCCACCCAACGCAACCCATGGATGACTAACCACTATCTGCCGAAGGGAGAGGATTATAATGGTCCGGGCTTACTGTGGGAAGCCTTTGATGAGGGCGATGACTTTGGATGCCCCACAGAATGTCGGTTCTGGGACATCCACGACATCAGGGAAACCGAGCTGGACCTTCCCCAAGCGGACGACCTTGGGCCAGACCTGATTCATCTAGTCACCATGGAGTGGGAGCTGGAGCAGAGCTACCGTCAACTGTTCAACCTAGCTCAACCACCATCCCTCAGCCCAGAGGATTGCCTGGAAATTATACCCTCTTTTGTCCAACCAACCTCAGAGGTGAGCAACCTCATAGACTTGTCCTGGGAGGACCCACAGATGGCAGGTGGAGATGGGACTGAAGTCTCTCTACCAGCCCTACAGGGATGCTGGGCCGCCTGCCCAGATCTCCAGCGGCAGTGCATATCACAGGGAGAGGAGACAACCGGTCTCTCTCCCCAGCGGCAACCTGAGTTCCAGGGGGAGGAGATGCTGGGTCCCTCTGCCCTACAGCAACCAGAGTCCTGGGGAGGAGAGGCAACCGACCTCACCTTCCAACAGAAGCCGAGGGATACCGGGAAAAGGGGAACACAAACCCCTCTACACGGGCGCAGATGAGACCGCAGGCTCTGTGCCAGTCCTACAGGGATGCTGGACGGCCGGTCCAGATCCCCAGCCATCTCCGCAGGGATATCAGGAGGAGGTAAGCGAGCCCTCCCCTTCCCAGCTACTTCCCAACTGAGTTCTGGGGGCAGGGGATGAGCCTGCGATGCCCACTGATCCCTCCAGCCGAGTTCTGTTGGCAGGGGATGAGCCTGCGATACCCACTGATCCCTTCCCAGCGGAAGAGCTGGCATCCGGGCAGAGCGCCGCTAGCCTCTGCTCCACCGACCCCCTTGTTACAGGACTGGATTGCAAACCCCTCGCCCCAGCAGAAGAGCTGGCATCAGGGGAGAGCGCCGCTAGCCTCTGCTCCACCGACCCCCTTGTTACAGGACTGGCTTGCACCCCCCTCGCCCCAGCAGATGTGCTGGCATCAGTGCAGAACACCGCTGGCCGCTGTTCCCCAAGTAGCCCCAGCGGTTTGCCTAGCTGCACCAGGGAGACTGAAGATGCGGAACTGTTTCACCACAACCTGGGACCTACAGACCAGTACTGTCCCTGGTGGGTGAGCTACCCTGTTAACTATTTACCGTGGGTGGGCAACTCTGCTAATGTTTCTTTGTGGGTGGGCTTCCCGACTAATCTAGGTACTGACCGACAGGAGGTCAGATACCTGTTTAGTCTTAACCCCAAAGGGAAGATATGTGACAAACTCCCCTCTTTTGAGGTTGCCACGAGCGCTTGGAGAGGACTACTTGCCAGCCTCTTACCATGCAATTATGGTCCCATGTTGTATGCATCGGTTTTGTGCAGAAAAGCCATGAGTACAGTCAGGCCAAAGAGACTTGTACTAACTTTTAAACTCCTGGTCTAATTCGTGTCATTTTGGGATGTGTTAAATGTCTATGTGTATTGTAAAGGGTGGGACATTGTATGTTTGAGTAAGTGATGTCTGTTCCATTGTCTCTCTGTGTGTATTGGCGATTGTCCTCTGTCCTGGAGACAACCGAGTTGTAATTCGATTGTCTCTCAGGACAGAGGGCAATGTGTATTCTCCTGCCTGTGTTGATTATGTTAACCATGGTGTCTATGTGGGTTGTAACCTTTGTGTTATGGGTTAATGTATGTTTGTTGAGGGTGTCTCCCTTGCATGGGAGCAGGGGATAAAAGCAATTGTATTTTTTCAATGTGAAGCCTTCTAGTAAAGTATTTCTAGCATTCAGCTTGGGCTAATGTATAGACTTATTTGGCGATACCAGCGATACCAGCGATACTAGCGATAATAGCGATCTATTGCTCTGTGGATTACTTGGCGGTGCTATTTCAAGGGGAGAAGGGAATACTAGACGGTGACACGGATGATACCGTCACATAGGGTTTTCAGGTGTCACTCAGTCTAGGTACGAGGGCATGCAATTTTCTATCATAAAGATCTTTGCATGGGCAAAGCAGTCAGGGAGAGCTCTAGGGGTTTTATAGGGCTCACCCATATGTTCCTTAGTTTGGGATCAAGTCAGTCGGATGTTTATTTATAACTTCCAGTTTTCTGCAACACCATCCGTGACATTATAAACCGCCATAACCGGTTTCAGCCTTGATTGACCGCCTGCAGGGTCTTTCACTGGAGGTAGCAGATCTCCGTAAAACTGTGTCTCAGTTTTAGGTGACCGGTTCTGCTTGCGTTCATGGAGTTTGTTCCGAGCCTAAGATCTCGCTTCCAGATACGTTCTCCGGGGGTAGTGAGAATTTTGTTCGTTTTAGAGAGGCTTGCAAACTCCATTTTCGCCTACTTCCCCATTCCTCTGGTGATGAGGAGCAGAGGGTTGGGATCACCTCGCTGCTCAGGGATAACGCTCAGTCTTGGGCCTTTTTGCTGCCGGTGGGGGCACGGCCCCTCCGATCGGTGGATGAATTTTTTGTAGCCCTGGGGCAGATATATGATGACCCGGATCGTATTGCTCTGGCTGAATCTAAACTGCGTCTTTTATGCCAGGGTAAACAGTCCGCAGAGATATATTGTTCAGAATTTCGGAGATGGGCAGCTGATACTGGTTGGAATAATGCTGCACTCCGAAGTCAATTTTGCCATGGTCTTTCGGAGGGATTGAAAGATGCATTTGCCTTTCATGAGAGACCTGCCTCCTTGGAGTCTGCCATGTCTCCAGCTGTTTGTATTGACAGGCGTCTTAAAGAGAGAGGAGAGATCACTCCTTCCTGTCATATTCAGTTCAAGGACAGTGGGGCGGTCTCATTCAGTGCGCAGGGGCCTCAGCCTCTCTCAATCCCCTCTGAGGAGGAGGCCATGCAGCTGGGTTTGCTTGCCTCTGATAGTAGAGGATTCAGCTCTCAGAGGAGGGTTTGTTTCTGTTGTGGAGGTATAAATCATTTGGCAAATGTTTGCCCCTCTAGGAGATTCAGGGAGTTTTCTGAGGGTAATAAAGAAACAAAAAGAAAAAAACCTCTAAAAACTTTCCATCTGTTACTATTGGCAAGGTTGAAGCGGAAATTGAAGGTTTGCCATTTGCTTGTAGTTCCCGTTTTGTCCTACCTGCCAGGGTGGCGCTAGATAGCAAGAACATTGTTTGTGAGATTTTTGTAGATAGTGGAGCAGCTGTCAATCTCATTGATAATCAATTTGCTATAACACATGGTTTCCAGGTATGCACTTTGGGAAAGGATATACCTGTTTTTGCTATCGATTCCGCTCTACTTTCTCAAAAATCGTTAAAGGGCATAGTTCACAATATCCGTTTGACTGTGTGTGATGCTCATGTTGAGGATATGTCATGTTTCGTCGTAAATGGATTACCTACTTCTCTAGTGTTGGGGCTACCCTGGCTCAATAAAACATAACCCCAACATTGATTGGCAAGCAAGGCAAATAAATGGTTGGAGTGACTTTTGCAGAGAGAATTGCCTCACGGCGTCTCTTTCAGAGGTTTCTACCAAGACTGTTCCATCTTTTCTCTCTGAATTTTCGGATCTGTTTTCAGAGAGTGGTGTCCAGGAGCTGCCCCCTCATTGGGAGTACGATTGCCCTATTAATCTCATCCCAGGCGCCAAGCTGCCAAAATCACATTTATATAATCTCTCCCAACCTGAAAGAGTCGCTATGCGTACTTATATCTCTGAGAGCCTGAGAAAGGGACACATCCGACCCTCGAAGTCACCTGTTGCCGCTGTTTTTTTTTTGTTAAGAAAAAAGATGGTTCTTTAAGACCATGTCTGGATTTCGGGGAGCTGAACTATATCACAATTTGTGACCCTTATCCGCTTCCTCTGATCCCGGACCTGTTTAACCAGATTGTTGGGGCTAAAGTTTTTTCTAAGTTGGATTTAAGAGGGGCATACAACCTAGTCAGGGTCAGGGAAGGGGACGAATGGAAGAGGGCCTTCAATACCCCTGAGGGCCATTTCGAGAATTTGGTTATTCCCTTTGGTTTGATGAATGCTCCAGCCGTCTTCCAACATTTTGTGAACAGAATTTTATATCATTTAATGGGGAAATTTGTACTGGTATATCTAGATGACATTTTGATTTTTTTCTCCTGATTTCAAACGTCATAGGGACCACCTACGTCAGGTCTTGCTCATTCTGCGGGAGAATAAATTGTACGCTAAACTGGAAAAATGTGTGTTTGCGGTTCCAGAAATTCAATTTCTGGGTTTTCTTCTCTCCACTTCTGGTTTTCGCATGGACCCTGAGAAGGTCTGCGCTGTGCTTGATTGGGAGCTTCCTGAGAATCAGAAGGCGCTGATGCGGTTTTTGGGTTTTGCCAATTATTACAGGAAGTTCATTTTGAATTATTCCTCTGTTGTTAAGCCACTCACTGATATGACTAAAAAGGGGGTAGATTTTTACACCTGGTCGGTAGATGCGCTTAAGGCCTTTTCTAGTATCAAAGAGAGTTTTGCTTCCGCTCCCATCTTGGTACAACCTGATGTCTCTCTGCCTTTCATTGTTGAGGTGGACGCTTCTGAGGTGGGTGTGGGTGCGGTCTTGTCTCAGGGTCCCTCTCCTGCCAAATGGTGACCGTGTGCCTTTTTCTCAAGGAAACTCTCCTCCACAGAGAGAAATTACGATGTGGGAGATAGGGAGTTTTTGGCCATCAAATTAGCTTTTGAGGAATGGCACCATTGGCTAGAGGGAGCCAGACACCCTATTACCGTGTTTACCGACCATAAGAATCTGGCCTACTTGGAATCAGCCAAGCGTCTGAACCCGAGACAGGCCAGATGGTCTTTATTCTTTTCTAGGTTTAATTTTGTTGTCACGTTCCGCCCTGGGGTTAAAAATGTGAAGGCTGATGCCCTGTCATGTTGTTTTCCGGGAGGGGGAACTTTGAAGACCTGGGTCCCATTTTGGCTGAAGGGGTGGTCGTCTCTGCTCTTTATCCTGATTTGGAGGCAGAGGTTCAGGCAGCTCCTGATCTTTGTCCTCCTGGGAGGTTGTTTGTGCCTCTCGCTTTACGACACAAGGTTTTTAAGGAGCACCATGATACTGTCCTTGCTGGGCACTCGGGGAGTAGAGCCAAAGTGGATCTCATTGCTCGGAGATTCTGGTGGCCGGCTCTTCGTAAGACGGTTGAGGGTTTTGTGGCTGCCTGCGAGACCTGCGCTCGTGCCAAGGTCCCTCATTCATGGCCATCGGGTTCTCTCCTCCCGTTACCCATTCCTTCCCGTCCTTGGACGCATCTGTCCATGGACTTGATTACGGACCTGCCTCGTTCCTCGGGGAAGACTGTGATTCTGGTAGTAGTGGACCATTTTAGCAAAATGGCGCATTTCATTCCCTTTCCTGGGTTACCCAATGCTAAAACGCTGGCGCAAGCATTTGTTGATCACATTGTCAAATTGCATGGCATTCCTTCAGACATAGTTTCTGATAGGGGCACGCAGTTTGTTTTTAGATTCTGGAAGGCCTTCTGTTCTCGCTTGGGGGTTCGGTTGTCGTTCTCTTGTGCTTTTCACCCGCAGTCGAATGGCCAGACCGAACGCATCAATCAGAATCTGGAGACATATCTGCGCTGCTTTGTGGCAGAGAATCAGGAGGATTGGTGTTCATTTTTGTCCCTTGCTGAGTTTGCTTTAAATAACCGTCGCCAGGAGTCCTCGGATAAGTCACCATTTTTTGGTGCATATGGGTTTCATCCGCAGTTTGGGACATTCTCTGGAGAGGGGTCTTCTGTTTTACCTGATGAGGAGAGATTTTCCTCGTCTTTGTCATTTATTTGGCAAAAGATTCAGGGTAATCTGAAGAGGATGAGTGAGAGATATAAACGTGTGGCGGATAAGAGATGTGTGCCTGGTCCGGACCTGAATGTGGGTGATCTGGTGTGGTTGTCTACAAAGAATATCAAACTGAAGGTTCCCTCCTGGAAGTTGGGTCCTAAGTTTTTTGGGCCTTACGAGATCCTGTCCGTCATCAATGCCGTTGCCTTCCGTCTTGATCTTCTTCAGACTTGGAAGATCCATAATGTTTTTCACAGGTCCCTATTAAAACCGTATGTCCAACCCACTGTACCCTCCTCTTTGCCTCCTCCTCCGATTGTTGTTGATGGTAATCTTGAATTTCAGGTCTCTAGGATTGTGGATTCTCGCTTTATCCGCGGTTCTCTCCAGTACCTCGTTCATTGGGAGGGTTATGGTCCTGAGGAGAGGATGTGGGTACCAGTGGTGGACATTAAGGCCACTCGTCTTATCAGGGCTTTCCATAGGTCCCATCCTGAGAAGGTGGGCTCTGGGTGTCCGGAGTCCACTCGTAGAGGGAGGGGTACTGTCACCACCAGCTCTCTGAGAAGCTGTGGCAGACGTTCTTCTGTACCTCTTGCATGATGTTCTTTGTTTTGGTTTCACTTTGTCATCTCTTTTCCTTCTCCCAGCTGTCATCTATTTACACTGATTGCCTCCCTTTATATTCCCTCCCATACTGCCTCACTTTGCGGTTTATACTACTTCCTGGATTGTGTTCACTGCAAGAGTCTGCAACTGCTGGTTCCTCAGATAAGTCTTTTCCTTTATTTGTGTTTCCATGCTGGCTTGATTCTAGGTGACCCTGACTCCCTCCGTATTAAGTGCAGGGAGTCGGTGGTCGTGTCCCCTCACTATTATAGGGTTTTCAGGTGTCACTCAGTCTAGGTACGAGGGCATGCAATTTTCTATCATAAAGATCTTTGCATGGGCAAAGCAGTCAGGGAGAGCTCTAGGCGTTTTATAGGGCTCACCCATATGTTCCTTAGTTTGGGATCAAGTCAGTCGGATGTTTATTTATAACTTCCAGTTTTCTGCAACACCATCCGTGACAGTGTGAGAATTGTGTTGAGATGACAACTGAAATAGAATCCATATGCTGCAAAGAAGTTGACAATGCAGCTCAGTTCTTGTCTGATTTCAAGTGTATAACACAGCATGAATTTTTTTCAATCTTTTGCCAACGAGAGAACACAGTCAACGTTGTCTTACGCATTGTCGGACAATTACTTACTCCACCACCAAGGAAACAACAAAATAGGTACTATATTCAAAAATATATAATTATTTGACCATGATAAGTCATAGTCCATCTAAACATGTAATCCATATGTTATTATGGTATCCTAAGGGCTCCTTAGCATGACTATTTATGCTTAGGCACAAAATAGTAATAATTTTATGTGCTTGTTTAGTACCAATTCAAACATCACACTCTCAAAATGAGAGTGTCTTCTCCACTAACCACAATCATGTAAATGAGTCCTTAGGGTAATAATTTTATGCCACTGACCCTTTTCTTAAAAATTAAAATATTGTCTATCCTTTTAGGCACCTTCGTAAAGTGGCCTACAGATCTTTCACAGCCTGAGTTCACGGATACCTTGGGGTCGGAAATAGAAGACCTATACCTTCTTGTATCGTTAGAAAAGTGCGTAGTTTTTTCCCAGACCCAGAGCAAGAATACACTGGATTTAAGGAATGCAATGATCACCCCGCAGAATTTATGACATTTGAATAAATGATAGATTATCATAGCAGATAGGATACCTCACAGTTTTATCATTTATAGTTTGTTTTATTTTATATTAATACGTGTGGCAAAACATCTGAAGTATTGTTCTGAAGGTTATTTAAAATAAAATAATTTTTATATAAATAAAGAAAATTGTTTCAACATAAAGGTTGTCCTTTATTATTCCTATACAAATATCTGTCTTTATGGTGTAATGAGTCCCATAGCTGTATGTGGTGAAGAGGTTAAACTCCTTGCCTGGGTTAAAAAGCCTAAGAGGTAGCAAAGACCCTTGTACGGCATTCGAAGATAATATTAATATAGAGAGTGCATGTTGCGCTAGATATACACTCACCTAAAGAATTATTAGGAACACCTGTTCTATTTCTCATTAATGCAATTATCTAGTCAACCAATGACATGGCAGTTGCTTCAATGCATTTAGGGGTGTGGTCCTGGTCAAGACAATCTCCTGAACTCCAAACTGAATGTCAGAATGGGAAAGAAAGGTGATTTGAGCAATTTTGAGCGTGGCATGGTTGTTGGTGCCAGACGGGCCGGTCTGAGTATTTCACAATCTGCTCAGTTACTGGGATTTTCACGCACAACCATTTCTAGGGTTTACAAAGAATGGTGTGAAAAGGGAAAAACATCCAGTATGCGGCAGTCCTGTGGGCAAAAATACCTTTTGGATGCTAGAGGTCAGAGGCGAATGGGCCGACTGATTCAAGCTGATAGAAGAGCAACATTGACTGAAATAACCACTCATTACAACCGAGGCATGCAGCAAAGCATTTGTGAAGCCACAACACGCACAACCTTGAGGCAGATGGGCTACAACAGCAGAAGACCCCACTGGGTACCACTCATCTCCACTACAAATAGGAAAAAGAGGCTACAATTTGCACGAGCTCACCAAAATTGGACTGTTTAAGACTGGAAAAATGTTGCCTGGTCTGATGAGTCTCGATTTCTGTTGAGACATTCAAATGGTAGAGTCCGAATTTGGCGTAAACAGAATGAGAACATGTATCCATCCTCTGATGGCTACTTCCAGCAGGATAATGCACCATGTCACAAAGCTCGAATCATTTCAAATTGGTTTCTTGAACATGACAATGAGTTCACTGTACTAAAATGGCCCCCACAGTCACCAGATCTCAACCCAATAGAGCATCTTTGGGATGTGGTGGAACGGGAGCTTCGTGCCCTGGATGTGCATCCCTCAAATCTCCATCAACTGCAAGATGCTATCCTATCCTATCAACAAAAAAAAAAACACCTTGCCATAGAGTGCATTAATCTTCAGCTATGCCACTTCACTCCCTTTTTTTTTATTATAAAAAAAAACTTTTTATCAATATATATATTGAATATATACACTCACCTAAAGAATTATTAGGAACACCATACTAATGCGGTGTTGGACCCCTTTTGCCTTCAGAACTGCCTTAATTCTACGTGGCATTGATTCAACAAGGTGCTGATAGCATTCTTTAGAAATGTTGGCCCATATTGATAGGATAGCATCTTGCAGTTGATGGAGATTTGAGGGAAGCACATCCAGGGCACGAAGCTCCCGTTCCACCACATCCCAAAGATGCTCTATTGGGTTGAGATCTGGTGACTGTGGGGGCCATTTTAGTACAGTGAACTCATTGTCATGTTCAAGAAACCAATTTGAAATGATTCGAGCTTTGTGACATGGTGCATTATCCTGCTGGAAGTAGCCATCAGAGGATGGATACATGTTCTCATTCTGTTTACGCCAAATTCGGACTCTACCATTTGAATGTCTCAACAGAAATCGAGACTCATCAGACCAGGCAACATTTTTCCAGTCTTCAACAGTCCAATTTTGGTGAGCTCGTGCAAATTGTAGCCTCTTTTTCCTATTTGTAGTGGAGATGAGTGGTACCCGGTGGGGTCTTCTGCTTTTGTAGCCCATCCGCCTCAAGGTTGTGCGTGTTGTGGCTTCACAAATGCTTTGCTGCATACCTCGTTTGTAACGAGTGGTTATTTCAGTCAACGTTGCTCTTCTATCAGCTTGAATCAGTCGGCCCATTCTCCTCTGACCTCTAGCATCCACAAGGTATTTTTTCCCACAGGACTGCCGCATACTGGATGTTTTTCCCTTTTCACACCATTCTTTGTAAACCCTAGAAATGGTTGTGCGTGAAAATCCCAGTAACTGAGCAGATTGTGAAATACTCAGACCGGCCCGTCTGGCACCAACAACCATGCCACGCTCAAAATTGCTTAAATCACCTTTCTTTCCCATTCTGACATTCAGTTTGGAGTTCAGGAGATTGTCTTGACCAGGACCACCCCCCTAAATGCATTGAAGCAACTTCCATGTGATTGGTTGACTAGATAATTGCATTAATGAGAAATAGAACAGGTGTTCCTAATAATTCTTTAGGTTACTGCATAATATATATATATATATATTATTTTTTTTAATGGCCTCCAACCATCCCCTTCTAGCTATTCCTTTCGCTCACCAATTATTGCTTTTCTGAGATTTTTTATAGAGATGACATATACTCAGGGGCGAATGTGTGGGTATAACACTAAGCACCACGGCTATGTGCTTACGGATGCAAATGTGCGCAGCATTAACGAGCATCATTCTGTTCCTTGCCAATATAACAGCAGCAAGACAGTAAAGTGACAATAACCCATCTTATTTGTGTGTGGTATTGTGGCTGGGTTTTTAACTCAATGGACTACAGAAGTTTCTCATGGAACGGTGTCTGATCTACAAAGATTATATTATCAAGGACAAACCTAAATAATATGTCATCGGTATTAAAATCTCAGAAAAGCAATAGAATTTTTTTTATATAATTTTATTCAACATAACTACATAAAAAAAACAAGAAAATTATTTTTGGATATATAATATACAAAAAAGGTACTCCAACATTTATTCTTCGACAGGCTGTCCTAAAAGAAAAAAATGGTTATCGTTATTGGATCAGTATGATTTCTGAACAAAGTAAAATTTATATTCGTACGTTGATACATGACTCACCACCATGGTTTATCCGATTCACAATTAACGATATGATAGACTGCACACTTTCTTGTTTTTTTTCCCGATCGGATAAATGACTAAGGAAAAAAAATATTAAAATCAATTTTTTTGCTAATTCTTTAGACCATTCACATGTCTTGCGGCTGTCAATATCAGGTACATGTACAAAAAGATAGAAAATAAAACCGTACTAACTGTGTAAGAATTGCATGATCAGGACAATCATAGGCGTTCCTCCCAACTAAAAACGAGGCATGGTGCAATGTCTTTTCATATGAGAAAGAATTTCTCTCCTGGAACACACTCACCTAATGATGGTATTGCAAAAGTTAGGCTACTTTAACAGTAGCAGCACGGGTGTCCATCATGGTGTTCTCGTGGCGGAACAGCCGGCCGGATCCGTGCTGCTGCTAGTGCACTCTTGCAGACGGAACTCCACTCCAGAACCATTTACTATAATGGGGGAGGGCCGGAGTTCCGGTCACAACATGGCAAACATGCCGAGATGCGGGCGGAAAAAAACTAAGACATGTCGTAATTTTACTCCGGCCACCTCTCTGCATGTTTGCCATGCTGCAGCCTGAACTCCGTCCGTCCGCAATTGTGCACTAGCGGCAGCACGAATCCAGCCGGCTGTTCCGCCGCTGGAAGAGCCTGGCGGACACCAGTGCCGCTAGTGTGAAAATAGGCTTAACATAGAAAAAATTAACCATAAAGATTGTAATACAACACAACGTGAAACAAATGTAATAGAAAATAACTAATGATGAAAAATTTAAGCATTGCTGTTTTCATTTGTTTTATTTCTTCTTTATTTGGACATTCAAGATTTGCAATATTAGGTGGAAGTGTGGGTACACGACTTTGCCAATCATGTGTTATTTTACCACCAGCCATTTTGAGAACATCTTCTGTAATATCTGCCATGAAATCCACAGACAATTTGTCGTAAACATTACGGATGATCCAACGTGATTTTCCTTTCGGTATGACCAGCTTTGTTCTTCTTGTTCCAACTTAGTCTGTGTTTGAACGGGAAACTTTGACTCTTGCTTGCTGTCTTCCAGTGATATTGTTGTGTGTTAAAACAGCTAACTTTGTTCTAGCCTCCATACTGTCAATCCCAAAATGAATCCTTTTGGTGCGATATTTCAATGCCAAGCTGTGGAAATTCTCTAGTGCACTGGTGTGACATCCATGAATGATATTTGGCAAATCCTTTGTAACTTGTTGGCTCTTCACAATCTTCTCAATGTTTGTAAAAGGCGGGGTATCCCTGATGATCCATAAGTAGCTGTTTTCTTCAGTTTCCTCCTCAATAGGTTTGTGAGCACAATGGCTGTACCGGTTTCCTTCCCAAGTATGCTTGCTGCAGATGTGCTGGAGTAGAGAAAACCACTTTTTTCTTGTAGCAATTCAACGTTATTATGACTTGTTTTCACACACCACCAGAAATTAAGGCCAATCTTGTCTATCCATGAAGTTATTTGTTTACATAACTTCAAATTTGACGCCTTTGTTAGTTTATTTTTGATGGATTTAGCATAGTGCCATATATCGAATTGATGGTTAATTTGTGGATAACTTGTTTGCATCGTCTTCCGAATGCCGACATGACGATCCGAGGCAAATATCTTGATTTCCAGGCTTTTATTTATTAGACGATCCATGTCAATTCCAAACCCATGTTTCTCCATTGCCACCGAAGATGAACACTGGCTACATTGAACTACCTCAAAGTCGAGTATAGTATCATTGACACAGTCCATCATTGTGTACACACAGTACTTTCCACTGTGTCCAGGACTGTCACATTGACCATCTCCCGAAATGCTCACTTTCTTTAGTTTGCAGTTATGAAAGTTATGCTAGAGAGAGTTCAGAGAAGAGCTACTAAACTAGTACATGGATTGCAGGATAAAACTTACCAGGAAAGGTTAAAGGACCTTAATATGTATAGCTTGGAAGAAAGAAGAGACAGAGGGGATATGATAGAAACTTTTAAATACATAAAGGGAATCAACTCGGTAAAGGAGGAGAGCATATTTAAAAGAAGAAAAACTACCACAAGAGGACACAGTTTTAAATTAGAGGGGCAAAGGTTTAAAAGTAATATAAGGAAGTATTACTTTACTGAGAGAGTAGTGGATGCATGGAATAGCCTTCCTGCAGAAGTGGTAGCTGCAAATACAGTGAAGGGGTTTAAGCATGCATGGGATAGGCATAAGGCTATCCTTCATATAAGATAGGGCCAGGGACTATTCATAGGTTTCAGATATATTGGGCAGACTAGATGGGCCAAATGGTTCTTATCTGCCGACACATTCTATGTTTCTATGTTATATGTTTCTATGCTTTTGTTGTTTTCTCCAGGCACGGTCAATTGATAATAATAGAAATTTGGATTAATACCGGGAGTATGTTTTCTACGATATACTTACCAGCCCAATTATATTCATGAATTCTGCAATTTTTGGGAAATATGACCCACTAAATAAAAGTGAAGCTGCTAGTTGAAGATTACCGGAAGCATACTTACCAATTCTGGGTTGGGTTTCAAAAATTTCAAAAGAATGTCCGTCATAGCATTTGCCAGTAATCTTGCAGCAAGAACCCTCAAAGGTCTTTCGAAAGCTTTTGACAAGGTAATTACAACCACTTCGACCATGGCATTGTATTTTGTAAAGTAGATTGTCTAGATTTGATTCAAAAACAATTCATTTACATTGACTGACTTGTTCTTTTTCTTCTTGGACAGGCAGTAGTGGCGCTTCAGGAACTTTGTCTTTGTAGATTAATGGTGCTATTTCCTCAAGTTCAGATTCGAAGAAGCTTGACATGTTGGGAACGTAATCACTGTCTTGATCTTGGTTTTAAAATTCTTTATTAGAAAGGTTGTCACCCTCAATGTAATCTTCACGAATCGGAGAGAGTGGTGCAAAAGAACTAGTAAAATCATCTTCTGTTGCAATGAAGCAATCTTGACTCGAAGACAACCTGTGGGGTGCATTTTGTCCTGTTACCCCTTGTGAAAGTGAAAAATGTGGGTGTAAAGCAACTTTATCTGGAAAAAATGTAAATTTTTCATTTTCACAGCCAAGCGTTTCCTAATTCTGGGAAACGCCTGATTTGTCAAAGCGCTCACTACACACCTTGAAATATTCCTTGAGGGGTGTCGTTTCCGGAATGGGGTGAATTTTTGGGGGTTTCCACTCTAGGGCCACCTCAGGGTGTGTTCAATTGCAAGATGGCGCCTGTCAATTATTCCGGAGAAATCTGCCTTCCAGAAGCCATTTGGTGCTCCTTTCCTTCTGACCACTGTGGGGTATTGCTGTAATCAGGAGAAAATGGGTAATAAATTAGAGGATGCATTTTCTCTAGTTGCCCCTTGTGAAATTGAAAAATTTGGGCCTAAAGTAAATTTTTTCGTGATTTTTTATTTATTTATAATTTTCACAGCCAATTCCGTTAATCACCTTTGAGGACAAAGTTCTCACTACACACCTTGAAATATTCCTTGAGGGGTGTAGTTTCCGGAATGGGGTCACTTTTTGGGGGTTTCCACTCTAGGGCCACCTCAGGGTGTCTTCATTTGCGACATAGCTCCCAATTACCATTCTAGCTAAATCCTCTCTCCTAACTGCCATATGGTGCTCCTTCCACTCTGAAGCCTGCCATGCGCCCATACATAATTTTTTTTAGCACATATGGGGTGTTGGCGTATTCGGGGGGACATGGGGAACAAAATGTGGGGTGCATTTTGTCCTGTTACCCCCTTGTGAAAGTGAAAAATGTGGTTGTAAAGCAACTTTTTCTGGAAAAATTTTTCATTTTTTATTTTCACAGCCAAGCGTTTCCTAATTCTGTGAAACGCCTGATGTGTCAAAGTACTCACTACACACCTTGAAATATTGCTTGAGGGGTGTAGTTTCCAGAATGGGGTCACTTTTTGGGGGTTTCCACTCTAGGGCCACCTCAGGGTGTCTTCATATGCGACATATCTCCCAATTACCATTCCAGCTAAATCCTCTCTCCTAACCGCAATATGGTGCTCCTTCTACTCTGAAGCCTGCCGTGCAGCCATACATCATTTTTTGAGCACATATGGGGTGTTTGCGTATTTAGGGGGAAATGGGGAAGAAAATGTGGGGTGCATTTTGTCCTGTTACCCCTTTTGAAAGTGAAAAATTTGGGCCTAAACTCAATTTTTCTGAAAAAATTTTTTTTTTTTTCATTTTCACGGCTAATTCAATGAATCACCTTTAAGGACAAAGTTCTCACTACACATCTTGAAATGTTCCTTGAGGGGTGTAGTTTCCAGAATGGGGTCACTTTTGGGGGGTTTCCACTCTCGGGATATCTCAGGGTGTCTTCATATGCGACATAGCTCCCAAAAGCCACTCCTGCAAAATATGTCCTCTAAAAGCCCTATGGCACTACTTCCCTTTTGAACCCTGCCATGCGCTCATACATCATTTTTTGAGCACATATGGGGTGTTGGCATATTCGGGGGGAAATGGGGAACAAAATGTGGGGTGCATATTGTCCTGTTTTTCCTTGTGAAAGTGTAAAATGTGGGTGTAAAGCAACTTTTCTGCCAAAAAAATTAAATTTTTCATTTTCACAGCCAAGCGTTTCCTAATTCTGTGAAATGCCTGATGGGTCAAAGTACTCACTAGACACCTTGAAATATTCCTTGAGGGGTGTAGTTTCCGGAATGGGGTCACTTTTTGGGGGTTTCCACTCTAGGGGCACCTCAGGGTGTCTTCATATGCGACATAGCTCCCAATTACCATTCCAGCTAAATCCGCTCTCCAAAAGCCATATGATGCTCCTTCCACTCTGAAGCCTGCTGTGCGCCCATACATCAGTTTTTGAGCACATATGGGGTGTTTCTGTAAACTCCAGATTCAGGGTAATAGATTTTGAGCTTTGTTTGGCTGTTAACCCTTGATGTGTTGCAGAAAAAATAGAATAAAATGTAAAATCTGCTAAAAAAAAGTGACATTTTGAAATTTCATTCCCATTTTCATTTAATTCTCGTGGGGCACCTAAAGGGTTAACAAAATTTGTAAAATTAGTTTTGAATAGATTAAGTTTCTAAAATGGGGTGATTTATGGGTGGTTTCTAATATGCAAGCCCCAGAAAGTGACTTCATAAGTGAACTGGTCATGAAAAAATTGGGGTTTGGAAATGTTCTTAAAAAATTGAGGATTTGCTTCTAAACTTCTAAGCCTTCTAACGTCCCCAAAAAATAAAATGTCATTGTCAAAATGATCCAAACATGAAGTAGACATATGGGGAATATAAAGTAATAACTATTTTTGGAGGTATTACTATCTATTTTAAAATTAGAGAAATTGAAATTTGGAAATTTGCTAATTTTTTTTATTTTTTGGGGTAAATTTGGCATTAAAAAAAAAAAAAAAGATTTTTTTTGACTCCATTTTACCACTGTCTTGAAGTACAATATGTGACGAGAAAACAATCTCAGAATAGCCTGGATATGTAAAAGCGTTTTAAAGTTATTGCCACATAAAGTGACACATGTCAGATTTGCTAAAAATGGCCTGGTCCTTGAAGTTAAAAATAGCAGGGTCCTGAAGGGGTTAAGGACGTGACTTCTTTTGGTCTTATAGACATTTTTATTTTTCCTCTGAAATTGCTGTATAAAGTCTTGTTTTTTCTGTGTTTCGATGTTATTGAAAATAGTATACTGTCATGCCCTGTCCGCCTCCCTTCAGGTGCACTGGGTGGGGTCGTTGGTTTGAGTTTAAATTACGCCCACTCCCAGTGTCCTGTGCGGGTTATAGCTTCTGTCTGGCTCAGAGGAAGGAAGGAAGGATTTGCTGTTCCTGCTCCTGCTCAGTAAAAGATAAGTTGGTTTTGTTTTCTTGTGGTTGTCTGTCTAGGCTGTTAGAGAGACACCTCCTCCAGGTCCTGAGGGAGCAGGCTGCCTCTTTCCCCCTTTCACCATCTTAGGGATTTTAGAGAATCTTCAGCCTAGGCACGGGGAGACATTTATTCCCAGCTTCAGGGTCTGAACTTGGGCATAGAAGTCTAGGGAGAGCTGGTAGGGATTTGTCAGGAGGTGACCTTTATCCCCAGCTTCTTGCCTAGACACTTGTTGGTTGATTTTCTGTATATCTTGTATCCTGTCCGCCGTGACATATACATATATCGTAACAGTGCCTGAAAATATATTTGGGCAGATTTACTAATCCTATAAATGATGTAAACTTAGACATGGTGTCTCAACCTGCACCAGATTTATCACAAGGGCTCAGGCTGGATGATAAATGCTTTTCTCTGACTCTATACCAACTATTGGTTGGCTTGCTTTGAGACAGAATTTTATGCCAGAATTGTGGCACAAAACGTCATGCTAGGTCACACCCCTTTCTCTAAAAGGATCCCCCCCTTTCGAGCAAGTAGGAAAAAATTGGAGAAGCCCTGGTTGCGCCACATTGTACTAATTCTTAGACAAATTCTAGGCCCAGACATATTTGTATATCTGGCCCACTGTGTCATAAAATCTCAGACAAAAAAAAGCTTGTCAAAGCCACATTAATATTTCACAACCTGTTCTTGTTCTACAGTGCCTATATAGTGTAGTCACCTCTTTTGATGCGCAATATTCTAAATCACGTTGGTAAAAAGCCTTACAAATAATCACAAAGTGATCTACGATCATTACAATTAGCAAATTCATTAAATATATAACTATTCACTCCCTTTCAAGTCTGTACTAGTGTTAATAGATGTACCTTTGGCAACAATTTAAACTTTTAGTCTGTGTGGTCAGGACTAATCTTTGTACCTGGAAAAACTGCAATTCTTTCCACTCAATTTTGAAAAACTTGTCAAACTTTATTCAACTACACCCCTGGTTTTCAGGTTCGATCTTCAGATTGTGTCCCATTCCCAGACACTAATGTTATTACTTTTAATGTGTAGTCTTGGTGATGATGCAGGTGGATGGGGTCAATAACACTGAAGAAGGTGTCGTGATAACCAGCTCTTTACTGATCAACAGTGTAATACAACAGAGTGGTTGTCACAACCAAAACGCAATGTCTTTTAAAGTAATAATATATGCGTCCCTAGACAAATAATAATATATCAGTCTCTAGAAATTATATTCAGTTGCCAGGGACAACCACAGCAATGCATACCTCACAACTTTGTAAACGAACAAAGAGGGACACATTGTGAGGTGCACTTAGCTCGCCGTAGCAAATGTTTTTCCGCTCTAGGCCAAGCCTCTAACTCCACCTAATCCCACCCACTCATCTTAATGACCCCACATAGTAATTATTCCCCCTTCATGCCATCGCACAGTTTTTATGCCCACATTGTGTCTTCACAGAATTATGCCCAGCTGCGTCCTCAGTAGTATGCCCAGTTATGTTCCCCTAGTATTATGCCCAGCTGTGCCCCCAGTAATATGCCCACATTGTGCCCCCAGTAATATGCCCACATTGTGCCCCCAGTAATATGCCCAGCTGTGCCCCAAGTAATATGCCCAACTGTGCCCCCAGTAATATGCCCTCATTGTGCCCCCCAGTAATATGCCCACATTGTGCCCCCCAGTAATATGCCCACATTGTGCCCCCATAATATGCCCACATTGTGCCCCACATAATATGCCCACAATGTGCCCCTCACAGAAAAAAATAATAAACACCACATAGCAGGACATCGGCTGCTCTAGCCTGTGAAGGAGGTGGAGCCAAGGCTGACTGCCTCCCAGCCCCGCCCTCTGCACAGACCAGAGGTGTGAAGAGCCTGCAGGGGGAGGGATGATGAAGCAGGGAGCTGATGTTGGCTCTTTGCTTCATCATAATACAGGCAACTGTCTCTGCTTCCTATGGATGCAGGGACAGCTTCCAGAAAGCGGGACATACCTCCCCATACTGGGACTGTCCTGCCTGATCCGGGACGGTTGGGAGGTACAATATGGCAATGCAATACGGTCAATATACTCATAAAGGTTACAGTTCAGTTCAACAGTTTTTATGCAAAGATCCGGAGGGGAAGCAATGATGGGAGGAGTGGAAGTGGCTATTATGATGGTAGTGATACTCACAGTTCACAGTGGCAATCTTCCCTCTTGTGCTCCCTGGGGCTATGCTGTTAATGGGGAGTGCACCCTTTCTGCCCATCTGGTAGTAGTAGGGGTGCCCTTGAGGATGAATGTTTGTCAGGGTGCAAGGAAGGAAGGCCAGTGCAGGGCTGGAGAATGGCAGTGGTGCAGGTTTATAAACAGAGACCCTAGTAGTATCCAGATTATATACACGGTACTTCCAAGACAGCACATGGGAAAACAGGAAGTGAGATAGACAACTGTGAGTCTCTATATCAGATCCAAACAACTTTTTGAGATGACCAGAGGGGTGCACATTCACAGTATATACAACAGTTCCCACAGCAGGGTGTAGATCCTCTAACGGGTACCTAATCCGTGATAAAAGTGTGGTGGGTGCCTGAGGCAATCTCCAATCTTCACTAGCAGTAAGGCCTTAACTTTGGTCCCACATAGTCTATACATTCTGTACTTTCTCAGAGGATGGTGGTAGTTGGTTGGCATACAAAGATAAAGGTTCCTTAGAGCAGGTCTCACAGGCACACGTAGATGCTTCCTTTCACTTTGCTTGAGTTACACTACTCATATCCCTCAGAGTGGGAAGTCCAGCCTTTCTCCTTCTGAGTAGGACACAATAACTAAATGGTGTTTCCATTTTAGTTCTTGGATCAGGGCCAGACTGGGATTACAAAGCAGTTCTGGCACACAAACCCCACCAACCCACATATGATATCACTCAAAAATAGTGGTGCGCAATGAATGCTGCGACAAATTTAGCCAAATTTAGTCGTGCCCCTATTTAACACATCAATGTAAAAAAGTAAAAAACGCTAGACAGAAAGGCCTAATCACATACAGCCAGGTCCATAAATATTTGGACATCGACACAATTCTAACATTTTTTGCTCTATACACCACCACAATGGATTTGAAATGAAACGGACAAGATGTGCTTTAACTGCAGACTGTCAGCTTTAATTTGAGGCTATTTTCATCCAAATAACGTGAACGGTGTAGGAACTACAACAGTTTGCATATGTGCCTCACACTTGTTAAGGGACCAAAAGTATTGGGACAGAATAATAATCATAAATCAAACTTTTGCTTTTTAATACTTGGTTGCAAATCCTTTGCAGTCAATTACAGCCTGAAGTCTGAAACGCATAGACATCACCAGACGCTGGGTTTCATCCCTGGTTATGCTCTGCCAGGTCTCTACTGCAACTGTCTTCAGTTCCTGCTTGTTCTTGGGGCCTTTTCCCTTCAGCTTTGTCTTCAGCAAGTGAAATGCATGCTTAATCGGATTCAGGTCAGGTGATTGACTTGGCCATTGCATAACATTCCACTTCTTTCCCTTAAAAAACTTTTTGGTTGCTTTTGCAGTATGCTTTGGGTCATTGTCCATCTGCACTGTATAGCGCCGTCCAATGAGTTCTGAAGCATTTGGCTGAATATGAGCAAATAATATTGCCCGAAACACTTCAGAATTCATCCTGCTGCTTTTGTCAGAAGTCACATCATCAATTAATACAAGAGAACCAGTTCCATTGGCAGCCATACATGCCCACGCCATGACACTACCATCACCATGCTTCACTGATGAGGTGGTATGCTTAGGATCATGAGCAGTTCCTTTCCTTCCCCATACTGTTCTCTTCCCATCACTCTGGTACAAGTTGAACTTGGTCTCATCTGTCCATAGGATGTTGTTCCAGAACTGTGAAGGCTTTTTTAGATGTCGTTTGGCAAACTCTAATCTGGCCTTCCTGTTTTTGAGGCTCACCAATGGTTTACATCTTGCGGTGAACCCTCCTTATTCACTCTGGTGAAGTCTTCTCTTGATTGTTGACTTTGACACACATACACCTACCCCCTGTTCTTGATCTGGCCAACTGTTGTGAAGGGTGTTTTCTTCACCAGGGAAAGAATTCTTCGGTCATCCACCACAGTTGTTTTCCGTGGTCTTCTGGGTCATTTTGTGTTGCTGAGCTCACCGGTGCATTCCTTCTTTTTAAGAATGTTCCATTTGGCCACGCATAATGTGTTTGCTATCTCTCTGATGGGTTTGTTTTGTTTTTCCAGCCTAATGATGGCTTGCTTCACTGATAGTGACAGCTCTTTGGATCTTATCTTGAGAGTTGACAGCAACAGATTCCAAATGCAAATAGCAGACTTGAAATGAACTCTGGACCTTTTATCTGCTCATTGTAATTGGGATAATGAGGGAATAACACACACCTGGCCATGGAACAGGTGAGAAACCAATTGTCCCATTACTTTTGGTCCCTTAACAAGTGGGAGGCACATATGCAAACTGTTGTAATTCCTACACCATTCACCTGATTTGGATGTAAATACCCTCAAATGAAAGCTGATAGTCTGCAGTTAAATCACATCTTGTTAGTTTCATTTCAAATCCATTGTGGTGGTATATAGAGCCAAAAATGTTAGAATTGTGTCACTGTCCCAATATTTATGGACCTGACTGTGTATAGGGGCATACATTACCCTACCCAACATCAGCACATACATGATAAATCTCTAATACCTTCTTAGCAGCATCCAATACCACCATGCAGCATCCCCACTGGCAGCAATATTGCTCCCAGTTAATCCCTTCCTGACGCAACGTTTTTCATTTTTGTTTATATAACTACCTGCCTCTCCTAAGCCCTAACCTTTTTATTTTTCAGTTCACATTGCCGTATAAGGGTTTGATTTTTGTGGGACAAGTTGTGCTTTCTATGTTACTAATTACTATTGCATACAATATAGTGGGAAGCTGGAAGAAAAATCTAAATGGGATGGAATTGGAAATACATAGTTGCATAACAAGCTGTATTATTCAATTAGACCATTTTGGGATGTGTATTACTTTTGATGACTTTTTATTCAGTTTTTTTGTAGGTGAAGTGACCAAAAAACAGCGACTCAGCAATTTAGTTATTTTTTTTTATGTCATGTCATTCATCAGGATAAAAACTAATATTTTAATAGTTTGGGCATTTTGAGACAGAGCAGTACTAATTATCTTTATTCTTATTGTTTATTTTTATTTGTAAAATGATCTGTAGGAATAGAACAATGCAGCGCGTCACATTTTTTAGCCCCGCACATTATTAAAAGCCCCTCCTACATATAATAGGCCACTCCCAACAAACACTGTACAGCTGAAATTCTATTGTTGAGGCCTGTCTCTACACATCATACGGAGAAGGGAGGGTCTGTCCTGGCTGCACTGCTTGCTTATACAACAACAAGCTACAGCCAGGAAGCTCCTCCGCTCTTCTCCCTCCCCAGATCCTGCTCAAGGCTTGTGGTTTTCCCCCACCATCTTCCACCCGCCCATGGCCTGCTGCCCCCTTTGGCTGTCCTCACCCAGCTCTGAATCTTCCTTCTGCAAATGGCAGGGGGAGGAGCCGGAGCATCTCCTCTCCTACATAGAGCCACATACCTCTTACATCCAGTGATGTCACCTTTGTTGTAGACGTTCTCTTTCTTTATCTTCTCCATTCAGACCAGACCGCCATGATGATTTTTCAGCCATCTCCCGTCTCTGCAGAGATTGACAGACATTAGTTTCCCATATTTTCATCATCTTCACTTCTTCTGAACACCCTTTCCTGCCACCCCCAATACTATACTGCAGAAACAGTCCCCTTAGAAATACTACTACCACACAGATAGTGCCCCCTTCAACAATTACTGGCACACAGTGCTCTAAAAAATATCTGCACCTAGACACTAATAGTATAAAGATAATGTCCCCCAAAAATAATTGTGCTAAGCTGATACTATGCCAGTGTGCCCCCCAAAGTAACAGTGCTCCCCAAAATCCCACCAATATAAATAATTCTCTGCCAGAGCACATTTAGTAGTAATAATGCCCCTATAGTGCCCATACTAGTAATCATGTTCCTCATAGCCCCCCAGTAGTAGTAAAGCTCCGCATAATACCTCCTAGTAGTAATAATTCTCCCTATAATATGACAGTACATGAAATACCCCCGCTTAGTGCCCGCAGTTGAGCTAATGTCCCCATAATGTATGCCAGTATAAAATACCCCTATATAGTGCCCCAGTAAATGCCCTCATAGTGCTCCTCTCCCCCTTCCCCATAGTGTCCCCCATAATATGCCAGTAAAAAAATGCCCCTTCTTAGTGCCCCCAGCAGATGTCCCTAAAGTGCTCCTCTTCCCCATAATGTGCCAGTAAAAAATGCCCCTTCTAAGTGCCACCATATGCCCCAATAGTGCTCCACTCCCCCATAGTGCCCCATAGTGCCACTCTCCCCTATAGTGCCTCCCCTAATGTGCCAGTAAAAAATGTCCCCTTAGTGCCACCAGATGCCATAGTGCCCCCCATAATGTGCCAATAAGAAAAAAGGCTCCTTTAGAGCCCCCATTTCCCCATAGTGCCCCCAAATAATGCCCCTAAAGTGCCACCAGATGCCCCATAGTGCTGTTCTCCCCTATAGTGCCCCCCCAATAATGTGTCAATAAAAAAAAGCCCCTTTAGAGCCCCCAGAGTGCTCCTCTCCCCCATGGTGCCCCCCCCATAATGTGCCAGTAAGAAATGCCCCCAGAGTGCCACCCCCAAAAAAATGTGGCTGTAAGAATTGTCAGATGCCCCCATAGTGCCAGACCAAAAAAAAAAGAAAACACATACTTACCTCCATCAGCAGCGATGTGATGCAGGCCTCTTCCGGCCTGTGTCCCTGCTGTGTGCTGCCCGGCTCAGGCGGCGCGATGATAATGACGTCATCGCGCCGCCTGAGACGGCCTCTGATAGGCTGCAGGCATTAGTGCCTGCGGCCAATCAGAAGAACAGGGAATGGAGACGCCTCTCTCTTCCCTGCTCTGCCGCAGCACAGATGAATATGGAGATGATCGCTTCCACAATGGAAGCACTCATCTCCTACTGCCTGCCCCCACCGCCGCCGCAATTACATCCAGGGCCGCGCCGCCTGTGGTGATCGAAGGTGCGGCCCTGAGGGATAAAAAAAAAATATTGGCTGGTTGTTCTAGACCCGCTGGACCGCCCCTGTAGGTGCGCCACTGGTGAACACTGCAGACACACAACACCGTGAGAAAAGTTTCATGCTCAGTCAGTGCATGAAAAGTGTCTAGTGTCCCTTCTGGACCCAGTAAATTTTTATTTCTAGTGTTTGTGTTTGTTTCCCTCCTCTTTTCCAAAATCCATAACATCATTTGGGGGAGTTTTGTTTTTCCAGCTAGAACTGTGCACTAAAAATTTTATTCTGGCGTTCAGTAGGATTAAAGCTATACCAAATGTACGGTATATAGTTTTTGTTTTACTACTTAAAAAAATACAAACTTTTGAAAAAAAATTATTCTTTCATCACCATATTCTGACACCTATAATTTCCTTTTTACAAAGCTGTGTATTTTTTGCAAGATGAACTGTGATTTATATTGGTCTTTATTTAATTTCATTTGTAAAAACTGGGAATATGTGTCATTTGAAATGTTAATATTCTGTGTTTGTTTATATTTTTTAAAACATTCAAAATTTTCTATTACTGCACTTTTTAGTCCTATTAGGGGACGTTAACATGCAATCCTCTGATTTCTGATTCTATACACTGCAATAGTATACTATTGTAGGCTATGAGACAGCCACCCCACAGGCAGGGCTTAACAGGCAGTGTGCACAGGGGTGGACAGGGAACTTTAAAGTGGCCCTGGAAAAAAACCTAAAAGAGGCCCCATGCTGTAGGCGGGACCAACTTGATAGAAGGTGGGGCAACATAAGTAGGCGAGGACAACACAAGGAGATGGGACCAGCCATGTCGTAGTGCAGCAGAAAATACTGCCTCAGCAGAACCAAATACCGCAGTGCAGCACAAATTACTACCACCACAGCTGCTGTATCCAACTATATCAAAATCTTGAGGACAGTGATACAGATGAATTCAGGAGGGCACCTGCACCTGCCGGCCAAGTGCATAAGTACCTAATGCTCCTAGCATTAATTACTACTGAGAGCATGAGATGATTATGTATCTAGCAGGCAGCCTGAAGAAGGATTCAGGTGGGCCTCCTGGGAATCAGCCCACCAGGAAATTTCCTTGTAGGGTCTCTGGCCATTCTGCTCATGAGTGTGCTATAGGTGCCTTTACAAGGACTTAGGCTACCATAGCAAACAATTGGAACCCCTCAAATTCTCCAGAAATGCCATAGTGTCAACTATGTTACAAAGTTGGCACCCACCAAATACAAAGTGGGGCAAGCTTGTGATCCCACTCCATACACCTCTCAGAGTTATAGTTACATCAGCGGTGTGTTCTCGCCTCATCGTGTCCGCAATCATATAGAGACTGACTGTATCATAAATTACTATGATACAGTCAGTTCTGGTCAGGGGAACCGAAGTCGGCCCGGAAGATGCAGCCAATACACAAACCGTGTTTCCCGGGCAGATCACAGTCGTGTGCACGAGCCCTTAGATTTTATGTATGAGGAAGATTATAGATTTTTGTGTTTTACAAGCATTTAAAATGCTGGAAAAGTTTGTGTGTGTGAGGGAGCCCTTTTACCTTTGATATGTACAGTGCTGCCCATAATTATTCATACCCCTGGCAAATTTTGACTTAAAGTTACTTTTATTCAACCAGCAAGTAATTTTTTTTACGGGAAATTACATAGGTGTCTCCGAAAAGATAATAAGACGATGTACAAGAGGCATTATTGTATAAAAAAAAAATTCTCAGCTTTTATTTACAGTTGAGCGAAAAATACAAGATGTTCCGCACTGTGGAAAATCTCAGAGGTCGTGGTCGGAAGCCAAAAGAGACACCTGTGCTGGCCAGGAGGATAGTTAGAGAGGTGAAAAATAATCCAAGGATCACCACCAAGGCCATCCTGGTGAATCTGGGCTCTGCTGGTGGCAATGTCTAAAGGCAGACAATCCAACAGACATTGCACAATGCAGACCAAGGAGGACGCCACTTCTCCAGATAAGGCACACAAAAGCTCGCTTGGCCTTTGCAAAAGCTCATCTGGACAAAGAAAACAACTTCTGGTCTTCTGTGTTATGGTCAGATGAAACAAAAATTTAATTGTTTGGTCACAATGATGTTTCCTTCATTTGGCGTAAAAAAGGAGAAGCCTTCAACCCAAAGAACACCATTCCCACTGTCAAACATGGTGGTGGGAACCTAATGCTTTGGAGGTGTTTTTCAGCCAATGGACCAGGGAACCTAATCACAGTAAACGGCACCATGAAAAAAGAGCAATACATGAGGATTTTCAACGACATCAAGCAGTCTGCAGAGAAACTTGGCCTTGGGCACCAGTGGACATTTCAGCATGACAAAGACCCAAAACACACAGCAAAAGTGGTGAAGAAATGGTTAGCAGACAACAACATTAACATTTTGGAGTGGCCCAGCCAGAGTCCAGACTTGAATCCAATTGAGAATCTGTGGAGGGAGCTAAAGATCAGAGTGATGGCAAGAAGACCCTCCAACCTGAAAGATTTGGAGCTCATTGCTAAAGATGAATGGGCAAAAATACCTGTGGAGACATGCAAAAAGCTGGTATGCAACTATAGGAAGCGTTTGATTGCTGTAATAGCCAATAAAGGCTTTTCTATTGATTATTGAGAAGGGTATGCATAATTTTGGACTGGACATTTTTTGCTCAAATGTAAATAAAAGCCGAGAAATGTTTTTTTCCTACAATAATGCCTCTTGTACATCGTCTTATTGTCTGTTGGGAGAGACAATAAAACCTAACCCAAGAGAGGGTCACCAGAACCACCCCATAAATGCACATCCGACAATCAATCAGTATCAAAAAATATATAAAGTTTATTAGACACACCAACAGACACATTAAAAAATTGTATACAATTAGAACAAAGTGTGGTATGCAGTGAATACTATGTAACCAGCACATACAGGTCCACTGAGTTGCCCCACCATAGGCACATATAATAAAAACCAGCATATAAGAGTATAAATGTGGAGCATAAAGAAAATGTAACATAAGGTAAGACCTCTGGAAATACAAACAGACCTAGATAGGGTCACAATGGAGGAGCCAAACCTACATGAGCAGCTGGTGCAGTGGACCTGGGAAAATGAGAAAGCGCCTAACGCGTATCGCCGGAGCAATCCGGCTTCCTCAGGGGTAGAGAGTAACTGCTGGGGCATCACTTTATATGGGGTAATGGGTAAAATTCAAATAATATTCACCTGTGCAGCAAAATTCAATGAACGCCATGTACAAGTGTGCAGGACGAGGCATGGCCGGAAACCGGAAGTAGGAAGTCCACATAGTTAACAGGTGGAACGCACATGCGTTCCACCTGTAAAATCGCGGCTATATAAAAGAAATAGCAAGGGGTTCGCTGGCATCATACCCTATAATAACCTAAAGTAAGTACATATATAGATAATGGTGTTATTACCAGTGGGAGCCCCAATGTGGAGGCGGACACGCAGCAGAGTGTCCGAATATGCAGCATTCTGGCCCCGGATGTGAATAACACATGACCGGAAGCCGGATGCCGCAATGGACCGCATGGTGGAACGCATCGTGCGCTCCACGGTGAATGGTGGAGCGCACGGTCCGCTCGTCATACGGAGGAGGAGGGATGGAGTGAGCAGGAGGAGCTGGACACTATATAACATAAAGGGGAAGAGGACAAGAGAGGATCTATTGAATGAGGGGGCAGAGTCATGAAGGTATTCCATGTGTAACACCATATTGTTATGCAGAGCAGTGGGGGGTCAATACAATGTGGTGATGTCATGCCTAAACGAGGGCATGCCATTATACATATCAAATTAAATTACATTACAATGGTATGATTAAGTAATCAATGAAGAATAATATTTATAATAATAACAATAACAGTGATAAGCGTACAGGGAATATGTACACACCCCGTATACCGAATATTAACACACAATTAGGAAACTAAATGTACGGATGTTGTAACCGTAACAGCAGCAATATAAGCACCCACAGGATGAACTGATGTGATAATCATAGGTATTAGAGATTATATATATCAGACATATATCACAAAGTGTCGTAATGAGGACCCTATTCTCAGGTCCAGCCGTGTATCTAACCTAAAAGGAAAAAATTATATTTTATAAAAAGGCAAAAAAGGCCTGTTGGTATTATCTGTAAACGCCATCTGTGCAAAAAAAATAATAAAAAATACTTTATGGTTGTGTCCATAAAGGGGACATTTTATTGTGGATCCAAGAGACCAACGGTCACGAAAAAGGAAGATGTAAAGATATTTAGGGTTGGGTAATATTTTGCTGCAGGTAGAGCTTAGGCAATAGTGATTCACAATACAAGGGATTTTCCCTGTGTCTTAGTTTAGAAGGTGTGTAATAAGTGTCAGATTCTCTAGGGCTGGGTTTTTACAATAAAAAGCTTGAAAAGTGCTGTAATTCTGAAGTCAAGCTCATTCTTTTGTAGTATCTACAAGCTATTCATTTGTCATCTCAGTGGAAAAGCCAGGATGTGCCTATTGTGGCCTCTTGTTTTGAGGCATGCTGTCTTCTTTTTCTTGTGCCTGGTCTCTTGTAATGGCAGGTAAGTGTGCATTCTTGTAATGGCAGGTAAGTGTGCATAACACCTGGATGGTATGTCCACGGATAAAATACTTGATTAAAATGTAACTGACTTGATCAAGTCATAGTACAATAGTAAGAGTGGTGTTGGAATCTTCAATTTTTCATACATATAGTGTAATTCTCATTTGATATGTTCTGTAGGTACATAGATCATGAATATGTTCTTTAAGGGGAGAAGTGAAGAGACAGACTCTACAACTTAATACCTAAATGATCTACAGTCTCATTTCTGTTTTAATTCTTCATTTACCAGATTTACTTTGTAGTTCCCATTGGAAATAACAGTTAATCCCAGGTTTAACCAGTTCAAGACTGGATCATTCCCCCCTTCCTGGCCATTTTTCATTTTTTTTAGTACATGCAACTTTGAAAGACATAACTTTTTTTTTCCATTCTGTTATCACGTAATGATCTAAAAGAGTCTTTTTTTCGGTCATACATCGAGCTTTTATTTTAATGTCATTTTATTTTTTATTTATTTTTTATTTTTTATAAAAGGGAAAAAAAAATTAAAAAAGATAGGAAATAGTCTTTTTTTTAATCTTTTTTGTTAATAGCACAATAACAAAAATATTTTTCCTAATTATGTCTCATAATAGCTGTTTTGATATATGAGATGTGTGGGGTATGGTTGCTGTGGGTGAGGCTAGAAACTGCAGTGTGTCATGTAGTGGCATTATTTGTTTTTTCATTTAAATTCTTTCATTACTTTATATTACACTTTATTTTACACTTTATGTCCCTAATAAGACTTTTGGGGGACATTTATCATTAATTTTTTTTTTATTATTGCTGATTTCTCCTGTAACTAGGGCTGACATATTAGCCTCAGTTACAGGGAGAATATAGCCCCCAGGGAGGTTTACAGGGCTGTACAAACTCACTGCAGAGCTGATCTGGGTCTGCTAAGATCCAGCAGCTCACACAGACTACTGATCCCGTGCGGTCGAATAAAAGCTGTGACCTGAGCAGGAATAACAACTGTCTGGATGTATATAATCAACAGGTGATTGGGCAGTGGTTAGTCTGATGTTACTCTATCTATACAGGAGTTGTACAAATCTATTACTCTCCATCATAGATGCCTTCAATCAGTGTATAAATAATGTGTGACATTTATATAAGTGGAGTACCTTTCTCTGGATACGAGTGATCACTTGACCACTTTCCTGGCAGTATTTCCTGAAAAGTTAGAGTAAGGCCCCTTTCAGACGCACAAATTCCACACTCCGGACTCGCAGCGTGAGTATAAGACAGCTCCCATCCCGTTCTCCCACCGCTGAAGGGGTCGCATAGCATTATATTGATTTATGATGCTATGTAACCCTTAGAGTTCTGGAATGTATTGAATAACACGGACATAATGCTGTCAGTGTTTTCCAATACATTCCAGAACTTTAAGGGTTACATAGCATCATAAATTAATATAATGCTATGCGACCTCATAAGTGCTCGGAGTTCAAGACGGCAGCTGCTGCATACTCGCGCTGCGAGTCAGATGCGTGGGACTCGCTCGTCTTAAAGGGTGTTAGGCCCCTTTCACACGAGCAAGTATTCCACACGGATGCGATGCGGGAGGTGAATGCATTGCACCCGCACTGAATACCGACCCATTCATTTCTATGGGGCTGTTCACATGAGCTGTGATTTTCACGCATCACTTGTGCGTTGCGTGAAAATCGCAGCATGCTCCTCTTTGTGCTTTTTTCACGTAACGCAGGCCCCATAGAAATGAATGGGGTTGCGTGAAAATCACAAGCATCCGCAAGCAAGTGCGGATGCGGTGCGATTTTCACGCACGGTTGCTAGGAGACGATCGGGATGGAGACCCGATCATTATTATTTTCCCTTATAACATGGTTATAAGGGAAAATAATAGCATTCTGAATACAGAATGCATAGTAAAACATCGCTGGAGGGGTTAAAAAAATAAATAAAAATAATTTAACTCACCTTAGTCCACTTGATCGCGGCCCGGCATCTCCTTCTGTCTTCATCTGATCTCTGTGCAGCAACAGGACCTTTGGTGACGTCATTCCGGTCATCACATGATCCATCACATGATCTTTTACCAAGTGGACTAAGGTGAGTTAAATTTTTTTAATTTTTTTTTTAACCCCTCCAGCGATGTTTTACTATGCATTCTGTATTCAGAATGCTATTATTTTCCCTTATAACCATGTTATAAGGGAAAATAATACTATCTACAGAACACCGATCCCAAGCCCGAACGTCTGTGAAGAAGTTCGGGTTTGGGTACCAAACACGCACGATTTTTCTCACGCGAGTGCAAAATGCATTACAATGTTTTGCACTCGTGCGGAAAAATCGCGGGTGTTCCCGTAACGCACCCGCACATTTTCCCGCAACGCCCGTGTGAAAGAGGCCTTAGTGTTAAAAAATTAGCTTACCACAGTTTTTAAAATTAATAGGTTTGTCTTCTTTTGACAACTTATTTTCAAATGATGTTAATAGAGGAGTGATCCCAAATTGAACATGACCTTGTAGTTGCCAGACCCAAGAATGACTACTGGAGTGGCTACCTCTCTGGAGGTCCTGGCACGTCAAGGCATTACATGAACATCCCAGTGATCACAAAGGCCATGGAATACTTGATTTCCCCTGCAGCCAAATAAACATTAATTGCCTGCCCTGTGAGTTTATGGCTCCCCACACAAAAATTATGGTGGGTCAAGTCAACTCTTCTAATGAATATATAATGTTAACTGACATTAACATTCTGTACTTTCCTCTACAGGCCATCATATTACATTTCGATACCTGCCAATACAATCCAAGGTGCTAATACTTCCATGGCTGTTCATTGGTTTGGAGAAATGTACTCTGAAATTACAGTAACTGCAGAGATTTTCCATAATGGCAACCCTATAGTAAGTGCAAGCAAAGTTTTCCAAAATGGTGAGTGCAAAATATATTTTTATTTAAAATTTACTTTTGCAAAAGAAAAAAAAAGATAAAACATTCAAATGCACATATTATTACTTATGTCAGGTTCTAGATAATAAAAAATATGTAGTCATTTATCAAACTGGTGTAAAGTAGAACTGGCTTAGTTGTCCATAGCAACCAATCAGATTCCACCTTTCATTTTCCAAAGGAGCTGTCAAAAATGAAAGATGGAATCTGATTGGTTGCTATGGGCAAATAAACCAGTTCTACTTTATCCCAGTTTGATAAATGACCCCAATAGTGTTGTAATATCATGGACTATAAAACTGTCAAAATTAAACATTATCTAGGAGAATTGTACTTAATATTAATGGTGCATTGGCTAAAATTGGGGATTTATTTGCAATTGACTCCGATACAGAATATTTTCAAACGTTCATGCTGGGTGTGCTTATAAGGCCTCTTTCACACTACCGTTTTTTTTTTCCTTTTTGCAGGTCGTTTTTTGCGTTCCGTATACGGTACCATTCATTTCAATGGGTTCGCAAAAAAAACGGGATGTACTCCGTATGCATTCCGTTTCCGTTTTTCCGTTCCGTTGAAAGATAGAACATGTCCTATTATTGCCCGCAAATCACGTTCCGTGGCTCCATTCAAGTCAATGGTTCCGCCAAAAAAATGGAACACATACGGAAATGCATCCGTATGTCTTCCGTATCCGTTCAGTTTTTGCGGAACCATCTATTGAAAATTTTATGGCCAGCCCAATTTTTTTCTATGTAATTACTGTATACTGTATATGCCATACGGAAAAACGGTACGGAAAAACGGAACGGAAACGGAAGCACAACGGAAACAAACATATAACAAACATATTTCACATGAAAACTTACAATTACTCGGCTTGGCCCTTGGGGATCTCTGACACCACTTCAACACTTTGGCCGGGGGCTCGGCGGAGCTGATGTGTTTTATCCTAATGAGAAATATTTCATAATAAGAATTTGGAGAAGGGGCAGAGGGATAGCAGAGCAGAGAGAGGCTGGTGCTGTTACTAGGGGGTCATACCATGAGGGAGTAATAAAGCCCTCCATAATGCCCCCCCAGTAGAAATAATTCTCCTTATAATGTGACAGTGCAAAAAATACCCCCTTGTAATGCCCCCAGGTGAGCTAATGTCCCCATAGTGCCCCCATAATGTGCCAGTATAAAATACCTCTTGTAAGGGATCGTCTCTTTTCAGGGGGTCACACTCACAGATATCTTCGCAGACACGATTATAATGTCCAAACTCTTGCTTTATTTCAGACACTTTAGCAAAGCACAGGTTAAGAAGTCGCAGCTTCAACTTATCACGTGTGACATCCACACAAAATAACAAACCCTTGCCCGGCTAGGCTCTAACTAAACACATAAGCGTATCCCTGACTCACCTAGAGAGCCCTGTTCACACATGGAACACAAATGTGGCTTTCCTCAGCTATTCAGTCCAGCAACCTCCAGGCTGTGACACTTCAATACCTTTTGGGGGATTGTGGCCCAGTAGTACTCCCGACTCTGGCCTCGTGATCCTTGTTTCACTGGCGTCACCGCGTCCCCCAAAGTTCAGGCTATCGCCTAGTCTCGTGGCCCCTCAGCCCACCCAGCTGAGACCACTCACACAGAGCCTCACCAGGACTCTGCTTCACAAGACACTCCAGAGTGAGACCCACCCAAGATCCAGTAGCAGGATTAAATAGGATCCCTGGACATGAGCATGCCCTAAGTCCCGGACTGGAGCATGGGGAACAGGCACCCACCCAACACATTGCCTGTTCCCAGTAAAAGCCCGCCCTGAAATAGCTGAACCAGCTACACTATCTATATGGTGTCCCTTAACTACTTTAGTGGACACCTGAACTAGGGCTTTTACTTCACCAAGGCCGGGCCCCTTGGTGACACGCTCCCGGTGCACACAACACCCCTTTTATCCTGCTTCCCCGTGACTTTACTGCACACCTCAATGTTCACATTGCCACACACTATATAGTGCCCCCAGTAAATGCCCCCATAGTGCTCCACACCCTCCTTCCTCCTAGTGCACCCCATAATGTACCAGTATAAAATGCTCCAGTAGATGCCCTCAGTGTCCCCCATATTAGTACCCCCTGTAGATGACCCCATAGTACTCCTCTCCCCCCTTCCCCATAGTACCCACCATAATGTGTCCCAGTATAAAATTGTACTGTACAGAGCGCCCCATTTAAAATACCTCTTCTTTGTGGCCTCAGTAGATGACCCTATAGTGCCCCCAATAATGTGCCTGTAACAAGAGCAACCCCCCAATCATGTGCCAGTAATAACATCCCCCCATGTGCCAGTAATAACAGCCCCCCATGTGCCAGTAATAACAGCCCCCCAATGTGCCAGTAATAACAGACCCCCATGTGCCAGCAATAACAGCCCCTCATGTGCCAGTAATAACAGCCCCCCATGTGCCAGTAATAACAGCCCCTCCATGTGCCAGTAATAACAGCCCCCCATGTGCCAGTAATAACAGCCCCCCCATGTGCCAGTAATAACAGCCCCCCATGTGCCAGTAATAACAGCCCCCCATGTGCCAGTAATAACAGCCCCCCCCATGTGCCAGTAATAACAGCCCCCATGTGCCAGTAATAACAGCCCCCCCATGTGCCAGTAATAACACCCCCCCATGTGCCAGCAAAAGTATTGTATATATATATATATAAAAAAAAAAAAACATACTTACCCCCATGTCAGCGATGCAATGCAGGCCTCTTCCGGCCTGTGTCCCGCACTGTATGGCTCAGGCGGCGCAATGACGTCATCGCGCCGCCTGCGCCGGCCTCTGATAGGCTGCCAGCCTAGTGCCTGAGGAAGGGAAAGGGACACGCCTCTCCCTCCCCTGCCTCAGCACAGCCATCTGTATCGCTGTCCTGAGGACGGCGATACAGATGACTATGGAGATGAGCACTTCCACAATGGAAGCGCTCATCTCCCTGTGCCCCGCCGCCTCCGCAGCCAGCTCGGGGAGGGGGCAATTGCCCCGTTGCCCCCCCTGGATCCGCCACTGTACATACCTCACACCAGACTTCGGAATTTAGACCCATGAATAAATACCCAGAATTAATGCAAACTCTAGGTCAGACTCCAAAATAAATGTTAGAATTGTGTCGATGTCCCAATATTTATGGACCTGACTGTATATTGGCCAGGAACAGGTAGTGTGAGAGGCTATGAATGGGGCATGGGGGCCAAAGTTAGATTTTTGCTATAGGGCCCAGCCATGTCATTTTGAGGGCCCACTGTACAGATACATGCAAATGTCTGCTTACATAGCGGTAGACAGAGGCAAAATGCTAGAAGATGATTAATTATGGGGGTCGCTGCTGCGAATTTGAGAAGGTATATCTCTGGGAAAAGAGGATAGTGACTGGCCTGCCCCCAGTGGCGTAAATACCGGGGAAGCAGGGGAAGCAGCTGCTTCGGGGCCCGGGCTGACAAGGGGCCCGGCAGCATGTCAGTCAACTCAACTTAGCTGCCTTTAGGTTAGTGTTTCAGGCAATGCCCCTTCACAGGACCTGTGACATGTCCATCATCATCCAACCCCCCCCTTCCTTTTGCATCTTAACTTACTGAGCTGAGTGAGAGTCTGAGAGAGAGACATCCTGTGACAGGATTCAAGCCGGAAGCCGCTCTGTTCTAGTTAAGCACTAGTGTTGAGCGCGAATATTCGAATATCGAATTTTTTTTGCAAATATCGCCACTCCGCTAATTCGCGAATATTTCGAATATAGTGATATAAATTCGATATTTCGAATATTCTTTTTTTTTTTTTTTTTTTTTAATTGTTATATTTTTTTCTTTCCCACTTCCCTAAAGTTGTTCTTACCTGTCCTTTGGATTCCTGGCTTCCTGGCTGCTCCAGTCAGTGCCCGTTGCCGCTTCTGCCGACTTCCGTGCTCATGAAATCGCAATTCGATTATTTCAAGTTATAATAATCGAATTTCGATTTTAACTTAGCACTGCTATATTTAATTCTAGCCTAATATGGAATATAGCAGTGCTAAGTTAAAATCGAAATTCGATTATTATAACTTGAATTAATCGAATTGCGATTTCAACTTGGACCTGGTTTACTATGGTTGGCTTGGTAGAATTAGCGAATATGACGAATGTATTTGTCATATTCCACAAAACGAATATAACGAATGTATTCGTCATATTCCACAAAACGAAGATAACGAAGTATTCTGCATCTTCGTTTTAGCTACCTATTCATCAACTTCGCTAATTCTAGCAATCATATAGGAAAGTTTACTATAGAGACAGCTAAGTTTAATTCGCTATGCGATTATATGACTGCTTTAAAAAAAAAAAAAAATAGAATAATTATAATACCTGATAATTATTATAATTATTCTATTTATAAAAAAAAGCAAAGTAATATAATCACATAGCGAATTAAACTTAGCTGTCTCTATAGTAAACTTTCCTATATGATTGCTAGAATTAGCGAAGTTGATGAATAGGTAGCTAAAACGAAGATGCAGAATACTTCGTTATCTTCGTTTTGTGGAATATGACGAATACATTCGTCATATTCGCTAATTCTACCAAGCCAACCATAGTAAACCAGGTCCAAGTTGAAATCGCAATTCGATTAATTCAAGTTATAATAATCGAATTTCGATTTTAACTTAGCACTGCTATATTCCATATTAGGCTAGAATTAACGAATATGGAATATAGCAGTGCTAAGTTAAAATCGAAATTCGATTATTATAACATGAATTAATCGCATTGCTTATTCAATAGGAGAGTAGCCTTTAAGTTAAAATCGCAATACACGATTATTTAAATCGCATATTAATCGCGATAACAAGAATAATGACGAATATTCGATTTTGACGAATATAAAACGAATATTCTATCGAATATTCGCGAATTTAGTCGAAATCGAATATGGCACCTGCCGCTCATCACTATTAAGCACAGCACAGTCTGGCACGCCCACCGTCAGTCCTGACTCCTGACCAGAGGAAGCAGCAGGAGGGCGAGAGAAAAGCTCAGCTCAGCAGGCAAAAGGAGCAATACACAGCAGCGCAGAGCGCACATCAGTGACTGACTCACTGGGCTTTTCAGGTATGTGTGCCCGCTGCCTGTCTGCCCCACTTGCCCATGTGTGCCCTGTGCCCACTGCCCGCTGCCTTTGTGCCCCCCTTGCCCAAGTTGCCCTGCCTAGCCCCTGTGACTATGCCTCCCTAGGCTCCCTGGTTGGCTCTTTCAGTAGAGCAGTGACTGAGGCTGACCATTATGTGTGCCCTGGGCCCTGTGGGCTTCCTTTTTCTGTGCCCGCCCTGGCCTGTGGCCCCTCTGCCCACTGCCTGTGTGCCCCCCTTGCCGAAGTTCCCCTTGTCAGCGCAGCTGCTCAGCCCTGCCTGGTCCCTGTGACTGTGCCTCCCTGGTTGGCTCTTTCAGGAGATCAGTGGCTGACCATTACGTGTGCCCCTGTGGCCTTTGTCTGTGCCCACCCTGGCCTGTGGCCCCCAGGCCACTGTCTGCGCCTTCCTGGCCCCTGTCTGCGCCCCTGGGCCTTGGCCCTTATCTGTGTCCCGTCAATGGCCCTTGTCTGTGCCCCTGGCCCTTATCTGTGCCCCCCTGGCTCTGGCCTGTGCCCCCCCAGCCTCTGTCTGCACCCCTGGGCCCTGGCCCTTATATGTGCCCCCCTTGGACCTTGTTTGCGCTCCTGACCCTGTGCACCGTCCCTGGCCCTTATCTGTGCCCTCTCCCTGGCCCTTGTCTGCCCCCCCCAGGCGCTTGTCTGCGCACCCCCCGGCCCTTGTCTGCGCCCCCCTGGCCCCTGTCTGCGCCACCCTACTTGCTGTTCTGCCATCTACTACTGCTTAGGGCTCATTCACACAAACGTGTGCTGCCAGTTGCCATATTGCGGACCGCATTTGCGGATCCACAATACACGGGCACTGAACTTCCATGTGCATTCCGCATCATGGATGCGGACCCATTCACTTCAATTGGTTCACAAATTCAGAGATGCGGAACGGAACACTTCGGTAGCACTAGTCACAGGAGTGTGGGGGTTGCATGGGAGGAGGGTTAAGACTTTGACAGGGACCCCACAACAGTATTATACAATGACACTACATGACAGACAGTGTGTGTGTATATATATATATACATATATATATAATATATAGGAAAAAGATGGCGTGGCAGCCTGGTCTGGTCTAGATCGTGACTAGCCAAAGCCAAAGGAGTGGGGTTTACACAGGAGGAGGGAGTTGCGAAGCGCGACGGGGGGGATGGGGAGGGGGGGGGTCCATACACAAATTCTAGTTACACCCCTGCCTGCCCCTGTACCTACAAGTCATCTCAGCCTCCTGAAGCATCTACCTGTATAATAATAAACTAGGTAGTCTGACAAATATTCTTCCCAGTTTTTATATGAATATAGGTTGGTTGAGATCCTCTATGCAGCCTATTTATATGTAGTGCAGTCAATGTACTGTGTCATGTGCCACTTATGCAGGGGATGGGGTACTAGGGGCTCACTTTGCTCAGGGGCCCACTGGGGGATTCACCTGTGCCCATGTGGGCCAGTCCAAACCTGGGGCCCAGTGATTTCTATGGTGGAAAGAAGATAATTATTGATTCTGTGGAGAAGGGCTGTGGTGTGATATCAAAACATCAACATTTTATACTGGTTTTCCATGTAACCAGTACATTTGCCTTACGTTGAAGTTTTAAAAATGGAATAAATACTGTGTCTGAAATATAGCCTTTAGTGGAGGTCCTCTTACGACATATCCTTTCAAACACTCTTGGAATGTACACTCTGCTGGAATCTGTATCATAAAGTGATATATTGGAGGAAATAAAGTTATTTAACTCAGTGAGGTGAAACCATTGCCATATGAGGGAGAAGGGGTAAAGGGGACTATTACAGTTGACATGTGAAAATCCTTTCAGCTGTCAGTTTTTTTTGTGTCATACCTGGAAGGAGACTGTCAGAGATGGATGGGGTGAATAAAATAAAATTCACAGCTGAGAGTATAGTAACTAGTGGAAAGTGTTGTTTACAATGTTTCCAGATATCCCATGTAAACTTCATAAGCCCTAAATTTACGGTCACAGCATAGCACACAAGATTTTAAAAAGTGTCATCCACATGCTGCAGAGAGAGTGTCCAAGCACACATCTTGGCTTATGGTATGGATTTTAAATCTGTAGTATGTCAATTTATGCTGCAGATTTCACATTTTGCAGTACAGAGGGTGAAATCTGCTGAATATCCACAGCACTCCCTCTCCAAAATCCACAACAAAATCTGCACGATTTGGCACAGAGTTTGCAACTTAAAGGGGTATTCTCATCTGAGACAATGGGGGCATAGCTCTAGGATTTGTCCGTATTGTCTGATAGGCGCTGGTCCCACTGCTGGCACATGCACATATATCGAGAATGGAGCAGGGAAAGTGGTGGCTGGAGGACCCCGGGTTTCCCCGGGTCCGGCAACCACCAAGTGCTCTCCCCATAGAAGTGAATGGGAGCACACATTTCTATGGGGCCGATATATTGGGCAGACTAGATGGGCCAAATGGTTCTTATCTGCCGACACATTCTATGTTTCTATGTTTCTATGATACTGTGGGGGTGGGAGAAAAAAAATATAGGAAAGGGGCATATACAGATCTCATAGGGCTCCATAGCAAAACTTAGTATGCCCACTTAGTATTTCAACAATTTTTTTATAAATTAGAGGGAAACATTTTTTCCTCTGCCTCATCCTCCTTATACTCTTTTTTTTGTAGGAAAAGGTGTAACACATGCTTCAAAAATATGCTGCTCTTTCTGAACACCATATTGCTCAATGTATTTATTCTAGACAGCTGGAATAAATTTCCCTCATCCAGCTCTAATTACATGCTTTGCTTTAGTACATGATAAAACTGGCTGCCTGCAGCCACTGCTACAAAGAGTTCAGTGCACAAGAATTTATACAGTTGCCACTGAACCTAATGTGCATTGTACGTTGGGGAAACTTTTTTGTGTTATAGCAACAAAGATTTTGAGAGATGGTGGTCGGAGTGCTAAGATCCCCTCTGATTGCTAGAATGAAAAGAGTGAAGAACTCATATAACGTACTCTCTCTCCTCACTGCAAGAGATGGAAAGGAGAGAGACTTATTAAAAAGTGCGAGAATCCGACCTGTTTCCCCGCCGGAGCCTATTGACTATAATGGGACCCAGCAGGGATCTGGCCTGTTTCCGGCATTAGTGCCAGTGTTTGGCTGGACAAAACCAATGAAAGCACAGTTTTTTGTCTGGACAAATTCTGGCATTAATGCTGGAAACAGGCCGGATCTCTGCCGCGTTTCATTATAGTCAATAGGGCCTATCAGTGCTCCGGCCCTTTCTGGCTATGACCGATACGATGAACTTCGTCAAACTGTTCCTCTGCTGGAACAGCCTGCTGTATGGTTGTAAAAAGGTTTCGAAAAGTATTGAGACTTTGATACCCGGTGCATCCCTACTCTTACCTTTCCTCTGCTACCCTGGAGCAGAGTTGATCCTTTCACTCTATTAATAGAACTCTGCAAAAGGCTAACCCCCAGTATAGATGGGGCTTCCCATCTAGCCTCAGCTTTCAAATAAACTATCACACTCAATTGTTGAAAACATTGGAGGAAGCATAATGTGACCTTGTAACAAGAGGAAAATCCCTGGGACCAGGGCTGATTCTAGCCTTTCTGCTAAAAATTTAAATAGTGCCCTCTCCCCAGTGCCAGATTCTCAAACCAACCCCTCCCCACAGCCCTACTGTTAAAAACATATGTAGATAAACATTACATACAGCGCTATCACACATACAGGGGAATACAGAACTAAATACCAATTACATGCAGTAATGTCTTCTCTGATGTACATGTTCTCTTTTCTCATCTTCTCATAAATCAAATTTTTCTCAAACCGTCATGATTGCATTTTTCAGTCCTGGTTTGTCTTTGCAGGTACACACACATCATTCTGGTGCCTCAACTTTGTTATCCTGCTGCTACTCCCAATACTGTGCCCCCTGTGCTCCTCAATGTCTACAAACACTATACTGCACTATATGCGGCACCCCTTTACAGTCCCCAATAGTGATGAGGCCAATCTATAAGGCACCACTATAGAGGCCACAGTAGTAATAAAGCTCCCATAGTGTCCCTAGTAGCTATAATACATACTGTAGTGGCCCCAGTATTTATAATGCCTTAGTAGTAGCCCCAGTATTTATAAAGCCCTCATTCAGTGCACCCTGTAGTTATTATGACCTACTGTATTATATTGCTCCCGTAGTGCCAGTATGTATGATGTGCCCCCCTGCAGTGCCCTGACCTGTATTATAATGCCTCCCCTGGAGTGCTTTACTATTATAATGGCCCCTGTAGTAGTCTGGCCTATATTACAATGCCCCCCATAGTGCTTCCTGTAGTGTAATGCCTTCCTGTAAAGCTAGCGTATAATGCCTCCTGTAGTGCCCCTGAAGGATAATGCCCCCGTAGTGTTAGTATATACACTGCTCAAAAAAATTAAGGGAACACTTAAACAACACAATGTAACTCCAAGTCAATCACACTTCTGTGAAATCAAACTGTCCACCTAGGAAGCAACACTGAGTGACAATCAATTTCACATGCTGTTGTGCAAATGGGATAGACAACAGGTGGAAATTATAGGCAATTAGCAAGACACCCCCAATAAAGGAGTGGTTCTGCAGGTGGTGACCACAGACCACTTCTCAGTTCCTATGCTTCCTGGCTGATGTTTTGGTCACTTTTGAATGCTGGCAGTGCTTTCACTCTAGTGGTAGCATGAGACAGAGTCTACAACCCACACAAGTGGCTCAGGTAGTGCAGCCTATCCAGGATGGCACATCAATGCGAGCTGTGGCAAGAAGGTTTGCTGTGTCTGTCAGCGTAGTGTCCAGAGCATGGAGGCACTACCAGGAGACAGGCCAGTACATCAGGAGACGTGGAGGAGGCCATAGGAGGGCAACAACCCAGCAGCAGGACCGCTACCTCCGCCTTTGTGCAAGGAGGAACAGGAGGAGCACTGCCAAAGACCTGCAAAATGACCTCCAGCAGGCCACAAATGTGCATGTGTCTGCTCAAACGGTCAGAAACAGACTCCATGAGGGTGATATGAGGGCCCGACGTCCACAGGTGGGGGTTGTGCTTACAGCCCAACACCGTGCAGGACGTTTGGCATTTGCCAGAGAACACCAAGATTGGCAAATTCACACTGGCGCCCTGTGCTCTTCACAGATGAAAGCAGGTTCACACTGAGCACATGTGACAGACGTGACAGAGTCTGGAGACGCCGTGGAGAACGTTCTGCTGCCTGCAACATCCTCCAGCATGATCGGTTTGGCATTGGGTCAGTAATGTTGTGGGGTGGCATTTCTTTGGAGGGCCGCACAGCCCTCCATGTGCTCGCCAGAGGTAGCCTGACTGCCATTAGGTACCGAGATGAGATCCTCAGACCCCTTGTGAGACCATATGCTAGTGCGGTTGGCCCTGGGTTCCTCCTAATGCAAGACAATGCTAGACCTCATGTGGCTAGAGTGTGTCAGCAGTTCCTGCAAGACGAAGGCATTGATGCTATGGACTGGCCCGCCCGTTCTCCAGACCTGAATCCAATTGAGCACATCTGGGACATCATGTCTCGCTCTATCCACCACAGACTGTCCAGGAGTTGGCAGATGCTTTAGTCCAGGTCTGGGAGGAGATCCCTCAGGAGACCGTCCGCCACCTCATCAGGAGCATGCACAGGCGTTGTAGGGAGGTCATACAGGCACGTGGAGGCCACACACACTACTGAGCCTCATTTTGACTTGTTTTAAGGACATTACATTAAAGTTGGATCAGCCTGTAGTGTGTTTTTCCACTTTAATTTTGAGTGTGACTCCAAATCCAGACCTCCATGGGTTGAAAAATTTGATTTCCATTTTTTTTATTTTTGTGTGATTTTGTTGTCAGCACATTCAACTATGTAAAGAACAAAGTATTTCAGAAGAATATTTAATTAATTCAGATCTAGGATGTGTTATTTTTGTGTTCCCTTTATTTTTTTGAGCAGTGTATATATTATGCTCCCCGCCCCCTGTAGTGGCCGCTGTAGTGTACAGTGGCATGCAAAAGTTTGGGGTGGTATCCCTGGTCAAAATTACTGTTACTGTGAACAGTTAAGCAAGTTTCAGAAGAAATGATCTCCTAAAGGCATAAAGTTAAAGATGACACATTCCCTTTGTATTTTAAGCAAAAACATTTTTTTTATTTTCATCTTTTACATTTTCACAATAATAAAAAAGAAAAAGGGCCTGAAGCAAAACTAGGGCACCCTGCATAGTTAGTACCTAGCAGCACCCCCTTTGGCAAGTATCACAGCTTGTAAGCACTTTTTGTAACCAGCCAAGAGTCTTTCAATTCCTGTTTGAAGGATTTTCATCCATTCTTGCTTGTAAAAATCTTCCACTCCTGTGAAATTCCTGGGCTGTCTTGCATGCACTGCTCTTTTGAGGTCTATCCACAGATTTTCAATGATGGTAAAAACTTCAGCTAGTGCCTTTTGAGTTAGATTATTGTGAATTTGGAGGTGTGTTTAGGATCATTATCCATTTGTAGAAGCCATCCTCTTTTCAACTTCAGCTTTTTTTTTACAGTTGGTGTTTGCTTCAAGAATTTTCTGGAATTTCATTGAATCCATTCTTCCCTCTTTCCTTAAAATGTTCCCGTGCCATTTACTGCATTACAAACCTATAGCATGATTCCACCCCCATGTTCAATGGTTGGAGAGGTGTTATTTTCATGAAATTCTGTGCCCTTTTTTTCCTCCAAACATACCTTTGCTAGTTGTGGACAAAGAGTTTTTTTTTTTAACCTCATCGGTCCACAGGACTTGTTTCCAAAATGCATCAAGCTTGTTTAGATGCTCTTTTGAAAACTTCTGACACTGAATTTTGTAGTGAGGATGGGACGCAGGAGAGGTTTTCTTCTGATGACTCTTCCATGAAGGCCATATTTGTGCAGGTGCTGTTGAACTGTTGAAAAATGTACCACAACTCCAGAGTCTGCTAAATTTTCCTGAAGGTCTTTTGCATCAAAAGGGGTTCTGATTTGCCTTTCCAGCAATCCTACAAGCAGCTGTCTCTGAATTTTTCTTGGTCTTCCAGACCTACTCTTGATCCTCACTGTTCCTTTTAACTGCTCTTACAAACATGTTGCTGTCTTCTTATAGCTTTCTCCTGCTTTGTGGGCCTCAACCATTTTTATTTTCAGAGTGTTAGACAGCTGCTTAGAAGAACTCATGGCTGCTGTTTTTTTTAGGTTAGAGGAATCTGGGTATTTATAAAGCTTTGAAATTTGCATCACCTGGCCTTTCCTAATGATGGGTATGAACAAGCCTTAACCCTAACAGGCTATTTAAGGTCTGAGGCCTCGGTCAAAGTTATCTGAGCGGTCACATCCCCTTGGTTTCCCATATTTTTGCAAGGCATTCATTTGCTTTTTCCACTCTGATACACTGATATTGCTTAAAATGTTAAAAAGTGTGTTTCATCTTATAACCTTTACCTTATGACTTTTGGAGATCATTTCATCTTCAACTTGCTTAACTGTTCACAGTAACAGTAGATTTGATCAGGGGTGCCCAAACTTTAGCATGCCACTGTATATAATACTCTCCCCCTGTACTATAATGCTCCAGGACAGTATAAGACAAAATTATTCAGTGGGCCAATAACTCACTAACCCCTCTGACTGTCTTGTCCCAAGATATTGAAAGAGCCTTTTGATAGTGTATCATGAGTATATCTGTTTGGGGTTTTCATGCCCTTTTTTACATTCATAAAAGCTTTTTTTTTTCCATTATGCTTTTCACCGTATGGAATAAATATTTTTATATTTTAATAGTACAGGCATTTTCAGATGTGGCGATGCCTATTTTTTTATTTATTTTAATTTTAATATTTGGGTAAAAAGGGTGATTAGAATTTTTCTATATTTTTTATATTTAAAAAAACTTTTTTATACCTTTTTTTTGGCCTTGAAGGGGGCACCAATATGCGATCATTAGATTTCTATTCCATTTCTTTTCAGAAATTGAATTTTATCCATTACTGAATACAAAATTCTGTATACTACAATGCAGTGCTGCCATCTGCAGGCCTGCATTCGAATATACCAGTAATAACCCTAAAAGCATTGTACAGGCTTTGACCTGTTACTACTTAGAAATGCCTTCACTGATTACAGTAAGGGGAAGGTGTTCCTGCTCGAGATGTGTGCAATTTCATTATTTATTTTTTTACCGTTCAGATGCCGTGTCACATTTCACCACGGCATCTGAGGGGCTAAATGATTGTGATCAGCATTATTGCCATTCACAGACATTATCCCTAGGTGTCTGCTGTGTGAAACAGCAGGCACCTGACAGCTGTGGAGCATGCTCCATCTTTAAAGACCCTACCGCCAACGTATATAGTTATACGGCAGTAGGGAAGTGGTTAAAAAAACACTAAGTGTATTGAAAGAGACTGTATGTGACCATCTTGAAATTAGCCAGTAGGGCACACTGTTAATCTGAGCTCTACCCAGACACTTGTATTTTAGATTACTCACACACTACATGCTACATAACTGGCACACACACACTAGACACATGCCATTCAAACATTAGGCACATGATGCATACATGAACTGACACATTAGACACATGTGGAATCCATGCCATTCATTGGAAACTTGTCACATACTGAACATACTACACAGTACAATAGACATATGCCATAAAGACGCCACTCACACATCTGACACATAACACACATTATCAAAATGACGGACACCTTGGAGGATCCTGACAGACCCCATTATAGACAATAGGGTATCTGAGGTGCCAATTTTATCTGCTATATGAAACTACATAAAGATGCAACATCGTTAGCGCTCCTCTTTTTTGCATATAGTTACAAACGAAACGCGATTTTCTCTTCTTCACAATAGCAATACATAACATGGCCAGTAGATGGCAGTGTTGAGCCAAAGTACAAAATGAAGCAGTAGTATTCGAATCTTGATATACTGTAACCCTTACCCGTTTCGCTATCATCATGATGTATTATATGGTATCGGCAGTGTTTTAAGGTTAAGAAGGAGGGTAATACTTGCTCACAGATTACACAGACTATGTAAAAGTGTAAAGGACAAACTCAGCTCGGTGATCTCTGCCAGCTTTGGTACTTTCAAAAGCAGAACGGCAGCCCAAAGCGTTCAAAAGTGCAACCCCCCCTTATGTTAAACTTTTCTACGAAATGCTTGAGCGTAAAATAAAAAAGCCTTATGCGATATAGAGACGTAGTCCGGGGAGGTCCCTGGAAATGGAGCGGCCTGAGCCTTTTTATTAAAACAAACATATACAGCGCCTCCCCTCCAGCCTCAACTAGATTGATAAATTACTCCGCTCCACTACTTTAATTATGTATATGGGATGCAAAATAAATCACCCAACTGCAGCACCTCAATCAATCACTTTTAAATAATAATTGCGTCTGGGTGTATCAATCTTTTCATGGGACGGGCTGCGCGAACAAGTGGATTAAGGTGAGTTAAATTTTATTTTAGTTTTTTAACCCCTCCAGCCCTATTGTACTATGCATTCTGTATTAAGAATGCTATTATTTTCCCTTATAACCATGTTATAAGGGAAAATAATAATGATCGGGTCTCCATCCCGATCGTCTCCTAGAAACCGTGCATGAAAATCGCACCACATCCGCACTTGCTTGCGATTTTTTACGCAACCCCATTCACTTCTATGGGGCCTGCGTTGCTTGGAAAACGCACAAAGAGGAGCATGCTGCGATTTTCACGCAACGCACAAGTGATGCGTGAAAATCACTGCTTATGTGTACAGCCCCATAGAAATGAATGGGTCTGGATTCAGTGCGGGTGCAATGCGTTCACCTCACGCATTGCAGCCGCGCGGAAATATCGCCCGTGTGAAAGGGGCCTTAAAAGTGGAGTACGTGTTTATTAACTAAAATCAGGAAAATAGCTAAAATAATGACCAGCAATAAAAAAATAGCAATGAATAAAAAATAGCAATAAATTTAAAATAGTGATAGATCCAGGAGCATACACAAACAAATAAATTAATATCCCATAAATATCATAGTTTATGTAGCAGCACCTGAGTTAGATAGTGTTCCAATTCACAGAGGGGAATGAGACAAGTTCAGTTCACTTCCATATTCTAATATAATTGTAGCAGCATAGAATAGGAGAATAGAGAATATATACAGTACAGACCAAAAGTTTGGACACACCTTCTCATTCAAAGAGTTTTCTTTATTTTCATGACTATGAAAATTGTAGATTCACACTGAAGGCATCAAAACTATGAATTAACACATGTGGAATTATATACATAACAAACAAGTGTGAAACAACTGACAATATGTCATATTCTAGGTTCTTCAAAGTAGCCACCTTTTGCTTGGATTACTGCTTTGCACACTCTTGGCATTGAGCTTCAAGAGGTAGTCCCCTGAAATGTTTTTCACTTCACAGGTGTGCCCTGTCAGGTTTAATAAGTGGGATTTCTTGCCTTATAAATGGGGTTGGGACCATCAGTTGCGTTGAGGAGAAGTCAGGTGGATACACAGCTGATAGTCCTACTGAATAGACTATTAGAATTTGTATTATGGCAAGAAAAAAGCAGCTAAGTAAAGAAAAACGAGTGGCCATCATTACTTTAAGAAATGAAGGTCAGTCAGTCAGCCGAAAAATTGGGAAAGCTTTGAAAGTAAGGGCTATTTGTCCATGAAGGAGAGTGATGGGGTGCTGCGCCAGATGACCTGGCCTCCACAGTCACCGGACCTGAACCCAATCGAGATGGTTTGGGGTGAGCTGGACTGCAGAGTGAAGGCAAAAGGGCCAAAAAGTGCTAAGCATCTTTGGGAACTCCTTTAAGACTGTTGGAAGACCATTTCAGGGGACTACCTCTTGAAGCTCATCAAGAGAATGCCAAGAGTGTGCAAAGCAGTAATCAAAGCAAAAGGTGGCTACTTTGAAGAACCTAGAATATGACATATTTTCTGTTGTTTCACACTTGTTTGTTATGTATATAATTCCACATGTGTTAATTCATAGTTTTGATGCCTTCATAGTCATGAAAATAAAGAAAACTCTTTGAATGAGAAGGTGTGTCCAAACTTTTGGTCTGTACTGTATATATATATATAATATGTTTGTATTTACATGTATATATTCAGGTATCTATTGCTCTCCAAGAAAAAAATGGGAGTAGTGCATACAGTACTTTCTTTAGCAGAACAAAGGCTCTTTACAGGAACTGACTAACATTCGATTTGCTAATATAAGCTGCACTGTATATAAATATAACATAAAACACTTCTGAGGACTTAAAGAGCTACTGTCACTCCACTAAACTCATTATTTTTTTTTTGTCTCCTAAAAATCCTTATACTGCGATTTCTCAATATATAGGGCTATTACTCAGTTTGGTTCAGTAGTTATATAAAAAAACTGACTTTTATAATATGCAAATTACCTCTCTAGCAGCAGGTAGGGCGGCTGCTCCATCCTCAGTGCGCCTGTGCCAATGACGTCACATGTACACCCGGAGCAGGCGCACTGAGGATGGAGCGGCCGAGCGAGCGTCCTCCACTCAGTGCGCCTGCGCCAACTGAAGACCGGCGCGAGATTTAAAACGCAGACAGGGCCAGTCAGAGGAGGAGCGCATTCGCTGGCCCTGTCAATCAACATGAGGAGGGGGCGTCATTATGAATGGAGGATGCTGCCTTACTTGCTGCTAGAGAGGTAATTTGCATATTATAAAAGTCAGTTTTTTTTATATAACTACTGAACCAAACTGAGTAATAGCCCTATATATTGAGAAATCGCAGTATAAGGATTTTAAGGAGACAAAAAAAAAATAATGAGTTTAGTGGAGTGACAGAAGCCCTTTAAGTCCTCAGAAGTGTTTTATGTTATATTTATATACAGTGCAGCAGTATATTGTGTATATACATAGTTCCACTACCAATCGCAATGCATGACTTCATAGAAATGTAAAAACTGATATTATTAATAACTGCCAATGCATTTTTTGCAAATATAAAAATATATTACAAGTTATATTATAATATAAATAATAATAATATAATTATAATATATATATATATATATATATATATATATATATATATATACACACATAAATATATATTTGGAAAAAAATTACCAGCAGCACCACCAAGCCAAAAAAACAAGTAAAGAGGGTGCACTGTCCGAGTATGGTAACTGGTGCTTACCCACTGATACGAAATAAAGAAATCGGACTGCACTCCAGTAGAATCTTCAGTGGAAAAAGGTTTATTCACCCATAGGTGGCACAAGCGACGTTTCGGCTCGCATATGAGCCTTTCTCAAGCATTGGTAAGATGTGAACAAGTTACATATAAAGGTGTGTCAATCATAACACTGAGTGCTTCAACTTAATTAATACTTAAAGACATATCTGCAGAAAAATATTACAAATACAACAACATACTGCCAGTTCGATGTGGTTAATAAAGTGAAAAGTACAGTGAGTGCATAAAGTGCATAGTGCATCAAAAATACATATGAATTCATCCAAATCCCTAATTCATCTCAGCTGTATTCTACTCAGAACGTGATGATTACATAAATCATAATGATACACATGTGTGGGAGGAGAAAACCAGTTAATTGATCCCTGAAAAAGTGCTAGCGACTACGCTGACCATCGCGCTGTACAACGCATCCCTGTGATGTCTTTGCGCATGACCCGACCGGCTATTGCGTCATACTCCAGCGCCCTCCATGGGACGCACGTGCGTAGTCCAGTCACATATCAGTGACGTGGGCGACGCACAGTACGATAGCTCACGGCATCCTGTGTATCTATCAAGGGAGGAAGCGAATGCGCATAAGTAGTCCCCGATATACTAACCACCATATTGGATAAGGGAACACTGCCCTATTGTTAATATATACTATTTACTATGTAAGCTGCCGTTTTTCGTTCCACATTACGTCACTCCAATATCTCAGCAGGTTGGAAGAGACCCCTCCCTTTCCAAGAAGGAGGCTCAATTCCAATCGTTACCCCAGTCCTGTGAGCACGTCAGTGCCATCCTTGCTGTGGGTTCCAAACCTGCTAAAATACGTGACTAAGAGGGATTCTCCTCATCTTCATGTATCAGAACGTTACCTATTAACAGGTCGGCGCCAAAAAAAATATATATAATCAATTCCATCCTATTTAAAGATTGGGAAAAGGGGGGACAAGTTGAGAAAAAATTCCCTATTCTACGCCTTCGGGACATGTGCAAGACACCACAAGAGAACAATATATAAAAAGGAAAGAAAAATATTTTTCAACGTAGGCCTCTCATCCACTGTCCAGGTCCATCAACTTTGCAAGATACCTTCTCCAAAAGTATGAGTGTGCCTAAAATAATGAAATAGAAAATGATCAGTGATACATATAATTTATTTCACATTTTTCATTTTTTAGTTACTAATTTTTTGGGTTACTAATTTAAGAAAAATATATTATTGCCAATATACCGCAAGAGAATTACCCAACGCACAACCAAAGCATAAAAGGGCAAATCAATATTTAATCCATTGGGGTATAGACTGTTTAAGGTCTGTATCCAATACATTTCTCTTTTTTTAAGTAGGGATATCCGATCCCCACCTCTCCGTGGCATATGCACCTGATCAATGATCCAGCACCTAAGATCTTTTTCACTGTGCTTTTTCAAGCTAAAATGCCTGGGAACCGGAAGATCTGTGCGTCCATTTCTGATAGTATAACGGTGGTTATTCAATCTGGTCTTTAAGTCGGTGGAAGTCTCTCCCACATAAAGGAGTTGACGTGGGCATGATAAAACGTATATGACATACGAAGAGTCACATGTCAAGTGAAACTTGATAGGATATATCTGTCCTGTCCCAGGGTGTGTGAATACTCAGATATAAAAATATATTACAAGTTATATTATAATATAAATAATAATAATATAATTATAATATGTATATGTATATATATATATATATATATATATATATATATATTTATATACACGCACAAACATATATATATACATACATGCATGTATACACAGACACACACATATATACACATATATGCACACATGTATATATATAAAATTTTACTACTGAAAAATGCTAGTAGAAAGGGGATTAAAAGGTTAATCGACAGGAGGCCAGTGGGGGGCTGCTCAACACCTAATGTCATTGTATTTAATTAATATAAAAAAAAATGGCAGCATCTCTGTATTCTAATAACAGTAATCTGCCATTTTCTTCACTGCCAGGTCTTTTTATAGCACGGTCATGGGAACCAATCACAGGCCGGTTCTCACGGAAATTAAGGTTAAATACCTTGATAACCAATATGACATAATTGTTTTGACAAGCTGTCATCACCAATTAAGCTGGATTGCCAGAGAACCGGCCTGTGATTGGTTCCCATGACCGTGGGAACTAGAATGTGATTGGCTAAATATTCTGTATTGAGCGATCCAGAGCTATAAAAAGACCTGGCAGTGAAGAAAATGGCAGATTACTGTTATTAGGATACAGAGATGCTGCCATTTTTTTTTATATTAATTAAATACAATGACATTAGGTGTTGAGCAGCGCCCCACTGGCCTCCTGTCGATTAACCTTTTAATCCCCTTTCTACTAGCATTCAATTATTTGCTCTGGGGATGAAGTGGTGAGATCGGTTATTTACAGTTCTGTATGGTACTTTCTATGGTTCAGTTCAGCGCCTCTATTTTTTTAATTATTCATAATTAAAAATCAAGTTATAAATTTTTATTCATAAAAATACGAGGATTGTGTTTGCAGTGATCTACCAGCGCTGCACCGACTTTTCCCCTGTGTAGTGTGTGTCTGACAGCCTTAGGATGTGCTGTCATTAGTCCTCCTTATGATGTGCAGTGTGTGAGGCTGGTGGTCACAGGTCATGGCTCTGCCAGCTCTCCAGGGCACAGGATTCCTGCTGGAGACCCTTTCACTGCTGGTGCCCTGAAGCGCATCAGTGTGTACAGAGACACTGTATAGCGCACGGGAACTAACTAACTGACTGTAGTTCCATGCGCCATCTGGTGTTCACAAACCAACATTGCACCCTGAATTTTCTCAATGGCTATTTACGCGATTCGGGTTTGCTAATTGAATTGGAAATCGCTTTGCACTGCCGCGATTCTGAAGGGAGTGCTAGCGATGGTATATCTGTATTTCAGTCATTCATTAATGCCAATTGGCTTATGTAAGCCCTCCTCATGTATCACTCATTATAAACATCCCCATACACATCACTAGATTGTTATACATACCTGTTTTTTTCCAGGAAAGACATAGACACCCTTCTGCTAGCAGAGCAAGGCAATTTTAAGCCCCACCCAATTCACCAATAAGACCTGCCCCTGTTGTGCCCTGAATAGAAGAAAATGTATGTAATTCCATTCCTCTATTGCTCCCCAGTTTATCAGTACAGTCCAGTGTCTCCTTACCCTGCTCCCCTGACCACAGCAGTAGGTATCTCTATTCAGAGCATTACTGGAGGTACCAACCAGTCCCACATTCTGCAGACTGTGGCCCATACAGTGTGCCTGTCCTGTATATTACACATCTCAATCCAGCTGCTGGCCTGCTGTCTTGATCAGAAGAAAGGAGCCATATTCTTCAGCTCACATGTTCTTCAGCCCACTGAATGACCGGCCCACCTGGCAGATTGCCAGTCCAGGTCTGAGCTCTTAGGGATTTCAACTCCTTTAGGGTTATGTTTAAATTCAGCCCTTTGCTTTTCAGTGTGACACATCCTACTGTGTTAACTCAATGGAGGGGGAACTAGAGGAGAAAAGAAGTTATGAAGCATGATGTGATCTTGTGGTATAGAAATCCCATGTTGCCGTTGTCTGGGGCCTTCCAATGTGTAGTCCAAAGTTCTGAACCTCTGAAAGTCCCAGTGAAATACAGCTCTCCAAGCAGGAGACAGATATGATATTCTCTGATTTTCTAAAAGTATTCAGTTGGGCCCTCTAAACCAGTGGTTTTCATTACTTTAACCCCTAGACAGGGTCTGGACTTTTCAGCATGAAATCCCCTGGCTGCAGTTCGTCTTGTTCGTTCTCCCTGCTGTGTTACTACTGAAGGTGATGCTTCTGATGCGTAGGGTGCCATGTCACCTATACCTCTAGTGCAGGAGACTCATAAGAAGGGAACTATCTGGCAGCAACCGGGATGGAGATTATTGGTTGGGCGATCTGTGAGGTTGCTGAAGAGAAGCTTCTGGTAATAGTATAGCAAGGGGCCCTGTGTCACTGGCTGCTGCAGGAAGTATGCAGACCTCCCAAGTATTCCTCTTTTAGAGGGACCATCTCTATTTTTGACCCAGGTCCCTCTGTCCCTCTTTGCTCCTTAAATGTCCCTCTTTTTGATCTGAGGTATAGGCTTGCATTATTACATTTACAATATTGATCCAGAAAGTGTTTGTCTGGTTTCTATCTGTTTATTAGAGCTCGCCTTGTATATTATTTCAGTATTTTACACAATTTGGATTTTAGAAATTTTATATATGATTTTTGCACTATTCTACACTAAGAAAACTATAGAAGTGTACAAATATTCAGGAGAAATGAATCTTTCACACAATAAACCATTAGTTTCCCTCTTTGACCGTCCAAAAAGTTGAGAGGTATGAGTATGGATCCAGTGTACAGCATACCAGAGTAAGGAGGAGAGAGGTACAATTTTCCCCCATATGTGGCCTCCAAGGGGGGGTGATGAAACCAATCCTGCAGTGCATCCGAGTTCAGTCCTCTCATGTCTGCTTCCATGGCTGCTGAATACACCCTTCATATTTATTTTTTAACTATCTAAGTATATTTATAAGTAGAATTCAGAAGTAAACTAATAATTTATAATTCAGTTCAGCTATGTGAATGCCTCCAGTGGTCTATTCCTTTAGATTTAGATTTATTGTAAGACATGAACAGCACTATTCTTGAGATTGATAACAATTTCTTTAAAGGAGTTGTGTCATCTTAAACACTGCTGGCATATTGGTAGGGTATGCCACCAATCTCTGATAGCTGCAGGTCCCACCACTGAACCCCCAGCTAATTCTAAAATAAATGGAGCTGTGGTCGCGCTTGCGCAATGCGCTCTCCATTAATTTATATGGGACTTCCAAAAATGCGGGTGGGACCCACAACTATGAGAAGTTATAGCAATATAATTCTAGCAATATGCCACCAATGCTTGAGCTGACACAGCCCCTTTAACTAAGTTTAAGTTAGCCTTGTAGTTCCAGTTCAAATTAGTTGTTGATCGTGCTATAATTTCATTAATTGTTTTAAGCTTTTTTTCTCATCATAAACAGAGTTATTAATTTTTGTTATTATGTTGATTACCTACAATGACATATCATCATTGCATCATTTGTGTCATTTTTGCCATTTCTAGTTACTTTTAGTACATAAAGATGTATACCTGGCTGATCTAGACCTATGTCTTTAATTTTTCAGACTCAATTGGAATCCTGACTCTCCCAGCAGTAAGTTTTTGTATACCATTCATCTTCATACAGCATTTTGTAAGGCTATAGCTTTAAGGCTTAAAAGGTTTGCCCACAAAGTTTGTTAATATAAATTTGCAGAAAGGAAATTGAGAATTAATCTCTTAATGATCACCTATATACTTTTTTATGGCAGTTATTAATGAGCGTTATTTTAGGGTGCTGTGTTTTTATGGCACTCCACAATAATGGCTGCTTAGGAGATTATGCAGACGTGGATGGTTGCCTGGCTGCCTTTGACAGCCATGTGCCCCCAAGAGAAGTCAGAAACAGCATTCTACCATTTCTGTCACTGTATTATTGGTCCCAATGATCATGTGATCACTAAAGGACAGGTCACATGACCATGTGGCTGTGTTTAAAGCGGTTGTGTTATCTCAGACAATGGGAGCATATTGCTAGGATATTCCCCTATTGTCTAAAAGGTGTGGGTCCCACCTCTGGAACGCGCACCTATCTCGTAAACTGAGCCTGAGATGGGAATACAGTGCCCCCACAGGGGGCTGTTTTGGCCTGTAACTGAGGCTCCTTTGGATGACTCAGTGACAAAGAGAAGGGTGCAAAAACAAAAATTGTCAGTTTCCCCCAGGATTGTTAGGTTTGTTAAACCACCATATCCGCTAAATCACAAAAATGTGTCATTAATCTTTTAAAGCATTATGTATATGTATATGTATGGCATTATGTGCAAGGGCTTGCAAAGAGTGGCTCTGGTCTTTAAAGGGCATCAGTCAGTAGATTTGTACCTGTGAAACTGGCTGACCTGTTACATGTGCACTTGGCAGCTGAAAGCATCTGTGTTGGTCCCATGTTAATATGTGTCCACATTGCTGAGAAAAATGATGTTTAAGTATATGCAAATGAGCCCCTAGGAGCAACGGGGGCGTTGTCATTACACCTAGAGCCTCTGATCTCTCTGCAACTGCCGCACCCTCTCCACTTTGATTGACAGGAACAGGTGTGATCATGTTTTCACTCCCTAGCCCTTTGAATCAAAGTGAAGAAGGCACGGCAGTTGCAGAGAGAGCGGAACCTCTAGGAGTAACAGCAACACCCCCGTTGCTCCTAGAGGCTCATTTGCATATATTAAAACATTTTTCTCAGCAATGTGGGCACATATGTACCTGGGACCAACACAGATGCCTTCAGCTGCCAAGCGCACATGCAACAGGTCAGCCAGTTTCATAGGTACAAATCTGCTGACAGATGCACTTTAAGGGCTTTAGGCCTTTTTAGGTAATAAATAAGATAAAAAATGCCCTGCAATCATATACAAAGCCCTGATGCCGACCTAGTACCCCTAAATCGAGTTTTTATTGAACCTCATTAAAATTTGCTTGATCTTATAATAAAAAAATATTTTTCCTTTTTTTCCCCCCACACAATAAAAGATTGATATTGTCAAAGCCAAAAAAACATTTGGTAGAAACCAGGGGGAAAAAAATTCTAATCATAAAAAATGCAACAATTGCTGTAATAACTTAAAAAGAAAAAGTTGTAACAGTCATTAAAACCCCAAACAGCATGTGTACAAAAGAGTTATATAGATGAGTCTGTTGTTCCTGTTATAGGGTTTACATTTTTTACATAGAATTTATGCAACATTATACGGTGCTCACATATAATATAGCTGCTTCAGCTTCCAATATCCGATTAACTGATTATGTCATCTTGGTCATGTGGGCATAATAATATATTTTCATACTAACACATAAAGCTTGCCATCATAAATATCTGTCTGCTTATAATAAAGGGAAAACAGGTTAAGTAAAAGAGATGTCCCATAGTTCTCAGAGGGTGCTGTAGTAGTAGTGACCTAGCAATTATTTGATTTATTTCCCACTTTTCTTTTCCTGTGACAGATCCAACAAAATTTTTCATCTAATTTCTACACGCTGGTTGTGAATGGATCAGCCCAAAACACAAGGCTCTTCTCGGACACAAGATATATTGCTGTTGGAATGATGAATATATCTGTGCTGATTCAAACTGACAAACCTCTGTACAAGGCTGGAGAAAATGTCAAAATCAGAATAATCACTGTAAAGCCTGATAGGAAGCCACATAAAGGAAACGTGGACCTTGTGATTAGGGTACGTCCACATGATATTCATTTTTTGTCATCTTACAGATATGTGAACACAGTGGGGCTTGTACCCACACTTGAATGCTGCAGACATTTTTGCACAAACAGGAATAATTTATTATTCTCACTTTGATGCATACTTTTCTTAAAGGGGTATTCCAGTTGGTAAAGGTTATCCCCTATCCACAGGATGGGTGATGACCATTGAACTCGTAGACAGTGGATAACTGTTAACAACTGGCTTACCTCTTTAAGGCCCTTTTACAAGGGCTGATTCTCAGGCAATTATCGGGAAGAAACCGTTGGTACCCATTAATTGCCTGATCATTGAGACAGAGTGAGAGCTGCATTTACATGCCGCAATTGTCTCCTCCATACTGGATGAGCAATTGCTGCAGTGCCGAACACTGCCTGTGCCTGCACACATCCTGTCCCACTGAGGGCATCAGCCTCAACTCTACAACTGGGCATGTGCCAAGCTCAGTGACATATTCAGACTGCCTGTGCCTGCACACATCCTGTCCCTCTGAGGGCATCAGCCTCAACTTCACAACTGGGCATGTTCCAAGCTCAATAACGTATTCAGAGTTGAGGCTGATGCCTACAGTGAGACAGGATGTGGGCAGGAACAGGCAGTCATAATACGTCACTGGGCTTGGCACATACTGAGTTGAAGAGTTGAGGCTGATGCCCTCAGTGGGACAGGATGTAGGCAGGAACAGGCAGTCTGAATATGTCACTAGGCTTGGCACATGCTCAGTTGTAGAGTTGAGGCTGATGCCCTCAGTGGGACAGGATGTGGGCAGGAACAGGCAGTCTGAATGCGTCACTGGGCTTGGCACATGCTCAGTTGTAGAGTTGAAGCTGATACCCTTGGCACATGCTCAATTGTAGAGTTGAGGCTGATGCCCTCAGTGGGACAGGATGTGGGCAGGAACAGGCAGTCTGAACATGTCACTAGGCTTGGCACATGCTCAGTTGTAGAGTTGAGGCTGATGTCCTCAGTGGGACAGGATGTGGGCAGGAACAGGCAGTCTGAATACGTCACTGGGCTTGGCACATGTTCAGTTGTAGAGTTGAAACTGATACCCTCGGTAAGACAGGATGTGGGCAGGAACAGGCAGTCACTGGGCTTGGACCATGCCCAGTTGTAGAGTTGAGGCTGATGCCCTCAGTGGGACAGGATGTGTGCAGGCGCAGGCAGTATTCAGAGTTGAATATAAAAAACAAGCAGTCTCTAGTCTTTGTGGTTACTTATCGGCGCTGCAGATCCACCAAGCGTCGTGGGTAAAGTTCGCTTCACAGTCAAAGTTCCAGAAAATGTTGATCGCGCTGCCTTATGAGTGTAGAGTTCCAATCTCAGACCCTTCTTTCCAATGTTCAGGTTAATCCACCTTGTAGCCAAACAATCGGTAACCAGAGGCTGGAGCACTCACGTACAACAGCACCCTAGAGGGAAGTTATAGCACAAATAGTGAAGTTCCACCAGGTAGTTCCGCAGGTTTTATTGTACTTACAAAATATCATAACATTCAAGTCTAAAATCAAATTGCTTTCATCAGAAATCCACCCAACCCGGGTTTCGCCAGTCCAGCTTCGTCACGGGCGATGACATATTTTGTAAGTACAATAAAACCTGTTGGTTGCGGAACTACCTGGTGGGACTTCACTATTTGTGCTATAACTTCCCTCTAGGGTGCTGTTGTACGTGAGTGCACCAGCCTCTGGTTACCGATTGTTTGGCTACAAGGTGGATTACCCTGAACATTGGAAAGAAGGGTCTGAGATTGGAACTCTACACTCATAAAGTATTCAGAGTTGAGGCTGAGTGAGTCAGTGAGACAGGATGTGGGCAGGAACAGGCAGTCTTAATACGTCACTGGGCTTGGGACATACTCAGTTGTAGAGTTGAGGCTGATGCCCTCAGTGGGACAAGATGTGTGCAGGCGCAGGCAGTGTTCAGCTCTGCCATGCGCAAGATTTAGACAAGATGCAGCAGGGAAAAGATGTCACAGGTTAATGGGAAGGGAAAACACCAAATACACACCACAACGAATAGACAACAATCTAGGCCTCAAAAGCTAAGGAAGAGGGATGGTGACCTCCTAGTAATCCCTAGGCCTTTCCCTAACTCCTGCCAGTATGAGCAGATCCTGATGGTAGAAATACTCATACACCGGATACCTAAAGCCCTGCTAAAACTGACAAGCCCTAGGATAGGTAGCAGGGGATGAGACAGCTGGTTCCTTCCAGAATGAAGGAACCTGCGTCTCTCTGAGGCCTAGAAACAACACACTCCAGATAATAAGAAACAGCGAAGGCAACAAGTACTTAGCTTAGAGATGTATGGAGAAACAGGAGATCCAAGACAAACAAACACTAGCAACTCCAAGCATAAACTATCAACCGCATGGTCAGCAGTGTGAGGTGGATCTAAATAGAGCCCTATCACTGATAGCGAGCAGCACCTGAGGAGAAGTAAGATCCTGCTAAACAACAACATACATAAAGGAAAACAGAGAGACCTGTCAGATAGCCTTACGTGCAGCAAGTCTATCCGATCTTCTCACCTCTCTCACAGGAGGGACCGTGACAAAAGTGGAGTGAAGTTATGGCTTGAATGTGATGTAGGAGGGAGGTGGGTGAACACACTGTGGCAGGGGGCATCGTGAGAGCAGAGAGGAGGCGCCCTTGGGCACTGCATGAAGTCAGGCTTGGGCGCTATCAGGAGGCGTGCCTGGGCTCCTTCATGCGAGAATAATGCTCCTCTGGGTACCTTACTGGCTCATTTGTATACCAAATAAACTGGATTGTTTCAGTTGCTGAAACAAAGGCACATGTGGAAATAAGGTACTAAGTGCTATTAGGCAATTTCTTTACTTCAATAGCGATTATCCTGGTTACAGATTCCCTTTAAAAATTAGTATTACATAGTAAAGCAGCAACACTGGGGTACACCTAGCAATGATGGTAAGTATAATTAAAATACCAGTATAATTCCAGTATACTACGGTACCTATTTCTGTACTAATACCACTAAAGTGAAGACACCGTAAGAAGCAAGTGTTGCATGTAGGTATCACATGAAATTCACAAAAATTGTCAGTATTTTCAAAAGCAGAGAAAATCCCTCCCAGTTTATTTATACCCTGAAAGGACACATAAAATTGCAAGCGGAATGGCATACCAAAAGCATCCTATAGCACAAAGCAAAAGTACCACTAATAAGCCCCCCCAGACAAAGGTACTGCAGAAACATGCATCCTCGTGGTTATCTCCCTTCACGGTGGTTAATTATTGTGGTTATTAGTGGTACTCGGCACTATAGAATACTTTAAAGGGGTCTCTCAGGGTCCTGATTCTAATGACCTATCCTCAGAATGGGGCGTTCAGTGGGAGCTTAGCTGCAGTAAACCAGCACGGTGACACAAGACACAGTGGAGATTTATCAAAACTGGTTCAAGGGAAAACTGGGTTAGTTACCCATTACTACCAATCATATTCTTCTTTTTACATTATTTTCCAAAGGAGCTCTGAAAAATGTAAGGTGGAATCTGATTGGTTGCTATGGGCAACTAAGCCAGTTTTCCCTTTCAACAGTTTTTAATAAATCTACCCCATTCCCTTATTCCTCCATTCACAGCACATGCTGATTCCCCCAGCCAGAGTCTCTAATGATCTTTGACCAGATTGTGGGCAATTAGTCCTATTGCTAAACCGATGCTCCTGGCACTGTACATAGCCACCAGTGCCCATTCCAAGTCTTTCAGACTGACCAGTATTTTTCTCCAGGACCCGTCTTGATATGTTTAAATCTTTCTGTCAAAGGGGAACTCACCGCCAGTTTTTTATGTAAAGGGTTTTGTCTAAGGTTCACATCCCTTTCCTTCAATCTATGATGTCCACACTTTCTTCTTCTAAATACATACATACATATGTAAGGCATGAGCATGTCTCTGTCACACAACTTGATATCATAGTAGTGATTTGATGTACAGTATCAGTAAAGAAATGACATATAGGGCATCAAATCAGATGATTTAACAGATAAAATGTAATCATTAAAATCTCTATTATTATAGGATCCTAGGTTTAACATTGTGCGACAGAGCCTGAGCATGAAGTCAGACCTAGGGGTTGTATCAACGGAGTTTACACTGTCTAAGAACCCCATTCTGGGTTCTTGGTCCATACAAGCAACATGTGATGTAAGTAATTTATCTCACATGCTAATAGGTATGTACTGAACCATATGTATTCATGTATGTTCTCACTAATCCTTTTATTATTAAAAAATTAGACACTTTAGAAGTGACTTCATTTGGATATAAAAATACTTGTGTGGTCAATACAAAGAACTGGTACATGGTTTATTCATTCCAAGATCTGTACAAAGTGGAAACAGAGGAAAGGGTTCTTTGCAGTTAAAGGGTTTCTGTCACCCCGCAAAACTCTTTTTTTTTTTTTGGATAGTTAGATTCCTCATAGTGCGATATAGGAGAATATAATGCTCTTACTTACTTTCATGCGGCCGATTCTTTATAAAACGAACTTTTATAATATGTAAATGAGGGCTCTTCCAGCAAGTAGGGCGTCTACTTGCTGGTAGCTGCTGCAGAAATCCGCCCCCTCGCCGTGTTGATTGACAGGGCCAGCCGTGATCTCCTCCTCCGGCCGGCCCTGTCAGTAATTCAAAAATCGCGCGCCTCGCGTCATTCGGCTCGTATCCTCAGCACTCCCTCAGTGCGCCTGCGCCGATGACGTCTTCTCTTTCGGTGATGTCATCGGCGCAGGCGCACTGAGGGAGTGCTGAGGATACGAGCCTCCTCATCTCAGAGCGCCTGCGCCGAATGACGCGAGGCGCGCGATTTTTGAATTACTGACAGGGCCGGCCGGAGGAGGAGATCACGGCTGGCCCTGTCAATCAACACGGCGAGGGGGCGGATTTCTGCAGCAGCTACCAGCAAGTAGACGCCCTACTTGCTGGTAGAGCCCTCATTTACATATTATAAAACTTCGTTTTATAAAGAATGAAAGTAAGTAAGAGCATTATATTCTCCTATATCGCACTATGAGGAATCTAACTATCCAAAAAAAAAAAAATGAGTTTTGCGGGGTGACAGAAACCCTTTAAAGCAATCAAATGATGGAATGCCCTACCACAAGAGGCAGTGCTGGCCGATACTGGCTAATGCTAAAAGTTGAACTCAAACTTGTGTCTAACTATGTAACTATAAACTAAATGGAACCTGTCAGCTTTTTCACACTCAACCACCACCATGCCTTATTACAATACCTGATAATGTTTCAATGTATTGCAGTCAAATTGCAGAAATGACTTTATAGTATGCTGCACACTGTAGGTTCTATAGAACAGTCATCTGTGTGGTGTCCAGATCAGAAACAGTCGCATAGTGAGCACTCAACAACAACCCTCCTCCTGACATCATCCTGATGCAGGCTGCTGGTGAAATGTCAATCAAGCCAGAAGAAGTGGATTTTAGACCACTGACTGTGTGACTGTTCATAATCTTGATACTTCCCAGAAGGTTATTATACAGTAATTAACGTATAGCCTTGTAAGAAGCCATTTCTGTGAATAGGCTAGAACGGACTAGCATAGAGGAGCATGTAAAGAAACATTATCAGGTCGTGTAATATGGCATGGTGGCAACTTAAGGGCAAAGACAGCGGACAGGTTTCCACTCACCATTCACAACTTCCTCCAGTAGAGAGTTTATATAGTGTCATGGCTATTACAGTAATGAAACCTCTTATGCGTATGCTGTGAACTTATCGAGAGAAGAAAACGAAAAGTAGAGCCTTATGGCTTTTAGAGATGGAGCATAACTAGAATGAGGACTATTTCTGGTCTACTGTTTATTTTTGGGTTCCTTTGTCTATATGTATACATAACTTTGCATAGGTAAATGTATTACTGTACCTTTTAGGGGTTGTGCCAAGTTTGAAAGATATCTATCCCCTATCCTAGGGGTTAACTGATTGGTGGGGTTCTTACCTGCTGGGGGCCCCACCACTCCCAGTAATGATGATGGAGCAGCAGGTTGAGTCTGTGCCCTACCAATCCATTAGTTTTGTACGGAAAATGCCCAGCCGAACATCATACTCTGCTATCTCCTGTGGATATGGGATAACTTTCAGACTTGGCACAACCCCTTTCAGTATTGTTTTGTCCCAACGTATATAAATATAGTGCACTGCACAAAATGCTGCTAAACTGGTAAGTGTGAAAATTATTATTTAAACTTGAATCACAACATATTTTCAATTTTTATTGATATCCGTGTTCTTATCCTTTTTAGGGCGCTATGACAAATGTGTACTTTTCTGTTATTGACTATGGTAGGTGAATGCATTTTTACAGAAATTAGGTCTCTACAACTTATTACTGCTAGAGCTGGGCCTGTGGCAGTGTTTGGCCTAAGTCATTTCAATGGATTAGATGTTTCTGGATTCATGTCAGAGAGTGTTGCATAGTCATTTTAATTCAAGTCCTAATAACTGACCTTTAATGGGAAGTACGTATATGCAACAGAAGTAATAATTTGTGATGGATTAAAAAAGGATTTGTGTGTCTCCTTAACTCTCATTAATTTCAATACTGAGATACCATGCATGGGTCATGGAAATAATAGTCCAATTCCGATGGAGTAAAATAACTATTGTTTTGCTTGCTTTATAGTCTACATTCTATAATTTTGCCTTATTTTATAATCTTACAGTTGAACCAAAATTTTATGTAACCCTGGATGTCCCATCGTTCTACATTGTTCCAAGGCAACTCAACCTAAGTGGTACTGTGATAGCAAAGTAAGTCATTATCTGCTAATCTGCCATCAACCTTTTAAAAGGATTGACCCACAAAAACTATTCTACATTTTTCAAATCAGCACCTAGGTCTGAAATCCCATGTATTTAGAAAGTTAGTATAGCCACTGAGCTATTCAATAAAATCTCTTTCTATATATCTGTTTTTTATTTTCCTTAATTCTCTGTCTACCTCAGTAACATTGGTGAGGCATGTAATGTGTACGAGGGCCAGCATGACTTTGATGCTACAGTAAGGAACAGGACAGAGAATGCCATGCAATTGATTTCCTTAGGCCGCTTTTAGACGAGGGAGTTCCACTCTCTGGACTCGCAGCGTGAGTATGCGGCAGTACCCGTCCTGACCTCCCAGCACTGATGAGGTCGCATAGCATTATATTGATTTATGATGCAATGTAACCCTTAGGCCCCTTTCACACGGGCGAGTATTCCGCGCGGATGCGATGCGTGAGTTGAACGCATTGCACCCGCACTGAATACCGACCCATTCATTTCTATGGGGCTGTTCAGATGAGTGGTGATTTTCACGCATCACTTATGCGTTGCGTGAAAATCGCAGCATGCTCTATATTCTGCGTTTTTCACGCAACGCAGGCCCCATAGAAGTGAATGGGGTTGCGTGAAAATCGCAAGCATCCGCAAGCAAGTGCGGATGCGGTGCGATTTTCACGCATGCTTGCTAGGAGACGATCGGAATGGAGACCCGATCATTATTATTTTCCCTTATAACATGGTTATAAGGGAAAATAATAGCATTCTGAATACAGAATGCAAAGTAAAACAGCGCTGGAGGGGTTAAAAAAAATAAAAAATCATTTAACTCACCTTAATCCACTTGATCGCGATGTCGGCATCTCCTTCTGTCCCCTTTACTGAATAGGACCTGTGGTGAGCATTAATTATAGGTCAAGGACCTTTGATGACGTCACTCCGGTCATCACATGGTACGTCACATGATCTTTTACCATGGTGAATCACCATGGTAAAAGATCATGTGACGTACCATGTGATGACCGGAATGACGTCACCACAGGTCCTGTTGCTGCACAGAGATCAGATGAAGCCAGAAGGAGATGCCGGGCCGCGAACAAGTGGACTAAGGTGAGTTAATTTTTTTTTTTTTAACCCCTCCAGCGCTATTGTACTATGCATTCTGTATTCAGAATGCTATTATTTTCCCTTATAACCATGTTATAAGGGAAAATAATACTATTTACAGAACACCGATCCCAAGCCCGAACTTCTGTGAAGAAGTTCGGGTTTGGGTACCAAACACACGCGATTTTTCTCACGCGAGTGCAAAACGCATTACAAAAACGCACATTTTCCCGCAACTCCCGTGTGAAAGAGGCCTTAGAGTTTTGGAATGTACTGGATAAGGCCTTATGCACACGACCATTTTTTTATTCCTTGTCCGTTGCGCCGTTTTTCGTGATTTTCTGCGGACCCATTGACTTTCAATAGGTCCGTTGAAAACTAGGCTAATGCACCGTTTGCCATCCGTGTCCGTGATCCGTGGTTCCAGTCCGTCAAAAAAATGTAACCTGTCCTATTATTTTCGCGGAAAACAGTTTGCGGCCCCATTCAAGTTAATGGGACCGCTAAAAAACGCGGAGGCACACAAGATTGTAGTCCGCGTCCGTTTTTTTTCCTATCATTTGCATGGCAAACCTGTCTTAGACTTTTTTTTACATTGCTTTATGTCTGGTGGTCCTCCAAAAATAAAGGAAGACACACGGAAGCAAAAACGGAAACGGATCACGGAACAACGGAACCCCATTTTGCGGAACGGAACACAACAACGGTCGTGTGCATGAGGCCTAACACTGACATAATGCTGTCAGTGTTATCCAATACATCCCAGAACTCTAAGAGTTACATAGCATCATAAATCAATATAATGCTATGCGACCCTGTCATTGCTGGGAGTTCATGACGAGAGCTGTCTCATACTCACGCTGCAAGTCTGGTGTGTGCAACTTGCTCGTCTGAATGGGGCCTTAGAATTTGACAGAAAAGCTATACACGTGTCTTCTAGATTGGATTGCTAAACAGCCATCAGGGAAACCTCTATTTTCCTGTGAGGTGGGGGTCCCATAGGTAAGCAGTGTTTACACTAACCATTTAAACCTTTTAGCTCCAGGCCATTTTTCATTTTTATTTGCCTTTCTGTTTTAGTTTTTTTTTTACTCCCACCTTCCCAGCGCCATAGCTTTTTTATTTTTCAGCTCACATAAGCTGAATGAAGGCTTATTTTTTTGTGAGACAAGTTGCAATTTCTAATGGCACCATTTAATATTACTGACAAAGTGGGAGGCTGAAAAAAATATAATCTAACCCCTATAACTTCTTTGTAGCTATGTGTACTGAGATGTTTGAGGGCTAATTTTTTGCAGGGCTATCTGTACTTTTCACAGATATTATTTTAGGGTGTGTATGACATTTTGATCACTTATTATAAAAAATTTTTGGGGAAGTGAAGTGACCAAACAACGTGAGTGGGCCATTTTATTTCTGTTACACCATTTGCCGTATTTTTATATTTTAATAGTATGGGCGCTGCCACAGACAGTGAATGGCTCCCCTGATCGCCGCTAGGGGAGCCGTTGCAGGCCCGGGAACACCTGTTCCCAGGTTTTTTAACTTTTAGATGCTGTGGTCACATTTTACCACAGCATCTGAAGGGTTAAATGTCTATGATCTGTCTTATCGCTGATCGAAGACATTAGGCACTTGGCGGCTATGGCACTTGCAAGTGGGCAGCATCTTTAAAGACCCAGCAAGTGCCGGTCAGGAAGGAGCTGATTGGGAATCAGGTTAAATAGTGACTGTTAGGGACAAGAAAATGGGCTAGGTAGGGATCGTGGGTGGTGGAGGCCTCCTCTTATGTAGTGGAGCTCTGGTAAAAAAACAACAAAAGAAGGTAATACATGTACAGTGTTCTGAAGAATTTTGGTATCTACTGAGGAACCTAAAGGGGTTATGCCATAATTGATGTAGTGCAGGCATGCTCAACCTGCAGCCCTCCAGCTGGTGTAAAACTACAACTCCCACAATGCCCTGCTGTAGGCTGATAGCTGTAGGCTGTTCGGGCATGCTCGGAGTTGTATAGTTTTGCAACAGCTGGAGGGCCGCAGGTTGAGCATGCCTGATGTAGAGAATGAAAATCAGACATCATATGGTACATGACAATCTCTAACAAAGCTAAAACCAGCCCTGTACCTCACATGGATCCAGAGATTTCCCCATTCATTGCTCCAATTGTTCTGCTAGATTTATTTCAGACTGCATCTCTCCCCCTATCACAGCTGAGGGGCATGTCTTTTTTTCTGTAGCTCTCTCCCTGTAACTGCCACAGCTTCTAAAAGAAGATATGACTGGTGGCAGTTGAAGATTTAAACTGAGCACGTGTGACCACCTCAGTGAAGTGGACTGAGAAATAAGGAACAGAACAAACAGCAGATGGTGCTATACAGACACATTTTAGTGAATAGCTCAGTGGCTATGCTAAATTTTTAAATACATGCAATGACAAAAGTATTCAGATCTAGGTGCTAGTTTGAAAAATGTAGAATATTTTTTGTGGCATAACCCCTTTAAATAAGGTTTTCAAAGAGTATAATATTAAAGGGATTTTTCCAGGATTTTACTACTGAAAACCTCCTGTGAGCGCCGCAGCCTTCTCTGTGTTTACCAGGCACAGCACCATACATTGTATAGCGGCTATGCTTGGTATCGTGTCCAGCCCCATTGACGTGAATGGGGCAGAGCGCGATACCAAGAACAGCCACTATGCAATGTACAACGCTGTGCTTGGTAAGCATTGAATGCCGGTGCCTTTTCAAACTGCTGATCGGCAGGGGTCCTGGGTATCCGACCCCCACTGATCAGATACTGATGACCTATCCTGAGGAGAGTTCATCAGTAGAAAAATGCCGGAAAACCCATTTAATGGCTTATCTTGAGGAGAGTTCCTCAATATCAGATATGCAGAGGTCTAAGTCCCAGCACCCCCACCAATCAGCTGTTTGAAGAGGCTGGGGTGCTCACTAGACTGCCGGAGGTGCACCTAATTTATGATGAGGTGCATGCCTCATCATAAATTATGCTCATACTCCACCATCACAAAGGGGAAATGAAGACCGGCGTAAAAAGGCAGTCTTTGTAAATGACCACCATTATCTTAAAAAAAAGTAATTTATCATCTGTGCATATAATCTCTCTTAGGTACTTTCATAGCACACCTGTAAATGGCAGTGTAAAAGTATCATTGAAGTCATATGGATCTGATTTTTTTGTTAAGGGAATTGACAAAATTTATGAGGTAAGTGTTTTTATTAGATCAATTTATATCCTATAGATATAATAACAGACCTGAGTATCTGTCACTACCAGAGCTTTGAGACGTTCTCACAGCTCTGTTTCTCCACCCCTGTGATGATGTCACTACCAGAGCTTGGAGGAGTTCTCACTGCTCTGTTTCTCCGCCCCTGGGATGAGGTCATTACTTTCTGTTTCCTTCCTCCCAGCTGTTCCTCCTATGTTTGATTTCTCTGCCTTTAAATCACCCCTCCTCCTTTTGTAGAGTGTGGATTATATTTCTCATTTGAGTTGTAGCTCTTGCTTGAGTATCTTCACTTGTATGCTATCATTTCACTGGACCTGTGTTCTGCTGCAGCAAGTACTCCGGATATTGCCACCTGTCTTTGGATCCGTCTTCTCTGCTGCTGCAGCTCCTTCAGCTAAGTGTGCAGACATTGTAGTGTATCTGTTTGTTTTCTGACCGGATCCGAGGCGACCACGGTTCCCTCCATATACTGAGCAGGGCACCGGTGGCTGTGCCCCTTCCACTATTGTAGGGGTTACAGTGGTCATCAGTCTTAGGTACGCGGGCATGCCTCGTTCCACCATTAGGATCCGGGTATGTGCTTAGCAGCATAGGGAGAGCTTTGAGGGTCTGACAGGGGTCACCCTTTATCCTCCCTAGTTTGGGTCCGGTCAGTGGCTCTATTTTCTGTGTATGCTCTAGTTGCTCACATACAGCCGTGACAGTATCGCTTGAGGAGCGATATCCTACATTCAGTGAATAAGGCCTCATGCACACGACCATTGTGTGTTTTGCGGTCCGCAAAACACTGAAGGCGTCCGTGTGCGTTTTGGTGTCCGCCTGGCGGTGCGGAGCCGAAGGGATCCGTCCTGACTTACAATGTAAGTCAATGGGGACGGAATCCATTTACATTGACACAATCTGGTGCAATTGTAAACGGATCCGTCCCCCATTGACTTTCAATGTAAAGTCAGGACTCCCTATTAATATACCATCGGATCGGAGTTTTCTCCAATCCGATAGTATATTTTACCTTGAAGCGTCCCCATCACCATGGGAAGGCCTCTATGTTAGAATATACCATCGGATTTGAGTAAGGCCTCCTGCACACAACCGTTTTTTTTTAAGGTCCGCAAAAACAGGGTTCGTAGGTCCGTGATCTGTGACCGTTTTTTCGTCCGTGGGTCTTCCTTGATTTTTGGAGGATCCATGGACATGAAAAAAAAAGTCGTTTTGGTGTCCGCCTGGCCGTGCCGAACCAAACGGATCCGTCCTGAAAATGCTTGCGATTTTCACGCAGCCCCATTCACTTCTATGGGGCCTGCATTGCGTGGAAAACGCACAATATAGAGCATGCTGCGATTTTCACGCAACGCACAAGTGATGCGTGAAAATCACCGCTCGTGTGCACAGCCCCATAGAAATGAATAGGTCAGGATTCAGGGCGGGTGCAATGCGTTCTCTCAGCCGTGCCTCGTCTCTGTAGAGTGTGACACACAGACATCTTGGCTTCCTCACTTTTCTATCATCATCTCCCAACCTGAAGTCCCCACAGTGTTATCCTGCTGCTCGATGGGCCCCCCAATACCCCCAAATACTATCCTGAAGAAACATTAGTGCCCCCCATAGTGATAGTGCCCCCCATAGTAGTAGTGCTCCTCCCAGTTCCACCAATAGTAATTCCCTTCTAGAATGTCTTCATTAGTAATACTGCCCCCTACAGTGCCCCCAACAGTGATAATGCTCCCCAAGAATGCCACCATTAGTAATACTGCCCCCTACAGTGCCCCCAACCATGATAACGCTCCCCAAGAGTGCCCCCATTAGTTGAAGAGCCCTTTAGTATTAATAATACCCTCACAGAGCCACCAGGATAAATAAGGCCCCCTATTGTTCCCCCAGTATGTTATAAAGCCCTCTACAGACCCCTCAGTAGTAATAAGGCCCCCCATAGTGCTCTTAGTAGAAATAAGGCAGATCTATAAGTCCCTCCTATAGAGACCCCAGTAGTAATAAGAATGCCTATAATGTCCCCTGGATTTTCAGTGTCCCCTGTAGTTATATTCCTCCCTCCCACCATACTGCCATAGAGTCCCATGTAAATAACATCACACCATCACTCCACCCTCCTCCAATATACAGTCCCATGTAAATAACTTCCCTCTATATCTACAGCCCCCTCCAAAATACAGTCCCATGTAAATAACATCACCTCCTCCCCAGCCGCCTTTAACCACCTCCGGACCGCTGTACGCACTGACGCGTCCTGGAGGTGGTTGATTCATTCCGCCTGGATGCATATACGCATCATCTCGCGAGACGCGAGATTTCCTGTGAACGCGCGCACACAGGCGCGCGCGCTCACAGGAACGGAAGGTAAGAGAGTTGATCTCCAGCCTGCCAGCGGCGATCGTTCGCTGGCAGGCTGGAGATGTGTTTTTTTTAACCCCTAACAGGTATATTAGACGCTGTTTTGATAACAGCGTCTAATATACCTGCTACCTGGTCCTCTGGTGGTCCCCTTTGTTTAGATCGACCACCAGAGGACACAGGTAGCTCAGTAAAGTAGCACCAAGCACCACTACACTACACTACACCACACCCCCCCCCGTCACTTATTAACCCCTTATTAGCCCCTGATCACCCCTGATCACCCCATATAGACTCCCTGATCACCCCCCTGTCATTGATTTCCCCCCTGTCATTGATCACCCCCCTGTAAAGCTCCATTCAGACGTCCGCATGATTTTTACGGATCCACTGATAGATGGATCGGATCCGCAAAACGCATCCGGACGTCTGAATGAAGCCTTACAGGGGCGTGATCAATGACTGTGGTGATCACCCCATATAGACTCCCTGATCACCCCCCTGTCATTGATTACCCCCCTGTCATTGATTACCCCCCTGTAAAGCTCCATTCAGACGTCCGCATGATTTTTACGGATCCACTGATAGATGGATCGGATCCGCAAAACGCATCCGGACGTCTGAATGAAGCCTTACAGGGGCATGATCAATGACTGTGGTGATCACCCCATATAGACTCCCTGATCACCCCCCTGTAAAGCTCCATTCAGATGTCCGCATGATTTTTACGGATGCACTGATAGATGGATCGGATCCGCAAAACGCATCCGGACGTCTGAATGAAGCCTTACAGGGGCATGATCAATGACTGTGGTGATCACCCCATATAGACTCCCTGATCACCCCCCTGTCATTGATTACACCCCTGTCATTGATCACCCCCCTGTAAAGCTCCATTCAGATGTCCGCATGATTTTTACGGATGCACTGATAGATGGATCGGATCCGCAAAACACATACGGACGTCTGAATGAAGCCTTACAGGGGCGTGATCAATGACTGTGGTGATCACCCCATATAGACTCCCTGATCACCCCCCTGTCATTGATTACACCCCTGTCATTGATCACCCCCCTGTAAAGCTCCATTCAGATGTCTGCATGATTTTTACGGATGCACTGATAGATGGATCGGATCCGCAAAACGCATCCGGACGTCTGAATGAAGCCTTACAGGGGCATGATCAATGACTGTGGTGATCACCCCATATAGACTCCCTGATCACCCCCCTGTCATTGATCACCCCCCTGTCATTGATCACACCCCTGTCATTGATCACCCCTCTGTAAGGCTCCATTCAGACATTTTTTTGGCCCAAGTTAGCGGAATTATTTTTTTTTTTTCTTACAAAGTCTCATATTCCACTAACTTGTGTCAAAAAATAAAATCTCACATGAACTCCCCATACCCCTCACGGAATCCAAATGCGTAAAATTTTTTAGACATTTATATTCCAGACTTCTTCTCACGCTTTAGGGCCCCTAGAATGCCAGGGCAGTATAAATACCCCACATGTGACCCCATTTCGGAAAGAAGACACCCCCAGGTATTCCGTGAGGGGCATATTGAGTCCATGAAAGATTGAAATTTTTGTCCCAAGTTAGCGGAACGGGAGACTTTGTGAGAAAAAAATTAAAAATATCAATTTCCGCTAACTTGTGCCAAAAAAAAAAAAATTCTATGAACTCGCCATGCCCCTCATTGAATACCTTGGGGTGTCTTCTTTCCAAAATGGGGTCACATGTGGGGTATTTATACTGCCCTGGCATTCTAGGGGCCCCAAAGCGTGAGAAAAAGTCTGGTATCCAAATGTCTAAAAATGCCCTCCTAAAAGGAATTTGGGCACCTTTGCGCATCTAGGCTGCGAAAAAGTGTCACACATCTGGTATCGCCGTACTCAGGAGAAGTTGGGGAATGTGTTTTGGGGTGTCATTTTACATATACCCATGCTGGGTGAGAGAAATATCTTGGTCAAATGCCAACTTTGTATAAAAAAATGGGAAAAGTTGTCTTTTGTCAAGATATTTCTCTCACCCAGCAAGGGTATATGTAAAATGACACCCCAAAACACATTCCCCAACTTCTCCTGAATACGGCGATACCACATGTGTGACACTTTTTTGCAGCCTAGGTGGGCAAAGGGGCCCATATTCCAAAGAGCACCTTTAGGATTTCACAGGTCATTTACCTACTTACCACACATTAGGGCCCCTGGAAAATGCCAGGGCAGTATAACTACCCCACAAGTGACCCCATTTTGGAAAGAAGACACCCCAAGGTATTCCGTGAGGGGCATGGCGAGTTCCTAGAATTTTTTATTTTTTGTCACAAGTTAGTGGAAAATGCTGATTTTTTTTTTTTTTTTTTCATACAAAGTCTCATATTCCACTAACTTGTGACAAAAAATAAAAACTTCCATGAACTCACTATGCCCATCAGCGAATACCTTGGGGTCTCTTCTTTCCAAAATGTGGTCACTTGTGGGGTAGTTATACTGCCCTGGCATTCTAGGGGCCCAAATGTGTGGTAAGGAGTTTGAAATCAAATTCTGTAAAAAATGACCTGTGAAATCCAAAAGGTGCTCTTTGGAATATGGGCCCCTTTGCCCACCTAGGCTGCAAAAAAGTGTCACACATCTGGTATCTCCGTACTCAGGAGAAGTTGGGGAATGTGTTTTAGGGTGTCATTTTACATATACCCATGCTGGGTGAGAGAAATATCTTGGCAAAAGACAACTTTTCCCATTTTTTTATACAAAGTTGGCATTTGACCAAGATATTTCTCTCACCCAGCATGGGTATATGTAAAATGACACCCCAAAACACATTCCCCACCTTCTCCTGAGTACGGAGATACCAGATGTGTGACACTTTTTTGCAGCCTAGGTGGGCAAAGGGGCCCATATTCCAAAGAGCACCTTTCGGATTTCACAGGTCATTTTTTACAGAATTTGATTTCAAACTCCTTACCACACATTTGGGCCCCTAGAATGCCAGGGCAGTATAACCACCCCACAAGTGACCCCATTTTGGAAAGAAGAGACCCCAAGGTATTTCGTGATGGGCATAGTGAGTTCATAGAAGTTTTTATTTTTTGTCACAAGTTAGTGGAATATGAGACTTTGTAAGAAAAAAAAAAAAAAAAATCATCATTTTCCGCTAACTTGTGACAAAAAATAAAAAGTTCTATGAACTCACTATGCCCATCAGCGAATACCTTAGGGTGTGTACTTTCCGAAATGGGGTCATTTGTGGGGTGTTTGTACTGTCTGGGCATTGTAGAACCTCAGGAAACATGACAGGTGCTCAGAAAGTCAGAGCTGCTTCAAAAAGCGGAAATTCACATTTTTGTACCATAGTTTGTAAACGCTATAACTTTTACCCAAACCATTTTTTTTTTTTACCCAAACATTTTTTTTTTATCAAAGACATGTAGAACAATAAATTTAGAGCAAAATTTATATATGGATGTCGTTTTTTTTGCAAAATTTTACAACTGAAAGTGAAAAATGTCATTTTTTTTCAAAAAAATCGTTAAATTTCGATTAATAACAAAAAAAGTAAAAATGTCAGCAGCAATGAAATACCACCAAATGAAAGCTCTATTAGTGAGAAGAAAAGGAGGTAAAATTCATTTGGGTGGTAAGTTGCATGACCGAGCAATAAACGGTGAAAGTAGTGTAGGTCAGAAGTGTAAAAAGTGGCCTGGTCTTTCAGGGTGTTTAAGCACTGGGGGCTGAGGTGGTTAACATACATCCCGAGTAAATAATATCACCCCCTCCCCAGCCACCTCCAACATGCAATTCCATGTAAACATCACCCCCTCAACATTCAGTTCCATGTAAATAACATCATCCCCTCCCCCACCAGCCACCTTTAACATACAGTCCCATGTAAATAACATCGCCCCCTCAACATTCAGTCCCATGTAAATAACATCACTCCCTCCCTCAGACCCCTGTAACATTCAGCCCCTTGTAAATAACGTCACTCCCTCCCACAGTCTCCATCAACATACAGTCCCATATAAATAACATCACTGCCATCCTGAGGACGGCAATACAGTTGTATCTAGCTGGCAGGCAGGATATTCGGGGCCTGAAACAAAACATCAGGGGCCCAGGCCCCGAATGTTTTAACCTAGCAATGCTCCTGACACAATTGCAGACAAAACTGACTGAACTTGCTTGCGAAATGGTGTGAGTTTCACTGAATGCACCCTGAACGCATCCTGACATACTCTGTATCGCTCGTGGGAAAGAGGCCTGAGTGTACCTGCACACTGGCGCAGGTCAACGCACATAAGATCCGCACAAATTTCTGTGCGATTTACGTGCATTTTGGCAGCATATCCGCACCAAAATCCGCAAAATCCACAATTTCTAATTACAGATTTTGGTGTGGAATAAATGCAGTTTTGCCATAGAACTCACCTTCCATTGAAAAGGGTGAAATCCGCAGCTAAAACCGCAAACATAATTGACATGCTGCGGATTTGGAAATCTGTAGTGCAGGTCAATTTTTGCAGGGAAACAATTCGCAGTCTACATGTGATTTATGCGCCTGCACTGAAGGAAGGAAGCCGGCAGCAGGAGCGCGTCCTTCACTCCCTGCACCTGCGCCGAATACTAAACGGGACGGCGCAGGTGCGGGATTTACAGGACGATGAGGAGAACTCGAAAGTCAATCAACTGGACCTGGGCGTGCCAAAGGGTGCGTAGACCGAGCCTCTAGGTGCTGAAGCAACAACCTAATAGCACCTAGAGGCTCATTAGCATATTTTTTAAGTCTTTATTTTAAGAGAACAGCTGCAGGCAGTGAGTTATAAAGCATACTGTTATGTACTGCTGACATTAGCACATCGCTAATGTCAGTCAGCTACATAACGATATTTCTCATGACAGAAACCCTTTAACTGGGTGAGGGGCCTAAGTTAGGATTTGGGGGGGTACTATCTTTCCTTGGGGAGAGAGTGCCTTAATCGGTGTGAGGAGACTTATATGCCTCTGGAATTCTGGGAAGAAAGTGATGGAAATGAGCTCTTAACAAGCTCTTAATATCCGAGTTATGTATCAAGGCCTGTGTAAAGGGTTGGACATTGACTTATAGGATAGATGCCTTACATCTGGTGGCATCAGAGGCAGAGCTTGTTAGGAGCTCATTTGAATCCCTTTCTTCACAGAATTCCAAAGGAGCGTGTATGGCCTATAAGTCTCCTCACGCCGATTAAGCCACCTGGAAGGAAGGCATACATGTTGACTAAAAACTACGCCAGCGTGGCATGAAAATGCCGGGGTTTGTAAATGTGCCTCAATAGGTGCCAATCTTTCCATTATACCTTATCTTTATGTAGCATCCAAGTGTTGGTTTTGGCTCACAATCACTGATGGAAATAGAACCACGCTATTAAAGCAAAATGAGGGAATATTTTCCCGATACCAAAAGGGAGGGGAAATTGTAGTATTAAGAAGATATGCTGTGTACCCAGATTTCCACAGCTTTTGCCAGGCAGATTAGAACAGTGGCTGAAACTGGCCCAGTTTGCTATCAGTGTACTGTGGATAGGTAATATGCTGATATGGCAGGACAACCCTTTAACAGTCTAGTTACTAAAAATATTAATGGACTTTTTTTCATTTCAAAGATCTCGGGGTCTGCAAACTTCAGTTTTGCATATACAGAATTTCAAAATTTATGGGGACCTGTGACTCTAGAAGCCTCAGTAACTGAAAATTTAACAGGTATGTTCATTTTAATAATCAGTATAAATATACTGAACTAGAAAATGGTACATTACAGCTGACCCTCTGCTGCAATGGCTGAAATCAGAGAAATTCGATCCTATATTGCATTATATCATTGAAGTAGTAAGGTGATCATTAGGTTGAATGCACTAGTAGGAATTTTAAAAAAGAAGTAAAAAAAAAGTTAAACAAAATGCTCACATATATTAAAAATACACAGGAAAAAAACACAATATGTTTTCGCATTACAATTTTTTTTATTACTTAGGCTACTTTCACACTAGCGGCAGGACGGATCCATCCTGCCGCTATTTTGCTGTGCCGCCGGACTGTTGCTCTGTCCCCATTGACTATAACGGGGACGGACGGCGGAGCTCTGGCGCAACAAGGCAGTGCACGGCGAGAGGCCGCCGGACTAAAAGTACTGCATGTCCGACTTTTTAGTCTGGCGGCCTCTCACCGCGCACTGCCGTGCTGTACCAGAGCTCCACCCCTGTCCCCATTATAGTCAATGGGGACAGAGCGGCAGTTCGGCGGCACGGCGAAATAGCGGCAGGACGGATCCTACAGGGTGAACAGCCTGTCGGATCCATCCTGTCGCTAGTGGGAAAGTACCCTTAGAAAATAGTTAGAAAAGTTGAAAAGTAGCTCTCAAAATGTGGCGACAAAAACAAGTAATTTTTGTTAAACCCGCTGTTATTGTGGAAAAATTGTAGACTATGTAGATATGATATCATGGTAATATTACTGACCAGCAGATTAAAGTTAACATGACATTTATACATGGTAAAAACAATAAAAACATTGTAATTTTTTCCATCCGTTTTTTTTAGTGCACAATGGTGCTATTAAAAATATCCCACAAAAAACCCATATGAAATCAAATCAAATTATTTAAAATTATGCCTGCATCCACCTGAAAAAAACCCTGTAAATTCAAGGACAGTAGGGGTCTCACTTCCACCTGCCTGTTGTCAGGCAAGATCCATCCTTAGTAACAGAGACACAGAAGACAGCTCACAGGAGATGGGGCCATGTCAGAGCTAGCTAAGCTTCTGAGGCTGATAAAATAACTGCTTCTACACGTCTTTTAAAGATTATAGGAGTATTCTGTGTATCTGTAAGTGTGATTCCCCCCCTCTTTATCTATTCTGTGAGCTCTGGTGTTGAAAACAAAAATAGTGATAAGTAAGGGAAAGGATGTCACAGCAGTACAGTGGTGGCCGATTCCACAGAAGGTAGATGACCCCTGCTTGTAAGAGAAATCCATCTATCTGTGCAGCTGAAGAGAGGAATAATATGGCTGAAAAGGACATTGGAGAAGCCCAAAAAAGAGTCCTTCGCAGTTATGATTGTACAAATAAGCACAGCTATTATGTAAACTTGTTTTGAAAACCCTGGTACGCTTTAAAGCAAAACTGTTGTTTTAGGTATAATAACCATTATATGTCATTTTCACCACTCTCCCTTCTGTAGGCTCCATCTTATACAGGTAGCATGTATCCAGAGTTCTCAATGAGCTGATAATTCATCTTATCACCCAAGACAGATCTTTAATGTGAATTGAGAGTGAATGATTAGTGCAGGGGAGAGGAGGGGCATGGGGGTTTAGTGGGGCAGTGGCTCATTAAATGGAGTTTTCCCTAATTAGAAATATTACAAAGTTTCTTATATAAAGTCCTCTTGAATTCAAGTTTTGTAAAATAGAGTACATGAAAAAAGCTGAATTTTCATGAATATTTGAATAAAAAATAACAAAATAATACAGCACTAATATATAAAATGAAAATATCTATTTGTATTATTCCCTTAATCATTACAACCCCTAAAATTATTTGAAAATCTAATTTTAGTTGTGCAGAGAATTACATAAAAACATACAAAAGAAAAATTAATATGAATTAAATGCTATTTTTTCCCTAAAAATAAAAAAATTTGAAGAAATATGGAACACGTTCTGTTTTTTTTGCGGTGTGGACGGGTCACGTACCTAGTCAAGTTGAATGGGCCTGCATCCGTCTGCGGAAAGCGCATGGATGTTGCCCGTGCACAGGGCCGGAAAACTGGACAAATGCCCAGCGCCCCGATCCTGCTTTAGTCTGCAGAAGGTTGAACAGTCAGGACTCCAGAGTGGGGAATTTCCAGGCTTAGGAGTCCCTGCTCTGACTCCATATATGGATGTGTCCATATATGGAGTCAGTATTATTAAGATGAAAGGGGTATTCCCAAGCATGGTCATTATGCTTAGGGACACCCTCTGTATATAAATCTATTTTAGACTCTATTTTTTAAATGGTTCTGTGGGGATTCAAGCTCACAACCATACGCATTAAAGGCAAGAACCTTAACCACTGGGCTATATTGCTTAATGCTAAGGCATTGCTGAAAAACCTCATAGAAGTTTCTCTTATATAAATCATTTATATAAGGCTACTTTCACACTAGCGTTCGGAGCGGATCCGTCTGATGTTTCATCAGACGGATCCGCTCCTATAATGCAGACGTTCGCATCCGTTCAGAACGGATCCGTCTGCATTAAAACTTAGAAAATTTTCTAAGTGTGAAAGTAGCCTGAGCGGATCCGTTCAGACTTTACATTGAAAGTCAATAGGGAACGGATCCGCTTGAAGATTGAGCCATATGGTGTCATCTTCAAGCGGATCCGTCCCCATTGACTTCCATTATAAGTCTGGACGGATCCGCTCGCCTCCGCACGGCCAGGCGGACACCTGAACGCTGCAAGCAGCGTTTCGGGTGTCCGCTCACTGAGCGGAGCGGAGGCTGAGCGCTGGCAGGCGGATGCATTCTCAGTGGATCCGCCTCCATTGAGAATGCATTAGGGCCAGACGGATGCGTTCAGGACTGCTCGTGAGCCCCTTCAAACGGAGCTCACGAACGGACACCCGAACGCTAGTGTGAAAGTAGCCTAAGAGACACCTCTTTGAGGTTTTTCAGCAATGATTTAGCATTGAGCTTTATAGCCCAGTGGTTAAAGATCTTGCCTTTAATATAGAAGTATGTGGGTTCAAATCCCCCCAGAAACTTTGTAAAGATAGAGGCTGAATAAAACTTAAATACACAGGGTGTTCCCAAGAGTGAAAAATTTATTTTATTGAGAAAAAAAATGGAACAAAACGTAAAATATGATCAAATAACACCCTTATTAACCCACATCAACCTTTTTAACTTGAGTAACCAGTATTATTTGTTGGGAAAGGTGGCAACCCTAACAGCACCCCTGCTCAGGACCTCTATAGGCCCACTCACTGCAGCAAGCTAAGCCTCATCAGGACTCACTTTGTAAAAAGTTATATATTTTTTTTTCATCGTCATATTATGACCCTCCACGGAGATGTGTGGGGTCTCATTTTTTGCGGGATGATCTGTCGTTTTTGACAATACCATTTTGGGTTGTGTATGACCTGATCACTTTTTATTCAATTTTCTTGGGAGATAAAGTGATGAAAAAAACAAGAATCGGCCTTTTTCAATTTTTTTCACCATATGGGCTAACTTTTTAAAAATATTTTAATAGTATGGGCGTTTTCGCATGTGGCAATGCCCATAATGCTATTTCTTTTGTTTTTTTATTTTGGGGAATGGGGGTGATTTTAATTTTTATATTTTCTAAACTTTTTTTTAAACTTTTTTTAAACTTTTTGTTAAGTCCCCCAAGTGGACCACAACTTACAATCATCAGTTGTAAATTGCTTCATTATTCTGTATAGGAATCACTATATCACAGTTCAGTGCTGCCATCTAGTGGCCTGAACTGGGATATACTAACAATCAGCCTGGAAGCCTAGTACAGGCTGCGGCTCATTTTTAGAACAGGGTGCTTTCCCTGATCTCTTCTGGGGAAAAGCGCGCCTGAAGAGGAATCCCACTCTTCCAGTTTTTAACACCCTGAGATGCCGTGAGTGAGGGGAGCTCATTACTGTGAGTGGAGGGGGCATGTGGCATATTCTGGGGCCATGAGGGTGAAGAACTTTGTGATGAGCTTTACGGGGTGTAAATCTCTGAGGGAATCGACAGAATATAACTGTGTTGTTAGTAATTTATTACAAGATTTGGGGCCCCACTTTTGATTTTGCCCAGGTTCACATTTTGTCTAAAACCGGCCCTGCCCGTGCATTGGGAACTGCAAAAGGCCTCAGCCAAAAATCACTGGCAGGTGCCTATGCTGGTAAAATTAATGGCCAGTCCTAAGGTGCAGTGGTGATGCCTATTGAAACTCCTGAACCTTCAAACAGGTGTAATTGGTTGAACTCTTTAATTACTTAGTATCACCCTCTTGCAGGGTTCCTCAGCTAGAGTCCTCAGGGCCCACCTGCTGGTCATGATTTGAGAATATACCATAGAATGAATACCTGTGGCGAAACTAATATCACCTGCCCAATACTAAGGAAATCCTTAAAGGGGTTTCGTCACTTCAGCAAGTGGCATTTATAATGTAGAGAAAGTTAATAATACAGGGCACTTACTAATGTATTGTGATTGTCCATATTGCCTTCTTTGCTGGCTAAATTCATTTTTCCACCGCATTATACACTGCTCGTTTCCATGTGATGGAAAAATGAATCCAGCCAACCAAGGAAGCAATATGGACAATCACAATACATTAGTAAGTGCCTTGTATTAACTTTAACTCCTTTAAATCATGACCGGCAGGAGGGTTCTGAGCACTGGAGTTGAGGAACCCTGCCCTATCGGATATTATCTTCCCCTGAAAATAGTGGGCCAATCAGTAGGAGTCTCTCTCTAGGAAATCACTATCCTGACGTATTTCTGAAGTTTATTGATTTATTAGGGGATGTTTGTATACCATGAGAGCAGTCACTCCCCCTACCTCCTTATTATACTGTGTTAGCTGTAAGAAAACTTGGCTACAGCAGGAGCCTTCCATCTCTGCCATGTTTATAGCAGGACACAAAGATTGTCAAAGCAGATCTGTCCGCTAAAAAGGGGTTTTCTCACTTCAGCAAATGGCATTTATCATGTAGAGAAAGTTAATACAAGGCACTTACTAATGTATTGTGATTGTCCATATTGCCTCCTTTACTGGCTTGATCCATTTTTCCATCCCATTATATACTTCCTGTTTCCATGGTTACGACCACCCTACAATCCAGCACTGGTGGCCATGCTTGCACACTATAGAAAAAAAGCAATGGCCTCTCTGGTGGCCGGGACCATAGGAGTGCACATAGGATGGCACTTTTTCCTATAGTGTGCAAGCACAGCCGCTAGTGGTGAGCGAATCAAAGTCAAATGAATTGATTTCGATCCGAATTTCGTTGTGCTTTGTAGTAATAAATCTATTTTTCTTGAAATGCCGGTTAAAAAAAAAAAATTACTCACCTCATTCATTTGCTCGAGAGAGGCCGTCACGGCTATCTAGATTGAAGAAATCGCACCAGGGTTCACACAGTTTCTTCAATCAGGGTGGCCAGGGTTTGCTCTCTGCGAGCAAATGGATAAGATGAGTATGCTTTTTTTTTTTTAACCCTGATTAACCGCTGAAAAGCCTACATTTTAATGTCAGATGCAACGATCATGAACGCATCATCTAAGGGGTTCAATAATGGGGGACAGTGCTATCACCGTTCCCCATCATTGCACCTACTACATACAATAGAATGCGATTCATGACAAAGTAATTCATAACAAATCAAATCTCTTTGTGAAATTCGGCGAAGCAGCCAAATTTAATTTTTGGTAAGCTCGTTCATCACTAATGGCCACTTATAGTGGATTGCAAGGTGATCATAACCATAAAAATGAGAAATAGTATAATATGATGGAAAAATGAGTGTAGCCAGGAAAGGAAGCAATATGGATAATAACAATACATTAGTAAGTGGCTTGTATTAACTTTTTCTATACGTGGAAAGGCCAGTTGCTGAAGTGAGACAGCCCCTTTAATATTCTGCTCTAGCTATAGGTCCATGCTACTAGTAGTCAAAGTAGTCCAAAAGCTGTTGATAACGCAGATTCCAACCATTTAACTCCTAACATGGCACAATCAATGCTAATCACATACTACTACTGTATAAGGAAAAATAAAAATGTTCCAGGTCTTTGAATGCAGCGACACAAAACAACAAAATGGTGGCATAAAAAAAAATGCTGATCCTGCAAAAAATAAGCCCTCATATGGCTATATCAATGGGCAAATCAAAAACATTATGCCTTTTCAGATATGGAGATAACAAATAAAAAAAATATTCCTAAAGTCCAAAACTGGTGTAATTAATTGTCGCTCATGCTTTTGTACAGGTGTTGTTGTCAATGACTCAGCTAATGTACCAACAGTGTATGAAGAATACCAACTCATATTTCTTGACCAGCCACAATTTATACCTGGGGAAAATTTCACATTCAAGGTACTGTACATTGCCATTGTTTAACTATTGGATTTAATTTTATTGTCAAGAACAATGATATAACTACCATTAAAGTGGACCATGCCACTGCTATAGGGCTCTGGGTAAGAGAGGGCACTAAGCACTGAACTTGTATTCTTCTCACAGTTAGGGCTCCTACACACATGAATTTTGACTGGCATTTTTTTTACCATTAAAAAAAATTGAATAAGCTCATGCATTTTTTTGGTCTATTTTAGTGGTGTTTTTTTTTTCTAAAATGGCTGTGTGAACTGTGATTTTGTGGTAAAAAAAAAACCTCACCAAAGCAAATTTGTGTGTTAAAGAGGTTGTTCCCTTTTTTGTATTGATGACCTATCCTCAGGATATATCCTCAATATCAGCTCAGCTGGGCCCCTAGTGGTAAGCAGTAAAAATTTCAACTGTATGCTTGTATATAGTTCAAGTATAACTGGCAATTTTTAATTTTAATTTTTTTGCTAATGTGTAGGGACAGAGATAGGGAACATTTTTAATTTTACAGTTTAATAAATGTACCCCTATAGATCTATTGCTTGCTGAAGCTCATTTTTTATGTGCCATTTTGTTTTCTTGTATTCATTGTGGGTTTTATAGAATATAATCCTCTAATTTTTATTTACACCTCTGAGAACATTTTTAGATCTGACTGCCAGTTGAATAGACAGAAGCCACCAATGTGGATTCCACCCAGACTAAATCTAAACGCACAATTTAGATCAGTATAGAATTTGTATGTACATAGCCCACTCTCACAGCTTTTGTCCGGAGTCATGGAGTTCTACTTGTTTCAGAAAATTTCTAAATGGTGACATTCAGGAAATGCTGTCCTCGATGATGCCACAACAATTTATATTATTATCATAATGTCTGTTTGCCTTTTGATTTGTTTTTCAGGTTGAGATACAAAGGTTTGACAATGAGAACTTAACTAAGGAGGAAAAGAGTAAAGTGGTTTCTGTAAGAATAATACAGCTTACAGGAGACTATGTAACTCTGAATGACACACTGCAAAATTACACTAATCTAGAATCTGCCATTATTGCCATACAAATTCCTATTCTTCAGTCAACCCAAATCTTACAAGCTGTGGTGAGTAGAAAGACAAATATTTCTTGTAGAACTTGAAGGGGTTCCAGAGACAGCACCACTCTTGTCCATAACATGTATATGGTATTGCAGCTCAGCGGCTCATTCACTTGGAAGGTGCTGTGCTATATACAGTCAAAAGTTTAAGACCACTTGAAAAATGGCAAAAAATCATATTTTACATTGTTGGATCTTAACAAGGTTCCAAGTAGAGCTTCAACATGCAACAATAAGAAATGAGAGTGAGACAAAACATTTTTTGAGCATTCAATTAATTGAAAATAGCGATTAAACTGAAACAGGCTGTTTTTCAGCTGATCAAAAGTTTAGGACCACATGCCTTTAAAAGGCCAAATCTGTTCAAAGATGTGGATTCATTGTCATTTTCTGTCAGGTAGTCACACGTTGTGAAGGCAAAGGCAAAAAAACTCTCCCTTTTTGAACATGGTCGGGTTGTTGAACTTCATAAGCAGGGTCTCTCACAGCGCGCCATCGCTGCTGAGGTGGGACGCAGTAAGACAGTCATTTGGAATTTCTTAAATGATCCTGAGGGTTATAGAAAAAATTTAACCTTGATGGTCCTGATGGTTTCCAACATTACTGGCATGACAAGCAGATCCCACCTGAGATGTTTTCTACGCGCCACAGTGGAGGGGGCGCCATAATGGTCTGGGGTGCTTTTTCCTTCAGTGGAACAATGAAGCTTCAGGAAGTGCAGGGGCGTCAAACGGCCGCTGGCTATGTCCAGATGTTACAGAGAGCATTCCTCATGACTGAGGGCCCTCGTCTGTGTGGTAACGACTGGGTTTTTCAACAGGACAACGCTACAGTACACAATGCCCGCAGGACAAGGGACTTCTTCCAGGAGAATAACATCACTCTTTTGGCCCATTCTGTGTGTTCCCCTGATCTAAATCCAATTGAGAACTTTTGGGGATTGATGGCAAGGGAAGTTTACAAAAATCCAGACAATAGATGGCCTTTGTACAGCCGTCTTCACCACTTGGAGAAATGTTCCCACTAACTTCATGGAAACGCTTGCATCAAGCATGCCGAAACAAATTTTGGAAGTGATAAACAATAACTGCGGAGCTATTCATTACTGAGTTCATGTTTGGAAGTTGTATTTCTGTTTTGGGGGGGGTTTCGTTTTTTTTTGGAGGTGTGGTCCTAAACTTTTGATCAGCTGAAAAACAGCCTGTTTCAGTTTATTCGTTGTTTTCATTAAATTGAATGCTCAAAAAATGTTTTGTCTCACTGCCATTTCTTCTTGTTGCATGTTGAAGCTCTACTTGGAACCTTGTTAAGATCTAGCCATGCTAAATATGATTTTTTGCCATTTTTCAAGTGGTCTTAAACTTTTGATCAGGACTGTATCTGGAAGTGCTATGTGAAACCTTTCCTTTGTATTAGAATGCTCTCTGCCTAATATATGCAAATAATAAGTAATACTTTTCACGTAGGTTTATTACCAGAACAGCAGTCAAAAGTTCTACTTTTCCAAGTCATCTGGGCTGAATGATTTTATCAATCTGCAAATATCAGAAACTGTTTTAAAGGTAATTGAAGTTATAAAGAAGCGTATGGTTATTTGTGATATGTCTAGTAAGTTATTTCCCCTTTCTCTGTATGCTTCAAAAAGTTGAAGGGATTCTTTTTTTTAATGCAACCCTCCAGTTAATAAAAAATGCACGCGTAATCCATAATTAAAATACCTGGTCCACTGCTTGGTAATAATCCCTCAGATTCTCAGCACCCTCAGCTGTCAAATGGCCACCAGCTTCTCAGAATACTCTGTGCATGGTGCCTCTTGAGTTTGGTGTCTAGCAAAGCACACTATGCATTAAGAAGTCTAAAGTTGGTGGGAATTTCACAGAAAGGAAGATTGGACTGGAGTCAGATGAACAATTACAAAGCAGGGTGCCAGACATTTTAACTATGGTATGTATTTACTGTGACATGCCTATTGTGAACTGGCAGGTAGCTTTAAAGGCTATGAACATTTTTTATGATTGCATTGTACTCATTTTGAGCTAAAAATCTTTTTTCTTTTAAGAGTGATTTTTATTAAGTTTTCATATTCAAAACAAATACAAAGATGTTATAAGATGAAATGTAATTACAGCGCTAATAAGAACATGTTATGAATATCAGTAGTTCACAATATTAAATTTTATTGATTAATAATATTAATGTAATGTTACCGTTTAATATTATCAGCAATATGTTGCAGTTAAACTTTATTATGAAAGTGAAATGAGTTTTGCACAACAAGTTATAACAAAGAATAAAACTAACATAAATTCCTCCTTTTTAGTAATTCTCATTTAATAATTTTTTCAATTGGTCTTTATTGTACATCCTTGAGATTTTCTAGTAGCAAGCTCTGAATTTTTACTTTATTCCGTCAGGCAGCTCAGCTGACGGCTCCTTATTTCTGACCTCCTAAATAGTGATGAACGAACATCTGCCGGGATGGTTCGCGAATGCGAACGTGCGAACACGATCAAATGTTTGCGAACCGCAAGTTCGCGCGGGTCCCATTCATTTTAATGGCAGGCGAACCTGAAAAACCTTCAGCTCATATTTGCAGCCAAGAAATAATTACTAGAAGTGCACAAATAGCCCCACAACATGGACAGTGACATACCAGATGTATTATTCGAATTTGCGATCTCCATTCATTATTTTTTTCAATGCGAAATATCGGCAATATAATTTTCGCTTACGCGCATGTGCAAATGCACTATACAGTACCCAAATGCACTATAAAGAAAGTATATTGGTATATAACACCCCGCTTCAATCAGTTTTTTTGGGGGGGGGACTGGTATATCACACCAGTAGAAATTATTTGTTCCAATAACGCTTGTCCCTCTATATACCTGCAGTATCGCAGCAGAACCGCACACAACTGCCGCACAATACAAATGCACTATAATATACTTTCTAACATAGAAAGTATATTATAACATTGTACAAGGAAGGCAATCCATTAGAATATACATAAAGATAAAACGTAACCTTTAATAATGTTATTATGAAGGTCCATTCACACGTCCGTAAGTGTTTTGAGGATCCTCAAAACACGGACACCGGCAATGTGCATTCCACAATTTGTGGACCGCACATCACCAATACTATAATAGAAAATGCCTAATTTTGTCTGCAATTGCGGACAAGAATAGGACATGTTCTTTTTTTTTGTGGAAATGGAAGCACGGATGCGGAAGTGCGGATCCGAAAATGCCGATGCGGATCCGCAAATGCGGACAGCACATTCCGGCCCCATTGAAAATGAATGGGTCTGCACCGTTCCGCAAAATTGCGGAACGGATGCGGACCCATTTTGCGGACGTGTGAATGGAAAAGATATCCCTCAAAATGAAAATAAATTGAATTATTAACCCCTTAGTGACAAAGCCTGTTTGGGCCTTTATGACCAAGCGTTTTTCTTCCTTTTTTTATGGTCTCGTTCCAAGAGCTATAACTTTTTTATTTTTTCATCTATATAGCTTTATGAGGGCTTGTTTTTTACGGGACAAGTTGTAGTTTTTAATGGCGACATTTTGGGGTACACATAACTTTCTGATTAACTTTTATTAACTCTTTCTGGGAGGGAGATAGGGAAAAATAGCAATACTGCCACTGCGTTTTTACATTATACATTTTTTGGCGTTCATTTTTCGGTACAAATAACATAATATCTTTATTCTCTGGGTCAGTACGATTACTGTCATACTAAATACTTATAATTTTGTTTATGTTTTACTACTTTTTTTGCAATAAAACACTTTTTATTAACCAAAAAAATTATTTTGCATTGCCACTTCACAAGACCCATAACTTTTTTTTATTTTTTTATATGGAATTGTGTGAGGGCTTGATTTTTGAAAGACGACTTGTATTTTTCATTGGTATGATTTTGGAGTAAATGCCGCTTTTTGATCGCTTGTTATTACGTTTTTTTTCGGTGGAAACTAAGAATAAATTCGAAATTCTGTCGTTTTTTTATTTTTTATTTTTTACGGCGTTCACCATATGGGATAATTTATGTAATATTTATGTAGTCCCGGTCGTTACGGACGCGCCAATACCAAACATATGGGGGATATTTTCTTTTTGCAATTTTTTTCATTGAAAAGCGTATTTTCAATGGAAAAAAAAACATATTTTTTTATTTTATGGAATTTTTTTTATTTAATAAATGTGTATTTTTTTTCTATTTTTTTTTACTACTTAATAGTCCCACAAGGGGACTATAATATACAGTATTTTGATTGCTTTTAAAATGTAATGCATTATCTCTATAATGCATTGCATTTCAATAGCAATGCTATTTGAACATTGACCAGCAGGCTGCGCCAGAGAGGCACAGCCTGCTGGAAGTAACTGAAGACAGGCTCGGGCCCTGATCGGAAGCAAGGTAAGCTTCCCAGCACATCAGCACCCCGCGATCGCATTTTCGGGGTGCTGATGGGAGACAGAGGGAGTCCGCTCCCTCTATCACCACTTTACATGCAGCGGGCGCCATTGCGCCCGGCATGTAAGGGGTTAAACAGCCCGGATCGGCACTCCTGCCGTTCCGGGCTGTTAGAGCAGGGACCCGGCTCTCATGTGAGAGCCAGGTCCGCGCTCCCCGCTGCACGGGGGAGCCGTGCAGCGCTTAAACTGGGCCGCCGTAAAAACGCGGCGGCCCAGCCTAAGGCCCCTTAGTGACCTCCGTAAAAACACGTATGGGTGGTCACTAAGTGGTTAAAGTTAAGCAAAAAGCATAGATGTGGTAGGCAATAACAAGTGCTCGGCGGCACTAAATCAGGTTCTCGGCGGCACCAAATCAGAAACCATATGTCCTACAACAATCCGGGGGGTTCCAGTGCACATCCATGAATCCCGGAGGGAACGTAAAAAACATCTATCCCTGGGCTAGATGATGATGTGGTATTGAAGGACAGGGTGGGCAAACAACTGTCCCTGATATTACCCTACAGGGGGGTGCTATTCTGGCCCTGATAGCCTAACCACAGACCACCCGCCCTGATAAGAGCGACCCTGTCTGGAACCTTACCCTATATAAAAATGGTCCTAGTAAGCCACTAGCCCCTAGGCCCCTGACTTCCAGGTGATCATTATATAGATCTATGTGTTTTTGACTCATTATAAAAGTATATTATAAGTATATCACACCCCTCAGTATGTCACACCTATCGATAGCACACCTATACTAGTGATTAAAATGACTTTTGTGGCCCTATTAGCTAGCATGTGGTGTCCCTAACAGCCTGTCCCTGCTCCACACAGCAACCTCTCCCTACACTGGAAAAACAGTAAATGTAAAATGGCGGCCAGATGCGAAAGTGCGGATCCGAAAATGCGGATGCGGATCTGCAAATGCGGACAGCACATTCCGGCCCCATTGAAAATTAATGGGTCTGCACCGTTCCGCAAAATTGCGGAACGGATGCGGACCCATTTTGCGGACGTGTGAATGGAAAAGATATCCCTCAAAATGAAAATAAATTTAATTATTAAAGTTAAGCAAAAAGCATAGATGTGGTAGGCCTCTCCCTACACTGGCAAAACACTAAATGTAAAATGGCAGCCAGATCAGGTTTATTTATAAGGCAGGGGGTGTGTCCATGTGCTGAAACGTCTCAATTGGCTGTCCTGTACCACCTGATGTATGTGTCATGGGTCAAAGTTCTTCACAATGTAAAAGAATATGGCGGGCGCAAATATTATATGTTCGCTTGTTTGGCAAATCGCGAACACGCAAAGTTCGCCGCAAAACGATCGCCGGGCGAACCGCCAGGCCATCTCTACTCCTAAACACTTATCTTACTGGTAAGAATGTGGCTTAAATAAGTGTTTAAGACCTTTTAGTAAATTAGAGATAAGGTTTATTAGATGACCTGTGCAAAGTGAATGTGTGATTCACACAGCTAGACAGTTAACCCTTTGTGACAGAACGATATTTTTAATAAAGACCAATTGAAGAAATTATTTTTAACCCAAAAACATCTTCGGGGGCAAATTTACTTTCTCGATTACCGATTACATTTTAATCATAAAAAAATTGCTCCCGAAGATGTTGTTCCATCTGGACATTTATGGCCTATTGATAGGATATCCCATAAAGGTATGATATTAAAAGAAAGAAAAAAGGAGGCTTTTTGTGGGCACTGCATGCTGAAGAAACTTTCCACTGTGTAGTCTTGATATATCCATTTGAGTAGAATAGCAACGCGTTTTGGGTCTAAACCACCCCTTAGGTATTCTGTAATGTCTGAGGGAGGAGCTGGTCCAGCCCTGAAACGTGTTGATAATCTACACAAATAAATGGATACACCAAGACTACTAAGTTGAAAGTTTCTTCAGCAAGCATTGACTGCGAAAAGTTTCCTTTTTTCTTGATTTCTTTTGATACTCTTCAACCGGATTTTTGTCTGGTAAGACAGCGAGGCAGCAGCTTAAAGTACCCCAATTTGGCACTTTGTGATGTTGTGCACCTAGCATAACACCCCAAGGTGAGTGGTTTTCATACCCTCCCTCTTAATTTGGTTACTCCAGGTATTGCTTTATGCGCTTTCTGTGTACTTTATCAGAAATTTAGAAGGTAAATGTGTGATAGGTTGAGATAGAATCACTGACCCAACAAGAAAAAGGGAAATTTCTCATGATGTAACAAGCAAAGTAACTGATAAATGCACTGATGTTGGAGAACTACTGTTCATACAAGACTAACCAAGTAACCTGTAATATCCAATGGTGACTTTCAAACAAAAATGCAAAGTGCAAATCATTGAGATATTTATTAACCTGATGAAAAAGGGCCCCCCAAATGATCTTATAAGGGCAAACAAATTATCCTATCAGGCAAACACACTTAAAGGCTATGTACACCTTTGGAGTAAAATTTTTTTTAATGATTGCATTTAACTTATTTTTGGCTAAAAATCATATTTTAAATTGGCCTTTATTAAAAATATTGAGCTGTTCAGTCACAAAGGGTTAACTGTTTTTCTAACTGTGTGACTGGTACTTTTACTTCCACTTTGTGCTGGTCATCTAATTACCCTTATTTCTAAACTTCTTAAGAGGTCATAAACACTTATTTAAGCCACAATCTTATCAGTAAGATAAGGATTGAGCTTTAATAAGTGTTTATGATGTGAGAGAGCACAGATAAGAAGCCCATCTGCTCCTCAGATGACGGAAAAATTCCATATTGTTAATTAAGACCAATTAAAAAAAAGATTTTTAACTCAAAATAAGTATAATGCAATAATAAAAACATTTCCCCCAAAAGGTGTACATAGCCTTTAAAATTACACCAAATATGTAACAAAAAAAGGACGCCAGGATTACCTAGTGTCTGAAATGAAGAAAATGTCCTGTATCAGGTACCAATGTAATTCCCCACCCTTGTCGGTTTGTCAGGGGACTGTTTAAAGAACATAAAGAACAAAGAAGCAAAGAGTTCCAAAAAGGATGTCCATAAACATGAATGGTTGACAGATGCTTCACAGCTTGACTTTACATTCATAATGTGAATCCTGAGCTAGTTGGTGGAGGACATATTCCTGTATAATCTATTCTACTATGATTTTGTTAATAGTGTTGATCACGAATATTCGAATCGCGAATATTAATCACAAATATTTGCACTTCGAGAATTCGTGAATATTTAGAATATAGTGCTATATATTCGTAATTTCGAATATTCTAGATTTTTTTTTTATTATTAACCTCCCTTCTTGCTTGTGTGCCAATGAGAAGGCTGCAATGTCTTTGTCAGAGCTTAGCAACATCCCTAGCAACCAATAGGAAAGTTCCCTTCCCCTTACTATATAAGAAACTCCCCAGCAGCCATTTTCTGCTGTTTTGTAAAGTTCTGAGAGAGACAACAGTGTCATAGCTGTGCTCTGTGCTTTCCACACTACAGTAGATAGATAGTTAGATAACATATATATAATACAGATAGTCAGTGTAGGTTAGATAGTGATATAGTGTAGCTGTTGCAGTGCAGTGTGTTAGGTAGTGTGATAGGTTCTGCTGTCCATACATACATGCAGACCTGCTAAAATGTGAAGTTTCACGTACTGCGCCAAAATATTTGCATCATTAGTGCCGACTTGCGCAATCGCGAATATATTGGAGCACTCTAACTGCATATAAAGCTATTTTCTCCAGTCTCATTAAACTTCTAGCAGCTTGGAAAATGTAGCAAAAGTGACCCACGCCTGTATTTCGCGCGCATTACGCAAATATTACATTGCCGATTTTTTTGCAATCAAGAAAATCATCTCGAATTCGCGAATATATGACGAATATTCGCCCAAATATTCGTGAAATATCACGAATTCGAATATAGCCCCTGCCGCTCATCACTATTTGTTAATATTTCTTTATATGTCTTGTAGGTTGGAACACCATTTAATGTACAAGTTGAAACCTTCCCTAAAGTACAGGATATTTATTACGTGGTATGTATTATTTAAACATTAGTGGCCTGGGGGCAGCTTAAAACGTCTGGCAGGTATGCATGGAACTCTGCAATAATGTTCCTGAACATCATTGCACAGAGATGGTTTCACAAGGGGAAGCTAGTTGTCAATGACAGCTGGACAAGACCACTCAAATTTGTGTTTATTACAAAAGTGTGGCAGAATGATGTGGTTTTGCATCAACTTTGTAAAAATCATGCAAAGAAGGCAATATGATCCTAAGGTTGTGATCTCACATGCACAAATACGGCTCCAATGCAGACGAACACTGTGCTGACATCAGGGGCAGATTGGCCATAGACCTTACAGGGAAATTTCCTGGTGGGCCAATGCCCAGGGGGCCACCTCAGCCCTCCTCACGGCCGGCCAGTGGAAGTTTTTTGGGATGTATTTTGAGTTACTGGCAGTATTTTGTGATGGACTGTGGTATTTGGCTCTGTTGGGGTGGTATAATGTGCCACAATATGGTATTGCTGGCCCTGCCTTACATCAATTTGGACCCAACTACAAAACAGAGCCACTTATTTTTCCAGGGCCACTTTAAGTTCCCAGTCTGCCCCTGGCTGACATGCTGTTTGTTGCAGTTTTGTTAGTGTTTAGCTGCTAAATTGTACAGCCATAAATGAATAGACCTTTAATGGCCCCGCACTTTGAAAACATTTGAAACCATAGAATACTGATTGACACATTTTTGCCCACATCACATCCAAGTCTCGGTTGCAAGGTGACCACTATGCGAGAGCGTACCCTAATTGTCCTGTCATTATTACAAGCAAGCGGTTGGCATGTTTATAAAGGCCAGTCTTGATCTCGAGTGCAGTGGCTCTAGATGCTCCAAAAAAAAGACACATACACACCACTTAACTATTCTGCTAGGGACCTCTTAGGCCTTGTCCCTGCCCCGCCAACTTTTAATAAAAGTGGTAAGTGTGTTAGAGAAGTGGAAAAAAGTTTAAAAATTTTACTCAAAATGGGGCTTGTACAAAAATTTGTGACATTTATAGTGCCAAAATTGTGACTTAAAAAGGCAATAAATTGGCACAAGTCTTGTGCAATTTGGCGCAATTTGAAAAGCTTAGCCTAAAAGGAGTGTGGCTTATTGGATAAGGGGTGACCTAAGATGTGACTTTTATGGCAAAATTGCACCACAATTCTGGTATACAATTCAGTCTCGAAGTAAGTAACCAGTAATTGGTAAAGAGTAAGGCCTTAGACAAAAATGTCTATCCCTGTACCACATTTTACATTCAGCCTCAGCCCCTTTGATAAATCTGGAGCAGGTCTAGAGAGCCTGTCTGAGGTTATGTCATCTAAAGGATTTATTCATTTGGACTAGTGTTCTCTGAGCCTTATGTACCTACACAGCATATGATAACATTTTGGAGGACATTTATCAGAACTGGTGCTAAGGAATACAGGTTTAGTTGCCCATAGAAAACAATCAGATTCCGTCTTTCATTTTTCAGAGTCCCTTTGGAAAAGAAAAGGATTCATCTCATTGGTTGCTATAGGCTACTAAGCCAGTATTCCTTCAACACCGATTTTGATAAATGGTCCCCACTATGTACCCAACTCATTCAAATGTTTTTTTTTTATTAGGTCATGGCCAGAGGAATGATTGTGTCTGCAGGAAAGAACAAAACAACATTTAGTCTCACTCCTGACCTTTCCTGGATTCCCACTGCACAGCTATTGGTGTATTATCTGAATATTAATGGTAGCTTTGGTTCTGATATCCAAACCATCTCTCAAGTGTTTTCTGTCAAACCCACATTAGAAAACAAGGTACAATGTCTATTTCTGTTAATTCTTTCATTAGAATTGAATGTGTCGTTATGTCAGAATGTTGCATCTATTCTTTATCTAGGTGACCTTATCATGGAGTAAAAACAGAGCAGAACCATTAGAAAATGTGTCCTTATCTATCACTGTGAAAGAGTCCTGTTCTTTGGTGGCTTTGAAAGTGGCTGAGAAAAGTTCCATGCTTCTGGGAAATAGAGATGACATAAATGCAAGCACAGTGAGTATTCATGACATACATTCAATCACATCTTCACCCAAATATTAACCCATTGCATGTTCTCTTGTTACAAATATTCCCATTACAATAAACTTGGATTGTAACCAGCAACCATTAGAAAACCTTTTGGTCACCCATTCTATAGATCAGTACAGCAAAACATTTCCCTGCATTTTTCCCTTATTCCAAACCTGTCATTAATGTCAACTTGATGTCCATAGTGAAGCCTTTCTGTACCTCCTACTCTGATATAGAATGTCCAAATGAGAGCTCCTCAAAACTCCTCAAAAATACTCAGAGGATGTAATTTTCTATCTCAGGGTTTCCATTCACAAGAGGACATAGCATGGTAAAAGTAGAAATAAAGATTTGTTGGACGGGCCATGAGACACATCTAGCTAGAAATACACCTTAAAGAGGTTGTACAAGAGTGAGAGGGGTGGGGGTGTTGCTTCGCCATACATGTAAAGGGTAGCTTACTTATCTTCTTCCCAGCTCTGTCTCTGTCCCCTCCTGGTCTGCAGTGCTCCGCTGGGCTCAGCTTTCTAAAAACATCCAGTTTCATGGGTGCAGCCAATCAATGGCCACAGCGATAACCGGATCCATTTGTCATGGTGTAATGGGAGACGATCTCTGCAGGTGTAAGCTTCACTTTGCAGGTCGGCCAAGTGTATGTGTGTGGCTGGGGGAGGGCGGGGGGTGTAGAAGAGTTGCCAACCCACCCCACCTAATTTTTGCTCATTTTTGCACAACTCCTTTAAATAAACTTTATTTTGGTGCTTTCAAGAAGATATTAAACCCACCCATAGATCCTGATTTCCTTATCAAATGTTTCCATGTACATTTACTGACTTATATACTGCTGACATATTCCGCAGTGCTTTGCAGATATCCTCGCTTGCTGTCCCCCATGGAGCTCACAAGTTCCCTATCTGTATGTCTTTTGGAGTGTGGAAGGAAACCAGAGTACCTGGAGGAAACTCACGCAAACACTGGGAGAACATACAAACTCCATGCAGATGTTGTCCTTGGTCAGATTTACAACTTGCACAGCAGCAAAGTATCCCACTTCTGCTTTAGGGCTTATGCATACGAACATCATTTTCTTTCTGTGTCCATTCCGTTTTTGGTGACCATATGCGGAACTATTCATTTCAATGGGTCCGCAAAAAAACCTGAAGTTACTCCGTGTGCATTCCGTTCCCGTATGTCCATTCCGCAAAAAGATAGAACATGTCCTATTATTATCCACATTACGGACAATGATAGCACTGTTGTATTAGGGGCCAGCTGTTCCGTTCTGCAAAATACAAAATGTACACGGACGTCATCCGTATTTTTTGCAGATCCGTGTTTTGTGGACTGCAAAATACATATGGTCGTGTGCATGAGCCCTTGAAATAATGCCAACTACTGCCCATTAGATTTCATAGACCAGACACCGCTATTCCATCTGTGTCTTACAATTACTAATGGATAGACAGATTGGTAAAAATATAAACAGGGGCGGACTGAGAACCTAATGTGGCCCTGGAAAAAATACTAAAAGTGGCCCTGTTTCAAAGTCAGGTCCAAATTGATAGAAGACAGGGCCAGGAATACCATATTGTGGCACATTATACTGCCCCAACAGAGCCAAATACCACAGTCCATCACAGAATACTGCCAGCAGCACAAAATACATCCCCAAAAACTTCCACTGGCCGGCGGTGAGGAGGGCTCAGGTGGCACCCTGGGCATCGGCCCACCAGGAAATTTCCCTGTAAGGTCTATGGCCAATCTGCCCTGGATATAGATACAGACTAGAGGGGCCCAAATGTTGTCTGTGCGCTCCTGTACATGCATTAATATGTACACTCTTATAGTCGACATTTCTATTCCCATCTGTCACATTTATCACTTTTGTAACGTCTTCTTTTGCAGTTCTTTTGTATTTTCTTAGGGGGTCATTCTTAGAGCAGTAGATAAAATGTGTTGGAAATATTTTTTTTTAGCAGATTTCCTCAGGATAGGACATCGACATCAGATTGGCTGGGGTACGACTCCTAGCACCCCAGTAAATTTTTCCTTTGAAGGGATTGTGGCGCTTGTGTGAGCATTACACTCCCTTCAGAGTTTACCAGCATACAGTATCTTATGTAGTATATTTTGTGATAGCCATGCAATTTAACCGCCTCACGTCCGCCCATAGGATATAAACGTCCTATGGGTGGACGTCTATTTCTGACAGCACGTTTTAAAACGTCCTGTCAGAAATAGCAGCTGCACGCTAATCGTGCAGCTGCTGATCGGGTTGCCCGCTGTCAGTGACAGCAGGGCAACCCTAAGACAAGGCAGGGACAGTTCCCAGGTGTCCCTGCCTTCACGATCGCTGCAGACACAGCGCTCACCGCTGTTCCGGCCCGGCGGTCATGTGACCGCCGTGACCGGAGAGTGCAGGGGCTGTGTGAGGTCTCTCAGAGACCTCGATCAGCCCTGCTGTGAGGCTGTACAGCGCAGGATTGCTGCTGTACAGCCTCTATAGGGGTGCATTTGTCCTGTAACTGGGGCTACTATCTCAGCCCCAGTTACAGGAGAAATCAACTGTGAAAAAAAAAAGAAAAAGTGAAGCAAATGTCCCCCAGAGGTCTTGTATGACCTTATGGGGGACGAAAAGTGTAAAAAAAAATAAAAAAAATAAAGGGTTGAAAAAATAAAATAAAATAAAGTTTCACATGTAAAAAAAAAAAAAGTTCCCAAGTTAGGAATAAAAAAAAAAAAATTAAAATAGAAAAAATAAAGTAAAATAGACATATTTAGTATTGCCGCGTCCGTAAAAACCAGCTCTATAAAAATATCACATGACCTAACCCCTCGGGTGAACACCGTAAAAAAAAAAAAAAAAAACGGTGTCAAAACAAGCAATTTTTGTCACCTTGCATCACAAAAGGTGCAACACCAAGTGATCAAAAATGCGTATGTCCCACAAAATGGTACCAATAAAACCGTCACCTCATCCCGCAAAAAATGAGCGCCTACATAAGAAAATCTCTCAAAAAATAAAAAAACTATAGCTCTTAGAACATGGAGACACTAAAACATAATTTTTTTGGTTTCAAAAATGCTATTATTGTGTTAAAGTGAAACAAATAAAAAAAAGTATACATATTAGGTATTGCCGCGTCCGTAAAAACCAGCTCTATAAAAATATCACATGACCTAACCCCTCGGGTGAACACCGTAAAAAAAAAAAAAAAAAAACTGTGTCAAAACAAGCAATTTTTGTCACGTTGCATCACAAAAGGTGCAACACCAAGTGATCAAAAACGCGTATGTCCCACAAAATGGTACCAATAAAACCGTCACCTCATCCCGCAAAAAATGAGCCCCTACATAAGAAAATCTCTCAAAAAATAAAAAAACTATAGCTCTCAGAACATGGACACATTAAAACATAATTTTATGGTTTCAAAAATGCTATTATTGTGTAAAACTTTAATAAATGAGAAAAAGTATACATATTAGGTATCGCCACGTCCGTAACAATCTGCTCTATAAAAATGTCACTTGACTGAACCCCTAAGGTGAACGCTGTAAAAATAAATAAATAGAAACTGTGCTAAAACAACCAATTTTTTGGTCACCTTGCCCCATAAAGTGTTATATTGAATGATCAAAAAATCATATGTACCCAAAAATAGTACTAATAAAACTGGCACCTTATCCCCTAGTTTCCAAAATGGGGTCACTTCTTGGGAGTTTCTACTGTAAGGGTGCATCAGGGGGCTTCAAATGGGACATGGCATCTAAAAACCATGTGGAGTTCCTTTCCTTCTGCGCCCTGCCGTGTGCCCATACAGCAGTTTACGACCACATGTGGGGTGTTTCTGTAAACCGCAGAATCTGGGTAATAAATATTGAGTTTTGTTTGGCTGTTAACCATCGATGTGTTAGAGAAAAAAATTGATTAAAATGGAAAATCTGCCAAAAAAGTGAAATTTAAAAATTTGATCTCCATTTTCCTTTAATTCTTGTGGAACGCCTAAAGGGTTAACAAAGTTTGTAAAATCGGTTTTGAATACCTTGAGGGGTGTAGTTTCTACAATGGGGTCATTTATGGGGGTATCCATTATGTAGGCCCCACAAAGTGACTTCAGACCTGAACTGGTCCTTATAAAGTGGGTTTTGGCAATTTTCTTAAAAATTTGAAGAATTGCTTCTAAACTTCTAAGCCTTCTAACGTCCTAAAAAAATAAAATGACATTTCCAAAATGATGCCAACATAAAGTAGACATATGGGGAATGTTAAATAATAAATATTTTATGAGGTATCACTTTCTGTTTTAAAAGCAGAGAAATTGAAATTTAGAAAATTGCGATTTTTTTTAAATTTTTGGGTAAATTTGGGATTTTTTCATAAATAAAGGTGAAATATTTTGACTCAAATTTATGACTATCATGAAGTACAATGTGTCACGAGAAAACAATCTCTGAATGACTTGGATAAATAAAGGCGTTCCAAAGTTATTACCACATAAAGTGAGATATGTCCGTTTTGCAAAATTTGGCCTGGTCAGGAAGGGGGCAAAGGGCCCAGATGGGAAGTGGTTAAAGGCCATGCAAATTTATGATTATGGATTATCCTATGGATTATCCTATGGTATCGATGTGCTATGCCACGATTAGTTGAGTGGAGTGGGCACAAACAGTAGCAGCTATGTGTGCTCATGCTCGTACACCCTGCACTGCGGGCCCCAGTGCTACAGTCCAAGGAATCCGTACTACATCAGATTTTACATTAAAGGGGTTGTCTCACCTCCTGTGTTTAGAGCGGCAGGCTGGATTTCAGGTGCTCTTGGGGTCAGTACCTGCTAACATGAGTGCATAGCACAGGCCACCAGCACTGGGATGCTGTAATTCCCTCCCCTGGCCTGTATGCCCATGCTCTCGAGGCTGCTAATGATTCAGCAGCAGCCTCGGTCGGCTCAGCAGAAGGATAGCCTGGGTGCAGCACTGTGGCAGCTCCATACCACATACGAGGTAGATGGCAAAAGGCACTTCAGACTCAGGCAATATGAGGTGGCCGGGGACGGGAGCTAATGCGCCTGCGCGGGAGAGTATGCACTAGACACTAGCAGGAGGCATTATGGTCACTAGGTCAGACTATATTGGTAAGTTACTTGTATTAAGTTATTACACAACATAAGTATCACTTCATAAGATGTGACAACTCCTTTAACCCTAAACGAGCCTCTATTTAAGAAAAATAAAGTTTACTGATGAAATGTTACTTTTGTTTCCTAGGTAGAAGACATACTACGTACAAATTATATGGTGCGTTTATATTTAATTCATTTTATTGTTTAATTTGCTTCTGAGTCTGACTCATACATACATATCCTGAATACTTAAAGTTGACTTTTTTTTGTATTTCCTAGAGTTATCTATCTACTCTGAGTGATGTCAATTTAAATTTGAATCGTAAGTGTATTATAAATATTATTATTGTTTATCTGCCTATCTACGAACAAACGACAAACATTTGTAATGTGCTTTTCTCACAGAAGAGACTCAAAGTTCAGGGACAGTTGTGGAGCAGGGCAGTCAGTGGCTGACATTAAGGTATCCCCCATATCCACTGGGGGATGTTAATTCACCTCTTAATATGAGTCCCACACAAACACAAGGAGTGTAGTCTCCTGGATTAGGAGTACTTTAGAGTATGGACACTTTCCCAATTGCTACCATGCAAAGCCATCATGTCCCTAGTTTTTCACTTTGAAGGGTTACTATGATTGATGTAGTTGTTTACACTTATACTGTATTATATTGTTGAACTGCATTTTATGTTTATTGTAATATATCCTGTTCATTTTCACTGTACTGTGGAAAAGGTTAATGCACAGCCAGCTAATACTGAGAGACTTTGGGACTTTCCAGTCTCTACACTGAGATGCTAATAATTTTCCATTGCTCACATAAGGGACTATGAAAAGCTGAGCTTGGAGGGAAAAATAGCACAGTGAACTTTTGACCATCTGCTTTTGCTTTTCCAGACTTTTGTTTACATCTGGAAACTGCTTAGTCATTTCCATTGACTTGCATTGAGGCACAATACAAGTCAATGGCAGCAGTGAACTACATTGTTTCTGTGCTTCTCCAGCTTCACCCCTCCCACTAGAAGGTTCTGGATCAGTTAAACGTAGAGCAGTCAGAGCCCATAGGGGTCTGTAGATAGGGACCAGTGTTTAGTAGAGGAAACTCTGCCAGACTGCATGAGTAACCAAAAGAAGAAGCTATGATGGAGATACCCTGTCCAATGACTGAGCCACATACCCTGGGCCACCAGCCCTTTGCCCGGTGTACCTGACTACTGAGAGAGAGAGGGACAGCGAGCTTCTCCAGTTTATCTATCGATTTCTTAAAGGCTATGGACACCTTTGGAGGCATTTTCAATGCATTTTGCTCATTTTGGACTAAAAATAATTTTTTCAATTGGTCTTAACTACTACCGTTTTTTTTTCTATAGCTTCAGTTTCAGTGTATCTATTGCTGCTCTGATGGCTTAATCTGCAGCCATTATCTCTGAACTCCTAACAGCTCATAAAAAACTTGTGTAAGCCAAATTCTAGTCTAGTCGAGTGTTTATAAGCTGTCATTAGTGTCAGAGATAAGAGATACACATTGAGCCTTCAGAGCAGCTCCCTGATGGATTCAATGTAAAACAGAAAGCAAAACTCTGCACATACACTGAAAGAGAAAGCATTTGATTAAAATACAAAGATAAAAAAATTGCCCCCGAAGGTGCTTGTAGCCTTTAAAGGTTAGTGTGGGGAGACTAGACTGCGTAATTAATTTTTATTCAGAACTTAAAGGAAATGTTCTGGCAAAGCTAAAATTGGGTCATGAAACTCATTTTATATATAGTTAAAACTTTCTAATATTTCTAATATTTAACTTTATTTACTTGTGATGCTGCATTGAAAGAACCAACCTTTGATAACTTAACCACATCCATTACTACACACATCTCTGAGCTTGTAATAGTCCAGAGGTCTGTGCTGGTGCTGCTGCCCCTACCCGTGGGCACGGCCGCCTCGCTTCCTCTTTTCCTCCTGCTGCCATGCACTGTGCTGACAAGTGCGGGCAGCAGGTAGCTTAACTGTTGCATCTGTGCTCCATGCCAGAGCTTACTGCCTGCTGGAGACCTGTACGGTTTGTTAGGGCTTGCATGGGTGTGTCTCTCCTCCCTTGTAAGGCAGCACGTACACGCCCTCTGTCTCATCAGCCTATGGCTGGATTGCAGGAAGTATTTAAAAGCGCTTCCTACCCCAGGAAGATGCCTAAGCAACTCATGGTCACTAGCTTGTTTAGTTCACTGTGTGAAGGTGTTTTTGTAGGTTCTGCTTTGCTGTGTATCGGACCCTGCTTTTGGATTTATCAGATTTTGCTTGTTTGCCGCCTGCCTCTGACCTTGGACATCGTTTACGGACCTTGCTTGTTTGCCGCCTGCCTCTGACCTCGGACTTCGTTTACGGACCTTGCTTGATCACTGCCTGCCCTGACCCCAGACTTCCTGACCATGTAATTCCACTCGCTGCTTGCACCAGTATCTCTGACCCCCTGGTCAGCCGCCACTGACTCGGGGAGTGGCACCTGGCAACTACCCTAACGGCCCAAGCCTATCCTCACCATCAGAGGCTCTAGTGAAGACCAGGTAGTTGCAAGTGCTCCCTCCAGAGTATAGCCAGTCAGTGGCGCAGTGGGTCCACACCCGCTTGCATAACAGCTTGTCACCACCTAACTTATTTGCATGAATCAGTGGGTGGTGACGGAATCCAGTCCTCACCCTTGGCCCTTTGTCCTCAAAAGGCCTATAGCGCTGTATACACTTGTGCATGCACCAGGACTGGGGGTTGGATTCTGTCACTGCCCACTAACCCGTGCAAATAAGTTAGTTGGTGGCATGCTCAGAGTCTCTTCCTGGACTGAAAAAGAGATGAGCTTAGCAAAGGACGTGACATTGGTGGAAGAGCTGTATTGAGCAGTGGACCAGGTCACGCGATCAGAGTTTGGAACTAGTGACAGAGAGGTAAACCTATTCAAGGAATGGCAAAAATAATAGTGTCTAGTTATGTGAAAAAAGTCTCATGTGAATGAAGAAATAACAATGGATTTACGCAGAAACCAGTAGTAGAAATAGTCCTTACCAAATAGTTACCACTGCTCCAAAGGTCTGCTTCTTTCTTGGTTTTACAGATGTAAATCCAGATGGCAAATTACTTAAATATGGAGCCAAGGGTTAGATATCATTATAGTGATGATTCAAATCCCCTTTACCCCATGGTTGAGTGACTTCATATGTGACTTTGTGTCCATTAGCAAACCACCTATGTATGGCACCACTTATTCTGTTAATTTGCTAAATTATTCTTAAACGATCTGCCCTTAGTGTAATGAACTGTCAAAGCAAACGTTGAAGAACATGTTTTTTTTTTTTTTTTTAAATAATGGTGGCTGGAACTATTTTATTTATTGGTTCACTAAGTGGCTTGGATTTTTTAGCCTATCTGAGGGTCATGCTTTGACCCTCCTGACCTCAGCAATTCCTTAGGCAACCTGCACACCTTGCGGAATACGTGCATTTTTTTCTGAGCAGATTCCCGTGCGGAAAAACCACAGCATAGTACAGTACCAGAAAAGTGTATTAGATTACACAAATCTCATGTACACTTTGCAGATTGTTTTCATGCGGAAATTGACCTGCCGTGTAGATTTCCAAATCCGCAGCATGTCAAATATGTTTGCGCTTTTAGCTGTGGATTTTAACCTTTTCCAATGAAGGGTGAGATCTGTGACAATACTGCATCAAATCCACACTAAAAACTGCTGTTAGAAATGGCAGATTTTGGTGCAGATATGATGCTGAAATGCACATAAATCCATAGGAAATTCATGTGGATCCTATTTGTGTTCACAAGTGCAGGCAGGGTGGTAAGATAGTGAGATTTCAGAAAGATCTTTTAGATTGAAGTTCATTTTAATGTTTTACTTTCATAAAACATTCTAGAAAAATTCCACAATTGAAATTATGTATTAGCCTAAAACCAAGACTGGCCTAATGAGGTCACAAGCTTCTCCGTTGTTTCACTGTATTCACTCCTGTTTTTGACACATATGGTTTTCACTGTTATGGTAGCATTGTTATCGTAGCACTGTGACTCGGGTCACACCCAAAGATATATAGGTGTACACATTTGTCTGTAGTCTATATTACATTGTTGTATATTTTGCCAAGCAGAGCAAATATTGGCAGAGAAAAATATATGGAGAGACCATAGACCAACATATGGCCTTGTTACATGCCCTAGATGTTCCTGGGCTTACCCTCATACTGGACATGACATGTGGACCTCTGATGAAGTCAAGGGCTGATGCCTTCTTTATGTGGCATGTTTAACATAAGAAGCTTGCTTTTCACTATGTACTATTAGCTAATCAAACTGATAATTTCTTTAGGATATGCGAGGGCATCTGAGAGAGAGAGTTCTTTTCTCCCACCAACCAGCAAACCCATTTTTCCAGAAACCTGGATTTGGCTAGACACCAATATAAGGTATGTTAGATATGCTTTACTTGCGTTCTATGGTTAAAGCCTATTTGATGTGTATGAGGGTGATTTCTGAGCATTGTAATGGCTCTTAGTGATAAATGACTTCATACTAAGCTACAACAAAGCTTAAAATAAATTATTTCTGAAAATGCATGAAGTATTGGAGCACTTTAAGCAGTAGCTTATACAAGTCAGTTTTATGGGATTGTAAATGGAATACCTATTTTTCACAGTTCATCATTAACAACTAACCTTCAACTATCTGTTCCAAACAAAAACACTACTTGGGTGGCCACTGCATTTGTTATTTCTGAGACACTTGGACTTGGAGTAATGGATACACCTATTGAGGTTAGTTTATTCTCTAAGTTTTTTGTTAACACAAGTGCATTGTGCTTTTATTTGTCAAGTGATCTGTTCTATATGTTCTCTTTCTAACACTGTACAACAGCAATTTCCCTTTGTCAATTAGAAATGTTCACTCTAAAGGTGGTGGTGGTGGTGGGTTCTAATTCAGCCACTAGATAACAGCCGCCAACACTGATTGAAGACATGGTAACTGACAGGGCTCAGGGCTGTCTAAATGTCCTTTCCCAAAAGACAGTGTAATATCCAAATGCCAGTTTGAGGTTGTCTACAGTAGACATTTTTGGACACGGGGGACTACATGTGGCTCCTCTCCTAATTACATGCCTCACCTATCATATAACATATGTAAACCTCAACTAACTCAAACTACATGGCTACAGCTACACAACCTTGTTATTTATCACAGATATTTGATAAATAGGTGTTTTAGGTTGTTAGAACATATATCTTTATAAGATTAAAATGTATAAATTTTTCTAAATGTCTATGAAAGTCAACATGCAACAGTCTATGCATGTAATACATTAATTATGCAATATCAAACAATTCAGTTAGCCATTTCCCTGTACAAGGAAGCATCGGGTGGCTACAGTCAACATATTATATTACACAGTGAAACTCTGCATTGCTGGCATGCAGGCACCATTTGGGAGTGCATACAAATTTAAAGTGTACCTGAGTTTTCAAAAATAGTTTGCATAATGGCTGTGCATCTTTGTACAAATATAACTGTGAAGGAGCAGTTATGTTTGGGCTTCCGTGGGGTTTTCTTCAGCCATAATATTCCCTGTTTCAGCTGTACAGCTAGATGCATTTCACTCAGAAGCAAGCGCCATCTGTACTGCTGGGACATTTTCCTTTCCCTTACTTCCCACTATGTTTGCTTTCAGCTCCGGGGCTCACAGAACAGACAAGGAGAGATACAGCACACAGACACATAGAGTGCTCCTGTGAATTCAGAAGCTTTGCAGAACAAGTTCTTTTATAAGGCTCAGGATCTCGGCTAGCGCTGACAGACCCCCATTTCATGTTATCCATCTTCTGAATCTCTGTTATCAGGGACAGGTCTTCCCTGACAACAGAAAGTAGACTGCAACTTAGGTGGAAGTGAGACCGCTAGTGGCCATTACTTTACAGCTTTTTCTCAGGTGGACGTAGGCATATTTTTTAAATGAAGTGATTTAGAGATTTTCTAGTTACACCATTCTCTATTAATTGAAATTAAATTGTACGATATTACAGTGACTCTTTAACCCTTAGGATACCAGAGGTTTTTTTTCGTTATTGTGTTTTCATTTTTCTTCCCTATCTTCCTTAAGCCATAACATTTTTTATATTTCCGTTCACATAGATGTATGAGGGCTTATTTTTTTGTGGGACAAGTTGTACTTTCTAATGCCACCATTAATTATGGCATACAATGTAGTTGGAAGCTGTAAAAAAAATTCCAAATGGGGTGGAATTGGAAAAAAACATAATTCCTCCACCGTTTTACAGATTTTGTTCCCACCCATTCTCCGGGTCATTACAATTACAACTATACCCCATAGGTATATATTTTTTTGTCTAAATAGTGTAAAAATACATTTAAACTTTGAAAAAAAAGTAGTAGTATTTTTTTTACATCACCATATTCTCCCATAACTTTTTTATAGTTATATCTACTGAGCTCATTTTATTGTGGGGCAATCTGTAGTTTTTATTGATACCATTTTGCAGTGTGTGTGACTTTTTTTTATCACATTTGCAAATTAGCCACTTTGACCCTTTTTTTTCGTTACGCCATTCACTGTATTGGAAACATATTTTTATATTTTAATAGTATGGGTGTTTTCGGTCGCGGTGATACCCATGATGTTTATAATTTTTGTTATTTAGGTATTTATTTATTATTATACGGAAAGGGGGGTGATTTAAACTTTTATATTTTTTTCAATTTTTAACATTTTTTTAAAACTTTTTTGCAATGATTTAGAAGCTTGTATTTGAGTGTACAAAATCCATTTTTTATTTTAAAAAATCATGGATTTTTAAAATGCATTTATTACTGACTATTCCTCATTTCTTATGTTGGCCTGCCACCAGGTGGCCAAAAAAAGAATTGCAACTTGAATGCCCTCAGCCTCTTTAATGAGGCTGAGTGCATTTAAATCACTTACCGGCATCCTCATTGGCCACAGAGGATGCTGGTAACAAGCCCTGGTTTTTGACCCTTTAGATGCCGTAATCTCACTTGATCACGGCATCTAAAGGCCTTAATTACCACGATCGGCATTATTGCTGGTCGCGGTAATTCGCTGCGGGTCTCTGCTGTTTGAAACAGCAGAGACCTGCCGGCCATGACACCCGCTGCACGTGCGAGCTGGCGCCATGTTTGCTTATTGCTCCAGCGCCGTACATCTACAAAAGGAATAAGGGAAGGGTATTGTTTGTTTTGTTTCTAATAGTGGAAATATACAGTAAAATTCAATCAATGCAACATCAACAAGATCTAATAGGTTGGGAACACAGCTCAGAATAAAATTCTTACATACAGGAGAACCAGCTCCTGCCACTTCGTTTTTGAAGTTCTCTGCTCGTTATAAGATTTTAAGTCTCATGCTTGTATTTTACTGCACTAGAAAATTACAACATGCCAGTCAAAATTTCATACTCTGTGTGATGCCTACCACAGGATCTGAGGTGTTGATGCAACCAGATTCATTGTGTGCTTACATTTAAATCCAGTTTTGTCGTTTGATGGGAATCATTTATTTCTAGATATCTGTAATCAAGCCTTTGATAACTACGCTCCACACGCCATCTACCTTAACAAGAGGTGAACAGTGTATTGTAGAAGTCATTTTGTTCAACTCTTTGAAAGAAAACTTACAGGTATGTTTCCCCTTATTTAGTCCTTGTGCTATCACCTTGTCTGTTCATTTCACTTTAAAACCAAAAGAATGTATATTAAAATACATGGAAGCTTTCTTCAAGAAATAGTGTTGTCCATGGGATGTGTGTGGTATTGCAGCTCCATCCTATTCAAGTGAATCTGATTTGCTCTACCAGACATCTAGGCAAGAGGGCTACTCTTTCTGAAAGAGAACATTTGGGCCCTGATTTATCAAGTCCTGTGTGTTCTACGCTGGTCTTGATAGGGCCTGTGCTGCCAGACGAGGTATTTAATTTATGATGAAGTAAAGGTCTTGTGGTAAATGAAATGCCTCTTCTGGCAGTCCATGTGCCAGACTGAAATCCACGACAGCTCGGATCTGTCAATGATTTCAGCCATCATTTATCACAGTAAATAATGATAAATGCGTAAGAGCTGGTGGCCCCACTCACATCCCCTTTTAGGAAACTTGACGAAGGTGGCTTAAAAACGGCGGTTGCAAGTAAAAAAGCTGCCGTAGAGGAATGATAAATTCCTCCCTTTGTTTTACTAAATTAGTACAACCCCTTGAATAATAGCAGTGTATTAGTTCTATATATTTAAGACCTTTTTACCCTTGTAATAATCAGACATACCGGTATACTCTAATAGAAATGATATTTTAACATAGGACTTAAGGTGCTGTTTTTTACTTTTACACTATAGTTTATAGCTTTTTGTGATTGTTATTTCCATAAGTTATGGGCCAGGATATTTAGATACAGGGTGAGTATCTACTTTTATATACTTACTTGATAGATTCAAGGTTAGCCTCCCCACTCTCTGAGAGTCTATGTGGAGAGAGTATATACCTTCATTAACAGCAGAGGATTGGATTGAGGCACTGGAGTCTCCCTTATGTTTCCCTCTATACTAACAACGGATTAATCCAGTTATATATTCTGCACCATAGTTACTTATCCTCCACCCAACTGTACCAAATGGGTCACTTATCCCACTCAATCTGTCATAGATGTATGAACCCAGATGCTAACTCTTGGCATCTGATGTGGGACTGTGTGTATCGTCACTCCTTTTGGACTGAGGTCACTTACCTACTCTCTGATATTGTATCTCTTCGGGTCCTCTGCACCCCTGAGGTCAGTCTGCTGGGCATTTTGTCAGAAGAGCAGTGGTCACATCATGTCAGAATTTTCCATAGGAAGACTCTATTTCTGGCTCGGAAAAGCAATAGCCCTGCGATGGATGGGGGACCACCTACCCATGGATAGGTTCCATTCACACAGCCATGTCGGTTTTCTGGACTGAAAACCATGGATTCATAAAACATACACACTGACCATCTCCACCTTTTCATCGTGGTGTGGACCTATTGACTTGAATGGGTCTGCGATCTGCAAGATGTGGAAAACATAGGACATGCCTATCTTTTGCCGAGCAGCTGCACTGACCCAGAAGCAAATTGTACCTTATGAGAATGTTTTATTTAAAAATGTATTTTTAGGCTACATGCACACGAACGTTGCTTGTTTCCGTGTCCGTTCCGTCTTATTTTTCAGATAGGATGCGGAACCATCCATTCATGTGCTATCCGCATCAGTATGTCCATTCCGTAGCCCGGCAAAAAAAATAGAACATGTCCTATTCTTGTCTGTTGTAGGCATTGTTACAATGGATCCGCAAAAAAAAACGGAGGGCATACGGATGTCATCCGTTTTCTTTTGTTGCGGATCCGCAATTTGCGGACCGCAAAGCACATACGGTCGTTTGCATGTAGCCTTATACTGCTATACTTGATGTCATTTGTTCTTGGATATATGGCAAACTTAGAATTTATTTTAACATATATTGTTAATGTATTTGCAGGTTCTTGTAACTTTGGAATCAAGCAATTCATTTGATATAATGGTACCCAATAACAATACAAGTACTGTACCAGGCCAGTATAATGTTACAGTTCCTAGTGAAGCTGGAAAAATTGTTCTGTTTCCAATAAACCCCAAAAAACTGGGCAACGCTACAGTCAAAGTGACAGTGACATCAAAAGCAGGTTCTGAAGTTTTAACCAACACAATTCTAGTGAAGGTAAGATATGTATTATCCATAGCTTGGCGGTGTGCATTTTCAATTGTTTTACAGAAATCTGATAAAGCAAATATAGCATTAACTTACAGTGTTTTTGCTTTACAGGCTGAAGGCGTGAAATACCTCTATTCACAATCTGCCCTCTTTGACCTTACTGGAAACACAAGTCAGACTGTATCAAAGAACTTCTCCTTCACGTTCCCTAGTGATGTTATATCAGACACTATAGAAGGGTTTGTCACAGTTGTTGGTAAGAAGAATATTTTGGCAATCAGTACTCCTCTAAGTGTGTTGGCTCCTCCTGTAAATTAGATAATGGCTGCAAAATTAGGTGTTGTTCATGGGAACAACACATAACGGCACTATGGATGACATGTTTCTGGGACAAGTAGGAATTTACAGCTGTGGTCACATGACAATCATGCAGCTTCATAAGCTTTAGTTTACATTATTTATTTGTTCCATGGACCAGGGAAAATTCATCAATACAGGAAAGGATTCTTTACAGTTAGAGAAGTCAAACCGTGGAATGCTCTACTTCAATAGGTGGTAATGACAGACACTATGACAGCATTTAAAAAGGGGCCAGATGCTTTTTAATAGCTAATGCCATTGATGTTCATAATTAATCTAAAATAATCTAAAATGAAGGCTGGGTTGCCAGAAGTTGGTGCTAGAACTACATAGCACTGACGACCTTTTAGTGGAGTGAGCTTGTCACTACGGCGCTGTTCCTATTGAATTTAAAGGGTTTCTGTCACCAGATTTAACCCTATTAAACTGGCTGACATTAGCGATGTGCTAATGTCAGCAGACCATAACTCTCCTAATCTTATGCTTCTGGATGCCCCCATTGCTTTACAATTTTAACTTTTATAATATGCTAATTAGCCTCTAGGAGCAGGGGGGGGGCGTTGCCCCTGCTCCTAGAGGTTTCCGTTCGCCCACCTCAAGTCACGCCCTGCCGTCCTTGATTGACAAGGCCAGGCAGCGCTCGCCTCCTCCGCCCGGCCCTGTGTGTGCTGGGACTGCGCATGCGCGAGATTGATCCAGCATACAGGGCCAGCCGGAGAAGACGAACGCTGGCCCTGTCAATCAAGGATGGCAGGGCGTGACTTGAGGTGGGCAAACGGAGCCTCTAGGAGCAGGGGCAATGCCCCCCCCTGCTCCTAGAGACTAATTAGCATATTATAAAAGTTAAAATTGTGCAGCAACAGGGGCATCCAGAAGCATAAGATTAGGAGAGTTAGGGTCTGCTGACATTAGCACATCGCTAATGTCAGCTAGTTTAATAGGGTTAAATCTGGTGACAGAAACCCTTTAATGTTCTATAATTGATCTGAGAAAGGTTGAACTTGATGGGCCTGTGTCTTTTTACAATATATGTAACTACTATATAATAGCATAAACAAAAGATTGTCTGGGTAATGAAAAATAATCAGACAAGTAAATTATTTCTTAGAGATCATCTGTCAACATGATTAACCCTATTTAGCCAGGCACGTTGCCTGGTAGGGTTGATCATGCTTTTTTTTGTCTGTAGTATGAACTGCTGCAGAGATATCTTCCTTTTTATATTCATGCAAATTAGCAATTTGGGGCACCAAGGGGTTGGCCTGAACCTTTGGAGCACCGGTAACACAATTCCCCTAATTGCTCTGTGCACTCCCCCTAGCCTTTGATTGACAGAGCTAGAAATCTTATTTAGCCCTGTGTTCTCGTGCCTGTGTCGAGTTGACTCAGTGGCACAGCGTTTGCACAGTGGATCAGATGCTACTTTCCATGCTTATCAGATCCACTGCGCAAGCACTGAGTCACTCAGCCAACTCAGCACTGGCACAGTGGATCTGCTGCTTCCCATGCTCAGAAAGCAACAGCAGATACATATGGGGAAAATATATATATGTGGTAAGCAACTACATGAGCGTACTGTTGAAAACCATTGTCATTCCAGAAAACTCTTTTAAAGTGTCTATATGAATATGGCAGTTAATAAATCCTATTTTTTATTCAACAGGAGATCTTCTTGCACCTTCAATAAATGGTCTTGAATCACTTATTCAGATGCCATATGGCTGTGGAGAGCAAAACATGATCAACTTTGCACCAAACATCTATGTTCTTTTGTATTTAATCGCAACTCAGCGTATTAAATCAGATGTTAGAGAAAGAGCCATAGACTATATGACGCAAGGTAATTTTATGCAGCACAAGTGTGGCTGATATTGGGGAAGTAGTAGATTAATCGTTTTCCCAGAGACATCTGCTCTAAATATTTTTTCATGTGAGCAGAGATAGCTACTATATGTATATATATATCAGGTAGGCATGATGGGGGTAAGAAAGTCACAAACACTATAACATGTTAGTTTTCTGGTGTAAATCATGGATGAAATCTATGCCAGCTTCGAGCTGGAGTAGATTTAAGTCAGGTGCACAGACTGCCAGAAGATGTTTTTAATTTATGTGCTCCTGGTCATAAATTAGATGCATCTTCAAGCTGTGCGAGGGATGTCAATGCTGATGTTTCTTACACATTAGGGCAGCTTGGTGGCTCAGTGGTTAGCACTAGTGCCTTGTAGTCCTGGGGTCTTAGGTTTGAATCAGACCAAGGACAACATCTGCATGGAGTTTGTATGTTCTCCCTGGTGTCCTCCCACATTTCAAAGACATACTGGTATGGAAATTAGATTGTGAGATCCACTGAAGACAACAAGTGATGATGATGTCTAAAAAATGCTGTGGAATATGTCAGCACAATAGTGATAATAGTATTGCTACTATAAGATACTGCAGCCAAACAATAGTGCTACATTAGGCAATGAATCACTCATCTCTTATGTTCCCTACCATGGAGCCTGTATAGCCAGGACCGGCAAACTGGGCAATTGCCCAGGTCCCCAATTCTCTAAGGGGCCCCCTGCTTCAGTCCCCACAGATCGCAGATGGTTGAACAGTCAGGACTCCAGAGTGGGGAATTTCCCTGCTCTGACTCCATATATGCATGTGTCCATGAAAGGGGTATTCCCAAGCATGGTCATTATGCTTGGGGACACCCTGTATATGGCTAATTTAGACTCTATTTTTTAAATGTTTCTGTGGGATTTGAACTCACAACCATCTACCTTAAAGGCAACCACTGAGCTATAGAGCTCAATGCTAAGTCATTGCTGAAAAGCCTCATAGAAGTTTCTCTTGTATAATACAAGAGAAACTTCTATGAGGTTTTTAACACAAGAGAAACTTCTATGAGGTTTTTCGGCAATAACTTAGCATTGAGCTCTATAGCCCAGTGGTTAAGGTTCTTGCCTTTAATGTAGATGTTTGTGAGTTGAAATCCCCACAGAAACATTTTAAAAATAGAAGTTAAATAAAACTTAAATACACAGAGTGTCCCCAACAGTGAAAAGTTTGATTTTATTGAAAAAAAAAATAGAGCAAAATGTAAAATATGATAAAAAAAAACCCTATTAACCCACACCAACCATTTTAACTTGTGAAACCAGTATTTTTTTGGGGGGGAAAGGTGGCAACCCTAACAGCACCCGCGCTCAGGACGTCTATAGGCCCGCTCACTACAGCAAGCTAAGCCTCATCAGGAGTCACTTAGTAAAATATATATTTTTTTGTTCATCGCAATATTCTGACCCTCATAACATTTTTATAGTTATGTCTACGGAGATGTGGGACAATCTGTCGTTTTTGACAATACCATTTTGGGGTGTGTATGACTTGATCACTTTTTATTCAATTTTCTTGGGAGATAAAGTGATGAAAAAACGCAAATCGGTACGCCATTAACTTTTTTTAATAACTGAATAGTATGGGCGTTTTCGCATGGCGATGCCCATAATGCTATTTTTTGTTTCTTTTTATTTTGGGGAATGGGGTGATTTAAATTTTTAAGTTTTTTATATATATATATATATATATATATATATATATATATAATTTTTTTTACTTTTTGTTAAGTCCCCCAAGTGGACCACAACTTACAATCATCAGATGTAAATTGCTTCATTATTCTTTATAGGAATCACTATATCACAGTTCAGTGCTGCCATCTAGTGGCCTGAACTGGGATATACTAACAATAAGCTTGGAAGTCTAGTACAGGATGTGGCTTATTTATAGAACAGGGTGCTTTCCCCATTCTCCTCTGGGGGGAAGCACGCCTGAAGAGGAATCCCACGCTTCCAGTTTTTAACACTCTCAGATGCCGTGAGTGAGGGGAGCTCATTACTGTGAATGGAGGGGGCATGTGGCGTATTCTGGAGCCATGAGGGTGAAGAACTGTGTGAGGAGCTTTACGGAGTGTAAATCTGCGAGGGAGCACCGGAATCGAGAGAATGAAACTGTGTTGTTAGTACATTATTACAAGATTTGGGGCCCCACTTTTCATTTTGCCCAGGGCTACATTTTGTCTAAAATCAGCCCTGTGTATAGCAGTGCACTAACACATAGACCCCGTTCATCTCTTTGTATCGGAGCATTCTACCCTAAAAGTAGAAAGTTCTGAATGAAAGTAACTCATACCTTTCACCACTATTTTGGTGCCTACGTTTAACTCGAGTACTATTTTCATGAGAAAGTTATCCTTGGGATTCATCTATCAAGAAAGGAGTGGATAATTCACAAATTCAGTCCATATACAGTTACTGGTAAAAAGAGACTCTAATGTGCCAAATAATATAACATTTTGTGGGAGTGCTGTTTTAATTTGAAATGTCCTATTGGTTGCATAGTAATAGTTTTCATGGTATACCACCTTAAGCAAAGTGTTTAAATTAGCAGTGATCACATCCCTGTGGTTCAAAAATCACAGAAAAAGATACAAAACATCCTGCACGATATGATAACTAAATATGTGGATGTACATGGCAACATTTATAAGGAAAAAATCATGGAAAATAATGCACTTAGATGCAAACATTATATATGGACTAGGACTAAGCCCTCACTCTGATATGATAAAATCTGAGACTCTCAGCCAATATATATATCTATATAGCCAAAACAAATCTGTGCCCGCCTACCCGCGCCAAGGTGCTCTTAATCAGGTAGGTCCTCCCTGTGGTTCAGCAACATCAAGAGTGATGCATCTTTCAAATCATTCTAATAAATCTGCATTTTTGCCTTTGGCTTAGTAATCAGCCTGTTTTGTTTTTACTGATCAAGCATTTTTCTTCCTTTTTTCGTCGCCTTCCAAGAATTATAACTTTTTTTATTTTTCTATCTGTGTAGCTGTATGAGGGCTTGTTTTTTACAGGACAAGTTGCAGTTTTTAATGGTGTCATTTTGGGGTACACATAACCTTTTGATGAACTTTTATTAACACTTTCTGAGTGTTAATGAATTTTACGGCGTTCATTTTTCGGTATAAGTAAAATAATATCTTTATTCTCTGGGTCAGTACACTTACAGCGATACAAAATACATATAGTGTTTTTTTATGTTTTACTACTTTTGTGCGATAAAACACCATTTTTTAAAAGGAAGAAAATCTTTTTGCATCGCCGCTTCCCAAGAGCCATAACTTTTTTCTTTTTCTTTCTATGCTGCTTGATTTTTGTGGGATCACTTGTAGTTTTCATTGGTATAATTTTGGGGTAAATTACGCTTTTTGATCGCTAGTTATTACGTTTTTTCGGTGGGGACTAAGAATAAATGAGCAATTCTGCCATTTTTTGGGTTTTTCTTTTACGGCTAGGAGATAATTTACATGATATTTGTGTAGTATGAGTGGTTTTGGATGTGGTGATACCAAACATGTGGGGGAGATTTTATTTTTGCAATTTTTATTCATTAAAAAGCGTATTTTTAACGGAAAAAATGTGTATTTATTTTTTATTGGAGTTCTTTATTTAATAATTTTTTTAAACTTTTGTTTTTTACCACTTAATAGTCCCACAGGCAATTTTTGATTACTTTTAAAATACAATGCACTATCGCTAAACCAGGCCCCAGCCAGCCTATACACACATCGGCACCCTACGATCGCCCATGGGAGACAGGGGGAGTCCGCTCCCTCTGTAACTGCTTACATGTGGCAGCTGCCATTGCCCATGGCATGTAAGGAGTTAAACAGCCCGGTTCTGCAATCCTGCCGGCCCATGCTGTTAGAGCTAAGGTCCCTTAGTGACCGCCGTAAAAAGGCATATTGGTGGTCACTAAAGGGTTACTTGTTGGATCTATTTTTTGACTCATTTTACACTACTTGACAAAAAAATAATAATAAAATAACACACCAAGAAAGAGTTGTTGGAATCAAATGAAACTTTCTATGTGTGAATGTAATGCTGATATATGTAAGTATTTACAATATTAGAGCGAAAGAATGTTTATTGAAGAAAATTATAAAATTGAAAGGAGGCTCTAGCATCTCTAGCTTGGACACAAGATGAGATATGATTGAGCATGGAGGTATATAGGTTTCATATGATATTGTGTGGCACATTTGCCCACAGATGTTGCAGCTGTGCCTGTAGATTCTGCACACTTGTAATTGCCATAGCTGGCGTCCTAGTTGATCCCAAAAGTGTTTCATTGGCGATAAATCTGGCAACTGCGCAGGCCAAGTTGGTGTTTCAATTTGGTGGACACATTCCTGGGAAACCTTGCTGTGTTTGGACGCACATTATCATGCTGAAAAAAATGCCAGTTGGAAGCCCTGCCTGTGAGGCAACATATGTGGCCGCAGGATGTCTTGAACGTATTTCTAAGCTGTTAGTGTCCCTCATATAGGTAATAGAGGTGAACAACTGTTGTGGGCAGTAGCTCCCCAGATCATCATACCAGCAGTTGTTGGGACAGTGTGTCACTCCACAGTAAAGGCAGGATTGAAGCGCTCACCTCAAGGCCTCCATAGTGGAACCCAACTGTCCTCGGATCCCAAATAGAACCTGGATTTGTCACTAAAGACGATACAGTTCCAGCCTGTAGCAGTCCAGGTTTCTCATTTATGACACCACTGCAAACCAAGGCGACAGAGGCTTTCTGTCAATGGCAGGACACATAATGGGTGCTGTGACACAAAATTTCCTTCTGTTAAGCGTATAGAAATGGTCCAGACAGAGACGGGGTGTTTAATGAAGGAGCCACTAGTGTCTGGAGGGTGAGGAAGAAAACTTTTAGAGCTGTTCATGCTTGTTGGTGGATCAAACAATCCTTTCTACTGTATTGTACAAAAGGGATACATACAGTTGCAAGAAACAGTATGTGAACCCTTTGGAATGATATGGATTTCTGCACAAATTGGTCATAAAATGTGATCTGATCTTCATCTAAGTCACAACAATAAACAATCACAGTATGCTTAAACTCATAACACACAAATAATTAAATGTTACCATGTTTTTATTGAACACACCATGTAAAAATTCACAGTGCAGGTGGAAAAAGTATGTGAACCCCTAGATTAATGACATCTCCAAGAGCTAATTGGAGTGAGGTGTCAGCCAACTGGAGTCCAATCAATGGGATGAGATTGGAGGTGTTGGTTACAGCTGCCCTGCCCTATAAAAAACACACACCAGTTCTGGGTTTGCTTTTCACAAGAAGCATTGCTTGATGTGAATGATGCCTCGCACGAAAGAGCTCTCAGAAGACCTACGATTAAGAATTGTTGACTTGCATAAAGCTGGAAAGGGTTATAAAAGTATCTCCAAAAGCCTTGCTGTTCATCAGTCCACGGTAAGACAAATTGTCTATAAATGAAGAAAGTTCAGCACTGCTGCTACTCTCCCTAGGAGTGGCCGTCCTGTAAAGATGACTGCAAGAGCACAGCGCAGACTGCTCAATGAGATACAGAAGAACCCTAGAGTGTCAGCTAAAGACTTACAAAAGTCTCTGGCATATTCTAACATCCCTGTTAGCGAATCTACGATACGTAAAACTCTAAACAAGAATGGATTTCATGGGAGGATACCACAGGGGAAGGCACTGCTGTCCAAAAAAAACATTGCTGCACGTTTACATTTTGCACAAGAGCACCTGGATGTTCCACAGCAGTACTGGCAAAATATTCTGTGGACAGATGAAACCAAAGTTGATTTGTTTGGAAGAAAAAGAGGTACAGCACACCAACATCAAAACCTTATCCCAACTGTGAAGTATGGTGGTGGGGGCGTCATGGTTTGGGGCTGCTTTGCTGCGTCAGGGCCTGGACGGATTGCTATCATCGAAGGAAAAATGAATTCCCAAGTTTATCAAGACATTTTGCAGGAGAATTTAAGGCCATCTATCCTCCAGCTGAAGCTCAACAGAAGATGGGTGTTGCAACAAGACAACGACCCAAAGCATAGAAGTAAATCAACAACAGAATGGCTTAAACAGAAGAAAATACGCCTTCTGGAGTGGCCCAGTCAGAGTCCTGACCTCAACCCGATTGAGATGCTGTGGCATGACCTCAAGAAAGCGATTCACACCAGACATCCCAAGAATATTGCTGAACTGAAACAGTTCTGTAAAGAGGAATGGTCAAGAATTACTCCTGACCGTTGTGCACGTCTGATCTGCAACTACAGGAAATGTTTGGTTGACGTTATTGCTGCCAAAGGATATTCAATCAGTTATTAAATCCAAGGGTTCACATACTTTTTCCACCTGCACTGTGAATGTTTACATGGTGTGTTCAATAAAAACATGGTAACATTTAATTCTTTGTGTGTTATTAGTTTAAGCAGACTGTGATTGTCTATTGTTGTGACTTAGATGAAGATCAGATCACATTTTATGACCAATTTGTGCAGAAATCCATATAATTCCAAAGGGTTCACATACTTTTTATTGCAACTGTAAAAGGCCCATTTTTCTCTATGGGCCTTACCTGGTACTGCAGATCAGCTCTATTCGAGTGATTAAACCATTTCAATTATTATATTGGGGTGTTTGCAGCAATTCAGGAAAAATAAAATTGTAGTTTATCCATGTGGCAGTTGGCCACATGGCACACTATTGCTATGTATAAACCCATACATGGGTGGTTTTATGCCCCAAAACGTTTATACAAAGCAATCAGGTAATGTTTCTAAAGTCAACTCAGAATTCTTCTCATAGAGTATTCTTCACTCCATTTACATTTTTATTATAGATCTAATATGTAAAATACTACATTACTTAACAGCTGTGTATATTTTATGCCTAGGCTATCAAAGGGAACTGACTTATAAGCGAGATGATGGTTCATTTAGTGCATTTGGAAACTCTGATCCTTCGGGAAGTACCTGGTGAGCATACTGTTTAATATCATTATGACATTGAATTATGTTTTAGATACATTTTAGTTTATCAGTAATAAAGAACAAGGGGATTTTTAAAATTATATTTTTAATTTAATTTCGATCATTAATACATAAACATAAATAAATAATATTCAAATCTATGTAGATATTGTCATTAAACAATTATATCCAAACATAATTATATAACCCCATTAAAACCTCGAGCTCGAGCGGAAAAGAAAAAAAAAAGGGGGAGGGGGAACCAACTTCTTAGAGCTAATAAAATCATCCATACTCAACCCTTCTTCATGTATTTATACTTAAGTTGAAATTCTTTGCACTTAAAGGGTTTCTGTCACCCCGCAAAACTCATTTTTTTTTTTTTGGATAGTTAGATTCCTTATAGGGCGATATAGGAGAATATAATGCTCTTACTTACTTTCATGCGGCCGATTCTTTATAAAAGGAACTTTTATAATATGTAAATGAGGGCTCTACCAGCAAGTAGGGCGTCTACTTGCTGGTAGCTGCTGCAGAAATCCGCCCCCTCGCCGTGTTGATTGACAGGGCCAGCCGGGATCTCCTCCTCCGGCCGGCCCTGTCAGTATTTCAAAAATCGCGCGCCTCGCGTCATTCGGCACAGGCGCTCTGAGATGAGGAGGCTCGTATCCTCAGCACTCCCTCAGTGCGCCTGCGCCGATGACGTCTTCTCTTTCGGTGATGTCATCGGCGCAGGCGCACTGAGGGAGTGCTGAGGATACGAGCCTCCTCATCTCAGAGCGCCTGCGCCGAATGACGCGAGGCGCGCGATTTTTGAATTACTGACAGGGCCGGCCGGAGGAGGAGATCCCGGCTGGCCCTGTCAATCAACACGGCGAGGGGGCGGATTTCTGCAGCAGCTACCAGCAAGTAGACGCCCTACTTGCTGGTAGAGCCCTCATTTACATATTATAAAAGTTCGTTTTATAAAGAATCGGCCGCATGAAAGTAAGTAAGAGCATTATATTCTCCTATATCGCACTATGAGGAATCTAACTATCCAAAAAAAAAAATATGAGTTTTGCGGGGTGACAGAAACCCTTTAACATTAGTTTAATAAGGGACATCAGATGAGATAGGTTTGGAATGGTAATAGAGAGCCAGACCCGAATTGTTAAAATCCAAGCAAGAAAGAGGATGTTTTCTGTTTTATCCATCTGTTGTTCGGGGGAAATCCCAAAATCTCGGTAAGTGGACCAGGAACCAATTGAATTAAAAACCTTGCATTTATCAAATTGTAAACCTGGGCCCAATAGTCGAAAATAACCAGACATTGCCAAATGACAAAATCCCCCAGATGTCCCGCATTAAATACCTGATACACCTGACTGATATTAAAGGATAACTGTCGTATTATTTTTTTTTTGGAGTATTGGATTGTGGTGATTAATATCACCTTGGTGGTCCTATTTCAACTTTTCACTGTGTATTCAATTACCCCTTAATTCCACATTTTTGTTCCCTGTACTGCCTACTTTTACCTGTGCTTAAAATAGGGTTGCTAGGCATGGTCCGCCTATCTGTTGAAGGACGGAGCACGCAGAAGCAGGCTGCGTGCAAGGTCACATTACTGACAGCCAGGGACTGTAAGTAAATGATTAAAGCCAGGTCCTCCCCAGCAGCTGATAACAGTGCCTGGGCTGTGTGCACTTCTCCCTGCCCCTGCGCTTGGCAGACGCTCCCTCACTCAGCAGAGCTGGAGAATGCAGAGTTGAAGCAGCGCAGACCAGGGAAGGGAGATCTGCCATCTGCTCAGTGTATAAATGAAAGCAACATGTGGTAGGAGGACCCCTTTGTGCTGCAGGAGATTAACCCTTTAGGGAGGAGGGCTCTGGTTACTGACACTTTTGGGGGGCTATTGTTACTGGCTAGTGAGGCCAGGCGGGATTAGCCTCAGGGTGAGGGCAGTGGCGGCCATCTTAACTGAATAGTGAAATTGCAATAGTGGTTGCTAAGGGCTGAATCTTATTAAATATGGGGTAAGTCAGTCTAATAGTAACTGATTCTGGAATATCATGTTATTAGTAACTACATATATGAAATATGAAATTAGGATCTAAATGTGACAGTTATCCTTTAAGGCTAAGTTAACATCACCGTTTAGCTTTCCGTTCTCCTGATCTGTCAAAAGAACAGTAAAAAAACTGAGGATGTGTATATATATATATATATATATATATATATATATATATATATATATTAGTGTTGAGCAAATCGAGCTTCGGATCCAAGATCCGAACTCGATTCGTTCAAAACTTTGTTTTAATGCTGTACAGAGATCTGTCTCTGTACAGCACTAAAATGTATGGCCTCCGACGAGGCGAAATGAGTAGGCCTCGAGACTTTGGTAAATAACATCGGACTTCGATTTTTAAACTTGAAAACCATTTTAAAACTTGGATCTGAAGTCAGCTTCATTATCAAGGTATCAATCGGTACCAAAGCCGACCTCGGATCCAAGTTTTAAAATGGTTTTTAGGTTTAAAAATTGATGGCTGAAGTTATTCATGAAGTCTTGTGAGGCCAACTCATTTTGTCTTGCTGGAGGCCATACATTCTAATGCTGTACAGAGATGGATCTCCGTACAGCATTAAAATGAAGTTTTGAACTAATCAACTTCAGATCTTGGATCCAAAGCTCGATTCTCTCAACACCATTTAAGATATAGTTTTATATATATATACACTGTGTATATATATATATATATATATATATATATATACAGTAGGTCCAGAAATGTTTGGACAGTGACACAATCTGCAAATGGTCATGATTTGGGCTCTGTATGCCACCACATTGGATTTGAAATAAAACAACTGAGATGCAATTGAAGTGTAAACTTTCAGGTTTAATTCAAGTGATTGAAGAAAAATATCCTGTGAAACGTTTAAGAATTGCAACCATTTTTCTACAAAGACTCCTCATTTTAGTAGCTAAATTGGACAAATTAACATTACCATAAATAAAATGTTCATTTTTAATACTTTGTAGAGAATCCTTTGCAGGCAATGACTGCCTGAAGTCTAGAATCCATGGACATCAGCATACACTGGGTTTCCTACTATGTGATGCTTTGCCAGTCCTTTACTGTAGTGGTCCTTAGTTGTTGCTTGTTTGTCTGTCTTTCTGCCTTAAGTTTAAGCAAGTGAAATGCATGATCGGTCAGGTTGAGATCTAGTGATTGACTTGGCTATTGCAGAATATCCCACTTCTTTGACTTAAAAAACTCCTGGGTTGCTTTCGCAGTATGTTTTGGATAATTGTCCATCTGTACAGTAAAGCACTGTCCAATCAACCATGATGCATTTGGTTGAATCTGAGCAAAAACTATATCCCTGTACACTTCAGAATTCATCCGGCTGCTTCTGTCTTCAGTCACAAATTCTCAATAAACACCAGTGACCCAGTGCCATTGGAAGCCATGCATGCCCACGCCATCACACTGCCTCAATCATGTTTTACATAGGATGTGGTGTGCTTTGGATCATGAACCGTACCAAGCCTTCTCTGTAATTTCTTCTTCCCATCAGGTTGATTTTAGTTTCATCTGTCCAAAGAATGCTGTTCCAGAACTGGGCTGGCTTCTTTAAATTTTTTTGGGCAAAGTCTAATCTGCCCTTTATATTTTTGAGGCTGATTAATGGTTTTCACCTTGTCCTTGCTTTATGGTAGACTTAGATACTAATACACCTACAGATGTAGCAGAGTTAGCACTCAATCTCTTAACTCAAATTTCTTAACTCATTTCATTATCTTGAGAAAAAAGCCATTGAAAAGCAATTGAAGGTGTTTGCTTAACGCTTTTAGTTTAGATAACACGTCTCATAAAGCATGAGTGTTAACTCTACTACATCCGTACCTCCTGGAGAGTGTTCTTCACTTGGATGGATGTTGTGAAGGGGTTTTTCCTCACCATGGAAAGGGTTCTGCGGTCATCCACAACTGTTGTCTTCCGTGGACGCCCAGGCCTTTTTGAGTTCACCAACGCACAATTTATTTTTTTTCACCAGAATTTACCAAACTGTTGATTTGGCCACACTTAACATTTCCGCTATCTCTCTGATGAATTTTTTCATTTTTTTCAAACTAATGATGGTCTGTTTCACTTCCATTGAGAGCTCCTTTAACAGTATGTTGTAGGTTTACAGAAACAGCTTTCAAATGCTAAATACTACACCTGGAATCAACGCCAGACCTTTTACTTGCTTAATTGATGATGGATTACTAAAGAAATAGCCTATAAAGCCCATTAAATAGCTTTTGAGATAATTGTCCTATTATCTTTTGGTCCCTTGAAAAATAGACAGCTACATATTAACCTCTTGGGGACATATGACGTACCAGTACGTCATGATGTCCTGGTACTTAAGGACACATGACGTATCGGTACATCATGTGTAGTTCCGATCACTGCCGCGCGGAGGGCGGTGATCGGAACTGGGTGCCTGCTGAAATCAATCAGCAGGCACCCTGGGACAATGCGCTGGGGGGTCCCGTCAACTCACACCTGCAGTTTGCAGCGTTTACGGGTCTTGTGGCGGGGATCGGCGGTGCCATCGGGTCCCCGTGCTGCTGTAATGGGGACCCGATGGCATGGAAGGCAGCACGATGCCTTCTTTAGGCATCGGCGCTGCCTTCCGGTGAAGAGCCTGTGAGATCCAGCCCCCTGGATCTCACAGGCAGGAAGCTGTATGAGTAATACACACTGTATTACTCATCCAGCCAATGCATTCCAATACAGAAGAATTGGAATGCATTGTAAAGGGGATCAGACCCCCAAAAGTTGAAGTCTTAAAGTGGGACAAAAAATAAAGTGAAAAAAAAAGTTGAAAAAATAAAGTTTTCCCCCCCAAAAATTTAAAGTTGTAAGTAAAAAAAAAACAACAACTTTATTTCCCCCAAATAAAGTAAAATAAAATTGGTAAAAAATAGGAAAAAAAAAAGTAGACATATTAGGTATCGCCGCGTCCTTATCGACCGGCTCTATAAACATATCACATGACCTAACCCCTCAGATGAACACAGTATATAATAAAAAATAAAAACTGTGCTAAATAAACCTTTTTTTGTCACCTTACATCACTAAAAGTACAACAGCAAGCGATGAAAAAGGCATATGCCCGCCAAAATAGTACCAATCTAACCGTCACCTCACCCCGCAAAACATGAGCCCCTACCTAAGACAATAAAAAAACTATGGCTCAGAACATGGAGACACTAAAACATCATTTTTTTGTTTTAAAAAAGCTGTTATTGTGTAAAACAAGTAAATTTAAAAAAGTATACATATTAGGTATCGCAGCGTCCGATATAACCTGCTCTATAAAAATATCACATGACCTAACCCCTCAGGTGAATAACGTAAAAAAATAAAAATAAGAACGGTGTAAAAAAAGCCATTTTTTGTTACCTTACATCACAAAAAGTGTAATAGCAAGCGATGAAAAAGTCATACGCACCCCAAAATAGTGCCAATCAAACCGTCATCTCATCCCGCACAAATCATACCCTACCCAAGATAATCGCCCAAAAACTGAAAAAACTATGTCTCTCAGACTATGGAGACACTAAAACATGATTTTTTTGGTTTCAAAAGTGAAATCATTGTGTAAAACTTACATTAATAAAAAAAAAGTATACATATTAGGTATCTCCGTGTCCGTAATAACATGCTCTATAAAAATATCACATGACCTAACCCCTCAGGTGAAAACCATAAAAATAAAATATAAAAAAACGGTGTAAAAAAAGCCATTTTTTGTCACCTTACATCACAAAAAGTGTAATAGCAAGCGATCAAAAAGTCATACGCACCCCAAAATAGTGACAATCAAACCGTCATCTCATCCTGAAAAAAATTAGCTCCTACACAAGACAGTCACCCAAAAAATAAATAAAACTATGGCTTTCAGAATGTCGAGACACTAAAGAATCATAAAAAAAATGTAAATGCTTTGTTATGTAAAACTGAAACAAACAACCAAAAAAAGTAGTCATATTTGGTATTTTCGCGTCTGTGACAACCTGCTCTATAAAAATACCACATGATCTAACCTGTCAGATGAATGTTGTAAATAAAAAATAAAAACAGTGCCAGAACAGCTATATCTTGTTACCTTGCCTCACAAAGTGAGCAACCAAAAATCATATGTACCCTAAAATAGTACAAGCAAAACTGCCATCCTATCCCGTAGATTCTAAAATGGAGTTTTTTTTGGGAGTTTCTACTCTAGGGGTGCATCAGGGGGGCTTCAAATGGGACAAAAAACCAGTCCAGCAAAATCTGCCTTCCAAAAACCGTATGGCATTCCTTTCCTTCTGCGCCCTGCCGTGTGCCCGTACAGCAGTTTACGACCACATATGGGGTGTTTCTGTAAACTACAGAATCAGAGCCATAAATATTGAGTTTTGTTGGGCTGTTAACCCTTGCTTTGTAACTGGAAAAAAAATATTAAAATGGAAAATCTGCCAAAAAAGTGAAATTTTATCTCTGTTTTCCATTAATTCTTGTGCAACACCTAAAGGGTTAACAAAGTTTTTAAAATTAGTTTTGAATACCTTGAGGGGTGTAGTTTCTGAAATAGGGTCACTTTTTGGGAGTTTCTACTCTAGGGGTGCATCAGGGGGCCTTCAATTGGGACATGTTGTCAAAAAAACAGTCCAGCAAAATCTGCCTTCCAAAAACCGTATGGCATTCCTTTCCTTCTGCACCCTGCCGTGTGCTCGTACAGCAGTTTACGACCACATATGGAGTGTTTCTGTAAACTACAGATTCAGAGCCATAAATATTGAGCTTTGTTTGGCTGTTAACCCTTGCTTTGTAACTGGAAAAAAATATTAAAATGGAAAATCTGCCAAAAAAGTGAAATTTTGAAATTTTATCTCTATTTTCAATTAATTCTTGTGGAACACCTAAAGGGTTAACAAAGTTTTTAAAATCAGTTTTGAATACCTTGAGGGGTTTAGTTTATAGAATGGGGTGGTTTCTATTATGTAAGCCTCACAAAGTGACTTCAGACCTGAACTGGTCCTTAAAAAGTGGGTTTTTGAAAATTTTAGAAAAAAAATTCAAGATTTGCTTCTAAACTTCTAAGCCTTGTAACATCCCCCAAAAAATAAAATATCATTCCCAAAATGATCAAAACATGAAGTAGACATATTGGGAATGTAAAGTAATAACTATTTTTGTAGGTATTACTATGTATTATAGAAGTAGAGAAATTGAAACTTGGAAATTCGCTAATTTTTCAAAATTTTTGGTAAATTTGGTATTTTTTTATAAATAAAAAATAAATAAATTTGACTCTATTTTGCCAGTGTCATGAAGTACAATATGTGACAAAAAACAATCTCAGAATGGCCTGGATAAGTCAAAGCGTTTTAAAGTTATCACCACATAAAGTGACCCTGGTCAGATTTCCAAAAAATGTCCTGGTCCTGAAGGTGAAAATGAGCCTGGTCCATAAGGGGTTAAAGAGTTGTAATTCCTAAACCCTTCCTCCAATTAGGATGTGAATACCCTCAAATTAAAGCTGAATAGGGGATAACTATCAGATTGGTAGGGGTCCTACCGCTGGGACTCCCACTGATCACGAGAATGTCTGCCCCCGTACCCTGTGAAGCCTCCTTGAAACGGATTGACCAGCTGGTTGGAAAAGTGCTTTGCTGCACCATTCATTTCTATGGGAGCGCTGGAGGTAACCGAGTACAGCGCTCGGCTATCTCTGGCACTTCCATAGAAATGCAACTTGTTATAACTAGAATACCCCTTTAACTGTATATTTTTCTGTTACTCTTTTCCTTTGACTGTGGCTGGTATCACAACTCATCTCCAGTGTCAAGAGTACATGCAGACTCCCCCCCCCCTCCCAATCTTATACTCCAATATCCAAGCATCAATCTGAAAAAAACAGGCCTTATCCAGACCAGATGATAGATTTTTCAGTTGCACTCTATATTATTCATATAGCCATCTTCTTTGAGAAGGCCACTCCACTAGTAGTCCAATTGTTAAGACAGCTTTGGTTGGTCATCTCAAGGAACTCACAGTTTTATTGTAATGTTTTTTTTCTCCATTTCACAACATACAGTATATAACATCTATGCATTTTTGCAGGCTTACAGCGTTTGTATTTAGATGCTTTCTACAAGCTCGGCCCTTCATATACATAAATGAAGATGTTTTGAATGGAACAGTAGACTGGTTGGTACGGTATCAAGATATTAACACTGGCATATTTTCTGAACCTGGACGTGTCATTCATCAAGAGCTACAAGGTGGACTGAATGGTCCCATCACCCTTACAGCTTATATAGTCACCTCACTGCTAGAAGATGAATTCTACAGAGTAAGCACAACTTGGGACATAATGAGGGGCATTTATCAAAGCTACTTTGTCACTATTGTTGCATAAAAAAGTCACAAATTATGACGCACACCATATTTGAACCAGTATTGGTGACTTTTTGAGCTTCCCGCCACTGGCATGGCTTAGCATGCCAGCTGAATTTACTATAACTTACACTATAAACTGGCATAAGTTATAGCTCAAGTCTCTGCCAGCTCCTGCTGGCATAGATTTTAATTTCTGGTTCCAGAAATGTGCCTAACTTATTAAGAGGCATCTGCCTCTTAATAAATTAGGCTCATCTTACTACAACTCAGGAGGATCAAGACTGATGTATAGGAACACCAGTCTTAATAAATCTCCCCCAGTGTTTTCTTAAACAACTGCAGGCTTTAATCTCTTTGAGAATTTTAAGGATTTTTTGAAACTTTAAAAATTAAATATGTAATGAATTGGAATCCTACTGCTGATGTGTAGAACGAAGAGGCAGGGTGTAGTTAAGGAATTACCGTAATTAACTACAATATCCCCCCTCCACTTTAAAGGTACAGTCACATGGCCAGGTTTCTACATGCAGTTTTGGACACCAAAATCAGGAGTAGCTCATAGATGGAAAGAAAGTATAAAGGACAGATAAAGTACAACTCCTCCTCTTTTTTAATTCACCCCTGGTTAAGGTTTCCAAAACTGCATGCAGAAACCTGACAGTGTGGCTGTACCCTAAGGGTATTTTTATGCATATTTCAGAAAGTAATATACACCTATTCCATGCCAAAATACCCATAACATTCGCTAACACATTGTCTTCCATTTAGGGTATGGCTACACGGCAAAACTGGTCACGCGGCCTGGATCACAAAGTAGTGGTGGTCCCATAGAAATGAATAGGATTGCTATGCCAGTCACAAGAAATCTGACACTGCTGTTGGGTCACTGCTACTCTGTGATCCTGGCCACAACAGCTGTTGTGCAACCAGTGTTGCTGTGTAGCCATACCCTTATTTCACTAAAAATTATGTGAGAGATTTATCGAAACTTTTATCACAACTGTTGCAAAGGAAACCTGGCTTAGCTGCACATAGCAACAAATCAGATTGCACTTTTCATTTTTCAGAGCTTGAAAGGATCAATCTGATTGGTTGCTATATATATATATATATATATATATATATGATTAAATATTTTTATTTTTATTTTTTAGCATCAATATCAGTCCAGAATTCAGAAGGCTGTGCAATACCTTGAAAGCAAATACAGTGAAGGGATAACTAGTAATTACACTCTGTCAATTGTGGTCTATGCTCTATCACTGGCCAACAGCAGCAAAGCAGAAGCCGCCTTGAATGAGCTCAATTCCAGAGCAAGCATTACAGGTATAGATAAAAAAAAATGCTTACAAATTACACTTTCTTTCAATTACTGCCAAAATAGATGAATGTGGTGCGGCTTTCACTTACTAGTGACTTGGAATAATGCAGTATGTATCTTAAAATGTACCTGTTATAATGTTGTTGTTTTTTTGCTTAAAAGTAGTATGGCCCCGCAAAAAAAATAGCACGTCTTATTCTTGTCCGTTTTGCGCAAAAGGATAGGACATTTCTGTTCAGCCGCGATCCGTGTTTTGCGGATCCATGATTTGAAGACCATAAAACACTTATGGCCATGTGCACGAGCCTTAACAGCTTGCATTTCCCATCTTACAGCCATTGGGGGAAATTTACCCAAGACCGACACTTTTTTTTTGTAGTTCTTGATATCTCCTGTGCTGCCGGAGGATGCGCCTAATTTATAACGAAGGCTCGGAGCTGCCCTAGAAAACTGGTCAAAAATTAAGATAAATTTGTTACGGCTAATGGGCGGGTGGAAAAGGATAGGGTTAACCTGTGACAATATTTTTTAAGCTAGATATCAGGCAAAACTCCCCTTTTGTGTCATGTCCAAAATCTTTTTCAGTAGACTAAGTGGGACTACATGCTGTATGAGGAGAGGCAGAGCACCATTTGGGAGACATCTGATCTGAGTACAAATCACTCTGTACACCCCAGCCAGAGATACGGCATATCATTGTTTGGTTAGCAGAGACCTAGCAAAATTCTGGACATTGGCAACAACACATTTGGTTCAATGTTATTGATAACAGAATCCACAGTATTATTATTTACCCCTTCCTGACTTAGGTTTCATTCACACATACATGTATTTTCGTATATGATCTATACGAGTGTATTACTGTACAGCGGTGGCGGCGCGAAGCGCACGGTGTTATAGCAACCAATGACGCCGTGCGCTCGTGCACTCAGCAGGACGGCAGACTGGGCGATCTGTGAAAATCCACGTATGTGTGAATGAGGCCTTAAAGAGGACCTTTCATGGGTCCAGACATTATAGGAAGGAGGAGACTGCCCTGATTCTCAATGGGTGTCTCCTTCTCCCTGGCTGTAGCGCTGTCTAATTGCAGCGGAGAGCATCACAGCCAGGGAGAAGGTGAGTTTTTTTTTACGCTCCCCGCTGGGATTGCCAGAGGAGAAGGAGATTCCCACAGAGAAAGACTCAGTCTCCTTCTCATTGCTCCGATGCTATTAATTAGCATACAGGGATAATACAACGGGGGCCACAGCGGGCAAATGGTGCAGCGCCCAGAAAAAAATATTCAGTGCAGTTAGATCCCTGCACTATGACCTACATATCCTATTACTTAGTTTATAGTGTCTGGACCCATGAAAGGTCCTCTTTAACAATTTTTTTATTTTTTATTTTATTTATTTTTTACTCTCAGCCTTCCTGGAGCCATAACATTTAAATTTTTTCAATTCACATTGATATATGAGGGATTTTTTATTTTTTTTTGCAGGACAAGTTGTACTTTCTAATAGCACCATGTACTATTGTACACGATGTAGTGGGAAGCTGGAAATATCTAAATGGGGTGGAATTGGAAAACACAATTCTGTCATAGTTTTATGGGTTTTGTTTTTTTGGCAATCCCTAATGTGGTGAAAATGACAATTATCTTGATTCTGCAGATCAGTGTAATTATTGCGATTTTTATAGTTTTTCTTGTGTTTTAATACATTTAATACATCACTATATTTTGACCCCCATAAATGTTTTATATCTACATCTATAACGCTGTGTGAAGGCTCATTTTTTGTAGGGGGATCTGTATAATTTATTTATACAATCTTGAGGTGTGTATGACCTTTTGATTAGTTTTAATTCAATTTTGTTGGGAAGGTAAACAACAACAAAAAAAAGGTGAATTGGCCATTTGGATTTTCTTTCGTTCACCGTACAGGATAAATAATGTTATATTTTAATAATTTGGGAGTTTTAAGATGTGGTAATACTAATGACGTTTATTGCTTTTGTTATTTATTTTTATTTGTAAAATAGGAAAAGGGGTGATCTGAATAAATACTGTATATTTTTAATGTATTTTTAAAAACTTTTTAATGCTTTTTTTTACACTTACCATATTTTTAGTCTCCCTAGGCGATTATGCAATCTATGGGAGAATCACTACCTTTCTATCAAGCCCTGTCACAGAAAGGACCTGATAGAAACTTCTCTATGGCAGGCCTTGGGGGTCTTCAGTAGGCCCTGAGCTTAGCGCTCTCTGTATTTGACTGCCCAGATGCTGTGACCATGAGTGACCATGGCATCTCGGTGATTAAAAGTCATGGACTCTGCCTCCAGCTAATATGGTGCAGACTCAGCTCCTGAACAGGCTTCATCTTTAAAGTCCCAACTTCCACCATACATTGGATGTTGGTGAGGGATTAGACAGTTCCACGTCTTTAGTTTGGCTTAAAATCTAATCACCATATGCACACACATATGCACAATAAAGGCAATTTTATAGGCAATCTGTCTTTGGTGTGTAAGAAACACCATAAACACATGGAAAACCTATACAACTAGGGGAAAACATACAGTTGTAAGTCATGATCCAATGCATGAACCTCAATGGTATTTTATTTTGCAATTTGTGTATCTAGGAAATACAAAGTACTGGTCTACATCATCTCAACAAACAAACAATTTCTGGCAGCCAAGAACGACCGATATTGAGACAGCAGCATATGCCCTACTTTCCTACTACAAGCAGGGTAGAATCCTTGATGGTATTCTTGTCATGAAATGGCTGAGTGAACAAAGGAATCATCTTGGAGGATATTCATCCACTCAGGTAATGAATCAAAAAAAATTTAACGTTTAATTTACTGTTTTAGAAATGTTCCAATTTTATCTATCATATGTTTAAAGAAACATTAGAGGTGTTCATCCCTTGAAGTGTCGAGCAAGCATGCTCGGCCTAACACCAGTTCGGCTCGAGCATCGCGATGCTCGCCACATTGCGGTGTTCGGCCGAATACTGCGTGTGCTCGAGCGCAATGCTCGAGTCTCCTCCCTGCATGTTACGCAACCAATAAACTTGAAGGTAAGTACTGCCACTCACTGTAATGCCATAGCCATGTTGGTTACTGGCATTACAGTGATTGGCTGGCCGGAACGTGTCATCGGGTGCTATAAAGCACCCGATGACACGTGGTTCGGCTCAGTCTTAGTCAGGAACAGCTGTGCTGTAGAAGGGACAGATAGTGTAGGGAATTGAATTGAATTTTTTTGTTAGGCAGGGTTGGAGTTAGAGAAGCAAAAGTACTTTTAAGGACTATTGTTGAGTCTGGCAGCAATATATATTTTTAGCGCAACCTGCGCTAAATTGCGTGCAATTGTTAGAGACCCAAAAGTCCTGTTAAGGACTATTGTTGTATCTGGAGCAGCAATATATATTTTTAGCGCAACCTGCGCTAAATTGCGTGCAATTGTTTGGCCGCTGCAGACAGCGACATTATCTGCGCTACATCTCCTGTGTAATGTGTGCGCAGCCTAAAAATATCTGTCACATCCAGTGTACTTTTTTCGTAGACGGTGTCCGCTGCGGACAGTGACATTACCTGCGCTACATCTCCTGTATAACGTTTGCGCATCCTAAAAATATCTTTGACATCCAGTGTACTTTTTCCGTAGACGCTACGGACAGCGACATTATCTGTGCTACATCTCCTGTTTAACATGTGTGCATACTAAAAATATCTGTGACATTCAGTGTACTTTTTCCGTAGACGCTGCGGACAGCGACATTATCTGCGCTACATCGCCTGTTTAACGTGTGCGCATACTAAAAATATCTGTTACATCCAGTGTACTTTTTCCATAGACGGTGTCCGCTGCGGACAGTTACATTACCTGCGTTACATCTCCTGTATAACGTTTGCGCATCCTAAAAATATGTGTGACATTTAGTGTACTTTTTCCGTAGACACATGTGGATAGTGACATTACCTGCGCTACATCTCCGTATAACATTTCCGCATCCCAAATATTTGTGACATTGACTGTAATTTTTTTCTTAGCCGCTGTTGACAGCAGCGCCATTACCTGCGCTACCTCTCCTGTATAACGTTTCCAGATCCCAAATATCTGTGACATTGACTGTAATTTTTCTTAGCCACTGGTGACAGCAGCGCCATTACCTGTGATACCTCTCCTGTATAACGTTTCCGCATCCCAAATATCTGTGACATTGACTGCAATTTTTTCGTACCCACTGGTGACAGCAGCGCCATTACCTGTGCTACCTCTCCTGTATAACGTTTCCGCATCCCAAATATTTGTGACATTGACTGTAATTTTTTTCTTAGCCGCTGTTGACAGCAGCGCCATTACCTGTGATACCTCTCCTGTATAACGTTTCCGCATCCCAAATATCTGTGACATTGACTGCAATTTTTTCTTAGCCACTGGTGACAGCAGCGCCATTACCTGTGATACCTCTCCTGTATAACGTTTCTGCATCCCAAATATCAGTGACATTGACTGTAATTTTTTCTTAGCCGCTGGTGACAGCAGCGCTATTACCTGTGGTACCTCTCCTGTAAAATGTTTCCGCATCCCAAATATCTGTGACATTGACTGTAATTTTTTCTTAGCTGCTGTTGACAGCAGCGCCATTACCTGTGGTACCTCTCATGTATAACGTTTCCACATCCCAAATATCTGTGACATTGACTGTAATTTTTTCTTAGCCACTGGTGACAGCAGCGCCATTACCTTTGGTACCTCTCCTGTATAACGTTTCTGCATCCCAAATATCTGTGACATTGACTGTAATTTTTTCTTAGCCACTGGTGACAGCAGCGCCATTACCTTTGGTACCTCTACTGTAGAACATTTCCGCCTCCCAAATATCTGTGACATTGACTGTAATTTATTTGCGCATACACTTAAAACAACTGCGTTACTGTACGTTAGACATACTTGCAAGCATATATACCATTTAATATGATGAAGGTGAGCAGTATGGGATGGGAAGTGGCCATGCTGCTGATGAAGCACACAGAGGCCATGGCCCTGGGTGCGGTGAAACTGTGCCTGCTGACAGAGCACAAGAAACACACTCATCCACAATACCTAGCTTCATCTCCAAGTTTGCAGGGCGGCACAGGACACCACTCTCGAAGTCAGACCACTGCGAGCAGGTGCTCGGTTGGATTGCAGCAGATAATGCTTCAAGTCAGTTAAGCACCAGCCTGTCTTCCACAAAGTCCAGTCTCAGTAGCCAAGAGTCTGGTCAACAGAATCCTCACCCTGATCCTCCTTCCTCCCACCATCGAGAGTCTTTGCAAACAAGTGATCCCACACTCGGATATTCAGATGAGCTCTTTTCATCGCCATTCCTTAATTTGGGCCTCTTGCCAAGCCCGCCTGAAGAGCGACATGAGGAGATCTTGTGCCCTGATTCCCAAACTCTTGAGCATCCACAGTTACAAGAAGATAACGTTGGGGAACGGCAATTAGTGTTTCACGAGGTGGATGATGATGATGAAACACAGTTGCCAATAAGTCAACGGCAATTAGTGTCTCAAGAGGTTGATGATGAGGATGAGACACAGTTGTCAATAAGTGAGGTTGTTGTTAGGTCAACAAGTCAGGAGGATGACCAGAGTGAGGCAGTGGAAGAGGAGGTGGTGGACGATGAAATCACTGACCCAACCTGGGAAGGTGGCAAGCCGAGCGAGGACAGCACCGCAACAGGCTGGAAGAGGCAGTGGGGTGGCAAAAAGGAGAAGACAGGCCACACCAAACAGGCCCGCAACTGTTCCCCCGGAGCACCCCTTTGCAGCAATCTCCCTAGCCAAGGGGTAGGTATTCTGCAATCTGGTACTTTTTTGATGAAAGTGCGGACGATAAAAGAATTGTCATTTGCAACCTGTGCCGTACCAAAATGAGCAGGGGCGTGAACACTAGCAACCTTACCACCACCAGAATGATCCGCCACATGGCATCAAAGCACCCTAATAGGTGGGCCGAACGCCTGGGTCCACACTCAGTGTCTGTGGATCACACCACTGCCCTCTTACCCTGTGTTACATGCTGGCCAATCCCCTGTCCAAGATGCAGGCCTGGATGCCTCCCGCACTGTACTTGGACTTTCGCAAACACCATCAGCTAGCACATCCACTTCTGTGTCCAAGCGCAGTGTACAGATGTCCATACCCCAGGCCTTTGAACAAAAGCGCAAATACCTAGCCACCCACCCACAGGCCATAGCACTAAATTCACACCTTTCCAAATTGCTGGCCCTGGAAATGTTGCCATTTAGGCTTCTGGACACTGAGGCTTTCCGCAGCCTGATGGCGGCGGCCGTCCCTCGTTACTCAGTCCCCAGCCGCCACTATTTTGACCGGTGTGCTGTCTCCAGCTTACACCAGTATGTGTCCTGTAACATCATCCGTGCCCTGACCAACGCAGCTATTGGGAAGGTCCACTTAACAACTGACACATGGACAAGTGTTTGTGGCCAGGGACGCTACATTTCCCTGATGGCACACTGGGTGAACGTTGTGTAGGCCGGGAGCGAGTCGTACCCTGGGATGGCACAGGTGCTACCGACGCCAAGGATTGTGGGCCCTACTTCCATCAGGATTTCCGCCACCACCTACATTAGTGGCTGCAACCCCCCTTCTCCTCCTCCACCTCCTCCTCCACTTCCACCTCTGAATTGTCATCTTGCAGCCATCAGTCAGTAGCTGAAAGCAGTGTAGCACTGCAGTTGGGAAGCGGCAACAGGCTGTGCTGAAACGTATTTGCTTAGGTGACAAACAGCACACCGCTGCAGAGCTATGGCAGGGTATAAGGGACCAGATTGAGCTGTGGCTCTCGCCACTCAACCTACAACCAGACATAGTTGTGTCTGATAATGGCTGTAACTTGGTGGTGGCTTTGAAGCTCAGCAAGCTCACACACATACCATGCCTAGCCCACATGTTAAACTTAGTGGTTCATCGGTTTCTCAAAACCTACCCCAATTTGCCTGAGCTACTGGTGAAGATGTGCAACGTGTGTGCCCATTTCCGAAAGTCATCTACAGCTACCACCGGTCTGGCAGCGCTGCAGCAGCGCTTGCAATTGCCAGCTCATCTACTGTTGTGCGACGTGAGCACGCGCTGGAACTCCATGTACCACATGTTGGCCAGGCTTTGTGAGCAGCAGAGGGCAGTAGTGGAATACCAGCTGCAACATGGTCGTCGCCTTTCCAGTCAGCTTCCGCTCTTCACAAGCGACGAGTAAGCATGAATGTCTGACTTCTGTGAGGTTTTATGCAACTTTGAGGAATCAACACAATCAACATGGTGAGCGGCGATGCCGCTATTATCAGCGTAACCATCCCACTTCTATGTTTACTGAAATGCTCGCTGCTCACAATGAAGGCGGACGCTTTGCATGTGGAAGAGGTGGAAATGGGGGAAGACAGTGCACAGGGTGATAGTCAGACCACCCTCATTTAGTCTTCTCAGCGCTAATTGGATGATGATGATGATGAGGAGGAGCAGGAGACGCTTGCCTCTGCTACAGTGGGTAGTACCCATAGCAGGTTTATTCCATCTGTTCAACGTGGATGGGCAGAAGAGGAGGAAGAGGATGAGGAGATTGAGAGTCATCCTCCTGATGAGGACAGCGAAGTCTTGTCTGTTGGGACTCTGGCACACATGGCTGACTTTATGTTATGCTGCCTTTCCCGTGACCGTCGCGTTGTACGCATTATGGCCAACACCGATTACTGGTTGTTTACCCTTCTCGACCCCCGCTACAAAGAGAACTTCTCATCTCTCATTCCTGTGGTCGAGATGACTAGCAAAATGGTGCAATACCAGAAGGTCTTGCTGACAACGCTGGCGGCAGAGTAAGTAGTTCCTTGGGCATCCGAGGAGGGGAGACAAGGGGAACACACAACAGTTCCAACAGAGGCAGTGCAACAGTCTCCAAGGCCTGGGACAGTTTCATGACACCCCGCCAGCACCCTCACCCTGATGCGCGGCCTACTGTCACAAGGAGGAAAATATTTTGGAAGATGGTGAAGGAGAACGTAGCAGACCGTGTCTGCTTCCTCAATGATCCCTCTATGCCTTACAACTATTGGGTGTCCAAGCTGGGCACGTGGCACGAACTTGGAGGTGCTGGCCTGCCCTGCCGCCAACATTTTGTCAGAGCGGGTATTTAGTGCTGCTGGGAGCATAATAACTGATAAGCGCATTCGTCTGTCAACTGAAAATGCGGACCGGTTCACTCTTATCAAAATGAACAAGGCCTGGATTGCCTCTGACTTCTCTACTCCACCAGAGGAAAGCGGCTAAACATAAAGGCACTTTAAATGTGGCTTTTATGGTGTATTGAATACACTGTATTCCCATGCACCCCTTCCACCACAAAAAAGGGTATATGGTTCAGTCCTCCTCCTCCACCTCCATCATATCAACATGCTTATTGGGCTGCCCTCGCTCCTAATGTTTTAGAGGGTCAGCTCAGCAGCAGGCCCTCAACCATAATTTTTTTGATGGTCAACTCAGCAGCAGGCCTTCGCCCATAATTTTTTCCATGGTCAGATCAGCAGCAGGCACTCGCCCCTAATGTTTTAGAGAGTCAGCTCACCAGCAGACCATCAACCATAATTTTTTCGAAAGTAAGCTCAGCAGCAGGCCCTCAACCATAATTTTTTCGATGCTCGCAGGCACTCGCCCCTAATGTTTTAGATGGTCAGCTCAGCAGCAGGCCCTCGCCCATAATGTTTTAGATGGTCAGATCAGCAGCAGACACTCTCCCCTAATGTTTTAGAGAGTCAGCTCAGCAGCAGACCCTCACTCCTAATGTTTTAGATGGTCAGCTCGGCAGCAGGCCCTTGCCCATAATGTTTTAGATGGTCAGCTCAGCAGTAGGCTCTCGCCCATAATGTTTTAGATCAGGCATCCTCAAACTGCGGCCCTCCATCTGTTGTAAAACTACAACTCACACAATGCCCTGCTGTAGGCTGTTCGGGCATGCTGGGAGTTGTAGTTTTGCAACAGCTGGAGGGCCGCAGTTTGAGGATGCCTGTTTTAGATGGTCCGCTCGGCATCAGGCACTCACCCATAATGTTTTAGATGGTCAGATCAGCATCAGGCCCTCGCCTATAATGTTTTAGAGAGTCAGCTGAGCAGCCGACCCTCACCCCTAATGTTTTATATGGTCAGCTCAGCAGCAAACCCTCACCCCTAATGTTTTAGATGGTCAGCTCAGCAGCAGACCCTCACCCCTAATGTTTTAGATGGTAGGATCAGCAGCAGGCCCTCGCCCCTAATGTTTTAGAGGGTCACCAGCAGGCCCTTGCTCCTAATGTTTTTGAGGGTCACCAGCAGGCCATCAATCATAATTTTTCAAGGGTGTATATGATGCCCTCCTTTATGTGTAATAAAGGGTGTATTGGAGTGCCGGTTCCTTGTAATTTTTGGCAGCCCTTTCACTTAGTGCATAGGCTTTATAAGTGTAGGAGTCCCACTACCTGAACAATTGTACCACAATGTGAATGAGGCCCTTCTTTATGTGATATACAGGTTGTATCGGAGTGCCTCTTCCTTGTAATTTTTGGCAGCACTTGAACTTCATATACAAGTAAATAACTTAAATTTTTCCTCTAAAATCTATTTTATCTTCGGTTTTGTGCGTATTATTGTCAGTCTGTAAAATTGGCGTACTACTCGGACAACATCGCTCCCAGCAGTGACCTGGGAGTCCAAGATGCATCCAGACATCCTCCCCATACTGTTCCCGAACCATTTCATTGGTGTTTCCATCAATTTCTGACCTTACCAGACACCCTCCCCAGGAGGTGCCTGGTTTAATGCTCGGGTTCTCCCATTGACTTCCATTGTGCTCCGGCATCCCGAGGTGTTCTACTCGAGCACCCGAGCACTTTGGTGCTCGATCAACTAATCCCTGGGGGCCTTTCGGGCACCCTCCCCCCAGTGTGGCTGGACCTGTGGATGGAATCATACTTGCCTGATCCCCGCCACTAGATTCCAGCCCCTTCACTCCCATGACCCAGTGACAGGACCCATGGGGGACAGATCACACGGCAGCCAGTGAATGGCTGCTACAGCCACGTGACCCACACCAAACCGGATGCAGTGCAGGGGAAGTGAAGGAACTGGAGACTTGTGGCTGGATCAGGTAAGTATAATTCCCTCCACAAGGACAGCCATGACGGCGGGTCTACCCAAGAGAACAACAACTTTAAGATATTTCCAATAATAATCTTTATATAGAGCCAACATATTCTGCAGAGCTTATCTGAGAGCCGCATTCTCTTCACTGTTTACCAGTTTGCCGTCAACATCGCAGTGGTAAGAAGGTGTAATAGCAGCTCCTCCGTCCCCATTCACTTCAGTGGTAAAGAGCAGTTACACTCTGTCTGCTCCTTCCCATTAAAGTGAATGAGACAGCGAAGATCATACCTGCTCACCGCTGCCGTTACGACAGAAAGCAGGTAAACAGTGAAGAGAATGCCGCACTTGCTCCAGTGCTGCGTTCTCTTCAAACAGCTGATCAGCGAGGGAGTCAGACACCGCTGATCTGATATTGATGACCTATCCTGAGGACATCAATATAGGAAACAGACAAACCCCTTTAAATATCTGTAAAGAATAAATCAAGGCAACTGGACGTACTGTAGATTTCATGAAAACTTTTCACTCGTTCTTCGAACAAGCTTTCTCAATCCTCAGAATTGAGAAAGCTCGTTGGAAGAACGAGTGAAACGTTTTCAAGAAATCTACAGTACGTCCAGTTGCCTTGATTTATTCTTTACAGATATACCATGACCTGGATAAATGAGAACCTTCACAGACAAACCCCTTTAAAGGCAACAGGCCTATACTGGGAAAGTCATAATAACTACTCCAAGTTAGGGCTGAAACTAGGCATAGATTCGAAGTCGATTCATTCAAATACTTCAATTTTAATGCTGTTTCCGTACAGCATTAAAATGTATTGGCTTCGTGGAGCCAAAGTTCGTCTCACCTGATGTCGCAGAACACTTCGGTGCATTACTATTGTATTCATATCTGCGTATTTATAAACAATTTAAGATAGAAATCCGAAGTGATTTGTACTGAGTGAAAAGAAAGCACCGCGGCACTCACCACTAATCTCAAATTGCAGTTGCAGTTTATTCCATTGTTGCACAAAAGTAGTGGATGCGGCCGATACACAGGTGCATGAATCGGCACCTGTGTATCGTCCGCGTCCACTACTTTTGTGCAACAATGGAATAAACTGCAACTGCAATTTGAGATTAGTGGTGAGTGCCGCGGTGCTTTCTTTTCACTTAGTACAAATTACTATAAGGACTATATCACCGACAGAGCACAACCGTGAAGTTTCTTGAATGCCAGTGCAAATGATTATTGTAGTGATCACATAGACACATGTGGCAGTGCCGGCCGCAACATCTCTTGTTTATTATACCAGAAATCCGAAGTGGGCTTTGAAACTGGCTGGTACCTCGGTACCAAAGCCCACTTAGGATTATTATTTTAAATTGTTTTTAAATATGCAGACATAAATACAGTAGTAATGCACCAAAGTTTTGCGCAACATCGGGCGAAACGAACTTTGGCTACACAAAGCCAATACATTTTAATGCTGTATGGAAACAGCATTAAAATTGAGGTATTTGAACAAATCGACTTTGGATCTAAAATCCGAAGGTTGATTCACTCAAGCCTAGCTGAAAACCATGACTGTATTACGGAATTTCCGTAGGCACAGCCTAAACTGCTCTTCTTTTATATAATACATGAATTATACATTTTGTATTGCTGTATATTCACATTCGCTGACTATATATTTTCTATCTTACAAAGGATACAGTGATGGCGCTGCAGGCTTTGTCGCTGTTCGTGCCAGTGGTGAACTTTAAGGAAGGTGCAACATCTCTTACACTGAGAGTGACTGGATCAGGATCATTTGTACCAAAAACATTTCAGATCGACAGCAGCAATAATCTATTAGTGCTACAAAGACAGCAGGTAAATGGGGGGAAATTATCATTAGGGTGATATTGTGTTGGTGTACTTTGTGCCAAATGTATTAAACATTGTTTTTGGCACATATCTGTTTGTAAAGAAATGCTACTCCAGTTTTTCTATGCCACCCCCTTACTGGAGAGAGTTTGGGAATTTTTTTTGCAACTTTTTAAAAACTGCCAGTGATAAATCTACAGTAATAGCTAATCATGCCCACTTTTCCACCCACTTTTCAAAACTGGATTGAGTGATATAAACGTGCTGCAAAAAAGTCACAATTTTTTGCGGAAGTAACTCCTAAAAGTCCTATTTTGTGACTTTGAAGCCGGAATTCTGGAGTGCAGAAGGTTATAAATTACCCCCTCCCCCAAGTATGTATAAAATCAGAAGGATCAACCCTAGTAATGCCTAGTAGGGTTGATCCTGGTGATTAAAAAGATATACCTGTCTTGTGAAAATCAGTTGCAACATTCTTGAGCATAAAGAATAAGTCTTTTTCTCAAAACTGTTGCAACTGATTTTCACAGGACAGGTATATTTTTTAATTATCAGAGTCATCTCTACCAGGCAGTATGCCTGGTTTAATAGGGTTGATGCTGCTGACATGTGCTCTTTAAAGGCTCTATAAAAGGAGCTGTAATATGTTACTTAAAGGGTTTCTACCACCTCGTTTGGACATATTTAGCTGTTAGACACTAGCGATCCGCTAGTGTCTGCTCTACCAAACAATGCTATTATAATAGCTTTTTGTGCAGCCGTTTCCATAAAAAACTAACTTTTATCGATATGCTAATGAGCCTCTAGGTGCTATGCGGGCGTCTTTTCAGCACCTAGAGGCTCGGTCTACCTTCACAAAATGCCGCCCAGCACGTCCCTCCAGCCCGCCCATCTCCTCTGGAATGCGATCCTCCCTCTGAGTCAGCGGACGAATTCTCGCGCATGCGCCGTGCGCGTCTGTCTTCGGCGCAGGCGCAGTGAATGTCTGACCGCTTTCTGCACAGACATCTCCACTGCGCCTGCGCCGATGATGTCATAGTACTCCGAGGAACAGGCGCAGTGGAGATGTCTGTGCAGAAAGCGGTCAGACATTAACAGACATTTTGTGAAGGTAGACCGAGCCTCTAGGTGCTGAAAAGACGCCTCCATAGCACCTAGAGGCTCATTAGCATATAGATAAAAGTTAGTTTTTTATGTAAACGGCTGCGCAAAAAGCTATTATAATAGCATTGTTTGGTAGAGCAGACACTAGCGGATCGCTAGTGTCTGACAGCTAAATATGTCCAAACGAGGTGGTAGAAACCCTTTAAAATTCTATGAGATCCTACTGTATCTCCATATGACTTGCATTGCATTGCTTCTAGGGGAATATATCTCTTTATTATGGTGTCATATGGCAGGGCACAGAATCTTTTCCATAGAAAGTAGCCATAGAGTCTTTGTGGATGTGGTTCTGCCATGTGTTTGGTACCTTATTCTTATATTGCTCTATAATTACAAGTTTAAGTTTGTATGTGCCTTAGATCTCTCATCACAATAGTGTGATGACTAGTGTTGAGCGAATCGAAGTGGACTTCGATCCGAATTTCAGGAAAAATTCTATTCGCCACGAAGCTGAATTTCCTTGTGCTTCATAGTAACGAATCAATTTTTCCTAAAATGGTGGCTGAGAACAAATTATACTTACCTCATCCACTTGCTTGCGGAGATGCCATCCGCTCCCGTCTTGAATGAAGAAAACCCACCAAAGGACCTGCGGCGAGCGTGATGACCTCACCATGTAATCACGCTGGGCACATGCAGTAATGTCCACTCCATACATTGGAAAGCGATAACAAATCAAATTTATTGTCGGAGTTCGGTGACGCAACTGAATCAAATTTTTCAACTTCGCTCATCCTGAAAATGTTCGAAGTTTGGCTGCTTCGCCGAACTTCGACAAGGAATTCAATTTATTATGAAAGCTATGAGCTATGGAGCTATGACAGCTATGTTTTGTTCATTTTCAAATTGAATCTGGATGGACCCCACTGAACTAATTTTTAACAGCTTAAGACTACATCTCTCATCATCAAAAGTACAAAAAATCCAGATGAAACCGCCAATGAACCCCATTGATATTAGTGTAAGCAGAGCCCTAAAAATTGATTTGTCTAGAATATTAAATTGAAAATTTTATTAAATTTTTTGTTAACAATAACATTTCTTTAAAAAATAGATTGAAGTTCCTCAACCCCTTTTAATTAACGTTACTGCAGTAGGAAGAGGATTAGCTATTTTTCAGGTATGTAATCAATATTATGAACAGTTGGACTATTTTTTGTTTTTAATACGGTTTCTAACTACTGTACTTGCATGGTAACTGCAGCGCAGCTCCATTCAAGTAAAGGGGGCCGACTGTATTTCCCTGTGGTCAGGAGAAGTGATGTGCAGGCAAAAACAGTGAAGGGGCCTCAGCGCTTCATTTTCAGGACCAATGGGGGATCTAGAGGTTGGATCTCCACCAGTCGTAAAGTGATGGCAAATCCTATCCATAGTTTATATAACAGTGCAAAATGGTAATTGGGAAATACTGAATTCAGGTCATGCCATCTATTTCCGATTATATATAGGATTTTAATGGAGAAGGAAATACTTTGCACTATGTTACACTTGATTTTAGCAAATTACATTATAGCCAGCTGCATTTTAATTTCAAAAGGATTGTGCTGCCATTAACTTTTATTTTAATATAATTCAGCATGAAAAACTGGTTACTTTTATCATTTACTTTCTGTTCCAGAAATGCTCCAGTTGTGAGATATTCTCTTTACTTCATTATCATGGCGTCCCTCTGTGTTTAATCTGTATAGTAATGTGCACGTCCACCTACTGAGGTGGTCACACATGCTCAGTTCCATCCTTTAACTGCCACAAGCCATATGTACTGTTAGAAGCTGTGACAGAAACAACAAGAGAGCTGTAGCAGAAAGGACACCCCCCCTTATGAGAGGACATGCCCCCTGGGAAAGGACACCCCCTGAGCTGTGTGTAATAGGGAAAGAGATGTAGCAGAAAGTAGACACCCCTGAGCTGCCAGCTTGAAATGAATCTAGAGATATCTGGATCCGTGTGAGGTACAGGGCTGGCTGTAGCTTTGTTAGAAAGAGATTATGTATTATATGAGGTCTGATTTTCATTTGCTACATCAATCATGGCATAACCCTTTAAATATTAAAGAAAGCATTTGAGAAATTTTAGTCAGATAGTTGAAGAAAAAACATTCATGGTCTGTAAAATTAAATTAAAAAAAAAGTATAAATAATACCGCTACGGTTGCTTACTAAAAACCCCACATTACCTTTCCTTTCAGGCACTAAATTCTCTTGACTGTAACTAAGTTATCTTGATATCTAGTGAAATTCAAGTATGAGGAGAGACTAGTTACTTTCTCCCCCACTTACATCTAGTTTAAAGAACACTTGTCAATACTATGGTACAGCCACGCATGGCGGATCTACCATAATTCTGCAGCAGCAAAATATGCAACAATGGTGTGAAATGTGTTGTGGAAATCCGTGCAGGAATGCTGCAGATTGCCCTTTCTGCATTTGCATTCTGCATTTCCCTTTCTGGAAATTTATAACATAAGTTGACATGCTGCTGATTTAAAATACATACCACATGTTACGTGGGGCTTGTCTTGCTGAAACATCGGTAGACTATGGATAAGATTTGTCAAAATCGCTGTGAATTTCTGTGCACAATTCCGCTGTGGGAAATTTACAGTGTATTTGTCTCGTATGCCTGTACCCATAAGCTTGTTAAAGAAAATACAGGCGTAGCTGTCCATAGCAACCAATCACATTCATCCTGTCATTTTTGACAGCTCCTTTGGAAAATGAAAGGTGGAATCTGATTGGTTGCTATGGGCAACTAAGCCAGTTCTACTTTACACTAGTTTGATAAATGACCCCAATAGACTTATAGTTTGTAATGGTGGTGAATGTTCTGGTGTATTCACTAAGTTCAAAACAAGGAATTGGATTAAATACAGTCACTGGGCATCTAGAAAGTAGCACGAGGCAGACATATTAAATTGTCTTGCTCATAGCAACCTATCCCAGCTCAGCTTTCATTTTTCAAGAGCACTAGAAGTAATGAAAGCTGTGTTGTGATTGGTTGCTATGGACGGGTTTTCTTTTAGACAGAAATGAATATGGCCTGTCTCACTCATTGATAATGGGCAGAGAGAATAATTTTCAGAGACGTATGTACTTTCCTGATATTTTTTTATTTGTTTTAGTTGTCATCTATTTTACATACATTTGAGAATTTTTTGTAATAGTTAAGCTTTTTAAAAATATTCAAAAGACATAAATAAGTCCATATACTATATGAAATAATAAACCCATGTTATACCTCTGCTGAGTTCAAATAAAGGACATTTTTATTAACTTTTTCCTCAGCTTAATTTAGCATATAATAGGAAGACATCTACAAGAGCCAAGAGAAACTCCCCTGCACAACAAGCTTTCCAGTTAGATGTGACAGTGACGGAAGACAAAAGTAACATTCAAAAACTTTCTGTGGACGTATGTACCCGGTAAGACCTCACTGTCCAGGAGTACCACAAGTTATCCAATCTACATTTTATCAAGCACTAATTCTGTAAGAATATTAGCTCTGTGACCATATTTGTAAATTCTGTATATATATATATATATATATATATATATATATATATATATATATATATATATACAGTTGCAAGAAAAAGTATGTGAACCCTTTGGAATTATATGGATTTCTGCACAAATTGGTCATAAATTGTGATCTGATCTTCATCTAAGTCACAACAATAGACAATCACAGTCTGCTTAAACTAATAACACACAAAGAATTAAATGTTACCATGTTTTTATTGAACACACCATGTAAATATTCACAGTGCAGGTGGAAAAAGTATGTGAACCCCTAGACTAATGACATCTCCAAGAGTTAATTGGAGTGAGGTGTCAGCCAACTGGAGTCTAATCAATGAGATGAGATTGGAGGTGTTGGTTACAGCTGCCCTGCCCTATAAAAAACACACACCAGTTCTTGGTTTGCTTTTCACAAGAAGCATTTCCTGATGTGAATGATGCCTCGGACAAAAGAGCTCTCAGAAGACCTACGATTAAGAATTGTTGACTTGCATAAAGCTGAAAAGGGTTATAAAAGTATCTCCAAAAGCCTTGCTGTTCATCAGTCCACGGTAAGACAAATTGTCTATAAATGGAGAAAGTTCAGCACTGCTGCTACTCTCCCTAGGAGTGGCTGTCCTTTAAAGATGACTTCAAGAGCACAGCACAGACTGCTCAATGAGGTGAAGAAGAATCCTAAAGTGTCAGCTAAAGACTTACAAAAGTCTCTGGCATATGCTAACATCCCTGTTAACGAATCTACGATACGTAAAACACTAAACAAGAATGGATTTCATGGTAGAATACCATAGAGGAAGCCACTGCTGTCCAAAAAAAACATTCCTGCACATTTACAGTTTTCACAAGAGCACCTGTATGTTCCACAGCAGTACTGGCAAAATATTCTGTGGACAGATGTAACCAAAGTTGAGTTTTTTGGAAGAAACACACAACACTATGTGTGGAGAAAAAGAGGCACAGCACACCAACATCAAAACCTCATCCCAACTGTGAAGTATGGTGGTGGGAGCATCATGGTTTGAGGCTGCTTTGCTGCGTCAGGGCCTGGACGGATTGCTATCATCGAAAGAAAAATGAATTCTCAAGTTTATCAAGACATTTTGCAGGAGAACTCAAGGCCATCTGTCCACCAGCTGAAGCTCAACAGAAGATGGGTGTTGCAACAGGACAACGACCCAAAGCATAGAAGTAGATCAACAACAGAATGGCTTAAACAGAAGAAAATACGCCTTCTGGAGTGGCCCAGTCAGAGTCCTGACCTCAACCCGATTGAGATGCTGTGGCATGACCTCAAGAAAGCAATTCACACCAGACATCCCAAGAATATTGCTGAACTGAAACACTTCTGTAAAGAGGAATGGTCAAGAATTACTCCTGACCGTTGTGCATGTCTGATCTGCAACTACAGGAAACGTTTGGTTGAAGTTATTGCTGCCAAAGGAGGTTCAACCAGTTATTAAATCCAAGGATTCACATACTTTTACCACCTGCACTTTGAATGTTTACATGGTGTGTTCAATAAAAACATGGTAACAGTTAATTATTTGTGTGTTATTAGTTTAAGCAGACTGTGATTGTCTATTGTTGTGACTTAGATGAAGATCAGATCACATTTTATGACCAATTTGTGCAGAAATCCATATCATTCCAAAGGGTTCACATACTTTTTCTTGCAACTGTATATCAGAATGCAAATGCAGTGGTACCTGAAGTTACAATATTAATTGGTTCCAGGACAGCCATTGTATGTTGAAACCATTGTAAGTTGAGTAATTGGTTCCAAAGCCCCAAAATGTCATCCAAGATAAGAGAAAATGAAGATTTAAGAAAAATATAACATTCAGGAATAGCTGCTAACTAGCAATAATACAGCTATTTTACCAGAGAAGTGGCCTTAATTGGTAGGATCTGAGTCTGAGACATTGTATGTTGAAAATCTACAGAAAAGACCATTGTATGTTGAAAATATTGTATCCTGAGACCATTGTATCCTGATGGATCACTGTAATATTACATTGAGGATTATATTCAGAGAACTAAAACTTTACTTATACAAAAGACATAACCCTTATTATTACTATCATAATTATTAGCAATAATATGAATAAATACTGTCATTACTGTTGCTACTAGTACTACTAATAAATTATAACAATAGAAATATTCAGTGTTCAGCGAACCCGAACTGCAAAGTTCGGGTCCGTACCGAACTTTGCAAGTTCAGGGACCCGGACCTGAACCTGAACTTTGCCGCAAAAGTTCGGGTTCGAGTTTAGTGTTCGGGCCTTTAATAAAGCTTGTTGAAAGGCTGCAGGGACGCCAATCAACAAGCTTTTAAGCAGTGGGTACTTAGAAGCCATCACATCCATGCCTAGTAATGGCTGTGATTGGTCGGTGCATCATGTGACCCAGCCTCTATACAAGCTGGATCACGTGTAGCATCGTCCATCAGCTCTGAGTAGTGCAGGGACAGGAAGCAGGCAGCTGAACTGAGGGAGAGAGTTAGCAATCTGGCTATTTGTTTTGTGGGTGACCTATAGTGATTTTTTGTGGGTGCAATGTACCATCTTTGTACCCCTGACACAGAAATATAATAATTAATCTGGCTGTTAATACTGTGGGTGACCTATAGTGATTATTTTGTGGGAGCAATGCACCATCTTTGTACTCCTGACACAGAAATATAATAATTAATCTGTCTGCTAGATCGGTGGGTGACATATACCCATTTTTGGTGTGAGGTACACCTGCACTGCATCCGTGACAGGGAAATTAATATAGTTAATCCGTCTGTTAGATCGGTGGGTGACAAATACCCATTTTTGGTGTGAGGTACACCTGCGCTGCATCCATGACAGGGAAATTAATATAGTTAATCCGTCTGTTAGATCGGAGGGTGACATATACCCGTTTTTGGTGTGAGGTATACCTGCACTGCATCTGTGACAGGGAAATTAATATAGTTAATCCGTCTGTTAGATCGGAGGCTGACATATACCCGTTTTTGGTGTGAGGTATACCTGCACTGCATCCGTGACAGGGAAATTAATATAGTTAATCCGTCTGTTAGATCGGTAAGTGACATATACCCATTTTTGATGTGAGGTGCACCTGCACTGCACCCATGACAGGGAAATTAATATAGTTAATCCGTCTGTTAGATCGGTGGGTGACATATACCTATTTTTGATGTGAGGTACACCTGCATTGCATACATGACAGGGAAATGAATATAGTTAATCCGTCTGTTAGTTCAGTGAATGACAAATTCATAAAATAAAATAAAAAACTGTGTTGGCTACCTCCACCTACACCGCCACATCCACCGCCTCCTCAACCTCCTACTTCACTTTGACCTCTGCCTCCTAGTTCAAGATTATTATTATTATTATATTTTTTTTTCTATTCTATGTTATTCTATGTTATTTTAAGTCATTTCCCTATCCACATTTGTTTGCAGGACAATTGTCCTGCTCTTACCCCCATTTTGCTTCCTTTTGCAGCCCTCTAGCCCTTACTATGACTATTTTACAGCTATTTTAGTGCACCAAAGTTCGGGTCTCCATTGACTTTAATGGGGTTCAGCTCAAGTTCGGGTCCCGAACTTTGACCCGAAGTTCGGCTGAACCCAGCGACCCCGAACACCTATGGGTCCGCTTATCCCTAGAAGAAATAACAATAGTAGTAGTATTATGAATAATGTATCTTCTTTTCTTATATCTTTTGCTAATATAGCCTATGGTTTTTTTTTTTATCAAAGGTCAGTTTTTAGATTAGAGTTGCACCTAATTTATGATTTATAATTTAGATTAGAGTTGCACCTAATTTATGAAAATGGCACACAGTAATAATACATTTTGCTCACGTGCAATGAGGTTTATGTCTATATCAGTAAATGTAAGCCTAGGGGTTTGGCTGTTGTGCAGTTGTGCATTTTTTGCGATTTAGTAATAAGTCACAAAAGATAAATGAAACATTAAAATGTCTACACAACAAACATGCAACAATTTAATGCCCAAAAACTGACGTAACACATATAATAAATGTCGCCCTATTTTCTTAATTGTAAGCTATACAGAAAAGGTCTATAAAATCATTATGTTTTATTTGTTTCAGCTACCAAGGGACATACAATAGGAGCGGTATGGTAATTCTAGATGTGGGATTCCTCAGTGGCTTCAAGTTAAGCCCTACAGGTATTCCCACAACTGATATTCTCAAATTGGTGGAACCACAAGATGATAAAGTTTACTTGTACTTGGATTCGGTGAGTTTTCAAATATTAATTGTTGTTTGTTAGCAAATTGTTTTTATTTTACTGGTAAAAAGAATTTACAATCTTAAGCCTTATTCACACATCAGTGTTCGGTCAGTGATTTTTATTAGTGATTGTGAGCCAAAACCAGGATTGGAGCCTCCACAGATATAAGGTATAAGGGAAAGATCTGCACTAGATCTGTGATTAGAGCCGCTCCTGGTTTTGGCTCACAATGACGGATGGAAATCAATGACCGAACACTGACGTGTGAATGAGGCATAATTCCCCCTCCATCACACTAGTAGAATTCTAAACTCCCATCACATAAAACCATTGTCATTTCTCAAATTGGGAATTCTCTATATTACTCTAGTCATCATTCTGAAGCACTTTAGAAAAGTCTTGTAAAGCTTCACTTAACCAAAGTATTCAAAAATAGTTCACCTGAATTTGGTTCAGTGATATTGTAGAAAGTGCTGACCTTGGAGCATAGACAAAAAAGATAATCTTCTGAGACTGACAATGTTTTTCTTATTAGGCCTGAAAAATGCAAGGATAAAACACTGGCCTGTAAAAAAAAAGCCTAAAATACCATAAATATGCACCAGAGGCAATGGGGGAGATATATATCAAGACTGGCAGATCCTAACAGAAGCCTCTTAACAAATCAGGCACATCTCTGCCCTACGCCAGAAACTGAAGTCTACGCCAGCGACAAGGCTGGCAAAGACTACACCTATAACTTCCACCACTTTCTGGCAAACAATATAGTAAATGAGGCAGTGGCATGAAGCGCCCCAGAAGCTCAAAAAGTTGCAAATTACAGCACACACATGCTGAGCGCCATAATGTGTGACTTTTTATCACCATAATTGTGGCATATAGATGTTGATAAATATCCCTCATTGTGTTGGTAGAATAAATGTAATCCTTTTACTGCCAAGAACATATGTAATACGTCAAGAATTTAAGCTTAGATCTTGGTACCTGTAGCCAGAGTATCCATTCTGCTACACAGACCAAGCCACTGTACCACATTAGATCTCAAAATCCTACCTTTCAGGTGACACCTTATACTTCATATGCTCAAAGGGAACCAGTCATGTTGAACATGGTGTCTTAGCTGAAGGCACCATGTTGTAGAGCAGGAGGAGCTGAGCAGATTAATGTTGTATGGGAAAATATTCAGTATAACTTGTAATTTATTCATTTACATTCCTGCTTATTTTTGAATTTGAAGTCAAGGAGGCGGTCCTATCAGTGATTAATAGCTTGTCCTGTATGACTGTGTATGCAGAGATAGCTGTCAACCACTGATAGGACCTCCTCTTTTATTTCAAAGCCCCAAATAAGCAGGAATTTAAATAAATAAATTACAAGCTATACTGAATATTTTCCCATGCAACTATACATCAATCTGCTCAGCTCCTCCTACTATATAATAATAATCTGCTGCCAGATTATTTTGCATTTTCATGGCGACAGGTTCCCTTTAATATTTAAGGTCCATTTTAAGTCAGCAAGAAAAACTTTACTCAATAGTTTTTTGTCTCTGTAAGGGAGGGGGAATGGGAGACCTGAAACTACAAGTGACATCAGAAAGAAAGATCACATCCTGTTGCTCTCCTTTCTCCCCCTGTATAGTCTCCAGTCACCCAGAAACATTTCTTCATGTCACCACCCGCCCTACTAATCAAGGAATATATGTGTCCTCTGATTACACAATTGTTAAATCTGTGATTCAAAGATTTAGTCATGTCTGGATCATGGATATTTTTAGTCTGTTGAATTCTGGTGAATATGTGATGATATGTACATGTAAAATGTAACTCTGAACATCTTAAACTTTTATTTGTACTAGGCTTTGTGCACTGAGTTACTGCTTGAGCAGTAGCACTTTGCTGCAAAATTGCTTGAAGGCACCCATCATTGTAAAGTGCAGGTTGGCATTTTGAAAATGCGTGAGATGTCTACTTTCTGAATATAGAGTATATGGGTTTAGGGGGTATAATATGATTTAATTATTATTATAATTACATTTTTATTTGTGTTTGTCAAAGTGTGAAAATTGTCCTGGCAGTGATACATCGATTATTCATAGCATTAATCTTATTTTTGAGGTGCTAATAATTTGCAGGCTGCAGAAATGTGATGTGGAGGTACTGCATACAAAATTGGCAAGAGACTTACATGCGGAGGATTTTTAATTATATGGACTCTAAGTCCATATATTTATCCCACTTTGGTTTATTATTTTATCATATGAAGACTATAAGCAAAGGCTGTTTTAATATTTCAATTATTTTTCTTAGGTTTCCACTGATACGGTTTGTATATCTGTACCACTGGTCCGTTTTTCAAGAGTTTCAAGTTCTCAAGATGCTGTAGTTACTATATATGAATATTATAATCCCAGTAAGTACAAATGTTTAGTTTTATTTTAACTTTTATACAGTGGTTACTTGATATTATATGATGTTATGGTTCATTCTCATGAGCTAAATAGCTGTAGTTGAGGGAAGTACAGTCAATTTCAGCTTGTCAAAACCGTATATACTGTATGTTTTACCATATTTTGTGGTTTTGTAATGCAGCTTTAGCCCACATAACTTCTACAAGTGAGACAAGGTAAAATATGGATGTGTGCATGCCCCATAGAAATGAATAGGACAGTGTGCCATCCATAAAAAATGTAAATAGCACAATGAAGAAAAATATGGATATGTGCGTGAGCCCTTATTTTGTAAAAATAAAAATAGCAGTAGCATATCAATTGTCTTTATCAGAGGTAGTTATAATGTGGACATTGATGATGATCATTTGGATCCATACAATATTTGTTTGACCAGGCAGAACTATCAGTTCCTCGGCAGAAATCATTGATGTGGGGCACTTGAGCTTAGGAGCTCCATGCACAGGGTCTGTAACTTCAAATAGTGACAGTATAGACATTGGGGCACATTTACTAGAGACTGTTGTGTCATACATTAGTTTTGTATGAAGTCCATTGGAGTAAGATGTATCTAATTTATTAAGAGGAACTAACCTCTTAATATATACAGTAGATATAAAAAATCTACACACCCCTGTTAAAATGTCAGGTTTCTGTGCTGTAAAAAAATGAGACAAAGATAAATCATTTCAGAACTTTTTCCACCTTTAATGTGACCTATAAACTGTACCACTCAATTGAAAAACATACTGAAATCTTTTAGGTGGAGGGAAGAAAAATAAAATAAAATAATAATGTGGTTATAACTGGGGATGTAGCTGTGTTCAATCAATCACATTCAAAATCATGTCAAATAGGAGTCAGCATACACCTGCCATAATTTAAAGTGCCTCTGATTAACCCCAAATAAAGTTCAGCTGCTATAGTTGGTCTTTCCTGAAATTTTCTTAGTCGCATCCCACAGCAAAAGCCATGGTCCACAGAGAGCTTCCAAACCATCAGAGGGATCTCATTGTTAAAAGGTATCAGTCAGGAGAAGGGTACAAAAGAATTTCCAAGGCATTAGATATACCATGGAACACAGTGAAGACAGTCATCATCAAGTGGAGAAAATATGGCACAACAGTTACATTACCAAGAACTGGACGTCCCTCTAAAATTGATGGAAAGACGAGAAAAAAACTGGTCTGGGAGGCTACCAAGAGGCCTACAGCAACATTAAAGGAGCTGCAGGAATATCTGGCAAGTACTGGCTGTGTGGTACATGTGACAACAATCTCCTGTATTCTTCATATGTCTGGGCTATGGGGTAGAGTGGCAAGACGAAAGCCTTTTCTTACGAACAAAAACATCCAAGCCAGGCTACATTTTGCAAAAACACATCTGAAGTCTCTCAAAAATATGTGGGAAGAGGTGTTATGGTCTGATGAAACCAAGGTTGAACTTTTTGACCATAATTCCAAAAGATATGTTTGGTGCAAAAACAACACTGCACATCACCAAAAGAACACCATACCCACAGTGAAGCATGGTGGTGGCAGCATCATGCTTTGGGGCTGTTTTTCTTCAGCTGGAACTGGGGCTTTAGTTAAGCTAGAGGGAATTATGAACAGTTCCAAATACCAGTCAATATTGGCACAAAACCTTCAGGCTTCTGCTAGAAAGCTCAACATGAAGAGGAACTTCATCTTTAAGCATGACAACGACCCAAAGCATACATCCAAATCAACAAAGGAATGGCTTCACCATAAGAAGATTAAAGTTTTGGAATGGCCCAGCCAGAGCCCAGACCTGAATCTGATTGAAAATCTGTGGGGTGATCTGAAGAGGGCTGTGCACAGGAGATGCCCTCGCAATCTGAGAGATTTGGAGTGTTTTTGCAAAAAAGAGTGGGCAAATCTTGCCAAGTCAAAATGTGCCATGTTGATAGACTCATACCTCAAAAAGACTGAGTGCTGTAATAAAATCAAAAGGTGCTTTAACAAAGTATTAGTTTAAGGGTGTGCACACTTATGCAACCATATTATTTTATTTTATTATTTTTTCTTCCTTCTACCTAAAATTTTTTAGTTTGTTGTTCAATTGAGTTGTACAGTTTATAGGTCACATTAAAGGTGGAAAAAGTTCTAAAATGATTTATCTTTGTTTCATTTTTTTACATCAACCTGACATTTTAACAGGGGTGTATAGACTTTTTATATCCACTGTATATTGCATCTTGTAATGTCCATATGCCACAAAATAATATCCAGTTATCATTTAGAAGCAGTTTAATGGCATGAAACATGGCCCCTTCCACTATGCCTCACAAAAAATAAAAAGTGGAAGTGGAGGGGAGTCCGATTTTTGTTTGAAAGTTTTACAAAAATTTGCGACCTTTTTTATGCCAGAAAACTGTTGGAATGGCGGTAGTGGAGGGTCAGTGATTATAGGTTCTTATAACCTGTAATCGATGATTATAGTGTTTTGAGCCGCACTGAAAACTCTGCTACCAATTTGTTTTTCTGCTGGAAAACAACTTTAATAACTTTTTTATTTCATTTGAATACTTTGTTTTCTCTTACATCAGGAAACACAGCAACACAGACATATAATTCTCTGACAATGAAAAACATATCATATTGTGACTTCTGCGGATCCAACTGCAATCAGTGTAAATCAAACGTGCCACCGCCAGTGAAACCTAAGCCCAATAGTTCTACCAAACCTACATTCTACATGCTGTATCTCTGCGTCATTCTTATTTCTTACCTAGTGTAATACATTATCACATAGCCATATCGAAACTACTAAACTCTTGACATTTTGATGAATATCTGCTAATATATTTATTCTACATTTCCTTTTATGAAAATATATATGTATCAATTAATATAATTCTTTAATATGATAATATGATTCTTTGTTTTGTAATCCATTTAATAAAGAATTTCGTATTTCTATGCATCTATATGATCTTTATATGGATACACAATAAAACCACACACTTTACAAATAAATGGAGTGTAGTATTGTTTTAAATTATTTATCAGGGTAACCCTCATTTTACCCCCTTCATGGTATCCCTGTGTTCTGCCTATGTATTTGTTATTGCCTTGTTGGTATGTCCCCACTGCTGCCACTCCTAATTGAACTGATTAACTGTTTTAAAAAAAATGTTGCCCCTTTATTTGGCCATGTCCAGGGGGCTGCTGTTTGTATTATGTTTTACTACTCTAAAAAAAAGAATAGCTTTTAAAATTTGAAAACTGTTTTTTTATTTTGTAGTCTGCAGAGCTTTTTTTGAAGGGCGAGCTGTAGTTTTTATTAGTATCATTTTGGGGTACATATGACTTTTTGATAGTTTTGTAATATTTTTTGAGGGACAAGATGACAAAAAAATTGTGCATTTTTATCTTTTTTTCCATTCCGACATTAACCGCACACAAATATTGTTCCTTTCAGATTCCCTTTAAAGTTATCCTTTAAATTAAAATATTGTCATGTTTTGTACAAACTAACGGAGAAGTATGATATTTAACCCCTTAGGGACTTAGGACGTACATGTTTGCCGAGTCCTTAAGGACCCAGGACGTACCGGTACGTCCTAACTTTAAAACGGCATTGCGGCGTGGTGGGGGTTAATCGCAACAGGATGTCCGCTGAAATCATTCAGCGGGCATTCTGTCACAACGCCGGGGGGGGAAGGGGGGTCATGTGACCCCCCCCGCATCGGCAATCGCCGCAAACCGCAGGTCAATTCAGACTTGCGGTTTTACCTTATCCGGCGGGCGGCGGTGCCATCGGGTCCCCATGCAGCGCGATGCAGCCCCCTGGATCTCACAGGCCGGAAGCTGTATGAGTAATACACACAGTATTACTCATACAGCCAATGCATTCCAATTAAGAAGTATTGGAATGCATTGTAAAGGGGATTAGACCCCCAAAAGTTCAAGTCTTAAAGTCAAAAATGAAATCATTGTGTAAAACTTACATAAATGAAAAAAAAGTATCCACATTAGGTATCGCAGCGTCCTTGACAACCTGGTCTATAAAAATATCACATGATCTAACCTGTCAGACGAATGTTGTAAATAACAAAAAATAAAAACAGTGCCAAAACAGCTATTTCTTGTTACCTTGCCTCACAAAAAGTGTAATATAGAGCAACCAAAAATCATATGTACCCTAAACTAGTACCAGCAATACTGCCACCCTATCCCGTAGTTTCTAAAATGAGGTCACTTTTATGGAGTTTCTACTCTAGGGGTGCATCAGGGGGGCTTCCAATGGGACAGGGTGTCAAAAAAAACAGTCCAGCAAAACCTGCCTTCCAAAAACCCTATGGCATTCCTTTCCTTCTGCGCCCTGCCGTGTGCCCGTACAGCGGTTTACGATCACATATGGGGTGTTTCTGAAAACTACAGAATCAGGGCCATAAAGATTGAGTTTGGTTTGGCTGTTAACCCTTGCTTTGTAACTGAAAAAAAATTATTAAAATGGAAAATCTGCCAAAAATGTGAAATTTTGAAATTGTACCTCTATTTTCCATTCATTCTTGTGGAACACCTAAAGGGTTAACGATGTTGGTAAAATCAGTTTTGAATACCTTGGAGGTATAGTTTCTTAGATGGGGTCACTTTTATGGAATTTCTACTCTAGGGATGCATCAGAGGGGCTTCAAATGGGACATGGTGTCAAAAAAAACCAGTCCAGCAAAACCCGCCTTCCAAAAACCGTATGGCATTCCTTTTCTTCTGCGCCCTGCCGTGTGCCTGTACAGCGGTTTACGACCACATATGGGGTGTTTCTGTAAACTACAGAATCAGGGCCATAAATATTGAGTTAGTTTTGCCTGTTAACCCTTGCTTTGTAACTGGAAAAAAATTATTAAAATGGAAAATCTGCCAAAAATGTGAAAATTTTGAAATTGTATCTCTATTTTCCATTCTTGTGGAACACCTAAAGGGTTAACAAAGTTTGTAAAATCAGTTTTGAATACCTTGAGGGGTGTAGTTTATAGAATGGGGTCATTTTTGGGTGGTTTCTATTATGTAAGCCTCGCAAAGTGACTTCAGACCTGAACTGGTCCCTAAAAATTGGGTTTTTGAAAATTTCAGAAAAATTTCAAGATTTGCTTCTAAACTTCAAAAAATTTCCAAAAAATTAAATATCATTCCCAAAATGATCCAAACATGAAGTAGACATATGGGGAATGTAAAGTAATAACTATTTTTGGAGGTATTACTATGTATTATAGAAGTAGAGAAATTGAAACTTGGAAATTTGCAATTTTTTACAAATTTTTGGTAAATTTGGTATTTTTTTATAAATAAAAATTAATTTGTTTGCCTTCATTTTACCAGTGTCATGAAGTACAATATGCGATGGAAAAACATTCTCAGAATGGCCTGGATAAGTCAAAGCGTTTTAAAGTTATCAGCACTTAAAGGGATTCTGTCACCAGGTTTCACCCCCTCCAGATAAAAATATGGTTATGTTCAGGGAGCTTTCACGATTCCTAATGTGGTCTTATAAATGTAATCTGTAGGCTCATTTTGCAAAAAAACGCTATTACTAACCTGTCATTTAACAAAATAAGGTGCCCAAGGGGATGTAAATGGATCCAAGCTGCCGCCCGCACCCGCCCGCACCCGCCGCCGTTCGTGCCCAGCTCCGCCTTTCCCGACCTCAGCGCCGCCTCATAATCCTGTGTGATGCCACCGGCTCTCCCTCCCTCCCCCCTCCTTCTGCTCTAACATCTCGCGCGTGCGCACAGGGCTCTGCCAGTGTGCAGGTCATCGAGAGGTTGAGCGAAGTGCCGGCGCATGCGCACTTCGCTCTATGAAGCCGAACGGAGAAGTCCGCACGGGCTCATCAGGCAGAGCCCTGTGCGCACCCGCGAGATGTTAGAGCAGAAGGAGGGGGGAGGGAGGGAGAGCCGGAGGCGTCACACAGGATTATGAGGCGGCGCTGAGGTCGGGAAAGGCGGAGCTGGGCACGAACGGTGGCGGGTGCGGGCGGCAGCTTGGATCCATTTACATCCCCTTGGGCACCTTATTTTGTTGAATGACAGGTTAGTAATAGCGTTTTTTTTTAGCAAAATGAGCCTACAGATTACATTTATAGGACCACATTAGGAATTGTGAAAGCTCCCTGAACATAACCATATTTTTATCTGGAGGGGGTGAAACCTGGTGACAGAATCCCTTTAAAGTGACACTGGTCAGATTTGCAAAAAATGGCCAAGTCCTTAAGGTGAAATAGGGCTGAGTCCTTAAGGGGTTAATCTTGTGGCAAACTCCCCCCTTCCCCCCCAGGTGATATTATATCAGAGAGGGACCAAGTGCTTATGATCAATTGAATACAGTGGTGATGTCTTTGTATGTTGAATAGGCAGAAGATGCCCACGGCCTCTCTATACATAGAGAGGGGAGGGAGCCACACCACTATGCACATTTACATAGTCTATTATTCACAGTGTCAGATACCCATCCTTAACAAACACACATTTGGTGCATATCTTAAAGGGCTTCTGTCACCCCACTAAACAGTTTTTTTTTTTTTTGGTTACTTATAATTCCTATACTGCGATTTATGCATACATACTGTAATTAATCCTTTTGGTTCAGCAGATTCTGTTAAAAACTTACTTTTAAAATATGCAAATTACCTTGCTACCAGCAAGTAGGGCGGCTACTTGCTGGTAGCAGCCGCATCCTCCTATCCTAAAGACGCCCCCTCCGCATGTTGATTGACAGGGCCAGCGAACGGGATCTTTCTCTGCTGGCCCTGTTTGCATTCGAAATCTGGCGCCTGCGCTGTACCTGTCTTCAGTCGGCGCAGGCGCACTGAGAGGAGGATGCTCGCTCGGCCGCTCCTTCCTCAATGCGCCTGCGCCGGGTGTAGATGTGACGTCATCGGCGCAGGCGCATTGAGGATGGAGCGGCCGAGCGAGCGTCCGCCTCTCAGTGCGCCTGCACCGACTGAATACCGTTACGGCGCAGGCGCAAGATCTTGATAGCAGACAGGACCAGCCAGAGGATCATCCCGTCCGCTGGCCCTGTCATTTAACATGCGGAGGGGGCGTCTTTAGGATAGGAGGATGCGGCTTCTACCAGCAAGTAGCCGCCCTACTTGCTGGTAGCAAGGTAATTTGCATATTTTAAAAGTACGTTTTTAACAGAATCTGCTGAACCAAAATGATTAATTACAGTATGTATGCATAAATCGCAGTATAGGGATTATAAGTAACCAAAAAAAATAAAAAATGTTTAGTGGGGTGACAGAAGCCCTTTAATGTAAAAACAGCATGTTAGATAGTATATGTAAAAATATGAAATCTTTACATTCACTGTAATAACTCCATTAAGTGGAGCCTGAGAGGCTCATATTCTATGGGGCTGTCTCTCCTCCCTGCCTTCCTCTTCATCCGTCATCTTCTCTAACACATACTATTGATCTGTATGTGCCTGAGATTTACAGCCAGGGGTGGACTGGCCGTAGACCCTACAGGGAAATTTTCCCGTGATCTGATGCCCACGGGCCTCCTCATGAGCGCAGGTAGGTACATAATGATATGATGCACTCAGCATTAATTAATGCTGGGAGCATCAGGTACTTTGCACTTGGCCGATGTGTATGTCCTCAAAACAATGGTAGATGGAGATTGCCACCTGACCATGGATCCATCACTCCTCCAGTAGATCTTCTGTTCCTCTATCTACTTTAAACATTGCCAAGCTCAAGCTACATTCTTGTGTTGACGTATGGCGAGTTCTCCACTCGAAGACAAGGATTTACATATTTTGTATAGCAGACTGGATATGTTTTTTGTGTCTTAGATTCTACTAAGGCCCCTTTCACACGGGCGAGTATTCCGCGCGGATGCGATGCGTGAGGTGAACGCATTGCACCCGCACTGAATACCGACCCATTCATTTCTATGGGGCTGTTCACATGAGCGGTGATTTTCACGCATCACTTGTGCGTTGCATGAAAATCGCAGCATGCTCTATATTCTGCGTTTTTCACGCAACGCAGGCCCCATAGAAGTGAATGGGGTTGCGTGAAAATCGCAAGCATCCGCAAGCAAGTGCGGATGTGGTGCGATTTTCACGCATGGTTGCTAGGTGACAGTCTATTCACTGTATTATTTTCCCTTATAACATGGTTATAAGGGAAAATAATAGCATTCTGAATACAGAATGCTTAGTAGGTGATCAATTGAGGGTTAAAAAAAAATTAAAAAATTAACTTACCTTGATGGACCATGTGATTGGAGCATGTGATCTGACGTCACCAAAGGTCCTTTAGCCCACAGCTCATCATTAAAGAAGTAAAGAAGAGACCGGGAACTACGCGAACAAGAGGAGAAGGTGAGTTAATTTTTTTTATTTTTTTTTAACCCTCAATTGATCACCTACTAAGCATTCTGTATTCAGAATGCTATTATTTTCCCTTATAACCATGTTATAAGGGAAAATAATACAATCTACAGAACACTGATCCCAAGCCCGAACTACTGTGAAGAAGTTCGGGTTTGGGTACCAAACATGCACGATTTTTCTCACGCATTACAATGTTTTGCACTCGCGCGGAAAAATCGCGGGTGTTCCCGCAACGCACCCGGACCTTTTCCCGCAACGCCCGTGTGAAAGAGGCCTAAGGGTACGGCCACACGGTCAAGTTTCCTGATGCAGTTCTGGAAGTGAAAAAAATCAGGAGAGGTTGATAAAAGAAGAGAAAGTGTAAAGGACAGACATAATCTTTTTGTTTTTTAAATGCATCCCGGGTTTTAGCTTCCAAAACTGCTTGCAGAAACCTGAACATGTGGCCGTCCCCTTACTTTCCACCTTGCGGGGCGTGGGTGGGGAAGCGGGCAGGCCTGCAGGCCTAGCTCATTTATCATTTTCCATGCCGTTTTTTGATGTGGAAAATGGCTTAACTGTACGTCAGCAAGGGGGCTGGCATAGAGTTAAGTCTGTCATAAAGCCTGCTGAAGGAAGTGCCAAACTTATGTAGAGGCCTGCTCCTCTATATAAATTGTATGCTTCCTCCAGCAGCACAGCTAACAGTAACAGCTATTTGGCGTGGGTGCCAGGATTTGAACACCCGAAGATGTCATAATGATGACTAGTGTAGAGCCCGAATATTCGAATAGTGCTATAATCTTCTTTGTCTAATAGTTGTAATTTTTTTCTCATCTGAAGTTCAGATTGGAAAAAAATCACAACTATTAAAAAAAAAGATTATAGCACTATATTAGCTAAATTGCTCTATATTTGTTTTTTTCAAATATTCGCTATATTGCTATATATTCTTGTTTTACGAATAGTCTGAAAAACGAATATAGCACTATATTAGCTATATTGCTCTATATTATTATTTTTTGAATATTCGTAATTTTTTTCCATCTGAAGTCATGATTCCTCCTTACTTAACTTAAGCAGAGAGGAATCATGACTTCAGATGGAAAAAAATGACGAATATTCAAAAAAACTAATATATAGCACTAAATTCTATAGTGCTATATATTCGTTTTTGCCCCACGCCTGTATTGATCGCGTAATATTCGCATATTACTCGATCATTGCCTTCCCGATTTTTCGAGTAAAATTTTTTAGAATATAACGAATATTTGAATTTGCGAATATTCGACGAAATATTGCGAATTCGAATAGAATATGACCCCTGCCGCTCATCACTAATAATGACCTGTCCTGAGGATAGGTCATCATTATCTTTACCTGGATAACCCCTTGAAGGAGCTAAAGTGGCACTATACTTTCATTAAACTTTTGATGTGTTATACAGACCTATTAAAAGTTTAGATCGGTGAGGCTTTGAGCGTTGGAACACCCATCAATCTCTGAAACAAGAGAAGAGAAGTGCCTGCTTAAGGTGCTTTCTCCGTTCTCCAGGAAAAGAAGTGAGACGGACTCAATGTAAAGTCTATGAGCCTATCTCACTTCTGTCTTGTGCAGCAAGGAGAGAGTGCATTAAGCGAGTACTTTTCTCCCCTTGTTCTAGAGATCGGTGGGCATCCTATCAATCAGAAACCCCCACCGATCTAAACTACTGTCTTATAACATATCAAAAGTGTAATGAAAGTGCAGTGCCACTTTAAGAGTTCTCAGTGTTAGGTTATAAAAACCACATTAAGAGGTTAATAAAAGGTTTTACAGATTAATTTACATAAAACGTAAAAACTTTGGGGTAAAACGTAAAAACAAAGGGTTTGTCTGCTTTATAAAAATCCATTTTTAAATACCCTAAATGCATTTTGAGTTAATAAAGGAGGAGGCTGCCATTCAGGATTTCCTTCCATCATCCGTAGGACAACATGGCTACAAAGAGACACCAGGGTGCCTCTGTTGCAGGTTACCTAATATTTGCATGCATGTACATCTTTTACTGTACAATGATTGGCCCCATGATGAAATGTGGCGGACTCCAGTCAGGTGGATCTGTAATAACTTGAATTCCATTATTTTGCTCTTATGATGGAACAGGAAAACGGAATTCGTGATGCAGGTGTGAACTGAACCTTACCTCGCAGATTTCAGTTGATCACATGAAGTCCTAGGAGTGGGGCTGTTTTAGATCAGCTTATCACTGGGGGACCCTTCTAACTAAATGATATTCATAAAAGCAGACATCCCCTTTAAGAACTAACATATAGTTTCTGACTGTTGGTCAGTAAACTTCCTTCACTGTTATGGGTTTGTGTGGAAGTCGTATCAGCAGTAGATGCTTGTTAGAAATTGTCAAATCCTTTTATTGTTATGCTATGTAAAGTATGACTTTATCCCAGACACTTGCAAAATAACAGGTGAAACTGAATCCAGCACAAGACTGGGTAAAAGTGTTCTACTTCCTTTAGCCGCAATTGTTATGTATATTTCACCTGACTCAGCAGTGTCAATGAAGAATGCCTGAAACACATCAAAGACAGAGATAGAGTCATGCAAAACACACAAACATCCAAAATGTCTTTCAGATAATCAGGTTCTAGATTGTGGTTTCCCACCTTTCTTACCTTGAGAGCCACATTCAGCTCTTAGAGATGGTCATGAGCCACACATGATCTGAAGAGATTTTAGAAGCAAAAAAACCCCAATAGAAAACAGCTTGAAATGGTTAAATCTGTTAAGTGGGAGACCTGGCACTGCTTGGTTTCTGCTAGTCTTTCAAAATCTGGATTATAATTACTGACCTCCATATGCATGCAGTCATTCAGGTGGGCATCTGTCAAGTGGGTTCCATATTTAGACTTCAATATTTTTATGGCTGAAAATCGATTCCCCCTGTAGAGCCCCCAGTAGTTATAATCCCCCCTATTGTGCTCCCAGTAGTCATAATACCCCATCTAGTAACAGCAGTAGATATAATGCCCGCTATAGTGCCACTAATACTTATAACATCCCATCTGGCACCACCAGTAGATATAATGTCCCCTATAGAGCCCCCTGTAGGTATAATGCCCCTCAGAAGTGTCCCCAGTAGGTATAATGTCCCTCAAAAGTGCCCTCAGAAGGTATAATGACCCTCACAAGTGCCCTCAGTAGGTTTAATGACCATGTAGTGCCCCAAAGGTATAATGCCCCTCAGAAGTGCCCCCACTAGGTACAATCCCCCTCTGAAGTGCCCGAGTAGGTATAATGCCCCTTAGAAGTGCCCAAGTAGGTTTATTGCCCCACAGAGGTTCTCCAGTAGGTGTAATGTCCATCTGAAGTGCCCCCAGTCGGTTTAATACCCTTTTGTGCACCAAGTAGGTATAATGCCCCTCAGATGTGCCCAAGTAGGTATAATGCCACTCTGAAGTGCGTCCAGTAGGTTTTGCGCCCTCTGTAGTGCGTCCAGCAGATATAATGCCCCTTTAAAAATCCCCCAGTAGGTATGATGCCCCTCAGAAGTGCTCCCAGTAATTATAATGCCCCTCTGAAGTGCCTCCAGTAAGTTTAATGTCCTCTTTTAATGCCCCCAGTTGGTATAATGTCCCTCAGATGTACTATGTATAATACCCTTCTGAAGTACCCCTAGTAGGTATAATGGCCCTCAAGAGTGTCCCCATTAGGAATAATTCCATATAAAGTGCTGCCAGTAGTGTTAATGCCCCTGCAGTTCCCCCAGTAGGTATAATGCCTATCCAAAGTGCCCCTAGTATGATTTATGCTACCTGTAGTGCCCCAATAGGTATAATGTCTCTCAGAAATGCCCTCAGTAGGATACGTGCTCCCTGTAGTACCCCCATTAGGTATGATGCCCCTCAGAAGTGCTCCCATTAGGTATAATCTCCACATAGTGGCCCCAGTACATCAGTACATATGGTACCCACCTGTAGTTATAATGCCTCCCCATATAGTGCCCCAGTACCACCTTTTCCGCAGAGTGAGTTTAAAAAAACAACAACACAATACTCACCTGGCTCCCTTGAACCATAACATCTGTGATATTGGCCACAGGTCTATTCTGGCCTGTGACCTGAATTGCCAGCTTCTCCATCCAGGTGCGCTGGTTCAAAGGAGTCAGGTGAGTATTGTGTTGTTTTCTTTTTAACTCACTCTGGTGGGCAGGTGGTACTGAAGCAGTATGTGGGAGGCATTATAACTACAGAGGGGTTACTATATGTGCTGGGGCCACTATGAGGGGGATTATGTCATAATTAGAGATTCGCGGGTTCGCCGAATTTATTTGGAAAAATTTGGTTTGATCTGAATTTATTCATGGCGAATTACGTTAAAAAACTGCTATTTCCTGGCTACAGAGAGCCTTTATAGTGGTGTTAGTGGTGTAGAACACTGTGCCTTGCAGTAACACGCATATGGAGTCTGCTTTGGTAGTGAAATAATACTGTGAGTCCATATGACATGCAGATGACAGGCGTCATGGGGCCAAAACTGACCAAATAACTCAAGTATGAACTCAGCTTTACAGGTCGATGTTAGCGCCAAGAAGAAGCGCACTCCTTTTACACTGTCGCCAGCTGATTCCACATAGATATCTACAGAACCTGTTCTAGTAAACGCTTATACGAGTAGAGTAATATACAATTATGCAATTCACAATTATACAATTTTGCCAGTAATACACGGCAAACTGGGCTTTAGAATATCTCACTGCATCGCAGAAAGTCAATTAGGCCCTAATTATTTTCTATTTTTACACAAAAGGCTTTTCAACAGGTAAGTGCAACGATGAACGGTGAATATATTTGAATTTCGCCAGTAATACACAACAAACTGGGCTGTCAAATATCTCACTGCACCGCTGAATGGCAATTAGGCCCTAATTTTTTTATATTTTTACACAAAGGCTTTTCAACAGATAAGCGCAACGCAGGACGGCGAATGTATTTGTATTTCGCCAGTAATACACGGCAAACTGGGCTGTCAAATATCTCACTGCACCGCTGAATGGCAATTAGGCCCTAATTTTTTTCTATTTTTACACAAAAGGCTTTTCAACAGATAAGTGCAACACAGGACGGCGAATATATTTGTATTTCGCCAGTAACACACAGCAAATTGGGCTGTAAAATATCTCACTGCACCGCTGAGCAGCAAAGATATTTTTCCTTTTTTCACTAATACACGCAAAAAAGGGCTTTAAAACAGATAACTGTACCTCTAGGCGGCAAAGATATTTTTCCTTTTTCCACTAATACACGCAAAAAGGGCTTTAAAACAGATAACTGCACCGCTGAGCGGCAAATATATTTTTTCTTTTTCCACTAATACATGGAAAAAGGGCTTTAGAACAGATAACTGCACCGCGGAGCAGCAAATATATTTTACTTTGGCCACTAATACATGACAAAAAGTGCTGTAATTTTCATACTTCACCACACAATGGCTAATAAGTCCTTTTTTCCCCAGTAATACAAGCCCAAAAATGCTTTAGAACATATAACTGCACCACACTATGGCAAAAAAAATGTAGACATATTTCCTTGTAAAAAACCCCTGTTAATGCCTGTATCAAACAGCACTTGCACCCTAATATGAACGGTTTGCTGGTGTTATAGAGCTGTATAATGGCAATTTGGATCCCCAGTCAGTGCTGCAAGGTGTAATAGGATTGTTCCTATTACCCAGGCTGTCACCTCCCCGAATGAACCCTGTTCAACAGAAATGCTGTGGATTGATTCCTCCCTATCCTTTCCCTACACTTTACTGTCTCATAGGCCATTGACTCCTGTGTCCCACCGTTTGACATAGAACAGCAGCAGTGGGCCTGTCTCCAACACTTGCTCGGATTATTCAAGTGCAGTGCGCAAGCCACACATCAGTGGCTCATGAGCTATGGGTTGAGGATCACTGTTCTATATTATTAGGAGGAATATTAGCACAATATTTTATAAAAAGCAATAAAAATATTACAGCTCACGTTTATTGCTTTAGACACTTTTAGCTTCTTGCTCGACAAGGGGCATGACTTACCGGAAAAGAGAGCATGGCTTAAAGGTTATGTACACCTTTGGGGGCAATTTATTTTTAATCACTGCTTTGTACTTATTTAGAGCTAAAAAACATGTTTTCAATTGGTCTTTATTAAAATATGGAATCCTTTTTTTTGTCCAGAGCTGACATGCTCTAGAAGCACCCTGTGGATCTTCTGTCTTTTCTGTCATCTGGGGAGCAGACTGACTCCTTATCTCTGCTCTCTGACATTATAAACACTCATGAAAGCTCAACCCTTATCTTACTGATAAGAATGTAGCTTAAATAAGTGTTTATGACCTCTCAGTAGTTTAGAGATAAGATTTTTTAGATGACCAGCACAAAGTGAAAGTGAAAGCACCAGTCACACAGCTAGGAAAACAGTTAACCTTTTGTGACAGAATTGCTCAATATTTTTAATAAAGGTTAATTGAAAATATGATTTTTAGCCAAAAATGAGTAAAATGCAATCATTAACAAAGGTGAACATGTGAAGATGTGCCAAAATTGTAAGCCAAACGATAGGTGGTGTAAAGTTAGCCAAATGTGGCTAACCATGCACTAAATTTATCATACATTCTGATGTTCTGCTCCACTGTTATAAATTTGGCACATCTTTATACTGTCTGGTCTTCATTTACTTGTATAATATTTGTCAAGATCTGTACATTTGTCCAAGTGTGAGCATTTCTCACTATGGCAAGCAAAAAATAATGACAGTAAATATAGGTCACAAGTAAATCCTAGTCAGCTAGTCCTTTTTTTTTTTTTATAGCTATATCTGTTTCTTAGTACTTGATAGGAACAAGTATGGTCTCTACTACATTTCCCATTGTAGTTGCCAGCTTGCTTTCAATTACTTGTTTGGCAATTATGTCTAAGTACTGTACGCATAGACTTAAAGGGATGTTCTGGTTGTTACAAGGGGATAATTATTAGATTGAAGGGGTCCTCTTAATCAGGAGAACGGGGACCGTAGCTCTCAGAGCCCCGTAAAATGAATGGAGTGGCAGGTTGTGGCCTGCCATTCAAATTATCTCTGTGAGTTCTGGAAATAACTGAGCACTGTACTTGACTGTCTCTGGAACACCTTTAAAAATGAATAGAGTGGCTCTGTACAAGCTCAACCTGCCACTCTGTTCATTTTAGGGGGTCTCCAAGGGGTACAGGATCTTTGTTCTTTTGATCGGTGGGGATCCCAGCAGTAGTACTACCACTAATTTAATAGTTAGCTCCTATCTTATGCTTACTTACTAACGTTTAGGTTGGTAAAATTGGGGCATAAAAAAACCCCGTCTCCAGGAATGCCCAGACTCCGCCTGGAAATACCCACTTATGGGCAGGGTTATTGTTAAATCCACCCATTTTTGACCCGGGATAGTCTGAATTTGCTGGGACTGTCTCTAAAAATCAGGGACAGTCCCTGAAAATTTGGGACAGTTGGCAACTATGCCTATGTATAGGGGATAACTTTTAACAACCGGAATGTCCCTATAATCCCTGGTATGCTGTTCTCCAAAAGAGTAACCAATCCAATTTAATATACAGGGTGGGCCATTTATATGGATACACCTTAATAAAATGGGAATGGTTGGTGATATTAACTTCCTGTTTGTGGCACATTAGTATATGTGAGGGGGGAAACTTTTCAAGATGAGTGGTGACCATGGCGGCCATTTTGAAGTCGGCCATTTTGAATCCAACTTTTGTTTTTTCAATAGGAAGAGGGTCATGTGACACATCAAACTTATTGGGAATTTCACAAGAAAAACAATGGTGTGCTTGGTTTTAACGTAACTTTATTCTTTCATGAGTTATTTACAAGTTTCTGACCACTTATAAAATGTGTTCAATGTGCTGCCCATTGTGTTGGATTGTCAATGCAACCCTCTTCTCCCACTCTTCACACACTGATAGCAACACCGCAGGAGAAATGCTAGCACAGGCTTCCAGTATCCATAGTTTTATGTGCTGCACATCTCGTATCTTCACAGCATAGACGCTTGCCTTCAGATGATACGAGATGTGCAGCACCTAAAACTACGGATACTGGAAGCCTGTGCTAGCATTTCTCCTGCGGTGTTGCTATCAGTGTGTGAAGAGTGGGAGAAGAGGGTTGCATTGACAATCCAACACAATGGGCAGCACATTGAACACATTTTATAAGTGGTCAGAAACTTGTAAATAACTCATGAAAGAATAAAGTTACGTTAAAACCAAGCACACCATTTTCTTGTGAAATTCCCAATAAGTTTGATGTGTCACATGACCCTCTTCCTATTGAAAAAACAAAAGTTGGATTCAAAATGGCCGCCATGGTCACCACCCATCTTGAAAAGTTTCCCCCCTCACATATACTAATGTGCCACAAACAGGAAGTTAATATCACCAACCATTCATATTTTATTAAGGTGTATCCATATAAATGGCCTACCCTGTAGTTTGGTCCAATTCTGTTTCATATTATTGTTCTCATATGAAATATTCAGCCAGCCATGTAAGGTAGCGTTGAGCGAATAAAAGTTAACAAAGTGAAGTTCGATTCCAAATTTCAGGAAAAATTTGATTCGCCACGACGCCGAATTTTCTCGTGGTTCGTAGCAATTTATAAATTTTCCCTGAAATTGTGGTAAAAATTTTAAAAAAATCATACTTACCTCATCCATTTGAGCGCGAAGAGGTCACCACGGCCATCCCACGCCAAATCTGGAGCAGTGTGACGTATGGCATCACCATAGCAGCCAACGTGATGATATCATCATAAGCCACGTGAGATTTCGCGCTGGATCTTCAAGCAAAATGGCTGAGGTGGCCTTTTCACGCTCAAATGGATCAGGTAAGTACAATAAAAATTTTTTTATGAGCAACCCCTAAAATGCTTTAATATTGATCAGCGCATGATGAATGCGGTATCTGAGGGGTTCAATGATGGAGAGCTGTGCAATCGGCATTCCCTGTCATTGCACCCACTACTTACAAAAAATTGCACTTGGTGACAAAGTAATTCATCATAAAGCAATTTTTTTAAAAAAATTTGTCGAAGCAGCCGAATCAAATTTTTAAGAACTTCACTCATCTCTACTGTAAGGCAAAGCTCTAATCATATTTGGGCTTTATGATCAGCCTACACATTTGAACAGTGGCCCCATGCCGTTCCTTGTGAATTCCGCATCACGGATGCGGACCCATTGACTTGAATGGGTACGCAAATCCGGAGATGCTGAGCGGTGCGAAATGGAAGCACGGAAAAGAAACCCACGGAAGCACTATGGAGTGCTTCTGTGGGGTTCCGTACTTCTGTTCCACACAAAGATAGAACATGTCCTATCTTTTTGTGGAACGGAGGGATGCGTACCCAATCAAGTTGAATGGGTCTGGATCCGTCCCGGAGGCCTCACGAATTGAACCCATACGTTTGTGTGAACAAACCCTAACACTGTTACGGCAATGTGTGACCTGGCCCTGCTTCCTCTAGTATTAACAGCTGAATCCCGGAGATTAGAGAAGCTGGAGTTCTTTTTAAATAGGGTTCATTTATGTCTTAATGGAACAACCCCTTTAACTGGCCAAATGAATATTTAAATATTAGAATATTTGGCCGACAGCTATTCTTCTCGATTTATCTTCTCAGCAAGGCCTAGCATGCTCAATACTTGTTTCCTTGCCTTCTGCAGTCAGGGGAGAGTCGGCAGACACCCATTAGTGATGAGTGGCATAGGCAATATTCCAATTTCGCAATATTTCACAAATTTTTGTCCGAATATTCGCCATAAATTTGCAAATTCGAGAATTTGTGATCTCCAGCCATTGTTTACTTGATTGTGAAAATCGGCAGTGTCAAATATTCGCGATAAATTCACAATTAGAATATTCAACACTATTCGCGAATACGAATATATAACACTATATTCTAAATATTTGCGAATTCTCAAAGTGGCGATATTCGCGATTAGAATTTTCAATTCGAATATTCGCACTCAACACTAACGATCATACACATTAGATAGTTTGCCGATCTCATCAAATGTGTTTGGCCACTTTTAGATTTATCCATAGGGCACTTAACGTGTGTTCACACAGCCAAAACAACATGTCGCAAAAATCCAAAGTGCATTTGCTCTTGAAACCATGACAGAAATCCAAGGCTGAACCTCAGTTTTCTGACATAAATTTATATCTTTTAATGCCATGGGTCTGACCATGGATTAGGCCGATTCAAGAAGTGACGTCATTTCATGGTACAGATTTCAGATCGGCGCATGAAAAAATAATAATAATGTCCGTATGAAAGGCAATGTTGACTCCCACTTAAAACAATGGGATACAGATTTGACAACATTTTCACATTGATTTAGTTGCAGAATTTATGCAAAAATCAGGTGGCATAAACTTTCCATGTCTTCTTTAAGCAGTGCTGCTGTACTGCACAATGTAAACTACATATTATCATAGGACAAAATAGGCTTGAGGCAAGGAAGTGAATTATATATGTTCTGTATGGTTTAGAACAAAAAGATCAGGACTTCGCTTCCTTCCTCTGTGCATACCAATGGCATTAAGGCTATCAGGTGTTCCTGTGAAACTGAAATGTGTTATCACGGGAGAGGAAACAGTGTGAGGGTAAAAAAAAGTATACATATACATACGTAGCTACATACATATATACAGGTGCATCTAAATAAATTACAATATCATCGAAAAGTTAATTTATTTCAGTAATTCAATTCAAAAAGTGAAACATACTGTATATAGATCATTACACACAGAGTGATCTATTTCAAGTGTTTATTTCTTTTAATGTTGATGATTATAGCTTACAACTAATGGAAGTCAAAAAGTTTTGGCAAAGCCACATGGTCAGGTTTCCTGACACCTTTTTGGAAGCCAAAACCAGGGGTGAAATACAAAAGAGGAGAAGCAGTATCTGTCCTTTATAGTTTCTCTCCTTTTATGATCCACTCCTGATTTTGGCTTCTAAAACTGCATGGAGAAACCTGACTGTGTAGCTGTACCCTTAGTATCTCAGAAAATTTGAATATCATGTAAGACCAATTCAAAAAAAGATTTTTAATACAGAAATGTTGGCCTACTGAAAAGCAGGTATGTTTCGTATATGCACTTCGGCTCATCTGCATTGTTGAGTCTGGTGTCTCTTATCTTCCTCTTGACAATACCCTATAGATTCTCTATAGGGTATAGGTCAGGAGAATTTTCTGACCAATCAAACACAGTGATACCATGGTTAATAAACCAGATATTGGTACTGTCTGTCCACAGTGTGGGCAGGTGCCAAGTGAGTACCTCCATAAAGCTTGTCAGCTGAGGGAAGAATGAAGTGCTCTAAACTTTCTTAGTAGATGGCTATGCTGACGTTGGTCTTGTGGACCAACACCAGAAGAAGGCATGGCTCCCAAAACCATGACTGACTGTGGAAACTTCATACTGGACCTTAAGCAACTTAGATTGTATGCCTCTCCACTCTTCCTCCAGACTCTGGGACATTGTTTTCAGAATATAATGCAAAATTTACTTGCATCTGAAAACAGGACTTCAGACCACCGAGCAACAGTCCAATCCTTTTTCTCCTTAGCCCTGTTCTGATGTTGCCTCTGGGTCATGAGTGGCTTGACACAAGGAATGCAACAGTTGTAGCCCATGTTCTAGATACATCTGTGTGTGGTGGTTCTTGAAGTACTGACTCTAACCGCAGTCCACTCCTTGTGAATCTTCCCCAAATTTATGAATGGCCTTTTCTTGACAATCCTTTCAAGGCTGCTGTTATCTCTGTTGCTTGTGCACCTTTTATACCACCCTTTTCCTTCTACTCAACTGTCTACTAATATACTTGGATAAAGCACTATATGAACAGCCAGCTTCTTTAGCGTGGATTTTTGTTGCTTATCCATCCTTGTGGAGGATGTCAATGACTGCATTCTGGACAACTGTCAAGTCAGCAGTCTTCCCCATGATTGTGTAGTCTACTGAACCAGTTTTAGGAAACCTTTGCAGTTGTTTTATGTCGATTAGCTGATTAGAGTGTGATACCATGAGCCTACTATACTGAACTTTTTCACAATATTCTAATTTCTGAGATACTAACATTTGGGTATTCATTAACTGTAAGCTATAATCATCAACATTATAGAAATAAACGCTTAAAATCGATCACTCTGTATAAATAAATCTATATAATATGAGTTTCACCTTTTGATTTTAATTACTGAAATAAATTAACTTTTTGATAATATTCAAATTTATTGAGCTACACCTGTATATACTCACATAAACACCAGAAATGTGCAAGTGAATTCTACACAAATCAAATTCATTATGAGCTTCCCAAAAGATTCTAATTTTGTTGAATCTGAAAATTTTGTGATTTATCCCATACAAATTGTTCAAAATGGTGGCCACCATTTTACACATCAGAAGACAGAGAAGAGAAGGCACCTGCCACCAAAAGAGATCATTTTTAGACTATTTTTAACTACAAAAAAGAAAAAACAATCAAACAGTGCAGATGCTAACACATATTTTCTTGTTTAACTACATTAAAGGGGTTGTCCAGGTTCAGAGCTGACGTACCCCCATCTTCAACCCTCCGGCCAACCTGATATGAGCATCGGAGCATTTCATGATCCAATGCTCTCCCTTGCCCTGCGCGATTCAGTGATTCAAAGGCTTTTTTTTTTTTTTTTTTGGAGATCCGGTGACATACCAGGCTCTCCATAGGGACTGCTAGGCGGAGGCTTCTGCCCAGCAGTGTTGCTGGTGACATCACCGGCACTAATGGTCAGGCTTTAGCGCTGCCCTAGCCTGTAAATCGCCTAGGGCAGCGCTAAAGCCCGCCCATCAGTGCTAGTGACGTCACTGGAAGCCTCCGCCTAGCAGTGTTAAAAACATAAACAAACAGCCCTTGCCACAGCATTAGAGCATGAAATGCTCCGATGCTAATATCTGTGTAGCCGGAGGGGTGAAAACAACATGAAATAGAAACGTTCCTTGTATGACAGAAACATCACATCACCAGACATTTATTTGACTCTTAGAAGGCCCTTACATGCTCATAATATAGTGCGCATCAGGCCCAGTGTTTTTTTTCTCTCCATCTCAGTTACCACACATTCCTGTGCTATCTTTGGGATTATTTAGGCAGTGTATGGTAGTTTTTGAAGGGCTATTTTTGGGATTGTGCTACTGTTTTTAATCTTATAATATACAGCTTTATAGCTGCACAATATCACTCTACCTTATTTCCAAAATTGGGAAGTATGGCCAGGCGTTTCTACAGTATATATCTTAACCAAGTCTCGATAATACAAGCATTAACATACTACTACATGTATTTTATATAGGTCATAGTTAATAAATACATCAAACCTGTAGTTACTTGCACCAGGTACCACATAGGATGCTAGAATAAACAGTTTCACTGCAGGTAGCATAAAACAATAGTGACTGGAAGTAGACAAAAGAAGTGTCTATCTGAGTCTTTGTGTCGCATTATATACAAGGTGTTTAGTACCAGTATCAGCAGCCATAGGGCTGGACTTCACACCACAGCAGGTTTAAAAGGCAGCAGATTTGAAGAAGCTTCACTCCATATTTTGGAATTAAGACAACAAACACACGGTACTTGTCTTTTTGGATGAAAAGCCAGGATGCATCCCCTGATGAGCCTTTCTGTCTTCTTGTCCATATTTCTGGTTACCTGTGATGGAAGGTGGGTTCATATGATATTATGAAATTGTGTTTTCTCACATATTTCACCATTTTGGGGATTTTTACATGCACGTTTTTTAAGTATACTACAGTTAAGCTGTTTTATGGAACAACCCATTAGCCATGCTCACTGGTGTACAGTATATATACAAAGAGGCAGAATATGCCCAGAGTGTGGCTGTCTCACGGCGGTTTTCTACATTTTAAGACTAAAAGTAAACATCTAATATTCTACCACATACTAATGTATATTTGCCTATAGCACAGTGTAACTGTTGTTAAAGCTGCATGTTACTTGTCATTTATCAAACCATTAATTGGTTTAAAAATTTGTTACCACTGTTTTTTTTTTTTATGCAAACGTGACAAACGTTTCCATTTAACAACTTCACAAAGTGCACATTAACAGTTTCAACCGATGATAAAACTCATTTTATTGGTGATCGCTTTGTGCCTTTACACCAGCTAATTCTTGCTACAGTTGCTCGTAAATGTAAGAATTGTAACTAATGGCTGCATGTAAAGTGGTCTGAAGGCAGGTTCACATCTCTGTTTAACTGATCCGGCATTTTTTGTCTGGCTGAAAACCGACAATTATGCCGGAAAGTGGCTGGATTCCCACCAGATCCCATTGTAGTCAATAGGGTCCGGTGGTGAATGGCAGTATGCGGCTGGGCCAAATCTGGCGAACTTCAGCGGGTTGTTCTCTGCCAGATCAGTTAAACAGAGGTGTGAACCTACCCTTAAAGGGAACTTGTCGCTATGAAAATGCAGTGTAATCTGTAGTCAGCAGGTTATAGAGCAGGAGGAGCTGAGCAAACTAATGTGTAGTTTTGTAGGAACAGGTTCAGAGAAATGTACTCATTAAAATCTCTGCTATTTCTGAGTTCACTTGCACAAGTGGGTGGTCTCATCACTCATAAAGCATATCAGTCACTTTGAAACACATCCCCCACATACAACTAAACTCAGAAAGAGCAGAGATATAAAAATATAAATTACAAGCTTTACTGAATCTTTTCTCGCAAAACTGTATATCAATCTGCTCATCTCCTCCTGCTCTATAACATGCTGACTGCAGATTGCATTGCATCTTTATGAAGATAATTTCCACTTAAGGGAAACCTACACCTTAAAGCCAAAGCAGTGGTCGGCAGGACAAATCTTCTTTCAGCTATATGTAAACATCTACTGGTAGTGGAAATGCACAATTAATGAAAATAGTATATCTTATCTTACAGGCCATCATATTACATTACAGCACCAAGTTATATTATCCCCGGAGAAAATACAACATTGGCGGTCCATTGGTTTGGAGATAAGTATTCTGAAATTACAGTGTCTGCAGGGATTATGACTACAACTAGCATTTTGGTGAATGTCAGCAAAGTATTCCACAATGGTGAGTGCAACACATGTAGATTTTTGCATTGTGTATTTTATTCACAGTTATGAAAATAACAGTCACATTTTATACTGTTTGTTTGACTTTGATCTTTTTGGTCTTTTTTAGATGTCATTGGAACAATCAGTATACCTGCAGTGAGTACATTATTTGCTATATCTCTTACAGCTTTGTAAATACGTATGGATCCCTTCACATTAGGAATTTAAATTGTGGTATTCACCGGGGTTCTGGAATGAATACCGACATTCTGTGGGACAAAATATCACTGCATGCATTCTGCCAGACACCATACCGCATCATGCAGCCATATTTTTCTGGCAGAATGCTGGTATCCATTGTAGTGAATGGGATGTCGGGTGCCAGCGGTGTCCGGCATATGCCGAATCAAGCAATTTCAGTATTCCATTCCTATGCCGGAACAGAATACCTGAGTTTAAAATGTGAACCTAGCCTAATACGTACTTTTAGTCATATAGTCATATTAGCAAAGTGAAATGATCATATTGTATGACCATTGTTATTGTTTTGATGTCATTTGGCACATCCACGGGTGTCCCTTGCACCAGACAATGAACTCTACACCAGCAAGGAGCTGCTGTCGATTTCAGGTGTAATGTGTGAAAGTTATATTGCACAATAATAATCATCAGATAAAAGATAAAATATAACTGCAAATAACTGCACATCCTATGCCTTGCCCTGTCCAGTAGACAGCACAATCCATACTATATTGTATGCTGAATATGGGCTCAAGAATTAGACTGATGCTGTCCCATTGTAGGCTGCATAATTATCACATTACATTATTTGTTCAGGCTATACTAAATACATTCTGTCTCTAAACCACCACTGCCGATTTCTAAACAACAACCATAGATTTTTTGGTAATAAACACAGTACTAGATGATTTGCAATGAGATGCAGGAGAGGTGCAGCACAGAGAGGATAGGAGTAGTGGTTGTGGCTATGATGGTGGTAGTCCAACTCACAGTTCCTAGTGATAGTCCTCACCCTGGCTCTTCCTGGGCTGCGCAGTTAATGGAGGGCACACCCTTTCTTCTTTTGGGGCATTCCCTGAGTTCTGGAGCTCCTGCCTGGTGTTAGATGTGGTGCCCTAGATGTTGTGAGGATTAAAGGTACAAGGCACCTTATGATGTAGGCCATGCAATGGTAGTGCAAAATAATAATCAGTGTAGGGGTAACACCTCCAGTGTCCTTTACTGAGGTAATTTAGACGGTTCAGATATACTGGTAGCATTCTGTTCAGACTCTCCAGAGTACATACACAATACTTCCAAGACTGAACATGAGATACCAGGCAGTGAGATGGCTGACTCTGTGTGTCTCTTTCTCTCTCTTTATCAAATCCTAAATTGCTTTCCAAATCGCCCAAAGGTGTGCACATTTAATTCACAATATTGTATATTCTCCAATGGGTAGCTAATCTATAGTTAAAAACATGGTGGGCGCCTGAGGCGATGTACCTTTTCCACTAGCAGTAAGGCTTGTTGCTATATAACAGTGATTACAGTTACTGTTTGACCTTTGCACCGGACCTTTAAATTGGCCCTCAAGAGTCTGTATGTTCTGTACTTCTTTCCCTCTCAGAGGATGGTGGTAGTGGATGAGATGTAAAGATAAGGATTCCTTGCAGTAGGTTTCACTTCTGCACAGGCACATTCAGATGCTTCCTCTCTTAGGCTACTTTCACACTTGCGGCAGAGAGATCCGGCGAGCAGTTCCGTCGCCGGAACTGCCTGCCGGATCAGGCAAAATGTATGCAAACTGATGGCATTAGTAAGAATGATCAGGATCCTGATCAGTTTTAAAAATGCCTGATCAGTCGAAAAAATGCATTGAAATGCCGGATCCGTCTTTCCGGTGTCATCCGGCAAAAACGGATCCGGCATTTATTTTTTCACCTTTTTTTCAGTCTGCACATGCGCATACCGGAAGGACGGATCCGACATTCAGGCAAGTCTTCAGTTTTTTTAGCCGGAGTTAAAACCGTAGCATGCTGCGGTTTTCTCTTTTGCCTGATCAGTCAAAACGACTGAACTGAAGACATCCTGATGCAAACTGAACGGATTAGGCTGCGTTCACACGGGCGAGATTTCCGCGCGGGTGCAATGCGGTAGGTGAACGCATTGCACCCGCACTGAATCTGGACCCATTCATTTCAATGGGGCTGTTCAGATGAGCGATGATTTTCACGCATCACTTATGCGTTGCGTGAAAATCGCAGCATGCTCTATATTCTGCGTTTTTCACGCAACGCAGGCCCCATAGAAGTGAATGGGGTTGCGTGAAAATCGCATGCATCCGCAAGCAAGTGCGGATGCGGTGCGATTTTCACGCACGGTTGCTAGGTGACTGTCTATACACTGTATTATTTTCCCTTATAACATGGTTATAAGGGAAAATAATAGCATTCTGAATACAGAATGCTTAGTAGGTGATCAATTGAGGGTTAAAAAATAAAAAAAATTAACTCACCTTGTCCTCTTGTTCGCGTAGTTCTCCCGGTCTTTAGTTCTTTAAAAAGATGAACTATGGGCTAAAGGACCTTTGGTGACGTCAGATCACATGCTCCAATCACAGGGTCCATCACCGCGGTGATGGACCCTGTGATTGGAGCATGTGATCTGACGTCACCAAAGGTCCTTTAGCCCATAGTTCATCTTTTGAGAAGTAAAGAAGAGACCGGGACTTACGCGAACAAACGGAGAAGGTGAGTTAATTTTTTTTATTTTTTTTAACCCTCAACTGATCACTTACTATGCATTCTGTTTTCATAATGCTATTATTTTCCCTTATAACCATGTTATAAGGGAAAATAATAACATCTACACAACACCGAACCCAAACCTGAACTTCTGTGAAGAAGTTCGGGTCTGGGTACCACAGTCGGTTTTTTATCACGCGCGTGCAAAACACATTGCACACGCACGATAAAAACTGAACATCGGAACGCAATCGCAGTCAAAACTGACTGCAATTGCATTCCTACTCGCGCGGGTTTGCCGCAACACACCGGGACGCATCCGGAACTAATCCGGACACGCTCGTGTGAACCCAGCCTAACTCTCCATTCAGAATGCATTCGGATAAAAATGATCAGTTCTTTTCCGGTATAGAGCCCCTGTGACGGAACTCTATGCCGGAAAAGAAAAACGTAAGTGTGAAAGTACCCTTAGCCTGCTCAAACTAACTACAAAGCTCCTCTGCCTCCTCCCACTGAGCAGGCCAAACTTGCTAAACAGTGTTCCCATTTCATTTCTTGGATTACAAAATATCACATAGTAAAAGCGCATTAACATTAACAATGAACATTAACCAATTAAGTAGCAAATTAACAATTTGCAGTAGTCCTCTGTTAACAGAGATTTCATACATCCTGTAGTATAGGTAAAATCTATGGGAGGGAATTTACTAAAATTGGTGTTTCATACACCAGTCTTAAACCAAAGTATGTTGGAGTAATATGCACCAAATTTATTAAGTGGCACACACAACATATAGTAGTTGCACCCAGTCCCTAGTGCCTGAGGGACACCACCATCACCACAACTAAAGGATAAAGAGGTTGTAATTGCATCCAATCTCTAGTGCCTCCCAGCACCTCCAGGAGTACAAAAAAAAGTCACATAATGGTTACAATTTTGCACTGAACTTCATGCTACCTCTCTGTTATTTAGGTTACTCATTGGCTCTGGATCCATTAAAACATCAAAACATACATTAAATGGTACTACAGGGTTAGATGAAGTTATCTTGTATCCACAGGATAGAGGATAACTATAAGAAAGGGGAAGGTCTAACTACTGGGACCCCTGTTGATCGCAAGAACTTGAGCTATATACACTATGCCCTAAATGAATGGATTGGCAGGTTATCATGCACATTGCTGCTCTATTCACCTCTATGGGACTTCAGGAAATGGCTGAGCGATTAACTGTTGTTCACAGTGCCAAAGAGAATGATGTCATCTAACCAGAACAGCTCTTTCAAATAGATACAGTAACTGTAACCTAAATGTATTAGTAGGGAGAAAGACCCATATCAGGATAAATACATAGAACCACAATATTATTATATGTTTTTGGCAGATACCAGCAGACCCTTCGACCACTACTTATACACTGGCTGTGATTGGCTGTGGTGAAAATATGTTAGTATTTTCTCAGCGAATGCAAGTGAAGATGCAGACAAAGAGTGTATCGATATTCATACAAATTGACAAAACTGCATACAAACCTGGAGAGAGTGTAAGAATCCGAGTTATCTCTGTAAATCGTGATCTGAGACCACATAAAGCAGATGTGGACCTTATTATCAAGGTATGTCTTTTTGTTTTAGAATCCATGGGAATGTTACTGTTGTTTTTATAGAAAGATTTAAAGATTTGATCTGCTGAAAAAAACCTTTTCAGTTTAGACTATTTGGGCATATGGATGTCATGGAAAGTTGCCATCTTAGAGTCAGAGTAAGGCCTCATGCACTCAACCGTGTTGTTTTTTGCAGTTCGCAAACCGCGGATACGCAAAAAACGGAAGCCGCCCGTATGCCTTCCGCAATTTGCAGAACGGAACGGGCGGCCCATTGTAGACATGCCTATTCTTGTCTGTAAAACAGCCAAGAATAGGACATGCTATATTTTTTTTGCGGGGCCTCGGAACGGAGCAACGGATGCGGACAGCAGACAGAGTGCTGTCCGCATCTTTTGCGGCCCCATTGAAGTGAATGGGTCTGCATCCGAGCCGCAAAAACTGCAGCTCGGATGCGGACCATGACTACAGTCGTGTGCATGAGGCCTAAAACTGTTGTTCTAGTCCTTGTGGACCTGAATTGTCCACATAATACTACATTTTCCCTGGAGAAAACACTGACCTGAAACAGAAAACAGGTCTCAGAAGTAGGACGGGGTCTTGAAAGATGTGGCAGCTTATATATTACAGGTGAAACTCGAAAAATTAGAATATCATGCAAAAGTCCATTTATTTCAGTAATGCAACTTAAAAGGAATTGCATTAATGCAACTTAAAATTAGAATATAGTGAAAAGGTTCAATATTCTAGGCTCAAAGTGTCACACTCTAGTCAGCTAATTAATCCATACCCCCTGAGCAAAGGGTACCTCAAAATTGAGACTTTGGGGTTTTCATAAGCTGTAAGCCATAATCATCCAAATTATAACAAATAAAGGCTTGAAATATCTCGCTTTGCATGTAATGAGTCTATCTCATATGTTAGTTTCACCTTTTAGGTTGCATTACTTAAATAAATGAACTTTGCACGATATTCAAATTTTTCGAGTTTCACCTGTATAGGGGTTGTAAGTGATGGAGTCATAGACATTACAGTATGTGAATGAGTAAAGTGTGATAGCTTTGTGTTAGTTTTCCTCAGAATTTGAAAACAACTAAATTTAAACAAAAAAATATAGTGTGTTTTTGTCTTGTTACTTTATGTGAACTAATATTTTATATAGCATTGTTTTATACTTTATCATGCATTCATTATATTTTATTAAAAGGATCCTAAGAATATTATTGTCCAGCAGTGGCTTAAAATGAAGCCAGTCATGGGAATTGTCTCAAAGGAATACCTACTGTCAGACAGGGTTTTGTTGGGTGATTGGAAGATACATGCCAAATCAGATGTAAGTACTTGATGGTTGCTAGATGATTTACCTCAAATATGATTTAAACAAGTAAACCAAGAGAGGGTTAAAATGGAGAAGTGGAATCTGTCCTTCATGCTATCTCTCCTTTTATGATTCACTCTTGATTTTGGTTTCAAAAGACCTGCACATGTGTCTGTACCCTAAGGGTGGGATCCCATACCGCAGCTAGGAAGCGTCACTGACGTGGTTGCTATGTGGCTGAAAACTAGAGATGAGCGAAGTTCTTAAAAATTCGACTAGGCTGCTTCAGTGAATTTTACGAAAAAATTCACTTTGTAGCAAATTACTTCGTCATGAAGTGCATTTTTTTGTAAGTAGCAGATGCAATGACAGGAAATGGCGATTGCATTGCCCTCCCCCCCCCATCACTGAACCCCTCAGATGCCATGTTCATTGCTGATCGCTGAATCTGAGATCAATATTAAAGCATTTTAGAGGTTGTTCCTCGGAAAAAAAAAAAGCAAGATGGCCTCTTTGAGCGCAAAGAGGCCATCTTGCTTGAAGATCATGAGGAAATTTGGCTCCATGGCGAATCAAATTTTTCCTGAAATTCGGATCGAAGTCCACTTCGTTAACTTCGATTCGCTCAACACTACTAAAAACCATGGAGACATGCATGCCCATTTTATTTTCAAAACCCATTCTTAATTGATGTCCCGTGCAGCAATTAGTAATCAACAATCAATTCTACTTCTCCATTGTTGATTAATGGATTCTGAAAGACACATGGACTTTCATGTCCAAATGGTTTCTGACTTCATTGCAGACATGTCGATGCCACATCTCAACTGCTGCAGTTGCTGCTACTGGGGCCTACCATTGACTGCCATGGGTGTGGCTTGGCCCCATGCAGCCATTCACACAATAACGCCGTACTTGTAATGCATTTAAAAGGAAATTTAATTAGTTCACATGAATGCTTTCAATTAAGACATGGTCCCCAGTAGTAGTCATTGCAGCAGCTGAGATGTGGTATGGACACGGCAATGCATTTAATAACCATGGCATGCATGTCCATGTGGCCGTACCATTAATATATGACTATTTTACATACAGCAGATTTGTTGCAAAAATGTCTTCCAGTGCTCTAATCACCTGAATGAGATTTTTTGAAAACTATGCACACGCTACAGAAAACAAAAAATGTCTGAATGCAGCAGATTTTTAGCAGCAAATCTGTGAATTATAAATATACCCTTAGGTCTTGTTCACACTGCAGAATTTGCCATCAGAATTTTGGTGCAGTGGCCAGTGATGAGCGGCAGGGGCAATATTCGAATTTGCTAATATTTTGCTGAATATTCGTCATATATTCGCAAATTCGTGATCTCCAGTCATTATTTTCTTAATTGCTAAAATCGGCAATCGGAAAATTCCCGATAAAAAAATTTACGGTAAAAATTTGCGATACAAAAATTTGCAATGAACACTACTCCTAAAGTCTAAGATATTGCAGCCTTCTCATTGGCCCATAAGCAAGAAGCAGTGAGGGGTCATGGGTACTGATGAAAAAAAAAATAGAATATTCGTGATTACGAAGATATAGCACTATATTCCAGATATTCGCAAATTCTCAAAATGCCGATATTCACGATTGAATATTCGCGATCAACACTAGCAGTGGCGATCTCTGCTGTAGACTATGCAATGGATTTGTGTGAACGGGCCCTTATAATGTTTCTTTCTGCCATTTGCCATCTTCCATTTGGTGCATCAATCCACAATTACATTTTGGAAAATGATACAGATGCTATAAAGCACAACATGGAATGTCGAATCTAGCACAACTGAAATTTGTAATGCGACGCATCTAGGTTGCACTTACATTGCGCCCTACATAAATTGGTTATTTGCGGCTTCAGTGGAATTTAGTAAGAACATTTTTCTTGTAATATTAAATGGCATGTTGAGTTTTCTTTATTTTTTTATGGAAAAGAAAAGGTAATCGTTCACGTAGGGTGGGATACCATGTCTCTAAGGGCTCATGCACACGAATGTATTTTCTTTCCGTGTCCGTTCAGGTTTTTTTGCAGACCGTATGCGGAACCTTTCATTTCAATGCGTCTGCAAAAAAAACGGAAGTTACTCCGTGTGCATTCCATTTCTGTATGTCCGTATTTCCGTTCAGCAAAAAAATGTCCTATTATTGTCTGCATTATGGACAGGGATAGTACTGTTCTATTAGGGGCCAGCTGTTCCGTTCCACAAAATATGGAATGCACACGGACGTCATCCGTATTTTTTGCGGATCCGTTGTTTGCGAACAGCAAAATACATACAGTCGTGTGCAAGAGTCCTAAAACAGTTGTATTATGACTCAAATCTAAATCAGTTCTTAGGAGTGAATTGGCTTTTCCAATACATGAACTGCCAGAAGATGTTCTAAATTTAAAGAGGCCTATGCTTCTTAATACATTTGGCACATCTTACTTCAGTGAACTTTGGTTAAAGGCGTTGTCTCACTTCAGCAAATTACATTTATCATTTAGAGAAAGTTAATACGAGGCACTTACCAATGTATTGTGATTGTCCATATTGCCTCCTTTGCTGTCTTGTTCCATTTTTCCATCACATTATACACTGCTTGTTTCTATGGTTACAGACCACCCTGCAATCCATCAGTGGTGGTCATGCTTGCACAATATAGGAAAAAGAACTAGCCTATGTGCGCTGTCATGCTCCTAGCCACCAGAGAGGCCAGCACTTTTTCCTATAGTGTGCAAACATGGTCACCATTGCTGGATTGCAGGGTGGTCATAACCATGGAAACGAGCAATGCAATGGAGAAATGAATCCGGCCATGAAAGGAAGCAATATGGATAATAACAATACATTAGTAAGTGCCTTGTATTAACTTTCTCTACATGATAAATGCCATTGCTGGAATGACACAAGGCTGAAGTATAAAATGCCAGTCTTAATACATTCCCCAACAGACATCTAGCAGTCAACAAATCGACTAGTGTGATGGCTACCTGCTAAGAAAAAGACTCTATAGTTTACTTATTAAGTTATAGGCAAGGGAAGGGCCATTTACAAAACAGGACGAATGCCTTAGGCATGCTAGGAAGATAAGAATAATGTTGGTTATTTATTTGCATTAGGGGGTAGGTCTGCTACCCGATATAAAGCCAGACTACTTCCATCAGTAATTTAAATTTTTGTGCTCTGCAGGGTTATGAACAGTCTGCTGACTTTTCCATAGCTGAATATGGTATGTATTGTCATGTAATACATTATAGCATTTCAAGAATTGTAGTATTGTTGTCATATTCTGCATCAAACCAGACACTGTCAGTAGAATCAGCTCAAGTAAATTCATCAGCCCACAGCCAATAATTTATCATAGACTGTCGGTGCATCCCTCGTCATAAATTAGGCACAGCCTTCGGAAGTCTGTGCTCCTGAAGTTTAATCTACGTCAGCTCCTGGCTGGTGTAGATTTCAGTCTCCTTCTACTCCAAAAAACTGGCATAAAAGAAAATCAATGTGGTGGGGTCTCTTGCCCTGCCTTCTCCCTGCCCTCGACACACCCTTTCTTTGAGAAAGTGGCGCAGATGGTGGAGAAATGCCACTCGCGCAATTTTTTTTGCACGAGTGGTGTTGAAAAAGTTGCAAACACGCCATTTGTTACTTTTCACTACAAAAAAACTAGTGTAAATATGTGTTTACATGAGGATTGCAGTAAAGATTTTTATTTGTGAATATAAAATATAAATATCACAAATTGCTATATGCCTCATGTATTTGCAGTCGCTCAAAAGTTTGATGTAATCCTGGATATTCCAACTTTCTACATTGATTCAAAGATGCTCAGTCTTACTGGAACGGTCACAGCAAAGTAAGTCTATCCCATATAAAATATCGTACACTATCTATCTATCTATCTATCTATCTTCAAAATATTGTTTTAAATTCTAGATACGCCTTAGATACACCAGTAAAAGGAAACGTAACAATTGCGGTGAAACCACTGTATAGTTTGGAAGGTTTAAATGAAGTAAATAAGACCTTTAAGGTATGTATACGATTGAAATTCCATCCCGATATCAAATCTGGTAATCTGAATAGCTCCCTGGTACAACGACCCTTCTCCAGAAGTGTAGTAATTATAACTTGTGATTGCAACATTACATAAAAAAAGATATATATCCTGGTGAATTTAATGTGTACGCCTTGACTATTTTCTCTGGCAGAGCGTTCCATAGTCTCTCTTCTCTAAAGAGTATGTTGGTGTAGAAAGCTTCTTTCCTCTAGACATAGAGGATGTCCCCTTGTTATAGTTAGAGTCCTTGTTTGTCTTACTTTCTAACCAGTTTAGCGCATGAGTTAAATGAAGTCTAAAGCTGGCTATATATAAGATTTTGTCTGAAGATTCCTCATTAAATTTACTGCCAAACCGTCCTATATCATCTGCCATAATAAGTAACAGCAATGTGGCAAGTTGGATTTGAATCCATTAGATGCTATAGGCTTCTCTAAAACAAAGAATGCCATAAGTGTTTTGCTACAGCGTATTTCAGTTGTGATCATAGAAATTACATGCCATTTAGACTGACACAAACTTGGGTGAAGTCATGGGAGATGGCTGATGGATGAACAGTAATTTGACTATAGTTATTTCTTGTCTAAGTCTCTTAATTAAGTCCCCATAAATGAATGTGTGAGTGCAGATATTTCAAATATCTTTCCTGTGACACTCCTTGTGGTCCCAGAAGGAAGTTGAGATATCAGGATCCTCACACTAGAGTGCAGTGTTTCACTTGTAATCATTTTTGAGTACCAGATCTCCTTTGTGTTGACCCTGAGACGTGGGATACTGGGCTTAATTGGGGTTAAGAGACTAAAAATAAAAAACTGTGAACCACTTTATATATCTATATACAATCAAGTTATAGATTCCTGTACTACTGAATTTCATTGTGATTGTATTAAAGCTATGTTCAGCAGAAACCATGTTGGAGCTGTATGAATTAGTTTGGTTTGTATGTTATCTCAGTGTTTGTATGGGTCTCCTCCAGGGATTCTTATTTCTTCAAACAATCCAAAGACATTCTTAGGGAAAATAGATTGTGAACACATACTAGAGTATCAAAGTGCTGTATTCTTGTTTTGTAGATCTCAGGATCTAAGAACTTCAGCTTCACACGAGCAGAACTACAAAACGTGGTAAACCGAGAAGGAATGAATGTAACAGTTTCAGTAACTGAAGAACTTACTGGTAAATTTGAATATAACTCATATTTTATAGTGCAATACATATACTGATATCAGCAAAAAGGACAATAGAAAATAAAAGATGACTGATTCTAAACCCATTGTTTGTGACCAGACTAAGGCCTCATGCACACCTCTGTTGCCGGCCATAGCCCGTATATTGCGACCCACAAACAGCGGGTCCACAATATGCGGGCATTGGCCGTGTGCTCCCAGCATCACAGATGCGGACCCATTCACTTGAATAGGTCCCCAATCCAGAGCTGCAGTGTGGAAAAGGAGGCAGAGAACCCCATGAAAGCACTACAGAGGGCTTCTGTGGGGTTTATCACCGTGCCCGCAAAAAAATTGAACTTGTTCTATTTTTTTGCGGCGTGGACGGATCACGGACCCATTCAAGTTCAATGGGTCTGGATCCGTCGAGGCAGCCGCACGGATGGTGCTTGTGCATTGGGGACCACAAATTGCCTAAGAACATCATCGAACATTGTATGTGCAATCACTGATGTCGTAGGGAGTCACTTAACATCAAACCTCCTACTGCATTTTTTTCAGGGAGAAAGTTTGGACCTATCTATATATAAATCATATGTATGATTTACGTTGCAAGGGTACCCATACATTGCGTGGTCTGGCCACAGTATCTGCATGTGGGTTACCACTAATCGCTGTCCTGCAGCCCAGCAAGTACATGTGCCAACACACAATTAGCAGTAATCTGCTTTCAGATGCCGCTACTGGATTGCATTGTGTGCAGGCATTCTCTATTATTGGGACATATGTTGGCACAAAGAGTGTTCGAAAACATATTTTATGTAAGCAAAACATAGGTTTGCATAAAAGTAAAAAACAAGGGTGCCACACATATAAAATAATATTTAGCCTTTCATACATGTATTTTTTTTCCAGAATTTCTGTAGCTAGATGCACAGTATTTTTGTTGTTTTTGAAGTCAGTTTTTTTTCCAAAATGCAGCATGCTCCAGGTATGACATTTCTTTCAGTTTTTTTTATCTCATAGGCTTTTCTAAAGAGTAACTGTCATTAGATTTTTTTCCATAAATGAATAATACAAGCAAATATGAGACATTTTCTATTATATCTCAACAAAGAAAGATGATTCCTTCCCTCTTATTGGGCTCCTACCCTTCTCCCTTCTCCTCTTCACTGACAAAAAATCCACTGCTCAAATCTATATTCAGTGAAGAGGGGCTGCCTGCTCATTGAAGGATCAGGTTACATAGAACTCAGTTGAGGAGGAGGAGGAGAATGGAAGAGCTGCTCGAGACAGGCAGATGCAAGGGAACTTACAGTGAATATTGCTGATTTGTATTTACTGTGTTAATTTACTGCTAGATTTATATCTAAACTTCTCAGTACCTTGTAATGGCATCCTTTGCTGCTGCTTCTGCCTGTGTGCTACCGAGAATTAGGGAGCAGGTTATCCTGTTTATCTGTGCCCTCGGTATTGGCAGGCATGATCCCAGCTAGTCTTCACCCAGTAGCTCAGAAAAAAATTTGAATTACAGACAGATTACAGAGGAAAAGGCTACTAAAATTCCATATACAAGCCCTAGAATGACAAGAAATTGTATTATTCCTCATGTACACAAACATGCCAGCTTATTCTGAAAAATTAACTAAAACAACACTGTAAAAACACTAGAATAAACTGTGATTAAAAAACTCTTAAAATTCATGCAATTTTTTACAAGTGTTTAGAAATGCTGAAAATATGTAGTGTGTGTAAAAGAGTCATTATACAGTTTTAATGTTTAATGAAATATTCATATACTGTAATATTATCTTATAGGTATTGAAGTAAATGCAGAATCATACATATTAACTGGAAATTCAGAGTATAGGATAAAGCTCATTAGCCAGCAGCCAGCTTTCGGTCCTGGTCTCAATTTCACAGCTAAGGTAAGTTATTGTAACATCACCAAATTTGTAGCAGTGGTAGATTACATGGACTAGTTACTATGAAACAAATAAATTAAATGTAAATTTGGAAAAATGATTTACTGGAACTTGCCGAGCTATCAGAGAAACATCATGGTATTTCGCTGTGTCTGAATCCTACTGGTAGCAACATGGGGAGAAGTTGTAAGTGTGATTGTAAGTGTGATTGGAATGGATTTCCCCAGATTTGTCTCCCTTATCTCTCTTGAAAACTGAGAGATTTGGGTAATATAAATATATTAGTAAATTGGTCATAATGCAGTACAATTTTGCTGCAGTTTTACCAAGATTATAGTCACAGGTTTGGAAAAACATAATAGCATTAAACCATAGAGAAAATGCATGTATCTACACGCTTGGCTGTAATGTATTAATAGTCCAGCACTGAATATTCTATTATAGCAGGGATCAGCAACCTTCGGCACTCCAGCTGTTGGGAAACTACGACTCCCAGCATGCAAACGTGCTTGGCAGTTTTTATAACGCCCATAGAAGTAAATGAAACATTCTGGGAGTTGTAGTTTCTGAACAGCTGGAGTGACGGAGGTTGTTGATCCCAGCATTATAGTTTAGTTATAGTTTGATTTTTGGATACTGAGTCCAGCTATAACTACAGGGAGTGCAGAATTATTAGGCAAGTTGTATTTTTGAGGATTAATTTTATTATTGAACAACAACCATGTTCTCAATGAACCCAAAAAACTCATTAATATCAAAGCTGAATATTTTTGGAAGTAGTTTTTAGTTTGTTTTTAGTTTTAGCTATTTTAGGGGGATATCTGTGTGTGCAGGTGACTATTACTGTGCATAATTATTAGGCAACTTAACAAAAAACAAATATATACCCATTTCAATTATTTATTTTTACCAGTGAAACCAATATAACATCTCAACATTCACAAATATACATTTCTGACATTCAAAAACAAAACAAAAACAAATCAGTGACCAATATAGCCACCTTTCTTTGCAAGGACACTCAAAAGCCTGCCATCCATGGATTCTGTCAGTGTTTTGATCTGTTCACCATCAACATTGCGTGCAGCAGCAACCACAGCCTCCCAGACACTGTTCAGAGAGGTGTACTGTTTTCCCTCCTTGTAAATCTCACATTTGATGATGGACCACAGGTTCTCAATGGGGTTCAGATCAGGTGAACAAGGAGGCCATGTCATTAGATTTTCTTCTTTTATACCCTTTCTTGCCAGCCACGCTGTGGAGTACTTGGACGCGTTTAATGGAGCATTGTCCTGCATGAAAATCATGTTTTTCTTGAAGGATGCAGACTTCTTCCTGTACCACTGCTTGAAGAAGGTGTCTTCCAGAAACTGGCAGTAGGACTCGGAGTTGAGCTTGACTCCATCCTCAACCCGAAAAGGCCCCACAAGCTCATCTTTGATGATACCAGCCCAAACCAGTACTCCACCTCCACCTTGCTGGCATCTGAGTCGGACTGGAGCTCTCTGCCCTTTACCAATCCAGCCACGGGTCCATCCATCTGGCCCATCAAGACTCACTCTCATTTCATCAGTCCATAAAACCTTAGAAAAATCAGTCTTGACGTTTCAGCTTGTGTGTCTTGTTCAGTGGCGGTCGTCTTTCAGCCTTTCTTACCTTGGCCATGTCTCTGAGTATTGCACACCTTGTGCTTTTGGGCACTCCAGTGATGTTGCAGCTCTGAAATATGGCCAAACTGGTGGCAAGTGGCATCTTGGCAGCTGCACGCTTGACTTTTCTCAGTTCATGGGCAGTTATTTTGCGCCTTGGTTTTTCCACACGCTTCTTGCGACCCTATTGACTATTTTGAATGAAACGCTTGATTGTTCGATAATCACGCTTCAGAAGCTTTGCAATTTTAAGAGTGCTGCATCCCTCTGCAAGATATCTCACTATTTTTGACTTTTCTGAGCCTGTCAAGTCCTTCTTTTGACCCATTTTGCCAAAGGAAAGGAAGTTGCCTAATAATTATGCACACCTAATATAGGGTGTTGATGTCATTAGACCACACCCCTTCTCATTACAGAGATGCACATCACCTAATATGCTTAATTGGTAGTAGGCTTTCGAGCCTATACAGCTTGGAGTAAGACAACATGCATAAAGAGGATGATGTGGTCAAAATACTCATTTGCCTAATAATTCTGCACGCAGTGTAAGAGCAGAATTGAGGTTTAAGCACTGGCATACACCTAGACTTTTCAAGTTAATGGATTTGTTTAATAGAGTTAAAACAAAAGGAGCTGATCATTTTTAAAATCCTTCAAAAACCCAATTTCTATGGACAGTGGTATCACTTAATTTTTTTTTGGTTGGAGTCTAAGTGTAGCCCTAGCCAAAGCCAACATTATAACAAATGCCATAGAAGTAGCACGTTTATACATTTCAACATACATGGATATAAGTACTTGTGTTTTTTGCAGGTTATGGTAGAACGGATTGATAATAGACCCTTAAGTCAAGAGGAGAGAGATGAAACAGTGGCTGTTAAAATTTCTCAAAGGAGGGGCTCATCAGACAGTTTTACCACTGTGCTACAATACTCCATTCCAGAATCTGGTATCATTGATTTGGAGTTCCCTGTTTTACAATCTGTTCGATGGATGACAATTAATGTGAGTATAACTGGTCCAGTGAATTCATCTTACAATATATACATTACTGTTTATATCATCCTTGCCAATGGAATTCTTACATTTTCTATTCTTTTATTGTTTAGGTTGATTACCAAAATGTCAGTGAAATGTTCAGCTCAGATGTAGTATACACAAGGAATCCTTTTATTGATATCCAGATACTAAACTCATCCTTGAAGGTAATAGAAATATATGACACCACAAATCTGCATCCGTGTATAGATTCCAATGTCTTAGGGTGGGTCTACATGACAATCTTGGCTGTGACCAACTATAGCCGTGCAGCAGTGCAGTCACTGAAATGGATGGGATCACATCTCTACTTGCAATCGTGACCATGACCCCAGAGTTGAGAAAATCCAGTAGTGTTGGATCTTTTTTGTGATTCTGGGGTTTCAGCAACTTGCGAGTTATGCTGCAACCCCATTCAGTTCAATGTCTGCACGACGACATAGAGATCCTTGGTTGTGTCACAATTGTCATGGACAAGGTCACCATGTAGCCAGTGCCTTAAAAATGTCCGAAAGGTAAGCATTGTCCTTCCAGCTAGTCCTCCCTTGTACAGATTTTACAATGCATCGTACATGACTCCACACTGCGGCACTTACGTCTGGTGGCAACCTTCTCCTTCGCAATACAAAGTCGAAGTGCTGGTGGCAATATTGCATATGGTTATTTAAAATAAGAAAAACTGCTACAAGAGGACATTGTTTAAAATTAGAGGGGCAAAGGTTTAAAAGTAATATCAGGAATTACTTTACTGAGAGAGTAGTGGATGCATGGAATAGCCTTCCTGCAGAAGTGTTAGCTGCAAATACAGTGAAGGAGTTTAAGCATGCATGGGATAGGCATAAGGCCATCCTTCATATAAGATAGGGCCAGGGGCTATTCATATTATTCAGTATATTGGGCAGACTAGATGGGCCAAATGGTTCTTATCTGCCGACACATTCTATGTTTCTCTTAATTTTTTTGTTAAAACGGTGACCACATTTCTACACAAGATCAGGCAAATACAATATGGTCCCCACCATTTTGGATTCTGTCAAGCAAGCTTTGAACTTGCACAGAATGTCAATAAGGGAGTCTAATGGAAGTAATTGAAATGCACAAACAGTACTTCTAGAACACTTGAATGATGAATCTAATACTAAATGTTATGCTGCTGTTAAACTAAGTTTATGTGTGTATTTAAATGCAGGTCGGGGAAGAATTTAACATACAGGTTACAACCTACCTGGAGATACCAGAAATTTACTATGTGGTATGTAGTGAACACAATTTTGTTCTACACACTGTATTGTTTTTATAGTGAAATTCTTGCACCAACAATATGAATATCCAACATGAAAAGGACAGAACAAAAATAAACTGATTTGGCTGTGTATGAAAAATGTTCTACCTCCTCATACATGAGTTTATTTTTTAATTGCTTTAGTGTTTGTTGTAGGTGCAATGTGTCTGTGTCTTCTTTATAGTTGGTGCATATCCCTGGTGACCTCTTCTGCCATCAGGTTACATGTCCAAAGGGACAATAATTTGTGATTTTTTTTGATAATCTGCCACTTGCATGCACGCAGTACATACACAGTATGTTGCAACATTTTGGGCTTTATTTTGTGCACATTTCTCAAGCTGGTCTGGGGCACTGCAGTTCTGCTAAGCTACCCAGTGCATACTGGTTAGGCTTGAGCGAATCGAGCTTCAGATCAGAGATCCGAAGTCGATTCATTCAAACACTTCGGTTTTAATGCTGTCAGAGACCTGTCTCCGTACAGCATTAAAATGTAATGCCTCTGTGTAGGCCAAATTCGTCTCAGCCGAAGTCACACAAGACTTTGGTGAATTAATTCAGTATTGATTTCTGCATCTTGCATTGATGATCTGAAGCTCGATTTGCTCAACGCTAATACTGGTGGTAAATTATTAAAGGGACTTATCCCATTATTAATGTAAAAAATGAAAACCAGATATTATATAGCACGTGACAGTCTCTTTCTAACAAACTTAGAACCAGCCCTGTACCTCACGTGGATCCAGAGATATCCCCATTCATTGCTCCAATTGCTCTGCTCGATTTATTTCAAGCCGAAAGCTCAGAGAGCATGTCCTTTCTCAGGAGGTGTGTGTCGTTTCTGCTTCAGCTGGTGACAGTTGAAGGATGGAACTGAGCATGTGCATCCATCTCAGTGAGCTCAACCCAATTTTTTGAAAAAGAACAAACAGCAGGTGGCGCTATACAGAGTTCAGTGAATAACTCGGTGGCTATACTAAATTTTTTATTATATAAAAAAGTATTCAGATCCAGGTGCTGGTTTGAAAAATTTTGAAAATCTTTTGTAGGACAACCCCTTTAATAAAATTACAAATTATTGCATCTGATCAAATGAGTACTGTCCCTTTACTTGTGAAGTTTTACATATGATACATATGTATCAACTACTGGAAATTATAAGGGGGAAATTTCTCATAGGTGTAATATTTGAAGTTTTGCTTGAGTTTGTGTTGGTGCACTTTATGCCACATTAATCAAATGTTGCATGTTCTTTGATAAATTTGTCATCCTTAAACCTAACACTATTATCTACAAAAGCTATTCCAGTTTTCCTACTTCACCTTCCCACTGGAGGATTCCAACTTTTTATGTGACTTTTTAAGAAAGTCTCAGTGATAATTCTGGAGTGATATTCTCAGTAATATAGTAAATTATCTAAATTATGTTTCTGTCTTTTACATTCCTCAATGTGGTCTTTAAAATTTTTCCTAAATATATCATAGTTAAGGTATTGTTTCTAAACCAGTGAATATTACTAAGATGAGCATTATAGTGGTTGAACTTTGCCACTGCAGTTGTGGTCTAGTTAATATGTACTCTACGATATACTGGACATTTAATGTAGCCAGAACAATGTTTGAAATTATCTAAAAAATCTTTAGCACACAATTTTAGTAGTTAGAATTCCATAAGAATCCATGATAAACTATATTGCATTTCTTTGCAGGTGGTATCCAAAGGCTTGGTTGTGTTTACTGGAAGGAACAGCACAAACTTCAGCCTTATCCCTGAAGCTTCCTGGGCTCCCTCAGCTCAGCTAACAGTTTATTGGCTGAATATTAGTAACAATTTTGCTGATATTATGCAAATATCGAAAACATTATCAATCAAAGGAACATTAAGCAACAAGGTAACTGTTATAAGCTTATATGTTGGCCAAAAAGTTTGTATGATATGTTGACCTGTCTGTTGGAACATTGGCTGACTTAAAGAATGCATAAAAGAAGGTAAATTTGAGATTGAATTGTATCTACAATATCTAATTGCACATCTGTTTTATGGTTCAAGTTATATTATAGTTAGAGATGAGCAAAGTTTTGGAAATTTGGAAAACAATTTATTTATTTTTATAAGTAGAGGGTGCAATGACAGGGAGCTGCGATAGTGCTGCTCCCCATCATTGTACCATTCAGATACCGCGTTCATACATGATCATGTCACCTGAGAGTAAAAACAGTGTAAAATTAACAGATTTTTTTTGAAAATCTTACCGCCTCCATTTGCTTGCGACGGGCCGGCTGCCACCATCTTGCTTGAAGATCTGGAGCAAAATCTTCTGCTGCGCCAAGTCGGCCGGTGACATCAGACGTCACCAGGTACGGGATTTCGGACGAGATATTCAATCAAGATGTCGGCGGCCAGCCTGTTGCAAGCAAATGGAGGAGGTACCGTAAGTATGATTTTTTTTTTGTTTTTTTACACTATTTCAGGTTAAATCGATTCGCTACCACGAAGCACGAGAAAATTTGGCTTTGGGATTAATTAGATTCATCCTGAAATTTTGATCAAATTCTAATTCGTTGACTTCAATTCGCTCAACTCTATAGTCATGGAGATCTGGAATTTAATTATATACTGCTAAAGCCTATTGGCACACAAACAATAGATCAGACCCATAATAATTGTAGTAGTAGAGGCATTGACTTACTATCCCACATCTAGCTGTTCATAATTACTTCCTGATTATTAATCTTTGGTACCCAAGAAAAAATACACCACTGGTGATATTTCATATCTTTTAGGTGTCACTATCATGGAGTAAAAACAAGGCACATCCCTCAGAACATGTGTTCTTGTCTGTCAATGTGAAGGAACCCAATTCTTTGGTTTGTCTGCGAGTTATGGATAAAAGCTCTATGCTTCTGCGAGGTGGAACTGATCTGACTACAAACAAAGTAAGTATAAGTGCACAGAATCCACACTGGAGAGTGCTAATCATCAGAGATGCGGGAGGTTTTATTTTTCAAGGCAAAATTTCTCTTTGCACTGAACCTACAAAGGTTTCTTAGTGTCTAGGTTTACTGTAATTTCTCTTGTTGACATTTTATATGTTACATACTTTATGCATTTTTAAGTTAGAAATTAATAGACAATTCACATTTATGTAATGAAATTATAAACCTTTACCTTCAATTTTCTTTACTTAGAAATAAGGTGCCTTAGGCTCCTTTCACATGAGCGAGTTTTCCGCGCGGGTGCAATGCGTGACACGAACGCATAGCACCCGAACTGAATCCTGACCCATTCATTTCAATGGGTCTGTGTACATGACATTTTTTTCACGCATCAGTTCTGCGTTGCGTGAAAAACACAGCATGTTCTATATTCTGTGTTTTTCACGCAGCCCTGGCCCCATAGAAGTGAAAGGGTCTTCCGTGAAAAACGCATTGCATTCGGAAGCAAGTGCGGATGCAATGCGTTTTTCACTGATGGTTGCTAGGAGATGTTTGTAAACCTTCAGTTTTTTATCACGCGCGTGAAAAACGCATCAAAACGAATTGCACCGACACGGAAAAAACTGAACAACTGAACGCAATTGCAGAGAAAACTGACTGAACTTGCTTGCAAAATGGTGCGAGTTTCACTGAACGCACCCTGAATGCATTTGGACCTAATCCGTCACGCCCTTGTGAAAGGGGCCTTAGAGGTGATCTTATTTACATGTATAAATACACTTGTGGTCAATACAAAGAATTGGCACATGATTTATTCATTTCAAGGACCAGAAGACATTTATTATGTGTGGAGGAAATCCGATTCAGGCGTCAATACAGGAAAGGATTCTTTACAGTTAGGCCCCTTTCGCATTGGGGAGAATTCCGCGCGGGTGCAATGAGTGATGTGAACGCATTGCACCTGCAGTGAATCCGGACCCATTCACTTCAATGGGGCTGTGTACATGAGTGGCGATTTTCACGCATCACTTGTGCGTTGCGCGCAAATTGCAGCAAGCTCTATATTGTGCGTTTTGCACGCAACGCAGGCCCCATAGAAGTAAATGGGGCTGCGTGAAAATCGCAAGCATCCGCAAGCAAGTGCGGATGCGGTGCAATTTTCACGCATGGTAGCTAGGAGACGATTGGGATGGGGACCCGATCTTTATTATTTTCCCTTATAACATAGTTATAAGGGAAAATAATAGCATTCTTAATACAGAATGCTTAGTAAAATGTCCATTGTGGGGTTAAAAATAATAAACAAATTAAACTCACCCCATCCACTTGATCGCGTAGCAGATCTCCTCATCTTTCTACTTTCTTCAGGACCTGGCTAAAGGACCTTTGATGACATCACTGAGTTCATCACATGGTCCATCACCATGGTGATGGACCATGTGATAGACCATGTGATGAGCGCAATAATGCAATCAAAGGTCCTTTAGCCAGTGGCTGAATAAAGTAGAAAGAAGAGGAGATCCACTACGCGATCAAGTGGATGGGGTGAGTTAAATTTCTTTATTATTTTTAACCCCACAATGGACATTTTACTAAGCATTCTGTATTAAGAATGCTATTATTTTCCCTTATAACCATGTTATAAGGGAAAATAATAAAATCTACACAACACCGATCCCAAACCCGAACTTCTGTGAAGAAGTCCGGGTTCGGGTCTGGGTACCAAACATGCCAATTTTTCTCACGCACATGCAAAACGCATTAAAATGCTTTGCACTCGCACGGAAAAATCGTGCATTTGTGCACCCGCATCTTGACCAGCCCTCACACGCAACAACCGTGTGAAAGAGGCCTTAGAGTTGTCAATCTATGGAATGCCCTACCCTAGCAGGTAGAAATGGCAGATACTACGTCAAAAAATAATAATGAACTAGATGCTTTTCAAATAGAAAATGCATTTAGGGTTATAATTTATCTAAGCAATGAATGTTGTATAATTGATCTGGAAAAGATTGAACTTGATTGACCAATGTCTTTTTCAACCTATGCAGTGCTTCTAAAGGAGGATACGATGCCTCACAGAGGTACCATATGGTGGCACACAGAGTGCCTGTGGGTACTTATGACGCTTTGCACATGCATAATAGTGATAAGCGGCATAGGCAATATTCGTTTTCTCAATATTTCGTGAATTTTTCCCATAATATTCACAATAAATTCGCAAATTCGTGATATCCAGTTATTATTTTCGCGATTGCGCAAAACGGCACTAATGATGCTCATATTTTTTGTGCAATACATGAAACTTCACATTTTATCAAGTATAAGCAGATATTACTGATTGGTGCACTAATTATTGTTGTGACATCACAGCACTATGTCTGTAGCATGTATGTATGGACAGCAGAGAAACAGTAATTCCTATCACACTACCTAACACTACACTATCAGCTACACTATATCACTATCTAACCTACACTGACTATCTCCCACCAACTATCTGTATTATATATATGAGCTAACTATCTAATGTAATTGGATAAGGAATAGGATCCAGATGAAAGCACAGAGCACACCAATATCACTGCTCTCTCTCTCAGAACTGCAAGAAAACAGCAGAAAATGGCTGCTGGGGAGGTTCTTATATAGTAAGGGGCAGGCAACTTTCCTATTGGTTGCTAGGGATGTTGCTAAGCTCTGACAAAGATATTGCAGCCTTCTAATTGGCCCACAAGCAAGAAGGGAGGTTACTGATGGAAAAAAAATCTAGAATATTCGCAATTACGAATATATAGCACTATATTCTACATCTTCGCGAATTCTCAAAGTGCCGATATTCGCAATAAAAATTTTCGATTAGAATATTCGCGATCAACACTAATACACAACCCCCTAATAAATAATTGAAGCTCTTTTTGCTAGTAGGAATGGGCGTGATACCAGGCAAAGTGCTGCAGAACATCTCTAAACACTAACAGTTTACATAAATCATATGAAAACTATCACTAATGTAACATTCGTCATATTTCTAGGTTTATGATGAGCTGGCTTCGTATGATCAGGTATGAAAAATACTGCTTATTGTTGGACAGTTTTGAAAAACACAATAACCATGATAAGGGGGTTAGGACTGTGGAAAGTACATACCGGTATATGACCTGTGCATGAAGTGCATTCAATGACAAATATACTACTTGCCTTATATCCTTTATTAGTCAATAACTAACCCTATGGAAAGCTATTGATTTGTATCTTGGATTAAAGTTAAATATTTAAAGAGGCATTCACCCTATAGGGAGTGATAGCATGTCACTGAGATATACCATCACATCCTAACTGGTAGACACTGATCCTCAGATCTTCATTTGGATCATCAGAATAAAGGGGTCACAGCAATGGTTAAAGGAGTTGTGCCATGAACTACTTTTCACTCTAAAGTTTATTTTCATCAATTACTCTAGCTCCCATGCCTCCTTGGATAATTTTTTATTTTTATTTATCTCATTTGCAGTTTTCCCTTACCCACTATGATTGAATCCTACTTCATGGTTTGTCATGTGTCTGTTGTCCCATCATGCGTTAGGGCAGTGAGAGGTGTGCTGACATCAGCAGATCATGTGACACTCATCACACCCCTCGTTCCGATCTTACCAATGACGTCTTCTACATCCTACACTGAGCAAAAATATAAACGCAACACTTTTGGTTTTTCTCCCATTTTGCATAAGCTGAACTCAAAGATCTGAAACATTTTCTACATACACAAAAGACCCATTACTCTCAAATATTGTTTACAAATCTGTCTAAATATGTGTTAGTGAGCACTTCTCCTTTGCCGAGATCCTCACAGGCAGTGGCGTCTCTAGCTTTCAAATTTTGGGGGGGCACACTGGGGGCCAGGTCAAAAGTAGGGGGGGGGCAGCTATAACAACGATACATTTACACAAGTACGCTTAGAAATGCTGCAATACTTTACCCAATACCTAAAACCGCAACAGGGAAGAAAAGTCCAGCTGTCTGTGGATGACACTTTTATAGAGAGGGGGATCTGTGGGTGACACTGCTATGGGGGGGATCTGTGGATGCCACATACCGTATATAGCATCTTATGCTATATGTGTCATCCACAGATCCACCCCATGACAGTGTCATCCCCATTTCCCCCTCCATAACAGCGTCATCCACAGATCTCCCTCCCTATAACAGTGTCATCCACAGATCTCCCTCCCCGCCTCTCACAGGAGTGTACATATATAAAATAAACATATTTCACATGAAAACGTACAGTTACTTGGCTTGGCCCTTGGGGATCTCGGACACCACTTCAACACTTGGCCGGGGGCTCGGCGGAGCTGATGTTGTGTTTTATCCTAATGAGAAAGATTTCATAATAAGGATTTGGAGAAGGGGCAGAGGGATAGCAGAGCAGAGAGAGGCTGGTGCTGCTACTAGGGGGTCATACCATGGGGGAGTAATAAAACCCACCATAATGCCCCCCAGTAGAAATAATTCTCCTTATAATGTGCAAAACATACCCCCTTATGCCCCCAGTTGAGCTAATTTCCCCCATAATGTGCCAGTATAAAATACCCCTATATAGTGCACCAGTATATGCCTCCATAGTGCTCCTCTCCCCCCTTCCTGCTAGTGCCCCCCATAATGTACCAGTATAAAATGTCCCATATATCGTGCCCCAGTAGATGCCCTCAGTGTCCCCCATAATTTGCAAGTATAAAATACCCCTTCTTAGTGCCCCCCCGTAGATGACTCCATAGTACTCCTCTCTCCCCTTCTCCATAGTACCCACCATAATGTGTCCCAGTATAAAATGCTACTGTACAGAGCCCCCCATATAAAACACCCCTTCTTTGTGGCCTCAGTAGATGCCCCTATAGTGCCCACCAATAATGTGCCAGTAATAAGTGCCCTCAATAACGTGCCAGTAACAAGAGCCCCCCAATGTGCCAGTAATAAGCCCCCATCACGTGCCAGTAACAAGAGCCCCCATCACGTGCCAGTAATAGGCCCCCCATCACGTACCAGTAATAAGCCCCCATCACGTGCCAGTAATGAGCCCCCCATCACGTGCCAGTAATGAGCCCCCATCACGTGCCAGTAATAAGCCCCCCATCACGTGCCAGTAATAAGCCCCCCATCACGTGTCAGTATTAAGCCCCCCCATGTTCCAGTATTAAGTCCCCCCATCATCATGTGCGAGTATTAAGTCCCCCCATCATCATGTGCCAGTATTAAGTCCCCCATCATCATGTGCCAGTATTAAGTCCCCCCATCATCATGTGCCAGTATTAAGTCCCCCATCATCATGTGCGAGTATTAAGTCCCCCCATCATCATGTGCCAGTATTAAGTCCCCCATCATCATGTGCCAGTATTAAGTCCCCCCATCATCATGTGCCAGTATTAAGTCCCCCATCATCATGTGCCAGTATTAAGTCCCCCCCCATCATCATGTGCCAGTATTAAGTCTTCCCCATCATCATGTGCCAGTATTAAGTCCCCCCCATCATCATGTGCCAGTATTAAGTCCCCCATCATGTGCCAGTATTAAGTCCCCCCATCATGTGCCTGTATTAAGTCCCCCCATCATGTGCCAGTATTAAGTCCCCCCCATCATCATGTGCCAGTATTAAGTCCCCCCATCATCATGTGCCAGTATTAAGTCCCTCCCATCATCATGTGCCAGTATTAAGTCCCCCCATCATCATGTGCCAGTATAAAGTCCCCCCCTAACATCATGTGTCAGTTTTGTAATAAGCCTCCCCAATGTGCCAGTAACACTATTGTAAAAAAACAAACAAAAAAAAACACTTATACTTACCTAAGTGTCAGCGATGCGATGCAGCCTCTTCCTGTGTCCCACGCTGTAATGTAAGGCTCAGGCGGCACGATGACGTCATTGCGCCGGCCTCTGATAGGCTGCCGGCCTAGTGCCAGCAGCCAGGGGCGTACATAAAAATCACTGGGCCCCATAGCAGGAATCTAAATTGGGCCCCCCATTCCCCTTTTATAGCCCCTCCCTTTGTTCCATGAACTATTCTTGCTGCTGCGTTTTATAATTTATGCCATCAGGGCCGGAATGGGATTACAAAACAGCCCTGGCACACAAAAGAGGTATAATAGATGCAGATGTATATTATATACAGCAGTGTACAGTTATGTGAGGTACGCGGTATAATATATGCAGTGTGTACAGGTATATAGTATATTCCCTAGTGTTCTGATATGTGAGGTACAGGGTATAATAGATGCAGTGTGTACAGGTATATAGTATATTCCCTAGTGTTCTGATATGTGAGGTACAGGGTATAATAGATGCAGTGTGTACAGGTATATAGTATATACAGTAGTGTAATATGTGAGGTACGAGGTATAATAGATGCAGTGTGTACAGATATATAGTAAATACAGCAGTGTATTGACACCTCGTACCTCAGATATCAGTACATCGCTGTATATACTATATATCTGTACACACTGCATCTATTATACCTCGTACCTCACATATATAGTATATACAGAAGTGTACTGATATCTGTACACACAGCATCTATTATACCTTGTACCTCACATATCAGTGCACTGCGGTATATACTATATATCTGTACATATTGCATGTATAATACTGTGTAATATATGCAGTGTGTGTGCATGTATGTGTGTGTATCTATATATATATACAGAGCAGTGTATTGATGTGACACATAGAAGGTATAATACTGTAGATGCAGTGTTTATAGAAATATGTGGTCAGTTATGCATTATAGTCACTGTGAGGTACATGAGGTAGTGGTAACTGTCTGAAGTAGTATACATGAGTGAGCAATGAGTAAAAACAGGGCATGGAGGGGAGGTAAATGATGAAAAGTGGAGGACCTCCTCTTACCTCTCCATTCCAGTCTGTATGGATCAATGCAGAGCTGCTTGTGAACTTTTAATACTTGCTGTTAGGGGTTGAAGGACCTGTGATGATGTCATCACAGGTCCTGGCAGATGTACCTTTGAAACCTAGGAACTACACCATTTTTGGTGCAGTTCCTTTGCTAAATTCTGCAGGACCTGTGATGTTGAAGATGATGTCATCACAGGTCCTGGCAGATGCACTGTTCTAACCTGGGAACTACACTTTACACTGTGCAGTTCCCTTACAGGACCTGTGATGACATCATCAAAGGTCCTTTAGCTTTAGAAAGGTAAACAGGAGTAATTAGGGGGCGGGGCCTCTCCTCCACTTTGGTGCCTGCCTGCAGCCTATCAGAGGAAAGGGAAGGGACACGCCTCTCCCTCCCCTGCACCTCCGCTGGCACAGGCAGTTTACAATGGAGATGAACGCAATGGAAGCGCTCATCTCCCTGTGCCCGGCGGCGGCTGCTCACTTGGGGGGGGGGGGGTCATTTTAGTTGGGGGGGCACATGGGGGGGCACAGCATGATGTAGGGGGGGCCGTGGCCCCCTCTGGCCCCCCCCCCCTGGCGACGCCACTGCTCACAGGTGTGGCATATCAAGGTGCTGATTTAACAGCATGAATATTGCACAGGTGTGCCTTAGACTTCCCACAATAAAAGGCCACTCTGAAATCTGCAGTTTGATCACACAGCACAATGCCACAGATGTGGCAACATTTTAGGGAGCGTGCAATTGGCATGCTGACTGCAGGAATGTCACCAGAGCTGTTGCCCGTGCAATAAATGTTCATTTCTCTACCATAAGCCGTCTCCAAAGGCGTTTCAGAGAATTTGGCAGTACATCCAACCGATTTCACAACCGCAGACCACACCAGCCCAGGACCTCCACATCCAGCATGTTCACCTCCATGATCGTCTGAGACCAGCCACCCGGACAGCTTCAGCAACAATTGGTTTGCATAACCAAAGAATTTCTGCACAAACTGTTAGAAACCGAATGTGAGCATTTACCCACTCAAGTCGGTTACGACGATGAACTGCAGTCAGGTCCAGACCCCGATGTGGAAGACGAGCATGCAGATGAGCTTCCCTGAGATGGTTTCCGACAGTTTGTGCAGAAATTCTTTGGTTATGAAAATCAATTGTTGCTGCATCTGTCCGGGTGGCTGGTCTCAGACGATCATGAAGGTAAACATGCTGTATGTGGAGGTTCTGGGCTGGTGTGGTAACATGGGGTCTGCGGTTGTGAGGCCGGTTGGCATTTGTATTTTTGCTCAGTGTATATTAGAAGGCTCCAATGTAAGACAGCAACTGAAAAGTTAAACAGTTTTTGCCACATGGAGCGGTGGTAGGCTAATAACTGTAGAATAAGGCAGTTTTGATAAGTGGTGGTATTTGGGGAAAGTGATACAATAGCGATATCTGCTGGGTGGGATACATTTACATTTGTGGCACAACCCCTTTAAGTGTTCAAGCTCCTATTTTTATAGATTTTCTCTGCACAGCAAATACAGATGTATTTCTGGAGCGTAATAATGTTGCGGGTCGTTGATCCAGGGAGTTATTCTGATTGCCTGATTGGAGTCGGGAAGGAATTTTTTTATTCCCCTAGGGTGGGGAAAATTGGCTTCTACCTCGCAGGTTTTTTTTTTTTTTTTGCCTTCCTCTGGATCGACTTGCAGGTTGACAGGCCGAACTGGATGGACAAATGTCTTTTTTCGGCCTTGTGTACTATGTTACTATGCTATGCTAACAATGCTCCCGCCTTTGTAGGGGTGCCATGGCTGCCAAAGAACTGACAAATGGACAATAATTTTTAATTTTAGGGAGGCTCAACTAATGAGATTATTATGGCATTTTCATATCACAGAGGTATGCCATAGTATTATAAAGTGGGAATAATGTTTTAATGCTACGTAACCTGCAACACGAATTACAGATACTGGAGCCTCCTGTTCACAGTTACAGAGCACCACTCCAGAAGTTTGACGTTTCTATGATCAAAGTGTACATCAGTGTGGCACAGGGACAGTGATTTAAAAAAGACTGAATTTTACAATTACAGCTTAAATACATGTTGAATTCATGAGTGCGCTCCAGAAACTTGTACTTTTATTCTGTAAACACATATGTAAAAACATATTTTTATCAAAGTCAACAAAATTTCTCTATTAAAACATTCAGCAAATACAGTATTCATTTTTCTATTCAGGGTCCTCCAGCAAGTCTGACTGATGCTGTGATCCAAAATAAATACGGTACGTTTCAATGCATGTTCTACAGACATCCGGAATGTCATCATTTTTACTTTGATTCTCCAGTGGAAGGCTTGCACATGTTAACCACCAATATCATTTTTCGGAATTACTGTATTACTTTATATATAGCATACAGTAGAATTCCAGGATTTAGATAAACAGGACCGGAGAGGTGTCATTTTATCAAATTTTATGGGTTACCAAATTTAATAGAATTAATTAATATACTGTAAGTAGACATGGACTTTCACCTGGTTCTTTTCATACAAGCAATGATATGACAATCGGACCTTCCTGCATACTGTACAGATAGCTTATTCCGTTTAATGGTAGATGTACAAGTCTGTATGCTTAATCTAGTAGTAGCTACAGTATATTCACCCAGCATTTTATTACTTTGTGCTTGTAAAAAAGATGCAAGGGCTCTGTATTTGAAAAGCAAATAAATGGTGTAGTTTGTTGGACTCTAGAGACCCCGCAGCAGAGATATGGTATTTGGAAATTTTCCAGACTCTTAGTACTTTTGATGAAATCTCAGAGATTGCAGGTTTCTATAGTTCGACCATGTGCATTAGCCTTTTATACGATGTCAAACACGAATGTAAAGTAATATATTGCGCGTGAAACTATTCCATGTACTTCTTCCCTTCGTCTTCTCCTTTCCCTTGATCCTATTTTCCTCATGTTACAATTAAAACTGAGAAACAAAGAAATATTTAGGGTCTCATGAGTTCAGTCATGCCTTCTCCCTCCTTCTCACAATCCCATGACTATCTTTGAGCAGAAGAAGCCTCTCTCTCAATGTCTGCAGTAGCACAAAAAGATTAAGCCTCACCCCTTTCTCTCTCGCTTTCTTTCCAGTTGGCCACCAACCAGAAGTTGGAACAGCAGGATTTCTACAAGATTAGTAGAAATGCTGCAGACTGACATACAACTGTATTTCTTGTTTACTTTTATCACTCTTTTCATGGCTATTATTTAAATGCATAATACTAATGTATGCATTTTATTTCTTCTTAATATTAACAACAGTTAGAGAAGTCATTTCACAATATGACCAAAGTACACCCACATATTGTAAGAGTCCCAGCAACGTGATCACTTGCTTTTTAAGAATCTTTTTCCATATTTTTTTCAGAATACACCCCTCGCTCTAGAGAAAACTTTGTGTTGCCTCCAAGACATAAAAAAATTCCTCTACCAGAGATTTGGATCTGGCAAGACACTAATCTAAGGTATATAAAAAATACTAATCAATACAAACAAATAACAAATGTGGAATATATGTGGAATAAATATAATGCATGTACAAGGGACCTCCTCTCAGTTTTAAAGTGTATGTACACCTTTGGGGGCATTTTTTTTTCAATTATTGCATTGTCCTCATTTTGAGCTAAAATAATTTTTTTCAATTGGTCTTTATTTAAAAAAAAATTGCCATTTTCTCTGTACAGCTTTGACATTCTCTAGTAGCCTGCTGTCTGTTTTCACTTTGTTCCGTCAGGCAGCTCAGCTGACGGCTCCTTATCTCTGATCTATGACCTCCTAAACATTTATTATAGCTCAGTTTTTATTTTACTGATAAGAATGTGGCTTATATAAGTGTTTATGACCTTTTAATAATTTAGAAATAAGAGTTTTTAGATGACTGGCACAAAGTGAAAGTAGGAATCACACAACTAGGCAGTTACCGTAACCCTTTGTGAAATAACAGCTGAATATTTTTAATAAAGACAAATTGAAAAGATTATTTTTAGCCCAAAATGAGTAAAATGCAATCATAAAAAATGTAACCCCTTAGTGACCAGCCTATTTTGAGCCTTAGTGACCAAGCGATTTTTATTTTTATTTTAAATTTTGTTGTAGTTTAGTTGTAGTTTTAAATGGTCCCATTTTGGATTACCCCATAACTTATTGATTAGCTTTTATTAAAACTTTCTGGGGAAATGGGAAAAAACAGCAATACCGCCATTGACCTTTTACAATATAAATTTTGTGGTGTTCATTTTTCAGCATAAGTAACATTTTCTGGGTCAGTATGATAAAAACCCTTTAAAAAAAAGAAAATATTTTTTTTTTATTGCAGCAACTCAAGACCCAGAGATATGCAACCTGCTAAGAATACACTGACCTGGGCTTTCTTTAGGCCCTAGGCCATGCCAAAACATCTGTACCCGCCTATATGCCGTGGTTGCTATTGACCATGGTTGGTGTCTAAGGGTATAACTCCCCCCCCTCCTTCTGCTGATCAGGGGGCCATTAGAACAGGGCTCCGCTGCTGGAATTTAGACTGGGCTGCTGTAAAAAGGTTGTGGCCCAGCCTAGGGCCCATTAGTGGAAAAAACAGGCATATTGGTGGTCACTGAGGGGCTAATGCACAATAAAATAATGTTATGTTTATAATATGCTATGGGAAGTAAATCAGTCCATGAATGGTAAATTATACATTTATACAAATTCATTCACAGCTCAAGTTTAACTGAAAAGCATGATGTAACAGTACCGGATAGAAATACATCATGGGTGGCCACAGCATTTGTTATTTCTGAGAGACTGGGACTTGGAGTAGCTGAAGAGTTTGTTGAGGTAATACTTATTTAGCAATTTTGCTATGTGACAAGGAAATAAGCAACACAATCACTAACATAGCATTTCTCTAGTGAAATTCACGATATTATTCATTATTTTCTAATCTCAGCACGTTACCCACATGTTCTTTTTTCTAGATATCAGTATTCAAACCATTTTTAATGTCATTAAACTTGCCATATTCAGTTACAAGAGGTGAACAGTTTATTGTGGAAGTCATCCTGTCCAATTCCTTATTTGAGAACCTACAGGTAAGTTCTAATCTCTTATTGTAGGACATCATGCACACAATGTAAAAAAATAAAATTCACAAGGGGAGATTTATCAAACTGGTGTAAAGTAGAACAAGCTTAGTTTCCCATATAAACCAATCAGATTCCACCTTTCATTTTCCAAGGGAGCTGTGAAAAATGAAACGTGAAATCTGACTGGTTGCTATGGGCAACTAAGCCAGTTCTACTTTACACCAGTTTGATAAATCTCCCCCACAATTTCGACAATATTTTGTTATCTACTATTGCTTACCATGTCTAATTTGCTGTCAGTGGGATTCAAATAACAGCTCATAACCTATATAGTACTCTCATACAATACTTGTGGTCCCCAACATATGGTTTCAGAAACCACGGGTGGTGGGGAATTGTTTATCTACATGCATTTGCTAGCATTCGTCAAGCATTTGTAGAAGTTTCAAATTCTATTATGAGTTCTCTCAAATGTTATTATATTGTAAAACTACACAATAGGTAGGATTATAGAATATCACATTGTCATGCGCCTTCCATTTTTGTAGCTACAGGTTTATATAAAATTATATTAAAGTGGGACAGATCTGTGATGCACAATTGTAGATTGAAATAATTTAGAAGCGCTGAAAACATTTTTGTTATGCATTCATCTTTTATTGATTGCAGGTTCTGGTTTCTTTGGAGCTTCATGACTCATTCGAAATAATTGTACCAAAAAGCATCTATAAGGGAAGTGTAGCAAGCCAGCATAGCATAACTGTTCCCAGTCAGGGAGGAACAAGAGTCTTATTTCCCATAAGACCAAGGAAACTGGGAAACATCCCAATCACTGTGAAAGCAACATCAAATGCAGCTTCTGATGTTTTAAATAAAATGGTGCTGGTAAAGGTAAGTGATATGTGCTATAAAATTAAAAGAACACTGTCGGAAACTGAAAGCATAACCTTATAAAATCAAATCTTAACAAACCTGCTAAATTATTCACACATTCTGTAAGTAAGTGCATGTTTCTGGATTGGAGATATGTGAGTTACAGTAGTGATCATGGTGGCAGATATTTCTCTTGACTCCCTCCCATTGATTTACAATCTGGTTATGCTCTCTCCAGCCTTAAGAAGTTGTATGTTTGCCCAAAAAATTACCAAGCACCAATAATCCTTTTAGGCTAGTTTCACACTTTTGGCAGGAGTTTCAGCAGGGTGTTGTGGCAGAGAAGAACCTGCTGAAGCACTCTGGACAGACAAAAAACTATTAGTCCAGCTGATTCCTGGCATTGTCTGCTGGACCTGCTGGCTGGAACACCCAGTAGCAGGTGTGAAAGAAACCTTAAAATAAAGAAAATAAATCCACAATTTCCTAAAAGCCTCTTTGTCCCCACTGCCTCCAGTCCCTGGCAGAACTGTAGTGATGATCTCTGGTCTGTGGTCATGTAAACCACTGTAGCCATTTACTGGCCTTAACGTTTAGGTGTCACCAAGCAGCACATGATCACTGAACTTCTATGGTCAGGGACAAGGTTCCCGGCACTCATTCCTTTAGTTTGGTGGCCAGACAATCCCTTTGAATGTCTACAGGGAACAATAGATCATATTCGAATTCACATCACATGAAATGAAAAGTTAAACAAAATATAATATTTTCAGTGATGCTATACATTACTTTTGATTATGATGAAACATCTATACTATCTTTCAATTATCTACTAATTCAAGTAAAACATCCATGCTATCCTTCTTCCCCCACAGGCTGAAGGAGTGAAGTACTTTTATTCACAGACTGCTCTATTGGAGCTTATTGGTCTTGAAAATACAACTAAAACCGTATCAAAGAACATTTCATTTATGTTCCCTAATGATGTGGTGCCTGGCAGTGAACAGGCATATATAACTGTTATAGGTAACAACACTTTACTTTAATAAACATAGTTTGGCTGCTCAGCCGTAAACATGTCTTGTACAAGTTTGCATGGTATTAGCATATGGAATACAGGGGAGATTCCTTAGGAATACTGGATATATTGTCCCAGTGCAAGCCATATTCAAACCTTGGTAATAAAGGTGAAAGTGACCTAAGTGCAGAAAGTAAGATTCAGAAGGTTCTGTTTCAGGAACGGGGGGGTGAGGGGGCTGGGGGGGTGAAATGTCTAGATGATTGTCCAGCTTTTACTAAGTTACAGCCTATCCTCAGGATTGGTTCTCATTAGCTAATCGGCGGTAGTCCCACACCCCTTCTGGTGTTCCACAACCTTGATGGAACCTTGATGATCAGCTGTTTGGGTGTAGCTCCATCACAGGAACTCAACACTGGAACTGTACAGCTCCATCAACTGTGTAGTGGACAGAGATCGCCACTGCAGCGCTGAGAGCAGCGCTGCAGTAATATGCTCCCTCCACTACACAGTCAATGGGGCTGTGTAGTTCTAAACAGCTGATCAGTGGGGGTGTGGAGTGTCGCACCTCTGATGATCAGCTAGCGATGGCCTATCCTAAAACCACTTTAATATTGAAACAGATTCTGCATTGTTTTTTTCAACCCAGAAACAACTTTTTTTTCAGCACAGTAAATAATTGCTGAGCTAGGACTTTTGTAAGGTAGTACAATACAATGGATGTTCTAAAGAAGAGCAATATATGTAATTTTTTTTAAACATAACTTCTAATGGATGTTTTGATAGGAGACCTTCTTGGCCCTTCAATAAATGTTCTTGAATCACTTATCGAGATGCCAAATGGCTGCGGAGAGCAGAACATGATCAACTTTGCACCAAACATCTATATCCTACAATATTTAATAGCAACTAACCAGATAAAAAGTGATATAAGAGAGAGGGCTATAAACTTCATGGAACGAGGTAAGTTTTTTTTACTTACAGCTCTGCATCATGCTTGGTTACATGCAAAAACAAGCAGCTTACAAGGTCCCTATGCAATAACTTATAGATCGATTTAGAAGAAATTCATAATAGCAGAATGGGTAAAATGATAGATCAGAAAAGAATGCCATAAGACATTTCTATAGGATGAGTATACTGTAATTGCGACCTGTGACTAGAACTGATTTCTGATTGTAATTAGAATCATGAGATATATTTTATGTTTAGGTTATCAAAAGGAGCTAACCTATAGGCGGTACGACGGATCTTTTAGTGCTTTTGGAAACTCTGATTCCTCTGGAAGTACCTGGTGGGTAAATATTTACGTGATTAACTTGTTACTAAACTTTGAAACAATTTTGAGCATTCTAAATTCAATAAAAATAAGTGTAGGCATGTTGAAGCTAATTCAATATTACTTAAATATTATAATAAATATTACTTATGGTAGGTCATTGCACTGTAACTATGTCTTGGTATAACAGGAGATTCAAGTAGAATTGATTTAGCAATAGCCCGCCCACCATATTATTCCTTATTTATGTCTTTTCATACTAGTAAAGGTTTGCTGGCATTTTCATCTCCCACAAGAAAATCAGAGAGTATTTTTTAAAGGGCAACTGTATGGTGGCCAAAGACTCCCATACAAAGTTGTTATGCAGGAGAGGCTTCACCGATCATACAGCTGCTGTGACAACCATTCTTCCCAATATACTAGACATGTCTGGTGGAAGACAAGAATGTTATTACGTCTAGCGGTATCCTTTAACTCTAGTTCACAAACAAACAAGCCCCCGTCCCCGCTGCACTCACACAGGTTGCGAGCTCTTCTGCTCCTGTCCCGATTGGATGTGTGCGCTTCTTTTCTTGTCCGGCTTCATTTATTATGAGGAAGAGAAGCACACACATCCGGTCAAGACCCAAGCAGAATAGCTTGCATCTGTGTGAGTGCGCAGGTGACGGCAGCATCAGTGCCGCGGCGGACTAGTAAGTCGTTCTTGAAATCTACAGAATGCACATTAATAATTTATTGTAACTATATATTTATAATAATATTGTATAATATATAATACACATTTTCTTTTAGGTTGTCAGCATTTGTTTTCAGATGCTTTCTTCAAGCCCGCACATTTATATACATAAATCCAACTGTCTTAAATGAAACGGTGAAATGGCTGATGCAGTATCAAGACCTGGACACTGGTATATTCTCTGAGCCAGGACGGGTTATTAATGCTGAGCTTCAGGGTGGGCAAAATGGTCCCATCACCCTCACTGCTTATATATTGACTTCACTGCTAGAAGATAAGTACTACAGGGTAAGTATGGTATATATGAGTTTTATGGAAAAAATATATATATTGTCACGTCACTGTCAGATTATGTCCACATGGGACACAAAATCCTCTGGAAATTCCAACTTGCATTTTGCCACAGATTATATGTAAATTCTGTTGTAAATTTGCCAAAGATTTCACCCTCTGCATTGGGATGGGCAAAGGGTGAAATCCACAGCTAACCCCTTCCAATTCTACATGCTTTGCGCAGCTCTAAGTAACATAGTAAGATAGTACATAAGGCCGAAAAAAGACATTTGTCCATCCAGTTCGGCCTGTTATCCTGCAAGTTGATCCAGAGGAAGGCAAAAAAAACCCTGTGAGGTAGAAGCCAATTTTCCTCACTTTAGGGGAATAAAAATTCCTTCCTGACTCCAATCAGGCAATCAGAATATCTCCCTGGCTCAACGACTAGTAGCTATATCCTCTCTAGTAGCTATATCCTGTAATATTATTACACTCCAGAAATACATCCAGCCCCCTCTTGAATTCCTTTCTTGTACTCACCATCACCCCCTCCTCAGGCAGAGAGTTCCATAGTCTCACTGCTCTTACCGTAAAGAATCCTCTTCTATGTTTGTGTACAAACCTTCTTTCCTCCAAACGCAGAGGATGTCCCCTTGTCACAGTCACAGTCCTGGGGATAAAGAGATGATGGGAGAGATCTCTGTACTGACCCCTGATATATTTATACATAGTAATTAGATCTCCCCTCAGTCGTCTTTTTTCTAACGTGAATAACCCTAATTTTGATAATCTTTCAGGGTACTGTAGTTGCCCCATTCCAGTTATTACTTTAGTTGCCCTCCTCTGGACCCTCTCCAGCTCTGCTATGTCTGCCTTGTTCACTGGAGCCCAGAACTGTACACAGTACTCCATATGTGGTCTGACTAGTGATTTGTAAAGTAGTAGGAATATGTTCTCATCACGGGCATCTATGACCCTTTTGATGCAACCCATTATCTTATTGGCCTTGGCAGCAGCTGCCTGACACTGGTTTTTGCAGCTTAGTTTGCTGTTTATTAAAATTCCTAGATCCTTTTCCATGGCAGTGTTACCGAGTGTTTTACCATTTAGTATGTACGGGTGACTTGCATTATTCCTTCCCATGTGCATAACTTTACATTTGTCAGTGTTAAACCTCATCTGCCACTTATCTGCCCAAGCCTGCAATCTATCCAGATCCCTCTGTAGTAGTATACTGTCCTCTTCAGTGTTAATTACTTTACACAGTTTAGTGTCATCTGCGAAAATTGATATTTTACTATGCAAGCCTTCTACAAGATCATTAATAAATATATTGAAGAGAATAGGGCCCAATACTGACCCCTGAGGTACTCCACTAGTGACAGTGACCCAATCTGAGTATGTACCGTTAATAACCACCCTCTGTTTTCTATCATTGAGCCAGTTACTTACCCACTTACAGACGTTTTCTCCCATTCCGAGCATTCTCATTTTATATACTAACCTTTTATGTGGTACAGTGTCAAATGCTTTGGAGAAGTCCAGATACACGACATCCATTGATTCGCCGCTGTCAAGTCTAGAACTTACCTCCTCATAGAAACTGATTAAATTACTTTGACATGACCGATCCCTCACGAAGCCATGCTGATATGGCGTTATTTGCTTATTTCCGTTAAGATGCTCTAAGATAGCATCTCTCAGAAAACCTTCAAACAGTTTACCCACAACAGATGTTAAACTTACCGGCCTATAGTTTCCAGGCTCTGTTCTTGGACCCTTTTTGAATATTGGCACCACATTTGCCATGCGCCAATTCTGTGGGACATTCCCTGTCAGTATAGAGTCTGCAAATATCAGAAATAAGGGTCTGGCTATGACATTAATTAATTCCCTTAGGATACGGGGGTGTATGCCATCCGGTCCTGGCGATTTGTCTATTTCAATCTTTTTAAGTCGCTGTTGTACTTCTTCCTGGGTCAGACAGGGCACTTTTAATGGCGAATTTATTTCAACATTCAGCATTTCATCTGACAGTTTATTTTCCTCAGTGAATACATTGGTGAAAAAAATATTTAACAGCTTTGCTTTCTCCTCATCGCTCTCTGCGACTCCCCCCTCATTACTCTTTAAAGGGCCGACACCTTCAGATTTATACTTTTTAACATTTATATAATTGAAGAACATTTTAGGGTTAGTTTTACTCTCTTTGGCAATTAACCCTTTCGTGACCAAGGGTCATTGATGCCCTAATGTCCAGGTCAAAATTTACAAATCTGACATGCGTCACTTTATGTGGTAATAGCTTTGGAACACTTTTACTTATCCAAACCATTCTGAGATTGTTTTCTCGTGACATATTGTACTTCATGATAGTCATATATTTGAGTCAATATATTTCACCTTTATTTATGAAAAAATCCAAAATGTACCCAAAATTTTGAAAAATTCACAATTTTACAAATTTCAATTTCTCTGCTTCTAAAACAGAAAGTCATATCTAATAAAATATTTATTACTTAACATTTCCCATATGTCTACTTTATGTTGGCATCATTTTGGAAATGTCATTTTATTTTTTTAGGACGTTAGAAGGCTTAGAAGTTTAGAAGCAATTCTTAAAACTTTTAAGAAAATTTCCAAAACCCACTTTATAAGGACCAGTTCAGGTCTGAAGTCACTTTGTGGGGCCTACATAGTGGATACCCCCATAAATGACCCCATTGCAAAAACTACACCCCTCAAGTTACTCAAAACTGATTTTACAAACTTTTTTAACCCTTTAGGTGTTCCACAAGAATTAAAGGAAAATGGAGATGAAATTTCTAAATTTCACATTTTTGGCAGATTTTCCATTTTATTGCATTTTTTTATTTAACACATTGAGGGTTAACAGCCAAACAAAACTCAATATTTATTACCCTGATTCCGCGGTTTACAGAAACACCCCACATGTGGTCGTAAACTGCTGTACGGGCACACGGCAGGGCGCAGAAGGAAAGGAATGCCATACGGTTTTTGGAAGGCAGATTTTGCTGGATTGGTTTTCTGAACGCCATATGTTTTTTATTTTTCTGCCGATCGTCTTGTGCAAGGGCTCGTTTTTTGCAGAAAGTGTTGAGGTTTTAATTGGTACCATTTTTGGGTACATAGGATTTTTTGATCATTCATTATTACACTTTATATGGCAAGGTGACCAAAAAATTGGCTGTTTTGGAACAGCTTTCATTTATTTATTTTTACAGCGTTCATCTGAGGAGTTAGGTCATGTGATAGTTTTATAGAGAAGATCGTTACGGACGTGGCAATACCTAATATGTATACTTTTTCTTATTTATTTAAGTTTTACACAATAATAGCATTTCTGAAACCAAAAAAATTATGTTTTAGTGTCTCCATAGTCTGAGAGCCATAGCTTTTATATTTTTTGGGCGATTGTCTTAAATAGGGTATCATGTTTTGCGGGATGAGGTGACGGTTTAATTGGTACTATTTTGGGGGTCATAAGCCTTTTTTATCGCTTGCTGTTGCACTATTTGTGATGTAAGGTGACAAAAATAGCTTTTTTTGGCACAGTTTTTTTTATTTTTTTTTAATAGTGTTTATCGGACTGGGTCTATCATGTGATATATTTATAGAGACGGTCGTTACGGACGCGGTGACACCTAATTTGTGTATTTTATTTTTTTATTTTTTTTATAGGAAAAGGCAATTTCTTTTTTTAATTTACATTTTTATTTATTTATTTTTCATTTTTATTATTTTCACTTTCCTTTTTTATCAAGTCCCTCTTGGATCATAAAGATCCAATGGGGCTGATGGCTGTACTATACTTTGCAATGCTCTTGCATTGCAAAGTATAATACTATTAGATGCCCTGTAGGTGGCAGCACCAGATGCCTTTGCCATGGCAACCGGACGCCTTTGCAAAGCGTCCGGTTGCCATGGCAACCATCGGGCGCTGCTATCAGCGCTGCAGCCCCGATGGTTCAGAGAGGGAGCTCCCTCCCTCTATTAACCCCATGGATGCTGCAACCGCAGCATCTATGGGGTTGCAGCAGAGTGTCAGCATAGAGCTGACACTCGCTGCTGATGGCGGCGGCTCAGGAATGGAGCCGCCGCCATCACACACAGCGGGGGCACAGGATCGGGGGCAGCGCTGGAATGGGGGGGGGGGGTGTATTGGGGTACGGCGGCTAACCTTGAGGGTGAGGGAGGCTGGGGCAGGAGGGGCGGGGAGACAGCATGGGGCGGACCGCATCAGGGAGGGACTACATAAATATGGACGGGGAAACTACTTCATCAGGGGCAGGCGCGCACAGGGGGGTGTTGGAGGAGCACAGATCGGGGGGCACAGGAAAGGGGCACAGATTGGGGGCCACAGAGACACTACCTGATTTCAGGCTCTGATCTGCAGAGCGCAGATCAGAGCCTGAAACCGGCATTTTTTCCACTGCCGCGATCCGATTGGTTAGTCTGCACAGACTAACCAATCGGATCGATTGTCGGCAAGGGGCCACTCTGATTGGTCCCTTGCCGGCATTACTGAACTGTATGCTGTCCGTGACAGCAGCAGTGCGGGGGCAGAAGCTTTAATCCAAGCGCTTTGCAGCGCTTGGATTAAAGAACTGTCTTGACGTTTATAGACGTGATAGCTGCACGGGGCATGTGCAGCTATCACGTATATATACAGATTGCAGTCGGGAAAGGGTTAATCTCTCGGTCTCTAGTTTGGCCGCTTTTATTTGTTTTTTACATGTTCTATTTTTTTCCTTATAGTTTTTCAGTGCTTCTGTGCTACCCTCCTGTTTTAGTGTTTTATATGCTTTCTTTTTGTCATTTATTGCTTTCTTTACAGTTCTGTTTATCCACATTGGTTTCTTTTTGTTCCTTAACCTTTTATTCCCATACGGTATGTACCTCTCACAATGAGATTTTAGGATGCTTTTAAAGATATCCCATTTTGTGGCTGTATTTTTATTTTTGAGGACTTTGTCCCAGTTAGTTAGGCCTATGGCCTCTCTTAGTTGGCTAAATTTAGCTTTTTTGAAGTTTGGTATTTTTGTTCCTCCCTGTAGAAACGCTCTTTTGAATGATAATTGGAAGGTTATTACTTTATGGTCACTATTTCCCAGGTGTCCCCCAACCTGCACGTCTGTTGTTCTGTCAGGTCTATTGGTTAATACTAAGTCCAGTATGGCCGTCCCTCTAGTCGGGTCCTGAACCAGTTGGGAGAGATAATTGTCTTTGGTTATTGCCAAGAATCTGTTTCCTTTATGAGATATACAAGTTTCAGTTTCCCAGTCTATATCTGGGTAGTTGAAGTCCCCCATTATAACCACATTATGATGTGCTGCCTTGTCTATCTCGTTTAGTAGTAGATTTTCTGTGGACTCTGGTATATTTGGTGGTTTATAGTAAACTCCTATTAGTAATTTATTGTTGTTTTTAGCTCCATGTATCTCTACCCACAGTGACTCCACATGTTCATGTCCCTCACTTATATCTTCACGGAGTGTGTGCTTTATTCAGGACTTTACATAAAGGCAGACTCCTCCCCCTCTCCGGTTTTGACGATCCTTTCTAAACAGACTGTAACCCAGAGAGTGCTGGGTTCTGGGGTGCTCTCCTGTCCTGCTTGTTCTTGTGCTGTGTCCAGTGAAAGGGTATGTGCTGAGTGTTTCGGGGACGGCTCTCCAACACTTGAGAGGTACATGTCAATGGTGGCGTGGGTGTATGTGGCTCTTGAAGCTTCTGGAAGTGCAGTTCTGGTAGTTCTTGTCGCTGGAAGATGCTCTGTGAGATTAGAGAAGTCACAGAGAACAGTTTCAGTTGTTATCTAGTTCAGGGATAAATAACATTGGACCATCAATGACTAAGTAAGCCATAGCGCAGGCACCGACAAACAGGGCTGTCTAGCCCTGTCAACCAAAGCTGAGGAAAGTGGGTGCTTAGCACCGAGAGGCGTAGCTGTAGCAGTGCTCCAAGAGCTACGCCAGTGCTCAAACAGTCTATTTTGCGTTAATATAAAAGTCTACATATCTCCGCAGTGGTGCAAGCTAAAAAGAAAAGTATCAGCATGAACAATTCTACTGGGCAATACGCCTAGTTTAATAGGGATGATCAGGCTGACAAAAACATGTCAATTTATGCTGCAGTTTTTTCCAAATTTCTTCAAATCTCATCAACTTGGCTGGTACTATAAAATTCTGCTGGTTCCCTGCATTCAAATGCATGGAGACAAATACTCTGCGTTTCCATCCTGTATATGTGTAACTAGGGGCTTAGGAAAACTCTTTAACTTCAAATCTTCAACTCTTAAATTCAGTCTTTTAGACTTGAAATATATATACTGTATGAAATCATAATATCTACTGAATGCAGCACTCAAAGCTGAGAGAGTTCTCCCATTAATAGTGGCAACCAAAGACTATCCCATACACAGTGCCCGAGCAAGAGAGTGCTCCCTACACAGTGCCCCAGCAAGAGAGTGCTCCATACACAGTGCCCCCGGCAAGAGGGTGTCCCATACACAATGCCCCAGCAAGAGGGTACCCCATACACTGTGCCCTAGCAAGAGAGTGCCCCATACACAGTGCACCAGCAAGAGAGTGCTCCATACATAGTGCCCCCGGCAAGAGGGTGTCCCATACACAGTGACCCGGCAAGACGGTGCCCCATACACAATGCCCCAGTAAGAGAGTGCTCCTATGCACCAGCCAATAAATGAAAAAATAAAGTACATTTGTAGAAATAATGGCCAAGTAAAACCTTTCATTAGCAGAGTGGTCAGTGAATCCACTCCGACTAAATGGACTTACAACATTGTGGGAGATTCACCTGCCCTTTGGTAATCTTTACATGTCACTACGGCAATTACCAAAGTTGTTCTAATGCTATCAAATTACACATGCCTTCGCTCTCAACAATGGTGAGGACAGTGAATGTACAGTGGTGCTTGAAAATTTGTGAACCCTTCAGAATTTTTTATATTTCTGCATAAATTTGTATGGCAACACTGCGACATGTGTCAATGGTGTCACAATGCGACATGCAACATATAGTGACATAAAAGCTGCAAAAAAAAAATCACTTTGATTTTTTGCGACTGTCGCGACGCAGCCGCAGCATGTTGCATGGTGACACCATTAAAATACATTATATGAAATATTGCACAACTTTCTTTTCTCGTGACACATATTCCTGTGTAGCCGTACCCTAAAACTACATCAGGTATTCATGTAAGTCATAAAAGTAGAAAAAGATAACTAAAAGAATGAATAAACATATTAGACTTGGTCATTCATTTAATGAGGAAAATGATCCAATGTCACATGTCTGAGAGAGGCAAAAGTATGTGAACCTTTAGGATTAGCAGATAATTTGAAGGTGAAATTAGAACCAGGTGTTTTGAATCAATGGGATGTCAATGTGGTGTGAGTGGGTTATCTGCTTTATTTAACCCCTTCAGGGTTCAGCCATTATTCTCCTTAAGGACCTAATTTTGCAAATATGACTTGTCTGTGTCGCTTTATGTGGTAATAACTTCGGAATGCTTTTACTTAGGCTACTTTCACCCTGCCGTTTCTGGGTCCGCCTGTGAGATCCGTTTCAAGGCTCTCACAAGTGGTCCCAAACGGATCAGTTTAGCCCCAATGCATTCTGAATGGATAAGGATCCATTCAGAATGCATCAGTTTGGCTCCGCTCCGCCTCTATTCCGCTCAGGAGGTGGACACCAAAACGCTGCTTGCAGCGTTTCGGTGTCCGCCTGGCGGTGCGGAGCCAAACGGATCCGTCCTGACCTACAATGAAAGTCAATGGGGACGGATCCGTTTACATTGACACAAATATGGTGCAATTGTAAACGGATCCGTCCCCCATTGACTTTCAATGTAAAGTCAGGACGGATCCATTTGACTTCACTTAGACTTAGGCCTAGTTCACACGAACGTATGGCTTTTATCGTTTTTTGCGGTCCGTTTTTTACGGATCCGTTGTTCCGTTTTTGAGTTCCGTTGTCTTTCCGTTTCCCCGTATGGCATATACAGTATACAGTAATTACAAATTGGGCTGGGCATAACATTTTCAATAGATGGTTCAGCAAAAATGGAACAGATACGGAAGACATACGGATGCATTTCCGTATGTGTTCCGTTTTTTTTGCGGACCCATTGACTTTAATGGAGCCACGGAACGTGATTTGTGGCCAAATATAGGACATGTTCTATCTTTCAACGGAACGGAAAAACAGAAATACGGAAACGGAATGCATACGGAACACATTCCGTTTTTTTTGCTGAACCATTGAAATGAATGGTTCCGTATACGGACCGTATACGGAACACAAAAAAAACGGCCCGTACACTCGCAAAAAAAAACGTTTGTGTGAACTAGGCCTTAGAGTTTTTTTTGACTAAGTGTATGCAGACGGATCCGTACTGAACGGATACCATCGTTTGCATTTATAGGTGCGGATCCGTCTGTGCAGATACCAGACGGATCCGCACCTAGCGCAGGTATGAAAGTAGCCTTATCCAAGCCATTCTGAGATTCTTTTCTCGTGACACATCATACTTCATGTTTGTGGTAAATTTGAGTTGATATGTTTTACCTTTATTTATATTAAAAAAATTTAATTCACAAAAATTTAGAAACATTTAAAAAAATTATTATTTTTTTTTTACTTTGAATACTCTGCTTTTAAGACCGATAGTAAATTTATGATACCTCATAAAATGGTTATCAATTAACATTCACCGTATGCTTACTTTATTTTTGCACCAGTGTTTAAATGGCATTTAGGATGCTGTAAGGCCTAGAACTTTAGAAGCAATTTTACCTACTTTTTTAAAGACCAATTCAGTTATGAAGTCACTTTGAGGGCTTATATAATAGAAACCACCAAATTTCAAAACCTAAACCCCTCAGATTATTCCAAATTAATTTTCAAAACTTTGTTAAACCTTTAGGTGTTCCACAGGAATTAAAGCAAAATAGAGGTGAAATAAAAAAAATGTATTTTCCATATTTTAAGACCCACTTTTGTGGAATGGCAGTGCGTCTTATGGGGCGAATGCTGCCATTTTTTACATCGCAAGTTGCGATGCTGCGATGTAGGGTATCAGTGGGGAGGGAGGAGGGGCTGGAGGCAACTCGCGGCAGGGCCAGGTGCAGTCACTGTACTCTTACACCGGGCCCCGCACACACCAGTATTCAGATGTAAACTGTAGGCAATTGATATGTTAACTGTAGGCAATCCATATTTAAACTACAAGGTAGCGCAATCCGCAAATCTTAGTACTCACTATTGAACGCCCATACTTGCAGGCAGGCTGGTCAGTCACTCACTTCCTCACAGCGCATGCTCCGCCCACTTTATTAATGAAGCAGGCGGAGCCCGGTGTATTAGAGTACAGTGACTGCACCGGGCCCCGCAGTGATTTTAACACCAGTTGCCGGCCCCCACTTGTATTAGGGTCACTATTTACTGTACACAGTTACACTGTTATGGGGGATATCTGTGGATGGCACATATGTAGCATAAGATGCTATATAAGTGTCATCCACAGATGCCCCCATAACAGTGCCATCCACAGATCCCCCATAACAGTGCCATACACAGATTCCCCATAACAGTGCCATCCACAGATCCCTCATAACAGTGCCATCCACAGATCCCCCATAACAGTGCCATCCACAGATACCCCATAAGTGCCATCTACAGATCCCCTATAACAGTGCCATCCACAGATCCCCCTTATAACAATGCCATCCACAGATCCCCCATAACAGTGCCATCCACAGATCCCCCCATAACAGTGCCATCCACAGATCCCCCCATAAGAGTGTGTCTTCCACAGATCCACAACAGTGCATCATCCACAGATCCCCATAATAGTGTCATCCACAGACCACCATTAGTTCAAAACCCACCAAAAGCACACCTTTTTTTCTTATTTTCCTCGTCAAAAACCTAGGTGCGTCTTATGGGCAGGTACGTCTTATAGGGCAAAAAATACGGTATTATTTTGCAGAAATTTTCCATCAATTTTTTCTGTAACACAACGAGAGTTAACAGCAAAACAAACCTCATCATATATTGGCCTGATTCTGCAGTTTACAGAAATATGTGGTCTTAAACTGCTCTATGGGCACATTGTAGAGCTCAGAAAGGAAGAAGTGCCATTTGGTTTTTGGTGGGAAGATTCTGCTGGAATGGTTGTTGGGTGCCATGTCAGATTTGAAAAGACCCTCAGCTACTCCTACAGTGGAAACCCCCAACAAATAATCTCATTTTGGAAACTACACCCCTCAAGGATTTTTTCAAGAGGTATAGTGAGCACTTTTACACCACAGGCATTTTATACAATTTAAAAATGCCATAAAAATGAAAAAAAAAAATTTTGCAAATAAAATGTTGCTTTAGCCCCAAATTTTTCATTTTCACGAGGGGAACGGGAGAAAAAGCACCCCACAATTTGTTAACAATTTTCTCTTGAATACTGCAACACCCCATATGTGTTTGTAAACTTCTGTATGGGCACACCGCAGGGCTCAGAAGGGAAGGAGTTCCATATGGATTTTTGCATTTGAAGAGACCCTGAGGTACCCCTACAGTAGAAACCCCCCCAAAATAACCCTATTTTAGAAACTATACCCCTCAATGGGTATAGTGAGCCTTTTGACCCAACAGGAGTTTTAAAGAATTTAGAAATACTTGTCTGTGAAAATGAAAAATTACATTTTTTTAAAATAATATGTTCATTTAGCACACTAATTTTTCATTTTTTCTGGGGGTAACAGGAGGAAAAGCACCACACAATGTCTTACCCATTTTCTCCTGGATATGGCAAAACCGCAAATATGGTTATAAACTGCTGTATAAGCACACCACAGGGCTTAGAATAGAAGTTGGCATTTGGAGGACAGATTTTGCTGGAATGGTTTTTGGGTGCAATGTCACACTTGAAGAGACCCTGAGGTACCCCTACAGTGGAAACCAGTGATCTAATTTTGGAAAATATACTCCCCAACGAATTTTCAAGGGGTGTGGTGAGCATTTTTGATCACACAGGTGTTTTACAAAAATGAATGCACAGCAGATGTTGGAAATTGCTATTTTTTCCACAGATATGCCATTTCAGTGCTTAATATCCTGTGCTCATTGTGCGCCAGTGTAAAAAGTCAGACCTAATATTATGCTGTGTTTCCTGGTTTTACAAACACCCAACATATGGCTTTATTCTTATTCTGAACATATACAATGTTTTTTTTCTTAAAACTTTTATTTTTCATTTTTATAAAATTATTTTTTGTTCTACTGGGGGACTTCAACTTTTGAGCATCTGATCCCTTTTACAATGCAGTACAATACACTCACCTAAAGAATTATTAGGAACACCTGTTCTATTTCTCATTAATGCAATTATCTAGTCAACCAATCACATGGCAGTTACTTCAATGCATTTAGGGGGTGGTCCTGGTCAAGACAATCTCCTGAACTCCAAACTGAATGTCAGAGTGGGAAAGAAAGGTGATTTAAGCAATTTTGAGCGTGGCATGGTTGTTGGTGCCAGACGGGCCGGTCTGAGTATTTAACAATCTGCTCAGTTACTGGGATTTTCACGCACAACCATTTCTAGGGTTTACAAAGAATGGTGTGAAAAGGGAAAAACATCCAGTATGCGGCAGTCCTGTTGGCAAAAATGCCTTGTGTATGCTAGAGGTCAGAGGAGAATGGGCCGACTGATTCAAGCTGATAGAAGAGCAACGTTGACTGAAATAACCACTCGTTACAACCGAGCTATGCAGCAAAGCATTTGTGAAGCCACAACACGCACAACCTTGAGGCGGATGGGCTACAACAGCAGAAGACCCCACCGGGTACCACTCATCTCTCCTACAAATAGTAAAAAGAGGCTACAATTTGCACGAGCTCACCAAAATTGGACTGTTGAAGACTGGAAAAATGTTGCCTGGTCTGATGAGTCTCGATTTCTGTTGAGACATTCAAATGGTAGAGTCCGAATTTGGCGTAAACAGAATGAGAACATGTATCCATCCTCTGATGGCTACTTCCAGCAGGATAATGCACCATGTCACAAAGCTTGAATCATTTCAAATTGGTTTCTTGAACATGACAATGAGTTCACTGTACTAAAATGACCCCCACAGTCACCAGATCTCAACCCAATAGAGCATCTTTGGGATGTGGTGGAACGGGAGCTTCGTGCCCTGGATGTGCATCCCTCAAATCTCCATCAACTGCAAGATGCTATGCTATCAATATGGGCCAACATTTCTAAAGAATGCTATCAGCACCTTGTTGAATCAATGCCACGTAGAATTAAGGCAGTTCTGAAGATGGGGGGTCCAACACCGTATTAGTATGGTGTTCCTAATAATTCTTTAGGTGAGTGTATATGCTGTATTGTACAGCATTGTAACAGGGACTGGGTCTCATGGGCCTCTGTAGCTGGAAGGCCATAAGGCCTTTGTATGGCCTTGGGTTGCCATAGGAGCCATTTGCACCCTGTGTCACAGGGTGCTGAAAGGGGTGAGAGAGGGAGCCCCCTGTGCACAGAAGCTGCACTCACTCGATCAGTGGCTGACAACCCGGATGCCATCATAATAACCCTTTAGATGCGGCAGTCAATGCTGACTGCTGCATCTAAAGGGTTATTCTGATGGCATCAGAGTTGTCAGCCACTGCCACTGTTCGAGTGAGGCAGCTTTTGTGCACAGGACAGTATATGTATGGGTTGTGAAGGGGGTTAAAGAACAGGGATATATGAAAGTCTGATCTTTACCACACTTTCTGAAAGTGTATCATGGCACAAACAAAGCAGATTTCTGAGAACATCAGAAGATAAGTTGTTGATGTTCATCAGGCTGGAAAAGGTTACAAAACCATCTCCACCAATCTTTAGTTTGATAATGTACAAATGGAGGAAATTCAAGACATGAATATACTGAAAAGGTTGACATACCTTTGTCACTCACAGACATGCGGATCATTTTCTGCAATTAATAAATCACCAAGTCTAATATTTTTTACTCTTTTGTTTCATTTGGTTATCTTTATCTACTTTTAGGGCTTCTGAACCTCTGATGTCGTTTTAAGTCAAATTTAGGCAGGAGTATAGAAAATTCAGAAAAATTCACAAACTTTCAAGAATGTTTAATTCATGAACAACCATTTTGGTTAATATACACAAATGGTATTGTGTAGAATAATAGAACCAATAACCTTCACACAGTGCAGAATATATGTATTACCCCATTCTGAAATGACAGTTTCTAAACACCTGAAATATAGCCTCATATCTCTAAATATTTTGATAATGCAATATATTGAAAAAAAATCTGACTTTGATGAGGGCCTAAAATTTTATAGTTATTGAGTATAATAACTCATTCTTTATGGGAAATAATTATATATATTTTTTTTTTCATTTTAGACCCTCTATGCATCCAGAGTTCAGAAAGCTGTGCAATATCTTGAAAAGAAGTTCGATGAAGGAATTACTAGTAATTTTATCCTATCGATAGTGGTATATGCTCTGTCACTGGCCAATAGCTCTAAAGCACATGATGCTCTCACTCTGCTAAACTCAAGGGCAAACACTACAGGTTAGTATATATAAAGTACATCCAACTATATACTTTAAGTAACATTTCAGAAATTCTAAATTATTATCACTGCAGTGGGCCCCCCAGCAAACCTGTGAATATAACAAAGGCCCCATTGAGCTGGGCTGAAATGTTGCTACAGGGGAATAAATGGGTCTGACACCCTTTATCTACATTGGAGTGCTGCCTCATTATTTGTTTTTTGAAGATTTTATATATATATATATATATATATATATATATATATATATATATATATATAATTTTTTTGGTATCATTTTATTTCCTTAGAAGAAGGGACCAAGTTTTGGTGTAAGTCATCAAACTATTCCTGGCAGCCAAGAACAACAGACATTGAAACAGCAGCATATGCCCTGCTTTCCTATCACCAGCAGGGCAAAATAATGGATGGTATTCCTGTTATGAAATGGTTAAGCCAACAAAGGAATCATCTTGGAGGATATTCATCCACTCAGGTAAAGTTCTTATTACATCTGATAATACAGATGCTATGCTACATAGTAACTAGATAAAGCACCTTCTTCATAATTTATTCCTTGGATCAAAACATGATTGTTATATCCTGTTGTCTACTTTAGGTCAATTTCCGATGACACATTCCGTTAAATAAGTTTTCTGGTTTACAAATCCTGTTTTTAAATACCCTATTATTGTATTCAGAAGGAATAGCTGGAGTCTATTAACCAGAGTGAAGAGAAGCCAAGAAGTCACTCTGGAGGACCTGGCATATCTGTGCATTACAAAGGGAGTCCACTGTGTAATGCTTCATCACCCTTCTAATGATGCTACAGAGAAATTACTCTTGTTATCAGGTTGCCCCACAGATTGGAGATTATTTCTTAGGACCCCATCTGTGGGACTCCTTGTGATCACTGATCAGCCTACTATTTGGGACCGTTTCCAACAAAAAAACATTGAACAAAGTGGGGAACCCCATTAATGAATACATTTATTAAGCATTAGTTAAAATACTGTATGTTCATCTCTAGAACTTCAAGTTCCAGAAGCAGGTAGAGGGAGATATTGGCTGATATTCAAGTGCAGCTTCATGGATATTTTGTACATTAATAATTTACACTATGGTTGTAGAGGACATGAAAGTTGTTTCTCCTTGATTAATCTTTTATGTAAAATATATGTTGAAGGCGGCTGCATCAGTATTTTAGTTGAGTTTAATATTAAAATCCTATCCCTTCTATTGTTTTATCAGGATACAATAATGGCTCTGCAAGCCCTGTCCAAGTTTTTGCTCTTGGTTCCATCTTATGAAACATCTCTTACATTGGCTGTTACTGGACCAGATTCATATGTGCATAACACCTTCCATGTCAACAATAAAAACCTTCTTGTGTTACAAAGTCAACAGGTAAAATATACTCTCTAAACCAACTTAGCGAGATACCTTCTACTACTCTACTCTAGACTACTAGGGATTTTTTCATTAACCTCTTTAGTGCCCTAGACCTACAGAAAGGTTGCCATTAGCCCCTTAATTGCCTGTAGCCCACTAGGGATGTTTATCACTATTACTTTGATGTTTATCTATAAATAATATATGATTTATAATTCTGCTTCATTGTTTAGATTCAGGTTTCTCAGCCTTTGCTAGTCAATGCCACTGCAGATGGAAGAGGATTAGTGATTTTCCAGGTAAAAATCTAGTATTCAAGAGTTTCAATGTTTCTACTATTGGTGTCTTAATATATTTTGTATGAAATAAATTATTTCTGAAGTAGCACAATGAAAAAATAGTTCCATTTTATAAATCTGTAGAGTATTATGTAAGCCTTTATGGCTAATTTACCTGATTCGAGGGGTGTAGCTATGGGTGGTATAGAAATAGCAACTGGATCCTGGTGCCTGAGAGGGCACAAATGCCTCTGCCTCATAGTACAGTATTAAAAAGGGAATATGGTAGGTGAGTGGCTCATTAGAAATTTTGCTTTGGATCCTAGGATCTTCAAGTTAAGCTTTTGCTTATTTTCTATAATCGGAAAGATCAGAAAATAACGGGAAACTGATAGTTAGGGAATGTATTCAATGATCAAAATAGTTTATAAAAGGGGAACTGGAATGCCACATCTTGCACATTTTCTTTATTGCCCCAAGAAGATTGAACAAGAAATAAAATCAATGGATCATATTTCAAAGAATGACAGGCTTGAGGGAAAATGCAGCTCTCATATACCAATACATTGGCCATACTACACAGGTTAGCATATATTAATTAATACTAATTTTTACTAATATTTTTTCTTTACAGCTTAATATAATGTATAATCGGAAGTCCTCGTCCAGGCGCAGACGAAACACTGTGACTGAACCTTTCCTATTAGATGTGACAGTGAAGGATGAGACAAATAACATTCATAGACTCTCTGTAGACGTATGTATGAGGTAAGTAGGATCACAGTTCCCATGTCTTTTTATAGGAGTTTATTTGTTTCTAAAGTTAGGATGTATACCTTTAGTTCTGAATATTTTTTCTCTACATTAATATCATGTTTTTGTTTTCAGCTTCCAGGGAAAGGGGAATGAGAGCAGCATGGCACTGTTAGATGTTGGTTACCTCAGTGGGTTCACTTTGAGCCCAGAAGGAGTTATTAGTGTTCAATCTCTAAAACTGGTTGAGCCAAAAGAAGGAAAAGTTTATCTTTACCTGGATTCGGTGAGTTGAAAAAATATTTTACAATGATTACTTGTTTGTTAAAAAAAAAAGGAAATTGCATGTGGGTAGACTAATTAGCACTATATTCTATATTTAAAGGGCTATTCCTATCTGGGACATTCACGATTTATCAAGAGAATTTGCCAAAAATGTCTGATAGTTATGGGATTCACCTCTGGGTTTGGCTCCTATTTTCAAAGCAGGGACCCTAAGTGAATAAAGAGCAGCCTTCCATTCACTGCTATGGGACCTCTGTACATAGACAAGCATTGGCTCATAATTTTTGGAGATCCCATAATGGTAAATGTAGAGGTGGCTGCACTTGTGCAGGTTGCTGTCCACTTACTGCTATGGAACTTCCAAAATAAAGCAGTGCACACTCACTCGGCTATTTTCTGAAGTCCCCCCACAGTGAATGAAGATGATACCATGCAAACACTTTGTCCTGTCTGTTAATTTTGGGGGCTTCATTCTTGAGATAAGAGTGTGTCTCAGAGCTCTAACCTGTTCCTATTAAAATGTATGGCATATCCTAATGATATCTCATAAATGTCCTAGATGGAACAACCCCTTTAAGCAATAACATGTAATACTTTACAATATTAGTAATGTACAGGCCTGTCTTGGGTGGTCTACAAGTGGTCTGCATATAGTGGTCATACTGTGTTTTTAGCAACTTATGAACATGGCTTCCTATTTCCTTATTTTTTTAGGTGACCAAAGAGGAACTCTGTATATCTATTCCAATGATTCGTTTTGCAAAGGTGGCAAATTCTCAAGATGCTGTTATTAAAGTCTCTGATTACTACAATCCAGGTAAGTACCAGAGATTACTTATATTACTTTTGTTTAGACAAAGTACAGGGTATGAAAACAGAAATGGCAACACAGAATTTAAGACCTTCCGAAACTACGTACATATCAGTGCTCCTAGATAAGAGGATATTGGCAAAGAAGAAAGAAACATACAAACTTGAAGCTTAAAGGGGTTCTCTGGGAATAATGATTTTTTTGCAAGTCCCCCCAGCTTGCCTCTGTAAACATAGGATTCATACTTATCTACTGCCTATCCCTCCAGTCCTTTGTGCTGATTCTCACATGTCCATGTTCTGGTCCTCGAGGTGTTTACATCTGCTGCATCATGAGCATGATCATATGCTACGCTGCAGCCAGTGACTGGCTTCAGTGTGACGTGTCCACAATTACATTCTAATTGTGGTGTTCTTAACACAATAGAAAATAATTGTTTGTCCATTAAATAGGGGCACAGGTATTGTCTTTAACAGAATTAATTATATGTACTCCAAAAGGGTGTAAATCCTTCTACAATGACCCTGCAAAAACAAGCCCGAATATAGCTATGGCAACATAAATATAAAAATATTATGCGTCCTGGGATGTGGTAACATAACACATTTTTTCCCCATGAAACATGCTTGTATTTATGAAAAGTATTAACAGATAAAAACACTATATAAATGTGCTACCTTCATAATTGTACCGAACCATAAGGTTGATGAGAATGGCTTAAAAAACACAAAACAATGGTGGGATTACAGATTTCTTTTCAGATTTCTCTTCCTGCAAAAAAAGCGAATTAATAAATTATTATATTCCCCAAAATGGTAGCAATAAAAAGAAAAAAATCATGATGCAATAGAAATGCGGATATAGACCTTCCCTTTGGGGGTTCAAACAGCTGAACTCCTCCCCAGATGAGCTCACTATTGAAGGAATTGGAATATGGTTGTTGTAGCTGGACCGCACAGCCAATGTTTCTCTTACATCCTGAAAAATCCTCATACTAAAGGGCCTGCACTGCAGACGTCTTTGGCTCTTGTTGCTGCTGCTTTTGGCACATGACAGAGTGTAACGTTATAAAAATGTCCAGGAATTTATATAAAATGCTTGCTCTGCTGAACAGCATAGAATTCAAGTCAGAGGAGGAAGTGTTATGTTATATCTATTACTAATTTAGTTATAGAGTTTATTTCTTGCAAAGGTTTAATATTCCCCGTTTTCTTGCAGAAATGTCCACTACTCGAACATATAATTCTTTGACCATGCAACGGATATCTACTTGTGATTACTGTGGAGTCAACTGCACCCAGTGTACATCAAATGTACTAATGTTACCTCTGGGCAGCAAGACTACTGTGCCAACATTCAGCCTTTTATGGTTCTGCATAATTGCTATATATTATGTTGTATTAATGTGCATCCTTTTCTAATAACTGGCACACGTGATGTAAAGTGTGATTCTTCAGTTGTCAGTTCTATATCATTGGGCACAATTGTATATTTGTATATATAATGTATAATAAATAGTTATTTGGATAAAAAATGACAATGGGCTAAAATGGCAACTTTGTATCTAATTTAGTATTAGATAATTGGATTTTCACTTTAATTTCAGGTTATGGGGACATATTTCCTTATGAATATTTATATCTTCCTGTAGCTGTATTTAATGTACTGTACTGTATTTAACCTGCCTGTAAATAAACATCTTTTTACAAAATAAATACCGTAGATGGGTGAAATGCTTTAGTAACTTGCCCCTCACAGGTGATTATTGAAGAAGCTTATCTGTAGAGTGACTAGGTGAGACTCATTCTGCAAGAGAGGCAGGGAAGCAGAAGGCATTTTCTGGTTCTAACCACTCAACACAGCGTAAGAATCAATGAAATGCTCAAAAGTTACAGTATACAATTAGGTCTAACCTGGAAAACTCAATTTGCTATACTGGCTGGTGTCACTGACAACTTCAGTGCTGGTATTTATCATGAATACAGAAAATGTTGGAGCCCCCCTTTTTTTTGTCTGATGCATATCTGCCGTTTCACTTAAAGGGGTTCTCCAAGAATTAAGAAAATGAATATACTTATATATAAATTTATTATAAGTATGTTCCTAAATACCTTTCATTAGTTATAATGGCTTGTTTTGTCTGGGGAGCAATCATTAGGAGAAATAAAATGGCCGCCTTCCTATTAGTACACACAAAACCTGTCCTAATCACACAGGAGGACAAGTTATCTCATAACACTGAGCTAAAGAGATGCCCAAGCCTCCTCTACTCTGCTTGTCAGGGATCATGGTCTAGAATACAGATGATAAGATCTTCAGCCGAATCTCTGTAGGAATCGAGTTATTGAGGAGACATGAACTACAGAGAGGAGGTGGGGATGTGGCTGATGAGCAGCAGCACTTGTATGCAGTATCCATTACCAAAGCCGCATATTACAACAGTCTGTCCTGTCTGTCCTCTCTGTGCTTCATGTCTCCTCATGAACTCCATTCCTACAGAGATTCAGCTGAAGATCTTATCAGCCATATTCAGGATCATAATCCCTGACAAACAGAGCAGAGAGGAAGATGAGGCAGTTCTTTAGCTCAGTGTTGTGAAGTAACTTGTCCTGCTTTGTGATTAGGACAGGTTTTGTGTGTACTAATAGGGTCAAGCTAGAAGTAGAACAACAAGTCCAAGAACTGCAGGCAAACGGGTGGTCAGACAATACAAGGTCCAGAAATGTCAGGCATTAAGCTGAATTCAGAGGAAGAGTGAAGCTGGGCAAAAGCACACCATGTTAAATAAAATAATAACTGTCATTGAAGTTAAGATTTAGTTACTTCAAATAGAGGGGCAAGCACTCTAGCAGGATGATCGATCATTCCGAAACACTGATTAGCCAGATGGCTGTGGGTTCTGCACATGCCAAGTCTATCTGCAGTGACCCAGCAGAATACTGCTACAGGTAATTGTTTGCCAAAAGTTGAATGTTGTGATTTAAAGAGGACCTTTCATGCGATTTTATTAAGGGAGATATATACCTGTACTTGCGGAGTACCCCCTCTGATGCTGCCACCCTGCTTGATTTTTTTAAATATGCCTCCTATGCCCCACTGTGCCCCGCCGGATTTCTCCCGCTCAGTAAGCTAATACTGAGCATGGGAGCAATGAGGAGGAGACTGAGTCTTTCTCCATGGGCGTCTCCTTCTCCCTGGCTGTAGTGCTGTCCAATCGCAGCGCAGAGCATCACAGCCAGGGAGGCGCATAGTGGGGCATGGAAGGCATATTTTAAAAAAAATAAGCAGGGTGGCAGCATCAGCAGGGGGTACCCCGCAAGTACAGGTATATATCTCCCTTAATAAAATCGCATGAAAGGTCCTCTTCAATGCTAAAAACAATTGTCTCTTTATGCACTGTGTATCCCACCTGGTGATGAGTGGACAACAAACAGATAACATTGGCAGGCTTAGCCTAATTTCCAGGGTGATGGGCTGGTTCCACCCCCTGGCTTGGGTGAGTTAGAGACATACCTGCATGTGTGAGCTCCTGCTAAGTAGGCCTCATCCAGTACACAACTTTCCTGAGAGTGAAAAGCTGCCCGAGAACAACTTAAAGATGACCTTTCATCTGTTTTACTTATAGGAGTTAAATACCTGTACTTGCCAACCTTTTTTTCTTTTTTTAAACATCGCTCCTACGCCCCGCTGCGCCCTCCTGAAGTTCTTGAGCTCCGTATGTAAATACTGAGCATCGGAACAGGGAGGAGTAGACAACAGGATTTCTCAAAGGGCGTCTCCTTCATCCTGGCTGTGCCACGATCCAATCACATCGGAGAGCGTCACAGCCAGGGAGGTTCATATATAGTGCGCCAATATATTCGCGATTGTGCAAATCGGCACTAATCATGCACATATTTTTTTTCGCAATACATGAAACTTCACATTTTATCAGGTCTGAGTAGATATTACTGATTGGTGCACTAAGTATTGTTGTGACATCACAGCACAATGTCTGTAGCATGTATGTATGGACAGCAAAGAAATATCACTCACGTGCACATTGCACATCCATTTTCCTGCCACACACTATAAACCACACACACACACACACACACACACACACACACAGTCTATAGATCGCCAGTATTTGCTGGCTGATTTAGTGTTACCCAGGGTGCACCACGGGGAGTCGAACCAGATTTACACCCCATACCGTACCGTCACTTCACTAGACAGGCACATCTCTGCTCAGTAAAGCAAATGTTCGCGAACGGGCGCACCTTGCGAACCGCCATAGACTTCAATAGGCAGGCGAATTTTAAAACCCACAGGGACTCTTTCTGGCCACAATAGTGATGGAAAAGTTGTTTCAAGGGGACTAACACCTGGACTGTGGCATGCCGGAGGGGGATCCATGGCAAAACTCCCATGGAAAATTACGTAGTTGACGCAGAGTCAGGTTTTAATCCATAAAGGGCATAAATCACCTAACATTCCTAAATTGTTTGGAATAACGTGCTTTAAAACATCCAGTGTGTGTATATGATCAGGTATGATATTGTATCGATCAGGTAGTGTAAGGGTTACGCCCGCTTCACTGTGACAGACCAAACTCTGACAGACCAAACTTCCCGTTTAACGCACCGCAAACAACCACAAACAGTCCATTTGCACAACCGCAAACTCCCCATTTGCACAAGGTTGGATACCAAGCTAGCCATGTCCCGTTCCTTGTCCTCACTGACGTCATTGAAGGTCTCTTCCTCTACCCAGCCACGTACAACACCAAGGGTCCCCGAAAGGTGACAACAAGCCCCCTGGGACGCCTGCTGTGGTTGGTCTTCCACCTCCTCAAAGCCACCTTCCTCCTCTGACTCCTCTTCAGACTCCTCTCTCTGCGTTGCCGCAGGTCCAGCAATCGACGACGACAAGGCTGCTTCTGGTGGTGATGGTGACCACAACTCTTCCTCTTCATGCTCATCTACGGCCTAATCCAGCACTCTTCGCAGGGCACGCTCCAGAAAAAACGCATATGGGATGAGGTCGATAATGTTGCCTTGGGTTTGACTGACCAGATTTATCACCTCCGCAAAAGGACGCATGAGCCTACAGCCATTGTGCATGAGCGTTCAGTAACGCGGCCAAAAAATACACAGCTCCGCAGAGGCTGTCCTCTTTTTTTTAAATTAAAAAAATCTGTTGTTACCAGTTTAATCTCTGTTTTGTCGCCTATCAGGGGCCGGTGTATGGAATAGATTTTAGGAACCGGGAGATGGAAAAAGATGGTTGGTCAGTCCTCTTACTTCCAATTTGGGGCACTGCACTGCGCGTGCGCCGTGCGATGTACTGTGCCACCCTATATGAGTGGTGTGTTAAGTAGTACTATTCCTATCAGTTTAATCCCTGTTACGTCCCCTATCAGGGGACGTGTATCGAATAGATTTTAGACAACCGCAAAGAGTTGTCAATAGTTGACACACTCATGACATAAATTTTATTCCTCTATGCGTCAATCTTGGTGTAGTGATGACTGTGCTCGTGCGCACGTTTGGAAGATTGCAGGTGATGGGGGTTTTTCAAAGCCTATGGTCGTGCTGAGGTAGTTCAGTGACAGTTAAGTGACCCAGAAAACAATGATTCTGCAGTGTGGGCCCATTGTTGGCCTAGTAGGCTTTAATGATCACCTTAGATGATCACAAAGAAAATTAATGTTTTTTCGATGCAAAATGATTCAGCCGATCACTTTTGGTCTGTTCACAATGAAGCAACGACCTTATCATCTGGGGTGTGCCAACATTGCCAACACACTCATAGAGGTGATCGCTTCATTGTGATACGCAAGCCCCTTCACCACAACAAGGTAACGATCACGAAGGGGAATTGACACATGTATGTGCCTTTTTTTCTGTTTTGTTTTTGCAGCCACAGTGCAGCACCAGAGGCCAGAAAAATTAGGCATGTACGCATGCCTGAAAAATTAGGTATTGTTGCAGCCGATGTTTTCCAGGCAGAAAGTGCACTAAAACATTGCGGCTTGAACCCTAGTTGGTGGCGGATAAGTCACGCAAGTCATCCGGCATGCAGAGATTAAATACAGCAGCATGTGGACCCTTTTTAGCCCAAGGCATCTCATCAGCCTTTTTTAGTCAAATGCATCCCCCACTGTCAGTCCCTTCGGGATCCATGCCTCATTCATCTTAATGAAGGTGAGGTAATCAACACTTTTTTGACCTAGGCGACTTCTCTTCTCAGTGACAATACCTCCTGCTGCGCTGAAGGTCCTTTCTGACAGGACACTTGAAGCGGGGCAGGCCAGAAGTTCTATCGCAAATTGGGATAGCTCAGGCCACAGGTCAAGCCTGCACACCCAGTAGTCAAGGGGTTCATCGCTCCTCAGAGTGTCGATATCTGCAGTTAATGCGAGGTAGTCTGCTACCTGTCGGTCGAGTCGTTCTCTGAGGGTGGACCCCAAAGGGCTGTGGCGATGCGTAGGACTTAAAAAGCTCTGCATGTCCTCCATCAACAACACGTCTGTAAAGCATCCTGTCCTTGCCGGCGTGGTCATGGTAGGAGGAGGATTACTTTCACCTCTTCCCCTGTTAGATTCCCGTTGTTGTGTGACATCACCCTTATACGCTGTGTAAAGCATACTTTTTAACTTGTTTTGGAACTGCTGCATCCTTTCCGACTTCCGGTAATTCGGTAACATTTCAGCCACTTTCTGCTTATACCGGGGGTCTAGTAGCGTTGCCACCCAGTACAGGTCGTTCTCCTTCAGCCTTTTTATACGAGGGTCCCTCAACAGGCATGACAGCATGAAAGACCCCATTTGCACAAGGTTAGATGCCAAGCTACTCATGTCCCGTTCCTCATCCTCACTGATCTCATTGAAGGTCTGTTCTTCCCCCCAGCCACGTACAACACCACGGGTACCAGATAGGTGACAACGAGCACCCTCGGATGCCTGCTGTGGTTGGTCTTCCTCCTCCTCAAAGCCACATTCCTCCTCTGACTCCTCTTCTTCAGACTCCTCTTCCAGCGTTGCCGCAGGTCCAGCAAGCGATGATGATAAGGCTGTTTCTGGTGGTGATGGTGACCACAACTCTTCCTCTTCACGCTCATCTACGGCCTGATCCAGCACTCTTCACAGGGCACGCTCCAGGAAGAAAACAAATGGGATGATGTCGCTGATGGTGACTTCGGTGCGACTGACTAGGTTTGTCACCTCCTCAAAAGGACGCATGAGCCTACAGGCATTGCGCATGAGCGTCCAGTAACGTGGCAAAAAAATTCCCAGGTCTGCAGAGGCTGTCCTAGCACCCCGGTCATACAAATACTCGTTGACGGCTTTTTCTTGTTGGAGCAGGCGGTCGAACATTAGGAGTGTTGAATTCCAACGTGTCGGGCTGTCGCAAATCAAGCGCCTCACTGGCATGTTGTTTCGCCGCTGAATATTGGAAAAGTGCGCCATGGCCGTGTAGGAACGCCTGAAATGGCCACACACCTTCCTGGCCTGCTTGAGGACGTCCTGTAAGCCTAAGTACTTATGCACAAAGCGTTGTACGATCAGATTCAACACATGTGCCATGCACGGCACATGTGTCAACTTGCCCAAATTCAATGCTGCCAACAAATTGCTTCCGTTGTCACACACCACTTTGCCGATCTCCAGTTGGTGCGGGGTCAGCCACTGATCCACCTGTGCGTTCAGGGCGGACAGGAGTGCTGGTCCGGTGTGACTCTCTGCTTTCAGGCAAGTCAACCCCAAGACGGCGTGACACTGTCGTATCCGGGTTGTGGAATAGCCCCTGGGGAGCTGGGGGGGGGGGGGGGGGTGCAGTTGATGTGGAGCAAGACGCAGCAGCAGAAGAGGACTCAGCCGAGGAGGTTAGCGAAGAGGATGGAGTAGGAGGAGTAGAGGAGGTGGCAGCAGGCCTGCCTGCAAGTCGTGGTGGTGTCACCAACTCGTCTGCAGAGCCACGCATTCCATGCTTGGCAGCCGTCAGCAGGTTTACCCAATGCGCAGTGTACGTGATATACCTCCCCTGACCGTGCTTTGCAGACCAGGTATCAGTGGTCAGATGGACACTTGCCCCAACACTGTGTGCCAGACATGCCATGACTTCCTTTTCCACAATAGAGTACAGGTTGGGGATTGCCTTTTGTGAAAAAAAAATTTGGCTGGGTACCTTCCACTGCGGTGTCCCAATAGCTACAAATTTTTTGAAGGCCTCAGACTCCACCAGCTTGTATGATAAAAGCTGGCGGGCTAAGAGTTCCGACAAGCCAGCTGTCAGACGCCGGGCAAGGGGGTGACTCTGTGACATTGGCTTCTTACGCTCAAACATTTCCTTGACAGACACCTGACTGTGGGCAGATGAGCAGGAACTGCTGAGGGTGAGAGGCGGAGTGGCGGGTGGTTGAGAGGGGGCAAGGAGGACAGCAGTGGTTGACGTGGCTGAAGATGCTGGACCAGAAGAAGGATGGTAGCTTTGAGTTTCTGTGCTGCTTGTACTCATCATGTGTTGATCCCATAGGCGTTTGTGATGTGAGATCATGTGCCTTCGCAAAGCAGTTGTACCTAGATGGGTGTTGGACTTCCCACGACTCAGTTTCTTTTGACACAGGTTGCAAATGGCATCGCTGTTATCAGAGGCAGACACACAAAAAAAATGCCACACTGCTGAGCTTTACAATGACGGCATTCTGGTGGTGGCAACAGCATGCGTTCATTGGCATGCTGTCTGACTGTGCCACTAGCTCCTTGCGACGACCTCCCCCTGCTTCCAACTCGTCTCCTCCTCCTCTCTGTCTCACCATCTGAACTTTCCCCCTGTTCTTCTTCTCTTCGAGCGGGCACCCTCGTGACATCCACGGACACATCGTCATCATCAACCGCTTCGCTTGTATCTGACAACTCAGCAAAGGAAGCAGCAGCGGGTACAACATCATCATCATCACACCGTACTTCCATGTGTGTAATGCTGCCTGACTGAGACATATCCCTGTTATCTACATCCTCTGGCAATAATGGTTGCGCATCACTCATTTCTTCCAACTGATGTGTAAATAACTCCTCTGACAGATCAAGTGAAGCGGCTGTGAAGCTAGTGTTGGTGGTGGCGGCGGGCGGGCGAGTGGTAACTTGAGAGGTGCCCGAAGCTGAGCTGGAGGAGGATGGTGCGTCAAGGTTCCGAGTGGAAGCTGTAGAAGATTGGGTGCGGAGGCAGCACAGCATATGGGCAGCCATGGGGAAGAGGACAGCCCGCTGTGACTCTTCTTGGCTGCCCATGTCCATGACGTTTTGTTCCTCCTGCTGCTGCGGCCTCTGGGCGTCGCCCCACTTCCTGACTAACGGTGCCCCCAGCACCGGCTCTCCCTCCTGACCAGGCCCAGACTCCTGGACGTCCACAATCTCCTCAAAAAATTCTTCCTCCTCCTCCTGATCTTGGTGGAGCAGCGTTGCATCTTCTTGCTCCACCAAGGCACTCTCCCCCGCATCGAGCAGGCGGTCTAGTGTCCTGTCCAGCAGGAACACTATGGGGAGCACGTCATCAAGGCCAATGTGCTCCCCGCTGACCACCTTGGTAGCCTGCTTGAAGGGGGCCAACACGTGGCAGACCTGGTGTATCTGCCCCCACTCCGCATTGGTGATGTAGGAGAGTGGGCGTGATGGCTCCGGAGTGTGTAGGCCCAGCAGGTACTCCTTCAACGCCTGTCGCTACTCCCACAACCTCTCCAGCATATGGAGGGTAGAGTTCCACTGCGTCACACTGTCCAACATCAGCCTGTGAAGTGGCAGGCTGTTGTCCTGCTGCAGTTTGGACAGGGACGCGGTGGCGGTTGGGGAGCGTCGGATGTGGCTGGCAATCCTTCATACCCTTTGCACGATGTTGCTCAACCCTAGGTATGTGCACAGGAACTTCTGTACAACAAGATTGAGGACATATGCCATGCAGGGCACGAGTGTGAAACTGGCAGCATAGAGGGCGGCGAGGTTTCTGTCGTATAGATGGCCTTGCGGTTCGTGCGGCGGTTGTTTCGCAGCCGAACGGGTGAATGTATGGCGATATTCGCGCCCGCCATATTCTTTTACATTGTGAAGAACTTTGACCCATGACACATCCATCAGGTGGTACAGGACAGCCAATTGAGACGTTTCAGCACATGGACATAACCCCTACCTTATAAATAAACCTGATCTGGGCACCATTTTACATTCAGTCTTTTGCCAGTGTAGGGAGAGGTTGCTGTGTGGAGCAGGGACAGACTGTTAGGGACACAAATTGCTAGCTAATAGGGCCACAAAAGTCCTTTTAAGGACTGGTATAGGTGTGCTATCGATAGGTGTGACATACTGAGGGGTGTGATATACTTATAATATACTTTCTAACATAGAATGTATATTATAGTGCATTTGTATTGTGCAGCAGTTGTGTGCGGTTCTGCTGAGATACCGCAGCTATACAGAGGGACAAATGCTACTGGAACAACTAATTTCAACTGGTGTGATATACCAGTTGCCCCCCAAAAAACTGATTGAGGCAGGGTTGTGATATACTTATAATATACTTTCTAACATAGAATTTATATTATAGTGCATTTGTATTGTGCAGCAGTTGTGTGCGGTTCTGCTGCGATACTGCAGCCACACAGAGTGTCAAACGCTATTGGAACAAATAATTTCTACTGGTGTGATTTACCAGTTGCCCCCCAAAAAAACTGATTGAAGCAGGGGTGTTATATACCAATAATATACTTTCTATATAGTGCATTTAGGTAGTGCAGCATTTGTCTGCGGTTTTGCTGCGTTACCGCATCTACACAGAGTGACAAACACTATTGGAACCAATAATTTCTACTGGTGTGATTTACCAGTTGCCCCCCCCCCCCAAAATGATTGAAGCAGGGGTGTAATATACCTATAATATACTTTCTATATAGTGCATTTAGGTAGTGCAGCATTTGTCTGCGGTTTTGCTGCGTTACCTCAGCTACAGACAGGGACAAACACTATTGAAACAAATAATTTCTACTGGTGTGATATACCAGTTGCCCCCCCCAAAAAACTGATTGAGGCAGGGGTGTTTTATACCAATAATATACATTCTATATAGTGCATTTAGGTAGTGCAGCATTTGTATGTGGTTCTGCTGCATTACCGCATCTACACAGAGTGACAAACACTATTGGAACCAATAATTTCTAATGGTGTGATTTACCAATTGCCCCCCCAAAAAACTGATTGAAGCAGGGGTGTTATATACTAATAATATACTTTCTATATAGTGCATTTAGGTAGTGCAGCATTTGTCTGCGGTTTTGCTGCGTTAACGCATCTACACAGAGTGACAAACACTATTGGAACAAATAATTTCTACTGGTGTGATTTACCAGTTGCCCCCCAAAAAACTGATTGAAGCAGGGGTGTAATATAACTTTAATATAATTTATATATAGTGCATTGTATTGTGCAGCAGTTGTGTGCGGTTCTGCTGAGATACCGCAGCTATACAGAGGGACAAACGCTATTAAAACAATTAATTGCAAATGTTGTGATTAGAGATGAGCGAATCGAAGCTGATGAAGTCGAATTTGTTGTGAATTTCGTGAAAAATTCGATTCGGAACGAATGCGAATTTCCTCAAGCTTCGTGGTAACGAATCGCATTATTAGCAAGAGTTTAAAGTGCCCACATATAGCACATAGTGGGACACTGCATCAAGATGAATCAGGCGTGGATCAGCCAGTATTTCAACACACCAATGCCTGATGCATCAGACTAGATCATCCATGGTGCCACACCAACATTTTGACAAAAGAGACCGTTTTCTTCTGGCTACTATTCTGATGCTGTTACCCGCCTGATGCCAAACATCTGATGCCAAGTGCTCCTTCTTTGACCCACCATCTTTAGCGAGTACTAGTATTGCCACCCACCTCCACACTATGTCACCTTGCCACTCTGTGACCTACTGATGCTGCCATGTCCACACTATGTCACCTTGCCACTCTGTGGCCTCCTGGTGCTGCCATGTCCACACTATGTCACAGTGCCACTCTGTTGTATCATGCTGCTGCTGCCATGTCCACACTATGTCACCTTGTCACTCTGGCCTCCTGATGCTGCCATCTCCACACTATGTAACCTGGCCACTCGCTGGCCTCCACATACTACTGCCAACTACATACTCTGTGATTGTGCCACTCGGTGGCTTCCTCATACTGCTGCCACCTCCACACTGTCATTGTGCCACTCTATGGCCTCCTGATGCTGCCGCTACCTCCAGACTTTGTCATTGGGCCACTGTGTGGTCTCCTCATGCTGCTTCCACCTCATCACTCTGTTATAGGGACACTCTGTGGACTTCTCATGCTGTTCACACCCTCCCCACTTCCTGACTGAGCCGCTATTTTGGCTTTTGGCCTGGCTGACATCATCATTTATTTGACCTTTCTTCTGATCTGTCAGAAGGAAGGAAAAATGAGACGCACAACAGGTCCTCTCTGTGTAGCACCTGTAAAGCCTGTATGGTCCCATCAGAATTGGCTTATGATTTGGTAGACAAAAGCAGGAATGGGTACAAAACACAGAAGATATGCAAATATTCCATTCACGTGTCATCTCTGTTTTAGATCCACTCCTGGTTTTATTGGCATTAGCAATACTGAGCAAATGCTGACCGGGTAAAGGCGTATGCTCCAAAGACAGGATGTTCCGTTTTTTGTGGGTTATTGTTCTGACGGATCAGAGGAAGGGAAAATTAATCAGTGACGTCAACACAAACTTACTGCTGACACCCTCTCCACTCTGTCAGGGGGGCTCTACTTGTATAAGCGTGTAATAGAACAGGTTCTGTAGACATCTATTTGGAATCGGCTAACGACGGTGTAAAAGGAGTGCACTTCTTCTTGACACTAACATTGACCTATAAGGCAGAGTTCATACTTTAGTTATTAGGCCAGTTTTGGCAAATTTAATTATACTTTCTTACAATTTTAATCAAGTTGTGGTTTAATAAAATCAATGTTAAAATATTTAATAATTTTAATAATAAAAATAAAATGTTGCGTAAGACAGGAGAGAATCGGCCAGTCTTCTGTCTATTCAACGATGTGGTGTTACGATGGAGAAAGCATTCCAAGAAAAAAAATACTCTCCACCTGGAGCCGAATCCTGTCAAGATTGATGCAAGTGCGGTATTGGCTGCTCATCCAGCAAGATACTTCTGGGGGAACCTGCTTGGCATGCTTATGCCTCTACTAGCGACAGACAATAAGAAGAAGACAAAGCTTCAATATTGCTTGGAGCCCAGAAGAGTTGCGAATTTAATCATGATTCAAACCTTCGTCAGGGGTTCCCAGTCATCATGGAATGGAAAGGAGGGCATCCTTATTCTATTTATTGCATTTAATAATAAAATGTTTAATACATTTTAAAATAAAAATTTCATTTTTACTAACACAGGAGGAGGAGGACATCCTGTGGTGCACGGAGATGGAGATGGTCTTCGGATTCCCACACAGACGTCTCAGAAATGAACTGCGGCTCACAAAAGCAGCTCCTGGGAAGATCATGGAGCGTCCCGATCATTCGTTATCTATTCGCCCCACTTTGATTTGGAAGTGTGTAAAACCCGTGTGGGACCCCCACGCTGAAGATTGATCATGGAGACACCGAATTTTATAATATATTTGGAATAAATGTTAAAATAGTAATAACAATAAAAATGTTTAATAAATTTAATAATAACATTTAAAAAACATTTTTAGGAGAGAATCAGCCAGTCTTCAGTTTATTCAACGACGTGGAGGGTGTTGCGATGGAGAAAGCATTCCAACAAAACAATTCCTCTACACCTGGAGCCGAATCCTGTCAAGATTTATGCAAGTGCAGTATTGGCTGCTCATCCAGCAAGATACTTCTGGGGGAACCAGGCTTAGGCCTCTACTAGCGACAGACAATGAGAAGAAGACAAAGCTTGTTCTTTTCTGTACATTGAATGAATAGTTTTTGGGGCCTGTACTCCACTGGCCTGCAGTAAAATTGATATCTAATGACCGTCTAATATACCTCCAGCCACATAATCACTTGATGTTTTCTTTCCGGTGAATGCCTAATGTTTGGGGCCTGTACTCCCGTGGCCTAAAATAAAATTCTTCTAGGCTCCAGCAGGGCACATTTTTGAGAGTTTCAATTTTAGACTCTATTGATCCCCCTCTGGTATGTCACTGTCCATGTTTTAGGACGATTTGTGCACTTCTTGTAAGTATTTGGTGGCTGCAAATATGAGCTGAAGGGTTTTCAGGTTCGACTGCCATTAAAATGAATGGGGCCCGCCGCGAACTTGCGGTTCCCGAACATTTGATAGCGCGATCGCGTTCGCGAACCGTTCTGGCCGATGTTCGTCCATCACTATTCTGCATTGTGTCTGGCACCCGTACCTGACTGGAACCTTCAGGGCATCAGCCACTTGTGGACCTGAGCCTGGAGGGCTGCCAGGACATAAGGTCTAGTGTGTCTCCGTTCCCCTAAGATCACAAGCTGGAGCACGGCCTGGCAGCTTAAGTGCCCCACACTTGTGTAGCTATGGGGACGCTTGCTGGGGGGCTCAGCAGCGGTGGATACAGTGGCATGAGGGAGAGCAGAGGTTCTCCCCTGGACACCCTGGGGTGGCACCGCAAGCTGAGATGCCGCCACATCTGTTGATCCCTCCCGGCACCTTGGAGGGACACTCAATGGGCTGTGAAGCTGAGATAGCGTCCCTGCCCATGTCTGCTAGTCCAGGGATCCATTGTGAGATGCACCCTGTCACTGACAGCATGATCCAGCGACTGGGATACATTCTGCACAATGTGCTGGTGTAGGGCACGGACGCAAGTCCTGGCAAAGAAATGGCAGCTAGGGACACACCATCTGGGTTGGGCCTGCTCCAACATCTGCCGGAATAGATTGCAGGTCATTAGAGTGGAAGACCTCGCTGATGTTCACACCTCCTCCTTTCACGGTACAAGGCTAATTAGTAACACGGGGAAAGACCATCAAGCTCCATGCATAGGTATCTCTCCTCTATCCGACACTCAAACAGATTCTTGTTAAAAGCATGTAAAATCATAGAGGTGCACACACACAGGTATCGCCCGACCCAGGTTTCGCTTACACGCTTCTTCAGGAGCGAACAACCACACTTAGTAATCCAATCTTATAAACCTCATCAACATCCCACCCCCTTCTGACATCATCAAATCAGGTTCATGCCCCCACCGTTGTGCAGAGACAGTTGTGCACTTTAAGAGATGTCACTAGAAGGACCCGAAGAGATTGCGATTTATAGGTGTGGAATTGGTGAAAAGCCATTGGTGGGGTGGGGGGGGGGGGGGACTACATTGCTAAAATAAACAAAAGAGAGGTGGAGTAAATGTATAATCTGGAGACACTCCAACCGAATGGACTTAATATAGAGTGTGATTTGAAACCATATCTAATTTAGTTTTTCTTTTTAACTTCTATATTAAATATATCGGTAGGATGGATGAGGTAGGATCTGTGATAGTAAGGGGTGGTACCTAATAAGGATTGGATAGAATGTGTCACGTGACCAGGATCAGATGTTGAGTCATGTGACAGGAGGTGTTTTTATGAATGCAACTAGCGGAACTTCCGTGGAGGTATTTAAACAATTTTGAATAAGGATAGGAGATATGATATGTATTAGTAATGATGATTTATAATGTATGATATTTTATGTTTTTATTGTAAAGTCCGTGCACAACTGTGGGGGTATGAACCTGATTTGATGATGTCGAAAGGGGGTGGGATGTTGATGAGGTTTATAAGATTGGATTACTAAGTGTGGTTATTTGCTCCTGAAGAAGCGTGTAAGCAAAACCGGGTCGGTCGATACCTGTGTGTGCACCTCTATGATTTTACATGCTTATAACAAGAATCTGTTTGAGTGTCGGATAGAGGAGAGATGCCTATGCATGGAGCTTGATGGTCTTTCCCCGTGTTACTAATTAGCCTTGTACCGTGAAAGGAGCTGGTGTGAACAGCAGCGCTGTCTTCCACTCTAATGACCTGTCTGATTCTGTGATTTTTACCCACATCACATTGAGGACCTGCAGCGCAAGAGTATAGCTACGTATTTTAGTGATAACATTTTCTACTGTGAACTCATAATGGGTTGCAGTCCACAATATTGAAGGGCAGCAGATGTTGGGTGATAACCCTTGCCAGGAGCCCATTGAGTAAACGCACCCGGCAGTCCCCAGGTGCATAGGCCGCAGTGCGCTCAAATGCTTCTGTGACCGACGGCTGGCGCCGGACGGCAGTGGAGGCGACAGAGGAGGGTGCAGAGGAGGCAGAGGTCTGGCTGCCAGTATCAGTATATCCAAGAAAGGGATTGGGGGAGTGGGAATGCATTGTTGGAAGGGGATGGGGTGGCTGCAGGACAGTGGCAGGAGCTGCTGTCCCCTGCACACTTCTGCGACCACCCTGCATCTGGTCCCACTCCCGCCTGTGGTTGCCTCTCAGGTTCTGGGTAAGGTCAGTGGTACCCAGCTGAGAAAGTGACCTCCCTCTCCTCACCCTGGCATGGGGTGGTGCTGGCTTGTGCCTGTTCAGGCTCTGTGCGCACAGGTGTAGGCGGCACCTGCTGCTGCTGACACCTCCTACTGCTATTACGAGTGGAGCCCCTGTCACTGGGCTCCCTGGTGACCTGGTCCACCGTTTGCCTCGGGTGCCTACATTCCTCATCAGTCCTGCTGTCATCTGACAAGGGAGGTGGCACCAATTTGTGTCAGTGTCACCCTCCTCTTCCTCACATGCATTGTCAGACCCAAAAATTTATTTACTGCCAAAAAAACTATACAAAGAAAATAAAGAGGGACTTTGGGATGACTTTATTGGGTTTGGGACAATAGGGCAAAAATAAAAAAAAAATAGGGATTTAGAAAAACAGATAGCAAATGACAATTTTTTTTTTCAAAGACGAAACACAAATACACTAAATCACTATCACAGCAAATCCTATCACAGCACACAAATTCCTATCACAGCACAGAAAAACAGACAGCAGATGACTTTTTATTTTTTATTTTTAAAGACTAAACACAAAGACACTAAATCACTAGCACTGCAAATCCTATCACAGCACACAAATTCCTATCACAGCACAGAAAAACAGACAGCAAAAGACTTTTTTTTTCAAAGACAAAAGACAAAGACACTAAGGCCTTTTTCACACGGGCGTGCGGGAAAATCTGCGGGTGCGTTGCGGGAACACCCGCGATTTTTCCGCGCGAGTGCAAAACATTGTAATGCGTTTTGCACTCGCGTGAGAAAAATCGTGCGTGTTTGGTACCCAAACCCGAACTTCTTCACAGAAGTTCGGGCTTGGGATCGGTGTTCTGTAAATAGTATTATTCTGAATACAGAATGCATAGTAAAACATCGCTGGAGGGGTTAAAAAAAATAAAAATAAAAAATAAAATTTAACTCACCTAAGTCCACTTGTTCGCGGCCCGGCATCTCCTTCTGTCTTCATCTGATCTCTGTGCAGCAACAGGACCTGTGGTGACGTCATTCCGGTCATCACATGGTACGTCACATGATCTTTTACCATGGTGATTCACCATGGTAAAAGATCATGTGACGTACCATGTGATGACCGGAGTGACGTCATCAAAGGTCCTTGACCTATAATTAATGCTCACCACAGGTCCTATTCAGTAAAGGGGACAGAAGGAGATGCCGGCATCGCGAACAAGTGGACTAAGGTGAGTTAAATGATTTTTTATTAATTTTTTAACCCCTCCAGCGCTGTTTTACTATGCATTCTGTATTCAGAATGCTATTATTTTCCCTTATAACCATGTTATAAGGGAAAATAATAATGATCGGGTCTCCATCCCGATCGTCTCCTAGCAACCATGCGTGAAAATCGCACCGCATCCGCACTTGCTTGCAGATACTTGCGATTTTCACGCAACCCCATTCATTTCTATGGTGCTTGCGTTACGTGAAAAACGCACAAAGAGGAGCATGCTGCGATTTTCACGCAACGCACAAGTGATGCGTGAAAATCACCGCTGATGTGAACAGCCCCATAGAAATGAATGGGTCAGGATTCCGTGCGGATGCTGTGCGTTCACCTCCCGCAACGCATCCGTGCGGAAAACTTGCTCGTGTGAAAGGGGCCTAATAGTTATCACATTACAGTAATTCCAATCACACTACCCAACACCCTGCACTCGAACCTATCAGCTACACTATATAACTATCAAACCTACACTATCTCCCACTAACTATCTGTATTATATATATGATCTTACTACCTATCTAATGTAATAGACTCAGCAATGTAAATGACTCAGCAAACAACAGAGCACAGTAATGACACTGCTTTATCTCTTACAACTGCAAAAAACTGCAGAAAATGGCTGCTGGGGAGGTTCTTATATAGTAAGGGGTAGGCAACTTTCCTATTGGTTGCTAGAGATGTTGCTAAGCTCAGACAAAGACATTGCAGCCTTTTCATTGGCACACAAGCAAGAAGGTAGGTTGCTGATGAAAAAAAAAAGTTTCATATTCGCAATTATGAATATATAGCACTATATTCTACATCTTTGCGAATTTTCGAAGTGCCGATATTCGCGATAAAAATTTGTGATTAGAATATTTGCGATCAATACAATTCCTTAGTGCATATCCACTGTATATGTTTTAGATTTTTCCAGTATATTTTATTTCTAGAAAGAAAACACCCATTAAAATATCTCATACTTCAAAGCTCAGACAATTTCAACATTTGTACTGGCATGTTTAGTTTTTATTTTCATTGCTACCTAATATTATAAAATGAGACAATGTCCTGCAGCTATAGAAAAAATAAGGCTGAGTCAGACACATTAGACGCCCATGCACACAGCTATAATATGACACCCATACAAGTGTAAGGGCCCTTACTATACCTTCTTAAGGCTGAGTTCACACGGGCATTGCGGGAAAAGGTGCGGGTGCGTTGCGGGAACATGCGTGATTTTTCAGCGCGAGTGCAAAACATTGTAATGCGTTTTGCACTCGCGTGAGAAAAATCGCGCATGTTTCGTACCCAAACCTGAACTTCTTCACAGAAGTTCGGGCTTGGGATCGGTGTTCTGTAGATTGTATTATTTTCCCTTATAACATGGTTATAAGGGATAATAATAGAATTCTGAATACAGAATGCATAGTAAAATAGCGCTGGAGGGGTTAAAAAAAAAAAAGATTTAACTCACCTTAATCCACTTGCTCGCGCAGCCCGGCATCTCTTCTGTCTTCATCTTAGCTGTGTGAAGGAAAAGGACCTGTGGTGACGTCACTCCGGTCATCACATGGTCCGTCACATGATCTTTTACTATGGTGATGGATCATGTGATGACTGGAGTGACGTCACCACAGGTCCTTTTCCTGCACACAGCTAAGATGAAGACCGAAGAGATGCCGGGCTGCGCGAGCAAGTGGATTAAGGTGAGTTAAATCATTATTTTATTTTTTTTAACCCCTCCAGCGCTATTTTACTATGCATTCTGTATTCAGAATGCTGTTATTTTCCCTTATACCCATGTTATAAGGGAAAATAATAACGATCGGGTCTCCATCCCGATCGTCTCCTAGCAACCGTGCGTGAAAGTCGCACCGCATCCGCACTTGCTTGCGGATGCTTGCGATTTTCACGCAGCCCCATTCACTTCTATGGGGCCTGCGTTGCGTGGAAAACGCACAATATAGAGCATGCTGCGATTTTCACGCAACGCATAAGTGATGCGTGAAAATCACAGCTCATGTGCACAGCCCCATAGAAATGAATGGGTCGGGATTCAGTGCGGGTGCAATGCGTTCACCTCACGAATTGCATCCGCGCGGAATACTCGCTCGTGTGAATTCAGCCTAAAGCTTTTTCACATCAGTGTTGTGCTTCCAATATGTCTGTTCTGTCAGTAGAACAGAAAAACAAACCAAAAAAATGCATCCATTAAACTGATTAAATGATGGATACAAATAGAATACCTTCCATTTCTAACCAAAAATCATTGACTTCAATTAAAAAATAGAAGGCTCCTTTCCATCATGTTTCCATTATTTTTTATGGGATAAATGCAGCAGACAGAGCTTTTTCTTCCTTCATAAATACAGGGAGTGCAGAATTATTAGGCAAGTTGTATTTTTGAGGATTCATTTTATTATTGAACAACAACCATGTTCTCAATGAACCCAAAAAACTCATTAATATCAAAGCTGAATATTTTTGGAAGTAGTTTTTAGTTTGTTTTTAGTTTTAGCTATTTTAGGGGGATATCTGTGTGTGCAGGTGACTATTACTGTGCATAATTATTAGGCAACTTAACAAAAAACAAATATATACCCATTTCAATTATTTATTTTTACCAGTGAAACCAATATAACATCTCAACATTCACAAATATACATTTCTGACATTCAAAAACAAAACAAAAACAAATCAGTGACCAATATAGCCACCTTTCTTTGCAAGGACACTCAAAAGCCTACCATCCATGGATTCTGTCAGTGTTTTGATCTGTTCACCATCAACATTGCGTGCAGCAGCAACCACAGCCTCCCAGACACTGTTCAGAGAGGTGTACTGTTTTCCCTCCTTGTAAATCTCACATTTGATGATGGACCACAGGTTCTCAATGGGGTTCAGATCAGGTGAACAAGGAGGCCATGTCATTAGATTTTCTTCTTTTATACCCTTTCTTGCCAGCCACGCTGTGGAGTACTTGGACGCGTGTAATGGAGCATTGTCCTGCATGAAAATCATGTTTTTCTTGAAGGATGCAGACTTCTTCCTGTACCACTGCTTGAAGAAGGTGTCTTCCAGAAACTGGCAGTAGGACTGGGAGTTGAGCTTGACTCCATCCTCAACCCGAAAAGGCCCCACAAGCTCATCTTTGATGATACCAGCCCAAACCAGTACTCCACCTCCACCTTGCTGGCGTCTGAGTCGGACTGGAGCTCTCTGCCCTTTACCAATCCAGCCACGGGCCCATCCATCTGGCCCATCAAGACTCACTCTCATTTCATCAGTCCATAAAACCTTAGAAAAATCAGTCTTGAGATATTTCTTGGCCCAGTCTTGACGTTTCAGCTTGTGTGTCTTGTTCAGTGGTGGTCGTCTTTCAGCCTTTCTTACCTTGGCCATGTCTCTGAGTATTGCACACCTTGTGCTTTTGGGCACTCCAGTGATGTTGCAGCTCTGAAATATGGCCAAACTGGTGGCAAGTGGCATCTTGGCAGCTGCACGCTTGACTTTTCTCAGTTCATGGGCAGTTTTTTTGCGCCTTGGTTTTTCCACACGCTTCTTGCGACCCTGTTGACTATTTTGAATGAAATGCTTGATTGTTCGATGATAACGCTTCAGAAGCTTTGCAATTTTAAGAGTGCTGCATCCCTCTGCAAGATATTTCACTATTTTTGACTTTTCTGAGCCTGTCAAGTCCTTCTTTTGACCCATTTTGCCAAAGGAAAGGAAGTTGCCTAATAATTATGCACACCTAATATAGGGTGTTGATGTCATTAGACCACACCCCTTCTCATTACAGAGATGCACATCACCTAATATGCTTAATTGGTAGTAGGCTTTCGAGCCTATACAGCTTGGAGTAAGACAACATGCATAAAGAGGATGATGTGGTCAAAATACTCATTTGCCTAATAATTCTGCACGCAGTGTACATGTAACTGAAACCTGACAAAACTAGCACAACTGATGTGATGTTCAAAATAGCCATTTATCTGGAACAGAAACTCCAGAAACAAACCCCTGGTGTGAACAATGCCTCTGATTTTCTATGAAGGCCACGTTTAAATGAGCGTATTGATTTCTGTCCATATTCTGGCTCTGGAATATGATCAGATTACGGATGATATACCCATCAGTATTATAATGTAAGGTTGGATAGTACTCCAATCTGATTGTGTGGGCAACAGGAGATGGTTCCCAGACCAGATAATAATAAAAATTCAGACTCCTGTACTCCACTTTGCTATTTGGATAAATGCTTTTATTTCAAAGAGCGGTTCCAGTCAAAAAAAGTTTTTCGGCATATAGCCTTCTTCAGTACAACTGGTTGAGCCGCATAGGTGGAGAAAAAGCGTAGAGTTAGAATACCCACAGTGGGTGGCAGGTTGCTGCAGTGATGTGGGGCTCTATGGCCCTTTATGGCATGCGCTGGAATAAGGCGGTAGCCTAGAAAGAAAGGCGCCTGTAGCTAGACAGGAACTCCATCTCTTGGCAGGAAGCAGGACCAGCCCACTCCATCCAAGAGGGGAGGAACAAGGTGGTTAACCCTGTTCCTACCAACCTTTGTCAAATCTTCTACCTGATCGACACAGTTTACCTCCTCCCCCTCCCTGTGCAATGACGTTTGCACAGGTCACAGAGCACGCCTGAAAATCTCTCTCATAGAAGTGAAAGAGCATCTCTAGGAAATTGATCCTCTGGTTCATGTGACTGCTGTGCTCTGAATGCTGTAAACAAGAACACAGGCAAGATGGCTGTCTACATAATCATGTGCAGAAACTAAAATGATAAATATCTGGTTTCAATAAGTAAAGAAAATCGAAGTGATGCATTTTCTCTAAATATCCTTTTCGTAGTTGTAGCGTTGTAGTAGTGAACAGGACTGGAACATGTCCTGTTGTACATTTGATCCTGTGTCATGTGAAATTCATTATCGTTCGTCACCCACGCAATGATATAAAAATAGATATATTTTGTGCCAAGGCCAGTTGTTCAATACAAAGCTTTAATATAATGTGCAGAGAAATCTGCAGGCTAAGGGGTTTCTGTCGGAGGCTTTTGGAAGTAATCCTATACTGTGTACCATGTCTACTTCTGACTCACTTGTGGCTTGGGCATAGTTTCCATATTGTCATTAGCTTACTTCACGTCTAAACTCATCAGTAAGGGTGTGGTACATACTTTCTACTTCACAGATGCATCCTATGCTGTCTTTCTGTAGCATGCTCCTGTCTTCTGCTTTGAACACAGGTATGTATTGTATTCATCAGCGATGTGGAGAGTAAAACAAGCCGCAGCTTAGGGAAGGAGCTGCCAAGAGCAGCCAGTGGCTGACATGTACAGCATTAGCAGTTAGAGGGGAGAAGAGAGGGGCGGTGTATTACTAGGCGGACTGTATGAATCATTGACTGCTGTGCATATTAACAACATGATTTACTTCTTTGCTCCAATAAGAACGTCCTGAAGATTAAATAAAAAAAAAATAATACAGCCTGTGGGAACGGCGAGAAAGTAGAACAGCCTGCCGAGACCTTGAAACTGACTGAACAAGATGCTGCTGAAGGGCCTGCTCATTTTGCCTCATGTTCTTTGCTTCTTGTCATCAATGGCTGCGGCAGGGTAGGAATCATTACATTTGTCTGCACGTGAGAAGTGTTACGTAGCTTTTATGATGTATCGGTGATGTGTCAAAGACAGCTGCACGCTGAAACAAATGTCCCTATACTAACCACAGGGTGATGGGACTGCTGTGTGCAAATCAAGGTTTCCATGTGTTATTTGTTTAGTGCCTTCAGACGTCTAGAAATGTGGAAGTTAATGTAAAGAATGCAGTCATTTCCTGACGTACTGAGAGCACATGAAAACATGGAGTAGTGCAAAATCTGTACATCAAAAAGTATAGGCATATAGGTCTATCCTATATCACATCAAGGTATGCTACTCATTGTATGCATGCTGCAAATAGCTATGTACGTAGCAATGCTCCAGGGTGCATGTCTACTTTTCCAGTTGTCACCATTTACTATTGTGCAGTTTGGTTTGTGGATGAGTAATAAACTGTTACAAATGAAAGAAGCATCCCTTGAAAGTTAGTTCTAGTGTCACTGTAAGGCCTGTTCTTTTGACGACACAATTTTGGTTCAGATTCAGCACCAAAAGCCAACAGTGGCCGCGAGTAATCTGCCTCCCATTGTTTTCAATAAGATTACGTGCTGCTATTCGTGTGGCTGATGGTTTAAAGCCATGAGCTCTCCAAGTCCCTTCTAGGCGCGATGTATGTATGGACGCTTTTGAAAACCATGGTGGGTGTCCATTTGCAGTTTAGCTCCATTCAGTGGGGCTAAACCAGGATCAGGCACGCAGCATTCAAATTGAAAAGCGGAATACGTAGCAGATTTTGCCTTGCAAAGTCGGCTGTGTGAATAGGGTCTATGAACAGTTCCTTTTTTTTGTGTACATAATACTTAGCTGCAGAGCCCCTAAAGGCCCATTATGTACATGTGCATCTTAAAGGGCATCTGTCAGCACATGTGCACTTGGCAGCTGAAGGCATCTGTGTTGGTCCCATGTTCATATGTGTCCGCAATGCTGAGAAAATAATATATGCAAATGACCCTCTAGGAGCCGTTACTTCTAGAGTCTTTGTGGTGCCCTCTCCACTTTTATTAACAGGGCAGGACAGTGTAAACGTTATCACACCTAGTCCTGTCAAACAAAGTGGAGAGGGTGTGGCATTTTCCGAGAGAACAGAGGCTCTAGATGTAATGGCAACACCCCCGTTGCTCCTAGAGGCTCATTTGCATATAGTAAAACTTCATTTTTCTCTGCAATGCGGACACATATGAACATGGGACCAACACAGATGCCATCAGCTGCCAAGCGCACTTGTAACAGGTCAGACAGTTTCATTGGTATAAATGTGCTGACAGATGCCTTTTAACCTCTTCAGGACACATGACGTACCGGTACGGCATGTTGTCCTGGTACTTAAGGACACATGACGTACCGGTACGTCATGTGTATTTCCGATCACCGCCGCCCGGCGGGCGGTGATCGGAACAAGGTGCCTGCTCAAATCATTGAGCAGGCACCTTGGCTAAATGCGAAGGTGGGTCCCGTGACCCCCCCATGTCGGCGATCGCCACAAACTGCAGGTGAATTCAGACCTGCGGTTTGCGGCTTTTACATGCGGTTGCGGCGGCGGTGCCATCGGGTCCCCATGCGGCTGTAGGGGGGACCCGTTGGCATGGAAAGCAGCGCGATGCCTAAGGAAGGCATCGCGCTGCCTTCTGGTGACGAGCCTGTGAGATCCAGCCCTGAACTGGTCCCTAAAAATTGGGTTTTTGAAAATTTCAGAAAAATTTCAAGATTTGCTTCTAAACTTCTAAGCCTTGTAACATCCCCAAAAAATAAAATATCATTCCCAAAATGATCCAAACATGAAGTAGACATATGGGGAATGTAAAGTAATAACTATTTTTGGAGGTATTACTATGTATTATAGAAGTAGAGAAATTGAAACTTGGAAATTTGCAATTTTTTACAAATTTTTGGTAAATTTGGCATTTTTTTATAAATAAAAATAATTTTTTTTTACTTCATTTTACCAGTGTCATGAAGTACAAAATGTGACGAAAAAAACAATCTCAGAATGGCCTGGATAAGTCAAAGCGTTTTTAAAGTTATCACCACTTAAAGTGACACTGGTCAGATTTGCAAAAAATGGCCTGGTCCTTAAGGTAAAATAGGGCTGTGTCCGAAAGGGGTTAAGCATAATGTGGTTCCTTCACAATTCCGTACATATATGTCACTGGTGATCACGTAGGCAAAACAGCTCTGCCTGAACAATCAGTGACAGAAATTTGTCTGTGGTTCACAGCCACACTCCTGCACTAATGCCTGGGATAGGAGAAATTTTGATCCCAGATGCTTAATTAATAAAGCAAAGACAAAAGGAATGAGCATCCTGTCAGTTGTGTCATTGTGATAACCAGAGCTGACATGTAAATTGTGACAGCTCTAAGCCTAATAAAAAATATTATTGTCAGTCTCATAGGAAAGAATAGGTAAACTGACTTCCTGTGCACAGATGATGTGGAATCAGTCGAGTCAAGGGTCACATGATCTAACTTCCAATGGTAACAAAGGCTAAAATATATCAATAAATCAATAAGTAGGTCTGTTAAACTATTAGGCACACAAACATAATTAAAATTGGAGACGATAATTTTTTTTCTGGGAGTGCCTACCAAATATCTGTTGAGACTGAAGAAGAGACAGCACAAACTAATAGTATATCCTTGTCACTATAAACAGGACCCATAATTAAACTGGTTGTCCGGTCATATATATTGATGACCTATCCTCAGCCGACTCAGAAGTTAAAGGGGTTGTGTCACTTCTGCAAATAGCATTTTATATGTAGAGAAAGTTAATACAGGTCATTTACTAATGTACTGTGAATGTCCATATTGCTTCCTTTGCTCACTGGATTCATTTTTCCATCACATTATATATGGCTCATTTCTGTGGTTACAACTAGAGATTAGCGAATTTAAAAAAAAATTGATTCGGCCAGTTTGCCGAATGTTCTGAAAAAATTTGGTTCAATCCGAATTTATTCGCGGCGAATCATGTTAAAAAACGGCTATTTCCTGGCTGCAGAGAGCCTTTATAGTGGTGTAGAACACTATGCCTTGTAGTAACACGCATATGGAGTCTGCTGTGGTAGTGAAATTATACTGTGAGTCCGTATGACATGCAGATGACAGGCTTTGCTCTTAGAATCACTGCACACTTTACTTATTTGGGCAGTCACGGGGCCAAAATTTATGAAATAACTCAAGTATGAACTCAGCCTTACAGGTCGATGTTAGCGCCAAGAAGAAGCGCACTCCTTTTAAACCGTCATCAGCTGATTCCACATAGATGTCTACAGAACCTGTTCTATTAAACGCTTATACAAGTAGAACCCCCCGACAGAGTGGAGAGGGTGTCAGCAGTAAGTTTGTGTTGACATCACTGATTATTTTGCCCTTCCTCTGATCCGTCAGAACAATAACCCTGAAAAAACGGATCCTGTCTGTTGAGCATTCACCATCAGCATTTGGTCAGTAATCTATTAGTATTGCTAATGCCAACAAAAAACAGGAGTGGATCCAATACAGAGATGACATATGATAGGAATATTTGCATGTCTTCTGTGTTTTGTACCCACTCCTGCTTTTGGCCTTCCAAATCACAAACCAATTCTGATGGAACCATACAGGCATTACAGCTGCTAGACAGACAGAATCAGGTGTGTGTCTCATTTTTCCTTCCTTCTAACAGATCAGAAGAAGGGTCAAATAAATGATGATGTCAGCCAGGCCCAAAGGCAAAATAGTGGCTCACTCATAAAGTGGGGAGGGTGGGAACAGCATGAGAAGTCCACAGAATGGCCCTATGACATAGTGGTGAGGTGGAAGCATCATGAGGAAGTCACAAAGTGACACAATGACAGAGTGTGGAGGTGGCAGCAGCATCAGGAGGAGGCCACAGAGTGACACAATGACACCGTGGAGGTGGCAGCAGCATCATGAGGCCACAGAGTGGCAAGGTGACATAGTGTGGAGGTGGCATCAGCATGAGGAGACCACAGAGTGGCAAGGTGACATAGTGTGGATGTGGCAGCAGCAATGAGGAGACCACAGAGTGGCAAGGTGACATAGTGTGGAGGTGGCAGCAGCATCAGCAGACCACAGACTGGCAAGGTGACATAGTGTGGAGGTAGCAGCAGCATCAGGAGGCCACAGTATGGCAAGGTGACATAGTGCGGAGGTGGCAGCATCAGGAGGCCACAGAGTGGCACAATAACTGAGTGTGGAGGTGGCAGCAGCAGCAGCATCAGGATGAGGCCACAGAGTGGCACAATGACAGCGTGGAGGTGGCGGCAGCATCACGAGGCCACAGAGTGGCAAGGTCACATAGTGTGGAGGTGGCAGCAACATAAGAAGACCACAGAGTGGCAAGGTCACATAGTGTGGAGGTTGCATCAGCATGAGGAGACCACAGAGTGGCAAGGTGACATAGTGTGGAGGTGGCATCAGCATCAGCAGACCACAGACTGGCAAGGTGGCATAGTGGGCAGGTGGCAGCAGCATCAGGAGGCCACAGTGTGGCAAGGTGACATAGTGTGTAGGTGGCAGCAGCAGCATCAGGAGGCCACAGAGTGGCACAATGATAGAGTGTGGAGGTGGCAGCAGCAGCAGCATCTGGAGGAGGCCACAGAGTGGCACAATGACAGTGTGGAAGTGGCGGCAGCATCACGAGGCAACAGAGTGGCAAGGTGACATAGTGTGGAGGTGGCAGCAGCATTAGAAGATCACAGAGTGGCAAGGTGACATAGTGTGGAGGTGGCATCAGCATGAGGAGACCACAAAGTGGCAAGGTGACATAGTGTGGACGTGGCAGCAGCATGAGGAGACCAAAGAGTGGCAAGGTGACATAGTGTGCAGGTGACAGCAGCATCAGCAGACCACAGACTGGCAAGGTGACATAGTGTGGAGGTGGCAGCAGCATCAGGAGGCCACTGTGTTGCAAGGTGACATAGTGCGGAGGTGGCAGCAGCAGCATCAGGAGGCCACAGAGTAGCACAACGACAGAGTGTGGAGGTGGCAGCAGCAGCATCAGGAGGAGGCCACAGAGTGGCACAATGGCAGTGTGGAGGTGACGGCAGAATCAGGAGTCCACAGAGTGGTAAGGTGACATAGTGTGGAGGTGGCAGCAGCATCAGAAGACCACAGAGTGGCAAGGTGACATAGTGTGGAGGTGGCAGCAGCATGAGGAGACCGCAGACTGGCAAGGTGACATAGTGTGGAGGTGGCAGCAGCATCAGGAGGCCACAGTGTGGCAAGGTGACATAGTGCGGAGGTGGCAGCATCAGCATCAGGAGACCACAGAGTGGCACAATGACAGAGTGTGGAGGTGGCAGCATCAGCATTAGGAGGAGGCCACAGAGTGGCACAATGGCAGTGTGGAGGTGACGGCAGCATCAGAAGTCCACAGAGTGGCAAGGTGACATAGTGTGGAGGTGGGTGGCAATACCAGTACCAGCTGAAGATGGTGGGTGAAAAAAGGAGCACTTGGCATCAGATGTGTGGCATCAGGCGGGTGACAGCATCAGAATAGTAGCTGAGGCAGGTAGCCAGAAGAAACCGGTCTCTTTTGTCAAAGTGTTGGTGTGGCACCATGGATGATCTAGTCTGATGCATCAGGCATTGGTGGGTGGAAATCCTGGGTGGACAGGCCAGTTCTTCTTGGGGTAACTATGGCCCCTGCAGCACTAAACACCTGCTCTGATGCCACACTACTGGCCGGGCAGGATAGCTTTTCCAGGGCAAACCCGGCCAGTTGCGGCCACAAATCGAGTTTGGCTGCTCAGTAGTCCAGCGGATCTTCAATGACGGCTTGCAGGGTGCACTCCAAGTATGCTGCCACCTGCTGGTTCAGGTTCTGCTTTATGTCTAGCTGCTGGTGAGTAGTTTCTTCACTCCACTCCTCCCCAACAGCCATGGCAGTGGAACGTGAGTGAAGAGGGCCCCCCGGTCAGACCTGCGAGGGGATGGACGATGGCGCAGATAGGCAGCGGCAAACTGACTACATAGGATGTCTCTATAGTAGTTCAGTTTGTCCTCCCTCTCAGCGGGTGTAAAAAAGGCCCACATTTTGGACCGGTAGCGAGGGTCCAAAAAGGTGGAGAGACAGAAGTCATCCCTCTGCCGAATGGTGACAATTCTGCTGTCACTACGCAAGCAAGTGAGCATGCATCGGGCCATTTTTGGAAGTGACTCGGAGGGACTCCCTGCCTCCATCTCCACTGCATACTGCCATGGTGTGTCTGGGTCCTCTGCCTCCTCATCCTCATCGCCCTGTAGCTCCTCTGGCTGCTGCTGCTCCTCCTCTCCTGTCACCTGTGTAGAAAAACCACCCATTTCTCTACACATTGCTTGTGCTCCAATGTGCTCCTCCTCCTTCAGTTAGGCCCCCACAGGGCTCATGTGGCTGTGAGATCTAGTCCCCTGACCAGCCAGATTTACCAACATCTGTTCCAGGACATGAAGCAGTGGAATGACATCGTTCCTCCATAGTCCTGGCGACTGACAAATAACATGGACTCCTCAAAGGGCCTGAGCAAATGGCAGGTGTCACGCATAAGCTGCCACTGGCTGACATCAAAGTTAAACAGGGGAGTACTCTTGTCCGCTTGGATCATCAAGAAATAGTTTACGGCCTTTCTCTGTTCGTATAGTCGGTCCAACATATGAAGGATGGAATTCCACCAGGTGAATAAACGTTGAATATCAGCCTATGTTGGGGGGATGTCGTTCTGCCTCTGCAGTTCAAGGAGGGTGTGCTTTGCGGTGTATGAGTGGCTGAAGTGCATGCAAAGTTTCCTGGACATTTTTAGGATGTCTTGCAGATGGGTTGAAGGCTTCAGGAACCGCTTGACAACCAGATTAAACCCATGTGCCATGCAGTGCGCATAGCTCAGCGCTCCTTGACGAAGCGCCGACACAATGTTCTTCCCGTTGTCGGTCACCATGGTTCCAATTTTCAGTTGTCGCTGAGAAAGCCAGGATTCGATTTCTTGATGAAGGACAGGGAGCAGTTCCTCTCCTGTGTGACTCCATTCGCCCAGGCAAACGAGGTGCAGAACAGGGTAACAACGCCATGCCCTGCACATGTGGTATGCTGGAGGGGCACTGTGAAATGTCCCTGCAATGAAGGATGAGGACACGGTGGAGGATGAGGAGGCAGAGGCGGACATTGTCACAGTACCAATGGCGTGAGAACGTGGTGGCGGAAGCGGCGTCACTTTGGCCAAGTTGCTGGTGTGGCTGTGCAGGAACTATATTCACCCAGTGGGCCGTAAAGGACATGTATTGTCCCTGACCATAGTTACAGCTCCACACGCCGGCTCTGCCGTGCACTTTGGCAGACAACGACAGGCTCAAGGACTGGCGCACCTTCTGTTCTACATGTGTGTGCACGGCTGGTTCTGCCTTTTTGGCAAAGAAATGACGGCTTGGGTAACTGGCAGCAGCTATTTTGGCCAAAACATAGGACTCCTGTCCTGAAACAGTTAAATTCCTGTATATGGGTCCATCAGCAAGAAAATGGCCTAGCAGGCCTACTTACAGGTATGTATCCAGTCCACACTGGTCATCATTTGTTGTACATCCTGGCTCTGCTCGGAATCTTGGCCTGGAACGGGGATCCATGAATGGCTGGGCCCACAAAATAGTGTTGGCAGGCAATTGCAAAATGAATGGGCCTGTCACTGGTATAGGCTCCGCAAGCCTGGGGGTTAACACTACAGGAGGGGTTAACACTGCCGGAGGCTCCACGGGTCTGGGTGGCGCCGGCTTCAGGCGACGGACCCGACTCCTCGTATAACAAAGTTTTTCAGGTGCCACAACGGCGGGCACAGCTACGGAGGTCGCCGAGCTGGTGGGGACGGGGACTCTGACTGCAGGCTCGGGGACATCGGAGTTCATTGGGGGATCACAATCGTCCGGTGGTATCGGTGCCACTCTGGACGCGACAAGCTGGCGCAGGCCATGAAGGTGGATCTCTAACCTGGCAATTTGATCCTCCAGTCTCTCGGGCGCTGCTTCGCTGCAGGTCTCCGGCACAGTCGCAGCAGGTTCAGGCGCTGGGTCCGAACTTTTTCCTCTCCGCAGGACATCAAGGGCCTCATGGAACTTCTGCAAATTTTCCAAATCCGCCTGTGTCTTTTCCCTGTGGGGCAACTCAGGTGAGGAGTAAGGGCTCACCCATTTCTCCAGCACTGTGGGTTGCCAAAGATATTGGGACCGGTGAAGGAACCCCTCTCTTGGTACGTATTGTGAGCAGGTTCCACCGGGCGCTCTTGTTCACATTCCGGACTGGTGGGCTCCTCAGGCTCTCCCCAATCCTCTGGTCCCGGCTTGGGACGGGCTACTTCTGTGGCATACGGACCTCTCAGGCCCTCAGCGGGGGTGAACTCTACTTCTTCTCCTTCGCAGAGGTTGTGCAGATGCTCCGGCAGGTAGCTGCGCTTTACAGACCTCCGGTTCACAAAAAGGTCTCGGCCTGTGGAGTAGTCTTTTATGAATCCGAACCCCCGACTCTTGTCAAATGCCACCACTACCCCCATCCTTCTTTCCAGACGGGGTTGAGTATTCGCGTGGTGCTCATAGACCGTTTTTGCAAGCTCCTCGAAATATATATTTTTTCGGGTAGTCTTTTGTATTGCCGCGGCTCGTATCTCGGCCATCAGCATAGACCATTGCGCACTGGGCCGGGCAAACTCCTTCCACGAGCCAAGGCACGGCTCGGGCTGCGATTCCGGTGGAAGGCAAGGTGGCCTCTCCGGTCCCGGAGTATAGGCCGGTGGTGCTTCTTCCTCCTTGAACATTGCAGGCTCTGCAGTCCTGACGGTAGGTGAAGCCATTAAATTAGAGCAGTCCTCTCTCTCCAACATGCCCGATCCTTCTCTGGTGGACGACAGGGTGGCTCTCAGTAGTTCGCCCAAGACCTCCCACTGCTCCGGGAGGCCGCCCCCTAGGTACTCCAACATGGGGGAGGCGGAGTCCATCTTGGCAGACATGTAAATAAGCTGATAAGGCGGTGGCGCTAACATACAGTCCTTCCCGCTTTTTCAGCAGAAGGCATCAAATTCTTCCCGCCAATACAATACAGAGATGGCGCAGCAATAATTCAGTCAGCTTAGGCAGCCATCTTTAAGCATAAAGCTGTCAATTCACTGACAGCAAGCGGTGACTTAGGAAGCGGCAAACAGTCCACAATATACAGTTTTCACACCGCGATTTTTCACAGTTCTTTAGCCCAATAATTTTCAAATGAACGGATAGGGCATTTATCACTTTATAGGCAATAATGGCACACAGTTCAAATTCCACTATGGCGTAGGAATATTCCGTATCCTGTTCGTGACGCCAAAATATGCAGTACGCAGCACTGCAGGGTGAGCGAATGTGAGGTCACAGGGGTAGTTAACAAACCGAGGGTTGCTCTTGGTACTCACAGTTTATAGAAGACCCTGGGCAGGCGTACAGCAGTGATGGAGAGGTTGGCACATGGATCCTCTGGAGCACTCTGTGTATCACGACCAGGCCAGGTGGTAGGTGAGGTGCCCTAGGTGTTGTAGGTTTAGTTTGCCTGTGGCAAAATCCCTTAAAGTTTGTGACGCCAGTGCCGGTAACGGTGGCACACCGATTTCTTGTGGTAATAAGTGAGGAACACACGTTGCAGTGAACCAGACCTTCTTTTTACTGAACAGGTTAACTATTTGCAGTCTTTGGTCAGTTCCCCATGTAAAAAATGGTGACAGGCAGGCTTTACATCAAATGGCAGGCAATGTTCTTTGCAAGAAACTCAGAGGGTTAAACACTTACAGATCAGGCTGCACTTTTCCTCAGGATCCTGTCTGTCTTTCTCCAAGGCCCGTATGCCCTATTGCTGGCTTTATCCTTGGTTAGGGAAAACTTCCTCTCGTATATGTCTCCTTGCTTTAAATATATCCTTCTGCCCTTCAGCTCTCTCTGTTTGGCTGGAATAAACTTGGCTCTGCACTGTACTTTTGTAGGAACTTGGTTTCTCAGGAGGATGCTTCTTCTCCTGGTGGCAAGATAGGAGCCTGGGCTGACTAGCTGCATGTCAGAGGCTGCTTCTCAGCTCTTTTCTGGCTGAAATCACTCTGGGCTTCTGACTACACTGCACTCTCTGACTGACTCTTTCCTGTCTGGGCCTAACTATTTATATAAGGGGTTCCCTAGCTCCCTCTACTGTCTAGGAGGAGGAACTACACCCTTAACAGGCCTGGTACACAGGGGATAACATAAATAACATGACAATATACATTAAAATGCAATATAAAATACAATAACCATGTTCCCCAGGAGGTGGAAAACAACGTGACCCAATTGACCCTTGTGTAGTGCCCACCCTTACGTAGTGGGACACTACAGACTTTTTAAAGGCACAGTAAAAGGTCTTTGAGATCCAGAATTCTTGCTTTCCTTATCATTCTTGGCAGCACATAACGAATGGGTTAAGTCTAGGGATGAGCGAACCCGAACTGTATAGGTCCGGGTTCGTAAAAGTCTGGGTTCGGTGTTCGGCGCTTTCTTGGCGCTTTTTGAAAGGCTGCAAAGCAGCCAATCAACAAGCGTCATACTACTTGCCCCAAGAGGCCATCACAGCCATGCCTACTATTGGCATGGCTGTGATTGGCCAGTGCAGCATGTGACCCAGCCTCTATATAAGCTTGGGTCACGTAGCGCTGCACATCACTCTGCTGATACAAGCGTAGGGAGAGGTTGCAGCTGCGACGTTAGGGCGAGATTAGGCAGATTAACTCCTCCAAAAGACTTTATTCAGTGATCGATCTACAGCTGTGGATCATTGAAGTGCTGATATTCAATTGCTCACTGTTTTTAGGCTGCCCAGAGCATTTTATATCACTTTTTTCTGGGGTGATCGGCGGCCATTTTGTGGCTTGTGGTGCGCCAGCACAATCTACCACCAAGTACATTTAACCATCAATAGTGTGGTTATTTTTTGCTATATCCTACATCAGGGTCAAACTTTCATCAAGTGCATTTAACCATCAATAGTGTGGTTATTTTTTGGCCATATACTACATCAGGGGCAAGCTGAGCCTGTGTCACCCAAGTGCATTTAACCATCAATAGTGTGGTTATTTTTTGGCCATATACTACATCAGGGTCAAGCTTTCATCAAGTGCATTTAACCATCAATAGTGTGGTTATTTTTTGGCCATATACTACATCAGGGGCAAGCTGAGCCTGTGTCACCCAAGTGCATTTAACCATCAATAGTGTGGTTATTTTTTGGCCATATAGTACATCAGGGGCAAGTTGAGCCTGTCACCCAGTGCCTAAAAAATAGGCCTCACATTTATATTCAACCAAATCTGTACTGTTTTAGCTGGTCAAGTTATTGTTTGTGACCGTCAAAGCACAGTTTTTGTTCTGGGTTGAAAAACAATTCCCAAATTTGCAATTCTCAAAATTAGTGGTTTCTGCTGTATCAGGCCTACTTTAAATCTATCCCTAAAAGGGTATATTAGATTAAAGGTGCTGATAGGGTCATTCTGAAAAACTTAACACACACGCTACAGTGCAGATCCAAGTCTAATTCTGTGATTAAACGTATACCTGTCACCCAGCGCCTAAAAAATAGGCCTCACATTTATATTCAACCAAATCTGTACTGTTTTAGCTGGTCAAGTTATTGTTTGTGACCGTCAAAGCACAGTTTTTGTTCTGGGTTGAAAAACAATTCCCAAATTTGCAATTCTCAAAATTAGTGGTTTCTGCTGTATCAGGCCTACTTTAAATCTTTCCCTAAAAGGGTATATTAGATTCAAGGTGCTGATAGGGTCATTCTGAAAAACTTAACACACACGATACAGTGCAGATCCAAGTCTAATTCTGTGATTAAACGTATACCTGTCACCCAGCGCCTAAATAATAGGCCTCAAATTTATATTCAGCTAAATCTGTCATTACTGGTGTGCGTGTATTAGTGTAATACGGTACCTAAATAGATAGCCAGATAGACTTAGTGTTAGGTGTCTGTAAAAAAAGGCCTGAATTTTAATTCAATACATTGGCCCGAATAATATTTTTCTTATTGTGGTGAACGGTAACAATGAGGAAAACATCTAGTAAGGGACGCGGACGCGGACATGGTCGTGGTGGTGTTAGTGGACCCTCTAGTGCTGGGAGAGGACGTGGCCGTTCTGCCACAGCCACACGTCCTAGTGAACCAACTACCTCAGGTCCCAGTAGCCAGCAGAATTTACAGCGATATTTGGTGGGGCCCAATGCCGTTCTAAGGATGGTAAGGCCTGAGCAGGTACAGGCATTAGTCAATTGGGTGGCCGACAGTGGATCCAGCACGTTCACATTATCTCCCACCCAGTCTTCTGCAGAAAGCGCACAGATGGCGCATGAAAACCAAGCCCATCAGTCTGTCACATCACCCCCATGCATATCAGGGAAACTGTCTGAGCCTCAAGTTATGCAGCAGTCTCTTATGTTGTTTGAAGACTCTGCTGGCAGGGTTTCCCAAGGGCATCCACCTAGCCCTTCCCCAGGGGAGGAAGAGATAGAATGCACTAACGCACAACCACTTATGTTTCCTGATGATGAGGACATGGGAATACCACCTCAGCACGTCTCTGATGATGACGAAACACAGGTGCCAACTGCTGCGTCTTTCTGCAGTGTGCAGACTGAACAGGAGGTCAGGGATCAAGACTGGGTGGAAGACGATGCAGGGGACGATGAGGTCCTAGACCCCACATGGAATGAAGGTCGTGCCACTGACTTTCACAGTTCAGAGGAAGAGGCAATGGTGAGACCGAGCCAACAGCGTAGCAAAAGAGGGAGCAGTGGGCAAAATCAGAACACCCGCCGCCAAGAGACTCCGCCTGCTACTGACCGCCGCCATCTGGGACCGAGCACCCCAAAGGCAGCTTCAAGGAGTTCCCTGGCATTCTTCAAACAATGTGCTGACGACAAGACCCGAGTGGTTTGCACGCTGTGCCATCAGAGCCTGAAGCGAGGCATTAACGTTCTGAACCTTAGCACAACCTGCATGACCAGGCACCTGCATGCAAAGCATGAACTGCAGTGGAGTAAACACCTTAAAAACAAGGAAGTCACTCAGGCTCCCCCTGCTACCTCTTCTGCTGCTGCCGCCTCGGCCTCTTCTGCTGCTGCCGCCGCCTCGGCCTCTTCCTCCGTCTCTGGAGGGACGTTGGCACTTGCCGCCCAGCAAACATGGGATGTACCACCAACACCACTACCTGCGTCACCAAGCATCTCAACCATGTCACACGGCAGCGTTCAGCTCTCCATCTCACAAACATTTGAGAGAAAGCGTAAATTCCCACCTAGCCACCCTCGATCCCTGGCCCTGAATGCCAGCATTTCTAAACTACTGGCCTATGAAATGCTGTCATTTAGGCTGGTGGACACAGACAGCTTCAAACAGCTCATGTCGCTTGCTGCCCCACAGTATGTTTTTCCCAGCCGGCACTACTTCTCCAAGAGAGCCGTGCCTTCCCTGCACAACCAAGTATCCGATAAAATCTAGTGTGCACTGCGCAACGCCATCTGTGGCAAGGTCCACCTAACCACAGATACGTGGACCAGTAAGCACGGCCAGGGACGCTATATCTCCCTAACTGCACACTGGGTAAATGTAGTGGCGGCTGGGCCCCAGGCGGAGAGCTGTTTGGCGCACGTCTTTCCGCCGCCAAGGATCGCAGGGCAACATTCTTTGCCTCCTGTCTCCTCCTCCTCCTACTCAGCTTCCTCCTCCTCTTCTTCCACCTGCTCATCCAGTCAGCCACACACCTTCACCACCAACTTCAGCACAGCCCGGGGTAAACGTCAGCAGGCCGTTCTGAAACTCATATGTTTGGGGGACAGGCCCCACACCGCACAGGAGTTGTGGCGGGGTATAGAACAACAGACCGACGAGTGGTTGCTGCCGGTGAGCCTCAAGCCTGGCCTGGTGGTGTGCGATAATGGGCGAAATCTCGTTGCAGCTCTGGGACTAGCCGGTTTGACGCACATCCCTTGCCTGGCGCATGTGCTGAATTTGGTGGTGCAGAAGTTCATTCGCAACTACCCCGACATGTCAGAGCTGCTGCATAAAGTGCGGGCCGTCTGTTCGCGCTTCCGGCGTTCACACCCTGCTGCCGCTCGCCTGTCTGCGCTACAGCGTAACTTCGGCCTTCCCGCTCACCGCCTCATATGCGACGTGCCCACCAGGTGGAACTCCACCTTGCACATGCTGGACAGACTGTGCGAGCAGCAGCAGGCCATAGTGGAGTTTCAGCTGCAGCACGCACGAGTCAGTCGCACTGCGGATCAGCCCCACTTCACCACCAATGACTGGGCCTCCATGCGAGACCTGTGTGCCCTGTTGCGCTGTTTCGAGTACTCCACCAACATGGCCAGTGGCGATGACGCCGTTATCAGCGTTACAATACCACTTCTATGTCTCCTTGAGAAAACACTTAGGGCGATGATGGAAGAGGAGGTGGCCCAGGAGGAAGAGGAGGAAGAGGGGTCATTTTTAGCACTTTCAGTCTCTTCGAAGTGACTCAGAGGGAGGTTTTTTGCAACAGCAGAGGCCAGGTACAAATGTGGCCAGACAGGGCCCACTACTGGAGGACGAGGACGACGAGGATGAGGAGGAGGTGGAGGTGGAGGAGGATGAGGATGAAGCAGGTTCACAGCGGGCTGGCACCCAACGCAGCTCGGGCCCATCACTGGTGCATGGCTGGGGGGAAACACAGGACGATGACGATACGCCTCCCACAGAGGACAGCTTGTCCTTACCTCTGGGCAGCCTGGCACACATGAGCGACTACATGCTGCAGTGCCTGCGCAACGACAGCAGAGTTGCCCACATTTTAACGTGTGCGGACTACTGGGTTGCCACCCTGCTGGATCCCCGGTACAAAGACAATGTGCCCACCTTACTTCCTACACTGGAGCGTGATAGGAAGATGCGCGAGTACAAGCGCACGTTGGTAGACGCGCTACTGAGAGCATTCCAAAATGTCACAGGGGAACCAGTGGAAGCCCAAGGCGAAGGCAGAGGAGGAGCAAGAGTTCGCCAACGCAGCTGTGTCACGGCCAGCTCCTCTGAGGGCAGGGTTAGCATGGCAGAGATGTGGAAAAGTTTTGTCACCACACCACAGCTAACTGCACCACCACCTGATACGGAACGTGTTAGCAGGAGGCAACATTTCAATAACATGGTGGAACAGTACCTGTGCACACCCCTCCACGTACTGACTGATGGTTCGGCCCCATTCAACTTCTGGGTCTCCAAATTGTCCACGTGGCCAGAGCTAGCCTTTTATGCCTTGGAGGTGCTGGCCTGCCCGGCGGCCAGCGTTTTGTCTGAACGTGTATTCAGCACGGCAGGGGGCGTAATTACAGACAAACGCAGCAGCCTGTCTACAGCCAATGTGGACAAGCTGACGTTCATAAAAATGAACCAGTCATGGATCCCACAGGACCTGTCCATCCCTTGTGCAGATTAGACATTAACTACCTCCCCTTAACAATATATTATTGTACTCCAGGGCACTTCCTCATTCAATCCTATTTTTATTTTCATTTTACCATTATATTGCTGGGCAACCCAAAGTTGAATGAACCTCTCCTCTGTCTGGGTGCCGGGGCCTATATATGTGACAGTGGCCTGTTCCAGTGGTGGGTGACGTGAAGCCTGATTCTCTGCTATGACATGAAGACTGATTCTGTGCTGACATGAAGCCAGATTCTCTGTTACGGGACCTCTCTCCTCTGCCTGGGTGCCTGGGCCTAAATATGTTACAGTGGCCTGTTCCAGTGGTGGGTGACATGAAGCCAGATTCTCTGTTACGGGACCTCTCTCCTCTGTCTGGGTGCCGGGGCCTAAATATGTGACAGTGGCCTGTTCCAGTGGTGGGTGACGTGAAGCCTGATTCTCTGCTATGACATGAAGACTGATTCTGTGCTGACATGAAGCCAGATTCTCTGTTACGGGACCTGTCTCCTCTGCCTGGGTGCCTGGGCCTAAATATGTGACAGTGGCCTGTTCCAGTAGTGGGTGACGTGAAGCCTGATTCTCTGCTATGACATAAAGACTGATTCTGTGCTGACATGAAGCCAGATTCTGTTACGGGACCTCTCTCCTCTGCCTGGGTGCCTGGGCCTAAATATGTGACAGTGGCCTGTTCCAGTGGTGGGTGACGTGAAACCTGATTCTCTGCTATGTCATGAAGACTGATTCTGTGCTGACATGAAGCCAGATTCTCTGTTACGGGACCTCTCTCCTCTGTCTGGGTGCCGGGGCCTAAATATGGGACAGTGGCCTGTTCCAGTGGTGGGTGACGTGAAGCCTGATTCTCTGCTATGACATGAAGACTGATTCTGTGCTGACATGAAGCCAGATTCTCTGTTACGGGACCTCTCTCCTCTGTCTGGGTGCCGGGTCCTAAATATGTGACAGTGGCCTGTTCCAGTGGTGGGTGACGTGAAGCCTGATTCTCTGCTATGACATGAAGACTGATTCTGTGCTGACATGAAGCCAGATTCTCTGTTACAGGACCTCTCTCCTCTGCCTGGGTGCCTGGGCCTAAATATGTGACAGTGGCCTGTTCCAGTGGTGGGTGACGTGAAGCCTGATTCTCTGCTATGACATGAAGACTGATTCTGTGCTGACATGAAGCCAGATTCTCTGTTACGGGACCTCTCTCCTCTGCCTGGGTGCCTGGGCCTAAATATGGGACAGTGGCCTGTTCCAGTGGTGGGTGACGTGAAGCCTGATTCTCTGCTATGACATGAAGACTGATTCTCTGCTGACATGAAGCCAGATCCTCTGCTATGGCATGAAGAGACTGATTCTCTGCTGACGTGAAGCCAGATTCTTCACTATGGGACCTCTGTCCAATTGATATTGGTTAATTTTTATTTTTATTTTTTTTATTTTAATTCATTTCCCTATCCACATTTGTTTGCAGGGGATTTACCTACATGTTGCTGCCTTTTGCAGCCCTCTAGCTCTTTCCTGGGCTGTTTTACAGCCTTTTTAGTGCCGAAAAGTTCGGGTCCCCATTGACTTCAATGGGGTTCGGGTTCGGGACGAAGTTCGGGTCGGGTTCGGATCCCGAACCCGAACATTTCCGGGAAGTTCGGCCGAACTTCTCGAACCCGAACATCTAGGTGTTCGCTCAACTCTAGTTAAGTCCCCTAGGTACAATCAGGATAGAGACACTTTATAAAGCAATGAACTTAATTAAATAATTGGTTAACAGGCTTTATAAGGCTACACATGACATCAGAGCCCCATATTTTATATTTTCTAGGTGATCAGAAGACACGTGTTTTTACCTTCCCTGCTAGTATCTGATCCATCCCAGGTGGTATACAGGCTTGCCTGTCCCTCAGCCTGAAGGTGGAACGGACGCATCTCCTTGTGTAATTGTACAGTGCTCCTCCACAAGCTGAGGCAGTCTGACTGCTGAAGGATTTAATTCGGCGTGCACGTGTGGCTGGGGGGAGCTGAAGCCGTGCACTTGCTGTCCGGCTATGGCGCATTCCGGAAGTCCGGGCATATAAATCTCCCGCTGCGAGTTCACCGGTGCGCTCAGCCAGAACGCTTCACCCGCTGCTTGCTGCGGAAAGTATGGTAATTTATGTGGGATCCGGGTTGACTGCTTGGAATTCAGTGGGCAGTTGCAGGACATTTTTTCATGCAGTTTTGCGTTCAATGGACATGCTATGTCACTTTGTCAGTTTTCACTCCAGGGATTTGGCTGTGTATATAAATTCTGACTCTGTTGTGTTTTAACTAACAGATGTCTGCCTCACAAGAGGATTCCAGTAAAAGGAAAAGAAAAACTGAGCATCGTTTTTGGCAAAGATGTGAACAGCCTCTCCCTGATGAAATTTCTGCCAATGTTTGCACAAACTGCATATCTCCTGTCCCTTCTGTTCAGTCAGAGAATATGGATTTCCTTATGTGGTTTAAAGATCAACTGTCCTCTATTTTTGATGAAATCAAATCAGTAAATAAGAGACCAAAATATGCAAATAATTCTCCCCCTTCACAACGTTTTTCCTCCTCTAACGATGAGTAGCTGTCTGATGGTGAAGTCTTGTCGGACGTATCTATCTGCTGAGGATCCTGATGATTATTATATTTTACAGAAAGATAAGATACCAGTTCTAATTAAAGCTGTGAAACGGACATTAGAATCGAGTAGGGTTACCTCGGGAAAATCAAAGTCAGTTAAGCTTTTCTATTTTCCCAAAACTAAAGGAAGTGCTTTGCCAGGTCATCCAGTCCTTACCCAGTGGATTAAACAAAGCTGGGATAAGCCTAAGAAAAAACCCATCTCAGATTCTAGGCTAAAATCCATATACAGGGAGTGCAGAATTATTAGGCAAGTTGTATTTTTGAGGATTAATTTTATTATTGAACAACAACCATGTTCTCAATGAACCCAAAAAACTCATTAATATCAAAGCTGAATATTTTTGGAAGTAGTTTTTAGTTTGTTTTTAGTTTTAGCTATTTTAGGGAGATATCTGTGTGTGCAGGTGACTATTACTGTGCATAATTATTAGGCAACTTAACAAAAAACAAATATATACCCATTTCAATTATTTATTTTTACCAGTGAAACCAATATAACATCTCAACATTCACAAATATACATTTCTGACATTCAAAAACAAAACAAAAACAAATCAGTGACCAATATAGCCACCTTTCTTTGCAAGGACACTCAAAAGCCTGCCATCCATGGATTCTGTCAGTGTTTTGATCTGTTCACCATCAACATTGCGTGCAGCAGCAACCACAGCCTCCCAGACACTGTTCAGAGAGGTGTACTGTTTTCCCTCCTTGTAAATCTCACATTTGATGATGGACCACAGGTTCTCAATGGGGTTCAGATCAGGTGAACAAGGAGGCCATGTCATTAGATTTTCTTCTTTTATACCCTTTCTTGCCAGCCACGCTGTGGAGTACTTGGACGCGTGTGATGGAGCATTGTCCTGCATGAAAATCATGTTTTTCTTGAAGGATGCAGACTTCTTCCTGTACCACTGCTTGAAGAAGGTGTCTTCCAAAAACTGGCAGTAGGACTGGGAGTTGAGCTTGACTCCATCCTCAACCCGAAAAGGCCCCACAAGCTAATCTTTGATGATACCAGCCCAAACCAGTACTCCACCTCCACCTTGCTGGCGTCTAAGTCGGACTGGAGCTCTCTGCCCTTTACCAATCCAGCCACGGGCCCATCCATCTGGCCCATAAAGACTCACTCTCATTTCATCAGTCCATAAAACCTTAGAAAAATCAGTCTTGAGATATTTCTTGGCCCAGTCTTGACGTTTCAGCTTGTGTGTCTTGTTCAGTGGTGGTCGTCTTTCAGCCTTTTTTACCTTGGCCATGTCTCTGAGTATTGCACACCTTGTGCTTTTGGGCACTCCAGTGATGTTGCAGCTCTGAAATATGGCCAAACTGGTGGCAAGTGGCATCTTGGCAGCTGCACGCTTGACTTTTCTCAGTTCATGGGCAGTTATTTTGCGCCTTGGTTTTTCCACACGCTTCTTGCGACCCTGTTGACTATTGTGAATGAAACGCTTGATTGTTCGATGATCACGCTTCAGAAGCTTTGCAATTTTAAGAGTGCTGCATCCCTCTGCAAGATATCTGACTATTTTTGACTTTTCTGAGCCTGTCAAGTCCTTCTTTTGACCCATTTTGCCAAAGGAAAGGAAGTTGCCTAATAATTATGCACACCTAATATAGGGTGTTGATGTCATTAGACCACACCCCTTCTCATTACAGAGATGCACATCACCTAATATGCTTAATTGGTAGTAGGCTTTCGAGCCTATACAGCTTGGAGTAAGACAACATGCATAAAGAGGATGATGTGGTCAAAATACTCATTTGCCTAATAATTCTGCACTCCCTGTATAACCTAGATGAAAAGTTTTCTAAAGAGTGGGCCTCAGTAGCAAAGGTTGATATGGCGGTTGCCCGTCTGTCTAAAAAAGTTATATTTCCGTCAGACGAGGCATCACCTAGCAAAGACCCTATGGATAGAAGAATTGAGTCCTTATTAAAAAGGGATTATGCATCAACTTCAGCGGCCTGTGTGGCTGGGTTATCTTCTGTTCCTGTAGCCAGGGCCTTAAGAATTTGATTATCTCAGCTTTCCCAGGACCTGGAAGAGGGAGTGGCTCGAGAGGATATGTTAAAAAATCTTCCAGTAATGAAGGCTGCTTCAGAGTTTTTATGTGACACTCCGCTTGATATTGCAAGGTTTTCAGCAAACTCCATGGCTCTCAGTAATGCTGCAAGAATAGCTCTATGGATAAAACAATGGCCAAGAGACACATTGTCTAAAAATCACTTTTGCAATCTTCCCTTCCAGACAGTCTTGTTGTTTGGTCCTCAATTAGAAAAAAATTCTTGTTTCTTTGAATGAGGGGAAAGGCACGGTATTTCCAGAATCAAAAAAGAAAACATTGTTCAGGTCTTTTTGTTCTCAAAGGAAGAGATCTCCCAGATTCAGAAATTGACACCAGTTTTACAGACCATTTTTGGACAAGCAGGAGAGATCCGATTGCAAAAGGAAACCTAATCAAAAACCCTCTGACATTCAACTTTCACATCCACAGATGCCTGGGTCAGTTCTACAATCAAAATGGATATATCTTAGAGTTCACGCTCTTTCCCCCAGATCGATTCTGTCTAAACAACCCCAAACATCAGATGGTCATTCATCTTCTTCGGGAATTCATCCAGAAGGGAGCGTTAGAACCAGTGCCTTTAGAAGAACAATTCAAGGGGTATACTCCAAAGTGTTTCCTGTACCCAAGCCAGAAGGGAAATGGAGACTAATAATCGATCTAACATTCCTGAACAAATTTTTACTGAAAAAGAAGTTCAAAATGGAATCCATAAGGTCGGTCCTAATGATCTTGAAAATAGAAGATTATATGGCATCAATAGACTTAACGGATGCTTATATGCATATCCCAATACACCCCAGTTACAGGAAGTTTCTGAGGCTAGCGATTCACACCGTAACTGGTATTGTGCATTTCCAATTTACTTGCCTACCCTTCGGCAAAACATCTGCGCCAAGGGTTTTTACGAAGTTTTATCGATAGTCCTCACAGCAGCGCTGATGCTAAAGGGTATCACATGCATTCCGTACCTGGACGATTGGCTGTTAATAGCAAATTCCAGCCAAAAATTTTACCTCCATATACAAGTGGCTATTCAAATGCTTCAATCCCACGGTTTCCTCATAAACAAGCAGAAATCTTCTTTGATTCCATCTCAACAAATAAGGTTTCTGGGCTACATACTGAATTCTCATCACATGACGATCAAATTGTCTCCACAAAGAGCATCATCAGTTCACAGAGGAATAAAACATCTCCTGTCCAGAACCAAGATTTCTATCCGACAGGAAATGAAAATATTAGGTCTCCTGACCTCATCTGTAGAGGCCGTCCCTTGGGCCAAAGCCCACATAAGAAAGTTACAAAACAACATTCTATCCAACTGGAACAGAAATTACGGGTCATTAGACAAGAAGATAGTGATGTCTCCTTCAACACGCCAAGATTTGAGATGGTGGATCTCTTCGAATCAGCTATGGCTGGGCAAGGATTTGAATCCCCACCACCAGAAAATTCTCACGTCGGATGCCTTTTCTTGGGGATGGGGTGCCCATGTAGACGATCTGTGGGTGTCACGGATGGTGTACCGGAAACAAGACAATGCTATACAATCAATGACTCACTGGATGCACAACTAAGGAACAAAAGGGAGACCCCTGCATGAGACCTGCCACTCTCCCTGACTGCTCAGCCTATGCGAACACCCCAAAGGTGGATGGGCGCATATCCACGTACCTCGGCTATCTAATACCTGAAGACCCTACAATAGTGAGGGGACACGACCACCGGCTCCCTACACTAGACACGGAGGGAGTCAGGGTCTCCTGAGATCCAGCAGACAGAAAATCACAAATAAAGGAACAGCACTTATCTTGCAGAGGACTGGGAAATAGGAACAGCATGCACACACACTCCAGGAAGTTGTATAAGCCGCACACTACTGCATTATGGGGAGGAACTTAAAGGGAAGCAATCAGTCCAACTGCATGACAGCTGAGATAGACTAACGAGATGAGGAACTGAAACCAAAACAAAGAAACTCAAGGAGCAGGATCTGGAAGGCTCCTGTCAGAGCTTCTCAGCTGTCTGGTTGTGACAGTGGGTCCAGAAAAAGTGGATAAAAGAAGAATCAATGAGGTCCTCCAATTGGAGAGAATTGAGAGCAGTGAGATTAGCCCTTCTTCATTTTCAAACACATCTTTCCGGGAGCAAAGTAATAGTCCAGTCCGACAATTTACCAACCGTCTTCTATATCAACAAACAGGGAGGCACAAGGAGTCGCAGTCTTTCCAAGGAATGTGCCATCTTAATGGATTGGGCAGAGAGATTCACAAAGGACATCTCTGCAATCCATATAAGGGGGATTATAAACCAATCTGCGGATCTTCTCAGCTGTACTCCTCTACATCCTGGAGAATGGAGCCTAAATCCGATCGTATTCAACAACATTCTGTCTCATTAGGGAAATCCTTGGTTGGATGCCATGGCAACAGAACAGAACACAAAGCTCAGTCAGTTCTGCTCCATTCATCGGTCCAGCCAAGCGATAGCAATAAACGGTCTTTCAATCAGCTGAACAGAAGGCCTAATATATGTTTTTCCTCCAGTCACTATCATACCGAAGGTACCTCAAGAAGATATGGGAAGATCGGGCAGAAGTGATAGCAATTCTTCCATTCTGGCCTCGGAGGTCGTAGTTCTCCCTAGCCCTAAACCTCTCCAAAGGGAGAGTCTGGAAGATTCTTCCCTGTCCGGACTTGCTTCTCCAGAAAGGCTTTTTCCACCACAACCCCAGCAGTTTACAACTGGCGGCTTGGAGGCCAGGGCCGTCTTTACCAAGGGGCAAAAGGGGCAGCTGCCCCGGGCCCAGTTGCTCCTGGGGGGCCCAAGGCAGCTGCCTCTTGAGCCCTGCTAGCTACTGCCCCGGGTGTCAAGCTGCCAGCTAGTGCTACACAGGCATCGTACTGTGTTAAAGTTGTGATCAAGGACCTTAATGACATCATCACCATGTGACCAGTAACCTAGCAATTACTGGTCACATGGCTATGAGGTCATCACAGGTCCTAGCAGGAATTAACTGTGGAGCTTTTTTGTGTGAAGATTACATCAGAAAAAGGTGACAGGGGCTGTTATGTTAATATACTGTAAACTACTGTATAGTGGGGTGCTGTATACTGTGTGGGGGCCTGTATACTGTGGGGGGCTGTATATTGTGTGGGACTGTATACTGTGTGGGGCTGTATACTGTGTGGTGGGCTGTATACTGTGTGGTGGGCTGTATACTGTGTGGGGCTGTATACTGTGTGGGACTGTATATTGTGTGGGACTGTATACTGTGTGGGGCTGTATATTGTGTGCTGGGCTGTATACTGTGTGCTGGGCTGTATACTGTGTGGTGGGCTGTATACTGTGTGGGGCTGTATACTGTGTGGGGCCTGTATACTGTGGGGGGCTGTATACTGTGTGGGACTGTATACTGTGTGCTGGGCTGTATACTGTGGTGGGCTGTATACTGTGGGGGGCCTGTATACTGTGGGGGGCTGCATACTGTGGGGGGCTGCATACTGTGTGGGGGCCTGTATACTGTGTGGGGGCCTTATACTGTGTGGGGGCCGTATACTGTGTGCTGGGCTGTATACTGTGTGCTGGGCTGTATACTGTGTGGGGGGGCTGTATACTGTGTGGGGGCCTGTATACTGTGGGGGTGGGCTGTATACTGTGTGGTGGGCTGTATACTGTTTGAAGGGCTCTATACTGTGTGGGAGGCCTGTATACTGTGTACTGGGCTGTATACTGTGTGGGGGCCTGTATACTGTGGGGGGGGGGGCTTATACTGTGTGGTGGGCTGTATACTGTGTGGTGGGCTTTATACTGTGTGGGGGCCTGTATACTGTGTGGGGGGCTGTATACTGTGTGGTGGGCTGTATACTGTGTGGGGGGGCTGTATACTGTGTGGTGGGCTGTATACTGTGTGGGGGGCTGTATACTGTGTGGGGGCCTGTATACTGTGGGGGCCTGTATACTGTGTGGTGGGCTGTATACTGTGTGGGGGGGCTGTATACTGTGTGGGGGCTGTATACTGTGTGGGGGGCTGTATACTGTGGGGGGGCCTGTATAGTGTGGGGGGGCCTGTATAGTGTGGGGGGCCTATATAGTGTGGGGGGCCTGTATAGTGTGGGGGCCTGTATACTGTGTGGGGGCCTGTATACTGTGGGGGGCTGTATATTGTGTGGGACTGTATACTGTGTGGGGCTGTATACTGTGTGGTGGGCTGTATACTGTGTGGTGGGCTGTATACTGTGTGGTGGGCTGTATACTGTGTGGGGCTGTATACTGTGTGGGGCCTGTATATTGTGTGGGACTGTATATTGTGTGGGACTGTATACTGTGTGCTGGGCTGTATACTGTGTGGTGGGCTGTATACTGTGTGGTGGGCTGTATACTGTGTGGGGCTGTATACTGTGGGGGGCTGTATACTGTGTGGGACTGTATACTGTGTGCTGGGCTGTATACTGTGGTGGGCTGTATACTGTGGGGGCCTGTATACTGTGGGGGGCTGCATACTGTGGGGGGCTGCATACTGTGTGGGGGCCTGTATACTGTGTGGGGGCCTTATACTGTGTGGGGGCCGTATACTGTGTGGTGGGCTGAATACTGTGTGGTGGGCTGTATACTGTGTGGTGGGCTGTATACTGTGTGGGAGGCCTGTATACTGTGTGCTGGGCTGTATACTGTGTGGGGGGCTGTATACTGTGTGGAGGCCTGTATACTGTGGGGGTGGGCCGTATACTGTGTGGTGGGCTGTATACTGTGTGGTGGGCTGTATACTGTGTGGTGGGCTGTATACTGTGTGGGAGGCCTGTATACTGTGTGCTGGGCTGTATACTGTGTGGGGGGCTGTATACTGTGTGGGGGCCTGTATACTGTGGGGGTGGGCTGTATACTGTGTGGTGGGCTGTATACTGTGTGAAGGGCTGTATACTGTGTGGGAGGCCTGTATACTATGTGCTGGGCTGTATACTGTGTGGGGTCTGTATACTGTGGGGGGGCATATACTGTGTGGTGGGCTGTATACTGTGTGGGGGCCTTATACTGTGTGGGGGCCTTATACTGTGTGGGGGCCTGTATACTGTGTGGGGGGCTGTATACTGTGTGGTGGGCTGTATACTGTGTGGGGGGGCTGTATACTGTGTGGTGGGCTGTATACTGTGTGGGGGGCTGTATACTGTGTGGGGGCCTGTATACTGTGGGGGCCTGTATACTGTGTGGTGGGCTGTATACTGTGTGGGGGGGCTGTATACTGTGTGGGGGCTGTATACTGTGTGGGGGGCTGTATACTGTGGGGGGGGGCTGTATAGTGTGGGGGGCCTGTATAGTGTGGGGGGCCTATATAGTGTGGGGGCCTGTATAGTGTGGGGGCCGGTATACTGTGTGTGGGCCTGTATACTGTGTGGGGGCCTGTAGTCTGTGGCGGTCTGTATACTGTGGGTGCGGTATAGTGTGGAGTGCTATACTGCTGTACTGTATAGTGTGGGGGGCTGTATCGTGTATATTTTGGGGTGCTGTATACAGTGAGGTGTTGTATACTGTGAGGTGTTGTATACTGTGGGGTGCTGTATACTGTGGGCTGCTATACTACTCTACTGTATACTGTGAGGTGTTGTATACTGTGGGGTGCTGTATACTGTGGGCTGCTATACTGCTCTACTATATAGTGTGGGGTACTGTATAGTGTGGGGTGCTATACTGTATACTGTGGGGTGCTGTATACTATAGGGTGCTATACTGCATACTGTGGGGTGCTGGGGTGCACTGTAACACTAGAGTGAGCCGAGCCCTGGTCTCCTTCCTGCAGAGCGGTGCCCACTTCCAGCCTGAGCCCAGCTGCCCAGAGCACTGATCCTGAGCCGCTGGAGTCTTCAGAACTGGAAGTATTTACAGTCATTCACTGGACTCTACCAGGTGTGTGGATTTTTTATGTGTGTGTTGTGGTGGAAGGCGTGATTGCCTGCTAAGGTGTGGGAAGGCAGGATCCAGGGGGCCCAAGTAAATTTTTGCCCAGGGTCCAATCAATATTAAAGACGGCCCTGTTGGAGGCTGAGCGGCAGTCCTTAACAGCATTGGGGTTTTCCTTAGATCTAGTCAATACAATGGTAGCCGCTCGTAAACCTTCAACGATTAAGTTATATAATAAGGTTTGGAACGCTTTTAACAATTGGTGCTAAAGAAGTTCTACGATCCTTGAAGATTTTAAGTCTGTTTTGCAATTTCTTCAAGATGGGTTTACAAAGGGGTTGAGAACAAACACCTTAAAAGTACAGTTTACGGCTATTAATGCCCAGTTGCAAGGAAAATTTTCAAACAATCAAATAGTACTCACTTTATTTAAAGCCTTAAGAAACCTAAGACCTCCTGTTTCTTCGCCTGTTCCGTCCTGGGATTTGTCTGAAGTGCTCTTGGCTATGTTAAAAGAACCATTTGAACAAATTGAATCTTCCTCACTAAAGCATGTTTTTATAAAGGCTCTGTTTCTTGTCGCAATTACTTCAGCTAGACGGATTAGTGAGCTGCAAGCTCTTTCTTGTAAAGATTCATATCTTAGAGATATGGGCGAATGCATAATCCTATGGACTATGCCAGGTTTCCTCCAGAAAGTGACATCGGTAATTAATCTCTCTTCCAGTTCTTCATCCAAATCCCCTAGATGAAGTGGATTGGCATCCGTTAGACGTCAGAAGAGCTTTATTGGCCTATCTTCAGGCTACCTCCTCCTTTAGAAAATCTGAAGGTCTGTTCTTACGAATTCAAGGGCCAAACAAAGGAAACAGAGCTAGCAAAGCAACGCTAGCAAGGTGGATCAAGTGCTCAATTGAAATGGCCTATACTACTTCTAAGCTGATTTGCCCTATTTCTTTAAAGGATCATTCTACAAGATCTACAGCTTCTTCCTGGGCGGAATTGGCACATGTCTCACTAGATCAGATATGTAAAGTGGCCACATGGTCTTCTATTTCTACATTCATGAGACATTACAGACTAGACCTCTTAGCAGCCGAAGGGTCGACTTTTGGCAAAAGAGTGCTTCAAGTGGCGGCCAGTGCTCCCCCCCCAATGAGTACTGCTTATCAAGCCCCATTTGTTATGTGCTGCCAAGGACGATTAGGAAGATGAAAATTTACTCACTGAAATTTTTGTTTCCTAGAGTCCTTGGCAGCACAGCTTACCCTCCCTTATTAATAATTTTTTTTGCTGCATACAAATAAGGGGCTCTGATGTCATGTGTAGCCTTATAAAGCCTGTTAACCAATTATTTAATTAAGTTCACTGCTTTATAAAGTGTCTCTATCCTGATTGTACCTAGGGGACTTAACCCATTCGTTATGTGCTGCCAAGGACTCCAGGAAATACATTTTTATAGTTTCTCATGTGTTTAAATATTTATGTTCAGCAGTTCAAGACAAATAAATTCTTTAAAAATCATACAATGTGATTTCCTAAATTATATTTTACTTTTGCCACTAATGCACAACAAAAGGGCTTTAAAACATATAACTGCACTGCTAAACAGCAAATATATTTTTCTTTTGCCACTAATACATGCCACAGAAGGCTTTAGAACATATAACTGCACAGCTGAACGCCAAATATTTTTTTCTTCTGCCACTAATACATGCCACAAATGGCTTTAGAATATATAACTGCACCGCTGAACAGCAAATATATTTTTATTTTGCCACTATTACATGACAGAAAAGGCTTTAGATTAGAACAGATAACTGCACAGCTGAACGGCAAATATATTTTCTTTTGCCACTAATACATCACAAAAAGGGCTTTAATTTTCTCACTTCACCACACAACGGCTAATAAGCCCTTTTTTCCCACTAATACAAGCCAAAAAATGCTTTTCAAGCTTTTGTTTCTAGATAACACGAAGATTTAAGAAATTTGAGTTAAGAGTTTGAGTGCTAACATTGCTACATCTGTATGTGTGCTTCCATGGCCCCGGCCACCAGAGAGGCTGGCTCTTTTTCCTATCATGTGGAAGCATGGCCACCACTGATGGATTGCAGTGTGGTCATGACCATGAAAAGGAGCAGTGTATAATGTGATGGAATAATGAATCCAGACAGCAAAGGAAGCAATACGGATAATAACAATACAGGGAGTGCAGAATTATTAGGCAAGTTGTATTTTTGAGGATTAATTTTATTATTGAACAACAACCATGTTCTCAATGAACCCAAAAAACTCATTAATATCAAAGCTGAATATTTTTGGAAGTAGTTTTTAGTTTGTTTTTAGTTTTAGCTATTTTAGGGGGATATCTGTGTGTGCAGGTGACTATTACTGTGCATAATTATTAGGCAACTTAACAAAAAACTAATATATACCCATTTCAATTATTTATTTTTACCAGTGAAACCAATATAACATCTCAACATTCACAAATATACATTTCTGACATTCAAAAACAAAACAAAAACAAATCAGTGACCAATATAGCCACCTTTCTTTGCAAGGACACTCAAAAGCCTGCCATCCATGGATTCTGTCAGTGTTTTGATCTGTTCACCATCAACATTGCGTGCAGCAGCAACCACAGCCTCCCAGACACTGTTCAGAGAGGTGTACTGTTTTCCCTCCTTGTAAATCTCACATTTGATGATGGACCACAGGTTCTCAATGGGGTTCATATCAGGTGAACAAGGAGGTCATGTCATTAGATTTTCTTCTTTTATACCCTTTCTTGCCAGCCACGCTGTGGAGTACTTGGACGCGTGTGATGGAGCATTGTCCTGCATGAAAATCATGTTTTTCTTGAAGGATGCAGACTTCTTCCTGTACCACTGCTTGAAGAAGGTGTCTTCCAGAAACTGGCAGTAGGACTGGGAGTTGAGCTTGACTCCATCCTCAACCCGAAAAGGCCCCACAAGCTCATCTTTGATGATACCAGCCCAAACCAGTACTCCACCTCCACCTTGCTGGCGTCTGAGTCGGACTGGAGCTCTCTGCCCTTTACCAATCCAGCCACGGGCCCATCCATCTGGCCCATCAAGACTCACTCTCATTTCATCAGTCCATAAAACCTTAGAAAAATCAGTCTTGAGATATTTCTTGGCCCAGTCTTGACGTTTCAGCTTGTGTGTCTTGTTCAGTGGTGGTCGTCTTTCAGCCTTTCTTACCTTGGCCATGTCTCTGAGTATTGCACACCTTGTGCTTTTGGGCACTCCAGTGATGTTGCAGCTCTGAAATATGGCCAAACTGGTGGCAGGTGGCATCTTGGCAGCTGCACGCTTGACTTTTCTCAGTTCATGGGCAGTTATTTTGCCCCTTGGTTTTTCCACACGCTTCTTGCGACCCTGTTGACTATTTTGAATGAAACGCTTGATTGTTCGATGATCACGCTTCAGAAGCTTTGCAATTTTAAGAGTGCTGCATCCCTCTGCAAGATATCTCACTATTTTTGACTTTTCTGAGCCTGTCAAGTCCTTCTTTTGACCCATTTTGCCAAAGGAAAGGAAGTTGCCTAATAATTATGCACACCTAATATAGGGTGTTGATGTCATTAGACCACACCCCTTCTCATTACAGAGATGCACATCACCTAATATGCTTAATTGGTAGTAGGCTTTCGAGCCTATACAGCTTGGAGTAAGACAACATGCATAAAGAGGATGATGTGGTCAAAATACTCATTTGCCTAATAATTCTGCACGCAGTGTACATTAGTAAGTGGCTTGTATTAACTTATTCTACATGATAAATGCCTTTTGCTGAAGTGACACAACCCCTTTAAGCTGGCACCATAGCCACCAGGTTTCTGCTGTTTTACCCAGCATGAGTATTTAATACCTCAATTTTCACCATGGCATCAGAGCCGTGAATCCCCAGGAGCGCTTTGCTTACAATGCCCCAAAAGCTCTCTCATGCGGTTATCAAGGCAGCCGTTGGTTGCTATGGCAGACTTAATTTTTTTTTTTACAAATACAAAGAAAGAAATATAAAAATTAAAATGAATCCTTTCCCCCATATTAAAAATAAAAATAGACATTAAAAAACAAATCAATAGCATTGCCACATCCCAAAACACCTGTACTATTAAAATATAAAAAAAATAATCCTGTAGGTGAACTGCATAATGGAAAAAAATCTAAATGGCTGATTCACACTTTTTTCATCCCTTCACCTCCACCTCCACAGCATAAGACCTCTTTCACACGACCGTGTGTCCCCCGTAGCCGTCTGCTATACATGGATGCGGACCCATTCACTTGAATGGGTCCGCAAATCCGGAGATGCAGTGTGGAATAGAACGGAACCACAGAACGGAAGCACTACAGAGTTCTTCTGTGGGGTTCCGTTCTGTTCTTCCATAACCGCAAAAATTATAGGACTTCTTCTATCTTTTTGTGGAACGGAGGGATCGCGGAAGCCATTCAAGTGAATGGGGTCGCAATCCGCATGCGGCTGGCCACGGTGGACACTTGTTCGTGTGAAAGAGGCCTATCTGATATGGTAATCAAAAATCACATAACTGGCATTAATTAAGTGGTCAAATGCCCTATATCAAAAACACATAGGATCCATAGAACCCACAGAACGGAAGCACTACGGAGTGCTTCTGTGGGGTTTCGCTCCGTTCTGCAAAAAGATATAACTTGTTCTATCTTTTTGCAGAATGGAGCGATCACGGAACCCATTCAAGTGAATGGGTTCGCAATCCGCATGCAGCTGGCCCACGGTCGGTGCCCGTGCATTACGGACCGCAATTTACGGTTCGCAGCTTGGCCACGGGGGACACACGTTCGTGTGAAAGAGGCCTAACTGATATGGTAATCAAAAATCACATAACTGGTATTAATTAAGTGGTCAAATACCCTATATCAAAAACAGCAGTCAATACATAGGACCCATAGATGGTAGTATATAGGTCCAAACGAGCCACTCAAGTGTCACCTTGGTGGCAGGGCACAGCATTTACACAATTCTTTTCCCAAAGATTTAACATTTTTAAGTATTAAAACATAGGAAAAACTATTAAAACGTGGTACGGTATTATACAGGGAGTGCAGAATTATTAGGCAAGTTGTATTTTTGAGGATTAATTTTATTATTGAACAACAACCATGTTCTCAATGAACCCAAAAAACTCATTAATATCAAAGCTGAATATTTTTGGAAGTAGTTTTTAGTTTGTTTTTAGTTTTAGCTATTTTAGGGGGATATCTGTGTGTGCAGGTGACTATTACTGTGCATAATTATTAGGCAACTTAACAAAAAACAAATATATACCAATTTCAATTATTTATTTTTATCAGTGAAACCAATATAACATCTCAACATTCACAAATATTCATTTCTGACATTCAAAAACAAAACAAAAACAAATCAGTGACCAATATAGCCACCTTTCTTTGCAAGGACACTCAAAAGCCTGCCATCCATGGATTCTGTCAGTATTTTGATCTGTTCACCATCAACATTGCGTGCAGCAGCAACCACAGCCTCCCAGACACTGTTCAGAGAGGTGTACTGTTTTCCCTCCTTGTAAATCTCACATTTGATGATGGACCACAGGTTCTCAATGGGGTTCATATCAGGTGAACAAGGAGGCCATGTCATTAGATTTTCTTCTTTTATACCCTTTCTTGCCAGCCACGCTGTGGAGTACTTGGACGCGTGTGATGGAGCATTGTCCTGCATGAAAATCATGTTTTTCTTGAAGGATGCAGACTTCTTCCTGTACCACTGCTTGAAGAAGGTGTCTTCCAGAAACTGGCAGTAGGACTGGGAGTTTAGCTTGACTCCATCCTCAACCCGAAAAGGCCCCACAAGCTCATCTTTGATGATACCAGCCCAAACCAGTACTCCACCTCCACCTTGCTGGCGTCTGAGTCGGACTGGAGCTCTCTGCCCTTTACCAATCCAGCCACGGGCCCATCCATCTGGCCCATCAAGACTTACTCTCATTTCATCAGTCCATAAAACCTTCGAAAAATCAGTCTTGAGATATTTCTTGGCCCAGTCTTGACGTTTCAGCTTGTGTGTCTTGTTCAGTGGTGGTCGTCTTTCAGCCTTTCTTACCTTGGCCATGTCTCTGAGTATTGCACACCTTGTGCTTTTGGGCACTCCAGTGATGTTGCAGCTCTGAAATATGGCCAAACTGGTGGCAAGTGGCATCTTGGCAGCTGCACGCTTGACTTTTCTCAGTTCATGGGCAGTTATTTTGCCCCTTGGTTTTTCCACACGCTTCTTGCGACCCTGTTGACTATTTTGAATGAAACGCTTGATTGTTCGATGATCACGCTTCAGAAGCTTTGCAATTTTAAGAGTGCTGCATCCCTCTGCAAGATATCTCACTATTTTTGACTTTTCTGAGCCTGTCAAGTCCTTCTTTTGACCCATTTTGCCAAAGGAAAGGAAGTTGCCTAATAATTATGCACACCTAATATAGGGTGTTGATGTCATTAGACCACACCCCTTCTCATTACAGAGATGCACATCACCTAATATGCTTAATTGGTAGTAGGCTTTCGAGCCTATACAGCTTGGAGTAAGACAACATGCATAAAGAGGATGATGTGGTCAAAATACTCATTTGCCTAATAATTCTGCACGCAGTGTAATTGTACTGAGGCGTAGCATCAATGTAAGAGGTCAATATTACAGCATAGGGAAGGCTGTAAAAGCAAACCCGATAAAACTGTGCAGAATTTCGTTTTTTCAATACCACCCGATTTTTTTTTTCTAGCTTTTCACTACATCGTATGCATTGTTAAATGGTTTAATTAGAAAGTACAACTTGTACCACAAAAAATTAGCCCTCACACAGCTATGTGTAATGAAAACAGGGTGCTGATGGAGTAAATCTATATTTTTATGCAATCAGTTTAGGGCTCATGCACATGACCGTATTTTCCATTCGTGTCTAATCCGCATATTTTGTGGATTGCACATGGACCTATTCATTCCTATGGGTCTGTAAAAAAAACACCGCTATCATCTAAACATAAGCATATGTATACACATATTTATATATATATTACACTGACACCTTTCCTGCAGATAGGTGATTTGTGGACATGGCAGGCAGTCTGGCAGTCCCAGCAGTGGAGAGTAGTCATTCAGTAAACATACTATTCAGTGGCGTAACAAGAAATGACTGGGCCCCACAGCAAATTTATGAATGCACCCTCCCCAGCACCTTTTCGCAACCCTCTCTTCCTGTGCAACCCCCACTCGTGTGGCTAGTCAAGATCGCTCTCTCAGACGAGGCTCGGCAGCCGCTCAGTCCATTTCCTATAAGGTCATTGTATAATAATGTTGAGTGGGCCTCGACAATAAAATCTTGTAGTCCTCATCCTGGGTAGGCCCCTTCTGAGTTTGGGCCCAAAGCAGCTGCTTCCCCTATAGCTGATAAGCTGATACGATTGGAAGCATAGAATTGTCCAAAATGTTTTGGAATGCTAAAGCACAGATACAGAACAGGGGTTGGGGAGAAGGGCCAGAAGAACTGCTGGAGGGGACGGAGAACCATCAGGGGACTCCACAATCCTCCTGTACTACTCTGCTGTGTCACTCTCCCTTTCCTGTGAGTGCTGCCTGCAGAGCTCTATAGAAGGTCTTGTGCGGGGCTTTCTCCTGTGAATACATATACACACATATACCCTCGGCCTGTCCAGCCTCCAGGCTAGTATCCCATCCCTGCAGTGGCATTGGCTGGCAGCATATGTCATAGTAAACTCCCAGACAATAGAAAACAAGAAGCTGTACTGGAAAATGCTCTACCAGTCCAGTGGATCTCAATGTGTGAACAGCCATAGGAGGAGGTGTGAGTAGGAGGAAGAGGCAGCATGGACGAACAGTAAGCTGTCTCCTCACTGAAATGGACCTAATACAGGATGGGCTACTACACTGTACATAACCAGAACGGGAGCTAATGTTAGTAGTTCTGCAGATGTAATCAGAAGTGCAGGTCCAGGGCTGGAGCACTACTCCCCTTCAGGGATTGCAACGGGCCGGTCCCGCGCCAGTGGTCTCTTCTACGGTGTTATGTAAGTTTTTAGAGTTTTTGTCGTGACGCCAGTTGCATTTCAGCAACGAGGGACTAAGTCCCCCTATGTAGAAGGTGATGGTGGAACCCAGGTGTAGGAATGCCAGAGTGGTGTAAGGGCTGCCTATAGTGTCCCTTTAGGTGCGGCTTTGCACTTGTTACGGTGCTCCTACATGGATATCCGGAACCCCAAGCGTGGTCGTCCGAAGCAGTGATAATACGGTTAACAGTTGAGGGATTTGCAGAGTAAATTGAGTCCAGACTGGTATTGAAGTAGTTAACAGCTTTACTTAAATAAACTTTCATCAGGAAACAATCTTCCAACTTTATCTTGGTCATCAGCAGGTTTTGGCATTAGTTTCTGGCAGGCAAACACAATCAGCTCTGCTACATCTGTACTCTGCTATGCTGCTGGGATTAAATAGGAACTTCTCACTTCCTGCTGTAGGCTGCAACTTAGCTTACTGTAGTCTGACTCTGTCTTTATCTTGATCTGTATCTGTCTTTATTCAAGGAGTCTTTACTCCTGACTCTGGAGGCATTCAGCTTAGGCCTCAGCGACCAGCAGACAGTGCTCTGCTGGCTAACATAACGCCTTTCCCTGGCAGGGGGTACTCAGAACTAACTCTAACTAACACCCCCCTCTCTAGAGAGGATAGAAGGTTCCACTCTAGGAAAACTAGCTTTGCCAATACTGCCACCATCTGCTGGTGAACCAGGCACATTACACTTTACCATAACATTTACATAGAATTGCAATACACATTGTGCAGGATCTGGAATGATGACATTAGATCAACCATAAGGGATAGTGATGGGGCAAAAAGAGTGGTAATGCCCCCTAGCGGGGCATTACAAGATGAGTGAACCCGAACTTTACAGGTTCAGGTTCGGTGTTCGGGTGGTGTAGGAATTCCGTTATGGATTCCGTTATAACAGAATACAACAGAATTTGTAGACGGAATGCAAAACGGAAGCCTTTAAGAGGCATTCCGCTTTGATCCGTCATAATAGAAGTCTATGGCCAAGCATAACAGATCCGTCTGGTTTTCGTTATGTAGGACTGAAAACAAAGTCCTGCATAACCGAAACCAGACAATTCAGTAACGGAATTCCTACACCACCCGAACCCCGAACCTGAACCTGTAAAGTTTGGGATTGTTTATCCTTACTCCCTGGTTCTGCAAAATTTCAGTATTTTAAACAATCGGGGAGAACCAGCTGGATGCCATTCCTGCCTGCACGGAATCTCCTCTCTATGGGTCAGAAGAGATGCTCTGTAAAAGTGGCTTCTGCTCTGGAGAACCCCACTTTTCCATGCATTACATGTGCTTCCATTCATTTGAATGTCTGCCTGAATCTAGTGTTACATTTCCCATGTTTCTGTGGAAATAAGTTGGAAATTAATGGACAGACAGAAATCCCCCTGAGGCAGGGGCGGATTGGCCATAGACCTTACAGAGAAATTTCCCGGGGGGCCGATGCCCAGGAGGTCACTCAAGCCCTCTTGATGTCTGCAGGCCAGGTACATAATTATCTGATGCTCAATGGCTGCGTGGTGCCCTCCTGAATTCAACTGTATTACTGTCCTCATCATGGTAATACAGTTGAATACTGTGGTGAGGGTGGCAGAATTTTGTGCTGTCCTGTGCTATTTGGTTCTGCTGGGGCGGTATTCTGCACTGCAATACAGTATTGCAGGCCCTGCCTACTTCGGTTGTCCCCACCTACTTGCTTTGGCCCGTCTTCTGTCAATTTGAACCCACCTACAAACTTTTATTCCAGGGCCACTTTAAGTTCCCAATCTCCCCCTGCCTTGAGGGAATGGCCATGGATGCAGATTTTTTATTCTGTTTTTCAAGGGCATCTGTCAGCAGATTTGTCTCTATGAATCTGGCTGACCTGTTACATGTGCACTTGGCAGCTGAAGACATCTGTGTTGGTCCCATGTGTCCGCATTGCTGAGAAAAATGATGTTTTGATATATGCAAATGAGCCTCTAGGAGCAACGGGGGTGTTACCATTACACCCAGAGACTCGGCTCTCTCTGCAACTGCAGCGCCCTCTGTATTTTGATTGACAGGGCCAAGCAGGCGTGATGACGTTTTCATTGTCTGGCCCTGTCAAAGTGAAGGTCCAGCAGTTGCAGAGAAATCAGAGCCTCTAAAAGTAATGGCTACCCCCCATTGCTCCTAGGGGCTCATTTGCATATATTAAAACGTCATTTTTCTCAGCAATGTGGGCTCATATGTACCTGGGATCAACACAGATGTCTTCAGCTGCCAAGTGCACATGTAACAGGTCAGCCAGTTTCATAAATACAAATCTGCTAACAGATGACCTTTAAGATTTACATGTACATCATGGGCCTTAAAGGGCTCTGCAGCCAAGTATTACAAAAAATGGACTGTTCATAGACCCTGTTCACACAAGGCAAAATCTGCTACATATTCCGCTCTTAAATTTGAATGTTGCGGGCCCTTTAAAGCCATAATCAGCAGTGGCTCATATAAGGAAATAAAGTATTAAGGACAGATAATATTTTTCCTCTTTGTTAAATCCATTTCTAGCTTGGGCTTCACAAACTGCATTAAAAAAAAGTCTGAAAGTGTGTCCATACTGTAATAATAACAGCTGGACACTTGGAGTGAGATCAGCATGGGATTAGTTTATTTACTTACAGCTCCCCCTGCTGGCCTCTTGTGTAATTGATTTCAGTCGCTGTGCCACAATGTAGACATGATAATATACCTATGATAATGCAGCTGTAAGGCCGAGTTCACACTTCAGTTAAATTTCCATCAGTTAGGGTCCATTCACACGTCCGTTGTTTCTTTCCTGATCTGTTCCGTTTTTTGCGGAACAGATCTGGACCAGATCTTGACCCATTCATTTTCAATGGGTCCTGAAAAAAATCGGACAGCTCAATGTCTGATTTTTTTTCAGGACCCATTGAAAATGAATGGGTCCAGACCTGGTCCAGATCTGTTCCGCAAAAAACTGAACAGATCAGGAAAGAAACAACGGACGTGTGAATGGACCCTTATTGTGAGCCAAAACCAGGTGAGAATCAAAAATGCAGAACAAGAGGAAATCTCTACATTATACATCACCTGTGAGTAGGCTTCACTACTGATTTTGACTCACAATAACTAATGGAAATCACTGACCAAATAACTGAAGTGTGAACGCAGCCTTAGGCCTCATGCACACGACCGCTGTGTGCATCCATGGCCGTTGTGCCGTTTTCCGTTTTTTTTTCGCGGACCCATTGACTTTCAATGGGTCCGTGGAAAAATCGTAAAATGCACCGTTTTGCAGCCGCATCCGTGATCCGTGTTTCCTGTCCGTCAAAAAAATATGACCTGTCCTATTTTTTTGACGGACAATGGTTCACGGACCCATTCAAGTCAATGGGTCCGTGAAAGAACACGGATGCACACAAGATTGGCATCCGCATCCGTGATCCGTGGCCGTAGGTTACTTTCATACAGACGGATCCGAAGCTTTTTCAGAGATGAGTTTTCACTTCGTGAAAACTCATATCGACAGTATATTCTAACACAGAGGCGTTCCCATAGTGATGGGGATGCTTCTAGTTAGAATACACTACGAACTGTGTACATGACTGCCCCCTGCTGCCTGGCAGCACCCGATCTCTTACAGGGGGCTGTGATCTACACAATTAATTGTGCATATCATAGCCCCCTATAAGAGATCAGGGGCTGCCAGGCAGCAGGGGGCAGACCCCCCTCCCTCCCCAGTTTGAATATCATTGGTGGCCAGTGTGCGGGGGGGGAAGAGGGGAGGCCGCACACTGGCCACCAATGATATTACAATAGAGGGGGGGGGGCCGCACACTGGCCACCAATGATATTACAATAGAGGGGGGGCCGGGGGGGCCGCACACTGGCCACCAATGATATTCAAACTGGGGAGGGAGGGGGGTCTGCCCCCTGCTGCCTGGCAGCCCCTGATCTCTTACAGGGGGCTATGATACGCACAATTAACCCCTTCAGGTGCGGCACCTGAAGGGTTAATTGTGCTGATCACAGCCCCCTGTAAAAGATCGGGTGCTGCCAGGCAGCAGGGGGCAGTCATGTACACAGTTCGTAGTATATTCTAACTAGAAGCGTCCCCATCACTATGGGAACGCCTCTGTGTTAGAATATACTGTCGGATCTGAGTTTCACGATGTAACTCAAATCCGATGGTATATTCTAACATAGAGGCGTTCCCATGGTGATGGGGACACTTCAAGTTAAAACATACCATCGGATTGGAGAAAACTCAGATCCTATGGTATAATAACTCCTGACTTTACATTGAAAGTCAATGGGGGACGGATCCGTTTGAAATTGCACCATATTGTGTCAACGTCAAACGGATCCGTCCCCATTGACTTGCATTGTAATTCAGGACGGATCCGTTTGGCTCCGCACGGCCAGGCGGACACCAAAACGACTTTTTTTTTCATGTCCGTGGGTCCTCCAAAAATCAAGGAAGACCCACGGACGAAAAAACGGTCACGGATCACGGACCAACGGAACTTCGTTTTGCGGACCGTGAAAAAAATACGGTCGTGTGCATGAGGCCTTAGACATATTTCTACTGAGTAATTTAAACCTTCTGAATTCAGAAATCTCAGCATGTAACTTAAAGCTTCCTAATGCAGTTTTATGGACAAGTGATTCCACAGCAATATTTTGTAGTGAGAAATATTATTTATTTGAAAGTGCCATTAAGTCCATGGTGCTTTACATCAGAAGGGGGTTACACATACTGTACATAATATAAAAAATACAAAAAACAAGAAACTATTAACAGACTGGTACAGAGGGAGAGAGAACCTTGCCCACAAGAGCTTACAATCTACAAGGATGAGGGTAAAAGCTGCTCATCTGGTTGTGTGGTGGTAGTATGCTCATTGCAGGTGGTAGGCTTTCTTGAAGAGGAGGGCTTTCAGGTTGCTTTTAAAGGTTTGAATGTTGGGGGAGAGTCTGATGTGCTGGGATAGCGAGTTCCAGAGTATGGGGGATGCATGTGAGAAATCTTGTAGATCAGGGATGCTCAACCTGCGACCCTCCAGCTGTTGTAAAACTCCCATCATGCCCTGCTGTAGGCTGACAGCTGTAGGATGTCCATGCATGCTGGGAGTTATAGTTTTGCAACAGCTGGAGGGATGCAGGTTGGGCATCCCTGTTGTAGATGATTGTGTGAGTAGAATAAATGGTACCATTTTGGGGTACACATAATCACTAATTAACTTTTATTAGCCCTTGCTGGGGAGGAATGGAAAAAAACAGCAATACCGCTAATGTTTTTTTACATTATAAATTCTACGACTTACTTTTCGGCATAAATAACATGATAACTTTACTCTCTGGATCGGTACGATTACATTTATGCCAAATACATATATATATATATATATATATATATCTCTAATATATAAAACTGAGTGCATGTGTGTGTGTGTGTGTGTGTGTGTGTATATGTATGTATGTCCGCTAAAGGAATCCGCAGTGTCGCATTTACAATCACGAAATTTGGCACACAGGTACATCAGGTGTCCAGGAAGGTTTTAGACTAGCTCAGCTCTCTAGGACGTACCATTCCTGAGATATTCCCAAAAAATGCATTAGCCAATAGAAGCTTGGTCACATGACCCTTATCAGCAAATAGAAGCTCGCAGGCCGTTAGCCTCCATATACACAGTTTTACTCCAGGTTTCCATAACAACCAGGTCATTTTTCTTCACTGCTGTAGGAGAGCTTTAAAGGAAATCTGTCACCAGGATAATCGCTATTGAAGTAAAGCCATGGCCTAATAGCACTTAGTACCTTATTTCAAGATGTGCCTTTGTTCCAGTAATAGATGTTTTTATCCTCTGAAAATCCAGTTTATTTGGTATGCAAATGGGCCAGTAAGGTGCCCAGAGGGGCGTCACTCTTGCAGGAAGGAGCTCAGACACTCCCACTGAAGGCAAGTATCCTAAAACATAACTTTTAATTATATATAAATAAAATAATGACACCCATGGATCCTATGGATCCTTTGACAAAAATGACGGGCTAACAACTACAAAAGGGCTGAGGAAGTGAGGTGCCAAGGCACGATCAGTCAAATACGGGGAATGAGAGCTATCCCTTAACTGATCCCTTACACTTCTCAACCCAGGGACACACGTTGATGGTAGGTGTTCCCTGTTCTCGTACCTAGGACTATACTGTCCTTAAGCTGTCCTTAACCTAACTGGGAAAAGGCTAGCTATGGTGTATCCCGACGCATCCCCCCCCCTTTTTTATTATTGGAGGATAATTATGGGGGTTCCTCAGGGGACAAATATACTATAAACAGTAGTAGTGTACGTGCAACAATATGCACCGTATGAAACAATTGCAGCGGAATCAGATGATGCCGGGTATGTATATAGAGAAAGCCACAAGCAATGATAGTGCAGGTCTCAAAACATCCTATATCACCAATACAAGGTAAAAAGAAAGTTGTACTTTCCTCAGCCCTTTTGTAGTTGTTAGCTCGTCATTTTTGTCAAAGGATCCATAGGATCCATGGGTGTCGTTATTTTATTTTATTTATATATAATTAAAAGTTATGTTTTAGGATACTTGCCTTCAGTGATAGTTGTTCTTTCTTGCAAGTCCTCTCATTAATATTAATCAGTGACTTTGTTTAGCCCAGACACTCCCCCTGCCACAATGTGTCCACCCTCAAAAGACGAACTTAAAACCCAGCCCCCAGTTCCACCAAGCCACGCCCCTGATCCGGCTAGGCCACGCCTCTCCCACCCCTCAGCCGACGGGGAATGAAACAATAAAGGTAAAAACCAACTTCTGTCAGCTGCAGGGGTGGAAGGGAGTGCTGCTGTCTTAGAGTGAGTTGTTCAAAAGGTCATCCTTGTGTCCGTCCAGGCCCTGCGCCATAGGGAGGAAAGAGAGTCTGAAGGGGGCGGGGTGCTGTAGATATCACTATTATAGTCGATAATGTTGATATCTTTTAACGACACACAAAAACATTACATGAAATAGATTAAATATACCCGAGCGAAGCCAGGTCCTTTAGCTAATATATATATATATATACTAGCAGAAGGACCCGGCTTCGCATGGGTATATTTCATCTATTTCATTTAATGTTCTTGTGTGTCGTTAAAAGAGATCGACAGTATCCCCCATAACAATGACATCTACAGTACCCATACTGTTGTAGAATCATAGAACCTCCGATGATTACATTAATGGTATACACATAGTGGTCCATTAGGACCAATTAACGTCTTTTTTCATGTGCTACTAGTATTTAAAACTTCACTTTTATTTGGATTTCTTTATTAAAATACTTTAACAACAATACTGGAAAGGGTTAAAATTCCCAGTGATTGCAGATCACCTCCTTCACTTGGAAGAATGCTGCTGTATTTAGTCTTTCACAGCAGCATGCTAGCTAGTCATTTCAGCTTGGGTCTATTGCTACATTGGTCAATTGCCTGTGTTTCTGCATTCACTATATCGCTGTGCTAGCTATTAGTTCCTCCTCTCAAGGAGTTCCCTCTCTGCTGATCACTGTTCTAAAAACACAAACACATAGATCTCCTGCCTCCCGACATGTTTCGCTGGGAAACCAGCGTCTTCACGGGATCATGCAGGTATGTGTGTTGGGGGCGGGAACCATCATTTAAAGCCTCGGTGTCTCATGGTTTCTTATGTGTATCCAATAATCGTACATTCATGGACTATCCTACTGTCATTCTCACAACTTAGACTCTGATATGTTGAAGTATCCAAATGTTGCCACCCAACAGACACCCCTCCACTCCAACAGGCCAGCGCATTCCAGACTCCACCCCTCCAGTCATGCCCCATGCCATCACTCCTCCCACTCTCCTCCTCCGTATCTCTTCACTATTTAAGATGAACTGCGCATGCTCGGCACCTTCATTTCCCGACTCGGCGCATGCGCGCCAACTTGTAAGTTACTCTACTAATTCTTGTGCCCTCGCGTATGCGCAGCTTCCTATAAACGTTCTTTCTTCCGATTGTACCTCCATCCATGTCACACCTAGGTCGGCGCATGCGCGCCATCTTACAATATTCTTATCTATATGCTGTGCTTCTGCGCAGGCGCACCAACTTAAATTTTTTCTAACCCTCCTATACTTTCAGCTTCGGCGCATGCGCGCCAACTTAGAAGTTTTCTTCTAAATAGATCAATCTCTACTTGCATGTACTTGCGTTATGAATAGGTGAGCGAACCTCAAAATTTCAAAGGTATTCCCCTTTTTATAAGGGGAATACGAAAAAAAAAACTTTTTCTGTTTTTTGTTTTAAATGGGAGATTTAAAGGTTTTATTTTTACTAAAACTATATTTCATTCTTATTTTTACCACTTATCAGTCCCACAAGGGGACTTTGACATGTGATCCTTTGATCGCTTTTATAATACATTGTACTACTCTATGTAGTGCAGTGTATTATCTTGTCATTAAAAACTGACAGGCACTATATCAGGCTGCTCCTCTGGCACAGCCTTAGGTCTCTTGCACACGACCGTATGGTTTTGCAGTCCGTTTTAAACGGATCAGAAATCTTTTGTTTCAGTAGTGTTTTCGTTCTGCTTCCGTTCCGTTTTGCTATTCCGTTTTTCCGTTTGGTTTCTGTTTGTGATCCGTTTTTTGCAGATCACAAACGGAAACAGAAGCATACAATAATGTTTAAACAGTAAATACATAAAAAAATTGGTCTGGGCATAAAATTTTCAATAGATGGTTCTGCAAAAAGGGAACGGATACGGAAGACATATGGATGTATTCCGTATGCATTCCTTTTTTTTTTGCGAAACCATTGACTTAAATGGAGCCACGGATCTTTATTTGCGGGCAATAATAGGACAAGTTCTATCTTTCAGCGGGACAGAAATACGGAAACGGAATGCATATGGAGTACATTCCATTTTTTTAATGAATGGTTCCACATAGGGATCGCAGATGGAATCCGCAAAAACGGAACTAAAACGGAATAAAAAAATGTTCATGTGTAAGAGGCCTTATAAGCATACCCCAAGGCCAGGTCTGGGGGCCTTTATTAGGACTCTGCAATAGTGAGATGCGATCTCATTCGTGGCAGTGCCAATGCCTGACATGGGGAGCACCCTTCTTCTGAACTCACTTCAATGCTGCAGTCGCTATTGACTGGGGCATTTAAGAGATTTAACTTTAGGATCTGCGCCATGAGAGAGCCAAGCTCCTGTTTTCCATGCAGCATTTAGGCTAGTCCACCATAAAAAGGCGGCAGCCTAGAATAAAGTTACAGGGTGGGGTCACTAAGTACTGTGATATGTTGTGCATAGAAGTCACCAATGCTCTGCTGACTCAATAATGGCAGAGTTCCAAACCTCCTCTGGCATTAACATCAGTATAAAAACGGTGTGCTTTATGGAGTGGGTTTCTACTACTGAGCAGCAGCATGCCAGCCTTACATCACGAAGCACAATGTCAAGAGTTGGATGGAGTGGTGTAAAGCATGCCATCACTGCACTCTGGAGCACTGGGAATGTGTTTTGGCAGTTTGATAAATACTTAGTTCCACTGAAAAGAAATCTTAATGCTTCAGCATGCCAAAAGAATTTGGACAATTGCTTGCTTCCAATTTTGTGGGAACTATTAGGAGAAGGCCTTTCTGTTCCAGTACAACTCTGCCTGACTGTTCAAAGCAAAGTCCATAGAAGCATGGTTGGGTGCCTTTGGTGTGAAAAAAACGTGCCAGGCCCACACAGAGCCCTGGCCTCAACCCCATCAAACACATTTGGAATGAACTAGAATGGAGATTGTGAGCCAGGCTCGATCGTCCTACATCAATGTCTGACCTTACAAATACTTTTCTGGATGAAAGGGTAAAAATTCCCACAGCTACACTCCAAAATCTTAAAGAAAGCCTTCCCAGAACAGTGGAAGCTTTTAGCTGCAAAGGGGGGACCAACTCCAAATGAATGCTTATGGATTTAGAATGGGATGTTATAAAAGCTCTTGTAGGAGTAATGTGTAAGTGCTCCAATACATTTGCAGTATATAAATAATACTGTCCGCCAAAATATTATACACTATATCTCAGTACCTATTGAAATTTCAAGAAAATGTTACGTTAACACTGGGACGTAAATTATAGTGGGAAGGGGGAAAGGACATTGCACCGGGTTGTGATGCCGGAGAGGGCCCAAAGGTTCCTTTGCCAGATACTGTTTGAAGACAATAATACATGGCATGTGTTAGGTGTGGGCCTGATGTCAAGTTACATCTCTGTATGACAATGTCTTGGTCACTAATGTTCATTCTTTTATATTGTTTTAATTGATAACTGTATACTATTTCTTTAATATTCAGCCTAATGACATTTTCTCTTTTTGTATCTGTGTTATTTCATTAGGCCAATGTTCCTGCTGACCACTCCTTTGGAAATTCGCCCAGGAAAAAATGTTATTATAGGAATTGACCTGCTACCAGATAGTCCACCTGTGGTAAAGGTTGAAGCTGAAATCCTAATGGACAATATTACATTGCTTCAAGAGCAAGGATTGTTTCAAAGGGGTAAGAAAAGGTCATAACTAAAGGATGCAAATGGGGTAAAATCCTAAGATGCTGGATCTTCTGGATTCTCTTTTATGACAACGTAAACACACATGTAGTTAGCACCTTCAGGACCTCGGACGAGAATGCTCGTCCTTACTTGCAGGTACTTCAGGCACTAGGACGAGCATTCTCGTCCTGCAGTTAAACTGTCACTGTGAGGAAACACACAGTGTCAGGATAGTGACAACAGCTGATTGGTCCCAACACCTATGACAGAGACAGTCACACTGTCCCCGTCTGAGGATTGCTGTGATTGGTCAGTCAATCCAGACTGACCAATCACAGCTAAAGGCGCCTGTTTCCACTCCAATCTCCTCAGTGCTGAGGAGATTCAGAGTGTGTGCTATATATCTTCAGCAGTACACTCCTTATTGCCGAGGAGATCGTAGCTGCAGCCTGATATCCCCCCTCACCCCCCCAACCTTGCAGCGCTGAGGACATTGGAACTGCTTGTAATTTTCGTCTCCAGTGCTGAGGAGATCAGCGCTGTGGATTAGCCTGCCCTTTCCCCTCAGCTGCAGAGTTAACCCCTTCAGTCCCCCTCACACACCCACAGCCCTTCCTTAGAGCTCCCTGATGTTTGGGGAGCTGTGTGACCAGTGAGCTGTGCCTGCCCTTCCCCCTTAGCTGCAGACAGTTAACCCCATCAGCTGCACTTAGTCCCCCTCAGACACCAATACCACTTTTCTAGTGCTGTGTGACCTGTGAATAAAAGGCAGGAAACTGTAAGTGTTAGGCCCCTTTCACACGGGCGTTTATTCTGCTCGGATGCGATGCGTGAGGTGAACGCATTGCACCCGCACTGAATCATGACCCATTCATTTCTATGGGGCTGTGCACACGAGCAGTGATTTTCACGCATCACTTGTGCGTTGCGTGAAAATCGCAGCATGCTCCTCTTTGTGCGTTTTTCCCGTAACGCAGGCCCCATAGAAATGAATGGGGTTGCGTGAAAATCGCAAGCATCCGCAAGCAAGTGCGGATGCGGTGCGATTTTCACGCACGGTTGCTAGGAGACGATCGGACTGGAGACCCGATCATTATTATTTTCCCTTATAACATGGTTATAAGGGAAAATAATAGCATTCTGAATACAGGTTGCATAGTACAATAGCGCTGGAGGGGTTAAAAAAATAAATAAAAATTAACTCACTGTAATCCACTTGCTAGCGCAGCCGGCATCTCTTCTGTCTTCTTTGCTCAGTGCAGGAAAAAGACCTGTGGTGACATCACTCCGGTCATCACATGATCCATCACATGATCTTTTACCATGGTGATGGATCATGTGATGGACCATGTGATGACCGGAGTGACGTCACCACAGGTCCTTTTCCTGCAATCAGCAAAGAAGGAGACAGAAGAGAAGCCGGGCTGCGCGATCAAGTGGACTAAGGTAAGTTTAATTTTTTTTAATTTTTTTTTAACCCCTCCAGCCCTATTTTACTATGCATTCTGTATTCAGAATGCTATTATTTTCCCTTATAACCATCCGCACCTTTTCCCGCAACGCCCGTGTGAAAGAGGCCTTATACACTTACAGCCAATGCATTACAATACAGAAGTATTGTAATGCATTGTAAAGGGGATCAGACCCCCAAAAGTTTAAGTCCCAGAGTGGGACAAAACATGAAGTAAAAAAATAAATAAAGTGTCCTTTTCCCAAAATAAAGTGGATTTTTTTTAAAAATATAGGTAAAAAAAGAAAAGTAGACATATTAGGTAGCTCTGCATCCGTATCGACCGGCTCTATAAAAATACCACATGACCTAACCTCTTAGATGAACACCGTAAAAAACAAAAATAAAAAGTGTTTAAAAAAAGCAATTTTTTGTCAACTTACATCACAAAAAGTGTAATACCAAGCAATCAAAACGTCATATGCACCCTAAAATAGTATAAATCAAACTGGCATCTCATACTGAAAAAAATGATAACCTACATAAGACAGTCGCCCAAAAAAATAAAAAAAACTATGGCTTTCAGAATATGGAGACACAAAAAAAATATTTTTTTTCAAAAATGCTTTATTATGTAAAACTGAAACAAACAACCAAAAAAATTCATATTTGGTACTGTCGTGTTCGTAACAACCTGCTCTATAAAAATACCACATGATCTAACCTGTCATTTGAACATTGTAAATAACAAAAAATACAAACGGTGCCAAAACAGCTATTTCTTGTTACCTTGCCTCACAAAAAGTGTAATATAGAGCAACCAAAAATCATATGTACCCTAAACTAGTACTAACAAAACTGACACCGTATCCCGTAATTTCCAAAATGGGGTCATTGTTTGGAGTTTCTATTCTAGGGGTTCATCAGGGGGTCTTCAAATGTGACATGGCAATAGAGATGGCCCGAACTATCCGACGGCGAACAGTTCCCGGCGAACATAGCTTGTTCGCGTTCGCCTCTGCCGGGCGAACACATGCGATGTTCGGTCCGCCCCCTATACATCATCATTGAGCAAACTTTGACCCTGTACCTCACAGTCAGCAGACACATTCCAGCCAATCAGCAGCATACCCTCCCTCCCAGACCCTCCCACCTCCTGCACAGCATCCATTTTAGATTCATTCTGAAGCTGCAGTCTTAGTGAGAGGAGGGAGACTGTAACTGCTGCTGATTTAATTGGGAAATCGATAGCTAGGCTAGTGAATTCAGTGTCCACTCCAGTCCTGAAAGACTCATCTGATCTCTGCTGTAAGGACAGCGTCCTGACAGCACCCCAAAATACCCTTTTTAGGGCTGCAACATTAGTCTGCTTTTTTTTTTTCCTTTATATACATATTGCAGTTGCCTGGCCTGCCTGTGTGTGAGGAGCTGCAGGCCCACAGACTGTAGTGTGCCCACTGCCAGTGCTCACCCCTGTCATTCCGTGTGGCACAGGACTTTGCTTAAAAAAAGGCACTTAATTTTTACACTTTAATCTAAGGTTAGTTGCCTGCCAGTGTGTGTCAGGCTGACTTCCACTGACTGTAGTGTGCCCACTGCCAGTGCCCACCACTCATACCGGCTGGCACAGGACTTTGCATAAAAAAGGCATTTAATTTTTACACTTTAGTGTAATTTCAGCTGCTTGCCTGCTGCTAGTGTGTGTCAGGCCGACTTCAACTGACTGTAGTGTGCCCACTGCCAGTGCCCACCCCTGTCATCCCGTGTGGCACAGGACTTTGCTTAAAAAAAAGGCACTTCATTTTTACACTTTAATCTAAGGTTAGTTGCCTGCCAGTGTGTGTCAGGCCGACTTCAACTGACTGTAGTGTGCCCACTGCCAGTGCCCACCCCTGTCATCCCGAGTGGCACAGGACTTTGCTTAAAAAATAGGCACTTAATTTTTACACTTTAATCTAAGGTTAGTTGCCTGCCAGTGTGTGTCAGGCTGACTTCCACTGACTGTAGTGTGCCCACTGCCAGTGCCCACCACTCATACCGGCTGGCACAGGACTTTGCATAAAAAAGGCATTTAATTTTTACACTTTAGTGTAATTTCAGCTGCTTGCCTGCTGCTAGTGTGTGTCAGGCCGACTTCAACTGACTGTAGTGTGCCCACTGCCAGTGCCCACCCCTGTCATCCCGTGTGGCACAGGACTTTGCTTAAAAAATAGGCACTTAATTTTTACACTTTAATCTAAGGTTAGTTGCCTGCCAGTGTGTGTCAGGCTGACTTCCACTGACTGTAGTGTGCCCACTGCCAGTGCCCACCACTCATACCGGCTGGCACAGGACTTTGCTTAAAAAAGGCATTTAATTTTTACACTTTAATGTAATTTCAGCTGCTTGCCTGCTGCTAGTGTGTGTCAGGCCGACTTCAACTGACTGTAGTGTGCCCACTGCCAGTGCCCACCCCTGTCATACCGAGTGGCACAGGACTTTGCTTAAAAAATAGGCACTTAATTTTTACACTTTAATCTAAGGTTAGTTGCCTGCCAGTGTGTGTCAGGCTGACTTCCACTGACTGTAGTGTGCCCACTGCCAGTGCCCACCCCTGTCATACCGAGTGGCACAGGACTTTGCTTAAAAAATAGGCACTTAATTTTTACACTTTAATCTAAGGTTAGTTGCCTGCCAGTGTGTGTCAGGCTGACTTCCACTGACTGTAGTGTGCCCACTGCCAGTGCCCACCACTCATACCGGCTGGCACAGGACTTTGCTTAAAAAAGGCATTTAATTTTTACACTTTAATGTAATTTCAGCTGCTTGCCTGCTGCTAGTGTGTGTCAGGCCGACTTCAACTGACTGTAGTGTGCCCACTGCCAGTGCCCACCCCTGTCATACCGAGTGGCACAGGACTTTGCTTAAAAAATAGGCACTTAATTTTTACACTTTAATCTAAGGTTAGTTGCCTGCCAGTGTGTGTCAGGCTGACTTCCACTGACTGTAGTGTGCCCACTGCCAGTGCCCACCACTCATACCGGCTGGCACAGGACTTTGCATAAAAAAGGCATTTAATTTTTACACTTTAGTGTAATTTCAGCTGCTTGCCTGCTGCTAGTGTGTGTCAGGCCGACTTCAACTGACTGTAGTGTGCCCACTGCCAGTGCCAACCACTGATACCGGGTGGCACAGTAGCTTGCCGATAAATAAGGCATTTAATTTTTAGACAGTAGTCTAAATTCAGTTGCTTGCCTGCTGCCAGTGTGTGTCAGGCCCGCTTCCACTGACTGTAGTGTGCCCACTGCCAGTGCCAACCACTGATACCGGGTGGCACAGTAGCTTGCCGATAAATAAGGCATTTAATTTTTAGACAGTAGTCTAAATTCAGTTGCTTGCCTGCTGCCAGTGTGTGTCAGGCCCTCTTCCACTGACTGTAGTGTGCCCACTGCCAGTGCCAACCACTCATACCGGGTGGCACAGTAGCTTGCCGATAAATAAGGCATTTAATTTTTACACTTTAGTGTAATTTCAGTTGCTTGCCTGCTGCCAGTGTGTGTCAGGCCCGCTTCTACTGACTGTAGTGTGCCCACTGCCAGTGCCAACCACTGATACCATCTCCCCGTTCGAAAAATCTATTCAATAAATGGCACCCAGATTGGGGACGTTAGAGGGATTAAACTGATGAGAATAGTACTACAGAAAATACCACTCATATCGGGTGTGACAGTAAATTGCACGGCGCAGACGCAGTCACCGTGGATAAAAACAAAGGGGAGGGAGCCAGCGTTTTTTTAACCATCTCCCCGTTCGAAAAATCAATTCAATTGACCTTTCGGGGACCCTTGGTGTTGTACGTGGCTGGGTGGAGGAAGAAACCTTCAATGACATCACCGGGACGTGGCTAGCTTGGTATCCAACCTTGTGCAAATGGGGAGTTTGCGGTTGTGCAAATGAACTGTTTGCGGTGCATTAAAAGGGGAGTTTGGTCTGTCAATGTCTGTGATGCGGGCGTAACCCTTACACTACCTGATCGATACAACATCATACCTGATCGTATACACACACTGGATGTTTTAAAGCACGTTATTCCAAACAATTTAGGAATGTTAGTTGATTTATGCCCTTTATGGATTAAAACCCGACTCTGCGTCCACTACGTAATTTTCCATGGGAGTTTTGCCATAGATCCCCCTCCGGCATGCCACAGTCCAGGTGTTAGACCCCTTGAAACAACTTTCTCATCACTATTGTGGCCAGAAAGAGTCCCTGTGGGTTTTAAAATTCGCCTGTCTATTGAAGTCTATGGCGGTTCGCCCGGTTCGCCAGTTCGCGAACATTTGCGGAAGTTCTCGTTCGCTGTTCGCGAACTGAAAATTTTATGTTCGCGACATCACTACATGGCAACTTAAAATTATGCCAGTGAAATCTTCCTTCCAAAAACCATATGGCATTCCTTTCCTTTTGCGCCCTGCCGTGTGCCCGTACAGCAGTTTACTACAACATATTGGGTGTTTCTGTAAACTACCAAATCAGGGCAATAAATATTGAGTTTTGTTTGGCTGTTAACCCTTGCTTTGTTAGCAGAAAAAAATGGATTAAAATGGAAAATCTGCCAAAAAAGTGAAATTCAGAAATTTCATCTACATTTTACTTTAATTTTTGTGAAACACCTAAAGGGTTAACAAAGTTTGTAAAATCAGTTTTGAATACCTTGAGGGGTGTAGTTTCTAAAATGGGGCTATTTATGGGTGGTTTCTATTATGTAAGCCTCACAAAGTGACTTCAGATCGGAACTGGTCCTTAACCCCTTTAGGACTCAGCTCTATTTCACCTTAAGGACTTGGCCATTTTTTGCAAATCTGACCAGTGTCACTTTAAGTGCTGATAACTTTAAAACGCTTTTGCTGAGATTTTATTTTCCGTCATATATTGTACTTCATGACACTGCTAAAAATGGGTCAAAAAAGTTAATTTTTTTGTATAAAAAAATACCAAATTTACCAAACATTTGGAAAAATTTGCAAATTCACAAGTTTTAATTTCTCTACTTCTATAATACATAGTAATACCTCCAAAAATAGTTATTACTTTACATTCCCCATATGTCTACTTCATGTTTGGATCATTTTGGGAATGATATTTTATTTTTTGGGGATGTTACAAGGCTTAGAAGTTTAGAAGCAAATCTTGACATTTTTCTGAAATTTTCAAAAACCCAATTTTTAGGGACCAGTTCAGGTCTGAAGTCACTTTGCGAGGCTTACATAATAGAAACCACCCAAAAATGACCCCATTCTATAAAGTACACCCCTCAAGGTATTCAAAACTGATTTTACAAACTTTGTTAACCCTTTAGGTGTTCCACAAGAATTAATGGAAAATAGAGATACAATTTCAAAATTTCACTTTTTTGGCAGATTTTCCATTTTAATAATTTTTTTTCCAGTTACAAAGCAAGGGTTACAAACCAAACTCAATATTTATGGCCCTGATTCTGTAGTTTACAGAAACACCCCATATGTGGTCGTAAACTACTGTACGGGCACACGGCAGGGCGCAGAAGGAAAGGAATGCCATACGGTTTTTGGAAGGCAGATTTTGCTGGACTGTTTTTTTTTACACCATGTCCCATTTGAAGCCCCCCTGATGCACCCCTAGAGTAGAAACTCCATAAAACTGACCCCATCTAAGAAATTACACCCCTCAAGGTATTCAAAACTGATTTTACAAACGTCGTTAACCCTTTAGGTGTTCCACAAGAATTAATGGAAAATAGAGATACAATTTAAGAATTTCACTTTTTTGGCAGATTTTCCATTTTAATAATTTTTTTTGAGCTACAAAGCAAGGGTTAACAGCCAAACCAAACTCAATATTTATGGCCCTGATTCTGTAGTTTACAGAAACACCCCATATGTAGTCGTTAACTACTGTACGGGCACACAGCAGGGCGCAGAAGGAAAGGAATGCCATACGGTTTTTGGAAGGCAGATTTTGCTGGACTGTTTTTTTTTACACCATGTCCCATTTGAAGCCCCCCTGATGCACCCCTAGAGTAGAAACTCCATAAAAGTGACCCCATCTAAGAAACTACACCCCTCAAGGTATTCAAAACTGATTTTACAAACGTCGTTAACCCTTTAGGTGTTCCACAAGAATTAATGGAAAATAGAGCTACAATTTCAAAATTTCACTTTTTTGGCAGATTTTCCATTTTAATAATTTTTTTCCAGTTACAAAGCAAGGGTTAACAGCCAAACCAAACTCAATATTTATGGCCCTGATTCTGTAGTTTACAGAAACACCCCATATGTGGTCGTAAAAGAAAAGGAATTCCATACGGTTTTTGGAAGGCAGATTTTGCTGGACTGTTTTTTTTGACACCATGTCCCATTTGAAGCCCCCCTAATGCACCCCTAGAGTAGAAACTCCCAAAAATGGCCCCTTTTTAGAAACTACGGGATATGGTGGCAGTATTGTTGGTACTAGTTTACGGTACATATGATTTTTGGTTGCTCTACATTACACTTTTTGTGAGGCAAGATAACAAGAAATAGCTGTTTTGGCACCGTTTTTATTTTTTGTTATTTACAAAATTCATCTGACAGGTTAGATCATGTGATATTTTTATAGACCAGGTTGTCACGGATGCGGCGATACCCAATATGTATACTTTTTTTTTATTTATGTAAGTTCTACACAATGATTTCTTTTTTGAAGCAAAAAAAATCATGTTTTAATGTTTCCATAGTCTGAGAGCCATATTTTTTTCAGTTTTTGGGCTATTACCTTGGGTAGGGTATGATTTTTGCGGGATGAGATGACGGTTTAATTGGCACTATTTTTGGGGTGCGTGTGACTTTTTGATCGCTTGCTATTACACTTTTTATGATGTAAGGTGAAAAAAAATGGTTTATTTAGCAAAGTTTTTATTTTTAATTTTTTACGGTGTTCATCTGAGGGGTTAGGTCATGTGATATTTTTATAGAGCCGGTCGATACGGACGCGGCGAAACCTAATATGTATACTTTTTTTTTATTTATGTAAGTTTTACACAATAATATCATTTTTGAAGCAAAAAAAATCATGTTTTAGTGTTTCCCTAGTCTGAGAGCCATAGTTTTTTCAGTTTTTGGGCGATTATCTTAGGTAGGGTCTCAATTTTTGCGGGATGAGATGACGGTTTGATTGGCACTATTTTGGGGTGCATATGACTTTTTGATCGCTTGCTATTACACTTTTTGTGATGTAAGGTGACAAAAAATGGTTTATTTAGCACAGTTTTTATTTTAAATTTTTTACGGTGTTCATCTGAGGGGTAAGGTCATGTGATTTTATTATAGAGCGACGATACCTAATATGTATACTTTTTTTTAATGTAAGTTTTACACAATAATTTCATTTTTGAAACAAAAAAAAAATAATGTTTTAGTGTCTCCATATTCTGAGAGCCATAGTTTTTTCAGTTTTTGGGCGATTATCTTAGGTAGGGTCTAATTTTTGGCGCACAATAAAAAGCCGCAAACCGCAGGTCTGAATTGATCTGCGGTTTGTGGCGATCGCCGACACGGGGCGGTCACGGGACCCCCCCGCGCATTTAGCCGTGGTGCCTGCTCAATGATTTGAGCAGGCACCATGTTCCGATCACCGCCCGCTGGGCGGTGGTGATCGGAACAACACATGACGTACCGGTACGTCATGGGTCTTTAAGGACTCGGGAAACATGCCGTACCGGTACGTCATGCGTCCCTAAGGGGTTAAAAAGTGGGTTTTGGAAATTTTGCTTCTAAACTTCTAAGCCTTCTAACATCCCAAAAAAAGAAAATGTAATTTACAAAATGATCCAAACATGAAGTTGACATATGGAAAATGTAAAGTAATAAATATTTTAGGAGGTATCACTATCTGTTTTAAAATCATTTTTTTGGTAAATTTGGAATTTTTTTCTAAATAAAAAATGAAATATTTTGACTTAAATTTACCACTGTCATGAAGTACCGTACAATATGTGACGAGAAAACAATCTCAGAATGGCTTGGATAAGTAAAAGCGTTTTAAAGTTATCACCACATAAAGTGACACACGTCAGATTTGCAAAAAAAAGGCCGATTCGAGGCTGACACGAAGCACGTAAAAATTTGGCTTCTAGGCGAATCAAATTTATCCTGAAATTCGGATCGAATTCCACTTCGTGGGATTCGATTCGCTCATCTGTAATCATAACACTGGAACGGAACCGGAACGGATCAACAAAAGAAAAACTGAGTTTTAGGCTGCTTTCACACTAGCGTTCAGAGCGGGTCCGTCTAATGTCTGCTCAGACGGATCCGCTCCTATAATGCAGACGTTTGTATCCGTTCAGAACGGATCCGTCTGCATTATAGTTTGAAAAAAATTCTAAGTGTGAAAGTAGCCTGAACGGATCCGTCCAGACTTTACATTGAAAGTCAATGGGGGACGGATCCGTTTAAAGATTGAGCCATATTGTGTCATCTTCAAACGGATCCGTCCCCATTGACTTACATTGTAAGTCTGGACGGATCCGCTTGCCTCCGCATGGCCAGGCGGACACCCGAACGCTGCAAGCAGCGTTCAGGTGTCCGCTTGCTGAGCGGAGCAGAGGCTTAACGCTGCCAGACTGATGCATTCTGAGCGGATCCGCGTCCACTCAGAATGCATTAGGGCAGGACGGATGCGTTCGGGGCCGCTTGTGAGCCCCTTCAAACGGAGCTCAAAAGCGGACACCCGAACGCAGGTGTGAAAGTAGCCTTAATCAGGTGAAGCACTGCTATGTGTCTATAGAACAGTTTGATACGGAGGTCACCGTGACAGATTCCCTTTAAGTAAGTCATTTTCCCCATTTAAAAGCAAGATCACTTTTTTTTTTTTAAGAAAATATAAGTTTGAGGAGGTTAGAGACTTAACATTGTGACAAATGACAAATTCAGTACTGCTGTATCATCAATCTGTTCTTTTCCACATAAGTAATATGTGTATTTTTTTTTTTTATAGGAATTGTTGGAAAACTAGTCCTCCCACCAGTAAGTTTTATTCCTTCAGTGTGTGGTGAATATAAAAAAGTGAATTATAATTAATGGTCCATTAATAATAAAATGAATGATCCATTATAGGTGATTGTGCATTATCTGTATATAAACTATTCTATTGTTTATGCGTGATTATAGATGTGAAATTGTTACTTTTTACCAGATAATAAGGGTACAACCCCATGGTGCGACTGATTGCATTCATGGCAGCCAATGGCTGTACAATTTTGCAGTAAAATCATGTGGCTATTGGCTGCACAGGTGGGCATGGCTTGACCACATATGACCAGCAGCACAGTAAGGTGGTGCCCTAAGGGCCAGTTCCCAGTGAGTTTTTTGGCACGTTTTTCCATGTCAGAATCAGGGCCAAAAATGGACTCAAAGCAGCCTCTCATTCATTTCAATTGGAAGCAGCACTTGCTTTTGTTTTTCTAGCGCAGTTCATGCCACTCGGGGAAAAAAGAAGCATCATGTCGTATCGTGGTGGAGAATCCATGCTGAGTCTCCCTTTAAAATGAATGGGAAGCAGCAAAAACTGCGCTGTTTTTTGCGTTGAAGTATACAACCTCCAAAATGTGTAAAAAATAAAATAAAAAATGTGTTAAAATGCGGAAAAAAAGCTCCTTAAAAAAACAGCTTTTAAAAACAGTCCAGATTCATGGATTTTCAAAATCTGTTGTGTAAATGTACCATAAAGGTGTTTTCCACCTCTCTGTATAATAAAATGTATGTAATCTTCAAATTTACAGTACTTTGTGTTCCAGTTCTTCATTTGTACAAACCTAGTTCTGCTAGACAGGTGATACAGTTATATTTAGTCTCTAAGAGTTAACTATCCTGAACTCCAGACTAATATATTGTAGCAAACTATCAGTACAGGAGAGAGATTTGTGCTGCTGATTTATTTGGTGCACAGAAGATTGTAGGCTGTAGGAAATACGGGTGACAAAAAAGGTAAGCCTACTTGTTTTGTACACTAGTCAAGCTGTCTTTTATAAAACATAGTAGTACACATTAAAGGGGTTGGCCCAAGAACTTAGACCCGCACCCTTCTGACATTGATGGCCTAACCTAGTGATATGTTTTCAATGTCCGAGATGGGCCAAGCCTTTTAAGCTAGATGACTAAGTCACCCAGCCATAATCTGTATATGTTCAGATCAATTATGAAGTGAATTTGGGTACAAGGAGTGAGAGGTTTACTGATGAACGAAAGAAGAAGGAAAATAAAAAAAAAGTAAAAATAAAAATGGCTTTTCTGCCATTTTTCTGGTCAACTCATCGTACAAAAAAGTAAACAAAAAGTGATAAGAAAATTGCATGAACCAAAAATGGTACCAACAACAGCTCAACCAATCCCTCACACAGCTCTGTAAATGGAAATATAGAAAAGTTATGGATGTCAGAATAATTTGATGCAAAGATTATTTTTCTAATGTTTTTTTTTTAAATGTAATAAAAAACTATATAAATTTGGTATCCGTAATTGTATTGACCTGCTGAATAAGTTCATCATGTTGTTTAGAGCGCACTATAAATGCCGTGAAAACAAAGCTCAAAAACCTTTACAGGATCAAGTTTTTTTCAAATTAACCCCACAAACTATTTATTTTCTGTTATATAATACAAGATATGATAAATGAAATAGTGTGATTAAAAAACTTGTCACACAAAAAGTAAGCTCCCATTTGGCTATGTGAATGGAAAAATAAAAAAGTTATAGCACTTGGTAGGCCGGAGGGGAAAAACTAAAATGAAATAATTGTCCCAGTCCCTAATGCGTTAAAAAGTGTTGCATGTTTCAACACTTGATGTATTATGTTGATCCTAGGGGAGCATACAGTGACCCTTTGAGGCACCATACAGCCTCATTTTCCATTATGACATACATATTACTTTATAAGGCACGGTGGCTCAGTGGTTAGCACTGGTGCCATGCAGCGCTTGGGTCCTAGGTTTGAATCTGACCAAGGACAACTGCCTGGAGTTTGTATGTTCTCCCTGTGTTTGCATGGGTTTCCTCCCACACTTCAAAGACATACTGATAGGGAGCTTAGATTGTGAGCCCCATTGGGGACAGTTGGATGCTAATGTCTGTAAAGCGCTGCGGAATATAGTAGCGCTATATAAGTGCATAAAATAAATAAGGGTCCATTCACAACTCTGTGGTGTATTGCGGATCCGCAATACACCTGGCCGGCACCCCCTTAGAACTGCCTATTCTTGTCCACAATTGCGGACAAGAATAGGACATGTTCTATTTTTTCCGGAGCCGCAGACCGGAGGATCAGGGGCTTGCTCCAGAAATGCAGATGCGGACAGATCCCTTCTAATAGATTACTAAATGTTATTTTATGTCTTTTCAGCTTTCCTCAGATAGCTTCTATGGGAATTATGAACTTCAAGTGAAAGGATTTTTTGAGAATAAGATGATATTTTTTAATAGAACATCGCTTGACTTCAAATCTAAGAGTTTTTCTGTCTTCATTGAGACAAATAGCGTATTTTACAAACCTGGCCAAGAAGTAAAGATTAGGATTTTGACCTTTTCCACAGATTTGAAACCTTACACATCTACAATTGATATACACGTTATGGTAAGAGTTAACACAATTTTACTCTAACACAAATACCAATCTAGAAACCTGTAACTCCTTTTGAAGGGGTTGTCTGAGTTATTAAAAAGGTCCCCTCAGGTAGGAAATGGAATTCCATCACTTCCAATGCTGCCACTCCATTCCTGCTAGTGTCAGAATACATGAGGCCATCTTCTGGTTTTCAGTGCTGACATGCCTGAATACCATGATCACCACTGCAGCCCCAATCAATGGTCTCAGTGATATATAGCACATGAAAGTTGAGGCCAGCGATTGGCTACAATGGTCACATGGAGTCTATGGGAACATCATCACTTCAGCCAAACAAATTCTGGTGGGGAGAATTGGAGGCCCTGGTCCTGCGTATGTGTTGGGGGGGGGGGGGGGGAATAAGTAAGTACATGCAGTTTTACTAATTTATGACAGTTCCTACCTAGGGGACATTTTGTTTGTAACTCAGACAAGTGCTTTTAAAAATGAATGACCTGTTGACCACCAAAAAGAAAACTGAAAACAAAAGCTCTACATGGAAGAAGATATATTATATCTTATGGAAATTTATTGTACAATATAGATGCCCTTCAGATACTTTAACATGATGTACATAAATGATGACCTTGCAACTGCCAGGATCAGAGTGAACTTTGATCCCTTAAGTGCTGTGAATCTGTGTGCTTTATCAATAATTTATAGGGTTTCTGTAGTGTCATGATATTGATGACCTATCCTCAGGATAGGTCATCAGTATCAGATTGGTGGGGTGTCAGCTGCACCACACAGTGTACAGAACTATCTGCTCCCAGCCGTGTGTTAGTTCCTGTGGCTGTGACTTCTGCTATCAGCTGACCAATTGCGTTGGCCAGGTGTCGGATCAACACTGTTTTGGTATTGATGACCTACCATAAGGATAGGCCAGCGATATTAAAGTTCTGGAAAAATCCTTTAAAGGGATTGAGAGATAAAAAAAATCAAATTCCGTGTTATAGCATCCTGAGTGAGTAAAAGGGACTACCTAATTTGGGATTTCCATCTATTAGCTGGAGCACAGACCAGTTATAGGAAGCATCTCCAATTTTGAAGGACTTTTAAAGTAATTGATTTCAATGGGAATCAAGTAATCCTTCTTTTTTCCATGTGGTGCTGCTTAGAAATTGAACAGCATGTAAATTACAGTGATGAGATTGATGAGCTTATTTTGGGTGGCTCTTCCAACAAACAAGGATTGCCAAGAATGGACTGTTTAGGTATAGCAATTTAAAAAAAAATATTATTATGATGCATCTTTTAATTATTAAAGGAGTTTTCTGAGATTTTTTAACTGTTGACCTCTCCTCTGGATAGGTCATTGATATCTAATAGGTGGGGGTCCAACACCTGGGAACCCCACCGATCAGCTGTTTGAGAAGGCACTGCCTAGGCCATGTGGTGTCACGTTCATTGGTCACATGGCCTAGACGCAGCTCAGTGCAATTAAAGTGAATGGGGTTGTGCTGCGATACCAAGCACAGCCGCTATATAATGTACGGAGCTGTGCTTGCTGAGCTGAGAGAAGGCCGTGGGTGCTACTGCGAGCGATGGTGCCTTCTCAAACAGCTGATCGGTGGGGGGTCCTGGGTGTCATAACCCCACCAATTAGTTTAAAAATATCAGAACTCCTTTAATTTTCATATCCTTATTGCCAGAAATGTTCCTAATACCTCATAATACTAATGTGATATCCGATCACCTAGACTGTGACATGACCACTCAAGAGATAATGAAACATACTGCTTATATAAGATTGTAATGTAAGAATACAGTTGGGGTAATTGAAGTGTAGCAACCTGTATGACACTCCAATCTGATGCAAATATATTGTGATGTTACGTACACCTTGATATGTGCAAAGTTAGGTTCACACTATTCATGTAGCTTTCAGCATATACACCTGGGAAATCAACATGTAGTTCTAATGTGCCCATAGACTTCCATGGCCAAATATATTCCAAAAGAGTGTTTTTTTTTTTTTGCCGTTTGGCTGGTATCAGTTGGTATATAGTCACTCACTTTTGTTGAAACCACAGTTGACCATACTTTGTAATACTACTGTGTATAAATAAAATATACAGTAGTATGTTTCAGAGTCAATGGCAGATGTATACAACTGTTTAGGCATACAAATGTCTGGGGCAAATGTTCAGTGAACCATGAACCAATGCTAACCTATAGTAACCATATTCTTAGCAATTTTTATTTTATTACTTTTTCAAGGATCCACGTGGAAACCTAATAGAGCAATGGCTAGAAGAAAAAGCTGAGTTAGGAGTTGTGTCAATCTTTTTCCAACTAAGTGATAATCCACCACTTGGAGACTGGTCAATAAAAGTAAAATTGCATGTGAGTATACTATTCTCATAGTAAAATGTTACGATTTTGTGACCACAATTAAATGAAATGTTTTGGACCACCAAGTTGTGTCTGTATAAAGCTTGAGCCCCTTTGGCTCTTCTCAGAGGTTTCCATTAGTGAACTTCTGATACAGCATTATAAAAATGGTCCATTCCAAGTGTAGTTTTCTTTAAATGTTGAGTGGGAGTTACATGAGTAACAGAAATTTGTGAGCATTGTGGGAGTTAAAGCCTAGTTCCTCCACAAAAGCTATACTTTACCAATTAATAAAAACTCCAGCCTGCATATTATCTTCTCTTTTCTGATTATCTGCCTTCCTTTCAATGCACTAACATCCTCACATGTCACAGGACTGGGAGCCATCTTGGTTGCCACTAGTGATGAGCGAGCACCAAAGTGTTCGGGTGTTCGGTCCGAACACATCGCGATATTCGTGCGCTCGGCCGAGCACCCGAGTATAATGTAAGTCAATGGGAGACAACCAGGCACCCGTGCTCAGATGAGGGGAGGGTGCCTGGACCATAGGAAAAGGTCTGAAAGTGATGGAAACACCTCTGAAATCGATCAGGAACAGCAGGGGGACCATGTCTGGATGCATCTTGGACACCAATGTCGCTGCTGGGATCCATGTTGTCCAAGTTGTACGCCACTTTTATAGACTGACAAAAACCGCCCAAAACCCCGCCCCCACAAAAAATCATTTTTAGAGGAAAAATTGTTAGGAAACTTTCTTTCCTGTAGATTCAATTGTATATACAGTGTAAGTGCTGCCAAAAATTACAAGGAAAAAGCACTCCGATACAGCCTGTATTTCACCATTCACATGGTGGTACAATTGTTCAGGTAGTGGGACTCCTATACTCATACAGATAATGCACTAAGTGAAAGGGCTGCCAAAAATTACAAGGAACCGGCACTCCAATGCACCTTTTATTACACATAAAGAAGGGGATCATACACACCCTTTAAAAATTATAATTAATGGCCTGCTGGTGACCCTCAAAAAACATTAGGAGCAAGGGCCTGCTGGTAACCCTCTAAAACATTACGGGTGAGGGCCTGCTGCTGAGCTGACCCTCTTAAACATTATGGTTGAGGGTCTGCTGGTGAGCTGACCCTGGAAAACATTGGAGGTGAGGGCCTGAAGGTGAGCGAACCCCATAAAACATTGTAGTGAGGGCCTACAGGTGAGCAGACAGTATAAAACATTGGAGGTGAGGGCCTGAAGGTGAGCGAACCCCATAAAACATTGTAGTGAGGGCCTACAGGTGAGCAGACAATATACACTGCGTGCAGAATTATTAGGCAAATGAGTATTTTGACCACATCATCCTCTTTATGCATGTTGTCTTACTCCAAGCTGTATAGGCTCGAAAGCCTACTACCAATTAAGCATATTAGGTGATGTGCATCTCTGTAATGAGTAGGGGTGTGGTCTAATGACATCAACACCCTATATTAGGTGTGCATAATTATTAGGCAACTTCCTTTCCTTTGGCAAAATGGGTCAAAAGAAGGACTTGACAGGCTCAGAAAAGTCAAAAATAGTGAGATATCTTGCAGAGGGATGCAGCACTCTTAAAATTGCAAAGCTTCTGAAGCGTGATCATCGAACAATCAAGCGTTTCATTCAAAATAGTCAACAGGGTCGCAAGAAGCGTGTGGAAAAACCAAGGCGCAAAATAACTGCCCATGAACTGAGAAAAGTCAAGAGTGCAGCTGCCAAGATGCCACTTGCCACCAGTTTGGCCATATTTCAGAGCTGCAACATCACTGGAGTGCCCAAAAGCACAAGGTGTGCAATACTCAGAGACATGGCCAAGGTAAGAAAGGCTGAAAGACGACCACCACTGAACAAGACACACAAGCTGAAACGTCAAGACTGGGCCAAGAAATATCTCAAGGTTTTATGGACTGATGAAATGAGAGTGAGTCTTGATGGGCCAGATGGATGGGCCCGTGGCTGGATTGGTAAAGGGCAGAGAGCTCCAGTCCGACTCAGACGCCAGCAAGGTGGAGGTGGAGTACTGGTTTGGGCTGGTATCATCAAAGATGAGCTTGTGGGGCCTTTTCGGGTTGAGGATGGAGTCAAGCTCAACTCCCAGTCCTACTGCCAGTTTCTGGAAGACACCTTCTTCAAGCAGTGGTACAGGAAAAAGTCTGCATCCTTCAAGAAAAACATGATTTTCATGCAGGACAATGCTCCATCACACGCGTCCAAGTACTCCACAGCGTGGCTGGCAAGAAAGGGTATAAAAGAAGAAAATCTAATGACATGGCCTCCTTGTTCACCTGATCTGAACCCCATTGAGAACCTGTGGTCCATCATCAAATGTGAGATTTACAAGGAGGGAAAACAGTACACCTCTCTGAACAGTGTCTGGGAGGCTGTGGTTGCTGCTGCACGCAATGTTGATGGTGAACAGATCAAAACACTGACAGAATCCATGGATGGCAGGCTTTTGAGTGTCCTTGCAAAGAAAGGTGGCTATATTGGTCACTGATTTGTTTTTGTTTCGTTTTTGAATGTCAGAAATGTATATTTGTGAATGTTGAGATGTTATATTGGTTTCACTGGTAAAAATAAATAATTGAAATGGGTATATATTTGTTTTTTGTTAAGTTGCCTAATAATTATGCACAGTAATAGTCACCTGCACACACAGATATCCCCCTAAAATAGCTAAAACTAAAAACAAACTAAAAACTACTTCTAAAAATATTCAGCTTTGATATTAATGAGTTTTTTGGGTTCATTGAGAACATGGTTGTTGTTCAATAATAAAATTAATCCTCAAAAATACAACTTGCCTAATAATTCTGCACTCCCTGTAAAACATTGGAGGTGAGGGGCTGAAGGTGAGCGAACCCCATAAAACATTGTAGTGAGGGCCTACAGGTGAGCAGACCGTATGAAACATTGGAGGTGAGGGCCTGAAGGTAAGCGAACCCCATAAAACATTTTACTGAGGGCCTACAGGTGAGCAGACCGTGTGAAACATTGGAGGTGAGGGCCTGAAGGTAAGCGAACCCCATAAAACATTTTACTGAGGGCCTACAGGTGAGCAGACCGTGTGAAACATTGGAGGTGAGGGCCTGAAGGTGAGCGAACCCCATAAAACATTTTACTGAGGACCTACAGGTGAGCAGACCATATGAAACATTGGAGGTGAGGGCCTGAAGGTGAGCGAACCCCATAAAACATTGTACTGAGGGCATATACTGTATGGAATAGGAGGAGGAGGGGGATGAGAAAACAAGATTCAAACATATACCCTTTTTGGAGGTGAAAAGAGTGCATCTGAATCTTGTGGATGGAGTACATTGTAAAGCATACATTTAAATTGCGTGTTTGTTCCTCATTAGCTCAGCGTTCCTCTGGTGGAGTGGAGAAGTCAGGGGCAATCCAGGCCTTGTTCATTTTAATCTGTTGCAAAATGACCAAATTCCCCAAAAAATCTATAGAAGTTAAATCTACAAAAAAAATCATTTAGTCATCGCATCAACGACTGTTTAACATGCAACAACATGGATGTGATCTACATGTTGACATGTCCATGCAATAAACAATACATATGCAGAACCAAAAGACCTATGAAAAAGAGGATAGCAGAGCACATTGAGAACATAAAAAAGGGATACGAACTACACTCAAAGCACTACAAGATATAACACAATAGCGATCCAACATCATTAATATTCACAGCAATAGAGAAGATCCACAGATCTTGGAGGGGAGGAAACCACATAGAGAATATGTCTAGGGCTGAATCGAGACGAATATTCAAATTCAACACCATATCCCCAGCAGGCCTCAACGCAGAACTAGAGATTTTGGGAGTTCTGTAACAGAGGGGTGGCCCTTTAGGGACAGGAAATACAGGTCCGGCTGTGTTACCAGCACCTCTATCTCCTCTCCCCGGGGGGCTCCTCCTCCTATTCTCATCTCATCATCCCTCACCAAATCAATACTACAATCAAAATACAAAAATATCTCCCAAAAAATATCTCCCAAGCATTGGAATATAAACTGCTAAAAGAATATATGAAGTCACCATAAGATAACAAAAGTATACCAAACACAAAAAAACAAAACAAAAAAAAAAAACGCAAATGAAACGCAATGAAAACTCATTTGCATTTTTATGACTAACACTCAGGTACTATATATGCCATCAATTACAAGGATCAAATAGTTACTGCAAGATGATACAACTACATCCAAAACACAACAAACACATAAAAATCGCACTTGAAAAACACACTATAAGATAACAGAAGCATACCAAACACAAAAGAACACAAAAACAAAAACGCAAACAAAACGCAATGAAAACGCATATACGTTTTTTATGACCAACACTCATCTACTATATATCCCATCAAGTCCAACGAAACAAAGGATAAAAAAATTATTGCAAGATGATACAATTGCATACAACATTTAACCGCATACAATATCTAAAACATGAAAACACATAAGAACTGTACTTGAAGCGCACCTGCGTTTTTTCATGAGAAAATCAATTAGCAAAAAATCTCAAAAATACACACAGAAGAAATGGCAAAGGAACCATCATCCAAAGATTCCCACGATCTACAATTCAAATAAGACCGAACAACTCCAAATGCCCAAGATACAACATTCAACTGAGACATTAAAGGAAATACTACATTGCTTTCGAACAGGCTAATTCTTAATGTTCTGAAATAGACCAACTTTTAATATTTCAAAACAAGTCGCCCGCTTTCACACATGCGATCATCATTGCGTTTTATCCAACATCTCGAACAAAACCAAAATCTAACAAAACCCAGTCCAGATCTTCGAGATCACTTAATTAGATAATCGTAACGCCCACTTTATGAAAACTGCTTAAAACACCCTCACTAGTAACAGTACACTACTATAAGCCACTGAGGAAGGAGCAGTAAATAGGCTCCGAAACGCGTTTGTAAAATATACTTGAGGGTCATACAAGTTAAAGTTATTCGAAATTATTTGAATTATTGCTTTTCCGAAAGATCAAAGATCTTAAAGATTAAAGCCAAACACAAAAAACTAAAAGCTAAAAGCTAATTGCGATCCAACACTCCAAAAGTGAACTTCCGCCCTGAAATTAAAGACGTATCACAACCACCGCCAGGAGTGACGTGTTGCCCCACCTTGTCACGTGAGACGCGACAACACAACCGCAATGGACCACGTGCGACGTCCTCGTAGGTCCTTGCAGGGCAAAGAAAGAGATCGAACGAACGGAACAGCACACAGTGGAGCAGTAAAGTACCATATATCCAACATTCTAACCTATCCAAAGCGGAACCAATTATATTATTCTCATTTTTATTTTTATAATTTTTTTTTTTTTTTAATTCTCCATCTTTCTACAACTTTTTACTTATGGGATTTTATGTGACTTTTTTATGAGCAACATAAGACTAACATACGAATCTTACTACCAGGCCAACCACCCTGAGGAAACCAAAGCATTTATATTTATATACATATTCTCACTGAAGCTCACATATTTTCACAGAATTTCAAATATACACAGTATCTAATTGATACCCAGCTAAGAATTGATACCCAGCTAAGATTTATCCGTTACAAGTGTATATATGGTAATTATAAAATGTAGGTTAGTTGTGCACACCTCATATGGAAGTATATTTATATACGTAGACTTTTCTGGTATATAACATTCAATATTTATTATATATAGAAAGTATCTTGGATGTCTATATATCGCTGCCAGTACCCAAAGTAGTCACAAAGTATATGTTGTTATACTCCTTCCATTATTTATATGTGAATATCCATGTGATTTAAATAGAAAAAAAAAAAAAAATTTTTAGGGATTCAATATAAAATGCAATAAAAAATAAAAAATTAAATTCAGGATGTTATAATATAAACCGCAGTATTAGAGGTAAAAAATGCAATATTGTTATACTATAGATGAGATTAAAAGTTCAATACTATTACAATGTAGATATTTGTATCTTATCCAGCAATTTAGTCACAGTTTATGTGCTGTCTAGTACCGTCAGGGTTATAATTTCTCCTGTAAGGTAACCACTCCCTATCCAAACACTATAAAGCGCACCACAATCAAAATCCGGCAGGTTAAATATTTACTGCACTTGAACAGGTCCCTATACATTGGAGAGGAGGTAATCATATTTTCAGAATGTCCAGACTTGAATCTAGAAGAATTTACGAACTGAACATCCTTCTCCCCAATGGACTGAATGCTGATTTAGAAATTTTTGGCTTTTCATAAATTCAAATTTGTGGCTTCCCATGAATCCGGACTTTTGGTTTCATATGAATCTATCATGATGTGTGACGCTTCTTGCTGATGTGAAATAGCAGTCAGGCTGTTTTACCAGCACTGCTATCTCCCCTCCGCACTTAGCGTCCACATCCATATATCTACACCTCTATCAAGATATCCATTGCCCATTGCCCGCTGTAAGAACGATAGGTGACTCAAGAGAGATATAGAGTATATAACGCCGTACAGGATTGAAATTCTAACCTTGAATTTTAACAAATTTTACTGAATATATATACTATAGAAGAAATCGCATTAAAACCGCTAAGGCTTTTTACTCATTTAAACAGACCATAGAATCGCATCGGATTTTTAGATGTTATATTGTATCCATATGCATGTTTCCATACTATATTCACATGTGCTTTGATTAAATCTTATTTATATTATGTGGAATTATATAGGGAGATTTTATATTAGAATTTTTATTTTTATATAAAGAATTTTATATACAACTAGAACCATGTTAAATAAGTCATTGTTCAATGTGGACCAATTACATGAATGACTACAGCAAAACCGCAATCTAATAAGCACTTTATTTGACATAGACTGAATATATATGAATGATTTTTATTTTGTACTCAGCAAAATTATTATTATTTTCAACACATCTAGAATGCCTACAATACTAAAAGTAAATCCACAACAGGTTTTGCAGATGACCCAGGATACCAATCCAAATTAATTCAGATCAGCATTGTCAGTAGATATTAGGCGTCTACCGAATAAGACTATAAAAAGTCCATTACATCTGGGGGTCTTATGACCACTGAGGAAGGAGACCGAGAGCTCCGAAACGCGTCTGGTGATAGAGGACCCCCAGCTGAATATCCCTCATCAACACCGGACCACTATGCTTTGAAAGAGCGCTCTAATGAAAGTCTCCTGACATATTATTGGACGCTTACTACAGCCCTAAAAAGCAAACCTGCAGTCCAGACCTTGCAATCATCCCACGACTGTGGAAATACCTTGGCAGAGACAAGCAGGAAAAAGCTCTGTAGATACGCGGGACGCCGCGGTCACAGAAAGATGCATACAACGGGCCACTATAAGCGACATAACATTACCAAGTTATCCAAGTCAGGAGCTAGATCTGGAGACAATCAATCGTGAGTAATATGAGACAATACTCAACTCCCTCCAACATATGAATGTTAATAATAAGTCGGCCGACAAATGGGAACCATATAACTATAAGATTGATTCCATATTTATACTAGAACATTATTTGGAGAACATCATTATTTGAAGAAAGAAATACCATTTGCACATCATAAAGTGCCTTCTACACCCTCACCTTACAGGAGAAATTATAACCCTGACGGTACTAGACAGCACATAAACTGTGACTAAATTGCTGGATAAGATACAAATATCTAAGCTAACGCCACATAGTGAGATTATCGTTAATGTGGATAAAGTATAGCAGATTGTGATTTTACATTGTAATAGTGTTGAACTTTTAATCTTATCTATAGTATAACAATATTGAATTTTTTACCTCTAATACTGCGGTTTATATTATAACATCCTGAATTTTATTTTTTATTTTTTATTGCATTTTATATTGAATCCCTAATATTGTATTAAATGTCTTATTTGCTGTCTTCTTGCATGTCTCTATATATTGCTGCATTCTAAAAATATTGTCAGAAAGGAATAACATCAGAAAGGAATACTCCTATTTTTTTCACTCACAAGGTATATTTTTGCAATATTTTTGCACACATTTTTTTCAAAAAAAATTCTTTTTCAAAGAGTTTTTTTCCAAAAAAAATAATTTAAAAAAGGTTTTTTTCACAAAAAAAATCTCAATTTTTTTCCCCAAATTTTTTTATTTTTTTTCCTATTCGGAGCTCTCGGTCTCCTTCCTCAGTGGTCATAAGACCCCCAGATGTAATGGACTTTTTATAGTCTTATTCGGTAGACGCCTGATATCTACTGACAATGCTGATCTGAATTAATTTGGATTGGTATCCTGGGTCATCTGCAAAACCTGTTGTGGATTTACTTTTAGTATTGTAGGCATTCTAGATGTGTTGAAAATAATAATAATTTTGCTGAGTACAAAATAAAAATCATTCATATATATTCAGTCTATGTCAAATAAAGTGCTTATTAGATTGCGGTTTTGCTGTAGTCATTCATGTAATTGGTCCACATTGAACAATGACTTATTTAACATGGTTCTAGTTGTATATAAAATTCTTTATATAAAAATAAAAATAAAAATTCTAATATAAAATCTCCCTATATAATTCCACATACTATAAATAAGATTTAATCAAAGCACATGTGAATATAGTATGGAAACATGCATATGGATACAATATAACATCTAAAAATCCGATGCGATTCTATGGTCTGTTTAAATGAGTAAAAAGCCTTAGCGGTTTTAATGCGATTTCTTCTATAGTATATATATTCGTTAAAATTCGTTAAAATTCAAGGTTAGAATTTCAATCCTGTACGGCGTTATATACTCTATATCTCTCTTGAGTCATCTATCGTTCTTACAGCGGGCAATGGGAACATATTAAAAAACATATTAAGGATATCTTGATAGAGGTGTAGATATATGGATGTGGACGCTAAGTGCGGAGGGGAGATAGCAGTGCTGGTAAAACAGCCTGACTGCTATTTCACATCAGCAAGAAGCGTCACACATCATGATAGATTCATATGAAACCAAAAGTCCGGATTCATGGGAAGCCACAAATTTGAATTCATGAAAAGCCTAAAATTTCTAAATCAGCATTCAGTCCATTGGGGAGAAGGGTGCCCAGTTCGTAAATTCTTCTAGATTCAAGTCTGGACATTCTGAAAATATGATTACCTCCTCTCCAATGTATTGGGACCTGTTCAAGTGCAGTAAATATTTTACCTGCCGGATTTTGATTGTGGTGCGCTTTGTAGTGTTTGGATAGGGAGTGGTTACCTTACAGGAGAAATTATAACCCTGACGGTACTAGACAGCACATAAACTGTGACTAAATTGCTGGATAAGATACAAATATCTACATTGTAATAGTATTGAACTTTTAATCTCATCTATAGTATAACAATATTTCATTTTTTACCTCTAATACTGCGGTTTATATTATAACATCCTGAATTTAATTATTTTTTTTTTATTGCATTTTATATTGAATCCCTAAAAATTTCTTTATTTTTTTTCTATTTAACCCCTTAAGGACTTAGGACGTATCGGTACGGCATGGATCCCGAGTCCTTAAGGACCCATGACGTACCGGTACGTCATAACTTGAAATCTGTATTCCGGCGCCCGAGGGGTTAATCGGAACGGGATTTCGGCTGAAATCATTCAGCCGGCATCCCGTAACAATGCAGGGGGGGGGTCATTTGACCCCCCCGCATCGGCGATCGCAGAAAACCGCAGGTCAATTCAGACCTGCGGTTTGCTGTGCTTTGTGCAGTTTCTGATCCCCGCGGGCCCTGACCGCGGGGATCAGAAGCTTTAGTGTCCCTAAAATATATATTTTACACCCCCCCCTGCACCCCTGCATGATTTTTTGCCGGCGGGTGGTGCAGGGGGGGAGTTGTGGGCGGTGGGGGCGGTGCGGGAGGCGGGCGGTGCGGCAGGCGGGATCGCGATCCCCCGCCCGCCTCCCCTTGTATAATCATTGGTCTCTAGTGGGTATACCAGGGTGCCAGCACATTACTGGCACCCTGGTATAAACGGCTGACATCGATGATGCGATGTCAGCCGTTTAACCCTTTCCATACAGCGGTCCGTACGGACCGCTGTATGGAAAAAGTTAACAGTAAGAGGGAGCTCCCTCTCCCATCGGGGGGCTGCTGTGCCTTTGCAGCCCCCCGATGGAGAGGGAGAGAGCCCCCAGACAGCCCCCCTCAGCCCTGTGCTTACCCTTCCCCGTCTGTGAAGTTCTGACAACTACTGAGCAGACGGGGAAGGTTCCCATGGCAACAGGACGCCTCTCAGGCATCCTGCTGTCCATGGTGCTGAACAGATCTGTGCTAAAGGCAGAGATCTGTTCAGACAAAGTGTAAGTAAAATACAGTACAGTACAATATATATTGTTCTGTACTGTATTATACAGACATCAGACCCACTGGATCTTCAAGAACCAAGTGGGTCTGGGTCAAAAAAAAAGTGAAAAAAAGTGAAAAAAAAGTAAAAATCCAAAAACACATTTATCACTGATTAAAAATGAAAAAAAATAAAATTCCCTACACATGTTTGGTATCGCCGCGTCCGTAACGACCTGATCTATAAAACGGTCATGTTACTTTCCCCGCACGGTGAACGCCATAAAAATAAAAAAATAAAAACTATTAGGAAATTTAAATTTTGCCCACCTTACTTCCCAAAAAAGGTAATAAAAGTGATCAAAAAAGTCGCATGTACGCCAAAATAGTACCAATCAAACCGTCATCTCATCCCGCAAAAATCATACCCTACCCAAGATAATCGCCCAAAAACTGAAAAAACTATGGCTCTTAGACTATGGAAACACTAAAACATGATTCTTTTGGTTTCAAAAATGAAATCATTGTGTTAAACTTAAATAAATAAATAAAAAGTATACATATTAGGTATTTCCGCGTCCGTATCGACCGGCTCTATAAAAATATCACATGACCTAACCCCTCAGGTGACCACCGTAAAAAAATAAAAATAAAAACGGTGTAAAAAAAGCAATTTTTTGTCATCTTACGTCACAAAAGGTATAATAGCAAGTGATCAAAAAGTCATATGCACCCCAAAATAGTGCCACTCAAACCGTCATCTCATCCCGCAAAAAATGAGACCCTACCTAAGATAATCGCCCAAAAACTGAAAAAACTATGGCTCTTAGACTATGGAGACACTAAAACATTTTTTTTGTTTTAAAAATGAAATCATTGTGTAAAACTTACATAAATAAAAAAAATTGGATACATATTAGGTATCGCCGCGTCCGTGACAACCTGCTCTATAAAATTACCACATGATCTAACCTGTCAGATGAATGTTGTAAATAACAAAAAAAAAAAACGTGCCAAAAAATCTATTTCTTGTTACCTTGCCGCACAAAAAAGTGTAATATAGAGCAACCAAAAATCATATGTACCCTAAACTAGTACCAACAAAACTGCCACCCTATCCCGTAGTTTCTAAAATGGGGTCACTTTTTTGGAGTTTCTACTCTAGGGGTGCATCAGGGGGGCTTCAAATGGGACATGGTGTCAAAAAAACCAGTCCAGCAAAATCTGCCTTCCAAAAACCGTATGGCATTCCTTTCCTTCTGCGCCCTGCCGTGTGCCCGTACAGCGGTTTACGACCACATATGGGGTGTTTCTGTAAACTACAGAATCAGGGCCATAAATAATGAGTTTTGTTTGGCTGTTAACCCTTGCTTTGTAACGGGAAAAAAAATATTAAAATGGAAAATCTGCCAAAAAAGTGAAATTTTGAAATTGTATCTCTATTTTCCATTAAATCTTGTGCAACACCTAAAGGGTTAACAAAGTTTGTAAAATCTGTTTTGAATACCTTGAGGGGTGTAGTTTCTTAGATGGGGTCACTTTTATGGAGTTTCTACTCTAGGGGTGCATCAGGGGGGCTTCAAATGGGACATGGTGTCAAAAAAACAGTCCAGCAAAATCTGGCTTCCAAAAACCATACGGCGCACCTTTCCCTCTACGCCCTACTGTGTGCCCGTACAGTAGTTTACGGCCACATATGGGGTGTTTCTGTAAACTACAGAATCAGGGCCATAAATAATGAGTTTTGTTTGGCTGTTAACCCTTGCTTTGTAACTGGAAAAAAAATATTAAAATGGAAAATCTGCCAAAAAAGTGAAATTTTGAAATTGTATCTCTATTTTCCATTAAATCTTGTGCAACACCTAAAGGGTTAACAAAGTTTGTAAAATCAGTTTTGAATACCTTGAGGGGTGTAGTTTCTTAGATGGGGTCACTTTTATGGAGTTTCTACTCTAGGGGTGCATCAGGGGGGCTTCAAATGGGACATGGTGTCAAAAAAACAGTCCAGCAAAATCTGGTTTCCAAAAACCATACCGCGCACCTTTCACTCTGCGCCCCGCTGTGTGCCCGTACAGTAGTTTACGGTCACATATTGGGTGTTTCTGTAAACGGCAGAGTCAGGGCAATAAAGATACAGTCTTGTTTGGCTGTTAACCCTTGCTTTGTTAGTGGAAAAAATGGGTTCAAATGGAAAATTAGGCAAAAAAAAGAAATTCGCAAATTTCATCCCCATTTGCCAATAACTCTTGTGCAACACCTAAAGTGTTAACGAAGTTTGTAAAATCAGTTTTGAATACCTTGAGGGGTGTAGTTTATAGAATGGGGTCATTTTTGGGCGGTTTCTATTATGTAAGCCTCGCAAAGTGACTTCAGACCTGTAGTGGTCCCTAAAAATTGGGTTTTTGTAAATTTATGAAAAATTTCAAGATTTGCTTCTAAACTTCTAAGCCTTATAACATCCCCAAAAAATAAAATATCAATCCCAAAATGCTACAAACATGAAGTAGACATATGGGGAATGTAAAGTAATCACAATTTTTGGGGGTATTACTATGTATTACTGAAGTAGAGAAACTGAAAGTTTGAAATTTTCTAATTTTTCTAAATTTTTGGTAAATATGGTATTTTTTTATGCAAAAAAATTAACTTTTTTGACCCAATTTTAGCAGTGTCATGAAGTACAATATGTGACGAAAAAACAATCTCAGAACGGCCTGGATAAGTCAATGCGTTTTAAAGTTATGAGCACTTAAAGTGACACTGGTCAGATTTGCAAAAAATGGCCAAGTCCTTAAGGTGAAATAGGGCTGAGTCCTTAAGGGGTTAAATCACATGGATATTCACATATAAATAATGGAAGGAGTATAACAACATATACTTTGTGACTACTTTGGGTACTGGCAGCTATATATAGACATCCAAGATACTTTCTATATACACTCACCTAAAAAAATTATTAGGAACACCATACTAATACGGTGTTGAACCCCCTTTTGCCTTCAGAACTGCCTTAATTCTACGTGGCATTGATTCAACAAGGTGCTGATAGCATTCTTTAGAAATGTTGGCCCATATTGATAGGATAGCATCTTGCAGTTGATGGAGATTTGAGGGATGCACATCCAGGGCACGAAGCTCCCGTTCCACCACATCCCAAAGATGCTCCTTTGGGTTGAGATCTGGTGACTGTGGGGGCCATTTTACAGTGAACTCATTGTCATGTTCAAGAAACCAATTTGAAATGATTCGAGCTTTGTGACATGGTGCATTATCCTGCTGGAAGTAGCCATCAGAGGATGGATACATGTTCTCATTCTGTTTACGCCAAATTCGGACTCTACAATTTGAATGTCTCAACAGAAATCGAGACTCATCAGACCAGGCAACATTTTTCCAGTCTTCAACAGTCCAATTTTGGTGAGCTCGTGCAAATTGTAGCCTCTTTTTCCTATTTGTAGTGGAGATGAGTGGTACCCGGTAGGGTCTTCTGCTGTTGTAGCCCATCCGCCTCAAGGTTGTGCGTGTTGTGGCTTCACAAATGCTTTGCTGCATACCTCGGTTGTAACGAGTGGTTATTTCAGTCAACGTTGCTCTTCTATAAGCTTGAATAAGTCGGCCCATTCTCCTCTAGCATCCACAAGGCATTTTTGCCCACAGGACTGCCGCATACTGGATGTTTTTCCCTTTTCACACCATTCTTTGTAAACCCTAGAAATGGTTGTGCGTGAAAATCCCAGTAACTGAGCAGATTGTGAAATACTCAGACCGGCCCGTCTGGCACCAACAACCATGCCACGCTCAAAATTGCTTAAATCACCTTTTTTTCCCATTCTGACATTCAGTTTGGAGTTCAGGAGATTGTCTTGACCAGGACCACCCCCCTAAATGCATTGAACCAACTGCCATGTGATTGGTTGACTAGATAATTGCATTAATGAGAAATAGAACAGGTGTTTCTAATAATTCTTTAGGTGAGTGTATATGTATAATAAATATTGAATGTTATACACTGCGTGCAGAATTATTAGGCAAATGAGTATTTTGACCACATCATCCTCTTTATGCATGTTGTCTTACTCCAAGCTGTATAGGCTCGAAAGCCTACTACCAATTAAGCATATTAGGTGATGTGCATCTCTGTAATGAGAAGGGGTGTGGTCTAATGACATCAACACCCTATATCAGGTGTGCATAATTATTAGGCAACTTCCTTTCCTTTGGCAAAATGGGTCAAAAGAAGGACTTGACAGGCTCAGAAAAGTCAAAAATAGTGAGATATCTTGCAGAGGGATGCAGCACTCTTAAAATTGCAAAGCTTCTGAAGCGTGATCATCGAACAATCAAGCGTTTCATTCAAAATAGTCAACAGGGTCGCAAGAAGCGTGTGGAAAAACCAAGGCGCAAAATAACTGCCCATGAACTGAGAAAAGTCAAGCGTGCAGCTGCCAAGATGCCACTTGCCACCAGTTTGGCCATATTTCAGAGCTGCAACATCACTGGAGTGCCCAAAAGCACAAGGTGTGCAATACTCAGAGACATAGCCAAGGTAAGAAAGGCTGAAAGACGACCACCACTGAACAAGACACACAAGCTGAAACGTCAAGACTGGGCCAAGAAATATCTCAAGACTGATTTTTCGAAGGTTTTATGGACTGATGAAATGAGAGTGAGTCTTGATGGGCCAGATGGATGGGCCCGTGGCTGGATTGGTAAAGGGCAGAGAGCTCCAGTCCGACTCAGACGCCAGCAAGGTGGAGGTGGAGTACTGGTTTGTGCTGGTATCATCAAAGATGAGCTTGTGGGGCCTTTTCGGGTTGAGGATGGAGTCAAGCTCAACTCCCAGTCCTACTGCCAGTTTCTGGAAGACACCTTCTTCAAGCAGTGGTACAGGAAGAAGTCTGCATCCTTCAAGAAAACATGATTTTCATGCAGGACAATGCTCCATCACACGCGTCCAAGTACTCCACAGCGTGGCTGGCAAGAAAGGGTATAAAAGAAGAAAATCTAATGACATGGCCTCCTTGTTCACCTGATCTGAACCCCATTGAGAACCTGTGGTCCATCATCAAATGTGAGATTTACAAGGAGGGAAAACAGTACACCTCTCTGAACAGTGTCTGGGAGGCTGTGGTTGCTGCTGCACGCAATGTTGATGGTGAACAGATCAAAACACTGACAGAATCCATGGATGGCAGGCTTTTAAGTGTCCTTGCAAAGAAAGGTGGCTATGTTGGTCACTGATTTGTTTTTGTTTTGTTTTTGAATGTCAGAAATGTATATTTGTGAATGTTGAGATGTTATATTGGTTTCACTGGAAAAAATAAATAATTGAAATGGGTATATATTTGTTTTTTGTTAAGTTGCCTAATAATTATGCACAGTAATAGTCACCTGCACACACAGATATCCCCCTAAAATAGCTAAAACTAAAAACAAACTAAAAACTACTTCCAAAAATATTCAGATTTGATATTAATGAGTTTTTTGGGTTCATTGAGAACATGGTTGTTGTTCAATAATAAAATTAATCCTCAAAAATACAACTTGCCTAATAATTCTGCACTCCCTGTATACCAGAAAAGTCTATGTATATAAATATACTTCCATATGAGGTGTGCACAACTAACCTACATTTTATAATTACCTTGTATTTTATAGACTGGGTGTGTCTATCAGTTGGAGCACCCGTTCCATAAACAATAAACAGGTGAGCCGTCACAACCCAATATACCTCTTTACAAGTGTATATATATCCATATACCCGGCATATCTATACACTCAGCACAAATAGAAACACCAGACACTTTATTCAGCGTATACACGCCAAATCTGGCATTTTATGTATTCAGCATAAGTTTACCTCTACACATCTATGTACTCAGCTTATCTATGTACCCAGCACTAAATTGAGCACTTGGCACTATATGTATTTGATGTATTCAGCGAAGTTGAACATGGCATACAATCACAACTAAACACTATATTCCCAAACACTACATTCCCATACATCCCTGCCGATTATCTGTCCTAAATCCCAACAAAGTCATCCAAGAAATAAAGAAGACCGAGCGATCATTCAGGACGCTGACACAGTCTGCTATGTATTCTTTCACCATCTTCCAAAACTTGTCCCTCCGTGAGCCACTAGGCCGCGCTTCAGGATAAGGTTGTTGGCGGGGTGTCATAAAAGTGTCCCATGCCTTGGACAGTGTTGCCCTGTGTTTGTTGGAACTGGTGTTTGTCGCGAACATAAAATTTTCCATTCACAAAAGGCGAACGCGAATTTCCGCAAATGTTATAGACTTCAGGCGAATTTTAAAACCCACAGGGACTCTTTCTGGCCACAATAGTGATGGAAAAGTTGTTTCAAGGGGACTAACACCTGGACTGTGGCATGCCGGAGGGGGATCCATGGCAAAACTCCCATGGAAAATTACGTAGTTGACGCAGAGTCGGGTTTTAATCCATAAAGGCATAAATCACCTAAGATTCCTAAATTGTTTGGAATAACGTGCTTTAAAACATCCAGTGTGTGTATACGATCAGGTATGATGTTGTATCTATCAGGTAGTGTAAGGGTTACGCCCGCTTCACAGTGACAGACCAAACTCTGACAGACCAAACTCCCTGTTTAACGCACCGAAAACAACCGCAAACAGTCCATTTGCACAACCGCAAACTCCCCATTTGCACAAGGTTGGATACCAAGCTAGCCATGTCCCGTTCCTTGTCCTCACTGACGTCATTGAAGGTCTCTTCCTCCACCCAGCCACGTACAACACCAAGGGTCCCCGAAAGGTGACAACATGCCCCCTGGGACGCCTGCTGTGGTTGGTCTTCCACCTCCTCAAAGCCACCTTCCTCCTCTGACTCCTCTTCTTCAGACTCCTTCTTCTCTTCTAGCGAGCACCCATGTGACATCCACGGACACATCGTCATCATCAACCGCTTCACTTGTATCTGACAACTCAGCAAAGGAAGCAGCAGCGGGTACAACATCATCATCATCACACCGTACGTCCATGTGTGTAATGCTGCCTGACTGAGACATATAGCTGTTATCTACATCCTCTGGCAGTAATGGTTGCTCCAACTGATGTGTAAATAACTCCTCTGACAGATCAAGTGAAGCGGCTGTGGTGCTAGTGTTGGTGGTGGCGGCAGGCGGGTGAGTGGTAACTTGAGAGGTGCCCGAAGCTGAGCTGGAGGAGGATGGTGCGTCAAGGTTCCGAGCGGAAGCTGTAGAAGATTCGGTGTCCTGTGTAAGCCAGTCAACTATGCACTCAGAATTTTTCGAGTTCAGGGTACGTGGCCTCTGAACACTGGGCATTATTCTAGGGCCAAAGGAAATCACAGCACCACGACCACGGCGGCCCCTGCGGGGTGGCCTGCCCCTACCTGTCATTTTTTTTTTAGATTAGTGGTACTATGCATGCAAGGTACTGTGCCACCCTATATGAGTGGTGGGCAGTGGGCACAGTACAGTCTGTGGGCCTGACACACACTTGCAGGCAACTGCAATTATATTACAGAGGGAAAATGAAATGACTTTTTTTATCTGCAAGGTGCTGTGCCACCCTATATGAGTGGTGGGCAGTGGGCACAGTACAGTCTATGGGCCTGACACTCACTGGCAGGCAACTGCAATTATATTACAGAGGAAACATTCAATTACTTTTTTATCTGCAAGGTGCTGTGCCACCCTATATGAGTGGTGGGCAGTGGGCATAGTACAGTCTGTGGGCCTGACACTCACTGGCAGGCAACTGCAATTATATTACAGAGGAAAAATTAAAATACTTTTTTATCTGCAAGGTGCTGTGCCACCTTACATGAGTGGTGGGCAGTGGGCACAGTACAGTCTGTGGGCCTGACACTCACTGGCAGGCAACTGCAATTATATTAAAGGATAAAAATTAAATGACTTTTTTATCTGCAAGGTACTGTGCCACCCGATATGAGTGGTGGGCACTGGCAGTGGGCACAGTACAGTCTGTGGGCCTGACACACACTGGCAGGCAATTGCAATTATATTAAAGGGTAAAAATTAAATGACTTTTTTATCTGCAAGGTACTGTGCCACCCGATATGAGTGGTGTGCACACAGTACAGTCTGTGGGCCTGTGGCCTCTCACACACGGGCAGGCAACTGCAATATATATATAGAAAAAAAATATAAAAGCAGACTGATGTACCAGCCCTAAAAAGGGCTTTTTGGGGTACTGTCAGGACGCTGTCCTTACAGCAGATGAGTCTTTGAAGACTGGAGTGGACACAGAACACTGGCCTAGCTATTGATATCCCTATTAATTCAGCAGCAGCAGCACTCTCCCTGCTCTAACTAACACTGCAGCTTCAGAATGAATCTAAGATGGATGCTGTCCTTGCTTTTTGATAGGAGGTGGGAGGGTCTGGGAGGGAGGGTATGCTGATTGGCTGGAATGTGTCTGCTGACTGTGAGGTACAGGGTCAAAGTTTGCTCAATGATGACGTATAGGGGCGGATCGAACATCGATATGTTCGCCGCCGCGGCGAACGCGAACAAGCGATGTTCACCGCGAACTGTTCGCCGGCGAATAGTGTGTTCCCCTTGTTCCCCTGGTGTGTGTTCCCCTTGTCTCCCTTCCTCGGCTGCCAAAGGAAGTACGGACTCTGCCACCAGCATTGTCAGATCTAAATGTTTGGAGCAATTTCTCATCAAGGACCTTCTGGTACTGCACCATTTTACTTGCCCTCTCCACCGCAGGAATGAGAGATGAGAAGTTCTCTTTGTAGCGGGGGTCGAGAAGGGTGAACACCCAGTAAGGCTACTTTCACACTAGCGTTCTGCTGCCCGCTCGTGAGCTCCGTTTGAAGGGGCTCACGAGCGGAGCAGAACGCTTCCGTCCAGCCCTGATGCAGTCTGAATGGATGCGGATCTGCTCAGACTGCATCAGTCTGGCGGCGTTCAGCCTCCGCTCCGCTCGCCTCCGCACGGCCAGGCGGACAGCTGAACGCTGCTTGCAGCGTTCGGGTGTCCGCCTGGCCGTGCGGAGGCGTGCGGATCCGTCCAGACTTACAATGTAAGTCAATGGGAACGGATCCGCTTGAAGATGACACCATATGGCTCAATCTTCAAGCGGATCCGTCCCCCATTGACTTTACATTGAAAGTCTGAACGGATCTGCTCAGGCTACTTTCGCACTTAGAAATGTTTCTAAGTTATTAATGCAGACGGATCCGTACTGAACGGAGCCTCCGTCTGCATTAATATGATCGGATCCGTTCAGAACGGATCCGATCAAGCGCAAGTGTGAAAGTAGCCTTATCCGTGTTGTCTAAAATGCGTATAACGCGAGGGTCGCGGGAAAGGCAGCTTACCATGAAGTCAGCAATGTGTGCCAGAGTACCAACAGGCAAGACATCTATGTCGACGTCAGCATGACTCTCCATCTTCTCATCCTCCTCCTCATCCCCTTGTGCCCATCCATGTCGAACCAGTGGAATTAAAGTTCCATCGGTAGTACCCTATGTAGCAGAACATTCTCCAGCTCCTCCTCCTTCTCCTCATGGTCTAATTCGCGTTGAGAAGACGAAATGTGGGTGGTCTGGCTATCACCCACACTAAAGTCCTTCCCCATTTCCACGTCTGCAACATTCAGAGCGTCGTCCTTAATTGTGAGCAGCGATTGTTTGAGTAGACACAAAAGTGGGATGCTTACGCTGATTATAGCGTAATCGCCACTAACCATCTGTGTGGATTCCTCACAGTTTCTTAACACCTCACAGAGGTCTGCCATTAATGCCCACTCCTCACTTGTGAATAGTGAAAGTTGACTCGAAAGGTGATGACCATGTTGCAGCTGGTATTCCACAACTGCTCTCTGCTGCTCACAAAGCCTGGACAACATGTAGAACGTGGAGTTCCAGTGCGTGCTCACGTCGCTCAACAGTCGGTGAGCTGGAAGCCCCATGCGCTGCTGCAGCGTTGACAGAGCAGCTGAAGCTGTGGACAACTTGCGGAAATGGGCACCAACGCGGCGGAGCCTTTACTAGTAGCTCTGTCAAATTTGGGTATGTTTTAATAAAGTGCTGAACCACTAAGTTTAATACGTGCACTAGGCATGGCACGTGCATCAGGTTGCCGAGCTCCAAAGCCGCCACCAAGTTACGGCCATTGTCCGACACAACCATGCCTGGTTGTAGGTTGAGTGGCAACAGCCACAGCTCGGTCTGGTCCCTTATACCCTGCCACAGCTCTGCAGCGGTGTGCTGTTTGTCCCCTAGGCAGATCAGCTTCAGCACGGCCTGTTGACGTTTCCCCACAGCAGTGCTACACTGCTTCCAGCTACCGACTGATGGCTGACTTTTGGAGGTAGAAGTGGTGGAGGTAGCGGTGGAAGAGGAGGAGAAGTGGGGGTTGGAGCCAGTAACATAGCTGCTGGCGGAGACCGTGATGGACATAGGGCCCGCAATCCTGGGCGTGGATAGCACCTGTGCCATCCCAGGGTATGACTCACTCTCGGCATCCACAACATTCATCCAGTGTGCGGTCAGGGAAATGTAGCGTCCCTGGCCACCAGCACTTGTCCATGTGTCCATGGTGAAGTGGACCTTCCCAGTAACTGAATTGGTCAGGGCACGGGTGATGTTCTGGGACACATGTTGGTGTAAGGCGGGCATGGCACACCGTGAAAAATAGTGGCGGCTGTGGACCGCGTACCGAGGGATGGCCGCCGACATCAGGCTGTGGAAGGCCTCAGTCTCCACAAGCCTATATGGCAACATTTCAAGGGCCAGTAATTTATAAAGTTGCGCATTTACAGTTATGGACAGTGGGTGGCTGGGTATTTACGCTTGCATTCAAATGCCTGGGGTAAGGACAATTGGATGCTGTGCTGGGACAGAGAAGTGGATGTATTTGCTGATGTAACGGTTGCAGGCCTGTTTGGTATGGGCTGACTTCTCCCTTTTGCCACCCCACTGCCTCTTACAGCTTGTTGTGGTGCTGCAGATCCCTTCCCATCTGTACTGCTTTCCTCACTCGGCTTTTCACCTTCCCAAGTTGGGTCAGTGACCTCATTGTCCACCACTTCATCTTCCACTTCCTCATCCCCATCCTCCTGACTTGACCTAAACACAACCTCAGTGATTGACAACTGTGTCTCATTCTCATCCACCTCGTGAACAAATAATTGACGTTCACCACCCTCATCTTCTTGACCCTGTGATAAGTCAAGAGATTGTGAATCAGGGCACAAGATCTGTGCCTCTTCAAGCGTGCTTGGCGATAGGGCCAAATCTAGTGAAGGCAATGAAAATAGGTCCTGGGAATGTCCGAGTGTGTTATCAACGGTTTGTCTGACTCCTGACTCTACATGATGGGAGGAAGGAGGATGAGGATTCTGTGGACCAGACTCTGGTCTGTCATCCAACCGACCACCTGGTCGCACTGGTCCGACTTGGACAGTGTTGTCCTGCGACGCCAAGTTAACTGTGAAATGAAACTGGGTATGGCGTTTTTTTTATTTTTTCCAGTTTCACTGGCAGCTGGCACAGTTTCATTGCGCCCAGGGCCACGGCCTCTGCCTGAACCGTCAGCAACACGCCCACTTCCTAGTCCCTTAGTGCTCGCCTTCTTCATATTAAAGGTTTTTTTGTATAGATGTTGGACAACTTTGTTAAATTTGCCACCAGAAAAGTTTCTTCTCTGCTAGATTACTGTATATATTGTTGCAGGCTAAATGCAGGCACAGATGTGACCAAAACCAGTGAAAATTGTCACAAATAGAAATAATTCTCTGGTAAATAACTGTATATATGGTTACGGCCTAAATTCACGCACAGATGTGACCAAAACCAGTGAAAATTGTCACAAATAGAAATAATTCTCTGGTAAATAACTGTATCTATGGTTGCGTCCTAAATTCACGCACAGATGTGACCAAAATTAGTGAAATTTGTCACAAATAGAAATAATTCTCTGTTGACTAACTGTATATATGGTTGCGGACTAAATTCACGCACAGAAGTCACCTAAACTAGTGAAATTTGTCCCAAATAGAAATGATTCTAGGCTGGAATACTGTATAAAACGTTTGTGGATTGAGCGCGCACACAGATGTGGCACAAATTAGGTTAATTTCCCCAGAAAAATATATCTCTATGATGGAGTGGTGTGTATCTCACTAGCAGGCACACTCTAGTGAATAAGCCCCTTTTTAGAATTTCTGCTAAACACACTGCTTTCTGATGGTGTACTGTAGATCTCACTGATTATATAATATTTCTTTCTTTTGAAAGCTTTTTGGTACTGAACACAGCGATTTTCCAGCCCTGCACTAACTGTCCCTTCCTGCAGACACCAGTCCTTAATACTGCTGAATTGAACCCTTGTTAAAAAATAAAATGCTGCACTGCTGTCAAACAACCACTTTAGGCCTCTTTCACACTTGCGTTGTCCGGATCCGGAAAAACGCAAGTGTACTGAAAGCATTTGAAGACGGAACCGTCTTCCAAATGCTTTCAGTGTTACTATGGCACCCAGGACGCTATTAAAGTCCTGGTTGCCATAGTAGGAGCGGGGAGCGGGGGAGCGGTATACTTACAGTCCGTGCGGCTCCCGGGGCGCTCCAGAGTGACGTCAGAGCGCCCCATGCGCATGGATGACGTGTCCAATGCGATCACATGATCCATGCGCTTGGGGCGCCCTGACGTCACTCTGGAGCGCCCCGGGAGCCGCACGGACGGTAAGTATGCTGCTCCCCCGCTCCCCGCTACACTTTACCATGGCTGCCAGGACTTTAGCGTCCCGGCAGCCATGGTAACCATTCAGAAAAAGCTAAATGTCGGCTCCGGCAATGCGCCGAAACGACGTTTAGCTTAAGGCCGGATCCGGATCAATGCCTTTCAATGGGCATTAATTCCGGATCCGGCCTTGCGGCAAGTGTTCCAGATTTTTGGCCGGAGCAAAAAGCGCAGCATGCTGCGGTATTTTCTCCGGCCAAAAAACGTTCCGTTCCGGAACTGAAGACATCCTGATGCATCCTGAACGGATTTCACTCCTCTCAGAATGCATTGGGATAATCCTGATCAGGATTCTTCCGGCATAGAGCCCCGACGACGGAACTCTATGCCGGAAGATAAGAACGCAGGTGTGAAAGAGCCCTTAGTCCTGAAGAGGACTGTTTTGTCTTTCAAGAGCTTTTTGGGAGTTCAATCGTTGTAATTTCAGCAAACCGCTATATGTCCCTGCCTACTGTCGGCTCTCCCTGATGAGGAATGATCCGAGCGTGGGACGTCGGCTCCTATATAAACTAGTACCACGTGTTCTGGCCAGCTAACCAGTGTAAGGCTTATAGCTAACATGGCTATGGCATTACACTGGAGGGAATTACTTACCTAAATGCTGATTGGATGCTTCAGGAGGCGCCAAACGTGCGGGGCGGAGACTCGAGCAATGCGACAAGCACACGTGGTATTCGGCCGAGTACCACCACGTGCCGAGCATAGCGATGCTTGAGCCAAACCAGTTCAAAGGAAGGTGTCGCGCTGCCTCACTTGGCTGTGATTCAAAGGGCTTGATCAGGATAGGATATGACAGCTTTTAGGTGATGCCAAACAATGAGGTTCCACAGGAAGATAATCTCGGTCACAAAACCACCCCTCTGTAGATATAAAGGTGCAGGCACATAGTGAAGGTCCACCAATGTTTCCAATGGTAATAGCTTTTATTATACTTACAAAGGTATAAGATCAATAGGCATAAAACAGAATAAAATCTCTGTGGTTATAACATCGCTCGACCCAGGTTTCGCCACACCAGCTTCATCAGGAGAGGATGATACACCCACATATGGGCGTTCCTTTTATATGGGTGTCGGAATAACATTCAATCACAGGAAAATCCATATAAAAATAGAATTAATATAAAATAGCAATTTTTTTAATCACAATACCAACTCCTCTCATAATATCCGAAAAAAAATTTGAACATAAAATAATAATAATAAATCACATACCAGCTATGTTTTTTTTTAGCAGTAAAAAAATACATTATAAATTACTATTCTACCAAACAAGGTTTCAAATCTAGGTCGATGTTCAGACCATCCGGCTGCAGAGACCGCATTCTGAAGATCCATTCCACCTCCCGGCGGTTAATTGCTGCCACCGGATCTCTTCCTCGACAGTTCTGTTTGACCCTTTCTATCCCCATGAACCACAACCCCTTAGGTTTTTTTCCCTGCATTTTTTCCATGTACTCAGCCGAGCATGCTCACTCATCACTAGTTGCCACCTTTCCCAACAAAAAATACAGGCCAGAGTTACACAGGTAAAAAAAGAGGTGTGGTTTGGGGGGCATGGCTTAAATGGGGTACTGTTTGGCACCAATGGTCACATTTTGAATATCGTGTTATATTTTAAAAACATAAAACTATTTTTTTCAAAGCAAATAACTACAAACACAGGAAAAATACATCCCCTACACCTATTTCAGTGCTGCCCATAAACCTGCAGCCCTATGCAAAAGCCGAGTTTGTCTTGATTTGTCATACTACTTTGTTTTGTAAAACTAATTAAAACTAATTATTTATGGCAACAGTCAGTGAAAGAAAAAGTATTTTCTGAATGATGGAATCACTAGTAAAAACTATTAATATTACTCCAGCATGTAATGGATATCACTAAAGAAGCAATCAGCATGTTTTATGGTGAAGATCAGCTATGGAAAGGATAGGGAGAGTGGAAATGTAAACTTTATTGATATTTGTATGTGTTGTGATTCTTGATGCTGGTAAACATTCTGGTTGTGGCATCAATAAACAGCCTAATTAGACAAAGGGGGGTGATTAGATGGGCAAGTGTACGATAGGGTTGGGTTGCACTCAATGTCCAGGTTGGTAAGGTGCAAAGTGGAACGGGCTTAGGCCGAGTTCACACGAACGTGTGTGATCCGTGGCCGTATTGCGGCCCGCAATACACGGCCACAGTTCCGTGTGCATTCCGCATCATGGGTCCGCAAATCCGGAATTGCGGAACGGCCGCACGGAACGGGGCCCCTCGGAAGCACTACGGAGTGCTTCCGTGGGGTTGCGTCCCGTACTTTTGGTCCGCAAAAAGATAGAACATGTCCTATCTGTTTGCGGAACGGGCGGATCGCGGACCCATTAAAGTGAATGGGTCCGCGATCCGATGCGGCTGACCCACGGCCGGGTATCGTGCATTGCGGCCCGCAGCACAGGCACGGGTCACACACGTTCGTGTGAACTCGGCCTTAAGCCCAGAACGTATGTACTAAAGTACCACTGCATTCTCCTTGGTATATTGCAAGTAAAACTGATCTTTAGGGTCCATTTACACGTCCGTGTGTGTTTTGCAGATCCACAGATTCGTGGATCCGCAAAACAGAGACACCGGCAATGTGCACATCGCCGGCACTTAATAGAAAATGCCTATTCTTGTCCTCAATTGCGGACAAGATTAGGACATGTTCTATTTTTTTTCGGGAACGGAATTGCGGACCCGGAAGTGCGGATCCGCTATTCCAAATTCGGGCAGCACAATGTGCGGCCCTATAGAAATGAATGGGTCCGAAATTCCGTTCTGCACAATGCGGAACAGAATTGCAAATGTGTGAATAGACCCTTATATCAAGTCTTTAATTAAATTAACCCCTTGGATACCAGAGTTTTTGTTTTTGCGCTTTTCTTTTTCCTCACTATCTTCCTTGAGCCATAACTTTTTATTTTTCCGTTCATATAGCTCTATGAGAACTTATTTTTTGTGGGACAAGTTGTAATTTCTAATGCCACCATTTAATATGGCATACAATGTAGTGGGAAAATTCCAAATCGGGTGGAATTGGAAAAAAAAAATGCAATTCTGCCACCGTTTAATGGGTTTTGTTCCCACGGCTCTCCATTTCTGGCAAAACTGACCCGTACTCTTCATTCTCTGGGTCAGTACAATTACAACAATACCACATATGTATAGTTTTTTTTTTATGTCTAAATAGTGTAACAATAAATTGAAGCTTTGAAAAAATATATATATTTTTTACATCACCATATTCTGACTCCCATAACTTTTTTATGTGGCTGATATGAGACGCACAGGATTGAGTGAGGCCACAGGAGGAGGTGCTCTCAGTAATAAAGGATTCACCCTTCCTTTAGCAAATGAACAAATATAAAACAATATACTGGGCACTCACACTACACATGGAACCGTACGGAAATAGTAATTAAACAATTTATTAATAATATATTAAACAATTTGATAATATAAGCTGGATGTGGATGATAAAAATGCAATATAATATACTGTGCTACTTAAAATCTAAAATGGAATACATTGGTAAATACAATTAAATATATAATAGACTAGCATTGATAAAGTTAAACTCAATTAATGATGCAGCTAAAATGTGGAATAGCAGAGATGGTGCTTCATAAATAATATCTCAATCCAAGTTAGGAATAGGTAATAAGTTAGAAAAGTCTCCGATTATTCCAAGGGACAAAAAAGCAATGCAGGCAGTGTTCTCTTATAGTGAGTGTTAGGTGCGGCGTCCCGCTTCTACTCACTGTTCAGTAATTATAGGTATTCCTTTCACTGCTGCGGTTCCGGTTCTCTGTGTATCAGACTGCTCGCCTACTGGTTGTCTCCGCCTCCAGTCTATGTCGCTCTGGGCACCGCTCCGTGTAATTCTAGAGCCGATGTCCTCCAAGCTTCTGCTTGCCTGCTTCCACGCTGGTATAACTCGGCGGTCACGAAAAAAGAGCTTGTTCTCTGGGTATGAGAATTAACAGCTCCTTGTGAGTCAGAGTGCCAGGTCCTCTTTGCTTGGGAAGCGTTCCGGATTTATAGCGCCAACCAAGAATGATTGCGGCACTGGGTACAACAGAAGTTCGTATGAAGGTAAGCTGGGGGTCTTGGATCAAACGCGTTTCGGGGCTTCACGTTGCCCCTTCCTCAGTGATGAACAATCCCCCTTCCAAAAGACCTTTTTATACAAAAATGTGCTGCTGAATCCAATTGTCCAATTTGATGTTGCTCCTCCTATTTTCCACATTGTGAAGACAATCAGTACGATATGTGTGTCCAAGCTTTTGTTACTATGTCTGGATCTACCTTATTACCAGTCATTTGTTAAGTTTAATCTATCAACATCATTGTGTGTCGAATATATGGCCATCATAGACGCTTTGGATTTTATTTTAGCGTTATTATAGTACTGGTAGAATTATAGAATTATAGAAATAGTCCAAGTAATAAATAGGACAATAGGACATATTCCTTTATCCTATTTATATGGAAGTTATATGCATGTGACTATTAGCCCTTGATAAGTGTTGTACAGGCTGGTCCCGTTCCTACATAATATTATATCTTGCCTTAAGAAGTAGTAAGCGGCTTACATATAGATTAAACTTAACAAATGACTGGTAATAAGGTAGATCCAGACATAGTAACAAAAGCTTGGACACACATATCGTACTGATTGTCTTCACAATGTGGAAAATAGGATGAGCAACATCAAATTGGACAATTGGATTCAGCAGCACATTTTTGTATAAAAAGGTCTTTTGGAAGGGGGATTGTTCATCACTGAGGAAGGGGCAACGTGAAGCCCCGAAACGCGTTTGATCCAAGACCCCCAGCTTACCTTCATACGAACTTCTGTTGTACCCAGTGCCGCAATCATTCTTGGTTGGCGCTATAAATCCGGAACGCTTCCCAAGCAAAGAGGACCTGGCACGCTGACTCACGAGGAGCTGTTAATTCTCATACCCAGAGAACAAGCTCTTTTTCCGTGACCGCCGAGTTATACCAGCGTGGAAGCAGGCAAGCAGAAGCTTGGAGGACATCGGCTCTAGAATTACACGGAGCGGTGCCCAGAGCGACATAGACCGGAGGCGGAGACAACCAGTAGGCGAGCAGTCGGATACACAGAGAACCGGAACCGCAGCAGTGAAAGGAATACCTATAATTACTGAACAGTGAGTAGAAGCGGGACGCCGCACCTAACACTCACTATAAGAGAACACTGCCTGCATTGCTTTTTTGTCCCTTGGAATAATCGGAGACTTTTCTAACTTATTACCTATTCCTAACTTGGATTGTGATATTATTTATGAAGCACCATAACTTTTTTATATTCATGTCTACTGAGCTGTGTCGGGGCTCATTTTTTGCATGACAATTTGTATTTTTTATTGATACCATTTTGGAGTGTGTGACTTTTTGATCACATTTTATTAAATTTTTTGGGCTAAGAGAAGCAATAAAAAAAAATGGCAAATTGGCCATTTTGATCCTGTTTTCTGTTACGCCATTCTCCGTATTGGAAAAATATTTTTATATTTTAATAGTACGGGTGTTTTCGGTCGTGGTGATACCCATGATGTTTATATTTTTTGTTATTTATGTATTTATTTTTATATTATACGGAAAGGGGGGTTATTTAAACTTTTTCTATAATCCAATTATTTTTTTATTCTGAACAATTATGGATTTTTTAAATCCATTTGGTACTCATTTCTTATGTTGGCCTGCTTCTTATGATCTCACTTGATCACGGCATCTAAAGACTTTAATTACTTCGATTGGCATTGTTCCCCGTCCATGACGACCGCTGAGTGTGCGAGCAGGCACCATGTTTGCCCATCACTCCAGCGCTGTACATTTTCAGTGCTGGTAGCGAAGGGGTTAAGCATTACATGAGTGGGACTATATTCTGATGTTTGGGTCCTCTTGTGGACCTTGATCACAGAGAAAAGGTGCATGTAGCGCTATGATTAAGGTTGAGAGAATTGAAGTGGACTTTGATCCGATTCGATTTGCTGCCAAGCTGGTTAAAATAAAAGAAAAACATACTGACCTCATCCATTTGAGAGTGAAGAGGCCGATAAAAAGCCATCTTGCTTAAAGATCTTGCACGAAATCTAATGCGCGCTGACGTATGACGTCACCACGCCACCCGCCGAGTGAGATTTCACGCTGGATCTTCAAGCAAGATGGCTTCGGCAGCCTCTTCACTCTCAAATGAATGAGGTAAGTACAGTTTAATAAGTTTTTTTAATTAGCAAGCATTAAAATGTTTTAATATGGATCTCAGATACCGTGATCAGAGATGAATTTATTAAGAGGTGCATTCCATGTGCAAGAAATTAAACACTCATAGATGGCATAGATTTGAACCATAATTTATGCTTCTGTCACCATTTTTAAAAGGTCATATTAAAGTGCAAATATGTTCTCTTACGTAATTTGCAACTTTATTACATTATAGATGTGGTTGAAAACGTATGATTTATGATTTAATCTGGGCCAAAATTTTTGCTCATGCAGTAAATCGGGTTTAATTCTTATCTACCAACCAGAATTTTTGGAGATTTAGAGACTATAGTTAGCATTTTAATCATTTTTTTAAAACTTTCCGAGTTCAGTATACAGCCAGCAATAGGGACAATGTAACTGCCAATCATCTTCTCTATATTTTTGAGTGTGTGAGAAAATCTGAGTACTGGGAGGAAATCCATGTAAAGGAAAACATGACACATCTATGTAGATTTTCTCTTTGGTCAGATTCAGACCCAGCATACGTGCAATGCTAACCAAGAAGTCACTTTAAGTTTTACTTATACACCCAATGTATGCTTAATATCCTTCTAAAACTTAAAATATTAACTCCTTAGCATTTTTACCATCAGCTTAATATTGCAGGTAATGTTGTAGCTAAAGCTGACAATCCAAGCTTTAAAGCAAGACCAGGATCATGGTTCTAGATACTGTAAAACTGTCTGTATTGTGTTAGAAATTGGTCCCACTGAAAGCTGCATAAACCTGCTGCCATTGCAATACCCCAGCTGCAGTATCTGCAGTTGTTTTAGTATATGTTTTTGCCATGTTCGTGTACACACTGTACACCAGCAGATGGGGTATGGCTGGCAATAGCTAGAACTTGGAATGGGACTTACCACCATACCATTCCTCCTGGTAGGAGTGAGCTGGTACTATTTCCTGCCATGAGGGAAGTGCTAGTTAGACTGGTGAGGAATGAAGAAGCATGTGCTATTGCTACTGCTCCAAGGGTCCTAGGGACCAGCTTTAGATCCAGCTTAGCTGCGAGACCACTACTCCATAGAGACTGCAAGAATACAGGACTACAGATATCTTCAAAGCCGCAACGTTTACAATAAGAAGAGTGACCAGCAAACCATAGCTATAGACACCCTACTACAGTTGAGGAATTACGCTTCAGACACCCATCACCTAGATTACTTCCAGGCCAAACCAACTGAAAGGCTGCATTACACAGTGGACACGCAGTGGCTTCTGCCCCGATTCCTTATACTACCTTTTCACTGTACCGATACCCAGGGAGCAACAGCCCGAGGGAGTAAACTGTGACAAATCATCTCATCAGGCCCACTACCACTCCAATGCTGTTCACCTGCTCCTCAGGTGCTCACTGCATTTTCACCCCTGACCCAACTTCTAAAGTTATTACTATAGAAACACAGAGAGGAAAAATGTTACAGGTCCTTAAGGCTAAAATTTGTTACTTCACTAAGGGTTTAATTGCACTTAAATCACCTGAGTTGTGTATCCGCTTGACTTACTTCAGATTTAAAATGAAAGTCTACAATTAAAACATTTTAGAGAAGGTTTTTCCAATTTTAATGTTGCAGGGTTAATGACTACTGTCTGTAGAGCCAATGTAGAGTGATGTTTTCCTTGAGTTCATCCAGGGGATGTGGATAGTTTGCCTACACTTTCTGTTTTAAATTTCCCCACTGATAAAAATTGCACATGGACAAGTCTGGGGAATGTGGTGGCCATAACCCTTGCTCACAGGTCACTCCTCTGTAAACACTTCATGAACCGTGCCTGTGAGTTCTGTGACGTGTGGCATGCAGTGTTCCCTGTAAGCTGCGCGGGCGCGCGGCTGTGCAGCTTCCTTTTTGCCTCCGCTCAGGACCTCTGCTGGCCCGCTCACTGCTGCAGCCTGGACTTTATGTAAGGGGCTTGGGGCCTCTCTGTGCAATTTATTTTTATAATGCCTACAGTGCGGTTGGCCGGCTGCACTACTGGCGCAGTGCGCACATTAAATAACCCATACCCACCTAGTCTCACAGGATCACACAGAATGACTGAATGACGCTGTGCTGCAGAGGGAATGACGGGATTGTACTGACAGATGGCCAGAGCAGAACAGAGTAGGTATTTTTTTAAATTTATGTATGCACACACACCGGCTTCATCCGTAGGGAGGGGGGGGGGGATCATAATTATGGATTATAATGTACATCATACAGCATGGTGTAGGGATTATAATGTACATCGTACATCGTATTGCATGGTGTAGGGGTTATATTGTATATTGTACAGCATGGTGTATGAACTATACTGTATATTGTACAGCATGGTGTATGAACTATACTGTATATTGTACAGCATGGTGTATGAACTATACTGTATATTGTACAGCATGGTGTATGAACTATACTGTATATTGTACAGCATGGTGTATGAACTATACTGTATATTGTACGGCATGGGGCAGGGATTATAATGCATTCTGTACTGCATGGTGCAGGGATTATACTGTATATTACACAGCATGGTGCAGGTATTATACTGTATTGTACGGGATGGTGCAGGGGTTATACTGTATGCTCTTTGATGTGACAATCATCTTAGGTTTTCCTATCGCCCACCTTTGATGGCGCTGTGCCCAGCTCTAAGCCGACCCCGCTCAGCAGCTGCCAAGTCTTAGAGGGAACACTAGTGGCATGTTGCCCCATCTTGCTGGAAAAAGCAGGACATTTTTTTTCTGGTGTTAGTTGGTTGTAAAACTGTTCAAAGATGTCCTGGTAAATTGCGGTATTCACAGTTGCTTTGGAGAAAATTGGGCTCGATCTTCGTGTTCCTGACACTGCGCACTAAACGCCATATTTCTGGTTGTGAAGTGGTGTTTCGTGAGTCAAACAGGGATTTTCAGCAGACCAGTACCTTGTATTCTGGGAATTTATATGACCTGATAAATGAAACCAAGCTTCGTCCATCATGAAGTACAGCAATGGGTTTAAATGCCTGTCAGCAATCGTAGTCAGCAACCAAGTCCTGCACACATGTTATTCGGTACAGTGTCAGGTTCAGAGTTTTCAGCACTTGCTGACACGTCACGTGGGGCTACTAGCAATCCTTTTCTGAATCGATGGAGGCTTTGGTTTCTTCATGTTTGCAACAAAGCCAGTTTGATGGCATTTCCGAACCAGACTCTGAATACAAGCTTTAGATGCTGGTTATGTTCCTGGCTACTTGTCGGCAAAGGTCTGTTGCGTTTCCATAATCAATCTGCTTCACACATAGCCTTCCACAATTATTATTCGCTGTTCCAGGGAGAACACCATCTTTTTGACACAGCAGGCCACTTTTACCAAACTGAATGATAAATCAGTCTTAGTTGCCCATGCTAACCAGTCAGAGCTCAGCTTTCAGTTCAGACAGGGCTCTGGAAAAATGAAGGCTGAGCTCTGATTGGTTGCTATGCAGATTTACTATAAGTTTGATTTGGAGATATTGGAGGTGGGCTACTTTTTGTGGGCCACCTTGTATAATATAATAATAGTGTGCAAATGATACTATGGGTTTGTTCTTTTCATGGACGCCAGATGGCAGTAAAGGCAAATGAAAATAATGAATACGGTAATACTGTAGATCATCATCACTTAGTGTAGTTTACTACTACTGATGGATATGTTAACCCATGAACATCTGCTTTAAGTGCTTTTATGCTGTGTGTTTAGGGGACTTCTTCTAATGTGCTGCTATCATGTCAGGGACCCCTTGTCCAGAAATTCAGACTTGTCTCTTGTGGGGAGTATTTTTAGAGATATAAAGCACATTTTTCTTTAAAAAAATAACTACGTTTTTCACTTAAAACAGATAGGATTAATGTGGTGAAAGGACCCTTTTAACTCCTTAGTGACCAGTTTGTTTTTAACCTTAATAATCAGACGATTTTTTTTCATTTTTTCACAGTCACATTCCAAGAGCTATAACATTTTTATTTTCCCATCTACATAGTCATATGAGGGCTTGTTTTTTGTGGGACAAGTTATAGTTTTTAATAGTGCTACTTTTGGATATACATAACTTACTGATTAACTTGTATTAACTCTTTTTAGGAGGAAGAAGGGAAAAACAGCAAAACTGCCATTTTTACATCTTTTGCAGTATAAATTTTGCAGCGTTCATTATTCGGCATAAGCAACACAATAACTTTACTCAGTGGGTCAGTACAATTATAGCAATACCAAATACATATCTCTTCTAAAGTACATTGCACTATTCCTGTAGTGCAGGAATGCCCAACCTGCGGCCCTCCAGCTGTTGCAAAACTACAACTCCCAGCAGGTCTGGACAGCCTACAGCTATTAGGGCATGCTGGGAGTTGTAGTTGTGCAACAGCTGGAGGGCCGCAGGTTGAGCATCCCTGCTGTAGTGCAATGTATTTTAATGTCAATGCCATACTGACATCTATCAGTAGGCTGCTCCAGAGAGGAGCACGCTAGAGGCAGGCCTTCACTAGAGTCCACTCCTTCTGTAACAGGGGCGCTATTTTGAAATGGCCCGGATCAGTTTTGCTGCCGGTCCTGGCCGTTAGAGCAGGACACTAAGGGGTTAAGGTCTAAAATACGTACGGTTTTATGAGGTTAAGTGGTAAGTAAAGTGTGTCCCTTTTCTTGACCTAGCATGGATTGAAATTTAAATCAGCCCTCCTATCTCGATATCTAGATTCTGCATGAATTCTGCAAAAATTGCACTGTGCCTTGTCAATGTTACATTTTACTTCCACATACTCTGTGTCCCCCCCCAACACATTGAATACACAGTTCAATCTACAGGCAGCATGTTATAGAGCAGGATGAGCCAAGAAGGTCTATCTATAGATTTATGGGAAAAGATTCAATCTAACATGTGTCTTATTCATTTAAATCCCTGATCCTTTTGATCTTTGGGTGGTCCTAATCTGTAAATTATAGCCTTCCCTGCATGAGTGTGCATACATAGCTGTCAGGTTTAGAAAAGATGGAAGATGCACTCCTTTAGGGTGAGGTGCAGTGGTATAAGGGTGAGACCCAAATATAGTCAATATGAATAAAACCACGTACTCTCAAGGTAGTATGCAAAGGTAGATGTTCCTTAATACCATATGTAGTGTCCCACTAGGTAAATGTGGGCACTACACAAGGGTCAATTGGGCTACGTCGTACTCCACCTCCTGTGGAACAGAGTTATTGTGTTTTATATGCAAAATGTCACTTTATTCATGTTATTTATGTGCATTTTCCTGCTTTAAATGTGTATCAGGCCTGTTAGGGTGTAGTTCCGCCTCCAAGACAGTAGAGGGAGCTAGGGAACCCCTAATATATATAGTCAGGTCCTGTGCAGGGAGGTGTGTAGAGTCAGAAGCCAGAAGACACCTTAGCCAGAGTGGGGCTGAGGTGCAGGTTCTGACATGCAACTAGACAGCCCAGGTTTCTAGTTGACACCAGGAGGCTAGTAAGCGTGGATCAGCCTGCCTGAGGATATTGAGCCAGAGTTAGCTCAGAAGATTGTCACTAGGGGAAGAGTTGCCTCCTGAGAAACCAAGTTCCCATAACCAAGCAGAGCAGAACCAGTATTCCAGCTAGACAAGAGAGCTGAAGGGCAGCAGTATTTTACCTAAAGTGAGGATAAATACCTGAGGAAGTTTGCTACCAAGGATAAAGCCAGCATTAGGGCATACAGGCCTTGGGATAAAGACAGCCAGGAGTTCTGAGGAATAGTGCACAGGATTTCTGAGGAAAAAGTGCAGCCTGGTCTGTAAGTGTGTTTAACCCTCTGAGTATCTTGCAAGAACATTGTTGCCTGCCATTAATTATAAAAGCCTGCTTTAAACTGCTACTGCTGTATGGAACTGAACCTAAAAGACTGTACAAAGTTAACGGTTTCCAGTAAAGAAAGTTTTGGTTCACTGCAAACTGTGTTCCTCACTTATTACTGCTATCAATCGGTGTGCCACCTTTACTGGCACTGGAGTCACGAACTTAAAGGGACCCTGCCTCAGGCACATTAAACCTGCAACACCCAGGGCACCTCACCTACCACCAGCCTGGTCCCTGTACACTGAGAGTGCCCAGAGGACTACTGTGCCAGCCTCTCCATCACTGCTGTACGCCTGCCCAGGGTCTACCTATAAACTCTGAGTAACCAAGAGCAACCCTCGTTTGCCCAAGTAACCGTGACCTCACATTCGCAATACCCTGCAGGGCGGCGTACTGTACATACAGGTATGTATCTCAGGAATTTAATCAAAAGGATTACTTCCCGCTAGACCGGGGAAGAGATCCCGGTCTTCTAGCGTCCTCCACGTGGGACGCCACCACTCAGACACCCACTTCTCCTTTCATCAGCGATGATTTGATAAAGGTCTATCTGACTGAAACGTCCTCAAGCAATCGCAATGTTAAATGCTTCATCTATCACACGTGGAGATTTGTTTATATTTTGATATTTTTGACTTTTTTTTATTTTTTCTTATTTCGAAGTAATCCTTTTGATTAAATTCTTGAGATACATACCTGTATGGTATTAAGGAACATCAAAATTAAATCTACATAGCTGTCAGTCACTGAATAGGACCACCCATTGGACTCCTACGCATAGAAAGAGCACAGATTCATATGAGTAAAATACAAGTTATAGTGAATGTTTTCCCAAAAATCTATATATTAATCTGCTCAGCTCCTCCTGCTGTGTGAAATGATGCCTGCAGATTGAACTGCATTTTCAATGCGACAGGTTTCCTTTAAGTACATGTAATGTATATACTCTATAAGAAAGACTTTGAGGGGTTGTCTGATTTTGAAAAACATTTTCTTTTACTCTATTAGTTGTCTGATTTAGAAAACCATTTTCTATTACTCTATTAGGTAGTCCTGAGTTTATGGGGATGGAGGGGGGGGGGGGGGGCAGTTTATCATTATCCAGATCAGACAGCACCTGGCATGTCTATGCTTTACATGGTTTTCAACTTGAACTCTCAAACTTTTCCTGTAGTGGTGTTGCATGGAAATGGAAAGTTTTTTTGCCAGTTTACCCCTTAGATTACAGCTAATCGCTGAGGTTCCCAGCAGAGGGACAACATCGAATCTGTTTATTATCAGGGAACCATTCTTACAAAACGGAATATTTAAAGTGGAGAATCCATTCATAATTCACGCTCCATCTAACACGTTTTCACTCTGCTATCCCATTAACCATCTTGTCTCCCTTAACATCTATATTGGCCACCATGACTGTATTAATATCTCAGCTCCCTAAAATTTGTGAATAGCACGTTTTATGGTGTGAACCTAGTAATTCGTTTTGTGTCAATCTTTTTACTAGGTTGCATTAGAAATACCTATAGGGCTCATTCTCAAATGATATACTGTATGATAATGTTATCATAATAGCGTATCAATAATGCTAATACTTAAGCTGTTTTCTATTGTTTTGTTCTTCTTTTGGACACCAGATGGCAGTAAAGGCAAACTTGAAAATAATAGAGCATCATTATGTCATTGCGAGGGAAAATACTAGTCGTGCCCTGATTAATGGCTTAAGTCAGGGATCAGCAACCTTCGGCCCTCCAGATGCTATGAAACTAGAACTCCCACCATGCAAACATGCTCTGCTTTTCTCACAACTCCCATAGAAGTGAATGGAGCATTCTGGGAATTGTAGTTTTAAAACAGCTGGAGTGCTGGAGGTTGCTGATCCCTGTCTTTAAATTCTTTTTGCTCACCCTATAAGGACTGAATTTATTATCAGTCATTATACAGATTCTGCAATAACTCCAGATACTTTGGTTTTCTGCCACACTTCAGAAGCATACATAAGCAGGGGTGTAACAAATAACAACACTGCGGAAGCATACACAGGCAGAGGTTGCTCCAGCCTACTAACGTAATCTATATGGTCATAGAACATTGACTGTATTTGTGTTATTACTCCTTATGTAATAGAAATAAAATAAAAAACTGTCATACCCAAGACAAAGCCACTTTAATTACACAAAATAAACCTGTAGGACAAAGTTTGTAATATACTTACTATTCAGAAGCTGCCTGTATTGGCCTCCTGTGCATCTATCACATGATGCTGTTCTTCTGAAAATCCAGCTTCCACTGAAGTTGCATCCTTTGCCTGGTTTCTAGCCGGGACTGAGATGGGACATCATTTTATCTATGGATGGGACCAGAACTATTTGTCTAACTGGTGCAAGTGCAAACTCCCCCAAACAACTCATCTGCACATAGAGTATGCAATTACATTGTTCTGTACAGATAAGGAGGTTTTGCAGGACCCACTGGTCCTGGAAAGCCCTTTAATAGCATACGTGTATATGATATTTGCCATTTTAAACATGAGAATACCATTTCTGTATAATACTTTGATAAACTGTAACTAGGGTTGAGCTGCACGTCACTCTGCTGTCACAAGTGTAAGGAGAGAATGCTGCTGGACTTGTGATTTCAGGGAGAGAATAGGAGAGAATCTAACTCAGGGATCTACCTAGAAATAGTTGTGTGGGTGCAGGGCACTATCGTTTTACCCTGCCCTGAGCCCATTGACCAAAAAAAACCACACTTTTATAATTATGTTAGTTAGGTGGGTGGCGGCGGCGGACATTTTATGCAAGCTCAGTGCACCAGCACTGCATCTGAGCTTTTGGGACATTGCAATTCAACATTTTTTTGGGCAATCTACAACATCTGGATTAGTCAGTGTGCAATTTAAGCTAGAAATACACCCATCATTTTCTGGGGTTTGAAAAACACACTTTTTTTTGTCAAAAAACTGTATTTTTCTGATCTGCAAGTGTTAAATTCAAGTTTAATATATACAGCTTTCATATTCTGTTACCAAAAAAAAAAACATTTTTGGGGCAATCTACAACATCTTGATTAGTCAGTGCAATTTAAGCTAGAAATACAGCCATCATTTTCTGGGGTTTGAAAAACACACTTTTTTTGTCAAAAAACAGTATTTTCCTGATCTGCAAGTGTTAAATTCAAGTTTAATATATAGAGCTTTCATATTCTGTTACCAAAAAAAACTATTTTTTGGGCAATCTACAACATCTTGATTAGGCCTATTGCACACGGACGTTTTTTTTCCCCGTTTACTGGACGTTTTTTGCGTTCCGTATACGGTCCGTATACGGAACCATTCATTTCAATGGGTCCGCAAAAAAAACGGAATGTACTCCGTATGCATTCCGTTTCTGTATTTCCGTTTTTCCGTTCCATTTTAACATAGAACATGTCCTATTATTGCCCGCAAATCACAGTCCGTGGCTCCATTCAAGTCAATGGGTCCGCAAAAAAACGGAACACATACGGAAATGCATCCGTATGTCTTCCGTTTCCGTTCCGTTTTTTGCTGAACCATCTATTGAAAATGTTATGCCCAGCCCAATTTTATCTATGTAATTACTGTATACTGTATATGCCATACGGAAAAACGGAACGGAAAAACGGAACAGAAACGGAAACACAACGGAAACAAAAAACGGAACAACGGATCCGTGAAAAACGGATCGCAAAACACTGAAAAAGCCATACGGTCGTGTGCAATAGGCCTTAGTCAGTGCAATTTAAGCTAGAAATACAGCCATCATTTTCTGGGGTTTGAAAAACACACTTTTTTGTCAAAAAACAGTATTTTCCTGATCTGCAAGTGTTAAATTCAAGTTTAATATATACAGCTTTCATATTCTGTTACCAAAACACTTTTTTGGCAATCTACAACATCTGGATTAATCAGTGTGCAATTTAAGCTAGAAATACACCCATCGTTTTCTGGGGTTTTAAAAACACACTTTTTTGACAAAAAACACTATTTTCAGGCCTTGCAGCATTAGCACGTGTGAAATTACAGGCTTATATACTGCTGTCAAATTCAGTTGTTAAACAAACACTCGTTTGGGCACGAAAAATTTAGTTGGCAGCCTTTGATGCAGATGTCATTGTGAGATACACCCTTAATACATTTGGGTTAGATTCAGAGATTTTAAATACTGCCATTTGGTGCACCAATATTGAATTCAGGCCTACACTGGTTCAGGCCCTGTGAGATACACCCTCTACATACAGGCGTTTGATTCAGGCATTTGAAATACAGCCATTTTGGGCAAAGAAATATTTAATTTAGGCCTACACTGGTTCAGGCCCTGTGAGCTACACCCTCTACATACAGGGGTTTAATTCAGGCATTTGAAATACAGCCATTTTGTGCAAATAAATATTTAATTTAGGCCTACACTGGTTCAGGCCGTGTGCGATACACCCTCTACATACAGGGGTTTGATTCAGGCATTTGAAATACCGCCATTTGGTGCACCAATATTGAATTCAGGCCTACACTGGTTCAGGCCGTGTGAGATACACCCTCTACATACAGGGGTTTGATTCAGACATTTGAAATACAGCCATTTGAAATACAGCCATTTTGGGCAAAGAAATATTTAATTTAGGCCTACACTGGTTCAGGCCCTGTGAGATACCCCCTCTACATACAGGGGTTTGATTCAGGAATTTGAAATACAGCCATTTTGTGCAAATAAATCTTTAACCTCTTCAGGACACATGACGTACCGGTACGGCATGTTGTCCTGGTACTTAAGGACACATGATGTACCGGTACGTCATGTGTTGTTCCGATCACCGCCGCCCGGCGGGCGGTGATCGGAACCCCGTGCCTGCTCAAATCATTGAGCAGGCACCTTGGCTAAATGCGCAGGGGGGGGGGGGTCCCGTGACCCCCACCGTGTCAGCGATCGCCGCAAACCGCAGGTCAATTCAGACCTGCGGTTTGCGGCTTTTACCTGCGGTTGCGGCGGCTGGCGGTGGTGCCATCGGGTCCCCATGCCGCTGTAGGGGGGACCCGATGGCATGGAAGGCAGCGCGATGCCTAAGGAAGGCATCGCACTGCCTTCCGGTGACGAGCCTGTGAGATCCAGCCCCCTGGATCTCACAGGCCAAAAGCTGTATGAGTAATACTCACTGTATTACTCATACAGCCAATGCATTGCAATACAGAAGTATTGGAATGCATTGTAAAGGGAATAGACCCCCAAAATTCAAGTCCCAAAGTGGGACAAAAAATAAAGGAAAAAAAAAAAGTGAAAAAAAAAAAGTTTCCCCCCAAAAAATTAAAAGTTTCAAGTAAAAATAAACAAAAACGTCATTTTCCCCAAATAAAGTTAAAAAAAATTGGTAAAAAATAGGGGGAAAAAAAACTAAACATATTAGTATCGACCGTCTCTATAATCATATCACATGACCTAACCCCTCAGATGAACACCGTAAAAAATAAAAAATAAAAACTGTGCTAATTAAACCATTTTTTTGTCACCTTACAACACAAAAAGTACAACAGCAAGCGATCAAAAAGCGTTTGCCTACCAAAATAGTACTAATATAACCGTCACCTCATCCCTCAAAAAATGAGCCCCTACCTGAGACAGCCGCCCAAAAAAAAAAAAACTGTGGCTCAGAATATGGAGACACTAAAACATCATTTTTTTTGTTTTAAAAAAGCTGTTATAGTGTAAAACTTACATAAATAAAAAAAAGTATACATATTAGGTATCGCCGCGTCCGTATTGACCGGCTCTATAAAAATATCACATGACCTAACCCCTCAGATGAACACCGTAAAAAATAAAAAATAAAAACTGTACTAAATAAACCATTTTTTGTCACCTTACATCACAAAAAAGTGTAATAGCAAGCGATCAAAATGTCATATGCACCCCAAAATAGTGGCAATCAACCATAATCTCATCCCACAAAAAATGAGACCCTATCTAGATAATTGCCCAAAAACTATGGCTCTCAGAATATGGAGACACTAAAACATGATTTTTTTTTGTTTCAAAACAATATATTGTGTAAAACTTACATAAAAAAAAGTATACATATTAGGTATCGCAGCGTCCGTAATAACTTGCTCTATAAAAAATATCACATGACCTAACCTAACCTCAGGTGAATACTGTAAAAAAATAAAAATAAAACGGTGTAAAAAAAGCAATTTTTGTCACCTTACATCACAAAAAGTGTAATAGCAAGCGATCAAAAAGTCATACGCACCCAAAAATAGTGCCAATAAAACCGTCATCTCATCCTGAAAAAATCATACCCTACCCAAGGTAATCGCCCAAAACTTGAAAAAATTATTGCTGCTATACCTAGTAGGGCCGGTTAAAAAAAAGTGGTACTATAAAAAAAAAAAATTCATTTACATTTTAGGGTGAAATTCACCAATTTTGGTGTGTATGTACCACTGCTATACCTAGTAGACCGGTAAAAAATAAATAAAAAAATTGTCAGTTACATTTTTGGTGAAATTAACAAATTTTTGGGTGTATAGTACCACTGCTATACCTAGTAGACAGGTTTAAAAAGATAAATAATAGTCAGTTACATTTTCCGGTGAAATTCATCAATTTTTGGGTGTGATGTACCACTGCTATACCTAGTAGACAGGTTAAAAAAAATATATTTGTCAGTTACATTTTTTGGTGAAATTCACCAATTTTTGGGTGTAATATACCCCTCCTCTACCTAGTTGACAGCTTAATAAATTTCAATCATTTTTCTGTTACATTCTTGGGTTGACATTATACAATTTTAGACGTGAATAAACACCTGCTATGCATAGGTGACAGGGAATAAAATGTAATATATTATTCAGTAATTAATGCGCGACACATCCTTTCATTCAATGCTTAAACTTTGAAAAGTTTTCACACTTTTACGCTTTAATAATTTCCCCCATATTTCAACTCTATAATTTGAAATTTGAAAAATTCATCCTCCCTTGGATGTGGTCTCTCTTTCTCACGCTCCCTCTCTGGCCTGGAACCCTGTTTCCCCGCTACCCATGGTAACCATGGTAGGCGCATAAAAGAACATCGAAAGTTGATATCAAATTGGATCGTGAACATCATGGGGACGTGCGACATGGTGGGGCAGTAAGTATGCACACACCTACACGAACTGACTGACAGGGGTCAGCCCTTCAACTTCTGGGTCTCCAAATTGGGCACATGGCCTGAGCTTGCCCTTTACCCCTCGGAGGTGCTGGTCTGCCCTGCAGCCAGTGTATTGTCTGAACGTGTGTTTAGCATGACTGGAGGGGGTTACCACAGGTTATATTTCCCAATGTTTTGGGGTGTACCCTAATTTAAAAAAAATACAAATACATTTAAAACCAAAAAGAAGTGTAGGCTACCTCCTCCTCCTCCACCACCACTTCCACCTACACCGCCACATCCACCACCTCCTCAACCTCCTACTCCATATGGACCTGGTCCTCCTAGATCAAGATTATTATTTTTTATTTTTACGTATTTTATGTTATTTTAAGTCATTTTCCTATCCACATTTGTTTGCAGAGCACTTGCCATGCTTTTAACCACATTTTGATGACATTTGCAGCCCTCTAGCCCTTTCCATGAAATTTTTACAGCCATTTTAGTGCTCAAAAGTTCGGGTCCCATTGACTTCAATGGGGTTCGGGGTCAAGTTCGGGTCAAGTTCGGGTCCCGAACTAGAACTTTTTCCCGAATTTCGGCCGAACCCGTCGAACCCGAACATCCAGGTGTCCGCTCAACTCTAACTGTAACAAATGTATTATTCTTTTTTCTGTTCAATGTCCTCTTTAGACTTATTTTTATTTATTTCTTGTTAATACTATTTGTCTTTATCCAGTCTCTCACTTTCTTGATCTTGTATTTTATCAGCTGAATTTGTGGTTCTCCACGAATGTTATAAAATGGCCGCCTTCATTTTGTTTTAGAATGTGAGCAGGACTGGTGGCTTCCACTTGCAGAGCTGCTTAGGGGTGTAAGTTTATAAGGTAATGATGTGATCCTGCCTATGATATGCCATCATGGCTGAGCAGCATCACAGGAAAACTCATCAATATATAGTATATGCAAGTGCAGAGCGTAGTGTGTAGGGAGCCCTTCCCCCAATTTCCCCCAGGCAGCTCTGCAAGTGGAGGCAAACAGTCCTGCTCACATTCTAGGACAGGTTACTGGTGGCCATGTTAAATCATTCCAGGAGAATGTCATGTGCTGTATACATGCATGTGTTAGTGATCAGTAAAGAAAATGTATTTATCCTTTTGTAAGACTGATAAACTTTTGAGACTTTTATAGAACAGTTTGGAATATTTCTTTTGTTATGGTTGATAGTATACATCAAAAGACACTAGAGCAAAACAATTAACAGACGCCAGCTGACTTTGTTTTATGGATAAGGTTAAAGTCAGGTTAAAATAATTGGCAAAAGTCATAAATAGATGGAAAATGTGATGGCACACACCTTTTCCAAAATGTTAACAATTGGTAGCAGATGTGAAACTCTGAGAAATGACTGGATAGACAGCTTGAATTTGTTAAATGAGCTTTTTTTGCAACTCATTTTATCATCACCACATTTTTTAAAAATTTTTACTATGTTTGTGGCCAACAATAGATTATAATACGATGATTTGGCTGCCAGCCCACACTGCACAATACTTTATAAAACTTGTATTTTCATCAAGGCAAATTGCGACAAAACCAATGATACAAATGAATTGTGCAGTGATCCTGGGCCCCAACATTTAAGCACTTTGTGGTTTTATTGTGGGATTTTGCAGAGAATCATGTCAGAAAATGCAACAAAACTGCTTTATGCAAACCTGCTGAAGGACCTTAAAATGATCTTGATCACACTTGTTTGCGGGAGGAAGAAGGGGGGGGGGGCTGTATTTATTTAGGAGGTCCTGTCGAGGTCCGTTTTTAAATCTGTATTTGCTTAATGGGGCTCTGGGAACATTAAAGGCACAGCCACATGGTCAGGTTTCTGCATTCAGTTTTGGAAGCAAAAACCGGGAGTAAAGAAGAGAGGAGAAGTCGTATGTGTCCTTAAAGGGGTTGTCCTGCCATATATATTGATGACCTATTGTCAGGATGGGTCATCAATATCTGATCCAACACCCGGCACTCCCACCAATCAGCTGTTTGAAGAGGAGGTGACTCTCCATGTGAGCGCCACTTCCCGTTCATTACACTGCACTTTGTCTCAGAAGTGCAGTGTAATGACACATACTCGCTCCATTCACTTGACTCGAGCGAGTACTTGAAATTATACTATGCTGCCGCTCCACAGGAGACAATTTGTAGTGTAAAGACCAGGAAGCAGCTCTCTTCAAAGAGCTTATCAGCGGGTGTGTCGGATCCCCACTGATCAGATATTGATTTCCTTTCCTGACAATATACAGTATATGGCAGGACAACCCCTTTAATGCTTTTTTACCTTTTATGATCCACTCTTGATTTTGGCTACCAAAACCCTTAGGAAACGCCCATGCTGGGGTTGTACATGCTGTGATTTTCTGCTTAAGAATTGCAAGCACTGTGTTTTATGCTCTAGTTTCACACGGCAGATTTTTATACAGATTTGGTTTGTTTTTTACACCAAAGTCTTGTAGAGTCTGCTTTAAATTCACCCTTATTCCACCTGATTTTCGGTCTACACTGTAGCTTTTTCCGCATCTCGATTGATAATCCGCATCTTTGAAAAAGCCACATGTTCATACGGATTTTGCATGAAAATTCCCATTTAAATCAATGGGAGGCTTGAAGACCAAATCAAAAACAGAAAACTGCCCAAAGAAGCCACGTGGAAAGCACATGGAATTTTGATGTGGACCTTTTAGCCCAAATTTTTAGCAAGCGAATATAACCTTGTGCACATTATTTTACAGGGGCAGCAAAGCGGATGAGATTTAAACAAATCTCATCCACACGCTGCATAAAAATTCTGTGCAGAATCCAAGCGGAAATTGACATGTGATGTAGATTTTTAATTATCAAAACTTCATTTATGCTGTGAATTTGGACAGAGAAATTTACAGTTTGCAATGCGCTAGGGTTCAATCCACAGCAAGTCTGCAGAAAAATCCACAGCAAAACCTGTATCAAAATCCACATGTATTCATGCAGATTTGCCACAGATTTGTTGTGGATTCTTCAGGTACTCAGTAGCACATGCCCTTTTTAAGGGAATTTTTATGGTGGTAGAAAAGAACTGATCAGCTGAAAAATAAATGTTTGATCATTTGGCGGCTGAACAGTGAAACCTTTTATACAAATCCAATATTCAGAAATAAACACTCGTTACAGCCAATTATCACCTCATGTAGAAAGCGCTGTGAAATATGTTGTTACCAGTGCTAATTTGTAGACAATTGTAACAGATCGTTGCCTTAGTGCAGGGGTGGGAACATTTTCGCTGCCGAGGGCCATTTGGATATTTGTTAACATTGTTCGGGGGGCCATACAAGATTCTCACTTAAAAATTTGACGGCTATATTTGGTAAAACATATAAGTGACTTAGGGGTAAGTTACAGAAATTGCGCTTCAATTAAAAAAAATCTAGAGCACTGTATTTTTATAGCACAAAATGGCGGCTGCACTATACATTACAAATAGTACAGGCGCCATTTTGACCACACATAGCAGTCTAATATTTAAGTTGAAAATGTTAAATATTTAGCTCTTTATTTGGCTTTAATGGCAGCCAAGCTCCTCCCAGAAGGGGTCAGAGAGGGGTCACCAAGCTTTCACTCTCCCTGCCCCTGTCCCTGGCCTCTTTCTTGCAACTGTCCCTACCTTTGTCCCTTTCTCAGCCTCAGATCTGCCCACCACCTCCATAGCCTCCTATCAGACCTCCCAGCCTACATCAGCCTCAGATCAGACCCTCATCAGACCCTTCCCATCTTAGATCAGCCCCCATCAGACCTCTCAACCTCAGTCTCAGTCTCCATCCAGCAAGTAAAATATGTCTAGTGATAGGATGGGTGTGTGTGTATGGTGGTGGTGGTAGAGCTGGGGGGGGGGGGGGGGGCATTTATTTCAAGAATTTGGCATATTGCATTGGAATGCTCCTTATTACAATTATTGAGAAGAACGTCCTTTCAATATAACCTCAAATGTGGCTGTGTCAATTGCTTTAATATTCTGCTAGACCTGAGAGTGAGCTTCTTCACGCTTAGTTCAGTAATTTATATGTCGATACTCAGAATGGTCATGAAATGCAGAGGATGGACCTAGGAAATGCCCTTTAATACAGTGCTTCTCAACTCCAGTTCCCAGGACCCACCTGCTAGTCATGGTTTGTGAATATCCGACAGAATGAATACCTGTAGTACATGCAAATTAATTGACATTAACAATATCACCTGCACAATACTAACAAAACATGACATACTGGTGAGTTATGAGAACTGGAGTTGAGAAATACTGCTTTAATACATTACTTGGCTTATGGATACTCGGGGAACAGAAGTGAGTATCAACATAAAAAAAAATTACTGAGGAGAGTCAGTGGTAGCTGTTCTATATTCGTATTACTATACTTACAGTCTCATACGTTCATTCAAGTCTAATGTGAATCTGTGGAATTTAATATAAGGATTTGCATATGTACTTTATGCATGGATGGTTTAACAAAAGCCCTTGGAGGCATATACACACCTCACTATAGGCCCTACTCTGAAGTATCTTCCGCATATCATTCCAAGAGCAGACGTTGTCCTTTTCCCATCCCAATTATTTTTCATACTAGGTAACCCATCATTCCCACCTAGCACGGAAAATGATCTATTCTGACATTGGATATCTGCTAACAAGTTTCAGGCCCAAGATTTCTTGCAGGATGGAAACCTCAATTACTTGGCAAACCGCAGAGGGATTTTCTATACACATTAATACATAAATTTTCCATCTCTAGCAGGATGCTGGAGGCTGGTTATAAAATACTTCAAAGTGGTACCCTCATAAGTGGTGCCATCAAAACTACATGCCCACTGTCTCTCCTCTCCTTTGGAGTTATACAGAACAACAGAGCGTATTCTGTGCATTTTGAAAGTGCCCAATGTTGGTTAGATTTTGGTCAAAAGTTTGGATGTGCTACCTAACTCTCCCTCCTTGTTTCTGCTTTATCTGTTCTATCTACTTATACGTGCTCCCTGGATTGTCTTCCAGTCAATGCAGCAAGAACCTGTATTTTGGAGACAAACTGCATGAGATCATGAGAATGGATAATCTAGGTTAGGGCTACCAATGACATGTTTCTTACTGTTAAATTTAGATCTTTTGTCCCTTTTGGAGTTTTCTTTTTTCTCTTTACTTTCTCCTTTTTTTGTCCCTCCCTTTGCACCACATGTCATTGGTAGCCCTAACCTAGATTATCCATTCTCATGATCTCATGCAGTTTGTCTCCAAAATACAGGTTCTTGGCCTTTCCTCTTCTCCCTTCCTGTTGATATTATGCAGTGCATTATGTTATCATATTTCGATATATATCATATTTATGAGACATGACTCAGACTGTTATTGTGTTTTATAGGCCACGTTTGGTTCTAAGTTTTGAGGGTGTTATGACCTGCAAGCCAACAGTGTCATAAGGCTTTCGAAGTCCTTTTCCAGATTTCGGGACATTGATTTACTGCTTTTGTTGTATAACAAGTTTATACCATATCTTTTACTGTATCTTAGCACTTGTGCAGAAATATGTACTTGCCTATTGTTTCCTTTGTTTTCTGTTTATTATTCAATACAAATTAAATAAAATGTTGAAAATAAACAATTATGGTAATTAAAGACACAGCCAATAAAAAAAAAACATAGAAAACAAATACATCTGTGCTATCATGTGAACATAATTCTTAACAGGGAGATCCAACAGAACACATTCAATTATAATCCATTATATGTATTGTTTTGTATTTGCTTTAATTAATAATAAATCATGTATGCGCCAATTGCTCAACATTTTACACAATGGAAAGATGCAGATGGTAAAGACAATTTAGACAGCCTGGTTAAAACTTTGGAATGTAACAAATCTTAATTTCTCTTTTGTAGCAACAACTTCATTATCAAACCTTTACTGTAACCCATTATGGTATGTACATGTCAATCATTATCATTTCTTTTTTGGATACAAAATAATTGTTATCAAATATGAACGTATGAGATTTATTATTTTATAGCAATCTTTTATTTGCACTATAGTTTTACCAAAATTTGAACTTCTCCTGTCCGCACCAACACATCATTCAATGAAAACTGGTTTGTTAGAAGGTACAATCACTGCAAGGTAAGTTCTAGGTTTTTTCAGCAATATTAAATATGTCATGTGTACTCATATGAATAGATCACACTTATACTAGCCTCAATAGCACAATCCCTTTCCATTAGTCTAGTAATCATTTATAGACATTATAGAGGCTCTGAGACTCCAAATTGCTCGAGGTAGATTTCATATAAGATATGGTTGCCCGGATGGGACAAACTAGATGCAAACTGCCATTTTCAATATGTACGCTAAGAAATACTGTAGACTGTGTAGACAAATTCTGAGTTCCAGCTTTCAGAGTTTTCAACTTTACAGAGAGTCCCCTCTTGGCTGCTATGTACATTTCTACAGGGAGTGCAGAATTATTAGGCAAGTTGTATTTGTGAGGATTAATTTTATTATTGAACAACAACCATGTTCTCAATGAACCCAAAAAACTCATTAATATCAAAGCTGAATATTTTTGGAAGTAGCTTTTAGTTTGTTTTTAGTTTTAGCTATTTTAGGGGGATATCTGTGTGTGCAGGTGGCAATTACTGTGCATAATTATTAGGCAACTTTAACAAAAAACAAATATATACCCATTTCAATTATTTATTTTTACAAGTGAAACCAATATAACATCTCAACATTCACAAATATACATTTCTGACATTCAAAAACAAAACAAAAACAAATCAGTGACCAATATAGCCACCTTTCTTTGCAAGGACACTCAAAAGCCTGCCATCCATGGATTCTGTCAGTGTTTTGATCTGTTCACCATCAACATTGCGTGCAGCAGCAACCACAGCCTCCCAGACACTGTTCAGAGAGGTGTACTGTTTTCCCTCCTTGTAAATCTCACATTTGATGATGGACCACAGGTTCTCAATGGGGTTCAGATCTGGTGAACAAGGAGGCCATGTCATTAGATTTTCTTCTTTTATACCCTTTCTTGCCAGCCACGCTGTGGAGTACTTGGACGCGTGTGATGGAGCATTGTCCTGCATGAAAATCATGTTTTTCTTGAAGGATGCAGACTTCTTCCTGTACCACTGCTTGAAGAAGGTGTCTTCCAGAAACTGGCAGTAGGACTGGGAGTTGAGCTTGACTCCATCCTCAACCCGAAAAGGCCCCACAAGCTCATCTTTGATGATACCAGCCCAAACCAGTACTCCACCTCCACCTTGCTGGCGTCTGAGTCGGACTGGAGCTCTCTGCCCTTTACCAATCCAGCCACGGCCCATCCATCTGGCCCATCAAGACTCACTCTCATTTCATCAGTCCATAAAACCTTAGAAAAATCAGTCTTGAGATATTTCTTGGCCCAGTCTTGACGTTTTAGCTTGTGTGTCTTGTTCAGTGGTGGTCGTCTTTCAGCCTTTCTTACCTTGGCCATGTCTCTGAGTATTGCACACCTTGTGCTTTTGGGCACTCCAGTGATGTTGCAGCTCTGAAATATGGCCAAACTGGTGGCAAGTGGCATCTTGGCAGCTGCACGCTTGACTTTTCTCAGTTCATGGGCAGTTATTTTGCGCCTTGGTTTTTCCACACGCTTCTTGCGACCCTGTTGACTATTTTGAATGAAACGCTTGATTGTTCGATGATCACGCTTCAGAAGCTTTGCAATTTTAAGAGTGCTGCATCCCTCTGCAAGATATCTCACTATTTTGACTTTTCTGAGCCTGTCAAGTCCTTCTTTTGACCCATTTTGCCAAAGGAAAGGAAGTTGCCTAATAATTATGCACACCTGATATAGGGTGTTGATGTCATTAGACCACACCCCTTCTCATTACAGAGATGCACATCACCTAATATGCTTAATTGGTAGTAGGCTTTCGAGCCTATACAGCTTGGAGTAAGACAACATGCATAAAGAGGATGATGTGGTCAAAATACTCATTTGCCTAATAATTCTGTACAGGGTGTATACCTCCAAAAAGAAATATGAAATACCAAAATTGAATTTCAAAAGAGCTCCCGGGGAAACGCCCCTTAACTCCTTTATTTACACCAAAACAAGTGTTGGGTGGTTAAAGTACAGTGTAATAAGACATTGTACCAATCGTTTTCATAATAATATAAATGCATGAATGTATTACAGATAAACACCATCCGAAATAGGGCCTCAAAAGCTTACATTACTGCCTAATAACATGCATGAAAAAATGGCCGTAACCTGTCTAAACATGGTTCTTTTGTTCTTCATAACCTTAAGTCACCTTATATTCCTACGAGGCATGCATCAAAAACTGCTCTTATGCCAAAATATAGTCAAATTGACTTTGTGTTCAACTAGCAAACACATACTTGTTTAATTGGAACTTGGCCTTAAGAACATAAGAAACTACAAGTGGAACTAACTTACTGTACATAAAATTGAAAAACACACTAATATGATAGATACTTTCACATAGCTGTCAGAAATTTTGATTGTTATGGAATCTCAGGGAAATTGGATGAACATACTTGTGAACAGATATAATAAATAATTTAATGGGGTTTAATGGGATCCAAATATTGACGACCTATCCTCCATCTGATCTGTGGGGTCCAGCTACCAGGCACCCCCACCATTCAACTGTTTGAAGATGATAAAGCCCATAAGTGAGCACTGCAGCCTAATCCTAGACTAGCGATAGCCTGTTCATTGGTCACATGGCCTATGTGCAGCTTAGTTCTATTCAGGTAAATGGGCCTGGACTGCGATAACAACAGTGCTTGGTATTCTGTGAGGAGGCTGAAATACTGTAACAGACTCTTCAAACAGCTCATCAGTGGTGGTGTTGGAAGTCAAACCCTAACGATTAGATATTAATGGTCTATGTTGAGGATAGGACATCAATATCCTACTACCAGAAAACCCCTGTAACAACTCTTTTTCCATTTATATAATTGTGCAGTGATTATATTTGGTTTGCATTGTAGATATACTTATGGGATGCCGGTGAAAGGAAAGCTTGCTATTACCTTACATTATAACACATTTCATCAGAAGAAAAACAATATAAGCAAGCAATATGAGGTAAGTCTACTTGTATATTACAGGTTGTTAAAATTCATTTTCTTAATTAATATATGCTTTGTAGCTTTGAAAATGTGGCATCTAAAACTGTCAACTGTCACTATTTAGTGGTATCCAGGGGTCAAGCGGTAAGGTGCCACAGTCTCTACACTCCATTGGTTTAAAGTAATTGTGGACACCCTTGGGCAAAACATCTTGTTGGGGATGTATCCCCTTTTTTTGGTAGTATAAAAAAAGAATAGCATCTGATGCCTAGGTATAAAGAAGCTGACGCCAGGTATAAAGAAGCTCTCCGCCTATTATGTTGAACCTTTTCCTGTCTCTGCCCTGATATCAGCTTAACTTTTCAATCATGTTGCATCTAGTTTAGTTATATCTTTGGGTACAGTTCAATTTACTTCAGTTCAGATTTATCACTTTGATTGCAACATAATTTGTCATTTATTATGTTTACAGATAAATGGTTTTTCAAAGTTTAGCTTTACTGATCAAGATCTGCAAAAGCTTATGAAATATGAAAATACACATTCTGAAACTTTACCATTTGGTGGTCCGGTGGATGTCGTCGCCATAGTTACTGAGGATCTTACTGGTAAATTAACTCTATACACTGGGGTTTATGTATGTAACCAGTGCAGAGGTAAAAGTACGGTAGTGAATGACAATGTTGAATGAATGTCCATTTATTGTTCTGAGTTTCAGGTTACTCCATGAGTAGGAACAATGATACTAAAATTGTACATTTCTTAAAATCATTTGGCAATTGGGTGGTATTTTATACCGTATATATATTTAGGTGACTTTGGTTAGGCAGAGAACTATTGTAATAATACAAAAGGTGCTTCCATTATAAAATGTTCTTGTTTCACACTTGTACGTAGTGTTCACCATTTAAGCTGGACCTACACCTGGACATTTTGTAGTATTTTTATTTGACTTTAACTAATGAGCTAAAGCTGTAGCCCAATGCAGTCCATTGACTTCTGCGGTCACTCTGCAATTAAAAGTGCTATAAAAAAAAGTCTAGCTATAGCTCCAGCCTTAAATATTTTAAGTACATTTTTGGGACAGTTATATTTGGTGCATAGATATAAAAAATATTATGGAAGCAGTAGTATAAGTCATTTTTAAATTTTTTCTTAGGTTGTAGTACAAGAGCTTTCCTTTAAAAAGGTACTAAAGTCTTTTTTCAACCATTATACCCACCATATGCTATACATTGCAAAAGGCAAATATACCATCATCTACTTATTACCTAAAATAATAAAGTAATTTTTCAGCAGCCATTTGTTATTGGTTCATCCACCATATTGGATGGTTCTCCTCAGGGGCATACACAGATCTCATATGGCCCCATAGCAAAACATAATATGGCCGCCCTGCCCAACCATTTTTCTAGTACTAGTATTAAGTAGAAACACAATTTTTTTTATTAAAAAACTAAATTGTAATAAAAAAGTTGCCCTCCTGCTCCCCACTTTATCTGACTTCTATGTTGGAAACAGGTGCTTCAAAATATGGAGCGCATTCTAAGCACCATATTTCTCATGTATTTATGACAGACAACTACCTTATAAAACGGGCTGCCGGCAGGCACCACTAAGGGGACCTCACTGCATAAGAATTCATGAGCTGCCCCCTAGTGGAGTCTGTCGGAAAAATGCAATGAATCTATTTAAGAAATGGAGGAGGAGTTCAGTGAAGGGCCTCCGCTCCCTCTGGGTCCCATAGTAATCAACTGCCTCCTTGGTAGGTACTGTATACCACTGCTTCTCCTCCTGTATTCTGTACAGCAGAAGGCCAGATACTGTGCGTATTAGTGCAGCCTCATGCCGAGATGCTGCTGCGACTACATAACTGGAATGCCTGACTTCTAATGTCTAGTTTAAAGGAAGTTAGTGAAGTCATGGGAGACTGACCTCCTGTATGAGAATAAACCGCTGTTCTGGGCCTGAGATCAGACTTCTCAAGTGTGGCGGAAATGGTTGAAGAAATGGTCAAAGGAGGTGATTAAACAGAAAACTGATAGCGAGTACAGTTTAGACTACAGAGAAAACAAATCAGCAGAGTGCTTCTGATACAGTATAACTGGTACTGGCAAGTTTTCCCATCCCTGCATAGCGGTAGCATGTAGTAGCATGCTATTTAGGCTGAGAGATGAGTCTTCAGACTTCTTAGGAACAACAGTAGTGCATTTCATTTCTCCAGAAGACTCTATTGTTATTTGAAATTGAAAAGCAGTGAATAATTTGGCAGCAATCCTTAGCCTTAGGTTGTCAGAGTATTTGGCAAGTGAAACAGGTTCATATGTTTTAGCAGGGATGGAAAGATGAGGCTGAAGGCATGTTTCCTCCGGTTTCCCTTTTGTTATACATTCATTTGGGACCTGTGCTTGTATTAAAGGGGTTTTCCAAGAGTACACAAAATCTAGTTCTTCCTGACGGTTATTATTTATTTGGCTTTGTTAATGATATGCCCATATGGGGCAGCATGGTGGCTCAGTGGTTAGAACTGGTGCCTTGCAGCGTTATGTTCAAATCCGACCAAGGACAACATCTGCATGGAATCTGCTTGTTTGTGTGGGTTTCCTCCAGTTACTCCGGGTTCCTCCCACACTCCAAAAGACATACTGATAGGGAACTTAGATTAGGAACTCCATTGTTGACAGTGGGTCTATAAAGCGCTGCAGAATATGTCAGCGCTATATAAGTAAGTAAAATAAATAAGTATACATGATTACCTGACCACTGCAAACAATCACTGGCCTCAGTGGTCTTGAGCTACTAATGATTGGCTGCAGCAGCCATAATAAGAATTGGATATTTTATTGTTTTATGCCCCCTCTTGGCTAGATTTTGTCTGATCTTGGAGATTTACCTTAAATATATATTTCTGTACAGCACTATTGACATTATTTTGTACTTTTATAAAACCTTAAATTGTATTACCATTTCTAAACAAGGCTGTGCGTTAACCCTAAAAAAAACACTAAGGCAGGTTTCCATGTTCATAGAGCACATACAGTTCACAACAAAATGATCCTTTCTGGTATAATAATCTCATAATTTTGCTGGGCTCACAGCCTAGACTGTGAAGGAAAAGTAGATGGACATGGCAACATGATTTCTCTCATTTTATATGGTTATTTCTACAAATAGCTTAACCCATTCTGGTACACTCAATCAAAGACATCAGTTAAATAATGTACAGGGTGGGCCATTTATATGGATACACCTTAATAAAATGGGAATGGTTGGTGATATTGACTTCCTGTTTGTGGCACATTAGTATATGTGAGGGGGGAAACTTTTCAAGATGGGTGGTGACCATGGCGGCCATTCTGAAGTCAGCCATTTTGAATCCAACTTTTTTTTTTTCAATAGGAAGAGGGTCATTTGACACATCAAACTTATTGGGAATTTCACAAGAAAAACAATGGTGTGCTTGGTTTTAATGTAACTTTATTCTTTCATGAGTTATTTATAAGTTTCTGACCACTTATAAAATGTGTTCAATGTGCTGCCCATTGTGTTGGATTGTCAATGCAACCCTCTTCTCCCACTCTTCACACACTGATAGCAACACCACAGGAGAAATGCTAGCACAGGCTTCCAGTAACCATAGTTTCAGGTGCTGCACATCTCGTATCATCTGAAGGCAATCGTCTATGCTGTGAAGATACGAGATGTGCAGCACCTGAAACTACGGATACTGGAAGCCTGTGCTAGCATTTCTCCTGCGGTGTTGCTATCAGTGTGTGAAGAGTGGGAGAAGAGGGTTGCATTGACAATCCAACACAATGGGCAGCACATTGAACACATTTTATAAGTGGTCAGAAACTTGTAAATAACTCATGAAAGAATAAAGTTACGTTAAAACCAAGCACACCATTGTTTTTCCTGTGAAATTCCCAATAAGTTTGATGTGTCACATGACCCTCTTCCTATTGAAAAAACAAAAGTTGGATTCAAAATGGCCGCCATGGTCGCCACCCATCTTGAAAAGTTTCCCCCCTCACATATACTAATGTGCCACAAACAGGAGGTTAATATCACCAACCATTCCCATTTTATTAAGGTGTATCCATATAAATGGCCCACCCTGTAGAATGCAGTATAGCCATGGTTTTATTTATCCGTCAGTATTGCATTATTGCAACCTGTCTGCAATTAAATAGTTTTGACCACGTAGAATGTCATCGAAAAATATGTTTGTCTTAGATCACTAACTTGTTAGTTCAGTTTTATGGACAGTGCATGGGATAACCCTGACAACAGGCAAAATGACTAATACTGGTCTTTGTTTACAATGTTGTGGTAGTCAAATGTCCTCCCAAAACATCACTGTAGTAGCCAACCTATGGCTGCTTCAGTGACATCACAAGGCCAACGCATCATCAGTGCAACCAGTGATTGATTACCTTGGTAACATGTTATGAGGGGCCAGTCATTGCTGCCACATTGTAAGCAAAGACTTATCCTCAGGATAGATCATCATCAATATCAGAATGGCGGTGGTCCGACACCTGGCACCCCCACCAATCAGCTGTATGAAGGGAAGGCACATGCAGTGTGCATGTGCCGTCTCCCTTCTCTCTTCCTGCTCCCCATAGACATAGCAGCAGTGAGCAGGAAGAGATAAGGGAGACGGCACATGCACACTGCACATGCCTTCCCTTCATACAGCTGATCGGCGGGGGTGTCTGATATTGATGACCTATCCTGGATTTAAAATCCACATGGCAGGTAAATTTCAACATACACAAAGTGTACATCAGATTTGTCAAATCACATTCACTTTGCTGATACTGTATTATGCTGTAGTTTTTCTGCATAATAAACAGTGATGGCCAGTTCGCATTGTTCGCCCGTGAACATATGCGGGCTGCCATCTTTTTTCACAAGTCCGGCGAGGCACAGGTAAGCCCTTACCTGTGCCTGTGCCGCGAGCCGGTCTGAAAACAAATGCGGTCACCGGGAGCAGGCAGTTCCGAGAACAGCCCGATGAAGGCCCCCGGTGGCTGTTCTTGGAACTGCCTGCTCCCGCTGACCGCACTTGTTTTCAGACTGGCTCGCGCACAGGCACAGGTAAGGGCTTACCTGTGCCTCGCCGGACTTGTGAAAAAAGATGGCAGTCCGCATATGTTCGCGGGCGAACAATGCAAACTGGCCATCACTGATGATAAAGCGCAGGGAAAAACCACATGCTCATCACTGCTGAGCTCCACCCAGTTCTGCACTGATCACATGAGGCTGAGGTCATCACAGGTCCTTCCTCAACACTTCTACTCTCCACTGATGAGCTCCACCCCTTCTCATGTCCTCACAGGTTCTTCACCACAATTTCTGGTTGTCACTGCTGAGTGCCCTCCTCGTCTGCACTACTCACATGACAGTGACATCATCACAGATCATTCAGCTCCACTTCTACTGTACACTACTGAGACTACTGACATCATTGCAGGTCCTACAGTTTTTGATCTGGAGGGAAAAGTGGGGGGAAAAAAACTAGTGCTGCCCCCGGGTGGGTGGGTGCCTAATTATAAATGTGGCCCTGCCAGAGATGCATCTAATTTATAAAGTAGGAGCATCTGACTGTGGTGCACAGGAAATGTCAGTCTTGATAAATCTCCCCCAGTAACTATTTACCTTCTTTTACCTGTGCATTACATTATGAAGTTAAAGGGAATGTGCCCTCATAAAATGACCTATTGTTTATATTGTGTTTTTATGTTCAACATATTTATTTAGAATTTTTGGAGAGGTGTTTTTTTTTTTTTTTTTACTGTTCCCTCTAAGCTGTGTTCGCTACAATTCAGTTAAGAATTCAGATACAACTGTCTTAGGGCACTTTAATACTTGTTAGTACATTGTTTTAACCTCCTTCTGTCCAGAGTACACAACTTAGAGGGAACACTGGTTACTATCTGTATTTAAAGAAAAAACGTATATAATCCTGCAATTTGCGCACTGGTCACTAAGCCTACAATATGCATAATGGCTATGCTTCTTTTCTACAATCATAACTGTGTGAAGAACAGTTAATATGTGGGATTCCTTAAAGTCACTTTTAAACATATTATTCCCTGTTTCAGTAATACAGGTAGATACAATTCTCTCACAATGAATGTCTCCCTTCTCTTGAAAGTGCCAGTGCTGTATATAGTGACCTCACTTCTCTTATTCTCTTATTTCCCATTATGTTTGTTTTCTTCTAGGGAACTTTGAAAGCGGATAAAGAGGGTTAAATCACACTTACTGAAAAGCAGGAGGCTCCTGTCATGTTCAGAAGCAACGTAGAAGCAGTTGTTTTATTAGACTCACAACTCAGCTAGCTCTGACATGTCCTCATTTCCTATGGGCCGTCTTCTGAGTCTCTATTACCAGGGACAGATCTTGTTTGACAACAGGCAGTGGATTGCAACTTAGGTGGAAGTGAGACCCCTAGTGGCCATGACTTTACAACCTTTTTTCAGGTTGATGCAGGCAATAGGGTAGTTTTCAGATGACACATTCCCTTTAAGATTTGTTACATAGTTAATGCAGTCTATCAAGTTCAACCTAGGGATTTGTAATAATATAATCTCTGTTGTCCTACTTTAGGTATATCTTTAAATCAAACGTCCAGTGTATATGTTGTCAACAAAGAGTACTACAGTGAATTTTACAATTATCCTACGGTATTGAAACCTACACTGAACTTTACTACTTATGTAAGTTTATTGAGAATTGTTGTCATGACTTCAATTGCCATAAAATCACTCATTGAGGGAGACATACTGGTAGTTGATGTCAAAATATATTATAAAATTGAGTCAACTATTACAATGAATTTTTATTAATGCTATGTTACACTGGCGTCTCATGACCACCACTACCCTGCTTATCCCTGCAGGCATGGGTGCCGAGCTATTCAGTCACCCAATCGGCTTCCCCTACTGTCTGGCACTCTGGTCCTCCCCAGCTGGAGGTGGTCCTGGTCGCCAGAATGTTCAGTGAATGCTGTAAGCCATGCATTGCATCCTGTTGCGATGGCCTCCTGGCCTTTTCCTTATGAAGCATGAACATCTAATTCCTTCCCCAGCCTATGGCTGGCAGCACCTGGGTACTTAAAGGGGTTGTCCAAGTTATGAAAAAAAAATAATATATAGCACTGTTAATCTGATGGGCAGCAATATACAGTACAGACCAAAAGTTTGGACACACCTTCTCATTCAAAGAGTTTTCTTTATTTTCATGACTATGAAGGCATCAAAACTATGAATTAACACATGTAGAATTATATACATAACAAACAAGTGTGAAACAACTGAAAATATGTCATATTCTAGGTTCTTCAAAGTAGCCACCTTTTGCTTTGATTACTGCTTTGCACACTCTTGGCATTCTCTTGATGAGCTTCAAAAGGTAGTCCCCTGAAATGGTTTTCACTTCACAGGTGTGCCCTGTCAGGTTTAATAAGTGGGATTTCTTGCCTTATAAATGGGGTTGGGACCATCAGTTGCGTTGAGGAGAAGTCAGGTGGATACACAGCTGATAGTCCTACTGAATAGACTGTTAGAATTTGTATTATGGCAAGAAAAAAGCAGCTAAGTAAAGAAAAACGAGTGGCCATCATTACTTTAAGAAATGAAAACCAAAAAATTGGGAAAACTTTGAAAGTAAGGGCTATTTGACCATGAAGGAGAGTGATGGGGTGCTGCGCCAGATGACCTGGCCTCCACAGTCACCGGACCTGAACCCAATCGAGATGGTTTGGGGTGAGCTGGACCGCAGAGTGAAGGCAAAAGGGCCAACAAGTGCTAAGCATCTCTGGGAACTCCTTCAAGACTGTTGGAAGACCATTTCAGGGGACTACCTCTTGAAGCTCATCAAGAGAATGCCAAGAGTGTGCAAAGCAGTAATCAAAGCAAAAGGTGGCTACTTTGAAGAACCTAGAATATGACATTTTTTCAGTTGTTTCACACTTGTTTGTTATGTATATAATTCCACATGTGTTAATTCATAGTTTTGATGCCTTCATAGTCATGAAAATAGAGAAAACTCTTTGAATGAGAAGTTGTGTCCAAACTTTTCGTCTGTACTGTATAACTGAGCAAAGCAAGTTTTAGGTAAATATAATTATATTTCCTCATTTCCCTGGTTCTCTTCTGGCCCTGCAAGATTACCTGCAAAAACAGCAATCTCTGCCCTATCTCCTGCTCTGCCAAGGGAGTGACTATAAGAGCTACCCTGAGTGACATGTCTGCCTGCTGGGAGACTCAGCAGCATGTTGTATGTGTAGGACTACAAGTCCTAGCTGTACAATGACACTGCTGATACACACAGGATCTTCTCCCTACCTGTCCTTGTGCATAACTCCTCTAGTCTGTCAGCTCCTGTGCCCAGCATTTGTCTCCTCACTGCATGCAGCTACTTAGTAAAGCCTTCAGCCCTGAGTCTGTGCAGATGAAGGGGTAATCTTTCCTGAAGTATCCAGTGGGAGGGAGACACAGGGCAGAGAGCAGCAGCAGCAGACGGTAGAGCAGGGAGGCGTGGCCAGCCCAGTGACGTCTCGTGTACAGACTCATATCTGATCTCTTAAGCTTTGTGCACGAAACATCATCAGAGCAGGGAGAGAAGCTGACATCACAGGTCATGTGACCCTCAGTGAAATCTAGCAACTAGAGATAAAGTAAGTCAATTGTAAAGTTGTTTCATTTGCCTAGTTAGAAACATACAAAGAACAAAAAAATAACTCGGACAACCCCTTTAAGGCAACTTCCTCAGTGGGACGGTGCCTGACATTTAGGTTTCTAGAATTCTATTTGACCAGTGAAGGTGTGCTATCCAGTCTGTTTAACTGTATACTGAACCTCTGCCTGTTATACATCTCTTATGCTTTATTGCCTGCCCTGACCTTAGCCTGTTCTCAATTTTGACTCATTGGCCAGACTTCAGACTTGATTTATGATAAATCACAGGCTCTTCCTGCCCCAACCTAGGCTTGTTTCCCCACTACAAGCACAGCCTGACTGCTCTCATACCGCAGTGGGTCAGCTTCCAACTATACCAGGACTACTCCAGGAGGTAGCACCTTCTTGGTTCCCTGCTGTAAAAGCTAGATCCCTGTATAGGGATTAAAGGGTGAAAATCAGGGAAGCACCAGGACAATGCTCTTAGGTTTAGCCCTAAGTCAAGCTGGTTAGTTGGCACAGTGGTTCAAAGCCCACTATCTGTAACATGCTCCAGTAGATCTAAAAAGAAAATTAAGAAACTTTACAAATAATCTTGTTTCAAACAAAGTTTCATTGTTTTGTAATTGGATATGTTTGTAGTGTAACAGGCACTCTATCACCCAGAACTGTTAGTCGAAAGTTGTTGTTTATTAGTTGTCAATACGTAATAGAAAGTATAAAAGCAGAGACATATATGAAACCAGAGCATATATATATATATATAAAACCGTGTATAAAAAACCTCTAATACCTATATCATATAGGGCCTAATTGGTGTCTGGTATATCCCAACAGACACCTGCAGAGGGCACACAGATACTAAAACAAATATTAAACCACATATGAAGGCCGAAAAAATATGTAAAAATACAAATTAAATAATTATAAAATCAGAGAAAAGCTATAAAAATGATAAATATTTCAGGTAAGCTGTAGAAAGATAGTTCAAATGGGACTACAGGATTGTGTAGTCCTGCAAACTCCTGGGAGCATGGGATATTAGTGAGAATATCGGTCCAATTTCTCTATTGTACCCCAATATGCCTCCTTCATGTGAAGGTTTTTTTGAGCCACTTAGTTTTAAAAGTGGGAATTTGGATGAGTCCAGCTATCAGATGTCCAAGCTGGTATGGGGTTAATACGCGATTCAATATGTTGGATGGATCTATTAGGGTGTTACCATAGGCTTTTGGACACCTCCGCTCTCCTTTTAATGATCATTTGAATTAGTGTAATGGATTGTTTATGTAAAAAATTGTTCCATTCCGTGTTGAAATCATCACTGATCTAGTCTGATGCAGGATTTTTCATTAAAAGGAGACCTTTGGGGATGGAGTCATTTTCCTGGTATTGGTTAAATGATTTGATCTCCCATTTCTGTCTCAGTTGTTTGTGTAGTAGGTTCTCCAGGTCTCTAAATGTGTCTCTCATAGATCTAGTGGGTTTTTCCAGTGGGATGGTGCCCTCGACATCATCAAATGTATAGTCCTCTGCCTTTTTGCATTTACTCTCTATACAGTTCCAGATGTCCATATACAAAGGCACCAAATTTGGGCCTCAAAGTCATGTAGGAGGTCAAGGACAAAAGAGACTAACAACTGGCTGAATTTAAAAGGCTATTTCCGATGTTGAACATGCAGCAACTGTAAAGTAGCAAAATTTCCCAGAAAAACGATTAACATACAATCCACCAATAATTCATTCAGTTTAGAAATAAAAGATCACCTTACATGTAATTTAACAGACGTGATATATATGCTGCAATGTCCCTGCGATAAACAATATATCGGTCGCACAAAGCGCACTTTCAAAAAAAGAATATCCGAACACATCAACAACATTAGGAAAGGTTTTGACCAACATTCTCTATCCAAACATTACAAAGAAATCCATAACCAATATCCTTTATCACTTAAATTCACAGCCATAGAGAGAGTTAAGAAACCTTGGAGAGGGGGTAACCATATAGCGGAGATGTCCAGATTAGAATCTAGGAGGATCTACGAATTCAAGACCCTAATCCCCAAGGGGTTAAATGCAGAACTAGAATTGCCTCCCCTTACGAGACAGGGAATATCAGTTTCCCCCACTACAAAGATTTACAATGGTACACGGCCACTAATCGGAGTAGGGTGCCTCCTCTTGACAAGACATAGAGTGTCCGGCTGTCTACCAGCACCTCTATGTCACCTCCGGGGAAGGCACCCACTCCACCTCATCCACCGCAGTATTTACTTCACTGCATGCATCAGGCCAAGCACGACTTGAACAGAACACAATGGAATTTCAACGATAATGAACAGATCTACCCCTCTGAACAGAGAGGATATCATTTGAACCAAGTACATAGGAACCAGTGAAAAACTAAATATGCACCAAAAAAGCAACAAAAACGCAATTGCGGTTTTAAGCACAAATAACCCAGGACGGCAGGAGCAGACGCCGAGGACATGGTAAACTCACACTTACTTATTTTTGAACCTTTTTAAACTTTGCGGGTCAAGGAGAAATATTTGTTGAACTTTGTACTATACCTACCGGAGGTGTCCAAAAGCCTATGGTAACACCCTAATAGATCCATCCAACATATTGAATCGCAGCAGACGTATTAACCCCATACCAGCTTGGACATCTGATAGCTGGACTCATCCAAATTCCCGCTTTTAAAACGAAGTGGCTCAACAAAACCTCCACACGAAGGAGGCATATTGGTGTACAATAGAGAAATTGGACAGATATTCTCACTAATATCCCATGCTCCCAGGAGTTTGCAGGACTACACAATCCTGTAGTCCCATTTGAACGATCTTTCTACAGCTTACCTGAAATATTTTATCATTTTTATAGCTTTTCTCAGATTTTATATTTATTTAATTTTTATTTTTACATTTTTTTTCGTCCTTCATATGTGGTTTAATATTTGTTTTAGTATCTGTGTGCACACGTTTGATATATCCAAAACAGACCAACCGATTGCCCTCACACACGCAGCCCTCTGCAGGTGTCTGTTGGGATATACCGGACACCAATTAGATAAGCCCCGTTATGATATAGGTATTAGAGGTTTTTTATACATGGTTTTATATATATATATATATATGCTCTTATTTCATATACAGTATGTCTCTGCTTTTATACTTTCTATTACGTATTGACAACTAATAAATAACAACTTTCGACAAACAGTTCCGGGTGATAAAGTGCCTGTTACACTACAAACATATCCAATTTCAACCCCTGAAAGGACTGTGGGGCAGTCCTGGTACATGAGCACGTAGATCCATAAGTCGAGTGGGGTGAGCCGCTATCTATCAATTGCATTGTTTTGTAATTGCAGCTTCCTTGCAGACCACTGTATCTCCATGGTAACAGACAACAAACAAAGCATCTGCAGTCTGAATCTGAATGCAATATCTCTTCTTTCTGACAGACTACAGTATCAGACTTCACAGGGCTTGATTATTGTCTGTTACTATGCAAACACATACTGTAGGTCTGCATAGGAGATACAGAAGCTATACGAGGGAACTACCGTATGTGCAAAATAGTTTTCCCAGGAATTATTTAAAATGACCATCAGCGACCTGTCTTAGAATGAGAAAAGGACTGGCGGCTACCACTTGCAGAGCTGCCTAAGGGGGTGAGGTGTGGGACCTCACTACACACTACACTCTGAAACTTGCATATACTATGCAATTGGTGACCTTTTCTGTCAGGCTGCTCAGCCATGATGGCATATCATAGACAGGATCATATCACTATAATCTATTGTGCATCAGTGTAGTGTGTATTGAGGCCCCACTCTCTCAACACCCTAGGCAGCTCTGCAAGTAGTGGTAACCAGTCCTGTTTGCATACTAGGGCATTTGCAGGTGGCAATTTATAAATCATTCCTGGAGAATCCTTTTAATTTTTATTTTAAATGCATTGGCGATATAAAAAAAGGTTGACATAGCCTTTGAATGAAACATAAGTTTCCACTTTGCAATTTCCAAACAAATCACACACACACACACACACACACACACACACATACACACCTAGCATTCTAACCTTCTGTGTATTACTGCATGTGGTCATATCATACACTGGTTAACCACTCCTCCTCAGTTATGTTCTTTTCAAATGTGTATAGGACATTTTTGGTTGGTGTGCCAAGAAATATTGAAAACCCTGGAAAAACCCCATCATCCAGCTTTTATTTTCTGAATGGCACAGAAAATTTGGAATTTTTTCCTCTGACACAGCGTTGATGGTTAGGTCACCAGGAGATAAAGTCAATCGGCTTGACAGCACCCACTAATAAAAATAAATGTTTGCATTAGTTTATATCCAGAATAAAATTCTGCCACTATTTGAGTATCCTTTATTTTGCTATTTATTTTTGTATATTTCTCTTAATTGTTTATTTTAGCTTAAGATAAAGAGATATGATGGACGAGACCTCACTGCAGAAGAAAGGAGCAATGAAGTTTCTGTGACAGTTACCCAATCTAAAATGTTTTTCACAGATGGAATGTTTAATGTAATAACAGAGGAAGAAAATAACATAGAGTTTCTACAGTTTTTCACTTATTTCATTCCTGAAAACGGTAAAATTAAAATTGACATCCCTTTAAATTCTGACACAGTCCATTTAAAGATCAAGGTGAGAATCTGATACAATTATGTGATATATTGTGGGAAAAACTACATTATTCATCTGTACATGACCCATTATGTTATAAATATAGATAAGGGTGCAGACAGCATAGTTTATGTCTAAACTATATTGCTATATATTGATATTAATGAGGTTGTGCAGGCAATATATATTGATGACTTATCCTCAAGATAGGTCATCGGTATCTGATCGGTTGGGGTCCGACACCCAGCACCACCACTGATCAGCTGTTTGAATGACAGCAGTGTTCCAAATGAGCGCTGCGTCCTCTTTATTAGGCTACATGCACACGAACGTTGTTTGTTTCCGTGTCCATTCAATTTTTTTTGCGGATAGGATGCTGACCCATTGATTTCAATGGGTCCGCAAAAAATCGTGTGCTGTCCGCATCAGTATGTCCGTTCCGTAGCCCCGCAAAAAATATAGAACATGTCCTATTCTTGTCCATTTTAGGCATTGTTACAATGGATCCGCAAAAAAAAAACGGATGGCATACGGATGTCATCAGTTTTTTTTTGCGGATCTGCAATTTGCGGACTGCAAAACACATACGGTCGTGTGCATGTAGCCTTATACTGTGCTTTGTCTCATTTACAGAAGCTGCGAAATGTAATTACAAGCACTAGCTCCGTTCGAGTGACACTTCCAAGAGGAAGTAGTGCTGGCCTCCTTAGCTAGTCGCTGAGAATAGGTTATCAATATATATTGTCTGCACATGTCCTTTAAGTTTCCATTTTGGAAGAACCTAATAATAAGAGCAAATTATCAATGAAGTGGAAAATGTCTTTATGAAATTTTTATGGAGCAGAGCAATAATGATTGTGGTATAAAGGTACAGTTATAATTCCATCTAGTGATCTGGTTCCAATACTTATTAAAGGAGTTGTCCAAGTTATTTTTTTATTCTTTGTACATTTATAACTAAGGAAAAAGTCTGGTACCGTGTTAACCAATAGAAAACTAGTTTAGTGCTCTCATTAAGAGAAACAAAATAAGAGTATTGCAGGTTTGATACCTTTTAATAGCTAACAAAAATAGAAGTAATGATGTTACATAGCGAGCTTTCGAGACATCACCAGTCCCTTCATCAGGCGTACTACAAGACTATATGAAGAAACATCAGTATATATACAATAAGAACAGAGACATGGTTGAATGAATGCACATTTGAAAAAAAAAAAAACAGAACAGCATATTAAAGATTCTGAGGCTGAGTCCTTAATTATCTTACAGATAAGGGGTGTAAAAGTTTTATGGTCTCTAAATTGATGTTATCCCAGAGACCTGGTGCCCCGACTATGTCTATAGAAGACTCTTTAGATTCTGTAGTGTGTCATAAATCCCGGGGACAAATTCAGTCCAGTATTCAAAGTGTCAAGCAGTGTTATAAATTAGTATTCCCAAATTCTTCTAGCTCTTTGGGATTTGAAGTTAGCTTTTAATATGAGAACTTTCATGTGTTCTTCATTGTGTTCTGGGCTACAGAAATGCTTAGCCACAGGAAAGTGTAGCTTCTTCTCTTTAATTGTGTGGTGGTGGGACCTCATCCTTGCATTGAGTCTCTGTCCTGTTTCTCCAACGTAGAGGCCTCCAACAGGACATTTAGTGCAGAGAATCAGATAAACAACATTAGATGTAGAACATGTAAATGTCCCAGGGATCTTATAGTCCTGCTGTGTGTTGGGGATCCGGATCTTATCTATTGTCATTATATGGGAACAGGTTTTGCATCTTCCTATATTACAGGGATGGGTTCCTTTTTCTGTGGTACATGGCCTTGAACTTGATCTACATCAGAATGTCCCTTAGATTAAGAGGTTGTCGGTAAGCTAGTAAGGGGGGATCTGGGAAGATTGTTTTTAGTCGTTCATCCTTACATAGGACATGATGTAATTTTTTGGCAGTTTTCCTTAGTACCTCTAGTTGTGGGTTGTAGGTCACAACCAGAGGTATGCGCTGGTTCTGTTTATTTTCATTGTATTGAAGAAGTTGACTTCTGGGGATCTTGGTGGCTATTGTCATCTGATCCTCAATTGAAGCAGGATGATAGCCCTGGTGTAAAAATGTCCTTTTCAGATATTGTAAATGCTCAATATCTTACAATATCTGAAAAGGACATTTTTACACCAGGGCTATCATCCTGCTTCAATTGAGGATCAGATGACAAGAGCCACCAAGATCCCCAGAAGTCAACTTCTCCAATACAATGAAAAGAAACAGAACCAGCGCATACCTCTGGTTGTGACCTACAACCCACAACTAGAGGTACTGAGGAAAACTGCCAAAAAATGACATCATGTCCTACAATGCAAGGATGAGGTCCCACCGCCACACAATTAAAGAGAAGAAGCTACAGTTCTCATATTAAAAGGTAACTTCAAATCCCAAAGAGCTAGAAGAATTTGGGAATACTAATTTATAACACTGCTTGACACTTTGAATACTGGACTGAATTTGTCCCCGGGATTTATGACACACTACAAGATCTAAAGAGTCTTCTATAGACATAGTCGGGGCACCAGGTCTCTGAGATAACATAAATTTAGAGACCATAAAACTTTCACACCCCTTATCTGTAAGATAATTAAGGACTCATCCTCAAGATCTTTAATATGTTGTTCTGTTTTATTTTCAAATGTGCATTCATTCCCCCATGTCTCTGTTCTTATTGTATATATATTGATGTTTCTTCATATATTCTTGTAGTACGCCTGATGAAGGTACTGGTGATGTAACATCATTACTTCTATTTTTGTTTCAAACCTGCAATACTCTTATTTGGTTTCTCTTTATAACTAAGCAAATGTAAGAGGTTTTCAATTCACTTACTTCATCTACAGTGACCCTGTTCTCATAGTTAGTTGAGCTTCACTTGAACTGTGATGTCAACTTCTTTCCCTGCTCTGATGATGTTCCATGCACAAGCCTGAGGGAGCAGGAGGAGCAGGTCTGCCTCTGCTCATGGAACCTCACAATGAAGGCTGTGCTTGTTGGTGCAATAAGCCATGCCCCTGCACTGCCCGATCTGCTAGCTGAGCGTTTGCCCTTTGTCTTCCCCCCACTGGTTTATTAACCAAACTTTAACCCTTCTACCATCAGCAGCGCAGACTCAGGGCTGGAGGCTCTGCCTCAGGTACTGAGCAGCTGCAGGCTTTCCTCTTACTGAAGAGACAAATGCTGTGTACAGGATCTTTCCTCCCTCCTCACCCTGCAAACACAGAGCTGGCAAAGACTGGAGGAGTTCTCTCCTCTGTACCCTTATGCTGGCTTTAAAGAAGTGTCTGCAGAGCATTGCACAAAAACAGGTAGGAGGTGGATCCTGTGTGTATCAGCAATTTCATTGTACTGTACAGCTGGGACTTGTAGTCTCACACATACAACATGAGCATCCCAGCAGTCAGACTGCAGGCATGGCAGTAATTTTAATCACTCCCTTTGCAGAGCAGGGGGAGGGGAAAGACGGTCTTTGTTGCTACACAGAAATATTCATGAGTAAAACCTCAGAAATTGTTGTTAGTGCATGCCCCCACAGCTCTGCAACTGTCAATAAAGGGCCAGAACAGAACTAGGGAAATTAAGAAATATATATTTTTTGCCTTAAAGGGCTTCTGTCACCCCCAAAACACATTTTTCAATTTTGGGCTTGTTAAAATCCTTATTGAATGATTATTCCCTATATAGGGCTCTTACCTTGGTCTGTGGCTTTGTTTCATTAAAAATCGATCTTTTATAATATGCAAATGACTTCAATACCAGCAAGTAGGGCGTCTACTTGCTGGTAGCCGCCGCAAAAAAACGCCCCCTCCTCCTGTTGATTGACAGGGCCAGCGAGCGCTCTCCTCCTCCGGCTGGCCCTGTCAGCATTTCAAATCCCGCGTCTGTCTTCATTCGGCGCAGGCGCTCTGAGAGAAGGACGCTCGCCTCCTCAGCACTCCCTCAGTGCGCCTGCACCGATGACATCACCGAAAGAGAAGACGTCATCGGCGCAGGCGCACTGAGGAAGTGCTGAGGAGGAGAGCGTCCCTATTTCAGAGCGCCTGCGCCGAATGAAGACAGGCGCGGGATTTGAAATGCTGACAGGGCCAGCCGGAGGAGGAGAGCGCTCGCTGGCCCTGTCAATCAACAGGAGGAGGGGGCGTTTTTTTGCAGCGGCTACCAGCAAGTAGACCCCTACTTGCTGGTAGTGAAGTCATTTGCATATTTTAAAAGATCGATTTTTAATGAAACGAAGCCACAGACCAAGGTAAGAGCCCTATATAGGGAATAGTTGTTCAATAAGGATTTTAACAAGCCCAAAATTGAAAAATGTGTTTTGGGGGTGACAGTCGTTTAAACTTGCTTAGTTTATGTATACTGTATATTGCTGATCATTAGATTTACAGTACTTTATTTTTTTTTACATAACTCGGACAACCCCTTTAATGAATTATTATAAAACACAATGTTACCTAATCTCTTTTTTTATTAGCTACAAAGTATCTTCAAATGTCTAATTCAGTTCTTTACTTTGAAAATTGTGTTCTGCAGGCAGAATTTTTGGACTGTGTAAATTCTATAGATGTTGATGATGTGTTTAACTCACCAAACAAAACATATCTTCACATAGAAAATACAAACCAGAACGTAAAGGTAAACCATAAAACATATATTTATTTTAGTATGCAATACCTACAGTATGTGCAAATGTCATAGCAAGATAATGAATATATGTTTAATATTATAATATGTGCAATAATCCCAATTACTATTTTATTAGTGTTAGAGTTTTTACCAATTACATTTTCGAAAATCCACACAGTAATGTATTATATTCATTTATCAACTATATACAATTAATTACATAGTAATATCTCAGAAGTATTTTGCCATAAAACACTCAAGAAAACATAAACACTTCTGTCCATTTTTTATTTTTTTCAGGTTGGAGTACCATACACCATTGAAGTAAAGAGCAACACACCAGTGGATGCAATAAAATATTTGGTAATTTCCTATCTGCTTAACCAAACACTGTATGTGAAGGCAAATCTACTGAATCCTGAGGTATCCGAATAACACGAATTACATGACTCCCTCAAAGGGAATCGGTCACCTCCAAACTTGGTTTGAAAGTAAGCATACTTCCATGTTGGTATAGGTGCCCTGAAACATAAACATACCTTGCTTTTCTAAGGTTTTATGTGCACTATGGATGGGACCACTCTGTATAGTGCTCCACTGACTCATAAATACCACCAAGCACCTCCTCTTCTTGTTTGATTCACAGTAAGGTGCACTGAACAGAGGATGGGATATTCAAAAGAAAGGTTATATCAAGTTTACGAGCACCCACCCTACATGGCAGTATGCTTTCTTTGAAACTGGAGGTGACAGACTCCCTTTAAACCCCATCAGGACCTTGCGATTTTCCTTTTTTGCATTTTTGTTTTTCACAGTTTTATTTTTCTCTTCACATTGCCATATTAAGACATGTTTTTTACAGGACAAGTTGCATTTTCTAATGGCACCATTTAATATGGCATATGATGTAATAGGAATCTGGAAAAAAATTCAAAATGGGGTTAAATTGGGAAAAATGCAATTGCACCATCGTTTTATGGGTTTTACTTTTACAGTTTTTACTATAGGGTAAAAATAACCTGTTCCCTTCATTCTCTGGGTCAGTACAATTACAGCGATACCATATTTGTGTAGCTGTTCTTGTCTTAATACTGAAAAAAAAAAAAAAAATGTATGTATGACTTTTGATCACTTTTTATTCACTTTTTTGGGAGGTGAATTTGCCATTTTCATTTTTTTTCCCATTATGGCGTTCACCATACAGATACATTTATACATTTATATTTTGATAGTACAGGCATTTTGGGACATGGTGATGTCTATGATCTTTATTTTTTATGGGGAAACGGAGATGATTTAAATTTTTAGATTATTTTTTTTCTACTTTTTTTTTTCCTTAGAGAAACTTGAGTATGCAATCTACTGTTGGCTTCCCCCTTCAATTGCAATGAATCACTATTGCAGTGTATGAGAGATTGTTCGTATGGATCCCACCGAATACTCTCTCTGCACTGAAGGCTGGTTAAGTACAGTGATAGCAAACTGGGCAGTTCCAGCCACTGTTCCAGTTTGCCTCCCCAGAAGTCTATTGGGTCAGGGAACGGTATGTTTGGGAGAAAAGGCACAGTCCAGGCCCAACTGAACCTGATTGTTCAGGCAGTACATATCAGTTTACTGATGTGCATCAGGTTGGAGCGGCAGTTTAAAAAAACTGTTCTATCATGTTCATCAAACTGAGTTGGCTTCTACTGGTGCTGCTGTGGAATCTGCTTCTTGGGATGCAAGTGACTCAGTATTGGACGGAGAGGGGTCTCCAGGTCAGACACATGGGCAGCAGGCATCTGTTTAGCTGTGGGAAGCTGGCCTGGTAATCTACTAAACCTTACAGGTGTATACTAACTAATTAATCGATTTGGCCCCACCATAAGGTGGAGTTCTGAGTACTGCAAGCTATACCGGTTCTAATGTGCTTTAGTCATGAGTAAGGTTTGTTAACAATCGAAACACCAGAATCACAGTATAGCCTTGGAGTCTTTTCATGTGTGCTGTGAATAAAGGAAATACAAGTGATAGATGTTACTTTTTGGATTTTACTACACCTGCTGGAATGGAATCCGAGCACTGGTATCCTAACATGCTGCATTAGCTGGCATAAGTTTGTCTGTGTAGACATTTTCCTTTACAGCAATTTATTAAGGCATTTTATTATCACTTTAGAAATTATTTTAAATAACATTATAATTTGCTTGATTCTTTTAAGGAAAGAGCAAATAATAAACTTTGCTTAGTTTAATTTATCTGTTATAATTATAGATGAGTGAATCAATTCAAAATTAATTAAATTCATCTCGACTTACCCAAAAATTCACATTCCAGCTGAATCAGAATCTTTAGCAATTTCATTCAGAAGGACCTCTCAAAATAATGACCACCATTTTACAGGTCAGAAGACAGAGAAGAGGGCATATGCCATTAAAAATAACTTTTTTTGTGGACCATGTTTAAATTCAAAATCAATCTGACAGTGCAGTGTGTTTTTAAACAGGCTCTTTGTACCACTACTTACCATGTGTTTACCCATAGCCATATATATTACTCTCACGTTAAAAGGGCTTCTGTCACCCCACTAAAGTCATATTTTTTTTTTGGACTACTTAAATTCCTTATACTGCGAAATATCAATATATACTGCTCTTACTCATTTTCGTTCAGTAATTTCTTTTAAAAACGGACTTTTATAATATGTAAATTACCTCTCTACCAGCAAGTAGGGCGGCTACTTGCTGGTAGCAGCCGCATCCTCCTTTCATAAAGACGCCCCCTCCTTATGTTGATTGACAGGGCCAGCGAACTCGCTCATCCTCTGACTGGCCCTGTCTGCGTTTTAAATCTCGCGTCTCCGCCGTACCGGTCTTCAGTCGGCGCAGGCGCACTGAGAGGAGGCCGCTCGCTCGGCCGCTCCATCCTCAATGCGCCTGCGCCGATGACGTCACATCTACACCCGGCGCAGGCGCACTGAGGAAGGAGCGGCCGAGCGAGCGTCCTCCTCTCATAGCACCTGCACGGACTGAAGACCGGTACGGCGAAGGCGCGAGATTTAAAACACAGACAGGGCCAGTCAGAGGACGAGCACGTTCGCTGGCCCTGTCAATCAACATGAGGAGGGGGCGTCTTTATGAAAGGAGGATGCTGCTGCTACCAGCAAGTAGCCGCCCTACTTGCTGGTAGAGAGGTAATTTACATATTATAAAAGTCCGTTTTTAGAAGAAACTACTGAACGAAAATGAGTAAGAGCATTATATATTGATATATCGCAGTATAAGGAATTTAAGTAGCCAAAAAAATAATAATGACTTTAGTGGGGTGACAGAAGCCCTTTAACATTGCTAATGCTGTCTAAGTGTTAAATAGCTTTAAAGGGGTTGGATACAGTCTTGGGAGATGTCAAGAGTGTCATATACAACTTTTCAGGGCAATCTGAGCATTTTCACTCTGACCGATTTGTTAGAATTGAACCCAAGCTGAATTTCAAGAAATTCGCTCATCTCTAGTTATCATGAAAAAATAAAGATAAATATTCTTGAAGGGAACCTGTCATCAACTTTATGCTGCCCATACTAAAGGCAGAATAAGGTAGAGACAAGTGAGTTGATTTCAGCGGTCTGTCATTTATAAGTTAAAAGTAAGTTGTTGACGAGAACCAAAAAAAAGTTTGGCACATTTTACTATCACTAGGCAGGCAAACAAGGCATTTTGCCGCCCCATTGGCAAGTGCCGCCCTAGGCAAATGCCTTGTTTGCCTCGTGATAGATACGCCTCTGACTGAGGGCGGCATAAAGTAGTGACAGACATGCTGATTTCAGCGGTGTGTCACTCATGAGCTAAAAGTAAGTGGTTGCCGAGAACCAGCATCACAATCATTGCAGACTGGGCCTGGAAAAGAGTCACGGCCACCTGAGAAGAGTCATGGTTATTTATAAATTCCTGCTCTCCCTGCCCACCTGCTGAGTTTTCTCCCTAGTTTTCTCCCTTTCTCTCTAGGAGAGAACTGCCAATCATCAGCAGATGGATGGGAAGAGCTGGAGATTATGAATAAACAGGACTCTTCTCAAATAGATTTGACTCTTTTCAAGGCCTGGGCTGCAATAATTATGATGCTGGTTCTCAGCAACCACTTACTTTTAGCTCATGAGTGACACACCGCTGATATCTGCATTTCTGTCACTATTTAATGCTGCACTTAGTGAGGTCAGCATAAAGTTGATGACAGGTTCCCTTTAAACATTTTCCCTTTTTTCCCCTTTGTTTTAGATTGTATCTCGAGGAGAAATTGTCTATTTTGGAGTTGAGAACTCCACTTTACTAACCCTGATTCCTCAAAGTTCATGGACTCCTGAAGCATGTCTGATTGTGTACCATGTAATGAATGATGGGACAGTTCTAAATGATGTTACAACAATATCTGTCCATCCTAACTTTGAAAACAAGGTGAATAATTGCTTTAATGTAAATCATAATACATGAAATGGCTAGAAGTTTCTATATCTGCTTTACAGAGTCGTAAGTATTGCAAATGGAATGATCTATCCAATCATAATTTGAAGAACCAAGGTGTTTCAGCTTTAATTTTTCAACCCTATTCATCTTCTTGTTTTCTGCCATTGACTTAACGCACATTTTCATTCAGATAAACAGATTTCCAGCACGAAGGGGATAAAATCTTGCATGTTCTTTATTGAATATTCCAAACGTACACACGGTGCAGTAAGAGAGGTCCCTCCAAGTCCCTAGTCAGACCGACATGTTTCGAGCCAGCCGGGTCTTAGTCATGATCTAACACATTTTGTCACATTTGCTAAGACTGGTGTTTGATATTGCAATTGTAATGAGGTCCATTGGAATAATTCTCGCAGGTTTTTAAAAGTTACAGGCCTCTTAGTAAAATTGTTTTATTTTGTGCTGTCAGAACTCCAGAAACTGAAATATGGCATTGATTTCAATTATAATTTATGCCCGTTTTCCGGCATAAATTATGGTGAAGGTGTTGCACTTATGAAGTCTCACCACGGGTGATGCTAGAGAGGCTCGTCCCTGCCCCCGCCTGCCATTGGCTGCTCCCCCCCGACATCAGATGTTTTCATCCGTGTACAGGGAGAAGCAGCAGCGGCGATGTTGGGACCAGGAGCGTTAAGTAAGTATATTCCCACGGAGGGGCCTGGCACATGGGGGGGGGGGGGGAAACAAGGAAAAAATAGGATCTGAAGAATATTGCCATGAACAATCAGTAGACTTTTTTTTCGTGAATTATATTCTATTCAATTCCATTTATAAAAAAATTGTGTGTAATACCCATTTGTAATGAAAGCAGACCAATACCACTAACCATAAAAAGTTCTGTCAATTTTAGATTTTCGTATCATGGAATAAAGTGCAAGTCAATCCATTTGACAAAGTTTCTCTGATGATCAATGTGACTGAGCCAAATTCACTGGTTGGACTTTCAGTTTTAGATAAAAGTGTACTGTTACTTGGAGACAGACAAGAAATTACCACAAAACGGGTGAGAACATTTTATATTCTGGAATATTAATATTGTGTTTCAGATGTGTCAATCCTGTGGACTAATAATGAGGAATAACAGTGTTTATTAGACTTGCATATACTCTAGTTAGTACTAATTTGCAAAGCTAAACTGAAATATCTGAGAACATTGTAATAAGTTTACAGATACTAAAACCAGAAATATATACATTTGATATTATAAAACTCAAAATTGCAAAAACAGTGGAGAATAATTTTTGTGTTTTTATAGCTTTATCACAAAACTCTATTTTAAACTATTATGTTGTTTTGCTATAGGTATCTGATGAACTGAGAGACTATAATACAATAAATCCTATGCGTGTCACCAATCCTCAGCGTGTTTTTGAGGTAATATGATTTTTGTTATGAAAATGTATTTGACAAAAATGTGGTACATAAAAGTTTGTATAAAAGCTTGAATCAAACAGCAATGCAAAACGAATCTTTAATATATTTTTTAACCACTTTCATACAGCAGTATATTGGTCATTATTTGGCATCAAGATTTATAAGCCAAAACCAAGAACAGAACCTACAGCAAGAATGTATAATGGAAAGATTTACACTCCTGCTCCTCCTTGCAGCCCTAAAGAAGACTGCAAAGAGGCTCATTGCAGTCGTCTCAGTCTTCACTGCCCCTTCTTAGTGGGGAACCTTAATTTTTCATAACAAGTGGCAAGAAAACCCCACCCTGTTGACGACTTGTGTGAGAGCAGTCAGTGTTTGTACTGCCCTGGGGCATGGCTAGAACTGACTGGGCCCCACAGCTAATTTTTGTATAGACCCCCAACTTAATGTACATACTCATACATGTGCTTACCACATACATGTGCAACGGCCTAGTTCAGCGTCCGGGGTATCCCTCGCCCCTTAAGAGATTTCTACAAAATATATCCCTCTTATAGATGGGATGACGCCAGCTGCGGTTAAGCAGCGGAAGCACAAGGCTCCCTTTGTAGATGGTAATGTTGGTACCCAGAGGTAGGATTGCCAGAGTGGTGCAGGGTGGCCTACAGTCTCTGTAGATGTTATGTACACGCGTCACAGTGTTCCTAACTGGATATCCGTGGATCCCAGACGTGATGTGGTCCGAAGTAGTGCAAAAGGGGTAGAGGGGTAGGTGAACTTGGTGGATGAGTAGAATAAATGGAGTCCAGACTTTGTAATAACGTTGAACAGTTGCTTTTACTTGGCATAAATTGGCAATCCAAACAGCTTCCAAACGATATCTTGGTCATCAGCAGGTATTGGCTTCACTTTGGCGGGCAAATACTTCTCTGCAACAATCTCAGCTCTGCTATGCGGTAGCGCTCTCAGCTCTGCTATGCTTGGCTGGATAATTAGGAAACTCTTCCTCTTCTGCTGGAACTTAAGTTAGCTGTAGTCTGTCTCTTACTTATAATCCTAGGAACTTATTGTCCTGGATTTAGAGTACCTTGGGTGAAGGCAATGCAAGCCCAGGAGGGGTCAAGCAACCATGTAGATATCGCTGGCAGGGTAGACTAGACACGACCTGTCCCCAAGGAGGGGAAGACTGATCTGCCACTAACCTCTCCCTAGCACAGAACTCCTCCCTCTAGCTACAGAGGGCTGGAAGGAAGCAGAAGGTTCCTCTCCAGAGAAACTAATACTGCCATCTGCTGGTAGACCAGGTTATTCCACTTGAACATAACAGTTTCAGGAATAAATATGCACATTATCTGGCGATGACATAAAATACAATAGATATTATACATTAGCACATAGAAAATGGTAGAAAGGTGTCAAAAGAAGTGGTAATGGCACTCCGGGTCATTACACATGGACACACTCATACATATGCTCACCACATACATGGACGCACTCACACATGCACTCACCACATACATGGACATACTCATACATGCGCTCACCACATACATGGACGCACTCATACATGCGATCACCACAAACATGGACGCACTCATACACGCATCAATAATACAACCGCATGCATCCGTCATGAACAGATGTGGTTGTATTATGTCTTCTATAGCCAAGACGGATCCGTCATGAACTCCATTGAAAGTCAATGGGGGACGGATGCGTTTTCTATTGTGTCAGAGAAATCAGATCCGTCCCCATTGACTTACATTGTGTGTCAGGACGGATCCGTCTCGCTCCGTATCCCAGGACGGACAGAAAAACGCTGCAGGCAGCGTTTTGGTGTCCACCTCCAGAGCAGAATGGTGACTGAACGGAGGCAAACTGATGCATTCTGAGAGGATCCTTTTCCATTCAGAATGCATTAGGGCAAAACTGATCAGTTTTGGACTGCTTGTGAGAGCCCATGACGGATCTCACAAACGGAAAGCCAAAACGCTAATGTGAAAGTAGCCTTACATGGATTCACTCATACACGCGCTCACTGCTTACATGGATGCACTCATACATACACTCACCACATATATGGATGCACTCATACGCGTGCTCACCACTTACTCGGATGCACTCACATACACGCTCACCTCATACATAGACACACTCATACACACACTGACCACATAAATAGACGCACTCATACACGCACTGACCACTTACATGGATGCACTCATACACGCGTTCACCACTTACATGGATGCACTGATACATGCACTCACCACATACATAGACACATTTATACACGCGCTCACCACATACATGGATGCATTCATACACAGTCACCACATAAATACACACATTCATACACAGTCACAACATACATACAGACCAAAAGTTTGGACACACCTTCTCATTCAAAGAGATTTCTTTATTTTCATGACTATGAAGGCATCAAAACTATGAATTAACACATGTGGAATTATATACATAACAAACAAGTGTAAAACAACTGAAAATATGTCATATTCTAGGTTCTTCAAAGTAGCCACCTTTTGCTTTGATTACTGCTTTGCACACTCTTGGCATTCTCTTGATGAGTTTCAAGAGGTAGTCCCCTGAAATGGTCTTCCAACAGTCTTGAAGGAGTTCCCAGAGATGCTTAGCACTTGTTGGCCCTTTTGCCTTCAATCTGCAGTCCAGCTGCGCCCCAAACCATCTTGATTGGGTTCAGGTCCGGTGACTTTGGAGGCCAGGTCATCTGGCGCAGCACCCCATCACTCTCCTTCATGGTCAAATAGCCCTTACTTTTAAAGTTTTCCCAATTTTTCAGCGGACTGACGGTCCTTTATTTCTTAAAGTAATGATGGCCACTCGTTTTTCTTTACTTAGCTGCTTTTTTGTTGCCATAATACAAATTCTAACAGTCTATTCAGTAGGACTATCAGCTGTGCATCCACCTGACTTCTCCTCAACGCAACTGATGGTCCCAACCCCATTTATAAGGCAAGAAATCTCACTTATTAAACCTGACAGGGCACACCTGCGAAGTGAAAACAATTTCAGGGGACTACCTCTTGAAGCTCATCAAGAGAATGCCAAGAGTGTGCAAAGCAGTAATCAAAGCAAAAGGTGGCTACTTTGAAGAACCTAGAGAATATGACATATTTTCAGTTGTCTCACACTTGTTTGTTATGTATATAATTCCACATGTTCATAGTTCATAGTTTTGATGCCTTCAGTGTGAATCTACAATTTTCATAGTCATGAAAATAAAGAAAACTCTTTGAATGAGAAGGTGTGTCCAAACTTTTGGTCTGTACTGTATACATACACACACACACACGCACACACACACACACACACACACACACACACACACACGCACGAACATAGTTATACACCTATTTATACACACAGACACTTACTTTTCCTGTAGACAGCTAACATTTGGTCCTCACAGGCAGTCTTGAGAAGTAGGTGCCATCACCCCTCTGTGCCATCCAGGGACAGAAGTGGAGGGGTTAATCAGTAACCTACTATGGGGGGGGGGGGTCACAGAACAAAACACATGGGGAGGGAGGGGGGTTAGGCATTGTAGAGCTCTGTGTGCAGGAGCAGCCAGCCTGCTCTACACTAGCTTCCTGCTAGGGGGTGGGGCTTGATCCCATGACATTCTACTATTGGCTGGCACCAGATGTCATAGTAAGCTGACAGCCAATAGAAAACAAAAGGCAGTACTGGCAAGTGTTGTGCCAGTACTGCGGATCCCAGAGTGAGAACAGCCATAAGAGGAGGAGATGACAGCATGGAGAAGGTGTACTGTACCTGCTCCTCACTGAGCAAGGACCTTCAGTGGAAGGAGCACCAGCGCTGCTGTTGTATGTAGTACCTGCTTCTATAAAGTACAGCACAGCAGTACAGAGGGAAAGCCTGTAGATCTAATAAAAACATTCAGTACTGCTTTGGGGCCCCTTCTGAGCACAGGCCAAGAAGCAGTCACTTCCCCAGCTCCCCTGATAGCTATGCCACTCTACTGCGGAGGAGGTTGAGGAGGAAGCTGTAGACCCTAGGCATAGTTGTGTTGGTGGTGGTAGTAGTAGTGGCACAAGTAGCTGCAGTATTGGCATTGGGGACAGCAACAGTGGCAGTTGGGGAAAATTCAGAGCAGTGGAGGAGGGGGTCAAAGAAACGACCATGATATCCCCCAGTCTGATAGAGGTGGCAGGGAGGATGAGGTCTCCGATGACAGTTGTGTGCTGGACAGGACCTTGGAGCCGGATCGGGGTGCTGAGGAAGAGACTACAACAGAGGAGGAGAGTGATGGCAGCATTAAATAGTAGAGGCCACTTACCTCCCAAAGAACAGCTGGGGCCAAGTCTGGTAATGCCGCTGATGCTGTGGGTGGATTAGGCCCAAAATGTGCCAGAGCAATGCCGAGCTTGGCTGCCTGTAGCTGTGAATGAGTATCTTCCGTCTGGCATTTTTTCTCCACGCAAGAGCAAAATAAAACAGGCAAACACAAACATAGGTACCACAGATCTATTGAAACACATGAAGCGGCATCCCCCTATCCCTTCTTCTCATGGTCCCCCTTGCGGCAGCCAGGCTTTATCCATGGGCAGCACAGTGTCTTTCACATCATCATCCCTTTCCGCTTCTCCCACTCAGACTCTTCCTCCTGCGCTCCATCGCCAACCATCGGTAAGGGAATGCGTGGTCAGGAAACAACGCTACATGCCCAGGAATCCCATGATGTGCAAGTTTAATTCCCACCTGGCCAAGTTGCTGGCGGTGCAGTTGCTGCCATACTATTTAGTTGATTTTGCTGCCTTTAGGAAGCTAATGGCGTGCACTCTGCTTCGCTAAAAGATTCCTAGCTGGCATTATTTCTCCAAAATCAGCCACCCCTGCCCTGTACTATCACGTGGGAGACAACATGGGCTGCTCCCTGCAATTCGCGCTGACAAGGTTCATGCCTCAGTGCACACCTGGAGCAGCTCTTATGGACAGGGACAGTACATGTTTTTCACGGTCCACTGGGTCAATGTTTTTTCTGGCAGTGGTGAGGCAGCACCCCCGGCAATGAAGCCAGTTCCTTTTGACCTCACCATAATCATCCAAGGATGCTGGCCTTTCCCCAACAGTGGCAGGGCACAGGGTTGTTTGCACTAACCCTTCCTTCCTATCCATGTGTCAAGTCAAGCGTTGCCACGCCGTGTTGGAGCTGATCGGCCTCGGCGAGAGTAACCACACTGGCGAGCAGTAGCTCAAGTACATAAAGCACCAAACATCCTGCTGGCTGTCACCCCACCGACTCCACCTGGGCAAGGTGGTCAATGACAACAGGAGCAACATCCTGGCTGCCCAAAACCTGGGAAAAGAGCCACATGCACCCTGCATGGTGCACGTCATCAATCTAGTGGTGCAACGCTTTCTAAATAAGTACACTGGCTTGTGTAAGGTGCTGGCAAAGTCCGGAAGACTGTCTGGACTTGTAGCAACAGAACACCCTGCCGCTACACCACTTAATCCTTGACATGCCAACTCACTGGAATTCAACATTGCACATGTTTGAGCATCATTACGAGCTGTAGAAAGCCATGAATTATTTTGTCATGTACCAGACAGCCTCAGCAGCAGGGTGCATGTGTGGATTCAGGCAGATCAGGCTGTGGCAGAACATCTGAGACGCCTTTTGAGTGTTAAAGTCCTTTGAAAAGGCCACAAAGTTTGTCAACAGGGACAACTGCGGCTTGAACCCTGGCATCCCTCTCATATTTATCTTAGAACAGATGCAGCAGGGGATGACAGCAGAAGAAGAACAGCTAACATATAGTTGTTGGGGACACACAAAATGAATCTACCATAGAGGAGCAGGAGGAGCTGCCACTGCAAGAGTAGGAGGAGGAGTCGAAGGTGGAGGAGCAAGAGGACGATATTGAAAATGGCACCGACCAGGAAACCCAATCGCCTCAGTTGGTGTGAAGCAGGAAAGAACTAACTCCTCAGGCGTATCGTTGACATCAAGCAGTCTGATGATTTCAGGCCCCTGCTATGAAGGCAAAATTGGGGAATGTTGTCCTTTCGCAGAAAGGGAGTACAAATTACGTTATTACCAGTAAACACTGTGTACTCAGCTTGCCGCAGCTTGTGGCAAGCAGATGCCTGCTGCCAGTGTGTCTGAAAGGGAGGCCCCTCTCCACCCCCTGCAGAGCCACTTCCCTCCCACTGCCACGAACAGCAGCATCTGCGGTTATTTCAGTCTCCTCAACATGATGGAGCAGTTCTTCCATGTGTCACATGCCAAGCTGAGGCCAGTCAGCAAGCCAACAGCTCCCTCCTCAATGGCCAGGTTCAGGCCTATCTAAACTCTGGCCATTCTCTAGTGCATACTCGGTTTCCTGACCCCATGGATTTCTGGGCAGGCAGACTGGAACAGTGACCCGAATTGGCACAGCATGCTCTCTTTCTTCTTTCTTGCCCAGCCTCCAGTGTCATCTCAGAGAGGGTTGTCAGAGCCAGGGTGGGGGGGTGGTGACACCCAAACGGACCAAGTTGTCCTCCGCAAATGTCCAAAACATCACTTTTGTCAAAATAAAACAGGCCTGGATCTGGCAGGATTTTCACACTCCTCTGGCTGAGGCTGATGAATAGATCTGGCCTTGCTGGCCGTGGCCTGTCTTGCCACTGTCTGCCTGCCGCCATCATGCCATCACCGCCATCATGCCACTGCTGTGACCTGCCTACCATCGTGTTCTGCTCGGCTGCTGCTGCCGCCTTCATCATGCCACCTCCATTCTCATGCCACTAATGCAACCTGCCAACCATTGTGTTCTGTACGGCTACTGTTGCTGCTACCTCCATCATGCCACCACCACCATCATGCCACTGCTGCAACCTGCCAACCATCTTGTTCCACTGCTGCAACCTGACTACAATCATGTTCTGCATGGCTGCTGATGTTTCCTCCATCATGCCACCAGGTAGATACCCCTGACGAAGCTTCACAAAGCGAAACCCGGGTCGGGTGAATTGATTTGTTTACACCGCATGTGATTTTATCCATCTTGTAAGTTTAATAAAAACCTTGCAGTTGGAACCTCGTGTGAATGTACTTCACTATTGGTGGCACCTTGATTTCTCATAAGGTTACCTGGAGGAGAGGTGTACTTAAGTGAGCTGATCGCTTACCCATATTCAAGAAATTCCTGTGAGATCTGGAAAGGAGGATTTTTCAGCTCTGTCCGGGTGCAGCGCGGTCCTTTTAGGAAAACACTGCTGCGACCTGTTGACCATCATGTTCCACTGCAGCAACCTGCCAACCATCGTGTTCTGTATGGCTTCTGCTGCCTCCATCATGCCACCGCCATTATCATGCCACTGCTGAGACCTGCCTATAATCATGTTCTGTACTGCAGCTGCTTCCTCCATCATGCTAGCGCCGCCATCATACCACTGCTGCAAGATGCCTACCATTTTATTCTGTATGGCTACTGCTTCCTCCAGCATGCTACCACTGCCATCATGCCACTGCTGCAACCTGCCTGTTCTATACAGTTGCTGCTTCCCCGATCATGCCACTGCTGCCCTCATCCCAGTGCTGTGACCTGTCTACCATCATGTTCTGTATCGCTGCTGTTGCCTCCATCATGCCACTGTCAACATCATGCCACAGATGTGGCCTGCCAACCATCATTTTCTGTAAGGCTGCTGCAGCATCCATCATGCTGCTGCCTGCCTGCCAACATTTACAATATGGCTGCTGCTGCTGCCTCAGCTGCTGACAATCAACACTCGTGCGTGTTGTATGGGCAAGCATTCTAACCCTGTCAAGGCATAATTTATGCTCGCTTGGTCCCCCAAGCCACTTTTTTATGTATTTTTTGTTTTTTTATCCTATAACACTATGTGTATTTAAACATCATCTACACGCAATAAGGGACAATTTTTGGAAGCTTTGGAATATGAATAAGCATAACACAAAAACATTCTGTATGTTAACGCCGTGAAACATGCGTTTACCCATAGCTTTGAATGCCAGTGCCAATCAGGCATCATTTACTATTGCTTTCATTGCATTCCAGAGTTTGGGGAGGGGGAGGCAAAATTAAAAAAATCATAAAAATATAAGCAAAGGAGGCTAGAGGGGATGATATACCAATTTTCAGGACAATTGGAGCAACTTCACTTCAGCCCGAATAGATTCAGGTCCGAACTGAACATTTAAAAAAAATTTGGTGAACCTTGACCGAACCGAATCTTAAGTGGTTCACTCATCTCTACTCGTCACCTCTAAACAACTTCTCCACAACCTCCCTCCAATGGTTAGTCCTGCGCTGGAGAAAAGGAGAAGTTAAGAGTTTACTTACAATATGCCACCTGGGCCTTGTATGCCCTTTTATTGCCCCACACAGTAGTTATTACCCCTGTGTGCCCCCTCAGTAGAATGCTCTCTTAGTGCCCCCTTCACAGAAGTCATGTCCCCTTAGTGCCCCACACAGTAGTTATGTCCCCCTAATGTCCTCACACAGTAGTTTTATGCCCTTAGTGCCCCACATAGTAGATATGTCGCCTTAGTGTCTCTTTTACAGTAGGATTCCCCTTTAATCCCCTTCACAGTAATTAAGCCCCCTTAGTGCCCCCATACAGTAGTTTTGCCCCCTTAGTGCTCTCTTTTACAGTAAAGCTGGCCTCCTAGTGCACCCTACAGTATAGCTGCAACCTTAGCGCCCCTTATAGTAGAGCTGCCTTTAGTGTCCCTTACAATAGTGCTAGCCGTTTAGTGTCCTCCTTACAGTAGTGCTGTCCCCTTACAGAAGTGCTCTTCCTGTAGAACTAATAAAAATTATAAAATAACCATATTACTCACCTAGCCCCATTCCCCTGAGTACATCCCGTTCTTTCCATTAGGTGTGATGCAGAGATGTCATTTTACCTACTGGGCTAAGTAAAAGAGTGCACAAGTCAAGCAGTGATCCTTGGTCCATGAGCTCTTCTACTCAGCCCAGCAGGCATGATCATGTCACAGCATTGCGCCTGCTGGTAAGAGCATGGCTGGGAAATGAGGCACAAGCCCTCATGGGTGAAAGACACAGCAATCGTACTCAGGCCCAATTGTTTATACAGTACAATCTATTTTGTCATAGTCACGTGGGAACCCAAGATCATTTGGCCCACTTGACGTAATCACACCAGACATGCTGGTATTTCTTGTGGTTGGCCGGCGATCCTGCACTTGGAGCACCAGCATGGTAACCATAGAGACTGGACCCTGATGGCGCTGTCCGCTAGCGATTGCAACTGCCATCATTCTGGGTATAACTTTTTTTTATTTTATTAAACCTAATCAATGAGAGTCTATGCTAAACTACTGACAGCACTTGGTAGAAGCTGGGGAGAGTGTTACAAACATACTCGTTACTGAGCTTTTCTCATGATGAATAGTGAGAATATGTTTTCTTTATTCTGTAGTAGTGAAAAACCAGCTCATCCAGGGAAAGCACAACCCAGTCCACAGCACAGATTCACAGCTTGCTAAGCTTGTAGAAATATCAAAGTAAAAGGAGAGAGGATACAGCATGTTGTATAAAGTCCAAGGTTTTATTAAATAATTTCAGTAAAAATAAATTTTCCCAGTAAAAGCTTCACACACATACAGGTTTCAACCATCTAGAGCGTTCTTAGTCATGGCAAAATTGCAGCTATGACTAAAACCACACTAGACGTTGAAGCATGTAATCGTGTGAAGCTTTTACTGGGAAGATGTATTTTTACTAAAATTATCTAATAAGTCTTGGATTTTATACAAGCTGGATCCTTACTTAGGTACTGTTATTTTGCCAGATTCTGCTCTTGCTTCACTGTGAAAAGCTCTCTGCTGTCTCAATTGAGCTGCTCCACAGCCCCCTTTTGCTTTCAGCAAGGCTACTTTCACACCACAGTGAAGAAAAAGACCATTTAAAATGGGCTCACTGTCAGTTTTTCATGGCTATTCTGAATCCACTTGTGCATCCATTGTTTATTTTTAATGGTTGTTTTATTTCATTTATTTTATGCACTTATATAGCGCTACTTTATTCTGCAGCGCCCTATCAGTATGTCTTTGGAGTGTGGGAGGAAACCGGAGTACCCGGAGGAAACCCACACGAACACGGGGAGAACATACAAACTCCATGTTTTTCATCCATTTCATCAAAACAGATGAATTTCATTTTTTTTTAGCATCCCAACCCCTGAAATGCCCTCACTACACCCGCACAGTACCTCCAGTATCTTCAATGTCCCCCTGTAGTGCCTCAGAGTCTATAATGCCCCCCATAGTACCCCCAGTATATATAAGGCCCACCATAGCGCTCCCTGTATATAAAATGCCCCCACAGTACCCTGTATATATAAAATACCTCCCAATAGTACGCCCTGCATATAAAATTCCCCAAATAGTGTAACATTTTATATATATACAGTACAGACCAAAAGTTTGGACACACCTTCTCATTCAAAGAACTTTCTTTATTTTCATGACTATGAAAATTGTAGATTCACACTGAAGGCATCAAAACTATGAATTAACACATGTGGAATTATATACATAACAAACAAGTGTGAAACAACTGAAAATATGTCATCTTCTAGGTTCTTCAAAGTAGCCACCTTTTGCTTTGATTACTGCTTTGCACACTCTTGGCATTTTCTTGATGAGCTTCAAGAGATAGTCCCCTGAAATGGTTTTCACTTCACAGGTGTTCACTGTCAGGTTTAATAAGTGGGATTTCTTGCCTTATAAATGGGGTTGGGACCATCAGTTGCGTTGAGGAGAAGTCAGGTGGATACACAGCTGATAGTCCTACTGAATAGACTGTTAGAATTTGTATTATGGCAAGAAAAAAGCAGCTAAGTAAAGAAAAAAGAGTGGCCATCATTACTTTAAGAAATGAAGGTCAGTCAGTCAGCCGAAAATTTGGGAAAACTTTGAAAGTAAGGGCTATTTGACCATGAAGGAGAGTGATGGGGTGCTGCGCCAGATGACCTGGCCTCCACAGTCACCGGACCTGAACCCAATTGAGATGGTTTGGGGTGAGCTGGACCGCAGAGTGAAGGCAAAAGGGCCAACAAGTGCTAAGCATCTCTGGGAACTCCTTCAAGACTGTTAGAAGACCATTTCAGGGGACTACCTATTGAAGCTCATCAAGAGAATGCCAAGAGTGTGCAAAGCAGTAATCAAAGCAAAAGGTGGCTACTTTGAAGAACCTAGAATATGACATACAGGGAGTGCAGAATTATTAGGCAAGTTGTATTTTTGAGGATTAATTTTATTATTGAACAACAACCATGTTCTCAATGAACCCAAAAAACTCATTAATATCAAAGCTGAATATTTTTGGAAGTAGTTTTTAGTTTGTTTTTAGTTTTAGCTATTTTAGGGGGATATCTGTGTGTGCAGGTGACTATTACTGTGCATAATTATTAGGCAACTTAACAAAAAACAAATATATACCCATTTCAATTATTTATTTTTACCATTGAAACCAATATAACATCTCAACATTCACAAATATACATTTCTGACATTCAAAAACAAAACAAAAACAAATCAGTGACCAATATAGCCACCTTTCTTTGCAAGGACACTCAAAAGCCTGCCATCCATGGATTCTGTCAGTGTTTTGATCTGTTCACCATCAACATTGCGTGCAGCAGCAACCACAGCCTCCCAGACACTGTTCAGAGAGGTGTACTGTTTTCCCTCCTTGTAAATCTCACATTTGATGATGGACCACAGGTTCTCAATGGGGTTCAGATCAGGTGAACAAGGAGGCCATGTCATTAGATTTTCTTCTTTTATACCCTTTCTTGCCAGCCACGCTGTGGAGTACTGGGACGCGTGTGATGGAGCATTGTCCTGCATGAAAATCATGTTTTTCTTGAAGGATGCAGACTTCTTCCTGTACCACTGCTTGAAGAAGGTGTCTTCCAGAAACTGTCAGTAGGACTGGGAGTTGAGCTTGACTCCATCCTCAACCCGAAAAGGCCCCACAAGCTCATCTTTGATGATTCCAGCCCAAACCAGTACTCCACCTCCACCTTGCTGGCGTCTGAGTCGGACTGGAGCTCTCTGCCCTTTACCAATCCAGCCACGGGCCCATCCATCTGGCCCATCAAGACTCACTCTCATTTCATCAGTCCATAAAACCTTAGAAAAATCAGTCTTGAGATATTTCTTGGCCCAGTCTTGACGTTTCAGCTTGTGTGTCTTGTTCAGTGGTGGTCGTCTTTCAGCCTTTCTTACCTTGGCCATGTCTCTGAGTATTGCACACCTTGTGCTTTTGGGCACTCCAGTGATGTTGCAGCTCTGAAATATGGCCAAACTGGTGGCAAGTGGCATCTTGGCAGCTGCACGCTTGACTTTTCTCAGTTCATGGGCAGTTATTTTGCGCCTTGGTTTTTCCACACGCTTCTTGCGACCCTGTTGACTATTTTGAATGAAACGCTTGATTGCTCGATGATCACGCTTCAGAAGCTTTGCAATTTTAAGAGTGCTGCATCCCTCTGCAAGATATCTCACTATTTTTGACTTTTCTGAGCCTGTCAAGTCCTTCTTTTGACCCATTTTGCCAAAGGAAAGGAAGTTGCCTAATAATTATGCACACCTAATATAGTGTGTTGATGTCATTAAACCACACCCCTTCTCATTACAGAGATGCACATCACCTAATATGCTTAATTGGTAGTATGCTTTCGAGCCTATACAGCTTGGAGTAAGACAACATGCATAAAGAGGATGATGTGGTCAAAATACTCATTTGCCTAATAATTCTGCACTCCCTGTATTTTCAGTTGTTTCACACTTGTTTGTTATGTATATAATTCCACATGTGTTAATTCATAGTTTTGATGCCTTCATAGTCATGAAAATAAAGAAAACTCTTTGAATGAGAAGGTGTGTCCAAACTTTTGGTCTGTGCTATATATATATATATATATATATATATATATAAAGTCCTGATCAAAAGTTTAAGACCACTTGAAAAATGGCAAAAAATCTTATTTTACATTGTTGGATCTTAACAAGGTTCCAAGTAGAGCTTCAACATGCAACAAGAAGAAATAAGAGTGAGACAAAAATTTTTTGATCATTCAATTAATTGAAAATAACGATTAAACTGAAACAGGCTGTTTTTCAGGTGATCAAAAGTTTAGGACCACATGCCTTTAATAGGCCAAATCTGTGCAAAGATGTGGATTCATTGTCATTTTCTGTCAGGTAGTCACACGTTGTCATGGCAAAGGCAAAAAAACTCTCCCTTTTTGAACATGGTCGGGTTGTTGAACTGCATAAGCAGGATCTCTCACATCGCGCCATCGCTGCTGAGGTGGGACACAGTAAGACAGTCATTTGGAATTTCTTAAATGATCTTGAGGGTTATGGAACAAAAAAGTCAAGTGGAAGACCCAAAAAAATTTCAGCAGCACTGAGCCGGAGGATCCAATTGGCTGTCCGTCAAGACACTGGACGATCCTCGACCCAAATGAAGGCCCTTACTGGTGCTGACTGCAGCCCCATAACCATCAGACGGCATCTGAAACTGAAGGGCTTCAAAAACAAAAAACGTCTTCAAAGACCTCGTCTCCTTGAACGCCACAGAACTGCTCGTTTGGATTTTGCAAGAGAGCACCAAACATGGGACATTCAAAGGTGGAAGAAAGTTTTATTCTCTGATGAGAAAAAATTTAACCTTGATGGTCCTGATGGTTTCCAACATTACTGGCATGATGAGCAGATCCCACCTGAGATGTTTTCTACGCGCCACAGTGGAGGGGGCGCCATAATGGTCTGGGGTGCTTTTTCCTTTATTGGAGCTTCAGGAAGTGCAGGGGCGTCAAACGGCCGCTGGCTATGTCCAGATGTTGCAGAGAGCATTCCTCATGACAGAGGACCCTCGTCTGTGTGGTAACGACTGGGTTTTTCAACAGGACAACGCTACAGTACACAATGCCCTCAGGACAAGGGACTTCTTCCAGGAGAATAACATTAATCTTTTGGCCCATTCTGCGTGTTCCCCTGATTTAAATCCAATTGAGAACCTTTAGGGGTGGATGGCAAGGGAAGTTTACAAAAATGGACAACAGTTCCACACAGTAGATGGCCTTCGTGCGGCCGTCTTCACCACTTGGAGAAATGTTCCCACTCACCTCATGGAAACGCTTGCATCAAGCATGCCGAAACTAATTTTTGAAGTGATAAACAATAACAGCGGAGCTACTCATTACTGAGTTCATGTTTGGAAGTTGGATTTCTGTTTTGGGGGGTTTCGTTTTTTTTTTGGAGGTGTGGTCCTAAACTTTTGATCAGCTGAAAAACAGCCTGTTTCTGTTTATTCGTTGTTTTCATTAAATTGAATGCTCAAAAAATGTTTTGTCTCACTCCCATTTCTTCTTGTTGCATGTTGAAGCTCTACTTGGAACCTTGTTAAGATCCAGCCATGCTAAATATGATTTTTTGCCATTTTTCAAGTGGTCTTAAACTTTTGATCAGGACTGTATATATAGTGCCTTGTATATATACCTCCATAACAGCACCTATTTTTTAAGTACAAAAAAAAAATACTCATCTTATCCACTTGAACATGTTGACACGCTGCACTGGAGGGAACTGGGAAGTGATCTGATGCTCCCAGCTTCATGACACATGAAGTCACATGACGTCCTTCCAGTTCGCTCCAGTGCGTGTCAGTGGTGAGGTGAGTATTTTTTTATTATTATTATTTTAACCCCTGAAAGGCACTTCAACGTGTTTTTAAAGGCCGTAAAACCGTTACACTCCTGTCTTTAAGGCCATTAAAAACAAGGTCATTGATATATGGTGCCTTGTGCAAATATCTGTTCCCCTGTGTATGCATGTCTTATAGCAAAACAGAATCAGTTATAACTAGCAGTAAAATAATGTTAAGCAAAAATATTTGCGTATATTTGGAAAGTACGGAAAAGTACAGAAAAGCTATAAAGTTTCTTTGAAATAGAATTACTGGACGAAGTCGCTTTGAACAACTATTACAAAATACTGATTATATGTAAGGAATAATAGCTATATTTCTAAAGGGGTTATTTATCAAACTGGTGTGAAGTACAACTGGCTTAGTTGTCCATAGCAACCAATCACATTCCACCTTTCATTTTGGACAGCTCCTTTGGAAAATGAAAGGTGCAATCTGATTGGTTGCTATGGGCAACTAAGCCAGTTCTACTTCACACCAATGAATAAATCTCCCCCAAATGTATACACGTGACATAACAATGTATGTGATTCTGTCCGCAAAAACACAAAGCAGATTCCGACTTCACTTGGCTCATGTTTTTCCTTATTACATTAGCATAATTAGAAATACTGAGTAATTATGTGCTATTCTTGTGAGGTTAAATAGGAATTTTCCCACATGATGGAAACATTCTGTGGCTTTTTTTAGAAATACTATTGTACATTATTCACACTGTAGACACCATGTCTTACATCATGAATCTCATTTATTAAAACAGAAAAATGGGCTTTGTCATTCAACTAGGGTTGAGCGAATGGGGTTCAGATTGCTGTATCCGAACCCGATTACTTTAAAAACTATGTCAAAAATATTGTCTCCATCCTACGTTAAAATCTAATGTCTCCACGGAGGTCTTTCGGAAGTTTCAGCAAATATTGTGAGACTTACTTTGTCTTGCCTCTATCACGTGTCACTTTGGTTACTCATATAAATGACTGTATCAAAATAAAAAGCTGAACTCAGCTTCATTAATGAGGCAAGAGTATCTGATAGGTGGAGGACTGACACCTGGGACCCCCACCAATAAGCTGTTTGAGAAGGAACCAGTGCTCACAGCCTTATTTCTGCTCACCAAGCACAACGCCATCTATTTGATAGCAGCTGGGTTTGGTTTTGCATCTCAGCTTCACTTCAATGGGACTAAGCTGTGCCTTGGCCATATGACCAATGAACATGCTATGACATGGCCTACACTAAGCTGAGAGAAGTCAGTGGCGCTATTGCAAGTGCCGGTGCCTCTTAAAACAGCTGAATGGCAAGTGTCTTGGTTGTCAGGCCCCCATCGATCAGATACTGACGACATATCCAGAGGATAAATCATCAGTAAAAAAGTCTTGGAAAACTCCTTTAACCCGATCACCTGCAGCGGGCGCCATGACTGGCAGATCTCTGCTGTTTCAAACAGCAGAGACCTGCGGCTAATTACCAAAACAGCAGAGAACTGCGGCTAATTACCGTGACCGGTAATAATGCAGATCGCAGTAATTACATGCTTGAGATGCCGTGACCAAGTGAGATCACGGCATCTAAATGCGCAAAAATTCCTACCGTTGCCCCGTGTGGCCGATTGGGGCATCGGTAGTTGCACTGAACACTTTTAGCCTCGCTGACGAGGCTGAAAGAGTTAATGCTGCAATTATTATTTTGGCCACCAGATGGCAGGCCAGGATAAGAAATTAGCAATATTGACTTATGCATGTGTAATCACAGATGTGCAGTATATCAGAGGGTTTTTCCACCCTAACCAAAAAGCTGTATTTTTGTCCTAAATGTGACAGTGACTTATGCACGTGTAATCCCAGATGTGCAGTATATCAGAGGGTTTTTTCACCCCAGTAAGAAAAAAGCTGTATTTCTGTCCTAAATGTGACAGTGACTTATGCACGTGTAATCACAGATGTGCAGTATATTAGAGGCTTTTTTCACCCCAGTAACCAAAAAGCTGTATTTCTGTCCTAAATGTGTGACAGTGACTTATGCACGTGTAATCACAGATGTGCAGTATGTAACCAAAAAGCTGTATTTCTGTCCTAAATGTGACAGTGACTTATGCACGTGTAATCACAGATGTGCATTATATTACAGGCTTTTTTCACCCCAGTAACCAAAAAGCTGTATTTCTGTCCTAAATGTGACAGTGACTTATGCACGTGTAATCACAGATGTGCAGTATATTAGAGGGTTTTTTCACCCCAGTAACCAAAAAGCTGTATTTCTGATCTAAATGTGACAGTCACTTATGCTTGTCTAATCCCATATGTGCAGTATATTAGAGGGTTTTTTCACCCCAGTATGCCAAAGCTGTATTTCTGGACTTGCAGATAGCCTATGCTGGTGCACTATCGTTGCATAAAATGGCTGCTGATCAGGTATTGATATGAAGAAATGAAAAAAAAAAGTTTGTTTTCAGTAGTATGATGCTTGTTGATTGGCTGCTTTGCAGCCTTTCAAAAAGCGCCATAAAAATCGCCAAACACCGAACCCGAACTTTTACTTAAATGTTCGGGTCCGGGTGCCGAAAAACCTAAAGTTCGGTACGAACCCGAACTTTACAGTTCGGGTTCGCTCAACTCTATTTATAGGCTCATATATAAGCCACAAAAAATGTAAAATAAAATTAAAAAATATATTCAAAAAATAAAAAATATAAAAGTTTAAATCACCCTCCTTTCCGTAAAATTGAAAAATAAATACCTAAACAACAATAAATATTAACATCATGGGTATCACTCCGACTGAAAATGCCCATACTATTAAAATAGAAAAAAAATTCTAATACGGCGAATGGCATAATGGAAAAAAGGGTCAAAATGGCCTATTTGCCATTTTTTCATTGCTTCTCTTACCCCAAAAAAGTAATAAAATGTGATAAAAAAGTCACGCACACTCCAAAATGTATCAATAAAAACTACAGATTGTTCCACAAAAAAATGATCCCCTAAACAGCTCAGTAGATATAAGTATAAAAAAGTTATAGGGGTCAGAATTTGGTGATGTAAAAACATATTTTTAATCAAAGTTTAAATTTAGTTTTACACTATTTAGACATAAAGAACCTATACATATGGGGTATAGTTGTAATCGCACTGACCCAGAAAATGATGGGCATGGGTCAGTTTTGCTGCAAACAAAACGGTGTGGGAACAAAACCCGTAAAACGGAGGAGGAATTGCGGGTTTTTTCCTAATTCCACCCCATTTGGAAATTTTTAACCGCTTCCCACTACATTTTATGCCATAATTAATGGTGGCATTAGACAGTACAACTTGGCCCGCAAAAAATAAGCCCTTATACAGCTATGTGACAAGAAATATAAAAAAGTTATGGCTCAAGGAAAATAGGGAAAAAAATGAAAACGCGAAAACGAAAAAAGAAAAAACTCAGGTATCATAAGGGTTAAAGGTGTTTTAATGGAACAGTAGTCGTGCAAGTACAGTATTTTGCCACTCTAATAACTTTTTATGGAACTGACAGAGGTAGCCTAGTAGGTTACTTAGGCTGTTTTGGTCAGTCCTATAGATTTGGAATAGAAAAGTAGCATGTATACTCCATTCAAATGGGAGTCAGAGGCCCCCTTTCTTGTGAATGGTGGAGATCCTGGCACTGAAACCCTTAACAATCAGACAATTATCACTTATGCTCTGGTTTACTGGAAAGACCCATTCAATGGTGATGTTAAAGGTTAAATTCATAGATCTGGTAATTATAATTTGCTATATATGAGTGCATATGTGATAAGAAGTGCAATAAATAATTATTGTGATGAAGTAAGGGCGTGTATAGTAGAAAACATCATATGTTGACTTAAAACTGAAAGAAGGTAAATTAATTATTTTGTCTGGTGTACACTTAAAGGGGTTGTTCAGCTTCACATAATGTACTCTTTTTAAATACCCACCACCCAGTAGGACCCATTGAGGGAAGCATACTTACTAGCCCCCTGATGCTTAGTTTTGGCTCACTGCTGTCTTCACGGTGCTTCAGTCCCTGTGTGTAAAATTCTCGAACAGATAGGGTCACGTGCGCCACTGCAGCTACTGACTGGCTGCAGCAGTGACATGTCTAAAAGCATCACGTCAACCAGCAGTGATGCGCTGCTGGACAGCATGTCAATATTGTTCTCAGTCATTGGCTGTAGCAGTTCATGTAACCCTGTCCATGCCAGAGTTTTCCATGCGGGGGACTGAAGCACAGTGAAGACATCAGTGGACCCACAGAGCTTGAACCGAGCATACAGAAGCAGGTAAATATAGTTCCCTAGACAGGTCCCCCTGGGTGTGTGTGGGGGATATTAAAAAAGCTACATGAAGTTGGATACCCCCTTTAAGGAGTCTTTAAATGCAAGTGGTGGACATATCTGTCAGGATGAGCAAACAATGAAAGATAAAGGCAAGAACACAAGAGAAATTTGAAGAATTTAACTAATAGCCCAAAATGTAATCCTGTGTACAGGAAAGTCCCTGCATGGAACACAGTAAGTTCCCAAGTCATGATGCAAGTGACATCCACTATTGGGAAGACAACAAGGTCCTACACCGAACAATAATCAGTGCAAATGATGTGTAAGAAGATCTAAAAGAGGCACACAGGTGGATATTTACTAAGACTGGAGATTTAGATGCCGGTCTTAGTCCATGTCTGCTGCTGCTTGATGCGCCTAAGTTATGTAGAGGCGCCGGCCTCTACATAACTTAGGCGCTTTACTGGCGGCATTGCAACTTGACAAAATCTACGCCAGCCAAAAAACGGATAGAAAATGATGAATCAAATGGACCTGCTGGCTCGCTCCCTTCCCCGCTTACGCCACAACCTCTTTTTCTGCCACCTCAGAAAAGTGGCTTGAGCAGAGAAAAGTCACGGATTCGGCCACAGCTGACCTTTGCGACCAAATCTGAGACAAAAGTATGCCAAAAAGTTGCGTACTTCCCATAATAAATGACCCCCCACAGTACATCCAATTAAATAGAAAAATAACATTCACAGCAGACGGTTGCAGGGAACTTCCTCTTGAATAATCATTGGTGGCCAGTGGGTATACCAGAGTGTCAGCACATTGCTGACACTCTGGTATAAACGGCTGACATCTGTGCTGCTATGTCAGCCGTTTAACCCTTTCCATACCACGGTCCGTACGGACCGCTGTATAGAAAAGGTTAACAGTCAGGGAGCTCCCTCCCTCTCCCATCGGAGGGCTGCTGTACCTTTGCAGCCCCCCGATGGGAGAGGGAGGGAGCCCCCAGACAGGCCCCCTCCTTCCCCTTCCCCGTCTGCTCAGTTGTGGCAGACGCGGAAGGTTCCCATGGCAACAGCACACCTTCTCAGGCATCCTGCTGTCCATGGTGCTGAACAGATCTGTGCTAAAGGCATAGATCTGGTGGGTCTGGGTCAAAAAAAGTAAAAAAAAGTGAAAAAAGTAAAGATAAAAAAACACACATTTATCACTGAATAAAAATTATAAAAATTTAATACACTACACATATTAGGTATCGCTGCGTCCGTAACGACCTGATCTATAAAACAGTCATGTTACTTTCCCCGCACAGTGAACGCCATAAAAATAAAAACTATGAGGAAATATTAATTTTGCCCACCTTACTTCCTAAAAAAGGTAATAAAAGTGATCAAAAAAGTTGCATGTATGCCAAAATAGTACCAATCAAACCGTCACCTCATCCCGCAAAAAATGAGCCCCTACATGATACAATCGCCTAAAAAGTGAAGAAACTATGGCTCTCAGACTATGGAGACACTAAAACATGATTTTTTTTTGTAGCAAAAATGATATTATTGTGTAAAACCTAGATAAATTAAAAAAAGGTAGACATATTAGGTATTGCCACGTCCGTAAGAACCTGCTCTATAAAAATACCACATGACCTAACCCCTCAGGTGAACACTGTAAAAAAGATTAAATAAAAACGGTGTCACATAAAGTGTAATAGCAAGCGATCAAAAAGTCATATGCGCCCCAAAATAGTACCAATCTAACCGTCATCTCATCCCACAAAAATTATTCCCAACCTGAGACAATCGACCTAAAAACTGAAAAAACTATGGCTCTCAGACTATGGAGACACTAAAACATGATTTTTTTTTGTATCAAAAATGATATTATTGTGTAAAACCTAGATAAATTTAAAAAAGGTAGACATATTAGGTATTGCCACGTCCGTAAGAACCTGCTCTATAAAAATACCACATAACCTAACCACTCAGATGAACACTGTAAATTTTTTTTTAATAAAAACGGTGTCAAAAAAGCTATTTTTTTGTTACCTTACATCACAAAAAGTGTAATAGCAAGCGATCAAAAAATCATATGCAGCCCAAAATAGTACCAATCTAACCGTCATCTCATCCCACAAAAATGATACCGAACCTGAGACAATCGCCTAAAAACTGAAAAAACTATGGCTTTCAGACTATGGAGACACTAAAACATGATTTTTTTTTGTTTCAAAAATGATATTATTGTGTAAAACCTAAATAAATAAAAAAAAGTACACATATTAGGTATTTCCGCGTCTGTAAGAACCTGCTCTGTAAAAATAGCACATGATCTAACCTGTCAGATGAACGTTGTAAATAATAAAAAATAAAAACAGTGCCAAAACAGCAATTTTTTGGCAAATTTTCCATTTTAATCCATTTTTTCCCGTAACAAAGCAAGGGTTAACAGCCAAAAAAAACTCAATATTTATTGCCCTGATTCTGTAGTTTATATAAATGCCCCATATGTGGTCGTAAACTGCTGTATGGCCACACGGCAGGGCGCAGAAGGAAAGGAGCGCCATATGGTTTTTGGAAGGCAGTTTTTGCTGGACTGGTTTTTTGACACCATGTCCCATTTGAAGCCCCCCCTGATGCACCCCTAGAGTAGAAACTCCAAAAAGTGACCCCATTTTGGAAACTACACCCCTCAACGTTTTGGAGTTTCTACTCTAGGGGTGCATCAGGGGGGTTTCAAATGGGACATGGTGTCAAAAAAAACAGTCCTGCAAAATCTGCCTTCCAAAAACCGTATGGTATTCCTTTCCTTCTGCGCCCTGCCGTGTGCCCGTACAGCAGTTTACGACCACATATGGGGTGTTTCTGTAAACTACAGAATCAGGGCCATAAATAATGAGTTTTGTTTGGCTGTTAATCCTTGCTTTGTTACTGGAAAAAATGGATTAAAATTGAAAATTTGCATAAAAAATTCTGAAATTTCATCTCTTTTGCCAATAACTCTTGTGGAACACCTAAAGGGTTAACAAAGTTTGTAAAATCAGTTTTGAATACCTTGAGGGGTGTAGTTTCCAAAATGGGGTCATTTTTGGGTGGTTTCAATTATGTAATCCTCACAAAGTGACTTCAGACCTGAACTGGTCCTTAAAAAATGGGTTTTGGAAATTTTCTGAAAAATGCTTCTAAACTTCTAAGCCTTGTAACGTCCCCAAAAAATAAAATGTCATTCCCAAAATGATCCAAACATGAAGTAGACATATGGGGAATGTAAAGTAATAACTATTTTTGGAGGTATTACTATGTATTATAGAAGTAGAGAAATTGAAACTTTGAAATTTTCAAATTTTTCAAAATTTTTCGTAAATTTGGTATTTTTTTATAAATAAAAATGAATTTTTTTTTACTCCATTTTACCAGTGTCATGAAGTACAATATGTGACGAAAAAACGATCTCAGAACGGCCTGGATAAGTAAAAGCGTTTTAAAGTTATTCACACATAAACTGACATGACATCAGATTTGCAAAAAATAGCCTTAAGGTGAAAAATGGCTTGGTCCTGAAAGGGTTAATAGAAGAATATTGGAGAGAGAGAGTGCAGGGGGAGTGCAGGAAGATTTATTCTGCGTCAGTTTTATTTATTTATTCCTACCTTTAAAGATTCCTATGTCAGCCATAAACTAAGATATGTACTGTATTTTTCACCCTAAAAGACGCACCCCCCCAAAAAAAAAAGTGTGGGGGGGAAATGGCAGTGCGTATTATGGGGCAAATGCTGAAATTTTTACTTTGCACTGATACATCGCCGGCCGCGATGCTGCACAGCGCGGCATGTGATGTATCAGCGGGGAGGGAAGAGGGGCTGGAGGCCGGCAACTTGTGTTGGAATCACAGCGGGGCCTGCTGCAGTCACTGTTCTCTATTACACCGGGCCCTGCTCACAGTAGTATTTATTAATGGAAGTCATGGGTAAAGCTTTGTTAAGGTATAGCAATCCTCTGCAGCAGTAGCACACGAAGTACTCACTACGAAACTCCCGTAGCAGGCAGGCTGTACGGTCACTCACTTCCTCACGCGCATGCTTCTCCCACTTTATGAATGAAGCAGGCGGAGCAGGCACGTGACGGAGTGAGTGACATTACTCTGTCGGCCGCCCTGCCTGCTACGGGAGTTTCATAGTGAGTACTACGAGCGCTACTGCTGCAGAGGATTGCTATACCTTAACAAAGATTTAGGATGCAATGGAGTGTGGCGGAGCTCATCTGAATCACCACCAGCGGAAGCCCGGAAAAAGTGCCAGGAACCAGGCGTGGACGAAAGCAACAAAAGAAGGTAATCCAGCTTCCAGGATAGCAGTAGTAAACGTGATAATCTTTATTTCATAGGTGCAGAATAAAATCCAACATGTACATCTAAGCGTTTCGGATCGTCAGGTTCTGATCCTTACTCATGACGATCCGAAACGCTTAGATGTACATGTTGGATTTTATTCTGCACCTATGAAATAAAGATTATCACGTTTACTACTGCCATCCTGGAAGCTGGATTACCTTATTTTGTTAACAAAGCTTTACCCATGACTTCACTTAATAAATACTGCTGTGAGCAGGTCACAGTGTAATAGAGAACAGTGACTGCAACGGGCCCTGCCGTGATTCCAACACAAGTTGCCGGTCTCCACCCCCTGTATTGGGGGGTCACTATTTACACAAGGATAATGTTATGGGGGGGATCTGTGGATGACACATATATATCATAAGATGCTATATATGTGTCATCCACAGATCCTCCCATAGCAGTGTCATCCACAGATTCCCCCATAACAGTGTCATACACAGATCCCCCCCTAACAGTGTCATCCAAATATCCCCCCATAACAGTGTCATCCACAGATCCCCCCATAACAGTGTCATCCACAGATCCCCCAAAACAGTGCGTCATCCACAGATCCCCTCCATAACAGTGTCATCCACAGATCCCTCATAACAGTGTCATCCACAGACCACCATTAGTTAAAAACCCACCAAAAGCACACCTTTTGGTTAAAAATTTTTTTTTCTTATTTTCCTCCTCAAAAACCTATTATAGGGCAAAAAATAGGATAATTTAATACCAATAAGATGGAAGCCTTTATTATTCCTCTGCCAGCCTGCCAACCAATACCATCCAGTCTGCACCCTCTAGTGGGGCCAGGTCTTAATGATGGACATCTTCACCTTTTTCTGGCTTTACTTCTTCCAAATCATCCTTCAAATTCTCCATGTCCTAGAAAAGTCAGCAAGATGCAAAGAGAGGAGGAGCTGGGTGTTCCTGATGACATATTCTCATCGATATTAGATAATGTGGAAGAGGAGGAAAAGCAGATGGCAGAAAAAGGGCTCCCACCTGATAGCGCTGGGGTTGGAGAATTCAGATTGCAGGCAAGAGCAGCAATAATATGCATATTGCTCCCCCCTCCCCCTAAACAGCCAAACCCCATACCAGTAACAGCCCCTGTTTAAAGGTACCAATGGGCCATTAACAATAAAGGACTATACAGTATGGTCTTTATTATTAACTGAAAGGCAGCTGTGGGCTAATTGGCCGTGTAGTTCTTCACCGCAGCTTGCCACAACCCTCCAGCAGCGCGCCTACTCTGTGTCGCCATACCCTGAGGCATAGTGGCCTGGGTATATCTGATTTATAGCGATTCATGACAAATTAATTCTGAACAAATCAAATCAAATTTTTGGGCAAACCAGCACAGCTGCCAAATCAAATTTTTCTAAACTTTGCTAATTTCTAACTTTTATGATAACCTGATTGATGAGGATCAATGACCAATTATGCTGGCCAATTATTTTACTATGGTTTTGAAGTGAGCAAATTGTGATGATAATTGGCCAGTGTACACAAGCCTTTATATATTTTTAGATATTTATGAAGTAAATTATATAATTTATACTGTTTGACAGATTTGTAATTGGAGATTCTTAACGTGAGAAAGGACATTGTCTTAAAGCACCCATATCTTTCTACCTTATTATGCAATCCGAAATTCTCATAAAAAAATGTAATGACATTAATTGTTGCACCCCTATGCATTTTTTTTCCAGAGCTAACAAAATGGTATGAGCGTTTTAAAATTTTATGTTGTTATATGTTATGTGCTGTTGTATTCTATGTGTTATTTGCTGTCATATTTTATGTTATGTGCGGTTTTATTTAATATATGTGCTGTTGTATTTTATATGTTATGTATATGTTTTATTGTATATGTTATGTGCTGTTTTATCTTATGAGTAAGATTATATACAATGGATTCTTTCAGGGTAATTCTGATATGTGCATTTTCTTATAGAGATGTAATATAGGAGTTCTTACAGATGCCATCCTTGAGAAAGAAGATGAATATGATATATGTAAGTGTTAGAAGCTTGATAGCTTCAAAAGAGCTTTAGACAAAAATTTGCTGGCAAATTTTTTGGGGCCAAATACTTGGAAAGCGTGGGGTGAAAGTTTCCACTCAAAACATAGTCTATGACATTCCCCGAGTCACAGGAGGCAGCTGTGCAAAATTTTGGGATTGTAAATGCGAAGGTGCGGATTCCTTTAGCGGACATACATACATATATACACTTAGCTTTATATATTAAATATATACAATAAAATCTTAACTAACACACTATAGTTAAATATACATATTAGGCCTCATGCACACAACAGTATTTTTTCACGGTCCAGCAAAACGGGGTTCCGTTGTTCCGTGATCCGTTTCCGTTTTTTTTTTTCGTGTGTCTTCCTTGATTTTTGGAGGATCACCAGACATGAAAAGTGAAAAAAAAATCTAAGTCAAGTTTGCCTTGAAAATGATAGGAAAAAAACGGACACGGATCACGGACGCGGATGACAATCTTGTGTGCCTCCGTGTTTTTTCACGGACCCATTGACTTGATGGGTCCGCGAACCGTTGTCCGTGAAAAAAATAGGACAGGTCCTATTTTTTTGATGGACTGGAAACACGGATCACGGACGCGGATGACAAACGGTGCATTTTTCGAGTTTTCAACGGACCCATTGAAAGTCAATGGGTCCGCAGAAAATCACGGAAAACGGAACAACGGACACGGAACCCAACAACGGTCGTGTGCATGAGGCCTAACAGTGCTAATTACAAAACCCAGTACCCAAATCACAGCTACATGCCATTCTTAAATCACCCACAACTATGCAGATACAAAAATACACACACAGAGCTCCTTAACCTTATTCTATTTCAGAAAATCTCCCTTTTTTTTTGTTACAGTGGTGAAATCATACCCTAGATCGGACTTCTTGCCCACTTGGCATTCTAATGATTTTGGTGGTTTTCGTATCAGATCTTATTTTCCTGAGACATGGATTTGGGAGAATATTATTTCAGGGTAAAAAGCAATGTGTTGTCATATCTCAGAGTCATTTATGTATTATAATCATATCATATGACCCATGATGTATTTTCTAATATTTTTAGACGACAAACCTCTCTACAAATAGACACTGTTGTACCAGATACCATCACCACGTGGATCACAAAAGCATTTGTCATTTCTGAGAATTTAGGATTTGGAATTTTGGAATCTTCTGTGCAGGTAATTGTCACTACACAGAGCACTTCTTATACACTGCGTGCAGAATTATTAGGCAAATGAGTATTTTGACCACATCATCCTCTTTATGCATGTTGTCTTACTCCAAGCTGTATAGGCTCGAAAGCCTACTACCAATTAAGCATATTAGGTGATGTGCATCTCTGTAATGAGAAGGGGTGTGGTCTAATGACATCAACACCCTATATCAGGTGTGCATAATTATTAGGTAACTTCCTTTCTTTTGGCAAAATGGGTCAAAAGAAGGACTTGACAGGCTCAGAAAAGTCAAAAATAGTGAGATATCTTGCAGAGGGATGCAGCACTCTTAAAATTGCAAAGCTTCTGAAGCGTGATCATCGAACAATCAAGCGTTTCATTCAAAATAGTCAACAGGTTCGCAAGAAGCGTGTGGAAAAACCAAGGCGCAAAATAACTGCCCATGAACTGAGAAAAGTCAAGCGTGCAGCTGCCAAGATGCCACTTGCCACCAGTTTGGCCATATTTCAGAGCTGCAACATCACTGGAGTGCCCAAAAGCACAAGGTGTGCAATACTCAGAGACATGGCCAAGGTAAGAAAGGCTGAAAGACGACCACCACTGAACAAGACACACAAGCTGAAACGTCAAGACTGGGCCAAGAAATATCTCAAGACTGATTTTTCTAAGGTTTTATGGACTGATGAAATGAGAGTGAGTCTTGATGGGCCAGATGGATGGGCCCGTGGCTGGATTGGTAAAGGGCAGAGAGCTCCAGTCCGACTCAGACGCCAGCAAGGTGGAGGTGGAGTACTGGTTTGGGCTGGTATCATCAAAGATGAGCTTGTGGGGCCTTTTCGGGTTGAGGATGGAGTCAAGCTCAACTCCCAGTCCTACTGCCAGTTTCTGGAAGACACCTTCTTCAAGCAGTTGTACAGGAAGAAGTCTGCATCCTTCAAGAAAAACATGATTTTCATGCAGGACAATGCTCCATCACACGCGTCCAAGTACTCCACAGCGTGGCTGGCAAGAAAGGGTATAAAAGAAGAAAATCTAATGACATGGCCTCCTTGTTCACCTGATCTGAACCCCATTGAGAACCTGTGGTCCATCATCAAATGTGAGATTTACAAGGAGGGAAAACAGTACACCTCTCTGAACAGTGTCTGGGAGGCTGTGGTTGCTGCTGCACGCAATGTTGATGGTGAACAGATCAAAACACTGACAGAATCCATGGATGGCAGGCTTTTGAGTGTCCTTGCAAAGAAAGGTGGCTATATTGGTCACTGATTTGTTTTTGTTTTGTTTTTGAATGTCAGAAATGTATATTTGTGAATGTTGAGATGTTATATTGGTTTCACTGGTAAAAATAAATAATTGAAATGGGTATATATTTGTTTTTTGTTAAGTTGCCTAATAATTATGCACAGTAATAGTCACCTGCACACACAGATATCCCCGTAAAATAGCTAAAACTAAAAACTACTTCCAAAAATATTCAGCTTTGATATTAATGAGTTTTTTGGGTTCATTGAGAACATGGTTGTTGTTCAATAAAAAAATTAATCCTCAAAAATACAACTTGCCTAATAATTCTGCACTCCCTGTAGTTGCTGTGTACACAGCTGAATTAATAATATCATCTTTACAGTCGTTTCCTACACAAGAGAGCATACGTTTTCAGCCACCTTCTGAGCATGCATTGAATATGCATTGAGAAAATATCCACTTTGGCATATGTACAGTGAATTAATTTAACCTACCCTGTACCTACCCTGTACCAATGGTTTTTCTAGGATATATGGACATTGTAGGAACGCATGCCAGAACTACTCTGTAATTAAATGGCTGACAGGAAAGCAGCATATAGGCACACATTTCTGCTGAAAATGTAGATTGTGTGTCTATTTGCACCTTCCTGCAAGTCAAGCTTGCAGTAATCAATAGTGATGAGCGGCAGGGGTCATATTCGAATTCGTGATATTTTGTGAATATTTTGTAGAATATTCGCGAATTTGAATATTCGTTAAATTCAAAAAAAAAATTTACTCGAAAAATCGGCAAGGTAATGATCGCGTAATATGCGAATATGTGAATTTTCGTAATGCTAATTTTTATCGCGAATTTAAAAACATGATTCCTCCCTGCTTTTTGCTTGTGGGCCAATGAGCCAAATTTAATTTTTGATAACTTCTGCTCATCGCTACAAAAAATCCCCAGTGGGACGAATTGTGCTCACCTGCTTGTGTAGTGCAAAGTTAGCCACAACTCTATTGTATGCAAATGGGGCAGATATATTGGTTGGTGCAGCCGATGTCTTCAGTGTCCCCCACAAGAGGTAGCCAACCAACAAGAGGAATAGAAAACCATATCAGGAATGACAAAGATATTTAGACCTAGTTGGTCTGACCATGAGTGGACATTTTTGGTGCAAGTTTATGATCACCTTGATAGTGAGCTAAATATCTTTATTTCAATACAATGATAAGACTGATTACAGGCAATGCGTTTCAAAGTACAAGGAATCCTTATTTGAACAATTATTATTTTTTTAAACTTACACTAGCCACTAGCTGAAGGACCCGGCTCCGCTCGGGTATATTTAATCTATTTAATTTAATGCTTGTGTGTGTCGTTAAAAGATATCAAGACTCTCCACTATAACAGTGGCATCTACAGCACCCCACCCCCAAAACAGTGACCTCCACAGCCCCCCACCCCTTAACACTGACCCCCCCACAGTGCCCTGTCCCTTATAATTGGACCTCCATAGCAGCCCACCCCCTTAACTTTGACCTTTACAGCAGCCTTCCCCTTTAACAGTGACTTTCACAGCATACCACCCCCTTGACAGTGACCTCCACAGGGGCCCGCCCTCTTTACAGTGGCCTTTATTGGACCGGGGGCGTGTCCTTTTGAACAGCTCACTCTAAGACAGCAGCACTGTTCTGTCTGAGTGTGAGCTGCAGGGAGAAAGTCACCCTCCCTCGCACCTCTGCAGCTGACAGAAGTAGATTTTTACCTTCATTTTTTCAATCCCGGTCGGCTGAGGAGTGGGAGGGGGTGTGGCCTAACCGGAGGGGGGAGAATGTCCTTTTGAACAGCTCACTCTAAGACAGCAGCACTGTGCTGTCTGAGTGTAAGCTGCAGGGAGAAAGTCACCCTCCCTCCCACTCCTGCAGCTGACAGAAGTTCATTTTTAACTTCATTTTTTCAATCTCTGTCGGCTCAGGAGTGGGAGGGGCGTGGCCTAACCAGATAAGGGGCATGGCTTAGCGGGACCTGGGGCAGGGTTTTAAGTCTTTTGAGGGTGGACACATTGTGGCAGGGAGCCTGTCTGGGCTCCTTCCTTCAAGAGTGATGCCCCTCTGGGCACCTTACTGGCTCATTTGCATACCAAATAAACAGGATTTTCAGAGGATAAAAACATCTATTGCTGGAAAAAAAGCACATCTTGAAATAAGGTACTAAGTGCTTTTAAGCCATAGCTTTACTTCAATAGCAATTATCCTTGTGATAGATTTCCTTTAAAGCTCTCCTACAGCAGTGAAGATAAATGGTTAGGTTGCTATGGGAACCTGGAGTAAAACTGTGCATGTGGAGGCTGGAGGACCTGCAAGCTTCTATTGGCTGATAAGGTTTATGTGACCAAGCTTCTATTGGCTAATGCATTTTTGGGGAATATCTCAGGAACGTTTTGTCATAGAGAGCTGAGACCTGGTCTAAAACCTTCCAGGACATCTGATGTACCTGTGTGCCAAATTTTGTGATTGTAAATGCGACAATGCGGATTCCTTTAGGACATACATACATACACACATACACTTAGCTTTATATATTAGACTAGCTGAAGGACCCGGCTTCGCTCGGGTATATTTAATCTATTTCATTTATTATTTGTGTGTGTCGTTAAAAGATATCAAGACTATCCACTATAACAGTGACATCTACAGCACCCCACCCCCAAAACAGTGACCTCCACAGCTCCCCACCCCTTAACACTGACCCCCCCACAGTGCCCCGTCCCTTATAATTGGACCTTCACAGCAGCCCACCCCTTAACTTTGACCTTTACAGCAGCCTTCCACTTTAACAGTGACTTTCACAGCATACCACCCCCTTGACAGTGACCTCCACAGTGGCCCGCCCTCTTAACAGTGGCCTTTACTGGATCGTGGGCGTGTCCTTTTGAACAGCTCACTCTAAGACAGCAGCACTGTACTGTCTAAGTGTGAGCTGCAAGGAGAAAGTCACCCTCCCTCCCACCTCTGCAGCTGACAAAAGTTCATTTTTACCTTCATTTTATCAATCCCTGTCGGCTGAGGAGTGGAGGGGGCGTGGCCTTACCAGATCGTGGCATGGCTTAGCGCGACCTAGAAGTTGATTTTTAACTTCATATTTTCAATCTCAGTCGGCTGAGGAAGGGGGCGTGGCCTAACCATAACGGGGGCATCTCCTTTTGAACAGCTCACTCTAAGGGTCCATTCACATGTCCGTAGAATAGGTCCGCATCCGTTCCGCAAATATGCGGAACAGGTGCGGACCCATTCATTCTCTATGGAGCCGGAAGAGATGCGGACAGCACACAGTGTGCTGTCCGCATCAGCAGTATCGGAGCGTGGCCCCGATCTTCCAGTCCGCAGCTCCGAAAAAAAATAGAGCATGTCCTATTCTTGTTCGCAATTTCGGACAAGAATAGGCATTTCTATGGGGGTGCCAGCCGGGTGTATTGCGGATCCGCAATGCACTATGGACGTTTGAATGAATGGAGCCTAAGGCAGCAGCACTGTGCTGTCTGAGTGTAAGCTGCAGGGAGAAAGTGACCCTCCCTCCCACCCTTGCAGCTGACTGAAGTGGATTTTTACCTTTACTTTTTCAATCCCCGTTGGCTCAGGAGTGAGAGGGGGCGTGGCCTAACCAGATCAGAAGTGGCTTATCAGAACCTGGGGGCGGGGTTTTAAGTCTTTTGAAGGTGGACACATTGTGGCAGTGGGCGTGTCTGGGCTCCTTCCTGCAAGAGTGACGCCCCTTTGGGCACCTTACTGGCTCATTTGCATACCAAATAAACTGGATTTTCAGAGGATAAAAACATCTATTACTGGAACAAAAGCACATCGTGAAATAAGGTACTAAGTGCTATTAGGCCATGGCTTTACTTCAATAGCGATTATCCTTGTGACAGATTTCCTTTAACCACTTGCCGCAACTGTAACGCCAAAAGGCGTCATCGCGGAGGCTCCCCCAGGCTACGCTAACGCCGATTGGCGTCATCTCGCGTGAGCCGAGATTTCCTGTGAACGCGCGCACACAGGCGCGCGCGCTCACAGGAACGGAAGGTAAGAGAGTATATCTCCAGCCTGCCAGCGGCGATGTTTTTTTTAACCCCTGAAAGGTATATCAGACGCTGTTTTGATAACAGCGTCTAATATACCTGCTACCTGGTCCTCTGGTGGTCCCCTTTGTTTGGATTGACCACCAGAGGACACAGGTAGCTCAGTAATATGTTGCACCAAGCACCACTACACTACACCCCCCCTTGTCACTTATTAACCCCTCATTCACCCTTGATCACCCCTGATCACCCCATATAGACTCCCTGATCACCCCCCTGTCATTGATTACCCCCCTGTCATTGATTACCCCCCTGTAAAGCTCTATTCAGACGTCCGCATGATTTTTACGGATCCACTGATAGATGGATCGGATCCGCAAAACGCATACGGACGTCTTAATGGAGCCTTACAGGGGCGTGATCAATGACAGGGGGGTGATCACCCCATATAGACTCCCTGATCACCCCCCTGTCATTGATTACCCCCCTGTAAAGCTCCATTCAGATGTCCGCATGATTTTTACGGATCCACTGATAGATGGATCGGATCCGCAAAACGCATACGGACGTCTGAATGGAGCCTTACAGGGGCGTGATCAATGACTGTGGTGATCACCCCATATAGACTCCCTGATCACCCCCCTGTCATTGATTACCCCCCTGTCATTGATCACCCCCCTGTAAAGCTCCATTCAGACGTCGGCATGATTTTTACGGATCCACTGATAGATGGATCGGATCCGCAAAACGCATATGGACGTCTGAATGGAGCCTTACAGGGGCGTGATCAATGACTGTGGTGATCACCCCATATAGACTCCCTGATCACCCCCCTGTCATTGATTACCCCCCTGTCATTGATCACCCCCCTGTAAAGCTCCATTCAGACGTCCGCATGATTTTTACGGATCCACTGATAGATGGATCGGATCCGCAAAACGCATATGGACGTCTGAATGGAGCCTTACAGGGGCGTGATCAATGACTGTGGTGATCACCCCATATAGACTCCCTGATCACCCCCCTGTCATTGATTACCCCCCTGTAAAGCTCCATTCAGATGTCCGCATGATTTTTACGGATCCACTGATAGATGGATCGGATCCGCAAAACGCATACGGACGTCTGAATGGAGCCTTACAGGGGCGTGATCAATGACTGTGGTGATCACCCCATATAGACTCCCTGATCACCCCCCTGTCATTGATTACCCCCATGTCATTGATCACCCCCCTGTAAAGCTCCATTCAGATGTCCGCATGATTTTTACGGATCTACTGATAGATGGATCGGATCCGCAAAACGCATACGGACGTCTGAATGGAGCCTTACAGCGGCGTGATCAATGACTGTGCTGATCACCCCATATAGACTCCCTGATCACCCCCCCTGTCATTGATTACCCCCCTGTCATTGATCACCCCCCTGTAAAGATCCATTCAGACGTCCGCATGATTTTTACGGATCCACTGATAGATGGATCGGATCCGCAAAACGCATATGGACGTCTGAATGGAGCCTTACAGGGGCGTGATCAATGACTGTGGTGATCACCCCATATAGACTCTCTGATCACCCCCCTGTCATTGATTACCCCCCTGTCATTGATCACCCCCCTGTAAAGCTCCATTCAGACGTCCGCATGATTTTTACGGATCCACTGATAGATGGATCGGATCCGCAAAACGCATATGGACGTCTGAATGGAGCCTTACAGGGGCGTGATCAATGACTGTGGTGATCACCCCATATAGCTCCCTGTATAGCTTCATTCAGACGTCCGCATGATTTTTACGGATCCACTGATAGATGGATCGGATCCGCAAAACACATACAGGCGTCTCCCTGGAGCCTTCCAGGGGGGGTGATCACCCCATATAGACTCCCTGATCACCCCCCTGTCATTGATCACCCCCCCTGTCATTGATCACCCCCCTGTCATTGATCACCCCCCCTGTCAGGCTGCATTCAGATGTCCGTATGATTTTTACGGATCCACGGATACATGGATCGGATCCGCAAAACACATACGGACATCTGAATGGAGCCTTATAGGGGGGTGATCAATGACAGGGGGGTGATCACCCCATATAGACTCCCTGATCACCCCCCTGTCATTGATCACCTCCCTGTCATTGATCACCCCCCTGTCATTGATCACCCCCCTGTAAGGCTCCATTCAGACATTTTTTTGGCCCAAGTTAGCGGAAATTTATTTTTTTTTCTTACAAAGTCTGATATTCCACTAACTTGTGTCAAAACATAAAATCTCACATGAACTCACCATACCCCTCACGGAATCCAAATGCGTAAAAATTTTTAGAGATTTATATTCCAGACTTCTTCTCACGCTTTAGGGCCCCTAGAATGCCAGGGCAGTATAAATACCCCACATGTGACCCCATTTCGGAAAGAAGACACCCCAAGGTATTCCGTGAGGGGCATATTGAGTCCATGAACGATTGAAATTTTTGTCCCAAGTTAGCGGAAAGGGAGACTTTGTGAGAAAAAAATAAATAAAATCAATTTCCGCTTACTTGTGCCAAAAAAAAAAAAATTATATGAACTCGCCATGCCCCTCATTGAATACCTTGGGGTGTCTTCTTTCCAAAATGGGGTCACATGTGGGGTATTTATACTGCCCTGGCATTCTAGGGGCCCTAAAGCGTGAGAAGAAGTCTGGGATCCAAATGTCTAAAAATGCCCTCATAAAAGGAATGTGGGCCCCTTTGCGCATCTAGGCTGCAAAAAAGTGTCACACATCTGGTATCGCCGTACTCAGGAGAAGTTGGGCAATGTGTTTTGGGATGTCATTTTACATATACCCATGCTGGGTGAGATAAATATCTTGGTCAAATGCCAACTTTGTATAAAAAATGGGAAAAGTTGTCTTTTGCTGAGATATTTCTCTCACCCAGCATGAGTATATGTAAAAAGACACCCCAAAACACATTGCCCAACTTCTCCTGAATACGGCGATACCACATGTGTGACACTTTTTTGCAGCCTAGGTGGGAAAAGGGGCCCACATTCCAAAGAGCACCTTTAGGATTTCACAGGTCATTTACCTACTTACCACACATTAGGGCCCCTGGAAAATGTCAGGGCAGTATAACTACCCCACAAGTGACCCCATTTTGGAAAGAAGACACCCCAAGGTATTTCGTGAGGGGCATGGCGAGTTCCTAGAATTTTATATTTTTTGTCACAAGTTAGCGGAAAATGATGATTTTTCTTTTTTTTTTTTTTCCTTACAAAGTCTCATATTCCACTAACTTGTGACAAAAAATAAAAACTTCCATGAACTCACTATGCCCATCACGAAATACCTGGGGGTGTCTTCTTTCCAAAATGGGGTCACTTGTGGGGTAGTTATAGTGCCCTGGCATTCTAGGGGCCCAAATGTGTGGTAAGAAGTTTGAAATCAAAATGTGTAAAAAATGACCAGTGAAATCCGAAAGGTGCTCTTTGGAATATGGGCCCCTTTGCCCACCTAGGCTGCAAAAAAGTGTCACACATCTGGTATCTCCGTACTCAGGAGAAGTTGGGGAATGTGTTTTGGGGTGTCATTTTACATATACCCATGCTGGGTGAGAGAAATATCTTGGCAAAAGACAACTTTTCCCATTTTTTTATACAAAGTTGGCATTTGACCAAGATATTTATCTCACCCAGCATGGGTATATGTAAAATGACACCCCAAAACACATTCCCCAACTTCTCCTGAATACGGAGATACCACATGTGTGACACTTTTTTGCAGCCTAGGTGGGCAAAGGGGCCCATATTCCAAAGAGCACCTTTCGGATTTCACTGGTCATTTTTTACAGAATTTGATTTCAAACTCCTTACCACACATTTGGGCCCCTAGAATGCCAGGGCAGTATAACTACCCCACAAGTGACCCCATTTTGGAAAGAAGACACCCCAAGGTATTCACTGATGGGCATAGTGAGTTCATGGAAGTTTTTATTTTTTGTCACAAGTTAGTGGAATATGAGACTTTATAAGAAAAAAAAATAAAAAATCATCATTTTCCGCTAATTTGTGACAAAAAATAAAAAGTTCTATGAACTCACTATGCCCATCAGCGAATACCTTAGGGTGTCTACTTTCCGAAATGGGGTCATTTGTGGGGTGTTTGTACTGTCTGGGCATTGTAGAACCTCAGGAAACATGACAGGTGCTCAGAAAGTCAGAGCTGCTTCAAAAAGCGGAAATTCACATTTTTGTACCATAGTTTGTAAACGCTATAACTTTTACCCAAACCATTTTTTTTTTACCCAAACATTTTTTTTTTATCAAAGACATGTAGAACAATAAATTTAGAGAAAAATTTATATATGGATGTCGTTTTTTTTTGCAAAATTTTGCAACTGAAAGTGAAAAATGTCATTTTTTTGCAAAAAAATCGTTAAATTTCGATTCATAACAAAAAAAGTAAAAATGTCAGCAGCAATGAAATACCACCAAATGAAAGCTCTATTAGTGAGAAGAAAAGGAGGTAAAATTCCTTTGGGTGGTAAGTTGCATGACCGAGCAATAAACCGCTAAAGTTGTGGAGTGCCGATTTGTAAAAAAGGGCACTCCACAGGGGGGTATAAACCTGTGGTCCTTAAGTGGTTAAAGCTCTCCTACAGCTAGGGTTGCCACCTTTTCTTCAAGCCAAACCCGAACACGGGTGGAACGCATCGGGACCGGAAGTTGCGTTCCACAGGCTGGAAGTGGGTCCAGCTGTGGACCGCAAGCTGTAATTGAGGAACGGGCCAAGCAGACAGGATATCAGAGAGGACAGTAGGGTAAAAGGAAACACAAGGAGGAACAATAGTAAAAGAAATCATTTAAAGGAGGGAGGGAGTGTCTGAAGACAGCGCCGCCCTGCGCTAGCATCACAGCTGATCGCCCGCAGTGACAGCTAATCGTCCCTGCTGCTGACACCTCATCGGCCACCGCCGCTGACTGACACCCCACGCCGCCGCTCATCGCCAGCTGTAAGGTGTGCAAGTCTGCAGTTTGAATCCTGTGCCCGGGTCTGAGAAAGGCTTGTACCCGGGCACAGGATTACAAACCCGGACTGTCCGGGTCATTCCCGTACGGGTGAAAACCCTACCTACAGCAGTGAAGAAAAATGGCTGGGTTGCTATGGAAACCTGAAGTAAAACTGTGTATGTGGAGGCTGGAGGACCTGCGAGCTACTATTGGCTGATAAGGGTTATGTGACTAGGCTTCTATTGGCTAATGCATTTTTGGGAATATCTCAGGAATGGTACGTGCTAGAGAGCTGAGACCTGGTCTAAAACCTTCCCGGACACCTGATGTACCTGTGTGCCAAATTTCGTTATTGTAAATGTGACGGTGCGGATTCCTTTAGCGGACATACACACACACATACACTCAGCTTTATATATTAGATTGAGTGCAGCAAGCCTAGTTGGAGCAAGCCTCTTTTTATTGCTGACTTTATTTCATTAATAAGCCTTCTTATAAAGAACACATTTTGGAGTACTAGCACTCTTTTTTTAAGTCTAAAAAAGGGACACAAGTATATACTAATGTGTATACAATCTTTTAAACAGGAAATGATTACCCCCAGATGTTATCTGGCTGTGGATAACCCAGTGGGAAGGAGGGGGGGGGGGGGGGGGGGGGGGGGGTTAGTGATATAATTAATATGATGACAATCTAATATATGAAGCTGAGTGTATGTATGTGTGCATGTATGTATGTCCGCTAAAAGAATCTGCACCATCGCATTTACAATCACAAGATTTGGCACACAGGTACATCAGGTGTCTGGGACGGTTTTAGACCTCTAGCACATACCGTTCCCGAGATATTCCCCAAAAATGCAAATATGGCCCCATTGCATGACCTACATTGGCCAATAGAAGCCTGCAGGTCTTTCTCCTCATATAATAAACTGTCATACACATGGTCACATGACCCTTATCAGCCAATAGAAGCTTGCAGGTCCTTTGTCTCTGCATACACACAGTTTTACACCAGGTTTCCATAACAACCCAGCCATTTTTCTTCACTGCTATAGGTCAACTTTAAAGGGGCAGGGCGCTGTGAATGACACTGTTAAGGGAGCGGAGTGCTGTGGAGGTCACAGTTAAAGGGGCAGACTGCTGTGGAGGTCACAGTTAAGGGGACAGTCTACTATGGAGGTCAGTGTTAAGGGGCAGATTTTTGTAGAGGTCATTGTTAAGGGGGTGTGGTGTTGTGGAAATCACTGTTAAGGAGATGGGGAACTGTGGAGGTAACTAATAAAGGGGTGGCCACTGTGGAGGTCACTGTTAAAGGGGTGGGCGCTGTGGAGGTCTCTGTTAATGGGGCAGGGAATGGTGGAGGTCACAGTTAAGGGGACGTTCTACTATGGAGGTCAGTGTTAAGGGAGGGTGCTGTGGAGGTCACTGTTAAGGGGGCAGGGTGTTGTGGAAGTCATGTTTTAAGGAAATGGAGCTCTGTGGAGGTCACTGTTAAGGGGGCAGGTAATTGTGCAAATCACTGTTAACGAGACAGGTTACTGTGGAGGTCACAAATAAAGGGCCAGCCGCTGTTGAGGTCACTGTAAAAAGGGCAGCTGCTGTGGAAATCACTGTTAAGGAGACAGGATACTGTTGAGGTCACTAATAAAAGGGTGGGCGCTGTGGAGGTCACTGTTAAAGAGGAGGGCACTGTGGATGTTACTGTTAAGGTGGCAGGCCGCTGTGGAGGTCACTGTTAGGCTACTTTCACACTAGCGTTCGGGTGTCCGCTCGTGCGCTCCGTTTGAAGGGGCTCACGAGCGGCCCCGAACGCATCCGTCTGGCCCCAATGCATTCTCAGTGGAGGCAGATCCACTGAGAATGCATCCGCCTGCCAGCGCTCAGCCTCCGCTCCGCTCAGTGAGCGGACACCTGAACGCTGCTTGCAGCGTTCGGGTGTCCGCCTGGCCATGCGGAGGCGAGCGGATCCGTCCAGACTTACAATGTAAGTCAATGGGGACGGATCCGCTTGAAGATGACACCATATGGCTCAATCTTCAAGCGGATCCGTTCCCCATTGACTTACAATGTAAACTCTAAACGGATCCGCTCAGGCTACTTTCATACTTAGAAATTTTTCTAAGTTTTAATGCAGACGGATCCGTTCTGAACGGATGCGAACGTCTGCATTATCGGAGCGGATCCGTCTGATGAAACATCAGACGGATCCGCTCCGAACGCTAGTGTGAAAGTAGCCTTAAAGCGGCTGGCACTGTGGAGGTCACTGTTAAGGGAGGAGGGACTGTGGAGGCCACTGTTAAGGCGGCAGGCACTGTGGAGTCACTATTAAGGGAGGAGGGGACTGTGGAGGCCACTATTAAAGGGCAGCGGGGTACTGTGAGGTCACTGTTAAGGCAGCTGGTTACTGTGAGGTCACTGTTAAGGGAGTGGGGTACAGTGGAGGTCACTGTTAAGGGAGCGAGTTACTGTGGCAGTCAATGTTAAAGGGGCAGTCACTGTGGAGGTCTCTGTTAAGGGGGTCGGGAATAGTGGAGGTCACAGTTAAGGGGACTGTAACCCATGGTCAGTATAAATAATTAAAACCCTCTGGAGAATTAAAAAAATGGTCAATGCATACATGTGGTAAAAACAATGAAAGTATAAATAAAACCTTATGGAGAATGTAATAAGTACATAAAAGTTATTAGAAAGTCATCAGAATACACTGGGTGAAATAGATACAGTAGCTGTCGGATCAGGCCAATAACATACATCTTCCATGTGTCTGTAGAGACATAATTCATTAAATTATTACTTGCCAACGTTACATGAAATAAATTATTATAAATAAACAATAACTGGTGCTGGAACAGGGAATTAACAGCGAAAAGTGAAATAGATATAAATATTAAGTGCTACTGTACCTGAGAGTAGGTTGCACACCATTTAGTATCAGCCGTAGACAAAGTCAGAAGGTCGCGGTTGACTGAGTGATGTGTTCACGTGGAACAGAGCTCGACTGTTTTAAAGGGCTTCTGTCATCAGAAACATGCTTAGTAAACTGTCTGACATTAGACGTGTGCTAATGTCAGCTGAATCTAACAGTGTTACTCTCTTTTTTTCTAGGTGACTTCATTTTAGAGAAAATGTTTATTTTATGCAAAAGAGCCTCTAAGAGCAATGAGGGATGTTGCCCCTACTAATAGAGGCCGTTATTCTTCCTCCAGCTGCACCCTGCTCATCGTGATTGACAGGGTCAGGCAGTGTACACGTCATCCTGCCTGGCCCTGAATTTGGTGAAAATCTCACGCCTGCACCTTGTCATTCAGCGTGCAGTGCAGGCTTAGTAAACGAATGATGCTTGCCGATAGCATACTTCCATACTGCGTCTGGGCCTGCTATGTCTTCCGGATGTACAGTGATGTATGCGACGCAGGCAAAGTAAGGAAGTCTGCGGCCGATGAGCATCATTCCTTTACTACATCTGTGCTGAACACTGTACGGCACAGTGCAGGCATAAGATTTGCACTGAAGTCAGGGCCAGGCAGAATGACGTAAGCACTGCCTGGTCCTGTCAATCAAGATGAGCAGAGCGTGTCTGGAGAAGAAACAACGGAGCCTCTAGGTGTATGGGCATCACCTTCATTGCTCCTAGAGGCTTATTTGCATAAAATAATTTTTTATTTTTTTTTCTAAAACAGAGACACCTATGAAAAAAAAGAATAACACTGTTAGGTTCAGCAGCCAGTTTACTAAACATTTTTTTGATGACAGAAAACCTTCAAGCACCAAAAATTCAAATAGAAGACAGTTGGCCCTTAGATGGACTGCACCCGATCTGTAACGCATCCATGTCTATGATACAGCTATAATTTGAAACATTTGAAACATGTCAGAGGGACAGGGATTAAGAATGATACCACTTGGTGCTGCTAAGCTGGCAAAGAGCATTGCAGGAGGTCCTATTAGTGAAATAAAGAGATTCAGCTCATCAACAAGGTGGTCATGAATTTGTGCCAAAAAGATTTCCATTCTTGGTCAGACCATCTTGGGCTAATTATCATTGCTGTTAACATGAATGAATAGATTTCCAGTCATAGAAGTTCCTCGAAGAAATCTTCTGTGTGTGATTATACCTTAATTGAATTAGGATAATAACCATAATTTGCATAGCAGATGGACAATGTCAGTGGAAGTTTGCTCATGTAGCAAATACAATGATTTTGATCTATGATTAAAAGGGTATTTTGAGATAGCAATATTGTCAGCCCATATTTAGGATAGGCCATCAATATTAAACTGTTAGGGGGTCTGACTCACAACATTCCTGTCGATCAGCTGTTTAAAGAGTCGGACCCCAACCAATCTGATATTAATGACGTATCTTAAGGATCCAGTAGGTCAATTGTGAAGATCTATAGAAAAAATGGATGATATGCAGGGCACTAAGTGACCAGATAAGACGTTGGATATTTAATTTCTGTATGAAACACTCTTGGTGCAAATAATGATGGTACCACATGTTTTCTACAAGAATTACATTTTCTGCATCTCCTTCAGTCACTTTGAACCATGATCTCTATGATTGCTCTACCATTATCGAACAGAAGCACATTGAACAGAGAAAGAAAGGTATAGCTATCCCCTGAATATGCTTCTTTTTTATTTCCGCAAGTATGTATCTTCAGCTATCCCAACATTAAAAGCAACTGGCTTTCATGCTTCAAAAATTCCAGGGAATCTTGTTTACTATTAGATTTGACCATGTGCTGCATTTAAGATGTGTTCCTCAGAGAGTTATATATTCTGCCCCGGGTTAGTTTGTATTTCAGTTGTGTATATTGAAACCTAACATTGTATTATGGTATTATAAACATGCAAAAGCGCATTTAACAATTCAAGATTCATTAGCTGCATACATAGATGACATAATAGAAAATAATGTTTAGAAAGAGCTTAGATCCGGTTTTGTGCATTACTTTTATCTATCCAGTGTTTCTATAATTCATCCTTCCAAATTAGACAGAGCCAAAAGACAATTTTCAGTAAATTAGACCAGTTTAATTGAAATGCCATTTAACCTATTTTAAATTTCATCAACACTCATTTTGGTGCCTCTTTACTAATTCATTGACATAACATTTTGCATTTGTCTTACCTCACAACTGTGTTTTTTTCCTTTCAGTTGGAATCATTTCAGCCGTTTTTTGTTTCCTTAAATCTCCCTAGTTATGTTACAAGAGGAGAACAATTTGTCTTGGAAGTTGTTGTCTTCAATTATTTGGAAGAAGATACTGAGGTGAATAGTATAAAATGTTCAGTCTCATGCACATAAATATACTCATGAAAACAGTTATTAGTGGCATAAGACATTGTCAAGTGTACTAAGGGTACTTTCACACTTGGGGCAGGACGGATCCGACATGCTGTTCACCATGTCGGATCCGTCCTGTGGCTGTTTCGCCGTGCCCCCGGGCCGCCGCTCCGTCCTCATTGACTATAATGGGGACGGGGGCGGAGCTCCGGCGCAGCACGGCGGTGCACGGAGAAAGCCGCCGGACTAAAAAACCTGACATGCAGTAATTTTAGTCCGGCGGCCTTAAGCCGTGCACCGCCGTGCTGCGCCGGAGCTCCGCCCCGTCCCCATTATAGTCAATGGGGACGGAGCGGCGGCCCGGGGGCACGGCGAAACAGCCGCAGGACGGATCCGACATGGTGAACAGCATGTCGGATCCGTCCTGCCGCAAGTGTGAAACTAGCCTAAATATATAATATAATAATAGACAAAATAAACTTTGGAAACAAGTTGCTAGTATGAGTAAATTCATGCAACATAAAAGAATATGACATGCTTATGTACTTTTTGCAGATGTAAAGAAATAAGAGAAACACTATTTTAAATACATTTCTTGACTTACATTAACCTCTTAATGAAAAATTCTGATCCTGCACCATATGCTGTGGGTGTGGGCTGTGCAATACAACTGACACATAGCCACAATAACTGGGAGCAGAGATAAGATAACGCAGATCCCTGTCATTTAACCCCTCAGATGTCATGGTCAGTAGTAACCATTGTATCTGGGTGGTTAGACAGAGGGGTATCCTTCTTTCCTCTGATCAGAGCCCCCATTGTGAGATCACAGGTCTCTGATCAGTTGCTGTTACTACCTCTGACCTTGTGAAGACTCCCAGGTCTAATATAGTAACGTAAGCTACCTGTTAAACCATGCCTATGGCAGAGCTTTTCGGGAAGCCTTTAAAATTCCCATAATCTCAACAGTAGCTATGGGCAGCTCTCCTTCATTCAGCACCCTAGTTGCATTTTACCTCATGAAATTGGAGCATCTTTTTATGTACATGGTATGAGACCTAATGTGATTGTTTAATGTTACCATACAATTAAAAACTCATCAACTATTTGCATTGGAATTGCAGAGTGCTGTAATTTCTTCAGTACTTAAGTGGATTATCTCTTTTTACTAAACACCTCCCTACTATGCCCTAGAGTGCAACCCATTTCTAGTACAGTAAAAATCATTTAGACTGCAATAGTCTATTGCAGTCTAGGGTACAAATGAAAAGAGGAATGCATGTTTGGAGAGGAATAAAAATGACAAAAAAACTAAAATATAAAAAATAAAATCAAGTTTATATAAAAATAAACAATAAAAAATAAATGGCATTCCTGTATCTAAAAATGTCTGAACTATTAAAATGTAAAAAAAAATTCCTGTTGCAGCAGAAAAATAAATGTGCAATTAACCATGTTTTGGTCACCTTGCCCACCCACAAAAAAATTAACAAAAATTGGTACCAAAATTATGCCAAAATCTATAGCTTGCCCCACAAAAAAACAAGCCCTCACACAGCTCTGTAGATGAAAATATAAAAAATAGTTATAAGTATCAGAAAATGGCAAAGCAAATAAAATTTAAAATTTTTCAAAAGTTAAATTTAGTACTAAAACATAAATAATATATACAGTCAGGTCTATAAATATTGGGACATCGACACAATTCTAACATTTTTGGCTCTATACACCACCACAATGGGTTTGAAATGAAACTAACAAGATGTGCTTTACCTGCAGACTGTAAGCTTTAATTTGAGGCTATTTACATTAAATTAGGTGAACGGTGTAGAAATTACAACAGTTTGCATATGTGCCTCCCACTTGTTAAGGGACCAAAAGTAATGGGACAGAATAATAATCATAAATCAAACTTTCACTTTTTAATACTTAGTTGCAAATCCTTTGCAGTCAATTACAGCCTGAAGTCTGGAACGCATAGACATCACCAGACGCTGGGTTTCATCCCTGGTGATGCTCTACCAGGCCTCTACTGCAACTGTCTTCAGTTACTGCTTGTTCTTGGGGCATTTTCCCTTCAGTTTTGTCTTCAGCAAGTGAAATGCATGCTCAATCGGATTCAGGTCAGGTGATTGACTTGGCCATTGCATAACATTCCATTTCTTTCCCTTAAAAAACTCTTTGGTTGCATTGCCCATCTGCACTGTAAAGCACTGTTCAATGAGTTCTGAAGCATTTGGCTAAATATGAGCAGATATTATTGCCCGAAACACTTTAGAATTCATCCTGCTGCTTTTGTCAGCAGTCACATCATCAATAAATACAAGAGAACCAGTTCCATTGGCAGCTATACATGCCCACGCAATGACACTACCACCACCAAGCTTCACTGATGAGGTGGTATGCTTAGGATCATGAGCAGTTTCTATCCTTCTCCATCCATACTCTTCTCTTCCCATCACTCTGGTACAAGTTGATCCTGGTCTCATCTGTCCATAGTATGTTGTTCCAGAACTGTGAAGGCTTTTTTAGATGTCGTTTGGGAAACTCTAATCTGGCCTTCCTGTTTTTGAGGCTCACCAATGGTTTACATCTTGTGGTGAACCCTCTGTATTCACTCTGGTGAAGTCTTCTCTTGATTGTTGACTTTGACACACATACACCTACCTCCTGGAGAGTGTAATTGATCTGGCCAACTGTTGTGAAGGGTGTTTTCTTCACCAGGGAAAGAATTCTTCGGTCATCCACCACAGTTGTTTTCCGTGGTCTTCTGGGTCTTTTGGTGTTGCTGAGCTCACCGGTGCGTTCCTTCTTTTTAAGACTGTTCCAAACAGTTGTTTTGGCCACGTCTAATGTTTTTGCCATCTCTCTGATGGGTTTGTTGTGTTTTTTCAGCCTAATGATGGCTTGCTTCACTGACAGTGACAGCTCTTGGGATCTCATCTTGAGAGTTGACAGCAACAGATTCCAAATGCAAATAGCACATTTGAAATTAAATCTGGACCTTTTATCTGCTCATTGTAATTGGGATAATAAGGGAATAACACACACCTGGCCATGGAACAGCTGAGAAGCCAATTGTCCCATTACTCTTGGTCCCTTAACAAGTGGGAGGCACATATGCAAACTGTTGTAATTCCTACACCGTTCATCTGATTTGGATGTAAATACCCTCAAATAAAAGCTGCAGCTGTGGTGGTGTATAGAGCCAAAAATGTTAGAATTGTGTCGATGTCCAAATATTTATGGACCTAACTGTATAATCTGGTATTGCCTTAATTGTACTGACCTGTAGAATAAGGTTGTCATTGCAGTTTTAGAACGCCATAAAAACAAAACCCAAAACAAAACAAAATTGACCCTTTAGAGGTTTAAGCCACTTTTACATGGTCAGTATGTGGTTAGTATTTTAGTATTTCTCATCAGAATATGTAAGCCAAAACCAAGAGTGGGGCCAAAACACAGAAGACGTGCAAATCTTCCCATTATAGTTTTCCTCTGTAAGGTCTACTTCTGGTCTTGACTTACGGTACAAATTAACTGATGAAAAATGCTGATAATGTGGAAGTGGCCTTTGGAATAAGTACAACTTAATGTAAACCCATAATTGGATCAAATGCCCCTAACAACCAGTTAAATTCCATCAATTATTTTTATGTGCTATTGACAACTCCGTTATCTTTCCCTTGCGCTAGTTTTAATTAATCTCCTCCATTGTAATCACATTCAAATGACATTCAAATCTGATGTGCGTGATATTGCGAATAATTAGTTGCTGGTATATTAAGTAATGGCTCTCAGAATTCCATGATTAGAAAAAATAGTTCCCTTTTGCCAGTATAACTATTGAAAGGGATCGCTGTACTTGGGGGAGTCATTCTCACAAGAATCGTCGTCCACCGCAGCTTTCGGGGCCAAACATTGCATTTATTGGGACATTTTTCATACACGGAACAGTCCAGTTAATAATCCCTGGGTGTGGTGAGGTTCCCACATACATCAAAACAAAACAAATACCTGCCCGGCTGGGCTCTCACTACACCTGTTAACGTGGCCCTGACTCAGCTACAGAATCCTGTTCACACATGGAACCCATATACGGCTTTTTCTCAGCCCGTAGTTCCCCAGCCTCTCCGGCTGTAGTCAGTGCCGTACCTGTATGGGGAAGTGTGGCCCAACAGTCCTCCCGACTCCGGCCTTGTGACCCTTGAATCCCGGCGTCACCCAAACTTCAGGCTGTCACAATGCCCCGGGGTCTCTCAGCCTGGCGAGCTGAGACCACGCACAGAGCCTCTGCTCTGGGACTCTGTATCTCACAGCATATCTTTCCTCAGACTGACCTACTCTGAGGCGCTTCATGCCAGCCCGATTACAGCAGGCCTCACCTGCGATCACCTCAGGTAGAAAGGAAAACCGTACTGGAAGGGTGTGGACTGGCAACTCCCTCTACCAAGCCTAGCCACCAATCTAAGTAAAATCCAGCCCAGAAAACATATACAAAAATGTCTCAGCGAACTATGCTTTGCTGAGACTACTGCCACTCTCTGGATTTTATCTGTCTCACCCATCTGAGGTACCTGAAGTGGGACAACACACCTTCCAGCACTGTTCACATTACCACACTATGTAACAAGTAACATCGCACCAATAGTAGCTTACAATAGCTTTCAATCAATTGATTACCCAATTTTCTAGCAACAATATTAGAAAAGACTTAGTATTGCAACAGAGTATCCTAATCTGCTTTTCCCTCAAAAAACTTATAATGTTTTCTGGAGAAAGCTCAAGTTGGCTACATTGTGTATTTTCAGTTATCCTAGTAGATGCTTGTTATACAGATGCTGATAATACTATGGGAAACATTTTAATCATTAACATCATAACTTATTAAAGTTTTTCTGTCAAAGTAGCCTTATGAGAACTTTATTGCAGGACTAGTTTTATCATTTAGGGTTTTCTTTTTAGGCTACTTTCACACTCGCGTTTGGTGCGGGTCCGTCATGGATCTGCATAGACGGATACGTTCAGATAATACAACCATCTGCATCCGTTCAGAACGGATCCGTTTGTATTATCTTTAACATAGCCAAGACGAATCCGTCTTGAACACAATTGAAAGTCAATGGAGGACGGATCAGTTTTCTATTGTGCCAGATTGTGTCATAGAAAACGGATCTGTCCCCATTGACTTACATTGTGTGTCAGAACGGATCTGTTTGGCTCAGTTTCGTCAGACGGACACCAAAACGTTAGCTTTATTATGCGGATCATTACAGTTACTACATGATAGGTAAAATATATTTCTCTCATATTGTATATTGTGATTTATCTTTCTGCATTTATTTACATGTAGATATTCTTTAGTAGACATTTTAATAAAAAAAAAAAACATTTTATTGCACTGCATAAACCAACCCAATATATTACTTATATCTTTGGACCTGTATTTTTCCCTTCATAGGTTTCTGTAACCCTTGATCGAAGTGATGCATTTGATATACAAATATCGTTTATAAATGCAACTGGACCTCAACAGACTGTATTGGTCCCGAGTAAAGAGGGAAAAACTGTTTTCTTTCCAGTCAGGCCGATTCAATTGGGCGAGGTTCCAATGACAGTGAAGGCCACATCCTCCCTTGCTTCAGATGCAGTAACTCAAAAACTCAAAGTCCAGGTACTTCTAGCATTTTTCAAGTGTAATAAGATATTATTTTTTTAACCTTTTTAAGTTTCTTATAACAGATTCAATATATTATGAAATAATACAAGACAGAAAACAAAGTAACATACATGAAAACAGTCGTGGAATACTAGTTGTTAACAGCTTGGATGGAATTATAAATGACAATAACATCCAGAGAAAGTAACAATGTACTTAAATGCCTAAAGAATGAATATGGAGTACTGCCTCAGGGAACAGGAGTAGATGTGATCTAAATATACATCCTATGAAACAAACCAATACAATGACTGTTTTTCTCATAGGTAGTTGAAAGATTAAGCTTGTTGTCATATGATACCCCTCATCCTCCTAACACTTTCTTAATATTAAAGCAAAATTGGTAAAATATGCTAATCCTATGCATTTCATAGAAAGCAAAATGAAATGTTATAGTAAAAACTGTGTTCGTTACTTGATACGAATGTCCACTATTTCATATGGCGCAGTTTCATGATGTTTTTCTTGGAATATCTTAATAGCTAACATTGCAAATGTGGAAAGTTGCCAGTTATTACATCTTATGCTAATGTAATAGGTTTGAATATATAATCATATAATTTTCCTTTACTTTGACAGGCTGAAGGAATAGAACATTCATATTCACAAACTTTGCTCTTGGAACTGATCAACAATAAACCACAAATGATTTCAAAGTCTTTGAACTTTACATTCCCGCTTGATGTAGTAAGTGGAAGTGAAAAGACATTTATCACCGTTGTTGGTAAGGATAATACTGTTACCTTCTTAAATAAATGATCATTGAATGAGAAGCCACACAAAAAATACATTTTGTTTGTTCTGTTTTTCTTACAAAAGACCTACAATAAAAAATGTGAATAACAGACGTTTTGTTTGAGGAAAGTAACAGTCACCCTGACTAAAACAAACCAAAGCAATAAACATATCATATCTATCTGTCTAGACATGCCTTCTGTAGCACAACCATAATTACAAAGAATTGCTCACATAGAAATCTAAATTATTTGGCATCTATAGCCTATTCGGATCATATTATCGTATGGATAGTATATTATTCATTCAACTAATCCATTGGCTCAACATTCTGTTTTGAAGCTAATTTCAACATAATTGAAACAAAATTGCAAACTAGTTCCTTGAAATGGTCTCGTACCTCAGAACTGAAGCCGAGTTCGGATCCAAGTTTTAAAGTGGTTTTCCACTTTAAAAATGAAATACCGAAGTGAATCACTGAACTGACTTCACTGCATCAGAGTCCATACATTTTAATGCTGTATGGAGACGGTTCTCTGTACAGCATTAATCCAAAGTTTTGAGTGAGTCCTCATTCCAACCCTTCACAATAGCAATGCCCTCTCTGTGTCCCCTTCACATTAATAATGACCTCTCTTTGCCACCTTCACATTAGTAATGACATCTCTTTGCCAACTTCACAGTAGTAATGCCCTCTGTGTGCCCCCTTCACATTAGTAATGACTTCTCTTTGCCCTCTTCACAGTAGTAATGCCCTCTCTGTGCCCCCTCAGTGTTAATAAAAAAAAAAAAAACTGTAACTACTCACCTTGTCCCGTTCCTGATGTTCAGGTCAGTAAATGAAAGGACTGGCAGCGACCATGCACTCTAGCAATGAGCGCTATTAATGGAAGTTCTCATTGCATCCAAAAAACCCTTGACAGATGGCACCCAGGGTGGACTGCTCCCCACACTTTTTCCGGTAGTCTTTCTGCTGATTGAGATAAAAACTGAAATAATGCCCCCTCCCATCCTCAGGATAGGTCACAATATCTGATTGGCTTATCAGCTTTTTGAAGCGAAGGCGGCGATCCATGCGAGCACCACTTCCTCTTCATTACCCTGCCCGTTGTCTTAGAGACACAGTCTAATTACAAATACTCGCTCCATTCACTTGAATGGAATGAGTACTTGTAATTACATTATGCCGCTTCTGCTGCAAAGAGAACCATGAGCAGTTTAATGACCAGGAAGCAGTGGATGCCTCCTTTTCAAATTGCTGATCGGCCAGGGTGACAGTTGAGGATGAGGTTGAGGTAACAGTTGAGGATGTATATACAGTACAGACCAAAAGTTTGGACACACCTTCTCATTCAAAGAGTTTTCTTTATTTTCATGACTATGAAAATTGTAGATTCACACTGAAGGCATCAAAACTATGAATTAACACATGTGGAATTATATACATAACAAACAAGTGTGAAACAACTGAAAATATGTCATATTCTAGGTTCTTCAAAGTAGCCACCTTTTGCTTTGATTACTGCTTTGCACACTCTTGGCATTCTCTTGATGAGCTTCAAGAGGTAGTCCCCTGAAATGGTTTTCACTTCACAGGTGTGCCCTGTCAGGTTTAATAAGTGGGATTTCTTGCCTTATAAATGGGGTTGGGACCATCAGTTGCGTTGAGGAGAGGTCAGGTGGATACACAGCTGATAGTCCTACTGAATAGACTGTTAGAATTGGTATTATGGCAAGAAAAAAGCAGCTAAGTAAAGAAAAACGAGTGGCCATCATTACTTTAAGAAATGAAGGTCAGTCAGCCGAAAAATTGGGAAAACTTTGAAAGTAAGGGCTATTTGACCATGAAGGAGAGTGATGGGGTGCTGCGCCAGATGACCTGGCCTCCACAGTCACCGGACCTGAACCCAATCGAGATGGTTTGGGGTGAGCTGGACCGCAGAGTGAAGGCAAGAGGGCCAACAAGTGCTAAGCATCTCTGGGAACTCCTTCAAGACTGTTGGAAGACCATTTGAGGGGACTACCTCTTGAAGCTCATCAAGAGAATGCCAAGAGTGTGCAAAGCAGTAATCAAAGCAAAAAGTGGCTACTTTGAAGAACCTAGAATATGACATATTTTCAGTTGTTTCACACTTGTTTGTTATGTATATAATTCCACATGTGTTAATTCAAAGAGTTTTCTTTATTTTCATGACTATGAAAATTGTAGATTCACACTGAAGGCATCAAAACTATGTTTGTTCTACCCCATAGAAGGGTTTTGTTTCTGATTCCCCCACCACACTCTTTCCATGATCCTTGGGCCCAATACTCACCCCCATGGTTTTCTAAGTAATGTACTTGACCTATGTGACTTGTAGTGAGGGTTGCCACCTTTCCCCCAAAAAAATACCAGCTGAGCTAAGCCACACCCCAAAGTGGTGTTGGGTGTAGCTTAACACTGGATGTTGAGTCACAATATCTCCCATTATTAATAATGCCCCCTTCAGTGACTCCCAGTAAAATTAATGACTCCATTAGTGTCCCCCAGAATTGAGAATGCACCCTATTTGTTCCCCCAGTAATAGTAATGCCTCCATTAGTGCCCCCCCAGAATTATTAATTCCCCCATTGGTGCCCCCCAGTAATATTAATGCCCCCATTAGTGCCCCCAGAATTAATAATGCCCCCATTAGTGCCCCTCAGTAATATTAATGCCCCAATTAGTGCCCCTCAGTAATATTAATGCCCCAATTAGTGCCCCTCAGTAATATTAATACCCCAATTAGTGCCCCAGAATTAAAAATGCCCCCATTAGTACCCCCTGAATTAATAAGGCCCCCATTAGTGCCCCCCAGAATTAATAATTCCCCTTTTGTGCCCCCAATAATATTAGTGCCCCCCTTAGAGCCACCAGTAATATTAATTACCCCACTAGAGCCCCCAGTAATAGCACTGCCCCATTAGTGCCCCCAATAATTTGAATGCCCCAATTAGTGCCTCCCAGAATGAATAATGCTCCGATTAGCACCCCCCAGTAATAGTAACACCTCCATTAGTGCTCCCCAGAATTACTAATGCCCCCATTAGTGCCCCCAGAATTAATAATGCCCCCTTCTCTGGTTGTGCAAAAAAAAAAAAAAAACTGTATGAGGGGAGTTCATATATTTTTTTTCTTAACACAAGTGTGGGAGGGGGCAGGAGTTAAAGGTGGTACTAATGAGTGGTCCACAATGGAAGTGCTCAACGGTCCATAAAGGGAAAATACCGGAAATTATTATTGCCGGTAGAAAAGAAAATTACCAACACATGCTCTGCAACATCTGCATCTCAGGTTGCAACCATCATCAGGTCTATTTATCTATCTATCTATCTATCTATCTATCTATCTAAAATAGAAAATAAATCAGCAGCACTCTGTTGGATTCCGGGTGCAATTCCACAGTTGCTCTTGGATAGGAGCCGTTCAATAGAAATAGAAAAAATATGGCAGCACTCCGGTCTTGTGAAGAAATTCAGTGACGTTTATTCACACTTATTTGCAATGCAGCATTTCAGCCCTCTCAATGGAGCCTTTGTCAAGCTAGTGAACATAGTGTTCTCAAACATATTTATGTGGGTGAGTCCAATTAAGGTAACATGATTAATCATTAAATACAATTTACACATATCCATATAAAGCATGATAATACAATTCATTACAGTGTATACATATACATGTGCCATTATAGTTCAAACGTAGCGTATATGTCAATGTGAACACAACTTTAAAAACTCATGTTAGATCAGCATAATAACATAAGTATCGCTGATTATTATATAAAGTGCAGCTGTGCCAAAGTGTGTATATATCAAAACAATAAGGAAGAAATTAAAAGAGGGACAAACCCACGTCATGAAAACCGTTAGCGATTCAATGTTGGCGTCCCCTGGCGTCTGGTGCGCAGGCGTCAGTGTATGCCGGTAAAGCGCGAGATCCTGTCAGGTCCCGCGCATGTGCACAAAACGCTCAAACTGGCGTTCGTACGTAGCGCGTCGGGGCCCAGCAGGGCTCGCGAGATCTCTCCACTTCTCGCGCATGCGCCCCGCGTGGTCACAATCAGCACACTGGCAGCACGCCAGTGCGCATGTCTACGGGAACGGAACCAATATTGTTGTTACCATGTCACCATAGCAACCATGTTTGTATGCGATCTTAAGGGTACAGCAACCACCAGGCAGCGGGCAATGTCTATGGAGCAATGCGCACATGGGGGTTAATCCAGTGCGCAAAATTCCATCGTGGCAAGAGTCCCAAGGCTAGTCTTAACCAGGGATCCAGTCACTACACCCCCGTCACTCGTGGCTGTATATGGAATCAAAGTGGAAGTAGACATATATCACTGGCCCATATGTCCATCACTGGGCACATGAACCTGCGTGGGACGGAGGACCAGACACTCTCGTGTCCCATGTCCCCCGCTCCTATATCCACCCACATCGACATCCTTCTGCCCCAATGGGAGACTATCGCAGATAAATAAATAATATTAATAACATTGGCTTCGAATCCCCAACCTGAATAGTGAATGGAGAGATCTACAGAAAAGAGATACACACAAAATTATATTGGTAACAATCGCTTGAAGTTTTCATGTCGGGCGATGTCCTCTCAATTAAGACAAACGTTTCCATCAAGATAATCTATAGGAGACAAGAGAGAGAAAGGAGAATGAATAGAGAATACAGTCTCATCCTATACACTGTCAGACTATAGTCACGCATTCCACTGGTACCTAGTTATATAACCCTAAATTCAACATTAAGTCCATGTGGTTTTAAGGTACGTAATTGGAAAATCCAATATAGTTCTCTCTGTTTCAGTGTGACCGACCTGTCGCCCCCACGACGTGGCATGGCGATCTGGTCGATTACCCTGAACCGCAAATCCTTTTCAGTGTGTCCTGCTTCCGTAAAGTGCTTAGACACTGGAAGATCTAATCTCTTTTTCCTAATAGTGTACCTGTGATGATTCAGTCTGGTCTTAACATCCCACGTAGTCTCCCCTACATAGAGGAGATGACAGGGGCATTCAAGCAGGTACACTACATAAGAGGAATCACAAGTCAGGTGATGTTTTATCTTAAATTCCTCTCCTGTCTGTGGGTGTATAAAACTCGCTCCTCTTAACATAAGAGGGCAATTTACACACCCATGGCAAGGGAAACTTCCTTTCCTGGATGCTCCAAAATAACTGCTGAATGAGATTTTACTGGTACCGATGTCTGCCCGCACTAATTGATCCTTGATGTTACGTGTGCGCCTGTAAGACATCATAGGGGGATTGGCAAATTCGGGAATATCCTTGAAGTTACTGCCCAAAATGGGCCAATGCCCCTTCAGGATCCCTCCGATTTTATCACTCAGGGGTGAAAACCGCGTAACAAAGGGTATGCGTTTTTCATCCCTTGTCCTGTTTGTACATTTCTTCAAGAGGGTTTCCCTGGACTGTTGCATGACCCTTACTTTATGTTGTTCCACCAGTTTACTCGGGTACCCCCTATTAATAAACTTCTGACCCATTGTGGCGAGTCTGTCTGTAACCTCCTCCTCTCCTTGTACAATTCTCCTAACCCTAAGCAGCTGGCTATAGGGCAACGTCCTAACCATGCTTCTGGGGTGACAGCTGTCATATTTAAGTAGTGTGTTCTTGTCGGTTTTTTTAACAAAAAGGTCAGTATGTAGAAAATCCCCCTGTCTACTCACTGTTACATCCAAAAACTCAATCTTGGTTTCTGAGCTGACCAGTGTAAACTTAATCTCAGGGTCAATCCCATTGAGGAAATCACCAAACTGGTGCAGCTCCTCAATGGAGCCCATCCATAGTAGGAAGATGTCGTCTATGTATCGCCACCACCCCAGAACCTGTCTGAAGTGGTGGCTAACATAGACGTACATCTCCTCCATATGGGCCATATAAATGTTTGCGTAATTTGGCGCCACATTTGAGCCCATCGCGGTCCCGCGTAATTGGACAAAGTATTCATCCTGAAACAAAAAATAGTTGCAGGTGAGTACAATGTCCAAGAGTGTGATCAAAAAGTTTTTACACTTTGCGGAGTATGGTGAATCAGCTAGACATCTTCTAACCGCACCTACCCCCCTATCATGTGTAATAGAAGTGTACAAACTAACTACATCAAATGATGCTAAGATGACATGTGCTGGTAGTTGTATTCCACTAATTTCATTCAAGAAATGTGTAGTATCTCTGACATATGATTTCGCTTTTGAGACATATGGCGACAGAATCCTGTCTAGAAATATGGCAATCTGAGAGAAGGGTGAACCAATGCCTGATACTATCGGGCGGCCAGGCGGAGAAACAAGTGACTTGTGGATCTTCGGCAGCATGTATATTACCGGTGTCCTCGGCCGGTCCACATAGAGAAAGGAGTGTAACTTGTCATCGATCACACCCTCCTCTCTAGCGGAATCCAGTACCCCACGAATCTTTTTCAAGAATTCAAACTTAGGGTCACCTGGAAGCCTGCGATATACATTTACATCATTCAATTGCCGATATACCTCATCCACATAGTCAGTTGTGTTCATGACCACCACTGCTCCACCCTTGTCTGCCGGTTTAATGGTCAGACAAGGGTTAGCAGCAAGCTCTTTCAAGGCCTTGGTCTCCTCTCCTCTCATATTCCATTTCATACACATTCCTTCTTCTCCTGAATTCTTTAGTGCCTCTAGCTCAATCCTAACTGCATTGATAAATGTATCAAGGGCAACATGATTAACAATAGGAGAAAAATCACTCTTCACATGTAGTTGTACATTATTAAGTGTAAGCTCTGCATCACCTCTCGACCCCACCACTGAGGCTTCAGTGGACTGTTTGTCAAACCAAATTTTTAACTTAATGGCTCTAAAAAAACGATGCAGGTCAAGCTCTAATTGAAACCAATCAATGCTCCTGGCCGGGCAGAAGGAAAGTCCTTTTTCTAAAACAGACAATTGTATTGGTGTTAACACAACAGATGATATATTTACCACAGTTGTCTCTTCCGCATGGTTCTTTGTGATTTCATCTGGCCTCCCTTTACGCCAACTATGTTGCCTCCTTCCCCCTCGTCTGGTCCGATGGGATCTGGACCCAGACCTAAAAAAGGAATGGTGGTTGTAGGTGTATTAGAGCTGGATGCTGCAACAGCATTCCGGGAATCGTCCATCTCTGGAGCTGTGGAGTTGTTCCTTTGTTTGTAGGGTCCAGTCTTCTTACTCTGGGGAGAGGGTCGTTCTACCCTCTTAGGGCCTTTTCTAACAGTCCTCTGTCCTCCTTGCCAACTGTATACAAAGCCGGTAGTGTAATCTTCCATATCCCTTTGCCACTTTTTCCTCTTAGTAGATTGTAGATCTTGTTTTAATTTCTCCAGGTGTAAATTACAATCACTGAAGTATTTCTCTGCATCCTCTGTAGTTAGTATTGCTTTTAATTCCCCTTCTGTCTGTTCCAAACTGATTTTCAAGGTACAGATTTCCTTATGTAGGTATTCAACATTTAACAAAATGATATCCAGAGAGTATTTGTTCGAAATCTGTGCGAACCGTGAACAGAAATCTGGGTTATTAGGAAAGAAATCAGGTCTCAAAATTGAGCGCATGCCCCTTGGTATGCGGTGTGCATGATGATATTCGCTGAGAATAATTGCATGTAAGTCCAAATTGATCAGTCGTTTGGAATATAACTCATACCTTTTCTTAAGATCCAATGTGGACGGTGTTGATAAAAAGGCTACATCTCTTGTGGCACCCTGTAGGATACGTGCTTCATCTTCCTGCGTATAGGAGAAGACGTCCTGGTGTGTACATCCTGTAGCTTGGCTCATATTTCAGGAGAAAAAGAAGGTGCTAAGCTGATAGGTCCAAAATACAAAAATAGAAAATAAATCAGCAGCACTCTGTTGGATTCCGGGTGCAATTCCACAGTTGCTCTTGGATAGGAGCCGTTCAATAGAAATAGAAAAAATATGGCAGCACTCCGGTCTTGTGAAGAAATTCAGTGACGTTTATTCACACTTATTTGCAATGCAGCATTTCAGCCCTCTCAATGGAGCCTTTGTCAAGCTAGTGAACATAGTGTTCTCAAACATATTTATGTGGGTGAGTCCAATTAAGGTAACATGATTAATCATTAAATACAATTTACACATATCCATATAAAGCATGATAATACAATTCATTACAGTGTATACATATACATGTGCCATTATAGTTCAAACGTAGCGTATATGTCAATGTGAACACAACTTTAAAAACTCATGTTAGATCAGCATAATAACATAAGTATCGCTGATTATTATATAAAGTGCAGCTGTGCCAAAGTGTGTATATATCAAAACAATAAGGAAGAAATTAAAAGAGGGACAAACCCACGTCATGAAAACCGTTAGCGATTCAATGTTGGCGTCCCCTGGCGTCTGGTGCGCAGGCGTCAGTGTATGCCGGTAAAGCGCGAGATCCTGTCAGGTCCCGCGCATGTGCACAAAACGCTCAAACTGGCGTTCGTACGTAGCGCGTCGGGGCCCAGCAGGGCTCGCGAGATCTCTCCACTTCTCGCGCATGCGCCCCGCGTGGTCACAATCAGCACACTGGCAGCACGCCAGTGCGCATGTCTACGGGAACGGAACCAATATTGTTGTTACCATGTCACCATAGCAACCATGTTTGTATGCGATCTTAAGGGTACAGCAACCACCAGGCAGCGGGCAATGTCTATGGAGCAATGCGCACATGGGGGTTAATCCAGTGCGCAAAATTCCATCGTGGCAAGAGTCCCAAGGCTAGTCTTAACCAGGGATCCAGTCACTACACCCCCGTCACTCGTGGCTGTATATGGAATCAAAGTGGAAGTAGACATATATCACTGGCCCATATGTCCATCACTGGGCACATGAACCTGCGTGGGACGGAGGACCAGACACTCTCGTGTCCCATGTCCCCCGCTCCTATATCCACCCACATCGACATCCTTCTGCCCCAATGGGAGACTATCGCAGATAAATAAATAATATTAATAACATTGGCTTCGAATCCCCAACCTGAATAGTGAATGGAGAGATCTACAGAAAAGAGATACACACAAAATTATATTGGTAACAATCGCTTGAAGTTTTCATGTCGGGCGATGTCCTCTCAATTAAGACAAACGTTTCCATCAAGATAATCTATAGGAGACAAGAGAGAGAAAGGAGAATGAATAGAGAATACAGTCTCATCCTATACACTGTCAGACTATAGTCACGCATTCCACTGGTACCTAGTTATATAACCCTAAATTCAACATTAAGTCCATGTGGTTTTAAGGTACGTAATTGGAAAATCCAATATAGTTCTCTCTGTTTCAGTGTGACCGACCTGTCGCCCCCACGACGTGGCATGGCGATCTGGTCGATTACCCTGAACCGCAAATCCTTTTCAGTGTGTCCTGCTTCCGTAAAGTGCTTAGACACTGGAAGATCTAATCTCTTTTTCCTAATAGTGTACCTGTGATGATTCAGTCTGGTCTTAACATCCCACGTAGTCTCCCCTACATAGAGGAGATGACAGGGGCATTCAAGCAGGTACACTACATAAGAGGAATCACAAGTCAGGTGATGTTTTATCTTAAATTCCTCTCCTGTCTGTGGGTGTATAAAACTCGCTCCTCTTAACATAAGAGGGCAATTTACACACCCATGGCAAGGGAAACTTCCTTTCCTGGATGCTCCAAAATAACTGCTGAATGAGATTTTACTGGTACCGATGTCTGCCCGCACTAATTGATCCTTGATGTTACGTGTGCGCCTGTAAGACATCATAGGGGGATTGGCAAATTCGGGAATATCCTTGAAGTTACTGCCCAAAATGGGCCAATGCCCCTTCAGGATCCCTCCGATTTTATCACTCAGGGGTGAAAACCGCGTAACAAAGGGTATGCGTTTTTCATCCCTTGTCCTGTTTGTACATTTCTTCAAGAGGGTTTCCCTGGACTGTTGCATGACCCTTACTTTATGTTGTTCCACCAGTTTACTCGGGTACCCCCTATTAATAAACTTCTGACCCATTGTGGCGAGTCTGTCTGTAACCTCCTCCTCTCCTTGTACAATTCTCCTAACCCTAAGCAGCTGGCTATAGGGCAACGTCCTAACCATGCTTCTGGGGTGACAGCTGTCATATTTAAGTAGTGTGTTCTTGTCGGTTTTTTTAACAAAAAGGTCAGTATGTAGAAAATCCCCCTGTCTACTCACTGTTACATCCAAAAACTCAATCTTGGTTTCTGAGCTGACCAGTGTAAACTTAATCTCAGGGTCAATCCCATTGAGGAAATCACCAAACTGGTGCAGCTCCTCAATGGAGCCCATCCATAGTAGGAAGATGTCGTCTATGTATCGCCACCACCCCAGAACCTGTCTGAAGTGGTGGCTAACATAGACGTACATCTCCTCCATATGGGCCATATAAATGTTTGCGTAATTTGGCGCCACATTTGAGCCCATCGCGGTCCCGCGTAATTGGACAAAGTATTCATCCTGAAACAAAAAATAGTTGCAGGTGAGTACAATGTCCAAGAGTGTGATCAAAAAGTTTTTACACTTTGCGGAGTATGGTGAATCAGCTAGACATCTTCTAACCGCACCTACCCCCCTATCATGTGTAATAGAAGTGTACAAACTAACTACATCAAATGATGCTAAGATGACATGTGCTGGTAGTTGTATTCCACTAATTTCATTCAAGAAATGTGTAGTATCTCTGACATATGATTTCGCTACAATGCACTAATGATTTCGCTACAATCTACTAAGAGGAAAAAGTGGCAAAGGGATATGGAAGATTACACTACCGGCTTTGTATACAGTTGGCAAGGAGGACAGAGGACTGTTAGAAAAGGCCCTAAGAGGGTAGAACGACCCTCTCCCCAGAGTAAGAAGACTGGACCCTACAAACAAAGGAACAACTCCACAGCTCCAGAGATGGACGATTCCCGGAATGCTGTTGCAGCATCCAGCTCTAATACACCTACAACCACCATTCCTTTTTTAGGTCTGGGTCCAGATCCCATCGGACCAGACGAGGGGGAAGGAGGCAACATAGTTGGCGTAAAGGGAGGCCAGATGAAATCACAAAGAACCATGCGGAAGAGACAACTGTGGTAAATATATCATCTGTTGTGTTAACACCAATACAATTGTCTGTTTTAGAAAAAGGACTTTCCTTCTGCCCGGCCAGGAGCATTGATTGGTTTCAATTAGAGCTTGACCTGCATCGTTTTTTTAGAGCCATTAAGTTAAAAATTTGGTTTGACAAACAGTCCACTGAAGCCTCAGTGGTGGGGTCGAGAGGTGATGCAGAGCTTACACTTAATAATGTACAACTACATGTGAAGAGTGATTTTTCTCCTATTGTTAATCATGTTGCCCTTGATACATTTATCAATGCAGTTAGGATTGAGCTAGAGGCACTAAAGAATTCAGGAGAAGAAGGAATGTGTATGAAATGGAATATGAGAGGAGAGGAGACCAAGGCCTTGAAAGAGCTTGCTGCTAACCCTTGTCTGACCATTAAACCGGCAGACAAGGGTGGAGCAGTGGTGGTCATGAACACAACTGACTATGTGGATGAGGTATATCGGCAATTGAATGATGTAAATGTATATCGCAGGCTTCCAGGTGACCCTAAGTTTGAATTCTTGAAAAAGATTCGTGGGGTACTGGATTCCGCTAGAGAGGAGGGTGTGATCGATGACAAGTTACACTCCTTTCTCTATGTGGACCGGCCGAGGACACCGGTAATATACATGCTGCCGAAGATCCACAAGTCACTTGTTTCTCCGCCTGGCCGCCCGATAGTATCAGGCATTGGTTCACCCTTCTCTCAGATTGCCATATTTCTAGACAGGATTCTGTCGCCATATGTCTCAAAAGCGAAATCATATGTCAGAGATACTACACATTTCTTGAATGAAATTAGTGGAATACAACTACCAGCACATGTCATCTTAGCATCATTTGATGTAGTTAGTTTGTACACTTCTATTACACATGATAGGGGGGTAGGTGCGGTTAGAAGATGTCTAGCTGATTCACCATACTCCGCAAAGTGTAAAAACTTTTTGATCACACTCTTGGACATTGTACTCACCTGCAACTATTTTTTGTTTCAGGATGAATACTTTGTCCAATTACGCGGGACCGCGATGGGCTCAAATGTGGCGCCAAATTACGCAAACATTTATATAGCCCATATGGAGGAGATGTACGTCTATGTTAGCCACCACTTCAGACAGGTTCTGGGGTGGTGGCGATACATAGACGACATCTTCCTACTATGGATGGGCTCCATTGAGGAGCTGCACCAGTTTGGTGATTTCCTCAATGGGATTGACCCTGAGATTAAGTTTACACTGGTCAGCTCAGAAACCAAGATTGAGTTTTTGGATGTAACAGTGAGTAGACAGGGGGATTTTCTACATACTGACCTTTTTGTTAAAAAAACCGACAAGAACACACTACTTAAATATGACAGCTGTCACCCCAGAAGCATGGTTAGGACGTTGCCCTATAGCCAGCTGCTTAGGGTTAGGAGAATTGTACAAGGAGAGGAGGAGGTTACAGACAGACTCGCCACAATGGGTCAGAAGTTTATTAATAGGGGGTACCCGAGTAAACTGGTGGAACAACATAAAGTAAGGGTCATGCAACAGTCCAGGGAAACCCTCTTGAAGAAATGTACAAACAGGACAAGGGATGAAAAACGCATACCCTTTGTTACGCGGTTTTCACCCCTGAGTGATAAAATCGGAGGGATCCTGAAGGGGCATTGGCCCATTTTGGGCAGTAACTTCAAGGATATTCCCGAATTTGCCAATCCCCCTATGATGTCTTACAGGCGCACACGTAACATCAAGGATCAATTAGTGCGGGCAGACATCGGTACCAGTAAAATCTCATTCAGCAGTTATTTTGGAGCATCCAGGAAAGGAAGTTTCCCTTGCCATGGGTGTGTAAATTGCCCTCTTATGTTAAGAGGAGCGAGTTTTATACACCCACAGACAGGAGAGGAATTTAAGATAAAACATCACCTGACTTGTGATTCCTCTTATGTAGTGTACCTGCTTGAATGCCCCTGTCATCTCCTCTATGTAGGGGAGACTACGTGGGATGTTAAGACCAGACTGAATCATCACAGGTACACTATTAGGAAAAAGAGATTAGATCTTCCAGTGTCTAAGCACTTTACGGAAGCAGGACACACTGAAAAGGATTTGCGGTTCAGGGTAATCGACCAGATCGCCATGCCACGTCGTGGGGGCGACAGGTCGGTCACACTGAAACAGAGAGAACTATATTGGATTTTCCAATTACGTACCTTAAAACCACATGGACTTAATGTTGAATTTAGGGTTATATAACTAGGTACCAGTGGAATGCGTGACTATAGTCTGACAGTGTATAGGATGAGACTGTATTCTCTATTCATTCTCCTTTCTCTCTCTTGTCTCCTATAGATTATCTTGATGGAAACGTTTGTCTTAATTGAGAGGACATCGCCCGACATGAAAACTTCAAGCGATTGTTACCAATATAATTTTGTGTGTATCTCTTTTCTGTAGATCTCTCCATTCACTATTCAGGTTGGGGATTCGAAGCCAATGTTATTAATATTATTTATTTATCTGCGATAGTCTCCCATTGGGGCAGAAGGATGTCGATGTGGGTGGATATAGGAGCGGGGGACATGGGACACGAGAGTGTCTGGTCCTCCGTCCCACGCAGGTTCATGTGCCCAGTGATGGACATATGGGCCAGTGATATATGTCTACTTCCACTTTGATTCCATATACAGCCACGAGTGACGGGGGTGTAGTGACTGGATCCCTGGTTAAGACTAGCCTTGGGACTCTTGCCACGATGGAATTTTGCGCACTGGATTAACCCCCATGTGCGCATTGCTCCATAGACATTGCCCGCTGCCTGGTGGTTGCTGTACCCTTAAGATCGCATACAAACATGGTTGCTATGGTGACATGGTAACAACAATATTGGTTCCGTTCCCGTAGACATGCGCACTGGCGTGCTGCCAGTGTGCTGATTGTGACCACGCGGGGCGCATGCGCGAGAAGTGGAGAGATCTCGCGAGCCCTGCTGGGCCCCGACGCGCTACGTACGAACGCCAGTTTGAGCGTTTTGTGCACATGCGCGGGACCTGACAGGATCTCGCGCTTTACCGGCATACACTGACGCCTGCGCACCAGACGCCAGGGGACGCCAACATTGAATCGCTAACGGTTTTCATGACGTGGGTTTGTCCCTCTTTTAATTTCTTCCTTATTGTTTTGATATATACACACTTTGGCACAGCTGCACTTTATATAATAATCAGCGATACTTATGTTATTATGCTGATCTAACATGAGTTTTTAAAGTTGTGTTCACATTGACATATACGCTACGTTTGAACTATAATGGCACATGTATATGTATACACTGTAATGAATTGTATTATCATGCTTTATATGGATATGTGTAAATTGTATTTAATGATTAATCATGTTACCTTAATTGGACTCACCCACATAAATATGTTTGAGAACACTATGTTCACTAGCTTGACAAAGGCTCCATTGAGAGGGCTGAAATGCTGCATTGCAAATAAGTGTGAATAAACGTCACTGAATTTCTTCACAAGACCGGAGTGCTGCCATATTTTTTCTATTTCTATCTATCTATCTATCTATCCATCTACAGTGGATCTAAAAAGTCTACACACCCCTGTTAAAATGTCAGGTTTCTGTGATGTAAAAAAATGATACAAAGATAAATCATTTCAGAACTGTTTCCACCTTTAATGTGACCTATAAACTGTACAACTCAATTGAAAAACAAACTGAAATCTTTTAGGTAGAGGGAAGAAAAAATATCAAAATAAAATAATATAGTTGCATAAGTGTGCACACCCTTAAACTAATACTTTGTTGAAGCACCTTTTGATTGTATTACAGGACTCAGTCATTTTGGGTATGAGTCTATCAGCATGGCACATTTTGACTTGGCAAGATTTGCCCACTCTTCTTTGCAAAAACACTCCAAATCTGTCAGATTGCGAGGGCATCTCCCGAAGTCTTTTTCTGGTGAAGCCACTCCTTTGTTGATTTGAATGTATGCTTTGGGTCGTTGTCATGCTGAAAGATGAAGTTCCTCTTCATGTTCAGCTTTCTAGCAGAAGCCTGAAGGTTTTGTGCCAATATTGACTGGTATTTGGAACTGTTCATAATTCCCTCTATCTTAACTAAGGCCCCAATTCCAGTGGAAGAAAAACAGCCCCAAAGCATGATGCTGCCACCACCATGCTTCACTGTGGGTATGGTGTTCTTTTGGTGATGTGCCATGTTGTTTTTGTGCCAAACATATCTTTTGGAATTATGGCCAAAAAGTTCAACCTTGGTTTCATCAGACCATAACAACATTTCCCACATGCTTTTGGGAGACTTCAGATGTGTTTTTGCAAAATGTAGCCTGGCTTGGATGTTTTTCTTCGTAAGAAAAGGCTTTCGTCTTGCCACTCTACCCCATAGCCCAGACATATGAAGAATACAGGAGATTGTTCTCACATGTACCACACAGCCAGTACTTGCCAGATATTCCATCAGCTCCTTTAATGTTACTGTAGGCCTCTTGGTAGCCTCCCAGAGCAGTTTTCTTCTCATCTTTTCATAAATTTTTGGAGGGACATCCAGTTCTTGGTAATGTCACTGTTGGGCCATATTTTCTCCACTTGATGATGGCTGTCTTCACTGTGTTCCATGGTATATCTAATGCATTGGAAATTCTTTTGTACACTTCTCCTGCCTGATACCATTTAACAATGAGATACCTCTGATACTTTGGAAGCTCTCTGTGGACCATGGCTTTTGCTGTGGGATGCGACTAAGAAAATTTCAGGAAAGACCAACTAGAGCAGCTGAACTTTATTTGGGGTTAATCAGAGGCACTTAATACTAAAAAACAGCTACATCCCCAGTTATAAGAGTGTGTGCACACTTATGCACACCTATGCAACCACATTATTTTCTTTTTTTTTGTTTTCTTCCCTCCACCTAAAAGATTTAAGTTTGTTTTTCAATTGAGTTGTACAGTTTATAGGTCACATTAAAGGTGGAAAAAGTTTTGAAATGATTTATCTTTGTCTCATTTTTTTTTTACATCACAGAAACCTGACATTTTAACAGGGGTGTGTAGATTTTTTATATCCACTGTATCTACCATTGTTAATATACCCAATGAACAGAGAAACTTTTGACAATGTGTGCTCATTTTCTAGTAATGGATATCAAAATAACATTATAAGTGCAAATGCAGCATAACGAATTCATGTGGCAAGAAATAGCACATGTGGCAAATTTCCCGCTATGCCTAGATACAGTCATAAGGCTAAGTACTATTATGGCTATGCACAATTTATTACAGTATCTCCAAATGCCATATGATTCCGTTCAGAGGCATATGACAGATGACTTAATACAGGTTCTAACAGAAAAAAGGTTGCATGCTTTATTAAATGCCATATATCGGAAGTATTCTACCCTAAAATAATGATTATCCCCTGTATAACTGTCACAGCCAGACTGCTGAAAAGCTCTGACAGGAGCCTTTAAGATCCTCCTCCTTGAATTTCTTTGTTTTGGTTGAGTTCCTCATTTCGTTAGTCTATCTCAGCTGTCATGCAGTTGGACTGATTGCTGCCCTTTAAGTTCCTCCCCAGAATGCAGTAGTGTGCGGCTTATACAACTTCCTGGAGTGTGTGTGCATGCTGTTCCTAGTTCTCAGTCCACAGTCCCCAGTCGTCTGCAAGATAAGTGCTGTTTATGTATTTATGATTTTCTGTTTTCTGGATCCAGGTGACCCTGACTCCCTCCGTGTCTGTGTAGGGAGCCGGTGGTCATATCCCCTCACTATTGTAGGGTCTTCAGGTGTAAGATAGTCGAGGTACGTGGATATGCGCCCATCCACCTTTGGGGTGGTCGCATAGGCTGAGCAATAAGGGAGAGCGGCAGGTCTCATGCAGGGGTCTCCCTTTTGTTCCTTAGTTGTGGATCCAGTGAGTCATTGTTTATATTGTATTGTCTTGTTTCCTGTACACCATCCGTGACATTAACATTCATATGCATTGTCTCATTGACCAATTATAATCTGTGCTACCACATTATTTATTAACTCATTAAGTTGTCTATATATACACATTATCTTATGTTTAGGAGAGGCTATGGTCAGTTAAACCTCCTCTGCAACTCTTCCAGGGTCACAAGTAGTATACAATGTGAGAAATGTGGTGATGTGCTAGAAATAATAGTATACATTTTCTTTTAAGGTGATATTTTGGGACCATCTGCTGCCAGTTTGCAATCATTAGTTCAGTTGCCCTATGGTTGTGGTGAACAGAATATGGTCAGATTTGCCCCAATAGTCTTTATAATGGAATACCTAACTAATACCAGACAACCAAATGAGCTTGCTCCTAAACTGATTTCATACATGAAAGAAGGTATGTTTCAGCTCTTTTTCTGCATGTTGATGAATGAGCATAAATTAAATATGCATATTTTTTATTGATATTAAATAATAACACCAGTTACCCTTTTTAATTATATCCATACTAGCATTAAACATGCCATGTGCTAATGAATAGTGTTGATCACGAATATTCGAATTGCGAATTTTAATCGCGAATATCGGCACTTCGAGAATTCGCGAATATTTAGAATATCCCAAAATATATTCGTAATCGCGAATATTCGATTTTTTAAAAAAAATACCAGTTCATGCAAATTTTTATGTGAAAATGTTTATGCGAATTCTATGCGAATTTTCGCAATCAAGAAAATAATGCCTGAAAATATGACGAATATTCGCCCAAATATTCGCGAAATATCGCGAATTTGAATATTGCCCCTGCCGCTCATCACTACTAATGAAATGTAAATCGGAACTACCATAAGATCAATAACTCTGTGCTCGGGCAACTTAGCCAACTTTATCATGGATATGCTGGATTCATAACTACAATCAGATTTCACATTCCTGAGGTTAGGTCATTATTATAGAAATAATGGACAACCCCTTTTAAACCAGCTAGTGAAACATATTCTGTTGTTTAATCTTTTATTTTCTGATTGAAGATGATTTTGAAGAAGATGATTTTGAAGAAGATGATTTTGGAGGCAGGCATGTTGCCTGAGTTGCTGTTCACATCATTTAGAGATGTGTTTTACTGCAGCCAAATGGATCATAGGCACAATGGGTGGTTTATTGACTTCTATGGGAGAGTTTTCTAGACATGCTTAGTAACTTATGCAGAAGTCATTGTGCAGGGAGGGGGAAGAGATAAGCTGTGATCATCACCTATTATCCTGTGAATCCTGTGCTATATGCATATACAGTTGCAAGAAAAAGTATGTGAACCCTTTGGAATGATATGGACTTCTGCACAAATTGGTCATAAAATGTGATCTGATCTTCATCTAAGTCACAACAATAGACAATCACAGTCTGCTTAAACTAATAACACACAAAGAATTAAATGTTACCATGTTTTTATTGAACACACCATGTAAACATTCACAGTGCAGGTGGAAAAAGTATGTGAACCCTTGGATTTAATAACTGATTGAATATCCTTTGGCAGCAATAACGTCAACCAAACATTTCCTGTAGTTGCAGATCAGACGTGCACAACGGTCAGGAGTAATTCTTGACCATTCCTCTTTACAGAATTGTTTCAGTTCAGCAATATTCTTGGGATGTCTGGTGTGAATCGCTTTCTTGAGGTCATGCCACAGCATCTCAATCGGGTTGAGGTCAGTACCCTGACTGGGCCACTCCAGAAGGCGTATTTTCTTCTGTTTAAGCCATTCTGTTGTTGATTTACTTCTATGCTTTGGGTCGTTGTCCTGTTGCAACACCCATCTTCTGTTGAGCTTCAGCTGGTGGACAGATGGCCTTAAGTTCTCCTGCAAAATGTCTTGATAAACTTGGAAATTCATTTTTCCTTCGATGATAGCAATCCGTACAGGCCCTGACGCAGAAAAGCAGCCCCAAAGCATGATGTTCCCACCACCATACTTCACAGTTGGGATGAGGTTTTGATGTTGGTGTGCTGTGCCTCTTTTTCTCCACACATAGTGTTGTGTGTTTCTTCCAAACAACTCAACTTTGGTTTCATCTGTCCACAGAATATTTTGCCAGTACAGCTGTGGAACATCCAGGTGCTCTTGTGCAAACTGTAAACGTGCAGGAATGTTTTTTTGGACAGCAGTGGCTTCCTCTGTGGCATCCTCCCATGAAATCCATTCTTGTTTAGTGTTTTACGTATCGTAGATTCGCTAACAGGGATGTTAGCATATGCCAGAGACTTTAGCTGACACTCTAGGATTCTTCTTCACCTCATTGAGCAGTCTGCGCTGTGCTCTTGCAGTCATCTTTACAGGACGGTCACTCCTAGGGAGAGTAGCAGCAGTGCTGAACTTTCTCTATTTATACACAATTTGTCTTACCGTAAGACTGATGAACAGCAAGTCTTTTGGAGATACTTTTATAACCCTTTCCAACTTTATGCAAGTCAACAATTCTTAATCGTAGGTCTTCTGAGCACTCTTTTGTGCGAGGCATCATTCACATCAGGCAATGCTTCTTGTGAAAAGCAAACCCAGAACTGGTTTGTGTTTTATATAGGGCAGGGCAGCTGTAACCAACACCTCCAATCTCATCTCATTGATTGGACTCTAGTTGGCTGACACCTCACTCCAATTAGCTCTTGGAGAGGTCATTAGTCTAGGGGTTCACATACTTTTTTCACCTGCACTGTGAATGTTTACATGGTGTGTTCAATAAATACATGGTAACACTTAATTCTTTGTGTGTTATTAGTTTAAGCAGACTGTGATTGTCTATTGTTGTGACTTAGATGAAGATCAGATCACATTTTATGACCAATTTGTGCAGAAATCCATATCATTCCAAAGGGTTCACATACTTTTTCTTTCAACTGTATATAGGTGTTACCTTTCACTGTGATGATAATGAGGTGATTGCTGAAAGGTGATTGCTACAGAGCAGGAATTGTTAGCATATTATCAGGCTTAGTGACCAAGTTTTACACCGTATATTTATGATACGCGCGGTCCGAACCTTTATGCACATTCTTTAAAAGTGTAAACTACCCCACAACACTCCTCGGACCTGCAGCAGTTTTTTGCGGACTGGTGATTAAGCATATTTATATACCTTTTAGTGACCAGTCTAAAAATGACGGATTTTAAAATTATTATTTTTTTATATAGAAATTTAAAATGAAAAATTACATCCTCCAAAATTCTTAAAAAGATGTTTAACATAAAATTTGATTTTAACAATAGGTCATTTATGAATCATTCCCTGTAAATAACCCTTGAATAACATCGCTGTGTACAAACAGCATGTGACAATATATTGCAGTACAAAGACCTGTTTCCATGTAAAAAGGAAAATAAATATACTAAAAGACGATTTACCTTCCTGCACATTACTCATGGACCTGTAGTCCTCACATATGTATGTCACTGTTACTATAGCTTCATCAGGGGTTATTTTGTTATACATGTACATTAAGATATGCTATATCATAAATGTATCTTGATGGACAGACTTTGACAAATTTGTTGTGTTATAAAGAGTCTTTAAATGTTTCAGTTCTATGAATAACACACTTTCTTACTGTTTAGGTTACCAGAGAGAACTTATCTATCAAAGAGAAGATGGGTCTTTTAGTGCCTTTGGAAATGATGATCCTGCAGGAAGTACCTGGTATATTAGTAATTATCTGAATATCTAAGAACTTAAGATAATCAAAAACATAATAATATTTAATAGAATAATTTTTTGAGCCTCACATTTTCCTGCTTCACAGGAAATATCTCAAAGCGCATAAAATCAGGAAAGCCCAATGGTCACTAATGGACCTTAGGCTAGGTCACCACCTTTTTACGACAGCCCAGTCTAAGCGCTGAATAGGTCTCCTGAGCATCACAGACCAGAAACGCAGATCTTACATAAGAGCTGGGCTCCTGCTCTACTGACACAGATTAGCGGAAGCACCGATTCAGGACATTTATGCCCTCAGATGCTGCAGCCAATAGGGACCTAAGTGGTTTAAAAGGAGGCACCTTCTATCAGGCATTAGCACCTCTGCGAATTAGTTCACAGGCTGCTGATATTTTAGCATGGCAGGGTCCTAATGAAAGCCCCCAGGTCTGCCTGCAGTGCATGCCCTATTAGGCTGCATCAGAGGTATAGCATGATGGTGCCTGTCAGAATCATACTTACAGTATAATACACTGTACTGCATATGAGATCAGAAGATCCATTGTCAAAGTCCCTTGTGGGACTAATAAATTGTAAAAATAAAAGTTAAAAAAAGTTTTATCAAATAATGAAATTCTCCAAGTCAAAGGGGTTGTCCAGTTTTTTATATTGATGACCTATCATCAGGGTAGGTCATCAATATCAGATCAGCGGAAAGACAACTCCCCTGCCGATCTGCTGTTTGAAGAGAATGCAGAGCTCCTACAAGCGCTGCAATCTCTTCACTGTTAACCTGCTCGCTGACGACATTATAGCAGCAAGCAGGTGTAATTACATGTACATCATGTACATGTATATCAAGTGCTTTTCAATGGAAAACATGTAAAAAAAAAATCCCCTCCACAAAATTATCACTGTGTCCGTAACGACCCACATTACTCAATTATCAATGTCATAAAAAATATATATATACGGCAGAATTGCAGTTTTTTTTGCCACAAAAAAAGCAAAACAGTGATCAAAAACTGCTATGTCCACAAAATAGTAACAATGAGAACTACAAGCCCTCACACACGTCCATAGAAAGAAAAAAGTTATGGGCCTTGGAATGCAGCGATGCAAAAACATTTTTTTAAAGGGCTTTTATAGTGCAAAAGTGTTAAAATGTAAAAATAAATATATACCGTATATCTATTTGATATAGCTGTAATCATACCGACCCAGAGAATAAAGCTATCGTGTTATTTATGCCAAATAATGAACGCCGCAAAATGTATCACTTAAAAACTACCTTCCTTCCAGAAAAAGTTAATCAGTAAGTTTTGTATACCCCAAAAATACAGCTCTGTATAGCCCCCCCCAAAAACCCTCATATAGCTACATTGATGAAAACATTAAAAAGTTATAGTTCTTGGAATGCAAGAGCTATAAAGGTTAATTAGACCCAAAACAGGCTGGTCACTAAGGGGTTAATTAAAAGGTTATTCTACTATTCACACGTATCACCTATGTAAAGGATGCACAATAAATGCCTAATTATTAGAGGCCCTGACACTGGGACCTCTGCAATCATTAATAAGGGGTCCTAAGTAGAGATAAGCACATTTTTTTAAAATTCTTTTTTGGGTCCAAGTCGCAGAATTTTTGAAAAAGTTTGATTCAGGTATGAATTGATTCTACCCCGAATCAAATATTTGCCAATTGCCCTGAAACTTGGTATACAGGGGTGTACAGGCCAATTGCCCTGAAACTTGGTATACAGGGGTGTACAGGCCATATACCCTACAGGGTTCTCCTCACAGCCGCTGGCCAAGTACATAACGATCTGATGCTCTCATTGTTAATGCTAGGAACATCATGTACTTGTGCACCTGGCCAGCAGCTGCAGGTGCCCTCCTGAATTCTGTTGTATCCCCATCCTCAGTATGGTGATAGGGCAGTATTGTATGCTTCACTGTGGTATTTAGTTATGCTAAGTCAGAATTTTGTGCTAAATTTCGGGTCCTGCCTACTTCTGTTTTCCCTGCATACTTGTAACTTGTGTTGTCCCTGCCTACTTATATTGCCCCACCTTCTGTCAATTTAGACTCACCTACAATTTGAGGCAAACTTTTAGTTTTCTTTTTTCCAGGGCCACTTTAAATCCCCAGTCCACCTCTGTTGGTATATAAAAAATAAATTCAACCATGGGTGTCCCTGCCAAAAAAGTCACCACTAAAGTATTGCTGCTATATATAGGGACTACCCAATATACATATAACTTGGAAGAGCTCATTAAATAAGAGGCAAAAAATTAGAAAAGCTAAAGCTCATAAACATCCAATTTATGAAAAAGTACTTTATTGTTACATAATAAATAATGTGTATAATACCATTAAAAAGGAGAGTAGGGAACAGAGAAAAACACCATCCCGGCAACATACAGATCACTAAATCCAAGTAGATGTATATACAATCAAAGATTCATCAATTACAATACATCATAATAAATTGTAAAGGTGAGCCCTCGATAGTAAATGACATAAAAAGGACAACAAATGGCAATACTGCCCACAATGCAAAAGTCCTCATATAAGACACTTTATGGTGTAAAGTACCTTTGGCTGGGATATATACCGTCCAAATCACCAGGGATATAGTGTGACCTGGTGTCCTAAATATAAACTGAAAGTCTGCACAGTGTATAAAAACGAGAGACTCACCTATTGATGATAGGACCTGAGTGCCTGGGATGGCGTTACCCCGACTCGTGTTTCGGCGTGCCTTCGTCCGAAGAGAAATAGTACCCCACCTAAGGCATCTCAGGCAGCCAAACAAATTTATGTTTGCTAATCTCTTTTAAAGGGAAGTTATACAGAAAGAGCTGGGTTCATGGTATGAGACAGTTTTTCTTTCCTCTTTCTGTGTAAAAAATCCTTTACCTATCCTTTTGGAAAGGAGACTAGCATGCATGTCTCTTTTTCATAGAAGCATTATGTGGGATGCAAGCACAGCAATAGATACAAATGTTATTATGAAAAAGCAGGGATTTAACTGTTTGAGGCTACCACCAACAATGTAGTGGATAAAAAAGGGGAAAATTAATCTATGAATCACAAGCAAGGAAATAGATACAACATTTTATTATAAAAAAAAGTACTGAAAATTTGAGGGGAAAATCTTATTATGAAAAAGCACTGATTGATTGGTTTGAGGCTACCACTAAAAACCTAGTGGAAAAAAATGGTTAAAATTGATTTGTGAAGCACAAGAGGTAGATATACATACTAGAGATGGGCAACTCAATTCTATCAATCATGAATTCCTCCTGAATTTGCTCAAAAACTTGGATTTTTAAAAATCCTAATATTTTGCAGTTCCCTTCAGGCAAATCTAATTATATTTTCTCTCTGAAAGTATAACAAAAGAATGATGGGGTCATTTATCAAACTGGTGTAAAGTAGAACTGGCTTAGTTACCCATAGCAACCAATCAGATTCCACTATTAATTTTTGACAGCTCATACGGAAAATGAAAGGTGGAATCTGATTGGTTGCTATGAGCAATTCTTCCCAGATAACAATGTAAGAATTTAGGCCTGGTGGGAACTATGGCCCTCTTCCTCTTTATCTGTCCTGTCTCTTCCTGCAGAATCAATGGTGGCCAATCATACCCTTTCTATAGTGGCTGTAATGTCTTCTGACGGATACAGGGTTTTAGCAGTATGACGGGCCAGGATATGTCCAGGTGTGAAGGGTGTTTTAACAGTTTCCCTCACTTCAGCAAAGTCTTCACAGCTTCTGGTAGCAGGTTACTTTACTAACTCCAATGCTTGGCCATGCAGATTCTAGGTCTTTACTCCTTTCATCCTTCTGTAGCTTTTTTGTGACTACTGCTTTCTCTCTCTTTCAAATTCTTTCTATCCCTCCCTTAGAGCTAGAGGTGGAGCCAGTCCACACCTAACCTCCTTCAAAGACTGAGCCAGGGTTGGTAACCCTGGTTGTGTTATCCATACCGGAATATTCTGGGTGCAATACGTATCATGATGACATTATATTGCATTATATAGCATAATTAAATTTGCAGATACCCCCATGCTCTGGGGTACAGCAGAGGTCCTGCCTGCCCCCTCCTACACATAGCTGCCCACTTTTTGTAAATGTGGTATGGATATCACCACAGTCCTTGTTGTGACAAAATATGTATCTTTTCTACATTAGAAAACTGGCATATCACAATACATTCTCGTCATTGTTCTTCTGTCTTTTAGGTTGTCTGCCTTTGTCCTGCGCTGTTTTTTAAAAGCCCGACCATTTATACTCGTTGACCCTGTGGTTCTTCATAATACTCTTACATGGCTTTTGATACATCAGAAGAAAAATGGAGAATTTTGGGAACCTGGTAGAATAATAAACACTCAACTGCAAGGTGGCGAATATAGTCCAGTTACATTGACTGCTTTTATAATGTCAGCTCTTATTGAATATCCTGGACTCTTGGTAAGTTCATTATAGAATACTTTATATAAATAAATAATTTTTTTTATTTAATCTGATCTCTTTAAAGTGTTATCCAAAAACCTATTTTCATATTCCCTTTTAGGGAATTCTGACTCACTTCAGCATATGGCATTTATTATGTAGAGAAAGTTAATACAAGGCACTTACTAATGTATTGTTATTATCCATATTGCTTCCTTTACTGGCTTGATTCATTTTTCCATTACATTATACACTGCTCGTTTCCATGGTTATGACCACCCTGCAATCCAGCAATGGTGGCCGTGCTTGCAAACTATAGGAAAAAACTCCACCGTATGTGCGCTCCCATGGTCTCGGCCACCAGAGAGGCCAGCACTTTTTCCTATAGTGTGCTATTGCTTCTGGATTACAGGGTGGTTGTAACCATGGAAACGAGAAATGTATAATGTGATGGAAAAATGAATCCAGCAAGCAACGGAAGTAATTTGGATAATCACAAAATATTAGCAAATGGCTTGTATTAACGTTATCTACATGATAAATGCCACTTGCTGAAGAGTGACAACCACTTTAATAGACGGTGCCCCGTTCTCGATCCTTATCTCTTAGGGCTCATTCACTTGAATGGATCCGTGATCCAAAATATTTGGCAAAAGATAGGATATGTCCTATGTTTTGCGGTGGGGAGGCATGGACCCAAAAGCCCCAGGAAGCACTTCATAGTGCTTCCATGGGCTTCCGATCATACCTTACAGATTGCTGATCCATTCAAGTCAATGCAGTCCGCAATATGAGCATGGACAGCCTATGGTCTAGTGCAGGGATGCTCAACCTGTGGCCCTCCAGCTGTTGTAAAACTACAACTCCCACAATGCCCTGCTGTAGTCTGATAGCTGTAGGCTGTTCAGGTATGCTGGGAGTTGCAGTTTTGCAACAGCTGGAGGGCCGCAGGTTGAGCATGCCTAGTCTAGTGAATGAGCCCTTAACCAGAGTTGAAAGAGATTTACAAAGAGTGCCTCTTGCACTGGAGGACCTGTCCTATCCTGCCATAGACAGGCCATTCGTGTGAATGGGCACTGTGTAATGCTTCACTTGTCCTATGATGGTATTGCTTAGAATCTGAACACTTGTTGCCAGGTTTCCCCACAGATTAAACATAATTGCTATGGGAATACTTTGTGATCAGCTGATGTAATGCAATGTTTGTTTGAAAAAGGTCTTCCTGACCGAAATGTCACGTGTGAGTATTGCCTAAATAAATCACAGCATTCAAGGCTCAATACTGTGTGCAAAGAGTTCTAGTTGCAAGCAACCATTTTCAATCTTCACATCTTACTGTTGTAAAAACTTTTTTCAATTAGGCTCCATTCACACGAATGTGGTGTTTTGCGGATCCGCCAAACACGGACACCGGCCCATGTTCATTCCGCAAATTGCGGAACGCACATGCCGCGGCTGTCAGAGAAAATGCCTACTCTTGTCCGCAATTGCGGACAAGAATAGGACATGTTGGTTTTTTTTTTTGCGGGGCTGTGGCATGGAGCAACGGATGTGGACAGCACACAGTGTGTTGTCCGCATCTTTTGCGGCCCCATAGAAATGAATGGGCCCGCACCTATTCCGCAAAATTGCGGAACGGATGCAAACTCATTCATACAGTCATGTGAATGTAGCCTAAGGGTACGACCACATGGCACAGCAGACTCTAATTAAACCAATGAGACTGCACTGTTCAGTTGGTCTCAGTTTAATTAGAGCCCGCTGCTGCCCGCATGAATGCTTCACTTATCTAGAAAAACAAGTGTATACATCAGATTTCATGAAACAAAAATGGATCCTTCATTCTTACTTCTTTACTTTTCCCCTCTAAAAACTTCAGTCAACTTTCTCCATCCATTCGTTTCCAGATCTATTTGATCTTGCTATATAATTTAAGAAACAAGCATCTATTTATTAGGAACAATGCTCAGAAACAGGAATAACATATAAATTTTCTTCTTTTCCTAATAAATGTAACTCATTTAAAAAGCCAATTTATTACGTCAAATATGGTAATCCTCTCATTGCAGCATAAATATATTTAGCTATCGCTGTTTCTGAATGTTCTCTATCAGTGCCATTTTCTTTCTTTACAATGTTTGCCTCTTTACTGATCATGAAGGTCAGTGCAAAGATCAGAGGGCTAATCTTGTATACCCTATATACTGTATGTAAGCTCTGGACATCACTTTTATTCCATTAACAGACTTTCCCGCAACAAGTTCCATAACTCGTCTCAGGTGTTCATGGTGAATATTTACTGTAAAACTGATCCAGAATGGTATACAGCACTGAATCATTAAACCTGTTGGCTATAGGTTTCCTGTCTTACAACTTCCAATTTCCAAATATTTCCTTGTCCATTGAACACATGGATTTCAAAAGATTCCAGAAAATACTGGATTTGACTTGTTTCTAAACTTTTAAAGGCCTTCTGCTGTAGGATAGACTTCCTTATCTCTTTGACCCTAATGATCAAACAGAGAGATTATGCAATTTGTTTAGATTTTCCTTCCCTAATACTTTCGATGTTTAGGACATCCATGGCTTGATTTAATGTCTCTTCACACTTCTGTAATTATAGCCAACTTCCTAAATGTTGCCCAATGCCCCATGAATGCCTGGTGCGCATGCGCACTTCGCTCAATGAAGCCGCTGCCAGGAGTCCGCAGCGCATCAGGCTGAGCATAGTGCGCAGGCGCCGGATCTGGCGGAGGCGGCGCTGAGGTGAGGAGGGCGGCGATTAAGACTAAGAAGGAGGCGCTGGGCACCAGACGGCCGGGCACCCTGTATTAACTGACGTCCCCTTGGGCACCTTAGGTCGGCGACTGACCTGTTATAAAAACCTGTTTTTTGGGCTAATAGAGCCACAAGCAGGTTTAATAAGGCCAGGTTAGGATTCATGTTATTTGTACGGACATGAGCATATGTATAGCTTATAGGGCTAAAATCTCATGACAGATTCCTTTTAAATCTATCACAAACATCATTAGTGTGCCTTTAAGAGTGTTGTGATAAAACACTTGTAGTGTGTTTGTATAGAGAAGGTTGTCAATCAACTATCAGTGATTTGATATTGAAAGTCATATATGCTCCATATGGTGAAGCATCCAGGAACCAACAAATAAAATACTGTCAGTAGCACCGCAGTAGAAAACCTGGCATAACTGATACCCAACAGGGCTGAAGAGTTAACAGGTGGTATTATGGGTTGGTATCTCTTACTCTGGTCCCAAACCTTGATGAGAACAGACTCGTCACTCTGAGAATGAATGACCCATGCAGGGTCCTCCTGGTATGCCTTAGATATCACTGTTTTTGCAGATACTGTATGCAATGGCATAGAAGAACAGGACCACATGAATCCTAATTTGGAGCAACCCCTGCTACAAATACACAATCCACAATCTTATAAATGACCCAATCCATATACAGTTTCAAGAAAAAGTATGTGAACTCTTTGGAATGATATGGATTTCTGCACAAATTGGTCTTAAAATGTGATCTGATCTTCATCTAAGTCACAACAATAGACAATCACAGTCTGCTTAAACTAATAACACACAAAGAATTAAATGTTACCCTGTTTTTATTGAACACACCATGTAAACATTCACAGTGCAGGTGGAAAAAGTATGTGAACCCCTAGACTAATGACATCTCCAAGAGCTAATTGGAGTGAGGTGTCAGCCAACTGGAGTCCAATCAATGAGATGAGATAGGAGGTGTTGGTTACAGCTGCGGATGCTTGCGATTTTCACGCAGACCCATTCATTTCTATGGGGCCTGTGTTGCGTGAAAAACGCAGAATATAGAACATGCTGCGATTTTCACGCAACGCACAAGTGATGCGTGAAAATCACCGCTCATCTGAACAGCCCCATTGAAGTGAATGGGTCCGGATTCAGTGCGGGTAAAATGGGTTCACCTCACGCATTGCACCCGCACGGAATTCTCACTCATGTGAAAGGGGCCTTATACATTTAAGGCCCCATGGACATGGCCGTATCCGTTTTACGGTTCACAAATTGCAGATCCACAAAATAAAGATGCGATCTGAGTGCTGTCTGGATTTAATTTGTGGACTCATTGTTTTCAATGGGTCCGTGGACATAGTATATATTTTTGCCGAATGGAAATACGGATGTGGAAAACACACAGATCATCCATGTGCTTTCCGCATCTGTATGTCCATTCAGCAAAGACATGTCCTATATTCGTCTGCAAAATGTGGACCACAGACCCATTAAAATCGATGAGTCCGCAAAAATTGCAAATGCACCACAGACTGCGTCCATATTTTGTGAATCAATGATTTGCGAACCTCATAACATATACAGTCGTGTGCATGGAGCCTAAACCAATTTTTCTATCTGTTCTGCAATTTATTTTGATTGCAGCATTTCATTCTCATTGACATTTTGTGATGCAACAGGTGAATTTAATGAGGTAATTAATTTTAACGTGGATAATATTGTTACAGTGACAGAAAAAATGTGCCATTTTTACTAAGGTTCCATGTGTATAAGGGCCCATTCACATGACCGTATTTTTCTGTCTGCATCCGTTTCCATTTTTGGGATCGGATGCGGACCCATTCAACACCATGTGCTGTCCGCATCCTCACTTCCATGGCCCTGCAAAAAAAAAAAAAGACTATTTTTGCAGACAAGAATAGGCATTTCTATCATAGGGAAGAACACTTCGATCTGCAAAATGCGTAACGCTCATGGCGGGTATCTGTTTTTTGCGGTTCCAAAATTTGCAATCTGCAAAATCGGATACAGTCGTGTCAATGGGCTCTAATGCCAAACACTCAGTAGACAATTGTGCAATAGTTTTTCACTGTAATAAAGAAAGTTACCAGAATCGTATGTAACATGCTCTATATCCAACACAGCATATACCTGGCATTCAGTAGCTCAGAAATATTTTCCTTGGACTCAGGTGGAGTGCCATTCTTATCAATGCAAATAAACCAGAAAACTTTTATAATGCATTGACACAGTAAATACCCCTATTAAGCCTGTAGAGGGCATACATTTAGACTGTGTAGACACGAACCAGATTTATCATAGTGATTGAGGCTAGATAAATAAATAATGTAGAGCTTTATACCAAATATGGGTAGGCTTAACATTGAGACAGAATGTTATACCAGAATTGTAATGCAAATAAAATATTGCATTGTAGGCCACACCCCTTCCCACAAAGCCACACCCAGCATCTTCTTTTTGGACTTTCTCTAAACATGTATGCTTATGCCAAAATGTAGGTGCATTCACATTAGTAATGTAGGCCATTGCCTTTGCATGTATTTACCAAATCGAAATCGTATCATTCATAACTCTTAGGTCATAGTTAAAACAATCCCACGTGGAGAACAGGGGATTCCTCTACTTAAGATCTTCAAAACGCTATGAAGTAATCTGCTTCATACCATGATGAGTAAATCATAATAGCACTATTTATGTGAGATTTTCTCCAATGATGCAATTTTATAATAGTTTCAGCACAAAAAATAACATTTAAATTGAAAACACTACTTATAAAAATGGTGACTAGGGGAAAAAACAACTCACTCGGTAATGACTTGTCTGAATAGTGTTAAGAATACATTCTTGCTGCTCCTAAGTAATCAAGCATTTTGGAGGATTTTCAAAGGCTTTTCAAAGGCGACTCATGTGGGAACAGTAATGCTGGAAAATAACCATAAAATGTTACTACTACAGCGTCATGAACATTGTCTATGAATCACCCTTCTAATGTTTCCTAGTAACATTCATTGTGACTAGAACATTTTAACACGGTTTATTCAATCCAAATACCACTTGGAATCTACTATGCAATAAGTCATCTGTGAATACTGAGGATACATGTTGTTCTTAGTTTGTGATGAAAGAAAACCTTTTTGTGATTAGCATTGCTTACGGACATTGATAAACATTTTTGCAGTCATGGCAGCTAATATTCTTTATCATGGTCTTAAAAATGTTAGTTTTATGGCTCATGCCCGATTGCTGCAGCCTTGCCATTGATGTTTATGAGAAATCAGCTTTTTATAGGTCAGTGGAAAATTGTTTTTTTGTGGAGAATCCAAATTCATGCCTCACAAGGATATCCCAAATGTCGTCCTTCCCAACCTGCAAGTGTTGTTAACACCTTTGAGCTCTATTTAGAGGAAGATCAATTAGGCAACTTCACCAAGAAATGTTCAACATGTTGTTTGCACACTGTATCTGTAATTTATAATGTGAAGTCTTGACTACTATTTTAACCCTTTATGACCACCATCTGTCCCACAAAGCTCAGCAAAGTAAAATTTTGTGAGACTTTTTGTTCAAAACTTGTTGACATATTATCTTAAAGCTTTAGCTGTACGTTTAATTGTGTAAATAATAGGAAATCAGCCTACCGAATAATGGGGGCTTCAAATGCATCCGGGGGAGGGGGGTTCACATAATTTTTAGCCAGGTCATTTTTTATGTGTCATTTTACACACACATAAAACATTATTTTACATTGTTGATTTTGTAACTTGTTTGTAACTATATTTTTTTTACACTACCAAGACCAGTTTTTAGCAGAGGATCTGATCTGGGAAAAATATAAAAAAGCAAAATGAACCACAAATATGATGTCACGGCTGTATGTGAGCAACAATAGTAATTCACAGTACAGAGCAACTGACTGGACCCAGGGAGGATAAAGGGTGACCCCTGTCCGACCCTCAACGCTTTCCCTATTCTGCTAAAGCACATGCCCGGATCCAAATGGCGGAACGAGGCATGCCCACGTGCCTAAGACTAATGACCACTGTAACCCCTACAATAGTGGAAGGGGCACGGCCACCAGTGCCCTACTCAGTATATGGAGGGAACCATGGCCACCTCAGATCCAGTCAGAAAACAAACAGGAATACAACAATGTCTGCAGACTTAGCTGAAGGTGTTGTAGCCGCAGAGAAGACGGATCCAAGGACAGGCTGGCAATATCCGGAGTGCTAGCTGCAGCAGAACACAGGTCCAGTGAACTGATAGCTACAAGTGAAGAAACTAAAGCAAGAGCTACAACTGAAGTGAGAACTATAATCCACATCCTATCATAGGAGGAGGGGTGATATAAAGAGAGGGAAATAAAACACATGAAGAACAGCTGTGGTGAAAGAAACCAAAAGTAAACAGAGTAGTGAGAACTCCTCCCAGCTCTAGTAGTGACATCATCACAGGGGTGGAGAAACAGAGCTGTGAGAACGTCCCAAAGCTCTGGTAGTGACATATGATTGTGGGTGCATGCCTTCCCTTTTTCCTCATCGAAGATTGGCAGAGTCAGCTGTAGTTGTCTGATATCTGTGACAGTCATGGTGCCTCATGAAGCATATTCAAAGTTCCCGCACAAGAGACCGGCAGAGTGCCCTCATAAGAGTCAGCTATAGTGACAGCTACAGTGTTCCAATAAACCAATAAGTAGTGTATGGACACAGTAGGACACAGATCACAAGAGCCAGACTGCAGGATGCTTGTGCTTTATTCCAGCTAACTAATACACTGACTGAGCCACACCCAGAATATTGACCCATAAGACATAGGGGCACATTTATTAAGACCGACGTTTTAGATACGAGTTATGAAGAGGTCACTGTTCTCAGTGGCCTACCGACTGTGGTTAGCTGCAGCAGTCACATACCGTATCCCAACACATCACCGTTGCTGTTTGTAAACAAACAGTGGCAGGAGAACCAAACCAGAGATACAAAAAAGGGATGAATATAATGTTTTTTTAGTTTATTTATTTTTTAAAATTTAAGCCATTTTAGGGCTTGTCTGAAATTTTAAATTATTGCCCAGAGTATACTAAAGTGCCTCCCATTGGTATCAATCACCTTGTTCACTATAGCTGTCATTCATAATGTCCCCTAAAGCTGTGATCCACAGTACACCATAATAGGCAACATTTCCCAAGTAGAGAACAAAGAGATGATTCCCCTGTTCTATAAAATTGAGTAGAGTAGAGTGTTGAGCAGAGAAGACGGATCCAAGGACAGGCTGGCAATATCCGGAGTGCTAGCTGCAGCAGAACACAGGTCCAGTGAACTGATAGCTACAAGTGAAGAAACTAAAGCAAGAGCTACAACTGAAGTGAGAACTATAATCCACATCCTATCATAGGAGGAGGGGTGATATAAAGAGAGGGAAATCAAACACATGAAGAACAGCTGTGGTGAAAGAAACCAAAAGTAAACAGAGCAGTGAGAACTCCTCCCAGCTCTAGTAGTGACATCATCACAGGGGTGGAGAAACAGAGCTGTGAGAACGTCCCAAAGCTCTGGTAGTGACAGTACCCCCCCTCTACGGGTGGACTCCGGACACCCAGGACCCACCTTCTCAGGATGAGCCCTATGAAATGCCCTGATGAGGCGAGTGGCTTTAATGTCCGACACCGGAACCCACATCCTCTCCTCAGGACCATAACCCTTCCAATGAACGAGGTACTGAAGAGAACCGCGGACAATGCGAGAGTCCACAATTCTGGAAACCTCAAACTCCAGATTGCCATCAACCAAAATCGGAGGAGGAGGCAAAGAGGAGGGTACCGTGGGCTGGACATATGGTTTTAAGAGAGATCTGGGAAATACATTATGTATCTTCCAAACCCGTGGAAGATCAAGACGGAAGGCAACAGGATTGATGACTGACAAGATTTTATAAGGCCCAATAAACTTGGGACCCAATTTCCAGGAGGGAACCTTCAACTTAATGTTTCTAGTAGACAACCACACCAGATCACCCACATTCAGGTCCGGACCAGGCACACGTCTCTTATCAGCCACACGCTTATACTTCTCACTCATTTTTTTAAGATTACTCTGAATCTTTTGCCAAATGGTAGACAAAGACGAGGAAAATCTCTCCTCCTCAGGTAAACCAGAAAGAGCCCCTCCCGAGAATGTCCCAAACTGCGGATGGAACCCATATCCACCAAAGAATGGTGACTTATCAGAAGATTCCTGACGACGGTTGTTCAGAGCAAACTCAGCAAGAGGGAGAAATGAACACCAATCCTCCTGGTTCTCTGCCACAAAACAGCGCAAATATGTCTCCAGATTCTGATTGAGGCGCTCAGTCTGACCATTCGACTGCGGATGAAAAGCAGAAGAGAAGGACAGCCGAACCCCCAGGCGAGAACAGAAAGCCTTCCAGAACCTGGACACAAACTGCGTGCCTCTATCGGAAACAATATCAGAGGGAATGCCGTGCAATTTAACAATATGGTCGACAAAAGCTTGCGCCAACGTTTTAGCATTGGGTAAACCAGGGAAAGGTACGAAATGAGCCATCTTGCTAAAACGGTCCACCACCACCAGGATCACCGACTTCCCCGAGGAACGAGGAAGATCCGTGATAAAGTCCATGGACAGGTGTGTCCAAGGACGGGAAGGAATGGGTAACGGGAGAAGGGAACCTGAAGGCCGTGAACGAGGGACCTTAGCTCGAGCGCATGTCTCACAAGCAGCCACAAAACCCTCCACCGACTTACGAAGAGCCGGCCACCAAAATCTCCGAGCAATGAGATCTACCGTGGCTCTACTCCCGGGGTGACCAGCAAGAACCGTATCATGATGCTCCTTAAAGAGTTTGTGACGTAGCTCAGGAGGCACGAACAACTTCCCAGAAGGACAACGGGCAGGTGTCTCAGTCTGGGCAGCCTGGACCTCGGCCTCCAAATCGGAATATAGAGCAGAAACAACTACCCCCTCCGCCAAAATGGGGACCCGGGTCCTCGGAGTTTCCTCCTCCCGGAAAACAGCGAGAGAGAGCATCAGCCTTCACATTTTTTATCCCAGGTCGGAATGTAACAACAAAATTGAATCTGGAGAAGAACAGAGACCATCTGGCCTGTCTCGGATTCATACGCCTGGCCGACTCCAAGTATGCCAGATTCTTATGGTCGGTAAAAACGGTGATAGGGTGCCTGGCCCCCTCCAACCAATGGCGCCATTCCTCGAAAGCCAACTTGATGGCCAACAACTCCCTATCTCCCACATCATAGTTTCTCTCTGCCGGGGAGAGTTTTTTAGAGAAAAAGGCACAGGGTCGCCACTTGGCAGGGGAAGGGCCCTGGGACAAAACCGCACCCACACCCACCTCGGAAGCATCCACCTCAACAATAAAAGGTAAGGAAACATCGGGATGCACCAAGACGGGAGCAGACGCAAAATTCTCTTTAATCTTAGAAAAGGCTGTAAGCGCCTCCTCCGACCAAGAGGAAAAATCCGCCCCCTTTTTTGTCATGTCAGTGAGGGGTTTAACAACAGAGGAATAATTCAAAACGAACTTTCTGTAATAGTTCGCAAAACCCAGAAAGCGCATCAATGCCTTCTGATTCTCAGGAAGCTCCCACTCAAGTACAGCACGGACCTTCTCGGGATCCATGCGAAAACCAGAAGCAGAGAGGAGAAAACCCAGAAATTGAATCTCCGATACCATAAAAAGACATTTCTCCAGCTTGGCGTACAATTTATTTTCCCGTAGAATTTGCAGAACCTGAAAAAGATGATCCTGATGGGTCTGAACATCAGGGGAAAAAATCAAAATATCATCAAGATACACCAATACAAATTTCCCCATTAAATGATAGAAAATACTATTAACAAAATGCTGAAAGACGGCCGGAGCATTCATCAGGCCGAAAGGCATAACGAGATTCTCGAAATGCCCGTCAGGGGTATTAAAGGCCGTTTTCCATTCATCCCCCTCTCTGACCCTGACCAGGTTGTACGCGCCTCTCAAATCCAATTTGGAAAACACCTTGGCCCCAACAATTTGATTGAAGAGGTCCGGGATCAGAGGAAGGGGGATAGGGATCGCGAATCGTGATACGGTTCAGCTCCCTAAAATCTAGGCAAGGTCTCAGAGAGCCATCTTTCTTTTTAACAAAAAAAAAACCCGCGGCCACAGGTGACTTTGAGGGACGAATATGCCCCTTTTCGAGACTCTCGGAGATGTAAGTTCGTATAGCGATTCTTTCCGGTTGTGAGAGATTGTAGAGGCGTGCTTTTGGCAGCTTGGCGCCGGGAATGAGGTTAATGGGACAGTCAAACTCCCGGTGAGGAGGTAGCTCCTGAACACCGCTCTCGGAAAACACGTCCGAGAAATCAGAGAAAAATGATGGCACCGTTTTAGTAGACACCTCTGCAAAAGTCGCTGTGAGACAATTCTCTCTACAAAAATCACTCCACTCATTTATTTGCCTTCCTTGCCAATCAATAGTGGGGTTATGTCTAGTGAGCCAGGGTAACCCCAAAACTAGAGGAGACGGCAATCCGTTAAGGACAAAACAAGATATATCCTCCACATGAGTGTCACCCTACAGCTAGCCGGATATTGTGAACAATGCCCTTCAGAGATCTCTGTGAGAGTGGAGCAGAGTCAATAGCAAAAACAGGTATATCTTTATCTAATGTGCAAACCTGAAAACCATGCATGGCTACAAATTGAGTGTCAATAAGATTGACGGCCGCTCCACTATCGACAAAAATCTCACAAGAAATGACTTTGCTCTCTAGCGCCACCCTGGCAGACAGGAGAAAACGGGAACTGCAGGTCAGAGGAAAAGCATCAAATCCTACATCAACTTTGCCCAAAGTAGCAGATGAAGCAGAACCTGATGATTTACCTTTTGAGATTTTTCTCTTATTATCGCTCTTAGTACGGTTCAAGAATCTCCTAGACGGACAAACATTTGCCAAATGACCTATGCCCCCACAACAAAAACAGACCATACTCTGAGGACTAAATCCTCTTTTATCAGGGGCAAGTCGAGCTAGCTGCATGGGCTCCTCCTCAGAGGGGAGCGAGACAGGATGAGGCCCCTGCACACTGAATGAGTCCGCACCACTGCCCCTAGACTGACAATGGTTGGACAGAGAGGTCTCGTTTCTTTCTCTTAGACGCCTGTCAAGGCGTACCGCCAATGACATGGCAGACTCTAAGGACGTTGGTCTTTCATGGAAAGCAAACGCATCTTTTAATCTCTCCGAGAGACCATGACAGAACTGACTCCGGAGTGCAGCATCATTCCAACCCGAATCAGCTGCCCATCTCCGAAATTCAGAACAATAAAGCTCCGCAGACCGTTTGTTCTGGCATAAAACACGTAGGCTAGATTCGGCCAGAGCAACACGATCCGGGTCATCATAAATCCGCCCCAGGGCCACAAAAAATCCCTCCACGGATCGAAGGGAGGGATCCCCTGATGGCAGCGAAAAAGCCCAAGTCTGAGCATTACCCCTGAGCAGGGAAATGACAATCCTCACCCTCTGCTCCTGATTACCAGAAGAGTGAGAACACAAGCAAAAATGGAGTTTGCATGCCTCTCTGAAACGAACAAAATTCTCACTGCCCCCTGAGAACGTCTCCGGAAGTGAGACCTTTGGCTCGCAACAGACTCCATGAGCCGGAGCAGGGCCCAATGCTTGAAGCTGGGTCATAGATTGACGGAGATCCGCTACTTCCAAAGAAAGACCCTGCATGCGGTCAACCAGGTCAGAAAGCGGATCCATGTCAAAAAAGGACGGTTTTGGTGGATTATAATGTCACGGCTGTATGTGAGCAACAATAGTAATTCACAGTACAGAGCAACTGACTGGACCCAGAACTAGGGAGGATAAAGGGTGACCCCTGTCCGACCCTCAACGCTTTCCCTATTCTGCTAAAGCACATGCCCGGATCCAAATGGCGGAACGAGGCATGCCCACGTGCCTAAGACTAATGACCACTGTAACCCCTACAATAGTGGAAGGGGCACGGCCACCAGTGCCCTACTCAGTATATGGAGGGAACCGTGGCCACCTCAGATCCAGTCAGAAAACAAACAGGAATACAACAATGTCTGCAGACTTAGCTGAAGGTGTTGTAGCCGCAGAGAAGACGGATCCAAGGACAGGCTGGCAATATCCGGAGTGCTAGCTGCAGCAGAACACAGGTCCAGTGAACTGATAGCTACAAGTGAAGAAACTAAAGCAAGAGCTACAACTGAAGTGAGAACTATAATCCACATCCTATCATAGGAGGAGGGGTGATATAAAGAGAGGGAAATCAAACACATGAAGAACAGCTGTGGTGAAAGAAACCAAAAGTAAACAGAGTAGTGAGAACTCCTCCCAGCTCTAGTAGTGACATCATCACAGGGGTGGAGAAACAGAGCTGTGAGAACGTCCCAAAGCTCTGGTAGTGACATATGATTGGTGGGTGCATGCCTTCCTTTTTCCTCATCGAAGATTGGCAGAGTCAGCTGTAGTTGTCTGATATCTGTGACAGTCATGGTGCCTCATGAAGCATATTCAAAGTTCCCGCACAAGAGACCGGCAGAGTGCCCTCATAAGAGTCAGCTATAGTGACAGCTACAGTGTTCCAATAAACCAATAAGTAGTGTATGGACACAGTAGGACACAGATCACCAGAGCCAGACTGCAGGATGCTTGTGCTTTATTCCAGCTAACTAATACACTGACTGAGCCACACCCAGAATATTGACCCATAAGACATAGGGGCACATTTATTAAGACCGACGTTTTAGATACGAGTTATGAAGAGGTCACTGTTCTCAGTGGCCTACCGACTGTGGTTAGCTGCAGCAGTCACATACCGTATCCCAACACATCACCGTTGCTGTTTGTAAACAAACAGTGGCTGTTTGTAAACAAACAGTGGCAGGAGAACCAAACCAGAGATACAAAAAAGGGATGAATATAATGTTTTTTTAGTTTATTTATTTTTTAAAATTTAAGCCATTTTAGGGCTTGTCTGAAATTTTAAATTATTGCCCAGAGTATACTAAAGTGCCTCCCATTGGTATCAATCACCTTGTTCACTATAGCTGTCATTCATAATGTCCCCTAAAGCTGTGATCCACAGTACACCATAATAGGCAACATTTCCAAGTAGAGAACAAAGAGATGATTCCCCTGTTCTATAAAATTGAGTAGAGTAGAGTGTTGAGCATTTATATCCTATAATTAACCTGGGGAAGGTAGCTACCCAATGCACTTTATTTCCTCGGACTGTTTCTCAATTAAACTTTGGACTCATGAGAATTGCAGTCCACCAGTTGGGCATCACTGGTATGGAACAATATTAAAGGGTTTGTCTAGCCACTTGATTAAAAATATCACTCAATGCTCGGAACTAATAAAATAAATTTATACCTTACCAGTCCCCATGGCCACTCCTATTATCATACTTTCCTCAAATCTGTACTTCCTGATCCCCATCAACATGGTGATTGACTGAGCAGTCACATTTCCATGTTGACAGGGATCAGGAAGAACAGCAGCATGCAAAATGAGGGGAATAATAGCGTGTGATCTAGGGCACGCTAAGTTTTAGTTCAGTTGAACTGTATGAGGTGACAGATGGTAGCCACAACGCACATACTACAGTGAGTAAACTGCTCAATAGACTTTGCTTCTACTTCACTGCCAATCTCTATGGCTCAAATAACTGTAATTTAAGGGGTTGTCTCACTTCAGAAAGTGGCATTTATCATGTAGGGAAAGTTAATACAAAGCACTCACTAATTGTACTGTGATTGTCCATATTTTTCCATCACATTATACATTGCTCATATCCGTGCACAGAAGAATTGGGTGAGCTGGACTAATACATTTATTGTTTGGACTTTGGGTAAATACTCCCCATATTGTCATCTAAAACCACAATTTCTTCTATTGTGTTTATAGGTAAAAGAGAACCCTATGCCATTTTAGTTTTAGTAGACTCCAAATTATGCATTTTCTATGCCATTGTTCGATTCCCAACAGAGAATGTCAGTCCCATGCACAGGAGAAATTCATTTAACCACTACTACAGTAAAATATGGAATCTAAAATGTCTCAGTAATACTGAAAGCTCTGTGTGTGATTTGCAATGAAATGGGATTTCTTTTATAGTTTTTGATTTAAAACAAATGTTTTTCACTCCTCTAGAATTCTTCTAAATAACAGCTGCTGCAAATTACTTGGAGTCTCAAATGAATGAAGTCACTCAGATAACTACACCCTCAGCCTTGTGACATATGCACTATCATTGGTTGGAAGAAATAAGCTAAAGAGGGTCTGGACCTTCTGAACCGCCGGGCCAGAGCACAATGGTAGCTTCATTTGTATAAAAAAGTGAAAAAAGAAACAAAATCATCTTAAAGAAAATGTGTCATCAGAAAATTATCTATTGTCTAAATCATATTTTTTATGTTTAACATATTTTTATAGAATTTTTGATGATGTTATTTTTCCTTTTCCATGTCAATATCTATATTTAAACAAAAAACATAAAATCCTGCAGTTTTTGCACTTGTCACTAAGCCCAATAATAGGCGCCACTTCTTGGTCTGTACGGATCACTTTTACTGAATGTACCTGCTTATCTGTCATTCTAATCCTGCTGTAGCGATATCACCTCTGTATAGATAAGACAGGATTCAGCATTCACAATAGGTGATGTCAAATCTTATCTGCTCTTTCCTTGTACTTATGACCTCTGTACAGGTCGCAGAGCATGCCTACAAAACTTTCCTATAGAAGTCAATGAGGTCTCCTCCTGATCATTGTGTCTAGGGCTGCTGTAAAGCCATTTTCTAATGCTTTGTAAATGCTGTTAAGAACAGCTCAGGCAAGATGGCCTCCCCCCATAATCATGTTCCGAAAATAGAATGAAAAATCTGTAATCAGAAAATAAAAAACCGATTAGAAAAAAAAGGATGTGTGTTGCTGGTTTTTCACTGGCAGTTAAATATTTGGTGACGCATTTTCTTTAAATGTTAACAGTTTAACCCAGGATTTACAGTTTAGTGTAAAGATATGTCACATGGCATAATACACTTGCTGAAAGGAATGAACTGATTAGACATGTAAGCAGCCTCTGAAATATGGTAATTTTTTTATGTTCTTGAGTTTCATATTTTCTGGAAATAGGTTCTAAACACAGCTCTGTGTTTTTTGGAGAGAATATTAATCCATTCCATTGACTTCAATGGGAACTGTACCATATGAAATGCTCCAAAGAAGTGACATGCCACTTGAAATGTTTTTGAAAACAGCTGCCATAAATTCCGTGCAGTGTGAACTGTGGTGTGTATTTCCATTGAAAACAATGGAAGCTATTTTCAAGTATTTTAGCGATAATATTTAAGTCCATATTATGAGCACTTTACATGCTGAAATATGTTGTGCCTTTTGCCATGTGAATATATCCTAATACTGTAATACTGTGATTCTTTTCATTATCATCTTAAAGGAGTATTCTGGCTATTTCAAGTAATCCCCTATCCACAGGATAGGAGATAACTATTAGGCATCATACACACGACCGTATGTATTTTGCGGTCGTAAAAAACAGATCCGCAAAAAAATACGGACGACGTCCGTGTGCATTTTATATTTTGCGTAACGGAACAGCTGGCCTCTAATAGAACAGTCCTATCCTTGTCCGTAATGCAGACAATACTAGAACATGTTCTATTTTTTTGCGGAACAGAAAAACGGACATAACGAAACGGAATGCACACGGTGTAACTTCCATTTCTTTTGCGGACCCATTGAACTAAATGGTTCCGTATACGGTCCGCAAAAAAAAAAAACAGAACGGACATGGAAGGAAAATACGTTCGTGTGCATGAGGCCTTACGGAGAGGTCTGATCACTGGAACCCCGAGTGGTCATGAGAATGGGAGCCTCATACCCGACAGGGACCCACTAAATTGAATGGATCTTTATGGGAATGCTCCTGAAGAAGGGGAATTGTTATCACCGAAACGCATTGAGCCACATATTTATATTAAAGGTGATTGATCAGAAGCACTGGATTCTTGCTGCCTTCCATCACTACGACTCTACATGAGATCCTGGCCGGGGGGTCTAAGTCACAGGTGTTATGTGCTTATCCTGATGACTACCCCCCAGTGAAGTGAGTGCTACTTTTGTGAAATTGCCCTGAGGGGCTTTTCACCATTAATTTTATCATTAACTATGCCATTTATATTATTCTTTATTTTATATGGTTTTATCCGTGTTTTTCCTCTATAGCTGTGTCTGTTCACAGTTTTTCATCTTGAGTACTCACTATCTGTATATCACGTCATCGTTTTATGATACATTTAGTGTCATTTAATCGCCATCACTCTGGGTGGTACTTCATATTTTCCTTCATGATTGTGTCCTTCAACAGGGATTGGCGCTCTTTTTTCCCTTGTTTCCCCCTGGGGTCTATATGTAAGTGACTGACTTTGTTGAAACACTTTAGATTAGGATCACCCTATACACTTATATACTATTTTTTGGGAACTGCCGGTGATTGCCAAGTACAAGAGCACAGCTGCTGCTCCATTCATTTGGGAGGCCTTTGAATGGTACGGAGCACCTTTTTTCTGTTGCATTCTGCACTAATCCAACTGATAAAAATCCTAACATGTATCACTTTTGTGGTTTTTTACATATGGCACAAAACAATGCATGGTATGGTGACATACTTGTTCCTAAAATGACTTTTGTAAACATACAAAGCAGCAGAATTTTAATGCTAGATATTCTTTACCTGCAGGCAATGTAAGGTTCTGGAAGTCTAATATTCAGAGAGCCCCAGGCTGGTGGCAACCAAGTTCTGTTGATATAGAAGTGGCATCTTACGTCCTATTGTCACACATAATACAGAATCGTGTTTCTGAGGGAGTAGCAGTGATGAAATGGTTAAGCCAACAAAGAAATCACCTTGGAGGATATTCTTCTACCCAGGTTAGTTTACATAAATTCTACTATGAAAACGCAGCCAATTTTATACTTATAGAAAACTAGTCACATTGAAAATTAATTCCAAGCTGCAGGCATCATGTTATAGAGCAAGAAAAGCTGAGCAGATTAATGTATAATTTTCTGGGAACTTACCCAGTATATACTTTTCAAATTGATTGTAATGTGTTCATTCTGGGGTTATGAGTCCAGGGGGTGGTTCTACTCAGCTATCTGTCTTCACACTAAAGGGAATGCTGTCAGTCACTAAGTAGGACCACCCCTCTCAATCCTAGACATAGAAAGAACCAAGGTTTAAGCCCTCGTGACCAGCCTGGCTTTTGGACCTTAGCGACCAAGCAACTTTTTTCATTGTCATATTCAAAGAGTTATAACGTTTTTCTTTTTTACATTGATGTAGCTGCATGAGGGTTTGTATATAGTTCAGGTCATACAAATTCAGCGATGCCAAATGTGTGTGGGGGGTTTATTTTTTATTCATTGAAAAGCATTTTTTCATAGAAAAAAGTGAATTTTCTTTTAACCTGGAGATCTTTTTTTTTTTTTTTTTTAATAAAACTTCACTTAATCTTACTTTGACCACTTATTAGTTCCACAAACAGTCTTTAACATGTGATTGTTTGATTGCTTACATAATACACTGTACTACTTATGTACTATAGTGTATTTATGCTGTAGTAGAAATACCCAATTCATAATAGGGCATACACAGAAGGTGTACCTAGGGGAGCCTTCAATAGATCTATGGCTCCCATGTGTAGACATAAGTACCCCACAATTGCATTTGTGGGGTGTCAGTGGGTCGCAGAGAGAATACCTTCCCTTTTAAACCACTTAGGTGCCATGGTCGTTATTGACTGCCAGGACTAGTGGTTCCGCCAATCTGTGCCATTAGAGTAGGTGTACAACTGTCAAAAGAGAGCCCAACCCCTGCTCTGTGCAATGCTTAGACTAGGCAGCAGCAAAACGGTGGCTGCTTAGCTTGAGGTGCCTTAGTGACTGCCATAAAAAAACTGGCAGGAAACTGGAAATTGGTGGTCACTAAGGGGTTAATCAAGTAAAATACAAGTTAGAAGGAATCTTTTCCAACAAAATGATATAGTAATTTGCTCAGCATGTCTTTATGGTCCCTGCACATTGAATGGGATTTTTAACATGATAGATTTATTTTCATTTGTCAGATCTCATTGCAAGCGTGCACTGCTTCCTAGTACTGAGTTATACCAATCTATGATCTGTACTATGTTTGCCTAATTACATAAAAATTTATTTCCAGGATTGTCATAAAAATCATAAGTTCCAGTCTTTTTATATGAGGTTTTATTTATTTTAAGTGTTTTATATACTTGAATAAGCATAGGGAATGAATATAAGTAGCCACACAACACCAATGTCCATTCCATAAAGGGATTGTGCCAAGACATCCAATTATCAGCTATCCACAGTGGACATATCTCATTGTGGGAGTGCAACCACTGGGTCCCTACCGAAAACAAGAACTGTCATCCCTATTGTCTGTATGAATGAGTGGCAAGTATGTCATGGTAGTGAGGGAAGGGAAGCAAACCAAATGCAACAAAATCAACAAAACACCAGGCTAGGCCCCAAAGCTAGGGAAACAGGGAAAGGTCACCACCTGTGGACAATCCATGAGCCTTTCCCTGACTGCTGAGAACATGAGCATATCCTTCGGTTGGAAGTGCTCATGCGCTGGAACCTAAGCCTAGCTGAAACTGAAGGAAACTCTCAGCTAGGATGCTGGAGATAAGACAACTGGTTCCTAGCGCAAGGTGCAGGAACCAGTGTCTTTCTGAGGCCTAGCCAGAACACACAACAAAGGGAAGGAGTAGGACTTAGCTTAAGACGGACGGGGGAGCAGGAGCTCCACCAAACACCAGCTGAGAACTCCAGAAGCAAATATAACCGCAAGGGCTATAGTGAGAGGCGGGTATAAATAGCACCACTAAATAGCTAATGAGCAGAACCTGTGGGGAGGTGGGATCCTGCCCAAAACCACAACAAAGAGAAACTGAACAATCTGTCTGATTTACCTCTGCTAAAATTTGGAACTTGGCTAGAAAACGTGTTGAACTTGGCTAGAAAGTAATTTCTGCTTATGCTATTGTTTTGAAACCAAAGCATGCACAATCTGTGGTGGATTTTTTGCGGATTTGCTGTTTTTTCCCTATTGACTTTTCTACAGAAAACCTTCAGGCATATAAAACTGCATGCACAAAAACTGATATTTGTTTCACAATTCCTACTTGCTTTTTTATGTCTAGGTCCGTAGCAGTCTATTAAAAACTTTAACTGAAAAAATATTGACTATAGCGAAGGGAATAGGAATAAACGTGACTGTGACTCCTTCTCATTCCTCCTTACTTTGTTTATATTTTACATTAATGACCATATTAGTCATTAATAGGTCATATTCTCATAAGCTTTCTTATATTTATAGAACTCAGCTAGACTATATAAAACTTCACGTTTCCACCCAGTGGTACGATTAAAAAGAAAAAAAGTACATAGCACAAAAATTTAATATGATGGGGATTACAATTAAATAATTCACACTAAGCACAATTTATTTGATAGAAGAAATTCTGCTCTAGATAATAATTAAAAAATTATACATTCGTAGTCTAGCACTGCTGTTTTTGTCCTTACTATAATAGAAATATGACATGCTATAAACATGCTAATATATATACACTGCGTGCAGAATTATTAGGCAAATGAGTATTTTGACCACATCATCCTCTTTATGCATGTTGTCTTACTCCAAGCTGTATAGGCTCGAAAGCCTACTACCAATTAAGCATATTAGGTGATGTGCATCTTCTGTAATGAGAAGGGGTGTGGTCTAATGACATCAACACACCCTATATTAGGTGTGCATAATTATTAGGCAACTCCTTTCCTTTGGCAAAATGGGTCAAAAGAAGGACTTGACAGGCTCAGAAAAGTCAAAAATATGTGAGATATCTTGCAGAGGGATGCAGCACTCTTAAAATTGCAAAGCTTCTGAAGCGTGATCATCGAACAATCAAGCGTTTCATTCAAATAGTCAACAGGGTCGCAAGAAGCGTGTGGAAAAACCAAGGCGCAAAATAACTGCCATGAACTGAGAAAAGTCAAGCGTTGCAGCTGCCAAGATGCCACTTGCCACCAGTTTGGCCATATTTCAGAGCTGCAACATCACTGGATGTGCCCAAAAGCACAAGGGTGTGCAATACTCAGAGACATGGCCAAGGTAAGAAAGGCTGAAAGACGACCACCACTGAACAAGACACACAAGCTGAAACGTCAAGACTGGGCCAAGAAATATCTCAAGACTGATTTTTCTAAGGTTTTATGGACTGATGAAATGAGAGTGAGCTCTTGATGGGCCAGATGGATGGGCCCGTGACTGGATTGGTAAAGGGCAGAGAGCTCCCAGTCCGACTCAGACGCCAGCAAGGTGGAGGTGGAGTACTGGTTTGGGCTGGTATCATCAAAGATGAGCTTGTGGGGCCTTTTCGGGTTGAGGATGGAGTCAAGCTAAACTCCCAGTCCTACTGCCAGTTTCTGGAAGACACCTTCTTCAAGCAGTGGTACAGGAAGAAGTCTGCATCCTTCAAGAAAACATGATTTTCATGCAGGACAATGCTCCATCACACGCGTCCAAGTACTCCACAGCGTGGCTGGCAAGAAAGGGTATAAAAGAAGAAAATCTAATGACATGGCCTCCTTGTTCACCTGATCTGAACCCCATTGAGAACCTGTGGTCCATCATCAAATGTGAGATTTTACAAGGAGGGGAAAACAGTACACCTCTCTGAACAGTGTCTGGGAGGCTGTGGTTGCTGCTGCACGCAATGTTGATGGTGAACAGATCAAAACACTGACAGAATCCATGGATGGCAGGCTTTTGAGTGTCCTTGCAAAGAAAGGTGGCTATATTGGTCACTGATTTGTTTTTGTTTTGTTTTTGAATGTCAGAAACGTATATTTGTGAATGTTGAAATGTTATATTGGTTTCACTGGTAAAAATAAATAATTGAAATGGGTATATATTTGTTTTTTGTTAAGTTGCCTAATAATTATGCACAGTAATAGTCACCTGCACACACAGATATCCCCCTAAAATAGCTAAAACTAAAAACAAACTAAAAACTACTTCCAAAAATATTCAGCTTTGATATTAATGAGTTTTTTGGGTTCATTGAGAACATGGTTGTTGTTCAATAATAAAATTAATCCTCAAAAATACAACTTGCCTAATAATTCTGCACTCCCTGTATTCTGTGGTTCACCAGTTACTGTACATGGTAAACAAAATTCTAATAGTTAAGCGCTGTCTTATGGACTACCAGTCCCTTTGCATGTGCTCTATTGGGCATTTGGCGATGTAATAGAAGAGGGCACCCAAGTATGATCCAGAGTAGTAAGACACTAAAAAGAGGTCTAGTCCTCCATTAGTATACAGTTATCCATTAATCTGAATGACCAACTATGTAGTTAGAACCAGACGTGTCTTCCACAGTGTAACAGTTAAGGCTCTGTTCACATTCTGTCAAGCAGATAGGATGACCTGATCTGCACAAATGCTGCGTGTTGGCTGAACAAAAAAAACTGTTGCATGCAATGGTTTTTGTTTGGCTGAAACCCGGCATTATTTCTGGCAAGGGGCCGGTATCACCTCTGGATCCCATTATAGTCAATAGGAATCAGTCGGTGATCAGTTGAATCTGGCAGTGCTGGATCCAGTGAATATCAGCAGGCTGCTCTCAGCCAGAACAGAAGGCGTCCTTATTGTCTATGGTTAAAGAGATTGAAACTTTGGTGACCAATGATCACCAGGCCAGCTTCTAATTACAATGGAGTTGCCTCCACTAGAAAACCCTTTTTATTTCCAGGCAAGGAAATTAATCAAATTAAAAGCTTTTTCCATCACCTGAAATTTGTCGTAACTAGAGGTGGGACGAATCCAATTTTTTTAAAATTCGAATCCGAAAAGTTTCTCGTATATATCGAATTTTTCAAATCTCGAATCCTAAGAATCCTGTACATAAGAATTGTGTGAATTGTGTAAGAAACAAAGTGATCTGTGTATGACACACTATTATGGGGGATCTGTGGATGGCGCTGTTATGGGAGGGATCTGTGGATGACACTGTTATGGGGGATCTGTGGATGACACTGTTATGGGGGCTCTGTGGATGATACTGTTATGGGAGATCTGTGGATGGCGCTGTTATGGGGGAATCTGTGGATGGCACTGTTATGGGAGGGGGATCTGTGGATGGCACTGTTATGGGAGGGGGATCTGTGGATGACACTGTTATGGAGGCGATCTGTGGATCACCATGCTATGGGGGGATCTATGGATGACACTATATAGCATCTTATCCTATATGTGTCATCCACAGATCCCCCCCATAACAGCGCCATCCACAGATCCCCCTCCCCATAACAGCGCCATCCACAGATGCCCCTCCCATAAGAGCACCATCCACAGATCCCCCCCATAACAGTGCCATCCACAGATCCCCCTGCCCATAACAGACCCGGCCCGGCAGTAACTCTTACTTTAACTTTAAATCAGGTTCAGAGCATCTTTATTACCTTACAATGAAGCTCCAGTAACAGGCAGAGCGTGCGGCCGCGTAACGTTACTCACTCACGTGACGCGCCACTTTATGAAATAAAGCAGGCGGAGCAGTAAGTGACGCTACGCCGCCGCCCGCTCTGCATGTTACTGGAGCTTCATTGTAAGGTAATAAAGCTTGATTTAAAGTTAAAGTAAACCGTCCACTCCTGCTCGCATAGCAACGAATTGGCCGATTATTTGATAACGGGATTCGTCAACAACGAATCCTGCTATCAAACGTTGGGATTCGAGTCCACGAATCCAGCAAGATTTGAGGGATTTGTGGATTCGACGGATTTGTCGTCCACCTCTAGTCGTAACGATCAACTTTTCATAACTTTTCATAATCCATTATCTAAATGCATTATCCAAAGAACATTTATCACCTAGGACTGACATAGCCAGAGCTGTCAGTCCATGAAAGTGAATGGACTGTAGGATGACATGTATACTACCACTCCATTCAGATGAAGCACTTCAGGGATCCTCATTCTCAGGATCACTGTGGATAGGTGATGAATATGTTCATGGGATAACTCCTTTAAGAGAATGGAAATAAATAATTGCTCAGTTGTGATACAGTAATGGTGATATTCAATATCTTTGACAGGATACTGTAGTAGCTCTGCAAGCAATGTCCTCCTTTGCATCTAAGTACTCTTATAGCAAACCGGCACTGGACATTTCAGTGGAAGGGGACCAGATGGATTCTCTAAGTTTCAGAATCAATTCTGAGAACAACATGGTGCTTCAAAGTAAACAGGTAACATTTTGTGCACCTATAATGAACTAAAAAAATGATTTTCAAGCTTTAAAGATGACCTACCAGCTCTCCTGACATGTCTGTTTTAGTAACTGCTTGCATTATTCATGAAATTACCATCATGTAGCATCTTTTCTTATAAATTTACTTTGTACTATTCCTCTATTGTTCCTCCTGAATACTTTTGAATAATTTGACAACTGGGTGTTAACATTCTCCTTGTTAAAGGGGTGTGTCACTACAATCTGTAGTACTACACTGTAGTACTAAGAAAGGTATGTTTTTCATTCTGTTAGGCGGCACTGTGTAGCCTTGGCTTGGGTTACATATAGTTAGACTTGCTGACAGATTCCTTTTAACCACTTCACGACCGCCCATTGACTATAAACGTCCTATAGGCAGTCGTTTATATCTGAATGGAGGTTCTGGAAACGTCCCATTCAGAGAGTGGGCAGCTGCATGCTAATCGTGCAGCTGCCAAGGGGGGGGGGGGCGAGGTCACGCCTGTCAGTGACAGTAGGGCAACCCATAGAGAAGGCAGGGACCGTTCCTGTGTGTCCCTGCCTTCTAGATCAATGTATACACAGCGCTCAATGAGCGCTGTGTATACAGATCAGAAAGCGCTGTGCGCTTCCTGGCCCGGCCCGGTGGTCATGTGACCGCCGGGGCCAGGAGAGTGCAGGAGCTGTCGGGTTTTCCACAGACCTCGATATGCCCTGCACTGAGGCTGTACCACGCTTTATCTTATGCTGTACAGCCTCTCTGGGGGTGTATTTCCCCTGTAACTGGGGCTACTATGTCAGCTCCAGTTACAGGAGGAATCAATAGTGGGGGGAAAAAAATTGAAGTTAAATGTTCCCCAGAGGTCTTGTATGATCTTATGGGGATGCAAAGTGTAAAATAAAAAAATTAAAAATATAGTTAAAAAAAGGCTACACATGTAAAAATAAAAAAATTCCCCAATTTTGTAATTAAACAAAAATGTAAAAAATATACAAAAATAAATAAAATAGACATATTTGGTATTGCCGCGTCGATGACGGCCGGGTCTATAAATATATCACATGATCCACCCCGTCCGATAAACACCATCAAAAATTTAAAAAAACTGTGTAAAAAAAGCCATTTTTGTCATCTTAGATCACAAAAAGTGCGACATCAAGTGTGTCCCACAAAACGGTACCAATAAAACCGTCACCTCATCCAGCAAAAAATTAGCCCCTACATAAGAAAATTACTCAAAAAAATAATGTTTTTAAAACATGGAGACATTAAAACATCATTTTTTTGTTTCGAAAATGCTATTGTGTTAAAGTGAAATAAATAAAAAAAAGTATACATGGAACCTAACCCCTCAGGTGAACACCGTAAAAAATACAAATTAAAACCGTGCCAAAAAAGCCACCTTTTTGTCACCTTACACCGCAAAATTTCCAACACCGAGCGATTAAAAAGGCGTATGCCCTCCAAAATAGTACCAATCAAACCATCACCTCATGTTGCAAAAAATGAGACCCTAGCTAAGACAATCGGTCAAAAAAAAACTATGACTCTCAAACAATGGAAACACTAAAATATAATATTTTTTGCTTCAAAAATGCTATTATTGTGTAAAACTTAAATAAATAAGAAAAAGTATACATATTAGGTATTGCCACGTTCGTAAACGATCTCCTTAGGTGAACGCTGTAAAAATAAATAGATATAAACTGCACCAAAATTACCAATTTTTTGGTCACCTTGCCCGATAAAGTGTAATAATGAATGATCAAAAAATCATGTGTACCCAAAAATGATACCAATAAAAACATCAACTCTTCCTGCAAAAAACGAGCTCCTGCACAAGACCATTGGCAGAAAAATAAAAAAATATGGCGTTCAGAAAATGGAGACACAAAAACATAATACTTTTTTATGTAAAACTGAAACAAACAAAGTAGACATATTTGATATCATTGCGTCTTTTACAAACTGCTCTATAAAAATAGCACATGATCTACCCTGTCAGAGGAATGTTGTAAAAAAAAAAACTGCACCAAAACAGCAATTCTTTGGTTACCTTACCTCACAAAAAACATAATACAGAGCGATTAAAAATCATATGCACCCCAAAATAGTACCAATAAACTTGCACCTTATCCCCTAGTTTTCAAATGGGGGTCACTTTTTGGGAGTTTCTACTGTAAGGGTGCATCAAATGGGACATGGCATCTAAAAACCGGTCCAGCAAATCTGCCTTCCAAAAACCATATGGCGCTCCTTTTCTTCTGTGCCCTGCCGTGTGCACTTAATTCAGTTTACGACCACATGTGTTTCTGTAATACCGCAGAATCATGGAATAAAATATTACGTTTTGTTTGGCTGTTAACCCTCCGATGTGTTAAAGAAAAAAAATGACTATAAATGGAAAATCTGCCAAATGTAAAAATTTTTACATCTTGATCTCCATTTTCACTTTAATTCTTGTGGAAAACATAAGGGTTAATAAAGTTTGTAAAATCAGCTCTTGAGTAACTTGAAGGGTGTAGTGTCTACAATGGGGTCATTTATGGGGGGTTTCCACTAAGTAAGCACCCTCAATGTGATTCAGAACTGAACTGGGTCCTTAAAAAAGTTAACTTTGGAAATTTTCTTAACAATTGAAATAATTGCTTTTATACGTCCCTAAAAAAATAAATTACATTGCCAAAACGATACCCACATAAAGTTGATATTTGGGGAATGTTAATTAATGAATTATTTTATGAGGCATCACTATCAGTCTATAAAAGCAGAAATATAAAAATTTTGAAAACTGTGATTTTTTTTCAATTTTCGTTAACGTTCTGGATTTTTTTATGAAAAGCTAACACATATTGACTCAAAATTTTACATTAACATGGAAGTACAATGTGTTACGAGAACACAATCTCTGAATGGCCTTGGATAAAGCAAAAGTGTTCCAAAAGGTTTTACCACTTAAAGTGAACACATGTCAGACTTTGCTAAATTAGGCCTGGTCAGGAAGGGGGTAAATGGCCAATCTGGAAGTGGTTAAAACTTTTGATTGACTCTTTCGATATCACATATCTTACATTTTCTGTATGTATAGTATTCGTTGCGGTGATTTACATTCCGTTATTGAAATAGGCTGATAATTAAAATATATTTTTACATTACAGATTGCTGTTGGGAAAGATATTAATATCACAATCCATGCGGAAGGAGTTGGATTTTGCCATATTCGCAGGTAAATTGTCCTCACATAAATTCTGTAACATTGGTTCTCATTATCCCATGTGTATGTATTATTCTGTCTGTTAACCTACTTGCACTCCAGTGCAGATCAATCGGTTTTCCCTGCATATTTTCAAGTGCAAAAAATGCAGAGTAATATAGTACCTGCAAAATGAATAGATTTTTTTATTACTGCGAAAAAGTGACCTGCTGTGAGCATCTTGAAATCCAGAGGCAAAAATCACATCAAAATCTGCAACAAAATCCACAAGTGATACATGTGGATTTAGTGTGAAAATGCTGAGAGACCTGCAGGCAATTATTTGATAACCCACACCTATGTGCTTGTACCCTTACAGTACAGGTTGCTTCAGGGGAACTTTCAACTTGTGCAGGCTGTGGTTATTGGTGACATCTTTGGTTGGCATAGGCTGTACTGGGGCATCTGCTGTAGGCTGTAGTTGTTGCTGGCATAGGCTGCACTGGGGCATCTGCTGCAGGCTGTAGTTGTGGCTGACATTTGCTGGACTGAGGCATCTGCTGCAGGCTGTAATTGTGGCTGACATAGGCTATACTGGGGTATCTGCTGCAGGCTGTAATTGTGGCTGGCATAGGCTGTACTGGGCATCTTCTGCAGGGTGTAATTGTGTCTGGCATAGGCTGTACCGGGGCATCTGCTGCAGGGTGTAATTGTGGCTGGCATAGGCCGTACTGGGGCATCTGCTGCAGGCTGTAATTGTGGCTGATATTTGCTGGACTGAGGCATCTGCTGCAGGCTTTAATAGTGGCTGACATAGGCTGCACCTGGGCATATTCTGCAGGATGCAATTGTGGCTGGCAGAGGCTGCACTGGGGCATCTGCTGCAGGCTGTAATTGTGCCTGGCATAGGCGGCACTAGGGCATCTGCTACAGGCTGTAATGTGGCTGACATAGGCTGTACTTGGGCATCTATTGAAGGCTGTAATAGTGGCTGGCATAGGCTGTATGCAACAACGTTCTGTCCATTGCTTGTTACTTCATTCTTTCTTGGGAGCAGGCTCAGTTTGTTTTTTGTTTTTTAGATCTCTTAACTCCAATGTACTAGAAATCTACCACCAGGTTTGAGATGCAAAATATCACTGGGCTCGCGCTAAGTTCTAATAGCTTAAAGGGCATATGTCATGATGTCTTAATACAGTTGCAAGAAAAAGTATGTAAACCCTTTGGAATGATATGAATTTCTGCACAAATTGGTCATAAAATGTGATCTGATCTTCATCTAAGTCACAACAATAGACAATCACAGTCTGCTTAAACTAATAACACACAAAGAATTAAATGTTACCATGTTTTTATTAAACACACCATGTAAACATTCACAGTGCAGGTGGAAAAAGTATGTGAACCCCTAGACTAATAACATCTCCAAGAGCTAATTGGAGTGAGGTGCCAACTGGAGTCCAATCAATGAGATGAGATTGGAGGTGTTGGTTACAGCTGCCCTGCCCTATAAAAAACACACACCAGCTCTGGGTTTGCTTTTCACAAGAAGCATTGCCTGATGTGAATGATGCCTCGCACAAAAGAGCTCTCAGAAGACCTACGATTAAGAATTGTTGACTTGCATAAAGCTGGAAAGGGTTATAAAAGTATCTCCAAAAGCCTTGCTGTTCATCAGTCCACGGTAAGACAAATTGTCTATAAATGGAGAAAGTTCAGCACTGCTGCAACTCTCCCTAGGAGTGGCCTTCCTGTAATGATGACTGCAAGAGCCACAGCGCAGACTGCTCAATGAGGTGAAGAAGAATCCTACTTACAAAAGTCTCTGACTATGCTAACATCCCTGTTAGCGAATCTACGATACGTAAAACACTAAAAAAAGAGTGGATTTCATGGGAGGATACCACAGAGGAAGCCACTGCTGTCCAAAAAAAAAAACATTGCTGCACATTTACAGTTTGCACAAGAGCACCCTGGATGTTCCACAGCAGTACTGGCAAAATATTCTGTGGACAGATTGAAACCAAAGTTGAGTTGTTTGGAAGAAAACACAGCACTATGTGTGGAGAAAAAGAGGCACAGCACACCAACATCAAAACCTCACCCCAACTGTGGAGTATGGGTGGTGAGGGCATCATGGTTTGAGGGCAGCTTTGCTGCATCAGGGCCTGGACGGATTGCTATCATCGAAGAAAAAATGAATTCCCAAGTTTATCATGACATTTTGCAGGAGAACGTAAGGCCATCTGTCCACCAGCTGAAGCTCAACAGAATATGGGTGTTGCAACAGAACAATGACCCAAAGCATAGAAGTAAATCAACAACAGAATGGCATAAACAGAAGAAAATATGCCTTCTGGAGTGGCCCAGTCAGAGTCCTGACCTCAACTCGATTGAGATGCTGTGGTATGACCTCAAGAAAGCGATTTACACCAGACATCCCAAGAATATTGCTGAACTGAAACAGTTCTGTGAAGAGGAATGGTCAAGAATTACTCCTGACCGTTGTGCACGCCTGATCTGCAACTACACAAAATGTTTGGTTGAAGTTATTGCTGCCAAAGGAGGTTCAACCAGTTATTAAATACAAGGGTTCACATACTTTTTCCACCTGCACTGTGAATGTTTACATGATGTGTTCAATAAAAACATGTTAACATTTAATTCTCTGTGTGTTATTAGTTTAAGCAGACAGTGATTGTCTATTGTTATGACTTAGATGAAGATTAGATCACATTTTATGACCAATTTGTGCAGAAATCCATATCATTCCAAAGGTTTCACATACTTTTTCTTGCAACTGTATATGCAAATAAGCCTCTATGATCAACGAGGTGGTTGTCAGTACATCTTGAGACTCTGCTCTCTCTGCAACTGCTGTGCCCTCTCTACTGTGATTGACAGGGTTAGGCAGTGTGAGCATAATCACGCTTCGCCCTGCAAATTAAAGTGCAGAGGGTGCGGCGGTTGCTGAGAAAGTGGAGCCAGATGCTAATTTGCATATATTAAGACATCATTTTTCACAGCAATGCGGACACATATGAACATGGAACCAACACAGATGTCTTCACCTGCCAAGTGCACATGCAACAGGTCAGCCAGTTTCATAGGTACAAATCTGCTGACAGATGCCCTTTAATATTGGTCATATCTATCTATCTATCTATCTATCTATCTGGACCTTCAGAGGAAAGCATACTTACCTGATCCCCACTGCTGGGACCTGATCCATCGCTTCCCCGTTGCCGTTAGTTGACTGGACGCACCAGTGACCTGCCCCTCTTGTGACCAATTGACATAATACAGTGGTGCAGGCCATCTCAGTGGCCAGTCATTGGCTGCAGCAGCGTCCAAAGGAGATGGGCGGGCTTACGAAAGACCCCAGAACTTGCATAACCCCTTTAGGGATTAAAAAAAAAGTGTGTGCGTGAATGATTCATGCTGATAGTTGTTGTCTCATATTAGAAATGCCATAAAGCTCTACATTACTTAATGAAATTGTATTTTTTATGTTGATAAGAATTTCTTTACATGCTTTGGAGTACATTCTACAAGTATATTGATAAAAATGCTCACTTTGGGCACCACTGTGAATAATAAATGTACCAACTCTGGGAACAAAAATAGGCTATAAGTATGTTAAACCACAGACTTCATAGGTAGAGGATGGGGGAGCAGTACAAAGATACATTTTGTGGAGCTTTTATTATCAAAAGTAGTGTGAATATGAACTTCAAATCTGCCAGATGCTACTCCTGCAAGTGTCCAGGAGGTGGAACTTCACTGTAAGGGGCTCTCTGCATTGAGCTGCTTCATAGCCCCTCCGCTCTGAGTGACTGTGGCTGTAGCATCTGACCAGTACATTTGACCTTCAGAGCAGAGGAGTGAGGTAGTGAAGTTTCTAAATACAGAGATCAGTTCACAGTGAAACTCCGCCTTCAGTGCAATTAAGGAGCAGAATCTGTCAAAATAAAACTTGATATTCACACTACTACTTTACAAATGTATGTTTGTATTGTTCTCCCAGCCTCTACCTAGTGTTATAACCTAAAAATGTTGCTAGAAGAACAACCATAGAATGCCCAATAAAAATTTAAATATTTTATTAAATCATCAATTGATCAAAAATTATTTAAAGACATTTTCACAGAATTACTATGGAGAAAAATCAGCAAAACAACCTGGATACAGTAGTCCCCCCTGTCCGGTGCCTCAAAGCCCGCCAATAGATGATATACATGTCATGCAATATGCAGTGAGGTAATTCACAAGCAGCAAATATCAGGTAAATACCTGCTACAAGTGACTGTGATATTCACCTCACTGCACAGCCAGTAGAGAGTAGTGTGTACTGATGAGGCCCTAAATGGTAGTATTCTAGAGCACATAATCACATACCATCCGTTAAATAATTTCAAATGAATATACCCCTAAACAACAGGTCATGGATAGCAGACTACAAAATAACAAGCTATTACACAGAAGTACCCACCTGGGAACGTGAACATACCCATAGACATGATGAAGGGCTGAGACACCGAACACAGGGCAGGCAAGAACCCCGACGCGCGTTTCGCCTCAGCTTCGTCAGCTGACGAAGCTGAGGCGAAACGCGCGTCGGGGGTTCTTGCCTGCCCTGTGTTCGGTTTGTCTCAGCCCTTCATCATGTCTATGGGTATGTTCACGTTCCCAGTGGGTACTTCTGTGTAATAGCTTGTTATTTTGTAGTCTGCTATCCATGACCTGTTGTTTAGGGGTATATTCATTTGAAATTATTTAACGGATGGTATGTGATTATGTGCCTCTAGATACTACCATTTAGGGCCTCATCAGTACACCACTACTCTCTACTGGGCTGTGCAGTGAGGTGAATATCACAGTCACTTGTAGCAGGTATTTACCTGATATTTGCTGCTTGTGAATTACCTCACTGCATATTGCATGGACATGTATATCATCTATTTGGCGGGCTTTTGAGGCACCGACAGGGGGGACTACTGTATCCAGGTTGTTTTGCTGATTTTTCTCCATAGTAATTCTGTGAAAATGTCTTTAAATAATTTTTGATCAATTGATGATTTAATAAAATATTTATATTTTTATTGGGCATTCTATGGTTGTTCTTCTAGCAACATTTTTAGGTTTATATGATTGGTTCTGGTTGCCCTCATTTATGGTATCGTAGGGAGGCCTCTTCTTCTTTTTCGGTTCTCTACCTAGTGTAGTTTGCATTGTAGCATGGTAAAAATGCTACCAGACCTTAATACTCATAACTCATAACTCAACTGGACTATGTTCACCTCTACACAGAGTCCATGCACATGTCTTTGATGCATGCATTAAAGGCTACAGGCACTTTTGGGCCTTTTTTAAAAAAAAAATTTGGGCCATTATATGGGACCAAAACATATTTGCAATTGGTTTCTATTAAACTTTTTGCTTATTTGTGTTGTTTGTCCTGCATGTATTCTGATACACTGCAGCCCTGTTCAGGTCTGTAACCCTCACTTTGATCTCCTGAACCCTCACATTTATCTGGTGCCCTTTTTGATGTAAGATTATTTTATTTGGTTATAAAGTATCAGGTTATATATTTGCAAACATCTTTTAATCCCCTAATACAGCCTGTAAAACAAAAAAAAGAAAAGTCGCCTCCAGATGGGGCAAGTAAACTTTGCCACATTCCAGTTAAAACCTTAGCATGCTTCAAGAGAATACTTTTCTGTCTTTTTCAGATGCATGGTATTCTATCATTTTGAGAGCCTCTGATCCCCAAAGAACACGCAGATCTACTGAAAGTAAAGATTATTTTGATTTAGACGTTACTATACTGGATAGTATGGAAAATATAAATGTTGTGACTTTAAATGTATGTACAAGGTATGTAATTTTGAAGTGGTAGTACTCATTCGTGTTATATAATGTAGATGTTGTCTATATAAATGCAATGATAAAATGTGACAATAAGGACTCGTTTGCCACCAGGAGATCATGTTTACACGGCACAATCTGCTGCCGGTAAGCGATCACTTTTGCGTGTGCAAAAACGATCGGATTACCCATGAACAAGCGTCATTGGGTAATTGGTGGTACATTTACACCGCCCGATCATCGCTAACGAGCGTTACTATGAATGCTCGTTAGCGATAATCTGTGCGATTCTCAGCCTGTGTATAGGTCCCTTAAGGGATATGTTTAGCTTTCCTTTAACCATTTCTTTTGAGCACCAGATAATATGTAGACAGTAGAAAGTTGATAGTAAGGGTAGGTTCATGTCCACTGCCAATTCTGGCCAAAAAAAAGGACAAAATTTTGCTACATAAAATGTTATTTTGTCAGGCACAATTCTGGAATCCATAACAGAAACTCAACAAACTCCATTATAGTGAATGCTAACTGTTAGGTGCCATTGGTATTGGTGGATACGGCTGTTCTGTTTTTTTCTGCTCTCTATACCAGAACAGAAAAAACCAGAATTTTGCCACTTATATAAATGACAGGTAGATAGATAGATGGATAAATAGTTGATCACTATATCCATCTCCTATTTTTCTTTTAATACATCTCCTTTTGGTTAATGGTATAACATATGGTTTCGATAATTTCTCATATTAGAGCCAAGTAAAGTTAGAAGTTTCTTTTCTGTTTCCTAAAAAAATGTCAAATGAACTTAGGTTTTTGCTAATGTTTTAAACACAAAATATTCTGTATGGAAATTTCCATTTGTTAAATCTATATTAAAAAATATATATAAATTATACATCTTCCTGAAATGTATAGTTAAAACAATTGTGTGTAGTGTCAGACTGGAGTTCCTTGGGCCACCAGAGAAACTAGCCCTGAAGGGCCCGATCCTACATTTATACAGAACATATGTCCACTTTACATTTCAGCCAAAATAAAGTTAAATTATAGTTGTATTAGTGAGAAAAATGGCCCCTAGTGGGAAGTAATGAATTCCAAAGTCACCCTCTAGGTGGGGTTATCTTTCACTGAGCTTTTGTTGTCAGAGCTTCGGCCCTCCATAATATTCTCTGGGTACTGTGGTGAGCCAGTCTTTACCCTGTATGCATGTAACTTTTTTGTATAGACAATTTCAAAAAATTCTCACAAAATGCCATTTCCATACATAATAACAAAATAAAAATGTTTTTAAAAAAAAGAAGTTGAGTAAAAAAATAAAATAAATAAAAATAAGTAAGGCTTCGTTCACATCACCATTCAGCCTTTCCGTTCTCCTGCTCCGTTTAGGAGCAGGAGAACGGAAAGGATGGAAAAGGCACATAACTGATGCCAAACTGAGTCAACGGAGCCCTTAGGACCCCATAGACTATAATGGGGTCCATTATGTTTCCGCTCAGAAGATGATTTTTAAGCTGAGACAAAAGTCCTGCATGCACAACTTTTGTCTCCGCTTAAAAATCATCTTCTCGGGGCGTGGCCTAACCGTCATGGTGTGAGGACGCAAGTTGCTTCAGCTCCGACATTATCCTGCAGAATCCTGATTGTCTGTGCGTGTGGCCAAAGAAAAGACACCCCCCAAGTGATCCGCAACTCACGGTTTACCGGTAACCGGAAGTTTCCAAGCTTTGTCCTGCTGCGGTCATCGTCTGCCGGATCCCTTGGAGTGAGGCCTGTGAAAAGAGCGTTGTCCAGCACTGCGGACCCCTCGGTGAAGAGCGGGAGAGGTGGGGACGCAAGATCGTCTTACTTACCGGTGGTGGTGGTCGGGGTGAGTCCTGGATGCTGCTGGGAGGTGAGATCCCTCCAGTTCTCCTCGCTGTTGGCTGCTGATTGAGGTCCCCCACGTTGTCCGGCGGTGTGAGCGCCCTCTTACCTGTGACGCTGTGTGCAGTCCGTCTTCATGCCCCAGGATTGAACCCGGGATCTTGGGCTCTCCTGTCTGCATACACTGGCATCTATATTAGGGGGCGAATGCACCTCAACTGAGTGGGGCTAGTATATCCTGATTCCAGGGTGAAAAGAATATAATTGAGCGAGAGCCGGCACTGTTGTTCTATTGCCCCTGAGTGAGGGAGCTAATTAAAGGGCCAGTATTCTGTTTACTGGTGAAGGGGAGATCACCTTACTGGGCCGGAAAAACGGGCACCTCAGGACCGGCTAATCCACCTAAACTTATGCTGGACAACATGAGTCAGACAGAGGACCGAGAAGTTGCAACCTCCTCTGAGCGCCCAGAAGTGGACCTTGCAAAGGTTATGGCGGGCCATCACTAACTGCCCAAACAGCGCTTACGGTCAAAATTGACCATGTCCCAGGCTGATCTCACTCTTCTCAGACATAGATAGTTGATAAAATTAGAGAGAGAACAACGGAAGGTGGAAAGAAGAGTGAGTGATGTGGAGGACAGAGTACAGCGTGATGACCTCTGCAATTAATGCGCTACAGAATCAAGTACAAGACCCTGATGGGCAAAGGTAGAGGATGCCGAGAACGTAACCAGACGGAACAACATCCGGTATTATGGGTTTACCTGAAAGAGCAGAGGGGGCCTTCTCCGGAGGAGTTTGTGGAACGTCTCATAAACAAATCTTTAATCCTATAAATTTATCAGGGACTTTTGCAGTTGAACGTGCTCACAGGATTCCCACCCGCCCCCTGCCTCCTGGGGGCCCCATCTCGTCCCTTCATCTTTATGGTCCTAAACTACAGAGACCGTGATGCTATTCTGGCCTGCAGCTCGCCGTTAAAAGACATTCTTTTTGAAAATACCCCGGATCTCCTTTTACCGGACTTTTCTACAGAAGTGCAGAAGCAACGTAGACAGTTCACGGCGGGTGAGAAACGCTTCTTAAGAGAGAAGGGACTTGTCTATGCGATGATGTATCCAGCTCGGCTCAGGGTCCAGGAGGGGGAGCGGGTGAAGTTCTTTGCCTACCCCCTGAAGAGGCATACGGACTGGTTAGATTGCAGAGGCTGAGAGTCATATATCTAATGTTTTGAGTGTCTTTCCATGCGTTTCAGATGATCGTTAAATAACGGAGCTGAACGAGTGATGGTTGTAGCAACCTGCTGCATAGGTTCAGTTTTTTTAGGTTTACCTAGAGCAGTAGGGCTGAAGAAAGGGGTTGCTGTTCCCCTTTTTCTATTAAAGAGGCACAAATGGGGGGGAGGGTTTTTTTAAGCTTGGATATGTTGGGGTCATCTCGGGCAGTGTGGGGGGGGATTGCCTGATGTTACGGGCGTATTCAGGAGCTCTTGCTCTAATGTTTGGAAGTTGGTATGAATGTGTGAGTGTATGGCTTGGGTGGTGCAGTGACTTCTGGGATTACTGGCTCAATAGACCGCCATAATGTCAGTTTGTCGATTTGTCTCCTGGAATGTCAGGGGTCTCAACGACAAAATTAAACAATCTCTGGTCTTTAATTTTCTACGAAATCATAATCCTGACATTCTGGTATTGCAGGAGACACATCTTCAGGGGCGAAAGCTCTTAGCGTTGAAGAGGCCCTGGGTAGGTTCAGCATACCATGCTGTATATAATTCTAGAGCCAGAGGTGTGTCGATTCTGGTAGCGAAATCCCTTCCCTTTCAGGTGTATTCTGTGCATACAGATATAATGGGACGTTTTGTGATTCTCCATGCTGCAATCAGGGGCATTGATTATCTTTTGGTGGGCCTTTTTGTCCCCCCCCCCCCCCCCTTTTCGGAGGGATATGCTGGATGAGGTTATGAGAATGGTAGCATCTATGCCCCCGGTACCTCTGATTGCCTTTGGGGATTACAACGCGACTCTGGATCAGTCACTGGATCTTCTTCGCCCTAGTGATACCCATAATGAGGCGCTAAGCTCCTGGGCTGATGTATTTGATTTAACGGAGGGTTGGAGGTAACTTACATCCGGGGTTGACGCCAATATTCCTGCTATTTCCGCTTCACATGTTACGTCTTTCACGGATAGATCTAGTTTTCTTTAGTAGAGATCTATTACCCTCTCTGACGGTGGCTGATTACCTCCCGCGAGGTATTCTTGATCATGCTCTTTGTTAGTAGTTCTGAAACAACCTCTGGCACCGGTTGAGAGGATATGAGACTCAATAGTAAATGGCTAGAGGTCTGCCTGTTGTTTGGAATGTACAGCAGGGTCTGAAGGACTATTGGGAGTTCAATGAGGGGCTCCTGCTAACCCGTTGATAGAGTGGGAAAGCCTTTAATAGTTGTGATGAGGGGTACTCTGATTTAATGCGATAGCTACGTATAGGAAGGAGATTGAGTGCTACAAGGACTAAGTTAGAGGGGGAGGCTAGTAGAGAGAGAACAGGCTTTTATTACAAATCCGGATGGAGAGGGTCGTAGATTATGGGAGGAGGCTCAGAGGAAGCTCAATTTGCACCTAACAGAATATACCCAGAAGAAGTTATTGTATCAAAGGCGTGTAATATTTGCTGATGGTGATAAGAATGGGAGTGCTTTGGCGTTCCTGGCCAGGACTGAGTCGCCTCAGACGGTGGTCCCACACATTACCTGCGGGGATGGCTCAAGGGTATATCGACCGGAGGACATATGTGAGCAATTTGCTCAATTTTATGCGGACCTTTATAGCTCCAAAATTGCGATGTCCCCAGATGAGATCCGATCTTTCCTTCAGAACATCCCCCTTACATCATTGGCTAGAGAAGACAGTAGTTTTTTGGAGGCAGCTATCGATGTGGAAGAAATTAAAGCGGCAATCGGTGATATGGCAGCAGGGAAATCACCTGGTCCGGATGGGTTCCCAGTCGAATGGTACAGATTAGACGTTGAGTTGTACTCTACACGTCTACTGAATCTTTTTAACTACGCGTATGACTCCGGTGGGTTGCCATTATCCTTTGGAGAGGCTACCATTGTGGTAATTCATAAAGCTGGGAAGTCTCCGGACCACTGTGCATCATATAGACCTATTTCCCTGCTAAACACTGATGCCAAGATCTTAGCTAAGATCTTGGCCAAGAGGCTTAGTCAGGTAGTCTTATCCATTATTGACCCTGACCAATCTGGTTTTATGCCCGGGAAAACAACTGATATCAACCTTAGGAGGTTATTTACGAACTTGCAGGTCAGGCATGATAATGCGGGGTCAAGGGTCCTGGCATCTCTCGATAATGAGAAAGCCTTTGACTCGGTAGAGTGGCATTTTATTTGAGAGACAATGTCCCGACTTGGCTTTCCTCACTCCTTCATTCAATGGGTCCAGTTTCTGTATCAGGCACCTTCAGCGCGCATCAGAGTAAATGGTTCTCTTTCCCGACCATTTAAATTATACAGAGGTACAAGGCAGGGTTGCCCCCTGTCCCCGTTGTTGTTCGCTCTGATAATGGAACCTCTTACTCAATTGATAAATAATAGCTCCTTGATAGAGGGGTGGACGGTAGCTGGGATACAGGAGAAAGTTTCGCTATACGCGGATGACTTGTTGGTGTACTTAGCTGACCCTGGCCCCTCCTTAGAAACCTTGCTAGATGTGGTAAATGGATATGGTAGGTTCTCAGGGCTACGAGTGAACTGGGCTAAATCGAGTTTATGTATAGTGGACAGAGAGGAAGAGATAGAGATATCTCCAGTATCCCCCCTGAAAGTGGTAGACAGCTTTCTCTATTTGGGGATTCACATACATAGAGACCCTCGGCAATTTTGCCATCTGAACCTGAGGCCCACTATGGAATATGTCACACGCAAGTTGGAAGCATGGGAAAATCTCCCCTTGACTTTAATAGGCAGGATCAACATCTTCAAAATAGTGTTACTACCGAAACTGTTATATATATATAGAGCGGCTCCAGTGAGGGTCCCGAAATCCCATTTTGATGTCATAGATAAAGTTATGTCCCGATTCCTATGGTGTCATCGGAACCCTAGGATAGCAAGGAAGACGTTGAAGGCATCCTACTTGCAGGGTGGTTTGCAACTTCCTGACTTATATGTTTATTACATAGCGACACGCCTGATGTATGCTTCCTGGTGGATTAGAGCAGATTCCAATAATCCGGCGGTGGTGCTGGAAGCTGCGTTAGTTGGTTCGTATGAAGCTCTAACAAACTTGGTTTACAGGGGAGGTGGAACTTTGTTGAGTGGGACATACACAGAAGCTATGATGACGGTCATAGAAGCCTGGGCAAAGTTTGTAAATACACATATGGATACCCAGGCAGGGGATATCTGGTCTCCGTATATCCCACTATGGCGTAACAGGCATCTCCCTGAGCTTTTACACTTACCAGACTTTGAATTTTGGCCTAGGAAGGGGCTTAAATATTTGACGCAGTTATTCCAGGATGGGGTCTTTCGCTCCTTTGGGGATTTGCGGTCGGACTTCCTGTTGCCTCAGACGAGTTTTTACCGGTTCCTCCAACTGAGACACGCGTGTGAGAAACAGTTCCACTCCTTGTCCCTAAGCTTGGAGTGTGGTCCTCTGGAATCGGTAGCTAGAAGGAAACAACCATATAAACCAATTTCTTCCTTTTATGGTGAAATCATTAAGATGCAGGTCTCTCCTATCCGGCGATCATTTGTTAAGTGGTCGGCGGATATCCCAGAGTTAGAGGACTCTCACTTGGAGGAATGGCGTCTGGGGTGGAGGAGGTCTGTCGTGAGCTCTCGAGATCAACTCATTCAGGTCAAATGGATGCATAGGGTATATCTGACTCCGGTGCGTCTATATCAGATGCGGCAGATACCAAATCCTGGATGCGACAGATGTGGAAGTGACAGAGGATCCTTTTTCCACATGGTTTGGTCCTGTCCGTCTTTACAAATTTATTGGAAAGGGGTGTGTAATTTCATTAATGTTAAACTGGGTTTACCAGGGATATGTGATCCTATTGTTTGTGTTCTGGGGCTGGTTGCTGATGCAACTCCTTCCAAATACTGTAGAATACTCCTACGGCTCTTAATGTTCTATGGTAGGAAGAATATACTCTTGAACTGGAAGCCTCCCAAGTGTCCCACGATAAACCAATGGGTACAACTAATTAACAATGATCTCCAGATGTGCAAGTTGACCTATGAAGCAAGAGGAACCCCTGATCGGTTTGACAAAATCTGGGGTATATGGGTACAGGCGGAGGGTACAGTTTGAGGTCCATTACTGGTTGGGGCTGTGGCACCCAAGTGTGTGTTTGTGCGTGTGGATGTGAGTGTGTGTGATCAGACATCTATTTCCCTTCTTTTTTTCTGACAACAAGAATGTTTTGTATCTTAATGCATTTATGTCTCTTACTGTCGTATATTATGACATTGATGGAATTGTCTGATCTTGCTTATGTGTGTGACTGTATTGCAGTATTGTTTTCCCTATGGGATTGTTGTACTATTTTGAAAATGTTAAATAAACGCTATTAAAAAAAAAAAAAATCATCTTCTGAGTGGAAACATAACAGACCCCATTATAGTCTATGGGGTCCTAAGGGCTCCGTTTGACTCAGTTTGGCGTCAGTTATGTGCCTTTTCCGTCCTTTCCATTCTCCTGCTCCTAAACGGAGCAGGAGAACGGAAAGGCTGAACGGTGATGTGAACGAAGCCTTAATCAAGCTTCTACATCCTAGATTCTAAATGTGGCACAGCTCTTCCAGAATCCACCAATATGGGGAGGAAGGGATCTAGAGGAAGGCACCATTTAAGTACATTGGGTACAGATTTTTTTAAATCTATTTTAAACATCTGATCATGTTTCAACCTGTTTTCCATCATATCCACTCTGTTAGGTGCTCTGAAGGTGAATCCTCTGCTCAGACTGGCATGGTTGTTCTACAAGTGGATTTACTCAATGGCTTCAGTTTAGCTCCAGATGGTATTTTACTAAAATATCCAATTAAAAAGGTGGAAACAGTCGATGACAAAGTCAACATATACCTTGATTCTGTAAGTTAAATCCTATTGTGTCTTATTATGTAACCAAACACCTCTTTATTTTGTTCCTAACATTGGTTGTCACAATGTTTATGGTCTTAAATAACTAAGGAACGTTTAACTCTTTCAGCTCAACCAAACAGAAGTTTGCTTAGATATTCCAGCAATTCGAAGTTCAAATGTTGGCTATACCCAAGATGCTTTTGTATCAGTCATTGACTACTATGAACCTGGTAAGGTACAAGCGTTTTATATATAAAACCTCCATTCAAAACTTTACTAATTACTACAATTTAATTATTAAATGTTATTTAATGTAAATATATTCAGTTGCTTAATGCAAATAGATATTCTATCTAAATTACACAAAGTACAATCATTTTAACAATGCATGACAAGTTCATATAGTATATACAGACTATAGATCGAGCAACAGAATTAGAGAATAGGAGTGTGTTTAGTGATGAGAGCTTTTATTAGATAATGAAATACATACAGTACTGACCAAAGTTTGGACAACAGCCTTCTCATTCAAAAGAGTTTTCATTATTTTCATGACTATGAAGGCATCAAACTATGAATTAACACAGTGGAATTATATACCTAACAAACAAGTGTGAAACAACTAGAAATATGTCATATTCTAGTTCTGCAAAGTAGCCTCCTTTTGCTTTGATTACTGCTTTGCACACTCTTGGCATTCTCTTGATGAGCTTCAAGAGGTAGTCCCTTGAAATGGTCTTCTAACAGTCTTGAAGGAGTTCCCAGAGATGCTTAGCACTTGTTGGCACTTTTGCCTTCACTCTGCGGTCCAGGCTCACCCAAACCATCTCGATTGGGTTCAGGTCCGGTGACTGTGGAGGCCAGGTCATCTGGCGCAGCACCCCATCACTCTCCTCATGGTCAAATAGCCCTTACTTTCAAAGTTTTCCCAATTTTTCGGCTGACTGACTGACCTTCATTTCTTAAAGTAATGATGGCCACTCGTTTTTTCTTTACTTAGCTGCTCTTTTTCTTGGCCATAATACAAATTCTAACAGTCTATTCAGTAGACTATCAGCTGTGTATCCACCTGACTTCTCCTCAACACAACTGATGGTCCACAACCCCATTTATAAGCAAGAAATCCCACTTATTAAACTGACAGGGCACTACCTGTGAAGTGGAAAACCATTCAGGGGACTACCTCTTGAAGCTCATCAAGAGAATGCCAGAGCGTGCAAAGCAGTAATCAAAGCAAAAGGGTGGCTACTTTGAAGAACCTAGAATATACATATTTTTAGTTGTTTCAGCACTTGTTTGTTATGTATATAATTCCACATGTTTTAATACATAGTTTTGATGCCTTCAGTGTGAATCTCCAATTTTCATAGTCCATGGAGAATAAAGAAAACTCTTTGAATGAGAAGGTGTGTCCAAACTTTTGGTCTGTACTGTATGTATGGTAATTTTAATTTCTACAAAAGTAGCAAGGCTACTTCCAAATGTAGCAGAGATTTTCTCCTGTGGATCTTAATTATCTTACTGCTAGACATTGCAAAGGTGAAGTCTGTGGTGAAATTCACAGCATTCTCAAGCTTCATTCAGGAAGTGCATGTAATTTTTATTACATTTTGTTTACATGGTTATACAGTTTGCCCCCTTGCCCTAGCTTCTGCTATGAACAGCAGTTCAGAGATATGATCTACAGCAATTTTAATCTGCAAGCATCAGGAGATAAAAATCTTCAGTCAGAAAAGACTCATTGACATGGGTGTGACATGGGCAGAAGTTACTGTGTATTGAGGGGGAGCTGAGCTGTTTTTATCTCCCACTGTGAATGATATGATCCTGCATTAGCTTCCTCCAGCTTTATAATGGAGGTGGTACATTTCAGTGTAACATGGACAATTGTGAGAGCTGTGTGTCCAGTACCAAAATTTCAGGAATACCTTTAACATAAATAGCTGACTTAAGCAATAGATCATTTTCTGACTGTATGTTCCCTTTAATGATCATTATATTTATTATATATATAAAAATGAGTGTCTGTCTGTCTGTCTAAACGTCTGTCTGGACGTTCTTTATGCACGACCAAATGACTGGACCAATCTTCACCAAGTTTGGCACACAGGTACAGCAGGTGTCTAAGAAGGTCTCAGTTCTCTAGGACGTACCGTTCCTGAGATATTCCCAAAAAATTACCCACATTAGCCAATACAAGCCTGCAAGTCTTTCTCTTCGAATTATAATTGCTATAAACACAGTTTTACTCCAGGTTTCCATAACAACCCAGCCATTTTTCTTTACTGCTTAAAGGGGCGGGCACTGTGGAGGTCACTGTTTTTAAAGGGGCAGGCACAGTGGAGGACACTGTTATTAAATGGGCGGGCGCTGTGAAGGTCCCTGTTAAAGAAAGCATTTCCCTGAGTCATAGTGCCATTGGTAACAACATGATGTAATTTCTTATTACACACTTATGTTAGTAGGACTGACTTCTGCCTGCTCTGACTTCTGCCTTTGTACCCTGACTACGCTTCCGTCTGATCAGCCTTTGGCCTCCCAGCATCAACTGGGTGTATTGTGTCATCTGGAGGTCAGTCCAGTGGGTTCACTCTAAGGTCCCGATTCCCTTGTGTTCCAATTCCCCTCTGAGATAGCATCTGGTACTCTCCCTGGGGAAGTCTCTCCTCACCATCAGAGGTATCGTGTGAAGAACGAGGGGTCTGCTTAGACATCGTCCTCAGAGGGATTTGGTCACGTGGGACAGCGGGTTCTCACCCGCTGCTCATAACACTCTCTAGAGCTATATCATCACTTCCAGGACACTTCCAGGACACCTTGCTCTTTTTTACACTGAAGATAGTTCATAACCACATTGGCTGTATGGTTGGGGTTGATGTCCTGCTGCAGAATAAATTTAGAACCAAACAGATAGCTCCTTAATGGGAATACATGATGGATAAGTATCTGCCTGTATTTCTTAGCACTGAACACACCAATAATCCTAAATCTTCAACTCCATTTGCTGAAATGCAGCCACAGACTTGCAAGAAACCTCCACTATGCTTCATTGTTGCCTGCAGACACTGTGAACAAGCTTCTGTTACAGCCATACATTTAAGCTTCTGTTACAGCCATACATTTAAACTTTTGACTCATCAATCCAGAGTAGAGAAGGCCTCGCGGTTTGCCTGGCGGTCATTTTGCGGCGAACTTTGCGTGTTTGCGATTCGCCGAACATGCAAACATATGGAGATATTCACACATCCATCAGGTGGTACAGGACAGCCAATTGAGACGTTTCAGCACATGGACATACCCCCTACCTTATAAAAAAAAACTGATCTGGCCGCCATTTTACATTCAGTGTTTTTCCAGTGTAGGGAGAGGTTGCTGTGTGGAGCAGGGACAGACTGTTAGGGGCACCTAACGCTAGCTAATAGGGCCACAAAAGTCTTTTTAAGGACTGGTATAGGTGTGCTATCGATAGGTGTGATACACAGAGGGGTGCGATATACTTATAATATACTTTTATAATGAGTCAAAAGCACATAGATCTATATAGTGATCACCTGGAAGTCAGGGGCCTTGGGGCTTACTAGGGCCATTTTTGTATAGGGTAAGGTTCCGAACAGGGTCACTCTTATCAGGGCGGGTGGTCTGTGGATAGGCTATCAGGGCCAGAATAGCATCCCCCTGTAGGGCAATATCAGAGACAGTTCTTTGCCCTCCCTGTCCTTCAATACCACATCATCATCTAGCCTAGGGATAGATGTTTTTTGCATTCCCTCAGGAATTCATGGATGTGCACTGGAACCCCCCGGATTGTGGTAGGACATATGGTTTCTGATTTGGTGCCGCCGAGCACCTGATTTAGTGCTGCCGAGCACTTGTTATTGCCTACCACATCTATGCTTTTTGCTTAACTTTAATAATTAAATTTATTTTTATTTTGAGGGATATCTTTTCCATTCACACGTCCGCAAAATGGGTCGGCATCCGTTCCGCAATTTTGCGGAACGGGTGCAGACCCATTCATTTTCAATGGGGCCGGAATGTGCTGTCTGCATTTCCGGATCCGCACTTCCGCATCCGTGCTTCTGTTTCCGCAAAAAAACAGAACATGTCCTATTCTTGTCCGCAATTGCAGACAAGATTAGGCATTTTCTATTATAGTGCCGGTGATGTGCGGTCCACAAATTGAGGAATGCATATTGCTGGTGTCCGTGTTTTGCGGATCCACAAAACACTTACGGACATGTGAATAGACCCTCATAGTAGCATTATTAAAGGTTACGTTTTATCTTTATGTATATTCTAATGGATTGCCTTCCTTGTACAATGTTATAATCGACTTTCTATGTTAGAAAGTATATTATAGTGCATTTGTATTGTGCGGCAGTTGTCTGCGGTTCTGCTGCGATACTGCATGTACTGTATACAGGGAGTGCAGAATTATTAGGCAAGTTGTATTTTTGAGGATTAATTTTATTATTGAACAACAACCATGTTCTCAATGAACCCAAAAAACTCATTAATATCAAAGCTGAATATTTTTGGAAGTAGTTTTTAGTTTGTTTTTAGTTTTAGCTATTTTAGGGGGATATCTGTGTGTGCAGATGACTATAACTGTGCATAATTATTAGGCAACTTAACAAAAAACAAATATATACCCATTTCAATTATTTATTTTTACCAGTGAAACCAATATAACATCTCAACATTCACAAATATACATTTCTGACATTCAAAAACAAAACAAAAACAAATCAGTGACCAATATAGCCACCTTTCTTTGCAAGGACACTCAAAAGCCTGCCATCCATGGATTCTGTCAGTGTTTTGATCTGTTCACCATCAACATTGCGTGCAGCAGCAACCACAGCCTCCCAGACACTGTTCAGAGAGGTGTACTGTTTTCCCTCCTTGTAAATCTCACATTTGATGATGGACCACAGGTTCTCAATGGGGTTCAGATCAGGTGAACAAGGAGGCCATGTCATTAGATTTTCTTCTTTTATACCCTTTCTTGCCAGCCACGCTGTGGAGTACTTGGACGCGTGTGATGGAGCATTGTCCTGCATGAAAATCATGTTTTTCTTGAAGGATGCAGACTTCTTCCTGTACCACTGCTTGAAGAAGGTGTCTTCCAGAAACTGGCAGTAGGACTGGGAGTTGAGCTTGACTCCATCCTCAACCCGAAAAGGCCCCACAAGCTCATCTTTGATGATACCAGCCCAAACCAGTACTCCACCTCCACCTTGCTGGCGTCTGAGTCGGACTGGAGCTCTCTCCCCTTTACCAATCCAGCCACGGGCCCATCCATCTGGCCCATCAAGACTCACTCTCATTTCATCAGTCCATAAAACCTTAGAAAAATCAGTCTTGAGATATTTCTTGGCCCAGTCTTGACGTTTCAGCTTGTGTGTCTTGTTCAGTGGTGGTCGTCTTTCAGCCTTTCTTACCTTGGCCATGTCTCTGAGTATTGCACACCTTGTGCTTTTGGGCACTCCAGTGATGTTGCAGCTCTGAAATATGGCCAAACTGGTGGCAAGTGGCATCTTGGCAGCTGCACGCTTGACTTTTCTCAGTTCATGGGCAGTTATTTTGCGCCTTGGTTTTTCCACACGCTTCTTGCGACCCTGTTGACTATTTTGAATGAAACGCTTGATTGTTCGATGATCACGCTTCAGAAGCTTTGCAATTTTAAGAGTGCTGCATCCCTCTGCAAGATATCTCACTATTTTTGACTTTTCTGAGCCTGTCAAGTCCTTCTTTTGACCCATTTTGCCAAAGGAAAGGATAATTATGCACACCTGATATAGGGTGTTGATGTCATTAGACCACACCCCTTCTCATTACAGAGATGCACATCACCTAATATGCTTAATTGGTAGTAGGCTTTCGAGCCTATACAGCTTGGAGTAAGACAACATGCATAAAGAGGATGATGTGGTCAAAATACTCATTTGCCTAATAATTCTGCACGCAGTGTATATAGGGACAAGCGTTATTGGAACAAATAATTTGTACTGGTGTGATATACCAGTCGCCCCCCAAAAAAACTGAATGAAGCGGGGTGTTATATACCAATATTCTTTCTTTATAGTGCATTTGGGTACTGTACAGTGCATTTGTACATGCGCGTACGCGAAAATTATATTGTCGATATTTCATATTGAAGAAAATAATGAATGGAGATTGCAAATTCGAATGAAACATCTGGTATGTCACTGTCCATGTTGTGGGACTATTTGTGCACTTCTAGTAATTATTTCTTGGCTGCAAATATGAGTTGAAGGTTTTTCAGGTTCATCTGCCATTAAAATGAATGGGACCCAGCGCGAACTTGCGGTTTGCGAACATTTGATTGCGTTCACGCGATCTCGTTCGCGAACCGTCCTGGCAGATGTTTGTCCATCGCTAATCCAGAGTACCCGCTGCCAATTTCTGCACCCCAGTTTCTGTTTTTGTTCATAGTTGAGTGGAAACAAGACCAAACAACTTAACTATGCATAAAAACATATGTTTTTAGACTACAGGAAATGAAAATTTAAGGTTAATACATTTTCGTTTTCCTGGACATCCTACGGTAGCATAGTCATGAATGGGACTTACAAAGCAGTGTTCAAGTGGGTGGGACAGAAGACCCAATTAAAATACTCTATGGAAATTAGATGCCTATGTCGTGAGAATGTCTAGTCTATGATCAGTGGCGTACACACAATCCATGGGGCCCCGATGCAAAACTGATCCATGGGGATCCCTTCCCGTCACTTCCGCCCCCCCCAACTTTTCTCCACCCCCCAACCTGCCTCCACACCCCCCACTACCATTCATCCAACATGCCTCCCAACAGTACCTCTTTGTGCGGGACAGGCTGATTTTGGTGGATGACCCCTATGGGGATATCTGTGGATGACACTTATGGGGATATCTGTGGATGACACTTATGGGGATATCTGTGGATGACACATATATAGCATCTTATGCTATATATGTGTCATCCACAGATCCCCCCATAACAGTGTCACTCACAGATATCCCCATAACAGTGTCATCCACAGATATCCCCATAACAGTGTCATCCACAGATATCCCCATAATAGTGTCATCCACAGATATCCCCATAACAGTGTCATCCACAGATATCCCCATAACAGTGTCATCCACAGATATCCCCATAACAGTGTCATCCACAGATATCCCCATAACAGTGCCATCCACAGATCCCCATAAGTGTCATTCACAGATCCCTCATAACAGTTCCATCCACAGATACCCCATAAGTGCCTTCTAGTAATGTATCAGTGGGGAGGGAGGAGGCGGGGACACTGGCGGCGGGGCCGGTGCAGTTACTCTACTCTAATACACCGGCCCCGCACACAGCTGTAAAGAATATTCATGTAAAGCTTAATCTTTTTAAAAGTAGCCCAAACCCTGCTGTACTTACTAACTAGGGTGGCATGCAGACTCGCCGCCACTCCGGGAGGTTGAGCTTAACATCTCTCCCTCCATCATGCGCCTCCTGCCCCGCCTGCCTGCTTCATTCATAAAGTGGGAGGAGCAGGCAGACGGGGCAGGAGGCGCATGACGGAGTGAGAGATGTTAAGCTCAAGCTGCCGGCGCGGCGACGAGTCTGCATGCCACCCTAGTTAGTAACTACAGCAGGGTTTAGGCTATTTTTACAAAGATTAAGCGTTACATGAATAAGGTATACCACTATTGCAGGCAGTGTTCCCTCTAAGCCTTGGCAGCTGCTGAGCGGGGTCGGCTTATAAATGGGCAATGCTTAGTCAAAGGTGTTTCTACATGGAATAACGTAACGCGCTGCAGATTTAACAACAGTTTAACAGGATAGGGGATAACTATCAGATTGGTGGGGGTCCTACCACTGGGACCCCCGCTGATCACAAGAACAGGGGTCCCATTTACTAGTTATATACTATAACTTCTAACAACCGGAATACCCCTTTAAAATCCAAAGCACATCTCTAGCTATGTGCTGATTCCATTGCGCAAATTTCGAGATTCTCCTGTATATGCTGCAGACTGTCTACATGCAATATTGTTTCCCCCCCAAAAAAAACACAGCACGACTGCCACAGGTGGACGTACCCTAAAACGTACAATCTGTGTACCTCCAAACGGCGATGACGTAAGACACGATGGCGCTGACAGACGTGTGCACCATAATAGAAGCGATATCTGTCACGTGGCAGCTCACATCGCCTCACACCTACAACTACATATCAAAAACAGGGAAAAAATATGGCGCAGCCTTCACCCGGCAACAGTGCCCCAAAGTGCAGAATAAAAAAGTTTTGCACAGTAGGGCACCATAAGTAGGTGGCACGCCTGCCACACACAGAAGGGCAATGAATGAGGTGACCCAATGTTGAAAGTAGTGCACATAACTCGCTGGGAGTTGTAGTACTGGCAGCTGTCTAATATGATGGGGCCTCTTACTATATGCCAGGGTAACTGGGTGACATGAGCATGATGCCTGTCACAACTCCCTAGGTGCACAAATGCCCTTGCCCCAACAACAGTGCATCCCACCCCGCCAGGCCGGCGCCATGTACCCTCACACTGCAGCATGTCGGTGCCCACTCTGCCCTACCTGGGTGCGGCCTGACTCCGTTGACATACTCACAGACAGCGCGCTCATCCGGAGCAGAGGCTACAGCACAGAAAACACGCCATCTTGGTCATCCCACCAACAGTCTTAAGTGAAGTGACAGCAGCTGCTGTGTACAGCGACGCACGCGCCCTGGACTGGGGATTATTTACCTGGCACCATAACGCCACTACCGCGCCCTGCTGCGTGCTGCTGATTGCTCTCTCCTCCTCCTCCTCTTCCTGCTAAAAGAAGGAGGAGGCAACAGTAGCGTGGCAATATTTGGTAGGCGGCGCCCCGCTTTGCTAAGCCACACAAGATTACGAGGGGGACGTCAGCGCCAACACTGTCACTGCACTGACGCCGCGATGTGGCTGAGCGGGGCCACAATAATTGCTGCGCGGCCGCCCACCCGCGCAGCTTAGGGGGAACACTGACTGCAGGTGCGGCTGGGCCCCCTGGAGCTTCAGGCCCGGTCGCAACTGCGACCTCTGTGGCCCCTGTATGTAGGCCACAGTCTATGATCCTTCATCAAGGGTAAAGATGTTGTCCATGCGGCAGAGTTGCAAATTTGTTTCTGCTGTTTCTGTTGTATTCTGTGGCATTACTTGTTCTCTGTCCCTTTTTGGGTCCTTTATGCTGAAGAAACAGGGCCTTAGTAGGTATATGACCTTTTAATATACTGTACATACACCAGCTTCTCCTTCCAGCTGATCGAAAAATCGTCTGATACTAGAACTACAATCATAGAACCGAAAAAGAAGAAGAGGCCTCCCTACGATACCATAAATGAGGGCAACCAGAACCAATCATATAAACCTAAAAATGTTGCTAGAAAAACAACCATAGAATGCCCAATAAAAATATAAATATTTTATTAAATCATCAATTGATCAAAAATTATTTAAAGACATTTTCACAGAATTACTATGGAGAAAAATCAGCAAAACAACCTGGATACAGTAGTCCCCCCTGTCGGTGCCTCAAAAGCCCGCCAAATAGATGATATACATGTCCATGCAATATGCAGTGAGGTAATTCACAAGCAGCAAATATCAGGTAAATACCTGCTACAAGTGACTGTGATATTCACCTCACTGCACAGCCCAGTAGAGAGTAGTGTGTACTGATGAGGCCCTAAATGGTAGTATTCTAGAGCACATAATCACATACCATCCGTTAAATAATTTCAAATGAATATACCCCTAAACAACAGGTCATGGATAGCAGACTACAAAATAACAAGCTATTACACAGAAGTACCCACTGGGAACGTGAACATACCCATAGACATGATGAAGGGCTGAGACACCGAACACAGGGCAGGCAAGAACCCCGACGCGCGTTTCGCCTCAGCTTCGTCAGGAGGTCTACAATCAGTCTACATGTGTACCGAAGTAGAGGAATCCATAGTGAGGACTTTTATAAGGCTGGGGAATCAGAAATGTGTCATCTAGTGGATACTTGGGTTTTATCCACCACATCGCCCTTGGTGAGTTGATGGATACATCCAAAAGTTTCTTATCTAGGCTCTTGAGACATTTGTTCCAAGGAGTGTATATTGTCTTGGGGGAATTTGACATAGCAAAGGAAACCTTGGGGTGTGGGAAGGTGACTTGCCCCATTCAGGATTACATTTCTTCTTTCTGAAGACAACTTTGTTATTAGCTGAAGGGAATTTATCATGAAACCAGGTATTTCAGCTTCCGAGTTGGGACTAGCTGTGACTCTTTGCGATTGATCAAGGAGCCATTTATCTTGTAACAGCTGCATGGATGTTTGCAGAATCGTTAGAAGATGATGTCTGGAGGATGCATTTAGCTGCCAATCCTCTAAGTATCCTTAGGAATAAGTATCCTAAGTATCCACCAATATCCATAAGTATCCTAAGTATCCACCAATATCCATAAGTATCCCAAGTATCCACCTTGCATCCTTAGGAAGTCTTGCTTAAACATTGTTCTCTTGGCAGCACCTTGGGAGCAGAAGAAATGCCGAAGGACAAACAAGTGAATTGCAGATGAAGATGAAAAATGCCAGAATATGAGTGTTATATGATCATAAGAATTTCCCTTGGCTAGGCAGATAGAAATTTGTGAGATGTATTGTGGCCAGAAAAAGTTTCCCTCCAATACACATGACTGATTGGATAGTCCTCTTTTTGAATCTTCTGTTTCTGAAGATGGCACTTCTTCTAATGCTCTCTTTTCCAATAATATCTGAAGAAGCTAAAGAAGTGTATTCTTGATTGTGTTGGGCAAAAAGGCATCTCAAAGGAATTCTTATAAACTGCATGCAGCAGCAGGTTACAGAAATGGGTCTTGGATGGTACTGTAGATCTGCAGTCCATCAATCAGCTGTGTTCACACAGATCGTATATCCTTCCTTTTCTATTCGCTAGGTGTTGTGTAAAACACATTCACCATAAACAATAGTAAAAGAGACCTTACATCAGTAGAATGATTGAAGACCATATGCTTCTCTGTGCATTCAAAGTCCACCGTGCACTCAGCTTGTCGTATAGGTTGAGCTATTGTCACGCTCCCTCCCGTGACAGAGGTTAGAAGATCTGAGAGGCTGGATGCACGTTAGGTCATCTAACAGCCTTTCTGTTTTTACTTCTTGCAGTGTTGTTGTTGGTAATGACCACACCTCTTGTCTCAGGTGTAGCTTGTGGTCATTACTGCTCCTCTATTTAGTCTGGACTCACACTTCTTACCATGCGGTTGATATTCTGTGCCTGGAGTTGGAAGAGCTGGTGTGTGGTCCCCCTTTGAGTTCCTGCTCATCCATTTTCTATTGCAGATAAGTGTCACGGTGGGGAGTGGGGGAAACCCCCCACTGTACAATCTAAAGGGATAAAGGATAGCTGCTAGGCCAAGAAGCCAGGAAAAGGGAAGCAGGTCACCTCCTATAGCGGTCCTAATCCACTCCCTAACTCCTCACAGTATGAGCGGACCGGGATGGTAGGACGGCTCATACTCTGGATACCTGAGGCCCTGAGTCGCCCTGAGAATCCCTCACAAAGGAGCTGAGGAAAAGCGCCCTGTTCTTTTAGGACACGGAAGAACAGGAGTCCCAAAAGGCCTAGTAGCAGGGAAAAGGAGAGACCATACACAGCAGGAGGATCGGCAGGTAAGAACACAAGACAACACACTTACCTGCCGAAGTCTCCACGACTGCAATCCGTGCATACGTACAGGAGTCCTAACACCAAACAGGACGCCATACCAGCAACTCACACAGATATCCAGCACATCAGACTCCGCCAGGACCCCCATGCCGCAATGTGCATGGCAGCCCCAGGCAGCGCTGCATACAGGCTTGTGGTTCACCCCTCCGGGAAACCAACCCCCTTCCGGAGGACACAACACACAGGGAAAACGTCTTACATACATGCAGGGACAAACACCAAGAACAGCCCAGACATGTAACAACAATCAAGACGTGCAAAACACCCTGAACATAGACCCACACCTAACATACAAGTGAGGTAGGGTATAAGGAGCATACAAAAGGAAGACAATTTATGTCTAACAAGGTGGCCCTCAAGGACTGGGCAAGTTCACCCAAGAAAGGAGCAGAGCTCCAACACCAAACAAGGATGGAGTACCACTGCCTCCAGCCAGGAAGCCACAGATAAAGTCAAGCAGGTGGCCACACCCAGGACACACCTAAATCCCCACTAGCTAGAGGATTAACCCCTCGATCACCAAACCACAGGGAGACACACCTTAAAGAGAAATTCACATGCAAACCGACAACACGTTGCCACCGTCAACCAGTCTGCACGGAAACCACGTCACGGTCAAACAAGAATATGACCGTGACAATAAGTGTACTTCTCTTGGTATTTTGTTAGTCCCATTTGCTCGTTGTTTACTAGGTCTCAGAGAGACTCTGGTTCGTTCATCTGGGAAGGAACCAGTAGTCTCAGAGCCTATCACTAATCCTAGGACTTTTCAGGGTTACTAGGGCCTAGGTTTACGGTGTATGAATATTCCCACTTTTAGGATCTATTCATACTGACAGGAGTCAGGGCTAGGTTTAGGGTTACCTTAAGTGGTCACCATTTCCCTTTCCCTAGCCTTGAGGCCTAGTTCCTGGTCATTTTCCTTCTGTTGTCATTCTGGTGTTCCTCCCCTCCCCCTACAATGTGACAGCAATTCATGGGTGTTTAGATCAGCATACCGTCCTCGCTATCTACAACTTTTCAAGGGACATGTGCATTATGCCATCGTGTAGCCAAGTTAAACACCCTATTGTATGCTCTCCTATATAATACATATCTTGTCAACAAATATCTAATAGTTATTTCTTTATGTTCATAGGAGCATCACAGAGAAACTCTGATGCAGACTTCACTAAGGGAAAGTTCTGTAGGATCTCTCCCCTAGACATTCTTCTCACACATCCTAACATAAATAGCTCAGCCAGATTTGCAGTGCCCTTGTCTTAGAAATAGATATCAGGGCTGTTTTATGGGTTGCAGAAGCTAATATAATGAATCCACTTTCCTATTCATGGATTCCTTCAGGTGTGAAGAATTCTCTGAGGGAAACACATCCAGCGTCTTGCCACTGCTGAATAACTTTGGGGATAGCATCCCATACTTTGAGATTTTCGTCATTCATCTAGGACTGGGTGACTAGGAAAACTTTTCCCTTGGTTTGTGGGAAGTAGAAATCTGCGACTTATATATGCCATAAATCTGCAATCTATATGTTAGTAAATGTCTCCCTTAATCTTAACACTAAGACAAAACATTCCCTTGATTCATTTAGCAGAGAATGAAGTTTATCTGATGAACAGGTAATGCAAGCACTAGAACCAAAGTTCTCTGGTAAAGACTTCTGACATCCCCTTGCAGTGTCTGGATTTCCTAGACTTCTTTCTGGAGTTTACATGATATCCAGCCATCTAAGAAGTGAACAAGCATAGTATGAGCTTGCTGAAGGTGACCACAGAACAGAGACATCTACCAGAGAACAGCAACCATAGAGTGCCAGGACACATACAGTAGAGTGAGCAGTATGTGACTGCCATACTTACCTAAGTAGAGGGCGATATTGCTGGGTGTATGCAGTATGCAGAACTAAAAAGTAAAATGACCATCACAACACAAGGTAGCACACAGAGCATGAGGAAACCCAACAGAGACCTGAACCCTTGATTGTCAGAACAGAGTAAGATGCTCTACTGACTTGGTTATCCAGGCACTGACCTGACATCCAGGCGCTCTGACCTTTTCTCCTGGCCAGAAGCAAAGGAACCACGGGCAGGCTGGGGAAATGCAAGGCTTCCAAACCTACTGCCTTGATGTCAAGTGGTACCTGTATCAGCTCGAGCAGGAGGTGCGGGGTCACCACATCTCCCTGAGAAGGATTTTCCGTCATCCCCATCAGGTTGACCAGGGGCAATTTGCTGGGTAAAATACATCATAACAGTGAGATAGAAGCTATATTATGGTCGCAAACATGAACAACATATTGATAAATTACTTGTCTTATCTCAATAAAGAGAAGGCACTAATGTGATGTGTAGACACTCCCTGCAGATGCACCACCCATTCAGCCCCCCTCAGCCCTCCAGTGCATGCACAAGAGAGATGCTACATATATAACTCCAGGGGAGAAGCAGCAAACCAAAACTGGAGAAGTAACCAGTGGTAAACATTCTCCTTGCAATCAAGAAGTGCAGTGGACTTAAAGTATCGTCTTGAATTGCCTTCAGGCAGCAGGACTGAGACCCAGCTCAGTATGCAGCCTGGACACCAGTGAGTAACTCCATGAATGCACTGTATTATTGACTCATGACACTACATCTAACTCTCAGTGGAGAGAGGCAGTATACAGACAGGGAGTCTGGAAAGTCTTTGACAGTCCTGGAGAAGTGTCTGTAAAAGGCACAATGTAGTAATACCTTGTCTCCATCATGATCTATAGAGAAATAAAATATGCTGGCTCCTTCCTCCTGCTCAGCTTTATTGGGGCAATGGTAATTGGTTAATTGATTAATCATTACTGCTTATTGACCTGTCTGTCTAGTTGTACCTTGGGGGATTTAACCCATTCGTGACTGTGCTGCCATAGGACGTCCGGGGAAAAAAAACACTTCTATTTTTAAAAGCATTCATACTTTGTATAATTTTTCAACACCTACCTAAAACTTTTGCGCAGTACTGTATGTCTACACAAATTAAGTTTGTCTGGTCAGATCATTTTTGTGTAATACAGTTTTAGATCAGCACGAGGAGTGGGAAATTAGCCTATTTTAAGGCATTGCTTCCAAAGAATAGTGTAATGAATAATTCATTGGATCCTTATGCCAGACTGAAAGTGTGATTTACTGGACTAAAGGCCAAAGTTGTCAGCATATTTCTAAATAAAGTAATGGGTCATGTTATTGAAACATACAAATAAGCAGTGGGAAATGACGTGTCATCATAGTGCTCAATTGACCCAGTCAACAACTAGTGCAGCAAATTTGCCCATTTGTCCCCAAGAGAGCATTATGATGACTAAAACATAGCCTGCTTAAACAATACTTTCCACATAACATAATTTCTTGTGTATCCTTATTTATGTAAACTTATTTGTCTGTTTGTGGTATGTTTCTGCTCTGTCCGGCAGCACTGACCCCAGCAATTCTGTCTCCAAATTCAAACCTCATTGTCTATTTGTGGTATGCTTCTGCTTTGTCCAGTACCACTGACCCCAGCAATCCTGTCTCCAAATTAATTTAAATCAAATTCACACCTCATTGTCTGTTTGTGGTATGTTTCTGCTCTGTCCAGCACCACTGACCCCAGCAATCCTGTCTCCAAATTGATTTGATCCGAATTCACACCTCATTGTCTGTTTGTGGTATGCTTCTGCTTTATCCAGTACCACTGACCCCAGCAATCCTGTCTCCAAATTGATTTGATCCGAATTCACACTTCATTGTCTGTTTGTGGTATGTTTCTGCTCTGTCCGGCACCAATGACCCCAGAAATCCTGTCTCCAAATAGATTTGATCCAAATTCACACCTCATTGTCTGTGGTATGTTTCTGGTCTGTCCTGCACCACTGACCCCAGCAATCCTGTCTCCAAATTGATTTGATCAAAATTCACACCTTATTGTCCGTTTGTGGTATGTCTGTATCAATGCTGTGTGTAGAAGCAATCTGTATAGATCTGTATTCCCTTGCATCTTTTTTTCCTGATTGGGCCTAATGCTCCTCCCAGCTTTTGTTCACACCTGGTCTCATTCAGGCTCAGACTGGCCTACAGGAGTACAGGTGAATCCCCCAGTGAGCCCCTGAGCAAGGTGGGCCCCTAGTCTACTACCCCTAACAAAGTAGACTGACTGCACTATATATAGATAGGCAGCATACAGCATCTTAACGAGTCTATGTTAATATAAAAAAAAATAATTGGTAGATTATTTAAGAAACTACCCAGTTTATTTTCATAGATACAGTGGGATGCGAAAGTTTGGGCAACCTTGTTAATCGTCATGATTTTCCTGTATAAATCTTTGGTTGTTATGATAAAAAATGTCAGTTAAATATATCATATAGGAGACACACAGTGATATTTGAGAAGTGAAATTAAGTTTATTGGATTTACAGAAAGTGTGCTATAATTGTTTAAACAAAATTAGGCAGGTGCATAAATTTGGGCACTGTTGTCATTTTTTTGATTCCAAAACCTTTAGAACTAATTATTGGAACTCAAATTGGCTTGGTAAGCTCAGTGACCCCTGACCTACATACACAGGTGAATCCAATTATGAGAAAGAGTATTTAAGGGGGTCAGTTGTAAGTTTCCCTCCTCTTTTAATTTTCTCTGAAGAGTAGCAACATGGGGTCTCAAAACAACTCTCAAATGACCTGAAGACAAAGATTGTTCCCCATCATGGTTTAGGGGAAGGATACAGAAAGCTGTCTCAGAGGTTTCAGCTGTCTGTTTCCACAGTTAGGAACATATTGAGGAAATGGAAGACCACAAGCTCAGTTCAAGTTAAGGCTCGAAGTGGCAGACCAAGAAAAATCTCAGATAGACAGAAGCGACGAATGGTGAGAACAGTCAGAGTCAACCCACAGACCAGCACCAAAGACCTACAACATCATCTTGCTGCAGATGGAGTCACTGTGCATCGTTCAACCATTCGGCGCACTTTACACAAGGAGATGCTGTATGTGAGAGTGATGCAGAGGAAGCCTTTTCTCCGCCCACAGCACAAAAAGTGCCGCTTGAGGTGGGCTAAAGCACATTTGGACAAGCCAGCTTCATTTTGGAATAAGGTGCTGTGGACTGATGAAACAAAAATTGAGTTATTTGGCCATAACAAGGGGCGTTATGCATGGAGGAAAAAGAACACAACATTCCAAGAAAAACACCTGCTACCCACAGTAAAATATGGTGGTGGTTCCATCATGCTGTGGGGCTGTGTGGCCAGTGCAGGGACTGGGAATCTGGTCAAAGTTGAGGGACGCATGGATTCCACTCAGTATCAGCAGATTCTAGAGACCAAAGTCCAGGAATCAGTGACAAAGCTGAAGCTGCGCCGGGGCTGGATCTTTCAACAAGACAACGACCCTAAACACTGCTCAAAATCCACTAAGGCATTTATGCAGAGGAACAAGTACAACGTTCTGGAATGGCCATCTCAGTCCCCAGACCTGAATATAATTGAAAATCTGTGGTGTGACATAAAGAGAGCTGTCCATGCTCGGAAGCCATCAAACCTGAATGAACTAAAGATGTTTTGTAAAGAGGAATGGTCCAAAATACCTTCAACCAGAATCCAGACTCTCATTGGAACTTACAGGAAGCGTTTAGAGGCTGTAATTTCTGCAAAAGGAGGATCTACTAAATATTGATTTCATTTATTTTTTGTGGTGCCCAAATTTATTCACCTGCCTAATTTTGTTTAAACAATTATAGCACACTTTCTGTAAATCCAATAAACTTCATTTCACTTCTCAAATATCACTGTGTGTGTCTCCTGTATGATATATTTAACTGACATTTTTTATCGTAACAACCAACGATTTATACAGGAAAATCATGGCGATTAACAAGGTTGCCCAAACTTTCGCATCCCACTGTACATCAGGTAGCTGAGATGGCTTCTAGGTACAGAGGCAGACCAACCAGTATCCTCTTTTCTTCTCAAAGTCACTGCAGGGACCCTTGCCTGCTGCTGTGTGAGCAGGTAATATTTGAATGTATCCATTCGATAGGCCCTCAAAATAAATTTTACTGGTGGACCCTAGGCACCTTAGTCCGACATTGGTCTCATTCATTACACCGCACAGCAATGATTTTGCTACTGAGAGAAAAACATGTGAGCGAGCTGATTTCAAATATGAACTCGGAATTTGCCTGACACCATTTTTGCGTTTTCGTTTTTCACTCCCTGTCTTCCCATAGTCCTAACTTTTTTATTTTTCCATTCACATAGCCTTATGAGAGCTTATTTTTTGCGGGACAAGTTGTACTTTTTAATGAAACCATTTTTGCATACCATGTAGTAGGAAGCGGGAAAAAAATTCCAAATGCGGTAAAATTGGGAAAATGTGCAATTCTGATAAAGGTTTAATTTTTTTTTACACTGTACACTATGCGGTAAAATTGACCTGTTATCTTCATTCCCCAGGTCAGTATGGTTACAACAATACCACACTTGTAAATTTTTCTTGCGTTTTAATAATGAAAAAAAAAAATTAAAACCTTTCAGGAAAAAAATGTAATATATTACAACCATATTCTGACCCCTATAAATTTTGTAGTTATGTGTACGGATCTGGGTGAGGGCTCATTTTTTGCGGGACCATCGGTTCTTTTCAGTGATACAAATTTGAAGTGTGTGCGACTTTTTGATCACTTTTTATAAAAAAAATTTTGGGTAGTTGAAGTGACAAAAAATGGCAAATTGGCTGTGCTTTTTTTTTTTCGTTACGCCATTCTCCCTATGCCAATAATATTGTTATATTTTAACCACTTCCCATCCGGGCCATTTGTCCCCTTCCTGACCAGGCCTAATTTTGCAAATCTGACATATCTCACTTTATGTGGTAATAACTTTAGAACGCTATTACTTATCCAAGTCATTCAGAGATTGTTTTCTCATGACACATTGTACTTCATGCTAGTCATAAATTTGAGTCAATATATTTTACCTTTATTTATGAAAAATTCGCAATTTTCAAAATTTTCATTTCTCTGCTTTTAAAACAGAAAGTGATACCTCATAAAATATTTATTACTTAACATTCCCCATATGTCTACTTTATGTTGGCATCATTTTTGAAATGTCATTTTATTTTTTGGTGACGTTACAAGGCTTAGAAATTTAGACGCAATTCTTAAAATTTTAAAGAAAATTGCCAAAACCCACTTTTTAAGGACCAGTTCAGGTCTGAAGTCACTTTGCGGGGCCTACATAGTGGATACCCCCATAAATGACCCCATTGTAGAAACGACACCCCTTAGGTTACTTAAAACCGATTTTACAAACTTTGTTAACCCTTTAGGCATTCCACAAAAATTAAAGGAAAATGGAGATAACATTTTTAAATTTAACTTTTTTGGCAGATTTTTCATTTTAATCCAATTTTTTCTTTAACACATCGATGGTTAACAGCCAAACAAAACTCAATATTTATTACCCAGATTCTGTGGTTTACAAAGACAACCCACATGTGGTCATAAACTGCTGTATGGGCACACGGCAGGGCACAGAAGAAAAGGAGCGCCACATGGTTTTTAGATGCCATGTTCCATTTGAAGCCCCCCTGAAGCAGCCTTACAGTAGAAAGTCCAAAGAAGTGACCCCCATTTTGGAAACTAGGGGATAAGGTGCCAGTTTTATTGGTACTATTTTTGGGTACATATGATTTTTTGATCATTCATTATAACACTTTATTGGGCAAGGTGCCCAAAAAATTGGTTGTTTTAGCACAGTTTTTATTTATTTATTTTTACAGCGTTCACCTGAGGGGTTCGGTCAAGTGACATTTTTATAGAGCAGATCGATACCTAATATGTATACTTTTTATTATTTATTTAAGTTTTACACAATAATAGCATTTTTTAAACAAAAAAATTATGATTTAATATGTCCATGTTCTGAGAGCTATAGTTTTTTAATTCTTTGAGCGATTTTCCTATGTAGGGGCAAATTTTTTGTGGGATGAGGTGATGGTTTTATTGGTACAATTTTGTGGGACATACGCCATTTGGATCACTTGGTGTTGCATTTTTTGTGATGTAAGGTTACAAAAATTGATTTTTTTGCCACAGTTTTTTTTTTTTTTTTTAGGGTGTTCATCCGAGGGGTTAGGTCATGTGATATTTTTATATAGCTGGTTGTTACGGATGCGGCGATACCTAATATGTATACTTTTATTTATTTATTTCACTTTAACACAATAATAGCATTTTTGAAACCAAAAAATGATGTTTTTGTGGGACATACTGTCACGGATGGTGTTGCAGAAAGCTGGAACTTGCGGTCAATCAAGGCTGAAACCGGATCCATGCTTAAGACGGTTATGGCGGTTTATAATGTTACGGATGGTGTTGCAGAAATCTGGAACTTATAAATAAACATCCGACTGGCTTGATCCCAAACTAAGGAGCATATGGGTGAGCCCTATAAAACCCCTAGAGCTCTCCCTGACTGCTATGCCCATACAAAGGTCTTTATGGTAGACAATTGCATGCCCACGTACCTTATACTATGTGACACCTGAAAACCCTATAATAGTGAGGGGACACGACCACCGGCTCCCTGCACTTAATACGGATGGAGTCAGGGTCACCTACAATCAAGCGAGCAAGGAAACACAAATAAAGGAAACAGACTTATCTGAGGAATCAGGAGAAGCAGTATCCAATAGTGAACAACTCATCCAGGAAGAAGTATAAACCACAAAGTGAGGCAGTATGGGAGGGAATATAAAAGGAGACAATCAGTGCAAATAGGTGACAGCTAGGAGAAGGAAAGGAGATGACAAAGTGAAACCAAAACAAAGAACGTCATGCAAGAGGTAGCGAAAAACGTCTAACAGACCTTCTCATAGAGCTGGCGGTGACAGTACCCCTCCTTCTACGGGTGGACTCCGGACACTCAGAGCCCACCTTCTCAGGATGAGACCTATGGAAAGCCCTGATGAGACGAGTGGCCTTAATGTCCGCCACTGGGACCCACATCCTCTCCTCAGGACCATAACCCTCCCAATGAACGAGGTACTGAAGAGAACCGCGGATAATGCGAGAATCACCAATCCTAGAGACCTGAAATTCAAGATTACCATCAACAACAATCGGAGGAGGAGGCAAAGAGGAGGGTACAGTGGGTTGGACATAAGGTTTTAATAGGGACCTGTGAAAAACATTATGGATCTTCCAAGTCTGAGGAAGATCAAGACGGAAGGCAACGGGATTGATGACGGACAAGATCTTGTAAGGCCCAATAAACCTAGGACCCAACTTCCAGGAGGGAACCTTCAGTTTGATATTCTTTGTAGACAACCACACCAGATGCCCCACATTCAGGTCCGGACCAGGCACACGTCTCTTATCCGCCACATGCTTATATCTCTCACTCATCCTCTTCAGATTACCCTGAATCTTTTGCCAAATAAATGACAAAGACGAGGAAAATCTCTCCTCATCAGGTAAACCAGAAGACCCCTCTCCATAGAATGTCCCAAACTGCGGATGAAACCCATATGCACCAAAAAATGGTGACTTATCAGAGGACTCCTGGCGACGGTTTTTTAAAGCAAACTCAGCAAGGGACAAAAAAGAACACCAATCCTCCCGATTCTCCTCCACAAAACAGCGTAGATATGTCTCTAGATTCTAAATGACGCGTTCGGTCTGACCATTCGACTGCGGGTGAAAAGCAGAAGAGAACGACAACCGAACCAAGCGAGAACAGAAGGCCTTCCAGAATCTGGAAACAAATTGCGTGCCCCTATCAGAAACGATGTCTGAAGGAATGCCATGCAATTTAACAATGTGATCAACAAACGCTTGCGCCAGCGTCTTAGCATTGGGTAACCCAGGAAAGGGAATGAAATGCGCCATTTTGCTAAAACAGTCCACTACTACCAGAATCACAGTCTTCCCCGAGGAACGAGGCAGGTCCGTAATGAAGTCCATGGACAGATGCGTCCAAGGACGGGAAGGAATGGGTAACGGGAGGAGAGAACCCGATGGCCGTGAATGAGGGACCTTGGCACGAGCGCAGGTCTCGCAGGCTGCCACAAAACCCTCAACCCTCCACCAGAATCTCCCAGGAATGAGATCCACTGTGGCTCTGCTCCCCGGTTGCCCAGCAAGGACAGTATCGTGGTGCTCCTTAAAAACCTTGTGTCGTAAAGCGAGAGGCACAAACAACCTCCCAGGGGGACAAAGATCAGGAGCCTCTGCCTGGGCTGCCTGAACCTCTGCCTCCAAATCAGGATAAAGAGCAGAGACGACCACCCCTTTAGCCAAAATGGGACCCGGGTCTTCAAAGTTCCCCCCTCCCAGAAAACAATGTGACAGGGCATCCGCCTTCTCATTTTTAACCCTAGGGCGGAACGTAACAACAAAATTAAACCTAGAAAAGAACAAAGACCATCTGGCCTGTCTCGGGTTCAGATGCTTGGCCGATTCCAAGTAGGCCAGATTCTTATGGTCTGTAAACACGGTAATAGGGTGTCTGGCTCCCTCTAACCAATGGTGCCATTCCTCAAAAGCTAATTTGATGGCCAACAACTCCCTATATCCCACATCGTAATTTCTCTCTGCAGAGGAGAGTTTTCTTGAGAAAAAGGCACACGGTCGCCATTTGGCAGGAGAGGGACCCTGAGATAAGACAGCACCCACACCCACCTCAGAAGCGTCCACCTCAACAATAAAAGGTAGAGAGACATCAGGTTTACCAAAATGGGAGCGGAAGCAAAACTCTCTTTGATACTAGAAAAGGCTTTAAGCACATCTACCGACCACGAAGAAAAATCTACCCCCTTTTTAGTCATATCAGTGAGTGGCTTAACAACAGAGGAATAATTCAAAATGAACTTTCTGTAATAATTGGCAAAACCCAAAAAACGCATCAGCGCCTTCTGATTCTCAGGAAGCTCCAAATAAAGCACAGCGCTGACCTTCTCAGGGTCCATGCGAAAACCAGAAGCGGAGAGAAGAAAACCAAGAAATTTAATCTCCAGAGCCGCAAACACACATTTTTCCAGTTTAACATACAATTTATTATCCCACAGAATCAGCAAGACCTGACGTAGGTGGTCTCGATGAGTCTTGAAATCAGGAGAGAAAAATCTAAATGTCATCCAGATACACCAGTACAAATTTCCCCCTTAAATGATGAAAAATGCTGTTCACAAAATGTTGGAAGACGGCCGGAGCATTCATCAAACCAGAGGGCATAACCAAATTCTCGAAATGACCCTCAGGGGTATTGAAGGCCGTCTTCCATTCGTCCCATTCCCTGACCATGACTAGGTTGTATGCCCCTCTTAAATCCAACTTAGAAAAAACCTTAGCCCCAACAATCTGGTTAAACAGGTCCAGGATCCAGGGGCGTAGCTAGAAATGCATGGGCCCCATAGCAAAAAAAAATTATGGCCCCCCCCCCCCCCTCTGTGCCATCCACAGATCCCCCTCCCCTAAATAGTGCCATCCACAGATCCCCCTCCCCTAAATAGTGCCATCCACAGATCCCCCTCCCCTAAATAGTGCCATCAACAGATCCCCCTCCCCTAAATAGTGCCATCCACAGATCCCCCTCCCCTAAATAGTGCCATCCACAGATCCCCCTCCCCTAAATAGTGCCATCCACAGATCCCTCTCCCCTAAATAGTGCCATCCACAGATCCCCCCTCCCCTAAATAGTGCCATCCACAGATCCCCCTCCCCTAAATAGTGCCATCCACAGATCCCTCTCCCCTAAATAGTGCCATCCACAGATCCCCCCTCCCCTAAATAGTGCCATCCACAGATCCCTCTCCCCTAAATAGTGCCATCCACAGATCCCCCTCCCCTAAATAGTGCCATCCACAGATCCCCCTCCCCTAAATAGTGCCATCCACAGATCCCCCCTCCCCTAAAATAGTGCCATCCACAGATCCCCCTCCCCTAAATAGTGCCATACACAGATCCCCCTCCCCTAAATAGTGCCATACACAGATCCCCCTCCCCTAAATAGTGCCATCAACAGATCCCCCCTCCCCTAAATAGTGCCATCCACAGATCCCCCCTCCCCTAAATAGTGCCATCAACAGATCCCCCCTCCCCTAAATAGTGCCATCCACAGATCCCCCCTCCCCTAAATAGTGCCATCCACAGATCCCTCTCCCCTAAATAGTGCCATCCACAGATCCCTTTCCCCTAAATAGTGCCATCCACAGATCCCCCTCCCCTAAATAGTGCCATACACAGATCCCCCTCCCCTAAACAGTGCCATCCACAGTATCAGGTGCCCCTCCCCCCTCCCCCATGTGCCAGTATCAGGTGCCAACCCCCCCCCCCCAGTGCCAGTATCAGGTCAGGTGCCAACCCCCCTCCCCCCATGTGCCAGTATCAAGTGCCCCCCGCTCCCCCCATGGCAGTAACAGTGGGGTATTAAAAAAAAAAAAATAAACACTTCTACTTACCTCCATGTCAGCGATGCGATGCAGCCTCTTCCTGTGTCCCTCCCTGTATGTCCATATATGGAGTCACTGATTGTATTTCAGAAAAGGTTTCTGCTGGGATTCGAACCCACGACCTTCTGTAACCTCAAGACCATAACAGCTGCCTTGCTGCTGACTGAAAAATTATGAGACTTCTACTGTTATAGCTGGCTAAGTGTACATCTATACACATGACAGCTGCTCATATATAGAGATATAGCAGAGCTGAGTGTGCTGGGATAGCTGTCATATAGAGATATAGCAGTGCTGGGTGTGTTGGGGCAGCTGTCATGTGTATATGGGGGGCCTGAACATTAAGACTGCTGCTGTGAAGGGGGCCCTGAACAGTAAGACATTGATATTTAACTAACTTGAAAATAAACTGTCGGCCCCGAAGCAGCTGCTTCCCCGGTAGTTACGCCACCTCCTGGCTGCCTGTGTGTAGTGTCTGTGTGGGTTAATAAAAAAATTTAAAAAAAATTGAATGCGGTCGGACGGGCCCCCTAGTGGCGTAGGGCCCCATAGCCACTGCTATGGTTGCTATGGCGATCCCTACGCCACTGCCAGGATCAGAGGAAGCGGATATGGGTCACGAATCGTGATAATGTTCAGCTCCCTGAAATCCAGACAAAGTCTTAAAGAACCATCTTTTTTCTTAACAAAAAAAAACCCAGCAGACGAGCTGCAAACTATGCTGAATTAGTAGACAACATGCTTACAGCATAAGAACAACTTGGCTGCCGAATGTCATTGAAAGTGCATTTCTTACATTCCCATCTTGACTTTTTTGAACATGGAGAGCGGTTCCATAAAGATATTTCTACAATGGAGAACAGGTATCAAGGCCGCTGGAATCCCAACATGATGGGGGACTACTGCTGGTTTTTACAACGGGAAAAGCAGATGCCTGAAGCACTTTTAACAGTACTGGGCTTTGCTCAAGTAAGACTTTTAAACTGAAAAACGAGACCTTTTGAAATTTTGTTATTCCATTACATTTTCATACACTGTTTACTATGCAAACTTTGATGTAGATCAGGTAATTGTTGGAGTAAAACTCGTTCTGTTCAAAATTATTCAATGCTTTCCAAGTGATTAATTCATTTAGGCATACTTATGCATAGCAAAATTTTGTGACGTGTTACAACAATTCTGACTTTGTAATCCGCACACTCGGTTTTTGCCCAGTAGCAGACGAAAAGTTTTTTTTTGTTGCGTAGCATTCCTTAGGCCTAATACACATGACTGTACCATGTTTTGCAGTCCGCAATTCGTGAAGCTGCAAAACATGGTTATCAGCCGTGTCCGTTCTGCATTTTGCTGCATGGAACGTCTTACCGTATGATAGAAATGCCTATTTTTGTCTGCAAAACGGAGTGCTGTCCTCATCTTTTGCATGTTTTGTTTTGTACTCATCATCATCGCCTCCATATCCCTCAAAATATTTCATTATCTCACTATTCCTAAACCAGGCAAAGAGCTATTTATCTCAATGTCTCTTTTATCCTCTCACCTGGCTACGTCGACCTACCTTTCCCTAAACATAAAAACTCATACCCTATCCTACCCCCACTTCTTCTGACTGTTGGAGACATACAGTATCTCCTAAATCCTGGTCCCCCTCATCTAATCCTCACTATCCAATCTCTTTTCTATCACCAAACCCCTACCATGAACTGCTCTCACTCCTCAAACCTCATACCAATTCACCTGGCACCTGCTGCCCATGTCTCTATTTCTAGAGCAAGAGCCTCCCCTGCCACACTATCCTTTGGAAAACTTCAATTTACCCATACTCCCCACCCAGGCAGACGTGGTGTCTTTTGAAGTTCACTCCATCCGCATCTTCTGTCCCTCCAACCTCGAAATAGCCATCATCTACCATCCACCAGGCCGAGCTTCTGCTTTTTTTGACCACTGTAATATCTGGCTTCTATACTTCTTCTCAACTGACATCCCCACCATCATCATAGGGGATTTCAACATTCCTATTGACACATACAACTCAACTGCATCCAAACTATCTCTTACTTCCTCCTTTGGCCTTACAAAATGGTCCTCCATAGCCACCCACAGAGACAGACACACACTAGACCTTGCTTTTGCCTGCCGCTGCTCCTTATCTTAAACTCTTTTCTCCCCCTCTCTGACCACAATCTTCTTACATTCTCATCCACTCTCTCTTCTACTGTCCTTCCAGTCCATAAACTAGCAAACCCTCATAGAAACCTCATACAGCTCTACATTCAAACACTCTTTGATTCTTTCTCCCCACTGTCCACCATTTTCCCTTCATGACACTGATGCAGCCGCTGCATGCTACAACACCACAATTATTTCATCCTTTGACTCAGTCACCCCTCTTGCACACACCAGACACCGGCAAATCTATCGAGACACACCAGTCAAAACAACTAAGACAAGCTTCCAGAGTCGCTAAACGACTCTGGAAAAGAATCATCTTCAAGGAAGACTTCATCTCATACAAACAAGCTGTCCTCAACTTCAAGTCTGAACTTACCTCTTCTAAACAACACTACTTCACTACTCATATAATTTCTTTCCCACAACCCCAAACAATTGCTTAATACCTTTAACTCTCTATTCAGCCCCCCGATGCCCCCTCCCACACCCCTCATTTCCGCTGAAGACTTTGCCTCATATTTCAAAGACAAAATTAATAAATTTTGACAAAGCTTTAAGAAACAACCCCCAGTATCTTTTCTAGAGAAGGGTCGTTGATCCAGGGAGTTATTCTGATTGCTCGATTGGAGTCGCAAAATAATTTTTCCCCTAAAATTGACTTCTACCTCACAGGGTTTTTTGTCTTTCTCTGAATAAACTTGAAGGATAACAGGTTGAATTGGATAAGGGGATGTCTTTTTTTTAATCCTTACAAACTATATTACTGTGTTACCCCTCCACTCAACTGCTTAGTGCTCTTCCCACATAAGTACGTTTACTGCCATTACTGAAGAAAAGCTTTACACCTTAATCAACAAATAAGCCCTCTGGAACCATCCTCTTTATCCATCTATCGTCCCATCTCACTACTCCTATTCGCATCAAAACTCTTAGAACAACACCACCTCTCTGTTGGTGTCCCCCGTGGCTCTGTCTGGGTCCCCTACTTTTCTCTATTTATTTGGCCTGGGACAGCTTAAAGAGTCCCAGGGCTTCCAATACCACCTCTCTGCTGAAGACACTTAAATCTACCTCTCTGGCCTAGATGTCACTTCCCTGCTATCCATAATTCCAGCGTGTCTGTCAGCTATATCTTCATTCTTCTCCTCTCCGCTTCTTAAAACTTAACATGAAGAAAACTAAATTAATAATCGTTCCTCCATGTCACACAGCCCTCCCTAACTGACCTATCCAATACAGTTAAGAGCACAATGCTTTCTCCAGTTGCCACAAGTCCCCTGCCTGGGGATAACATTTGCTTCTGCCTTATCCTTCAAGCCACGCAATCAAACCTTTACCTCTTCCTGCCACTTTCAACTCAAGAACTTCTTTCATATTCACTCCTTTCTCATTCCTGAAGCAACTCAAATGCTAGTGCATGCCCTTGTAATCTCTCGCCTAGACTATTGCAACATCCTACTCTGTGGCCTCCCATCTAGCACTCTTGCACCCCTCCGATCTATCCTCAGCTCTGCTGCCTGGTTATTCCACCTATCATCTTGTTTCTCTTCTGCCGCTCCTCTCTGCCAATCCCTTCACTGGCTCCCCATTTCCCAGTGAATTCCTTTTAAAATACCCATAACTATGTATAAGGCATCTACAACTTGCCATCCCTTTACATCTCTCATCTGCCTTCCTGATACATGCCAACACATAGTCTTCGATCCTCAAAAGACCGCCTTCCTTTTTTCTCCTCCTGTCTTTTCTTCACGCAATCATCTTCAAGATTTCTCACATGTATCCCCATACTCTGGAACTCGCTATCCCAGCACATCAGATTCTCCCTCAACATCCAAAACTTCAAAAGCAACCTAAAAACCCACCTCTTCTGGAAAGCCTACCACCTACAATGAGTATGTTGCCACCGTACAACCAGATGGAGCAGCTTTTACGCTCACCTACTGTGCCCTCTTCCTTCCCTTGTTGATTGTAAGCTCTCACAGGTAGGGTACTCTCCCATTCTGTAGCAGTTTAATAGTTTTATATTTATCTTATTGGTATTTTGCATTATATATGTGTAACCCTCTCTTGAAATAGAGCACTATGGAATTAATGGCACTTTCAAATAAATAATAATAGTAATGATAATATAATAGGTAATTTTAAGATAATAGGGCAGATCCATTTATTTTCCATTCATTATTATTTATTAAATGACAAAAACCTAGGATATGCTTGTTGTTATGCATATGGTATATCCTGTGCCAATAGTTCTCATTATCTTTATCAAGATCTATTCTGTCACAAAGAAATACATGCTATGAAATCAATGTATAATACAAGGAAAATAAGAAATTAGAAAAAGGCTAAACTAAGCATTACCATAAAATTAAATGCTCAGAATCAAGAAATATAGTAATATTTATATGCTAAGCTGTATTTCTCTTGCCCTTTAGCTATGCTTTTAAACTTGTATTGCAGCCTGTTCTGTGATCTGTACTTGTACATGACCTTTAAATATTTGTGCGTGTTTCCAATTGATAGTCAAATTTAAAGAGGTGTTGTAGTATACTTGTCAGTTTTTTTTGTAATGTATTTGGAAGGTTTGTATGTGTTCGGCATAAGGCCTGTTTCACATCTGCAGTTTGATATTCGACAGTAAATCGGGCCGGACAGCCATGCGGTTGCTTCCGGCAATGTCGGAATGCAGAGAGATCCGGCAGGCTGTTCCCTGTCGGAACGGCCTGTCGGATCTCAAACCACAGATGTGAAACAGGTCTAAGGCTTCTTTGTTACAGAAGAACTTTAAATATGTAAAGGGTTGCAAACAGATAAAGCATATACTTATCTCCTACAAGACTCAAAGCCATAGTCTGAGGAGGCTTTTATACTCTGTATGGCAACCAGCTAAAAAGACATTTTGGAAGGGACCTTATGAGGAGCCAAAGTAAGTTGTTGCTTGTGGCAAATGGGAAAACATATACTTGTACAGTGTAGGCTCAATAGTAACATCAAATTGGGAGGCAAAATTATACTGGGGACGGAAGCAAAGTCAGAAGATTTTACAAAGTACAAAGGGATAAAATGAGAGCAGAAACTATATTTGAAATCAAGAGGCTACAGGTCTAATATTAATAATCAAAAACTGTAGGAATAGTCATTCTAAATAATACTAGGTGGACCTTCTTGTTAAATCGTGTATGTGTTTTATCAGGTGGATAGTCTTGAGCATAAAGCCTAGAGTGGTGGCAGTAAGTGGTCTGCACATCTCAAAAGAAGGGCTTCCATGCAATCTGATTGTACATTGTTGCTTGGCTGATTATTCCTTTCGATGAGTATTCCTCTCAATGATGACTGGTTGAGAGCAGCTGCCTAACAGGCAGTAACTCACAATGTTTCCTTCAAACATCCTTCTAAGTTGAATGCAAGACACAGTATACAGCCCATTAAATACTACTTTTGAAACTTGTTCTGAATTGAAGGAAGAAGGTACCAGAGCTAAATAAATTGAAGATGAAGCAATTTATGCATTGTTAGTATATATGATATACTTTTGTCTTATTTTCCTTTTGCCTAGATCCTTTCCATGGAGGTGTGTGTCAGTCTCAATTTAATTGCTGTTCTGCAGTTTCCTGTACTAGTCTGGGTTGTTTACTTCACTTAAAAGAGTTCTCTAGTTTCTACATATCGATGATCAGATCAATAGGGGTACAGCAACCCTACCAATCAGTTGTCTTCATCACCTACTGGCAACAGACACAAAACAGTGGATGAAGCTGAAAGCAGAAGGCTCTGTCCACTGTGTAGTGGCCAGAGTACTGCAGCTCAGCTCCTTCCACTATGGTTTTCCTTTCATCGGCAGATGCCAAAAACAGCTGAACAGTGGGGGTGCCGCCAGGATAGGTCATCAATAGTGAAGACTGAAGTATAAATAAATTCGATTTGGCTGCTACTCCAAATTTTAAAAAAAATCTGCTTTGTCACAAATTACTTAATCACATAGCACATTTATTTGTAAGTAGTGGGTGCAATGACAGGGAACGGCGATTGCGTCGTTCTCCATCATTGTACCCCTAAGATGCTGCGTTCATGCATGATCGCAGCATCTGATATTAATAACAGAGTGTAAAAAAATAATAATAATAATAATACTTACCTGATCCCTTTTTTGATGAGGGGGGCCAGCCATCGCTATCTTGTTTGATGGTCTGGTGCGAAATCTTGCATGGCCCAAGTTAATGTTATCACACCACCTGGCGTGGTGACATCATACGTCACAGCGCACGGAATTTCGGCTGAGATGCAAGGTGGTGGTGGCCAGCCCGTTGCGAGCAAATCGATCAGGTAGGTATTATATTTTAGTTTTTTACACTATTTCAGTTTAAATAGAGGAAATTCTGCTTCTCGGCGAATCAAATTAATCCTGAAATTCGGATCGAAGTCCACGATTTGGTCATCACTAATCATCAATAGTGTTGAGCGCGAATATTCGAATTGCGAATTTTTTTCTCGAATATCGCAATTTCGAGATTTCGCGAATATTTAGAATATCGTTCTATATATTCGCGAAATCGAATATTCGTTTTTTTTCTTTTTTTTTTATTATATTTTTTTCTTTCCCACTTCCCTAAAGCTGTTCTTACCTGTCCTTTGGATTCCTGGCTCCCTGGCTGCTCCAGTCAGTGGCGTTTTCAACTTACTGCGATATTCCATATTAGCTAAATTACAATCTAATCTATATGTGTATTTTACGAAATTTCGCAATAGTCGCGATTGCGATGCGAGTAATATAACACGAAATATTCGCATGAAGATTTCAACTTAGCACTGCTATACTCCATATTCTAGCCTAATATGGAATATAGCTGTGCTAAGTTAGCACTGCTATATTCCATATTAGGCTAGAATATGGAGTATAGCAGTGCTAAGTTGAAATCTTCATGCGAATATTTCGTGTTATATTAGTCGCATCGCAATTTCGACTTTTTCAAATGTTCTTAATATTGCTCTAACTTCGTCTTTTAGAAATTTCGTAATATTGCTCTAACTTCGTCTCTTAGAATATTACGAATATTCTAAAAGACGAAGTTAGAGCAATATTACGAAATTTCGTAAAATACACATATAGATTGTAATTTAGCTAATATAGTGCTATAATCCCTTTTTTTACTGTAATTTTTTTTTGCCTCATCTGAACTTAAGTATTGTAAAATATGTACACTATTAAAAATTATTACTATAGCAGTATATTAGCTTAAATACAATCTATGTGTATTTTACGAAATTTCGTAATATTGCTCTAACTTCGTCTTTTAGAATATTACGAATATTCTAAAAGACGAAGTTAGAGCAATATTAAGAACATTTGCAAAAGTCAAAATTGCGATGCGAGTAATATAACACGAAATAGTCGCATGAAGATTTCAACTTAGCACAGCTATATTCCATATTCTAGCCTAATATGGAATATAGCAGTGCTAACTTAGCACAGCTATATTCCATATTAGGCTAGAATATGGAATATAGCAGTGCTAAGTTTAAATCTTCATGCGACTATTTCGTGTTATATTACTCGCATCGCAATTTCGACTTTTGCAAATGTTCTTAATATTGCTCTAACTTCGTCTTTTAGAATATTCGTAATATTCTAAGAGACGAAGTTAGAGCAATATTACGAAATTTCGTAAAATACACATATTAGCCTAGCCATAGTCATTAGCATAGGAACGTTGCCTTATACTATCAAGATAAATTTTCGCAATATGCGAAAAAAATATTTCGCGATAATTGGAATAATTGCGAATATTCGATTTCGACGAATATAACACGAATATTCATGCGAATATTCGCGAAATATCGCGAAATCGAATATGGCACCTCCCGCTCATCACTAATCATCAATATAAAGAAACCAGAAAACCCCTTTAAATATCCTACAACAGTTTCTATCATTGTTGAGTACTAATAAACATCACCATTATTATTATTTTATTTTTGACAGGGAGAAGGGCAGTAAAAAACTACAATTCTGAAGTAATGAAGACATTGTCCCCTTGCTCATTCTGTAAGGATGAATGTAGCATATGTTTGGAAGGCAACGATGCATCTCAACCATCTACTGCCCTGTCTTATTCCTTATTGTTATTTATATTGTTTGTCATATGTATGTAAAAAAAACTAATTTACAGTAGTAGCAATGTCACATTTCATGTGTGTGTCCTACAGGTTTACTGAGCAGTATTTCCAAGTGTCATTGGTTTCTTGCACCAAACAAAGTTGTGTATATGTATATGAGGAACCAGTGATCATCACTGCTTTAAATAAGAATCTGTATTTACATGTAGTTTTATACTGACATTTCTTACATTATGCCCCCAGCGCTTTTGTATTATATTTCTGAAATCACTTTTTTTATTTCTCAAATCTATTTTGCCGTCTCTTAAGAAATACAATTATTCAGTTTTTCTCTTTAGTTTTAGGCAACAAAAATGCAAAAGAAATGCAGACAGATAATAAACTGCTGTGGTATTAGAAATGTCTCACATAATGAATGCTTCATAATCCAGGTCTAAATCCAGAACTTCATCTTAAATTTAAATGCCACTTTTGATATCCCCCTGCATTGCCAGAGGATGTGTTTAATTTATGACGAGGCAAATGCCTCATCATAAATTAAGTACATCCTTTGGAAATTCGTCCGCCTATCATGGGATCTATGCCAGATCATAGCTGGTGTAGATTTCAGTCATTGTTTATACTAGAAAACTGGTGTACATGAATAATAGGTCTGCCGCGGCCAATGACCATGCCCACACCATGCCTTCTTTTCACAAAATGGAGAGAGCAGCGTAAAAATGCAGTTTCACCAATTTTTTAAATGCCATTTAAATAGTTGCAAACCCAAAGCTTACTACCGTTTTCTGCCAATTTCTGGCATAGAGGCATGATTAACGAACCCCTATGTCTCTATAACAGAGTATTTAAATACCGAGAACTAGAGATGAGCAAAGTTTTCAGAAATTCGATTTGGATGCTTTGGTGACTTTTTTCAAGAAATTTGCTTTTATGCAGACAGATCCGCACCTATAATGCAAACGCTTGCATCCGTTCAGAACGGATCCGTCTGCATAACAGCTTTTTCAGATCTGAGTTTTCACATCGTGAAAACTCAGATCCGACAGTATATTCTAACACAGAGGCGTTCCCATGGTGATGGGGACGCTTCAAGTTAGAATATACTAAGAACTGTGTACATAACGGCCCCCTGCTGCCTGGCAGCACCCGATCTCTTACAGGGGGCTGTGATCCGCACAATTAACCCCTCAGGTGCCGCATCTGAGGGGTTAATTGTGCGTATCATAGCCCCCTGTAAGAGATCAGGTGCTGCCAGGCAGCAGGGGGCAGACCCCCCTCCCTCCCCAGTTTTAAATTCATTGGTGGCCAGAGCGGCCCCCCCGCCCTCCCCAGTATTAAATTCATTCTAGGCCAGTGCAACCCCCCTCCCAACCCAGTATTAAATTCATTGGTGGCCAGTGCGGCCCCCCCTCCCTCCCCAGTATTAAATTCATTGGTGGCCAGTGCGGCCCCCCCTCCCTCCCTCCCCAGTATTAAATTCATTGGTGGCCAGTGCGGCCCCCCCTCCCTCCCTCCCCTGTATTAAATTCATTGGTGGCCAGTGTGGCATAGTGATGGGGACGCTTCAAGTTAGAATATACTAAGAACTGTGTACATAACTGCCCCCTGCTGCCTGGCAGCACCTGATCTCTTACAGGGGGCTATGATACGCACAATTAATCCCTCAGGTGCGGCACCTGAGGGGTTGATTGTGCTGATCACAGCCCCCTGTAAGAGATCAGGTGTTATGTACACAGGCAGTTATGTACACAGTTCTTAGTATATTCTAACTTGAAGCGTCCCCATCACTATGGGAACGCCTCTGTGTTAGAATATACTGTCAGATCTGAGTTTTCACGATCTACCTCAAATAGGATGGTATATTCTAACATAGAGGCGTTCTCATGGTGATGGGGATGCTTCAAGTTAAAATATACCATCGGATTGGAGAAAACTCCAATCCGATGGTATATTAATAGGGACTCCTGATTTTACATTGAAAGTCAATAGGGGACGGATCCGTTTGCAATTGCACCATATTGTGTCAACGTCAAACGGATCCGTCCCCAATGACTTGCATTGTAAGTCAGGACGGATCCGTTTGACTCCGCACGGCCAGGCGGACACCAAAACGCTGCAAGCTGCGTTTTGGTGTCCGCCTCCAGAGCGGAACGGAGCCAAACTGATGCATTCTGAACGGATCCTTATCCATTCAGAATGCATTGGGGATGAACGGATCAGTTCGGGGCCGTTTGTGAGAGCCCTCAAACGGATCTCACAAGCGGAACCCCAAACGCAAGTGTGAAAGTAGCCTTATTCACCCCAATTTGAGAATCAAGGCCTAATAGAATTGCTTATCTATTAAACAAAGAGGACACTGTTCAATGAGATAGCTCTGTGCCCTAAACAGGGATTATTGCAAACTATGCTGTCTCCTATGGATCCCTTCAGAATCAGATTACAGTCCCTGCAGTCTCCCTATAATCTCCCTACAATGTGTAAAAACTCTGCCTACGACCTCCTTACACTATCCCTGCACTCCCTGGAGCAGCATTTCTAGACAAAGTGTAACATTTAATATATTTAGCACAAAGTATACCAACTCAGACTCAAGGAAAACTGACACCAAGTATTGTCATGTCTCATGATAAATTCCCCCCTATGTACACTAAAAACAAAAAAAAGTCAGAATAAAACAGATTTTATGAGTTTACATTTGACTGTTTTCTTGGTCACTTGTTAAAGGGTTTGTGCAGTACTATGATATTGATGACCTATCCTTAACTGTTGCTTAAATGGGACGTACAGTTGTAACTACATCGCAAAAAAATGCTACAAGTTAGATGGTGTAGAGTTAAATAGTAAAAAGGATGCAGCACTCACACAAGCATTGCAACCGCTTCAAACTTGACGAGGGTCCAGAGGGTTAAACCCCTTCCCACCTGATATTGATGACCTATCCTGAGGGTATACAATGTCACCTGTACTTCTGAGTATTTAGGTGGTGCCAGGTGGAGGGCTTGTAAGGCCAAACAATTGAAATAAAAGATACCATGGCACTCAATGGAAGCTTTCATTAATATGTTTGCTTTATTTTACATACAATCCAGTGAGGTCCAGAATATTACATATGATAATAGTATGTAGCCTCTCATGAATAGGGACATCCAGCATTTCCATGACTGCTCCACTCTAGCCACAGACTCATGTTGCTAAGGAAGGTCATCTAAAACCGAAATTCATGGGTGGTTGCATAATATTATAATATGTAATATTTTGAACCTCACTGGATTGTGCCTAAAATGAAGCAAATCTATTGAATCAAGCTTCCATTGAGTGCCATGGTATCTTCCATTTTGAGGATAAGTCATCAATATCATAGCAGTGCACAACCTATTTAAAGGAATTTTCATAGTTGATGCTTGAGCTTTTAGCGTTAGTAGTACTGTTGTAGATGACTGTGAGGTTATTTATGTTTTTGTACCTCTACAATTGCTCCCATTTCTACATTTACATTAAAATGTTTTGTTTTATTGCTACTGTGAAATGTGGTTTAATTATTTTATTTCTCAAGGTGCAACTGAGTATTTCCGTTCACACTGGAACAGATTTACTTAGATTTATCTGTTTTATCAACCTTTTTTGCTGACAGATACATTTCCTGTTATGAAGTTATATTTGCATTTTGTGACATATAAATTTGTGGTTATACGTGGCACATATGTAGGTTACTGAAGTATAAAATATTTATAAGTAAAGCAAAAATTACTATAAAATCAGTTTGCGATGTTATCACTTTACCATTAGTTAAAATTTTTGCTGTAGTATAAGAGCCCTTTTACACAGACTATAGTTTGGGACAATTCTCAGGGACAAACATTCATATGAACACTTGTTCCCACCATTGCCATCAATTAATTCACTGCCTGGAGAAAATGCTAAAAGGAAAACAAATATAACTTTATTGAGTATCAAATGTATACAAACACATATGGGGTAGCGACAGGCATGCCGCCACCAACAGGGCAACTCTGAATACCATGCTTTCTTTGCTCCTGATCAACTTAGTAACACTAGGTGAAATGTTTTTAGCGGATATATAGAATAAAGCAGGGCTCCCTGTACTGCATAGAGCTAGGCTGAAATTATATAGCCCAACTCAGGTATAGTAATTACAAATTCAGCGTCTTGCCACTTTAGATGCCTCAATATAGCTAGTTGTGTTGGTAGGGGCTCTGAGCAATTTAGTCTGAGTCACGGGGACCTCCACTCCAGCTGTGAGTTACCTATACTATCACAGTTATCACTCTAGCTATACAGGCAGGTGCCAGTGCGTGGCGGCTTATATTATCAATAGCCCTATACCACCGGCTGATTATAGTGGCTAGGTGGGGAGGGTTTGGTTATACCTACTATCAGTGGCACTTGTGGCAACCAGGGAGACTGGGATATGAGTTGTATGGTCCTATCTCCTTTACAATTTTCCCCGGGAGACCGATCATGCCACTGAGTTACCCTCCGGCCTCTTTTAATGTAGGCACAGTGCACAAATGAGTGTGAGGAACCGGTTCACACAGCAAATGTTTAAAGTTCCTACTGGGGCGATAGATGATCAGGTTACACTGTATCATTGCTATATTTGGCCACACCACTTGACTATTTCACTACCCCCATATGTTTTTTTATACATTTGATACTCAATAAAGTTATATTTGTTTTCATCTTAGCGTTTTCCCCACGCAGTGAATTATTTGATATTTTTGAGAATGCCTAATACCTTATCTTTTGGCCGTGATTTTGGTGCCACCAATTACCCGAAAAATAGCAAACACTTATTTTATAAAACAAAAACTGCCTAGGGACCACCAGAACATCCATGTTTTACAGGTTAGGGCAGAGCTAAAGCCCGCCTATTAGTGCCAGTGACGTCACCGGGAACACTGCTAGGCAGAAGCCTCCACCTAGCAGGGACCCAGTATGTCACTGGACCTAATGAAAAAGCCCTTTGCCTGCATGGTTCAGCACAGATCAAGGGAGAGCATTGGAGCATGAGAGCAGGAGAGGGGCTGCCTAGGTAAAGACGGGGATATGTCCAACCACTTTAATGTTTTATTGATAAATAAATTGTGTTTCTCTGTTTGATACTGGTTCTCTTCTGGATGAAGAGCTTACACATATAATTCCTCTTATTTTGGTTGCTGCAAAAAAGCTACATTAAATTGCTAGATTTATAATGACCCTCAGAAGAATGCACAATTTATAAATATTCTAAAATTTATATTGGTAATGGAATAGCTGGACATACGCCAAAACAAACAAAATGTATAACAGAAAAAATGGGGTTTAATTATGATACGCCTATATGATATAGATAATTTTAATTTGATGATTTTACATGTGTTCAGGGTGAGGATGATAATGCATAATAAAATATCTATGTGTTTTATTACATTTGATTTAATTTGTTTGTTATTTAATTCTTGACGACTGTTTTAACCCCCAAATTTAAAGGTCAAGAGAATTTTGAAATTTTTTGTTTATTGCTTCCTCACTTTCCATTACCCATAATTTTTTATGCTTAAAGTATCAGAAAAATGACCCCAAAAAGTCAAAAACAACTGCTACGTATGACTTTTTGAAGACAGAATTCTGGCCTGCAGGGCTTAATAAATTCCTCTCTAAAATCTTATTTGCTTTTGCAGCTGCTGTCTGACATTGTGTACTGCTGCTTAGTCAGCTTGTAACCAGAATACCTAAATCGTTTTCTTCTTCTGTTGCTCCCAGTTTTAATCCATATATATGCTGCAACATGAATACTGAGGTCTGGGTGTATTACTTTATGTTCATCAACATTGAAACTTCATGTGACACATTCATACTCATGCTGCCAGCCTAAGTTGCAGATTTTTCTGGCATAATTTTCAGACAAATATATTATAGCATTTAATTTATATTACCGTATTTTTCGCCCCATAAGACGCACTTTTTCCCCCCAAAAGTGGGGGGGAAATGCACCTGTGTCTTATGGGGCGAATGCTGCCACTTTACATCGCAGTCTGCGATGCTGCAGCATCGCAGACTGCGATGTATCAGCTGGAGGGGGAGGGAGGAGGGGCCGGTGTCATGCAAATGCGGCGGGGCTGGTGCGGTCGGTGGCACAGGCACGTGACATCAGTGAGCTACGGCCGCTCGCCCGCCCTGCTCTGCCCGCTACAAGACATTTAGTAAGTAGTACAGATGGGGCTGGGGATCAGAACTTTAATTAAAGTTATTATTATAAAAGGTTTAGGCAATAAAGCAGTGAGTGAGCGGCGGGGCCGGAGTACAGTGACCGCACCGGCCCCGCCATATTTGCATGACACCGGCCCCTTCCACAGGTTTAGCTCTGGTATATTAGGGCATCTATGGATGCCACTATTATGGGGTGGGGGATATGTGGATGGCACTGTTATAGGGTGGGGGATCTGTGGGTGACACATATATAGCAGTGCCATCCACAGATCCACCCCCCATAACAGTGCCATCCAGAGATCCCCTTCCATAACAGTGCCATCCACAGATCTCCCCCATAACAGTGCCATCCACAGATCACTCCCCATAACAGTGCCATCCACAGATCCCCCCTATAACAGTGCCCCCTCAGATCCCCCCATAACAGTGCCATCCAGAGATCCCCCTCCATAACAGTGCCATCCACAGATCACCCCCCATAACAGTGCCATCCACAGATCACCCCCCCCATAACAGTGCCATCCACAGATCTCCCCCATAACAGTTCCATCCACAGATCACCCCCCATAACAGTGCCATCCACAGATCCCCCCTATAACAGTGCCCCCTCAGATCCCCCCATAACAGTGCCCTCCACAGATCCCCCTATAACAGTGCCATCCACAGATCCCCCATAGTAGTGTCATGCACAGACCACCATTAGTTTAAAACCCACCAAAAGCACACCTTTTGGTTAAAAATATTTTTTTCCTTATTTTCCTCCTCAAAAACCTAGGTGCGTCTTATGGGCCAGTGCGTCTTATAGGGCGAAAAATACTGTAATTTTTTTGTATAGGTCCGGGCATATTTTTTTTTTACTGCAATCACAGTTAAAATTAATAGGGGGCATAACTTTATTGTACTGGTCAAAGGTATGGGAGTATAAAATACAATAGACTACAATAGTTTTTTTTTGCTCTTTAAGAAAAGGGGTACACAGTGCGTGCACAGATTCCAAAAGTGCCAGCATACGCATTAGAACAAAGCTTGGGGGGAGAAGAGTAGGGATGAGCGAATCGACTTCGGATGAAATATCCAAAGTCGATTCGCATAAAACTTTGTTAGAATACTGTACGGAGTGAGCGCTCTGTACAGTATTAGATTTTTAATTGCTCTATATTACATTTTCTGTGAGGCAAGGTAACCAAAAAATTGCTGTTTTGGCACTGTTTTTATTTTTTACAACATTCATCTGACAGGGTAGATCATGTGCTATTTTTATAAAGCAGGTTGTAAAAGACGCAATGATATCAAATATGTCTACTGTCTTTGTTTCAGTTTTACATAATAAAGCATTTTTAAAAATAATTATGTGTCTCCATTTTCTGAACGCCATCTTTTTTTTATTTTTATGCCGATCGTCTTTTGCAGAAAGAGTTGACATTTTTATTGGTACCATTTTTGGGTACATATGATTTTTTGATCATTCATTATTACACTTGGGGCAAGGTGACCAAAAAATTGGTAATTTTGGCACAGTTTATACTTATTTATTTTTACAGCGTTCACCTGAGGGGTTAGGTCATGTGACATTTTTATAGAGCAGATCGTTACTTATGTGTAAATACCTAATATGTATACTTTTTCTTATTTATTTAACCACTTGCCATCTGGGCCATTTGCCCCCTTCCTGACCAGGCCTAATTTTGCAAAACTTACATATCTCACTTTATGTGGTAATAACTTTGAAACGCCTTTACTTATCCAAGTCATTCAGAGATTGTTTTCTCGTGACACATTGTACTTCACGATAGTCATAAATTTGAGTCAATATATTTCACCTTTATTTATGAAAAAATCTCATATTTACCAAAAATTTTGAACAATTTGCAATTTTCCAATTTCAATTTCTCTGCTTTTAAAACAGAAAGTGATACCTCATAAAATATTTATTACTTAACATTCCCCATATGTCTACTTTATGTTGGCATAATTTTGGAAATGTCATTTTATTTTTTTAGGACATTAGAAGGCTTAGAATTTTAGAAGCAATTCTTCAAATTTTTAAGAAAATTGCCAAAACCCACTTTTTAAGGACCAGTTCAGGTCTGAAGTCACTTTGTGGGGCCTACATAGTGGATACCCCCTTAAATGACCCCATTGTAGAAACTACACCCCTTAAGTTACTTAAAACCGATTTTACAAACTTTGTTAACCCTTTATGCGTTCCACAAGAATTAAAGGAAAATGGAGATCAATTTTTTTAATTTCACTTTTTTGGCAGATTTTCCATTTTAATCCAATTTCTTCTTTAACACATCGATGGTTAACAGCCAAACAAAACTCCATATTTATTACCCAGATTCTGCGGTTTACAGAAACACCCCACATGTGGTCATAAACTGCTGTATGGGCACATTGCAGGGCGCAGAAGAAAAGGAACTCCACATGGTTTTTAGATGCCATGTCCCATTTGAAGCCCCCCCTGATGCACCCTTACAGTAGAAACTCCCAAGAAGTGATCCCATTTTGGAAACGAGGGGATAAGGTGCCAGTTTTATTGGTACTATTTTTGGGTACATATGATTTTTTTGATCATTCATTATAACACTTTATGGGGCAAGGTGACCAAAAAATTGGTTGTTTTAGCACAGTTTTTATTTATTTATTTTTACAGCGTTCACCTGAGGTGTTCAGTCAAGTGACATTTTTATAGAGCAGATTGTTACGGTCGTGGCGATACCTAATATGTATACTTTTTCTTATGTATTAAAGTTTTACACAATAGCATTTTTGAAACAAAAAAAATATGTTTTGTGTCCATGTTCTGAGAGCTATAGTTTTTTTTTTTTTTGAGAGATTTTCTTATGTAGGGGCTCATTTTTTGCGGGATGAGGTGACTGTTTTATTGGTACCATTTTGTGGGACATACACCTTTTTGATCACTTGGTGTTTTTGTGATGTAAGGTGCCAAAAATGGCTTTTTTTGACAGTTATGTTATAAAATTTTTATGGTGTTTCTTGGACTGGGTCGATTATGTGATATATTTATAGAGCCGACCGTCACGGATGAGGCAATACCAAATATGTCTATTTTATTTTATTTTTTCTATTTTTTTTTTTATTCCTTACTTGGGGATTTTTTGTTTTTACATTTAAAACCTTTATTTTATCTTATTTTTTTAACACTTTATTTTTTATTTTTTATTTTACACTTTTCGTCCCCCATAAGGTCATACAAGACCTCTGGGGGACATTTACTTCACTTTTTCATTTTTTTTTCACTGTTGATTTCTCCTGTAACTGGGGCTGACATAGTAGCCCCAGTTACAGGAGAAATGCACCCCCCAGAGAGGCTGTACAGCGCTGTACAGCCTCAGTGCAGGGCTGATCGAGGTCTCTGAAAGACCTCACACAGCTCCTGCTCTCTCCGGTCCCGGCGGTCGGTGAGCTGTGTATGCAGAGCTTCCTGCTCTGCATACACAGCGCTCGGTGAGCGCTCTGTATGCAGCCATCCAGAAGGCAGGGACACCTGGGCACTGTCCCTGCCTTCTCTAAGGGTTGCCCTGCTGTCACTGACAGCCGGCAACCCGATCAGCAGCTGCACGATTAGCGTGCAGCTGCAGTCTCTGAACGGACGTTCTGGAACGTCCGTTCAGAAATAGAGAACCACCTCCCGGAACTTATAGTCTATGGGCAGACGGGAGGTAGTTAAGTTTTACACAATAATAGCATTTTTGAAACCAAAAAAATGTTTTAGTGTCTCCATAGTCTGAGACCGATCGTCCGACTGAGACCGATTGTCTTGGTTAAGATCTCATTTTATCAGAGATGAGGTGACAGTTTGATTGGTACTATTTTGGGGGGCATACACCTTTTTATCGCTTGGTGTTGCACTTTATGTGATGTTAGGTGACAAAAAATGGCTTTTTTGGCACTGTTTTTATTTTATTTTTTTACAGTGTTCATCTGAGGGGTTTGGTCATGTGATATTTTTATAGAGCTGGTTGTTAAGGACGTGGCGATACCTAATATGTATACTTTATTTTATTTTTTTCACCTTAACACAATAATAGCATTTTTTAAACAAAAAAATAATGTTTTAATGGCTGTATTTTTTTTTTTTGTGATTTTCTTATGTAGGGGCTCATTTTTTGCGGGATGAGGTGATGGTTTTATTGGTAGCATTTTGTGAGACATATGCTTTTTTTGATCACTTGTTGCCCTTTTTATGATGTAACACAGGTGACAAAAATGGCATTTTTTTAACATTTTTTATTTTTATTTTTTTTATGTTTTTTATCGTACAGGGTGGATAATGTTTATAGAGCCGGCCGTCACGGACGCAGCAATACCAAATATGTTTATTTTATTTATTTTTTTTATTAAAAAAAAATATATATATTACTTAATTCGGAATAATTTTTTTTACATGTGAAATTTTTTTTTTTTTTTTAATAATTTTTTTATTTTTTATTTTACACTTTGCCTCCCCCATAAGTTCATACAAGACCTCTGGGGGACATTTAACTTCACTTTTTTTTTTACTTCTGATTTCTCCTGTAACTGGGGCCCCCAGTTACAGGGGAAATACACCCCCCAGAGAGGATGTACAGCATAATACAGCACTGTACAGCCTCAGTGCAGGGCTGATCAAGGTCTATGGAAGACCCAACAGCTCCCGCACTCTCCCGGCCCCGATGATCACACGACCACCGGGGCCGGGACAGGAAGCGCGTAGCGCTTCCTAATCTGTATACACAGCGTTCGTTGAGCACTGTGTATACAGCGATCTAGAAGGCAGGGACACCTTGGAACTGTCCCTGCTTTCTCTCTGGGGTGCCCTGCTGTCACTGACAGCGAGCCCCCCGCTCTGCAACTGCATGATTAGTGTGCAGCTGCCATCTCTGAATGGACATTTTAAAACATCTATTCAGAGATAAACAATCACCCATAGGACGTTTATAGTCTATGGGTGGTCAAGTGGTTATATGATATTTAACTGCAAATTTACATTCTATTTTTCCTCAGTCTCATTTAGGATTTATTTTTTAAACGTTATGGGGGTCATTTATTAAGACCGGCATTTTAGACACCAGTATTAATAACCCCTATATCTGAAGTTATGAACAGGTGCAGGCCTTTACATAACTTTGGCGCATCTGGCACCAGTCTAAATGCAAGCCAGTCTCCTAGCTGGCTTACATTTAGACCATTTCTACACCTAAACAGGCATAGAAAATGATGAATTAGACATGACTACCGGCTGGACCCCTTTCCCGCCCATGCCAAGCCCACATTTTTTAGAGCTGGCATGAGCGGGGAAAAGTTGCAGATTGCGGCGCAATGGTTAGTTGTGATCTGCACCAGAAATACACCTAATATAGGAGTAATTCTGGATAATAAATATCACATTCCTATGTGAAAATACATTACTGATTGTGCATGTAGAATGCTGAGCATCAGTATCCCTAAGATATGCCCTAAGAGAGTTTATTAGTAAGCCCAGCCATTCTCAATGCCAGCGCTGATAGGGACCTGACAAAAAGAGCCCCAGGGGCTTTAATGGTTTTTCTTCTGGAATTATTATGCATAACAGATATGCCCATGTGTAGTGTCCCACTAGGTAGGCATGGGCACTACACAAGGGTCAATTGGGTGACGTGTTACTCCTGCTCACAAGGGACAGAAATATTATATTTGTCTATGCATTTAATGTATTTTTCTATGTGTTTTTACATGCAATGTTTCCCCTGTGTTAATGCTTAGCAGGCCTAGTTGGGTGCAATTAGACATCCTAGACGCTAGAGGGAGATAGGGAGCCCCTAGTATAAATGTTCAGGCTCAGACAGGGAGGGGTTAGTTCAGAGTCAGGAGTCTGTGGAGACAGAAGTAAGAGGGCACCAGCCAGAGATATGCTGAGGGCCTCCTCCTGACATGCAGCTTGATAGCCCTGGCTGCTAGCTACGTCCAGGAGGCTAGTGAAGAACCCTAGCCTGACTGCAGATCAAGTGAGCCTCAGTTAGCTCAGAAGATTACCCCAGTAGTAGGAATGTACCTCCTGGGAGAAACCTGCAGCTTCCCTACCAAGTAAGGACGACACAGCAAGGTCAGATAAGTAACCTGCTGGGCAGAGGTACTATAAAGTAAAGAGCAAGCGCCAATACTGGAGGAAGGATTTATATACCAAGGATTAAAGCCAGCAATTAGGCATCCAGGCCTTGGGATCCAGCCAGCTAGAATAGCTGAAGGGGATAGAGCAGCACTGTACTGCAAAGCATTAACTGTTTACCCTCCAAGTATCTTGCATGATTAATACCTGCCACTATTGAAAGTCAACCTGCTGGTGGAGTATTGTTCAAGGGACTGCATCATTATCAACTGTAACTGATTGTACAAAGTTGGACTGTTTTTCCACCAAGTAAAGCAACGTTTAGTTCACCAACTGTGTACTCATTTACTATTCCTATAAATCAGTGTGCCACCGTTACAGGCACTGGCGTCACGAACCTTAAAGGGACCTTACCTAAGGCACTCAAAACACCTACAACACCAAGTGCACCTCACATACCATCAGGCCTGGTCCCTATCTACAGAGTGTGCCCCAGAGGAACTAGTGTCTGCCTCTCATTCACTGTCGCATGCCTGCCCAAGGTTCTCCTCAGAAAAGTGAGTAACCCTCGATTGCCCATACCGTGACCTCACTGTCGCTATACCCTGCAGGTCTGGTGTGCTGCATAAATTGGCGTCACAAACAGGATACGATCATTCCTGCGCCATTGCGGATATAAAAACTGTGTGCTATTATATGCCTTAAAGTGACCAAGCCCTAATTGCTTTATTGAAAATTGCTGGGCCAAAGTGAACTGTAATAATTTGCGGTGTGAAGATTTTATTGTCTGGACTGTTTGCCGTTTGTTTAAGCCACCGCTTGCTGTCCGTGAATCGACAGCGATTTTGCTCAAAGATGGCCGCTTAGCTTGCTTGGATTTACTGCTGCATCATCTTCATACCTTGTTTGGCGGGAAAAGTTGGCGCCTTCTGCTGAAAAGAGCGGGAAAGTCTACATGTCGGCGCAACCGCCCTGTCTGGACATTTGCATGTCTGCAGAAATGGACTCCGCCTCCCCCATACTGGAGTACCTGGGGGGCGGCCTCCCAGTGCAAGGGGAGGATCTGTCTGAAATTGTTGGCGCCACCCTGTCGCTCTCCAGAGAAGGATCGAGCATGTTGAAGTCGCATGTCCGCGCCTGATCTGTTGAAAATGGATCCAAATACTATGGAGCAAGAGGACGCTCCACCGGCCTACTCTCCGGGACCGGAGAGACCCACCTGTCCGCCACCGAGGACGCAACCGGAGAACTACTATGGCTCCTGGAGAGACTTTTTCCAGCCCTCGTTTAAATGGTCGGCGCTGATGGCAGAGATCCGGGAGGCCGCCATAAAGAAAACCACCAAGACAAAGATCTACTATGAGGAACTGGCAAAGACCGTTCATGAGCGCCACACTGACACCCAACCCCGCCTGGAAAGAAGAAAGGGGTTGGTTGTGGCCTTTGACAAGAACCGTGGCTACGGTTTTATCCAGGACTATACCACCGGCAGAGATTTGTACGTAAATCGGAGGTCCGTCAAGCGGAGTTACCTCCAGGAGTACATGCATAACCTCTGTGAGGGAGAGGAAGTGGAGTTCACCCCTGCCGAGGGCCTGCGAGGCCCATATGCCACTGCTGTGACTCGTCCCAGAAAAGAACCGGAGGACTGGGAAGCTGATGAGGACTATACTGGCTGCGAGCGTGAACCAGCGCGCTCTCCAGAACCGGCCCATCATGCATTTCAAGGCTCTTTCATTGGCCCGAACGTATTCTGGCAACCAACGGTAGTGGAGAAATGGGTGAGCCCCTATCCGTCCCCTGAGCTGCCTCGCCGGGAGAAAACCATAAAGGAGCTAGAAAACCTGGAGCGATTCCATGCGACCCTGGACAACATTCGCAAAGGGAAAAGACCAGATGCGTCACCTGAACCTGCAGCGGCTGCGCAGGATGCGCCCTCTACTTCACAAGTGCCGGCGGCGACATCGGAGGACAGCGATCCCGAATCCGAGAGTCTGGATGACCAGATCGTCCATCTGGAGGAAAAGCTGCGTGAACTACGCCGAATTGCCACCGCCAGAATCCGGACGCCACCTAGAAAGGAAGAGGTTCGACTCCAATACTCGGACATCGCTGGGTCAGAGGTAAGGGTACCTGTCCCTACCAGCAGGCCACCTACTACGACTGCGGCTGCGTTGAGGCCCCCAAGGAGGCCCTCTCACACTGTATCCCGCTGTGCAGAGTCAGTTGTCCCGGAACCCACCGGACCGCTTGCAGCAGCGGTACCCAGGCCGGCGCAGCAGCCCACAATTGTCATGCCTGCACCGGTGCGGTCAGCAACCGTGATCACCCCTAGGCCTATGGGGCCAATACCAATTAGGGGTCCCTTTATTCTGCAGCTGCCCCCCAATACTGTATTGTGGGCACATCCGCCTGTTGACTCTCACTACAGGAATCTACAAATGGAGCCAGGGAGCACCACTGTGATGCCAAGTGGATTTGATACGTCCCTGTGAATTGGCCTGCTAGGCCATTGATTTGTTTTCTTCTGCCAAAGGGACCTTATTGCTGAGGATTTAACCCTTCCAGGACAGGAGTCCTTTGTTTTGGTCCTTTGTTGCTGCTGCCAGTTACCCACGGCTCAGTGGTAGTGTCGCCCACTGAAATACCAATTGCATCAAAGCCATGTTGTTTACAGGACCTCCTGCCTGCTTCTTCAATATTTGAGCCAAGTTGTGCTTATTTTTTATGTTGCACCTTTAACCCTTTTTAACCCCCTTTTCAGGTTGATTAAGGGTATTGCAGCACTTATTTTTATATATGCCATTGGAATATGGAATATACACTGCGTGCAGAATTATTAGGCAAATGAGTATTTTGACCACATCATCCTCTTTATGCATGTTGTCTTACTCCAAGCTGTATAGGCTCGAAAGCCTACTACCAATTAAGCATATTAGGTGATGTGCATCTCTGTAATGAGAAGGGGTGTGGTCTAATGACATCAACACCCTATATTAGGTGTGCATAATTATTAGGCAACTTCCTTTCCTTTGGCAAAATGGGTCAAAAGAAGGACTTGACAGGCTCAGAAAAGTCAAAAATAGTGAGATATCTTGCAGAGGGATGCAGCACTCTTAAAATTGCAAAGCTTCTGAAGCGTGATCATCGAACAATCAAGCGTTTCATTCAAAATAGTCAACAGGGTCGCAAGAAGCGTGTGGAAAAACCAAGGCGCAAAATAACTGCCCATGAACTGAGAAAAGTCAAGCGTGCAGCTGCCAAGATGCCACTTGCCACCAGTTTGGCCATATTTCAGAGCTGCAACATCACTGGAGTGCCCAAAAGCACAAGGTGTGCAATACTCAGAGACATGGCCAAGGTAAGAAAGGCTGAAAGACGACCACCACTGAACAAGACACACAAGCTGAAATGTCAAGACTGGGGCAAGAAATATCTCAAGACTGATTTTTCTAAGGTTTTATGGACTGATGAAATGAGAGTGAGTCTTGATGGGCCAGATGGATGGGCCCGTGGCTGGATTGGTAAAGGGCAGAGAGCTCCAATCCGACTCAGACGCCAGCAAGGTGGAGGTGGAGTACTGGTTTGGGCTGGTATCATCAAAGATGAGCTTGTGGGGCCTTTTTGGGTTGAGGATGGAGTCAAGCTCAACTCCCAGTCCTACTGCCAGTTTCTGGAAGACACCTTCTTCAAGCAGTGGTACAGGAAGAAGTCTGCATCCTTCAAGAAAAACATGATTTTCATGCAGGACAATGCTCCATCACACGCGTCCAAGTACTCCACAGCGTGGCTGGCAAGAAAGGGTATAAAAGAAGAAAATCTAATGACATGGCCTCCTTGTTCACCTGATCTGAACCCCATTGAGAACCTGTGGTCCATCATCAAATGTGAGATTTACAAGGAGGGAAAACAGTACACCTCTCTGAACAGTGTCTGGGAGGCTGTGGTTGCTGCTGCACGCAATGTTGATGGTGAACAGATCAAAACACTGACAGAATCCATGGATGGCAGGCTTTTGAGTGTCCTTGCAAAGAAAGGTGGCTATATTGGTCACTGATTTGTTTTTGTTTTGTTTTTGAATGTCAGAAATGTATATTTGTGAATGTTGAGATGTTATATTGGTTTCACTGGTAAAAATAAATAATTGAAATGGGTATATATTTGTTTTTTGTTAAGTTGCCTAATAATTATGCACAGTAATAGTCACCTGCACACACAGATATCCCCCTAAAATAGCTAAAACTAAAAACAAACTAAAAACTACTTCCAAAAATATTCAGCTTTGATATTAATGAGTTTTTTGGGTTCATTGAGAACATGGTTGTTGTTCAATAATAAAATTAATCCTCAAAAATACAACTTGCCTAATAATTCTGCACTCCCTGTATATGCCATTGAAATGTGGATTATTTTTACGTTCTGTCATTTTATTATGCAACCTAAGTCCAAGAAAATGCGCCCAGGGATAGACTCAAATGCACATGAGCCTCTGAGATGTTGCTATTTTAAAGAAATGTGCCCAGAGATGGACTCCACTGTATGCGAGCCTCTGTGATCCTATACCTTCGTCCTGCTGTCTTCAAAACACTTGCTATAAATAAGAAAAGGATCTGGGTACGGACTCATGTTTGTTCTTTGAGCCTCCAAGAACTTTTAATTGCTTTGCATTTTTCTACTGTTCAATTATGGACAATTTGCATTTAATATTATATGGACTATCCTGGTATTACTGATACGCTGCACCAGGTCAGCGCCCCTGTTCCCTTACATTATCCTGAGAGAAGAGAACGATGCCCCTTTTCACCGTACTTGCTCCTAAGCCAGTGGAACTGCCTGATGTATACATATAATGTATTTTGCAAATGTAGATGTATTTTCCTGCTTTGCATTTTTGTCTCTTTTTCAGATGCAGTATCCAGCTGGGCAGGGCCCCTTCATGTTGCGCCGAGGACGGGCAATGTCATAGCGTGGGGGTATGTAGTGTCCCACTAGGTAGGCGTGGGCACTACACAAGGGTCAATTGGGTGACGTGTTACTCCTGCTCACAAGGGACAGAAATATTATATTTGTCTATGCATTTAATATATTTTTCTATGTGTTTTTACATGCAATGTTTCCCCTGTGTTAATGCTTAGCAGGCCTAGTTGGGTGTAATTAGACATCCTAGACGCTAGAAGGAGATAGGGAGCCCCTAGTATAAATGTTCAGGCTCAGACAGGGAGGGGTTAGTTCAGAGTCAGGAGTCTGTGGAGACAGAAGTAAGAGGGCACCAGCCAGAGATATGCTGAGGGCCTCCTCCTGACATGCAGCTTGATAGCCCTGGCTGCTAGCTACATACAGGAGGCTAGTGAAGAACCCTAGCCTGACTGCAGATTAAGTGAGCCTCAGTTAGCTCAGAAGATTACCCCAGTAGTAGGAATGTACCTCCTGGGAGAAACCTGCAGCTTCCCTACCAAGTAAGGACGACACAGCAAGGTCAGATAAGTAACCTGCTGGGCAGAGGTACTATAAATTAAAGAGCAAGCGCCAATACTGGAGGAAGGATTTATATACCATGGATTAAAGCCAGCAATTAGGCATCCGGGCCTTGGGATCCAGCCAGCTAGAATAGCTGAAGGGGATAGAGCAGCACTGTACTGCAAAGCATTAACTGTTTACCCTCCAAGTATCTTGCATGATTAATACCTGCCACTATTGAAAGTCAACCTGCTGGTGGAGTATTGTTCAAGGGACTGCATCATTATCAACTGTAACTGATTGTAAAAAGTTGGACTGTTTTTCCACCAAGTAAAGCAACGTTTAGTTCACCAACTGTGTACTCATTTACTATTCCTATAAATCAGTGTGCCACCGTTACAGGCACTGGCGTCACGAACCTTAAAGGGACCTTACCTAAGGCACTCAAAACCCCTACAACACCCAGGGCACCTCACATACCATCAGGCCTGGTCCCTATCTACAGAGTGTGCCCCAGAGGAACTAGTGTCTGCCTCTCATTCACTGTCGCATGCCTGCCCAGGGTTCTCCTCAGAAAAGTGAGTAACCCTCGATTGCCCATACCGTGACCTCACTGTCGCTATACCCTGCAGGTCTGGCGTGCTGCACATGTACTAGTTTACCTAATGTATATCTTCCTCATGCCTTTTCTTTTTCAATTTAGACTCTCCTGACCTGTTTTCACCATGTAAACCAATCACTTTGGTTTGCTGGCATCCTGTATATAGCATTTCCTGATGTTCTATCCAATCCCTAACAACACCCAGCTGGTTTATAGCTCCTCCCACCCAGTTAGTTACATAGACACCCCCCTATCACTGCCCCTAACAACACCCAGCTAGTTTATAGCTCCTCCCACCCAGCTAGTTACATAGACACCCCCCTATCACTGCCCCTAACAACACCCAGCTAGTTAATAGCTCCTCCCACCCAGCTAGTTACATAGACACCCCCCTATCACTGCCCCTAACAACACCCAGCTAGTTTATAGCTCCTTCTACCCAGCTAGTTACAAAGACACCCCCCTATCACCTCCCCTGTTTTGACACATCCATTGACATAACATCACAGCAAATAAGAAGGACCTGCATGGACATGGTCATGTTACCACAGCCCAGAATGGAAGATAGGAGCAATAAAGTAAAATAATATATAAAGTGCATTATAAAATTACCACTGCCTTCATAGATGATTATTTTAAAGGACATTGATGCAAACCAGAAAACCCTTTTGCCACATCCTCTACAAATTGATTGACAGGGCCAGGCATGATGACATTTACACTGCCTGGCCCTGTAAAAGTGGAGAGAGTGTGATAGTTGCAGAGAGAGCAGAGCCATGAGGTGTAATGGCAAGTCCTCCATTGCTCCTAGAGGCCAGGGATAGATTAAGTGCATGATAGGCCCGGGGCTGTCTACCCAACTCGGGCCTGCTCCACCTATTTTACTGTGATATCTCCCCTTCCGTGTGCTGCCCAATATTTTTTTTCTTCCTGCGGTGCTCTGTGAGCAATGTGGCCTATTCCTAGGCCATACAACATCACATTCATCAGTCATGTGGCCAAAGCACAGCTCAATCCCATTTGAGTGAACAGGGCTGAGCTGCAATACCAAGCACATCCACTATCCAATGTACAACCCTGACCTTGGAAAGGAGCAAAGTGGGCTGTCTCCTCAAGCAGCTGACCTGCGTGGGTCTCAGGAGTCGAATCCCCATTGTTTTTGCCGCTCTGATTTCTGACCTCCTCCTCTTCCAGCTAGGACATGGCAGCACAGTAAGAGGAGGAGGCGGGGACTGCAGAGGAGACCCTGCACTAGCTGTGAACAGAAGCTGGGCAGCAGCCACCGCACAGTCAATGGGAACACAGCAGCTCTTAATGCTGCTGAATATATTCATCAATGTTGGCGTTTGGGTCAGCATTAGTCCCCACAGAGATGTCAGGCCCGGGGCTGCCAACCCAAACATCCCTATTATGATCCACCATTGCTAGAGGCTCATTTGCATATATTAAAACATAATTTTTCTCATCAATGTTGGCACATACTGTATGTAGATAGGCTGAAAAGAGTTTTTTCTGATCCTGGCTTTTAGTGAAGGAGAGTGGCTGTCAATCACAGGCACACTCCTGCCCTTTATAGCATGGGTGCAGCTGTTGTGTCTGTGCAGTCAGCAATAACGTACAGGTATGGCATCATGCAGGAACCATATTCTACCAATGCTGTACATGTACATCAGGGGTAAAGGAATATGGCCTACTATTTACACAATTAAACATCAGTACATATTACTTATACCCATCTGTCATTCTCATCTAACGGCTAAGTGTTTTCTTTTTTAATCAGGTATAATTTTTTATTAAAATAAAACTTTTTCACACAATAAAACCCAATCTGGTGCAATGAATAGGATATAAACATAGCACATAGTATGTCCATTTTCACAGTGGCATATGTAAAAATGGTAAATTACCACAATGTTTCAGAAACAGCAAAACCCCCCCCCCCCCCCCAACAGCAATCCTGCAGGGATACGACTTAACCTGTTCACTGTACAGAGAATATAATGCGTAAATAGAAAACATCCACCGAGATTGGCTTTAGTGTCAAGGTGTGAGGTGATGTCATGTACACCCATGCATATAGGTAGATTCAAGAAAAGTAGGAAAATCCAGCTCAGGGATGGTGGAAAAAATTGTAGCTTTATTGCGGCATAAAATCTTCGACAAAAACAGGAATAGTTTGGTTACGCGTTTCAGACCACAAACAAATATCGGTCCTTCCTTATGACCCATGCATATAGGTGAGGTAGATATCATATTAACTATCTCAATTACGGGACTACAAGATCTATTGTGGAAAGCTGGTACCTCAAGCAATCCCTCTGTATCGCTGAAGACGCCAATCCTGGTATTGCGAGCCATCCTTGCCATAGTGCCATGAATTTAGCTGGACATCTCCTTTTCATATATACCCCTCTCTCAAATCTTAGAATGATGTTCATCCGGTTCACAAATTCCCGCTCAGTCGGCAGAGTCTGTTGTGTCCAATATTTGGCAATGAGAATTCTAGCCTGGAAAAGCATTCTACCAATGCCCACAGATACATTATTATCACCTCCCGAATGATCTATAAGACCTAGCAGGCAGATCCTGGGGTCTCTTGTTAGCTGTATCTGAGTAGTTTGCTTTACTATCCTTAGAACTCCCTCCCAAAAGGCTCAGATGGTAGGACACTCCCAGAACATATGCATCAAGGAAGCATCCTCCAATCCACATCGAGAACATTTTGAGTCTGCCCGAAGACCTATTTTTTGAAGGAATAAAGGGGTTTTATAAGCTCTGTGTATTAGGAATAATTGAGATATTCTCTGAGCCTCACTAAGCATTAGTCTGGGAGTTAGAGTCAGAATATTGTCTAAATGTTCCTGAGAAATACTACCAACGTCTCGCTCCTATTTCTCTCTAACAGGGAGAGATCCCGGTGGAACAGATTTATCTAAAATCTAGCTGTAAATAATTGATATGAGCCCTTTAGTGCTGCCACTATGCAATATATGTTGCAGGATAGGGGGAAAGACTGAGATACACTGCCTGTCCCAAAAAGAAGTCGCCACCTGCATTTAACTAAGCAAATAGTTATGAGCCTCCTATTGGATAATTACTGCAGGGGCGATTATCTTTCAGCTGGCAATAAGTTAGTTAACCCCAACTGGTGCAATGAGTTGCTTCTCATTTCTTAAACAACCATGTCGAAAGACACATCTCATGGTCATGGAAAAGATGTTAGTCTGTTTGAGATGGGTCAAATCATTTGCATGCATCAAGCAGAGAAAACATCTAAGGAGATTGCAGAAACTACTAAAATTGGGTTAAGAACTGTCCAACGCATTATTAAAAACTGGAAGGATAGTGGGGACCCATCGTATTCGAGGAAGAAATGTGGCGGGAAAAAAATCCTGAATGATCTATCAGCGATCACTTAAACGTTTGGTGAAATCAAATTGAAGAAAAACAACAGTAGAACTCAGGGCTTTATTTAATAGTGAAAGTAGGAGCATTTCCAGAGGCACAATGCGAAGAGAACTCAAGGGATTGGGACTGAACAGCTGTGTAGCCGTAAGAAAACCACTAATCAGTGAGGCAAACCAGAAAAAAAGGCTTCAATTTGCTAGAGAGCATAAAGATTGGACTCTGGAGCAATGGAAGAAGGTCATGTGGTCTGATGAGTCCAGATTTACCCTGTTCCAGAGTGATGGGTGCATCAGGGTAAGAAGAGAGGCAGATGAAGTGATGCACCCATCATGCCTAGCGCCTACTGTACAAGCCTGTGGGGAGCAGTGTTATTATCTGGGGTTGCTGCAGTTGGTCAGGTCTAGGTTCAGCAACAGTATGTGCTCCAAGAATGAGGTCAGCTGACTACCTGAACATACTGAATGACCAGATTATTCCATCAATGGATTTGTTCTTCCCTTATGGCACGGGCATATTCCAAGATGACAATGCCAGGATTCATCGGGCTCAAAATGTGAAAGAGTGGTTCAGGCAGCATGAGACATCATTTTCACACATGGGTTGGCCACCACAGAGTCCAGACCTTAACCCCATTGAGAATCTTTGGGATGTGCTGGAGAAGGCTTTGCGCAGTGGTCAGACTCTACCATCATCAATGCAAGATCTTGGTGAAAAATGTATGCAACACTGGATGGAAATAAATCTTGTGACATTGCAGAAGCTTATCAAAACAATGCCACAGCGAATGCGTGCCGTGATCAAAGCTAAAGGCGGTTCAACAAAATATTTTTAGTGGCGACTTTTATTTTGGACGGGCAGTGTATCTAGACCATCCCTGAATTGTGTTTGAAATGCATGTCTCAGTTGCAGAAATCGATAGAATGTAGTATTCGGGAGATCAAATTCTGACTGAAGTTGTGCAAAAGGTTTAATAGCCCCCTCCATTTTAATCTGATGGAGAAAGAATATACCCGTATCCTCCCAAGGGGAAAAGCCATCTAGCCTAAAAAATTCCTGTAGTTGTGGATTATGCCACAGGAGAGTAGCATTATAATATCCGTCTAATTCAATCAGCTCTTTAAACTTAAACCCAACTTTGGATATCAGGGAGAATGTAGGATCAGGTATGAATAATGGCTTCCATGAAACCCAATATCAGTGTTCTAGTATGGGTAGAGGGTAGATCCAGATCCAAGCAACTTTTTTTTCTGTGTTAGACTCAGTTGCAATGAATTAGTGACCACATTTTGGGAAAGGGAATGGGGTATTTAATTTCATCTAGCGCAGACTCCTGTGGTTTAGCATCTGGTAAGCTGCCATAAAATAAAGTTGGCATTGAGCAACAGACAAAAGGTAATTTGGAAAATATCTGATCTTGAGAAAGATGGAAATAAAAATAGTGGAAAATAAATACAGCTCAATCTGAATAACTCATACAAATTTCTGCATGTACTGTACAGAGTCTAGAAAAACCACAACTTTATATATATACATATATATATATATATATATATATATATGCGTACAGATATATATATGCAGTATATATAAATATATATATAATTTGTATCTTTTCATTTGGCCCGATTTATACTGCTGAAGTGCAAATCATAACTACATTTGTTTCCCCTTGTCTGTAAGAAGTTGTAATTTTGGGAATCATTTTATTAGTTTCTTGGCACTTCTTGAATGTGCTACTACGTAATGCAAATGTCTAGAACTAAAATTGCACCTAAAGAAACTTGATGTACTGGACAGTGAAGTTGTGTAGTTTGGTGATATGAGTACATGTAAAAATCATCTTTATATTCTACAAGGACTATTCAATCTCAATGTACAAACTTACAACATGAGATTAACAGAAATGCTTGGAGAGAATGCTAATGTAGAATGATTTGGAATAATTTTTTCAGGAAACTGTGATTCAAGTTTTATTTCTTTAACATGTTAAGTCTAAGCAAGCCAGGCTCCTGCTCTAGTAGCCCGGACCGGCAGAAGCGCCAATGAGGGCCATTTCACCCCATAGGTGCTGCAGCCAATAGCAACTGCAGCATCTCAGCAGATTAGGGTGAGGGTGCAACCCCATGCCAATATCTTTTTTTTAAATCAGATAATTTTTATTAAACTGTTTTTTTTTTTAGAAAAAAACACAATACAAGCAATTAGACCCCTATCCCAAATGCCCCCCTCCCCCAGCTCCTCCTGATACCGTTTGCCCTAAATAAAAAAAAAGGTGTTAAGTAATATTATAATACGTCATCCATGAGTTCCATATCTCCTCGAATTTTTGGATGGTGCCTCTCTTCTGGTATACGAATCTCTCCAATTGTATCAAATTATGAACCTTATCCACAATTTCCTGTGCTTATCCACAAACAAAAACCCACTAATTCTGACAAACATATTATTTATTGTCATGTTAAAAAATGTCTGAACTACTAAATTATTTTTAAAAATTTCCTGTGCGGTTGAATGCCTAAATGGAAAAAAAATTTAAAACACGTAATTCTCAATTTTTTTCATCTTGTCCCCCCCAAAAAAAGTTATTGCTGTCAGAATATGGTGATGCAAAGAAAATATATATTTTTTTTTTTCCCAAGTTTTTTTTTTTTTTTAGAAGTAATTAAACAAAATTAAAACTACACATAATTGGAATCGCTGCAATCATATTGAGCCACAGAATAAGTACATAATATCACTTTTAGTACACAGTAAACGCTGTGATGTCAAAACCCCAAAAACCTTGGCAGAATTATTTTTTTATTTTTATTTTACTCCATAAAGCATATTTTTCCCATTTTCCAATACAAGACATGGTAAATTAAATGGTGGAATAAAAAAAACTAATCTTGTCCCACAAAAAATAAACCCTCATATGCCATGTGAATGGAAAAATATAAAAGTTATGGCTATTGAAACGTTGAAAAAAAAAAATGAAAATGCAAAAATAAAAATAACACTTTAAGGGGTTTAAAAGAGATACTTTTTCCAGGCTAGCTCAGAACTAGCAATTCTTTCTTTTGACAATACCTGTGCATGTATAAATATGGTCAGGAATCGGATTCTACCCAGTTAATGAATAATTTTTGGATGCTTGAGCAGAACAAGACAATCTTTCTACTGACAAGTAACACTAGCGCGTGTATAAGTACAGGGAGGAATTCTGACGCTGTTAAGGCATAATTTTTGGATGGATGTGCATAACAAAACAATCTCTTCATATAATTAACACTTGTGGACATTTGTGAAGAGCAAGCCACTCTTTCTTTTCTTTTGACATTAACATAAGTGTGTGTATAAGCAGGGGCAGGGATACGCCCCCATTGCGATATAATTTTTGGACGCTTTGTCTCAAGTCATTGTTTTTTTCCTCATAACACCATGTGTTTAAACACCATCTACCTCGATAAGAGAACATTTTTGGAGGCTTTCTAATATAAAAAAGCATAACTGTCACGTGGGGGGGGGGGGGGGGGGGGGGCGGAGGGGAGAGTGCAGCCCTGATCTCCACCTGCACCTCTGTCCCTACCTACTTGCACGGCCCGTCGTAACTGAGGGCGTACAACCTGGCGGTGGTCCCTAGCTTAGATACGTGCAGGGGCCTAAAGAGTAACAGGTAACAGAGTCAAGGAAGCAAAGGTCAAAGCCAGGAGGTCACGCAGGTACACAATGGAGAACACAACAGCAAGGTCAACACAAACCAAAGTCAGAAGCTGAGAGGTCACGTCAATTCCAAGGAGGTAACAAGGTCGAGGTCAGAAACAAAGCCGAGGTCCAAACACAATAGCTAGGTAACAATCAAAATGCTGGTGAAGGTAGAAATAGCAATCACAGGCAACCTGTGGCCAACAGGCTGCCTGTTTAAATAGCACAGACTGGTGAGTCACATGATGTAGCCAGCGTCACGTGACTCGCATAACACAGCCCAACATAGCCGAGCGCCGATCATCATTATCAGCACTCAGCTCTCCTGCTGCTTGCTGTCTAGAAGACAGAGGACGCCGGCCATGCAGAGGAGGCATGCACGGCCTGGTCCCTATGGAGACGAGGATGCCGCACGCATCCTCCCTTCGCTATGCGCGCGGAATGCCGGGGCGCTGCGAAGGGAGAGTGCGTGCCGGCTCCCCGTGACAATAACACATGCAATGTAATTTCAGTAGACAAAAGCTAAAGACAAACTTGCCTCTATTGGCACTCTACTGTACTTTAATAAACCATCATGGCCACCACGGACTTCCAACATAGCAAAATATACAGTATAATAAAATGATCTCTGTAGATAAATATACCAGCACTATCTTGACATTATCATAACAAAGGAAATGGCTGACCATGGTATTGCAGTCTTGATGGCACCTTCACAAACATATCTGCCTTTGGAAACAATTACAGATTGGCAGTTTACAGTTTTAACATGCAAATATTTGTTTCACAAAAACTAAAAATGAAACACATATGAACTGGAGATGAGCACAGGCCCCAGAGCTCTTGATTATGTTCCATCTCTTCGATTTTTTTTTTGTTTCGAGGAGGGGATGAGGGGGGGAGGGGGGGAGATTGCGGATGGGGCTCTCATCTCTGATTTGCAAGATCAAGATGTTTTCTTTTAGTTTCTCATAATATATATTCTTAGGTCGCAGAAGGGATATCACAAAAGAATGTGTAGTGTGTGTGTTTGTAGACTGTTCCCTACTGAGGTGTCTTGGAAATGAATGTCTATACTTATAGGTCGTGATGTTTTAAGTTGATGAGGATGTCACATTTGTGTGTATTTTTTCGGGCTGTGTTATAATTAGAGATGAGTGAATTTCTCAAAAATTCGATTCGGTCGGTTCGCCAAATTTTCCAAAAAGATTCTATCCAAATTTATTTGTGGCGAATTGCATTTAAAACAGCTATTTCCTGGCTGCAGAGAGCCTGTATAGTGGTGTAGAACACTGTGCCTTGCAGTAACACGCATAGGGAGTCTGTGGTAGTGAAACAATACTGTAAGTCAGTATGACACACTGATGACAGACGTAGCTCTTAGAATTACGTCACACTTCACTCATTTGGTCAATTACGGGGACAAAACTGACCAAATAACTCAAGTGTGAACTCAGCCTTATAGGTCAATGTTAGCGCCATGTATAAAGAACAGTGCAGTGGCCCAAGATTCTACTATAGCATGAAAGAGCGCACTCCTTTTACACTGTCATCAGAAGATTCCACATAGATTTCTACAGAACCTGTTCTTTTAAACGCTTATACAAGTTTGTGTTGACGTCACTGATTATTTTACCGTTCACATGTCAAGCCTTGACCAATGGAAACTGTTTAGCTCCGTCCTGTATGCAGTATTATTTTATTTGATGAAATCCAGTGCATTATCGTATTTGCTATATTATGAATAGCTGCCTGAAACAGACAGCGACATTGTCATTGTTATGTCTCGGTTTATGTTGTCAAAAATCATATACAAGGATCTTCTGCGAAAATTCTGATTATTAATCATATCCTGATAACTAACTGAATGCAACAATAATACAAAATAATAAATAGATGAACTAATTAGAGGACAACCGATAAAAGGAGATACTAATGACCTAAATGCCAACACTGATGTATTCTTATTCGATGATGCACGGTTTCAGATCAAAATCAATGTTCAGTCCCTGTGGTTGAAGCGTGTTCAACTTATAGATCCACTCTACCTCTCAAAGGTTTATGTTGGCAATTGGGTCTCCTCTAGGCCATTTATTTTATACTTTCTCAATGCCTTTTGGATCTTTCTCATGTTTCTCCTTAAAATGTAAAGACACGCTATGCTTTTCATAACCTTTTTTGATGTTTCTGATATACTCGTGCAATCTGGTTTTTAGTTTCCACATAGTGCGTCCTACGTACTGCATACCACAGGGACATTCTAAGAGGTAAATAACCCCATTTGTTCACATGTTATATCACCCTTAATGTTAAAAACTGAACAATTTGTATTGTATTGGACTGTATTCCTTGAACGTTTTTCTTTCTGTCATCTCTGGGGCTGTTTCTACAGGAAAAGCAGAAACCGCACCATGTGAACTGGTTCTTTTCTTGTTTTTTGAGACTCATAGGTATATAACTGTGCACCAAACAATCCTTTATAGTTGTTTTTTTTTTTATATTCCACATCTGCCATTATTCCAGCTAAGCCAGATGTGGTATATGAAAAAGCGGTGTCCAAGACAAGTGGGAAAGTTTGGCAATTTTCTGATGTCATTGTGGATCTAGGCAGCGCGATCACCTCTTCTGCTGGTGAGTAGTTTCTTCAGTAGGCGTGTGAAGAATACTGCTCATCAGTTTCTCTAGACTTAGGCCTCATGCACACGACCGTATTTTTTTGCGGTCCGCAAAACGGGGTTCCGTTTTCCCGTGATCCGTGACCGTTTTTTCGTCCGTGGGTCTTCCTTGATTTTTGGAGGATCCACGGACATGAAAAAAAAAGTCGTTTTGGTGTCCGCCTGGCCGTGCGGAGCCAAACGGATCCGTCCTGAATTACAATGCAAGTCAATGGGGACGGATCCGTTTGACGTTGACACAATATGGTGCCATTTCAAACGGATCCGTCCCCATTGACTTTCAATGTAAAGTCTGGAGTCCCTTTTATACCATCGGATCGGAGTTTTCTCCAATCCGATGGTATATTTTAACTTGAACCCCATCACCATGGGAACGCCTCTATGTTAGAATATACTATCGGATATGAGTTAGATCGTGAAACCTCATTTCCGACAGTATATTCTAACACAGAGGCGTTCCCATGGTGATGGGGACGCTTCTAGTTAGAATATACTACAAACTGTGTACATGACTGCCCCCTGCTGCCTAGCAGCATCCGATCTCTTACAGGGGGCCGTGATCAGCACAATTAACCCCTCAGGTGCCGCACCTGAAGGGGTTAATTGTACTATCATATCCCCCTGTAAGAGATCAGGGCTGCCAGGCAGCAGGGGGCAGACCCCCCCCCCCCCCCCCTCCCCAGTTTGAATATCATTGGTGGCCAGTGCGGCCCCCCCCCCTTCCATTGTAATAATTCGTTGGTGGCACAGTGTGCCCCCCCCGCCCCCCCTTCCTCCCTCTATTGTAATAATTCGTTGGTGGCACAGTGTGCGCCCCCCCGCCCCCCCCTTCCTCCCTCTATTGTAATAATTCGTTGGTGGCACAGTGTGCGCCCCCCCACCCCCCCCTTCCTCCCTCTATTGTAATAAATCGTTGGTGGCACAGTGTGCGCCCCCCATTGGCCCCCCCTCCCTCTATAGCATTAACAACATTGGTGGCCAGTGTGCGGCCTCCCATCTCCCCCCCCCCCCCGATCATTGGTGGCAGCAGGTTACTAGCAATAGTACAATAGTAAAAGATTCATACTTACCTGGGAGCTGCGATGTTCGTGTCCGGCCGGGAGCTCCTCCTACTGGTAAGTGACGGTTCATTTAGCAATGCGCCGCACAGACCTGTCACTTACCAGTAGGTGGAGCTCCCGGCCGGACACGAACATCGCAGCAGCAGGTAAGTATGAATCTTCTACTATTGTACTATTGCTAAGTAACCATGGCAACCAGGACTGTAGTAGCGTCCTGGTTGCCATGGTTACCGATCGGAGCCCCAGCGATTAAACTGGGACTCCGATCGGAACTCCGCTGCCACCAATGATGGGGGGGGGGGGAGATGGGAGGCCACACACTGGCCACCAATGTTGTTAATGCTATAGAGGGAGGGGGGGCCGATGGGGGGCGCACACTGTGCCACCAACGAATTATTACAATAGAGGGAGGGAGGGGGGGGGCGCACACTGTGCCACCAACGAATTATTACAATAGAGGGGGGGGGGCGCACTGGCCACCAACCTATTATTACAATAGAGGGGGGGGGGCCGCACTGGCCACCAATGATATTCAAACTGGGGAGGGGGGGGAGGGTCTGCCCCCTGCTGCCTGGCAGCCCTGATCTCTTACAGGGGGCCGTGATCAGCACAATTAACCCCTTCAGGTGCCGCACCTGAAGGGGTTAATTGTGCTGATCACGGCCCCCTGTAAGAGATCGGGTGCTGCCGGGCAGCAGGGGGCAGTCTTGTACACAGTTTGTAGTGTATTCTAACTAAAAGCGTCCCCATCACCATGGGAACGCTTCTGTGTTAGAATATACTGTCGGTTCTGAGTTTTCACGAAGCTTTTATGCAGACGGATGTTCGGATCCGTCTGTATAAAAACTAACCTATGGCCACGGATCACGGACACGGATGCCAATCTTGTGTGCATCCGTGTTCTTTCACGGACCCATTGACTTGAATGGGTCCGTGAACCGTTGGCCGTGAAAAAAATAGGACAGGTCATATTTTTTTCACGGCCAGGAAACACGGATCACGGATGCGGCTGCAAAACGGTGCATTTTCCGATTTTTCCACGGACCCATTGAAAGTCAATGGGTCCGCGAAAAAAAACGGAAAACGGCACAACGGCCACGGGTGCACACAACGGTCGTGTGCATGAGGCCTTAAGTTGCTGCTGATGGAGCTGGTACTGCTCTTGTTCCCCCAACCCAGCAGCCATGGCAGTGGAACGTGAGCGCAGGGTCCCTGTCACTCTTCAGTGTGGGAGGGAAACACCACACGAAGCATAGGGGGGAAGGGGTGAACAGGCAATTAGGCCTGAGAACTAGGGAAGGAAAATGGACCTCCTAGTGAAAACCCTAACCAAAATCCTGACTGACTGCCAGTATGAACATACCCCAACGGTAGGTGAGTTCATATGCAGGAATATCTAAAATCCTATCAAGCCTTATAGGACCCTGGTATTAATGTCAGGGATGAGGGGGGGCGGAGCTTGCCGATGACGGAGTGAGCAGCACATGGCCTGCGCTCCTGACCACCACCGACTCAATAATCGCCACCATAGCACAAGGCTGAACGCTAATCCTAGCATGGGCCGCAGGAAAGGTCCCTCTTCCACCCCAGCACCTGCGGCACGTGAGCCGGGCGATATATCGCGCTTCTTCGGTCCCTCCAGCCAGCCGGGGGCCTCAGGCGCGGGAATCGCAGCATCCAAGATGGCGGAGGCAGTACAAGATTCCGGCGCCTCGCCGCCGGTGACCAGAGGGAAGTCGGCAGTCTCCAGCGCACATGTCCAGGGGGACACATACACCGGAGGACTCCCTGTCACTTATGCAGCAGCGGTGAGTCCAGCATCTATGGCGGCATCCTCCCCCTTATCTAGAAGGAAGGAAACTCATTTTAAAGCATCCTCAGTTCCTAAGTGTGATCGTGGGTATTACACCACTTGGTTCCACAGCCCCCACCCGGACAAAAAAGCTGGTGGTGTGTCTATAGCCTTTCACAAAGCCTTTCACCCCACTGTCCTATCTTCGGAGACCGACACTAGGGGGCGTTATATCTTTCTTAAGCTATCAGAGGGCCAAAACATTTTCACAATCGCTAATGTCTATTTTCCCAACCAGGGGCAGATACCTTTCGCTTCCAAGATCCTGAGGAATCTGGCCCGCTTTGCGGACGGCTCTTCCATCATACTGGGTGGTGACTTCAACATGGTGATGGATCCCACTGTAGACTCTTCGACCGGTAAGTCCTCTATCTCCCCGGCATTCCAACACCGATTCAGAAAAGACCTTTCCTCCCTTTGCCTAGTTGATCTTTGGAGGGTATTACATCCAGGAGTCAGGGACTTCAGCTTCCATTCCCTGGCCCACAACAGCTACGCTAGGCTAGATCATCTCTTTGTTTCCCACAATTTGTTAGACCTTGATCCCCATTGCTCGATGGATGGGTTTCTCTGGTCCGACCACTCTCCTGTATATGGCCGCCTCCGAACCCGTCCACCACTCCCCCGCCCCTTCACGTGGAGGCTAAATGACAACCTCCTAAATGACCTGGTATGCATGACGGACGTTCGTACCGCCATTGCAGACTTTATCAATAACCACCAGACCGACTCGTCCTCACCTCCTATTAAATGGGAAGCCCTAAAATGCGTCCTAAGGGGGCTTTTCATATCCCATGGCACTAGGCTTAAGAAGGAGCGCTCTGCAAAGCTTTCTGCCCTCCTCTTGACGATAAATAAGCACTGAACAAGCTCACCCCATCAGACCAATTGAAAGCTGATATCTCTCTTCTCCGCCAACAGATACTTCAAATTCTAGACCAGAGAACCCTGTGTCTCCGAGACAAAATTAAATATGTTTTTTTCGAGTATGGGGATAAGAGTGGAAAATGGTTAGCTAGGGCACTCCACCCTCGTCTCCCACAGACCCATGTGCCCTCGATTAATTCCCCCAGTAAAGGCCTTGTGCATTCTCCCTCTGACATATCGTCAGAATTTCAATCCTACTATGGAGCCCTCTATCACCTTAACACAGGGAGTGACCCTGCCTCTGATCGGCTGGTGTCAGACACCCGTGACTATATCCATCAGTTTGGCCCTACGCGTCTCCCTGCCGAGGCGTTATCAGAATTGGAAGATGATTTCTCTAAATCATATGTGTTGTGAATAATCTCATGAATGGGAAAAACCCAGGCCCGGATGGTCTGACAGCCAGGTTCTACAAGCTTCTCATTGAGGAATTATCCCCTGTTCTACTCCGGGCTTTTAATTCCATCACATTGGATGTTCCATTCCCGCCTCAATCCCTACAGGCACACATAGCAGTAATACCTAAACCCGACAAAGATCTCTCCCATTGTACCAATTACAGACCAATATCCCTCCTAAATGTGGACTTAAAAATCTACGCTAAGCTAATAGCCCTGCGATTAAACCCCCACATTACGAAATGTATCCACCAAGAACAGGTGGGTTTTGTCCCCGGCAGGGAGGCAAGAGATAGTACCCTGAAATCTATCGACATTGTGGCCAGAGCCAGGTCTACCGGATCTCCTCTGTGTCTACTTTCAGTGGACGCAGAGAAGGCCTTTGATAGAGTCAACTGGAGATTCCTGGCTTTGACTCTAGAACACAGGTCTGGGCCCTAAAATGCTCAACCGCATTATGGCCTTATATTCCTCTCCCTCAGCCCAGGTCTGTGTCAATGGCCTTTTGTCGCAGCCCTTTGTCATAAAAAACGGAACACGCCAAGGGTGCCCTCTCTCCCCCTTCCTTCATATCCTAACCATGGAATCCCTCGCTAATGCCCTGAGGAATAATCAGTCTATAAAAGGAGTCACTGTTGGCTCCGTAGAACATAAACTTTCCCTTTTTGCGGACGACCTGCTCCTTTATCTCTCCTCCCCGAGGATTGGACTCCCTTCGGTCCTTCGGGAATTCGAGATATTTGGGAAGTTAAGCAACTTCAAAGTAAACATTCAAAAATCCAAAATTTTGAACATATCGCTCACGCAGCGGGAAGTCGTCCACATTCGAGACTCGTTCTCGTTCAAGATAGCAAAAGATTCAATCCGACATTTAGGTATTGCTCTCCCTGCCAACCCTAGTCACCTTTTTAAACTTAATTATACACCGCTTCTTAGGTCTATTGAGTCGGACCTCCGGAAGTGGTCTCCTCTCCACATATCCTGGTTCGGCAAGATAAACGCCCTAAAGATGGATACTTTACCCAAAATACTTTATCTGTTCCAGACGGCCCCGTGCAATATTCCTAATAGATTTTTCTCTCAACTTCGATCCATAGCATCCCGTTTTATTTGGAACGGCCCCAGAGCCAGGATTAGTTATAAAATTCTCTCTAGGGCAAAACACCTGGGGGGGGAGCGGGTCTTCCCAATTTTCTGTCCTATTACAGGGCGTCTATAGCAAATTGTATACTAGACCTAATCCACAACCGGGCATCAAAGCTGTGGGTGGACATTGAGCATACCCTGGCTCCACACCTTATACCTGGGATCTTTTGGCTCCCTAGCGGCGCGAGTGGTACTGTCGCACAGACCCTGGAATCACCATTACTCCAAACATTGGTGAATTCCTGGGGGAGATTTGCTTCTAAAACCGCCCTAGCCACGGTGCCAGGCTCACGGTTATTGCCATACATCCTGGACTACCTTCTTATATTGGGTCCTTACCGGCCTTCCAGGCTTCCTCCCCTTCACAGATCTTAATTAAAGACATATACAGGGATTCTGCCCTTTTACCCCTTGGTGATCTATCGCATATCTCTCCCGACTCCCCAGGCCCCTGGTTCAGATACCTCCAACTCCGCAATTTCATAAGCTCCCTGGCTCCTGGATCGCAACTATCCGCTCCTCTGACTGACTTTGAAAAACTCTGCACAGCAGCATCAGGCCCTTGTCATGGCATATCCCTGATCTACGGTCTGATTGGTGCCGGGGAGGTAGGGGATGGCACGTTAACCGAACAGCTAAGGGACATGGGGTTTGTGTCTGGTTGGGAGAGTGACTTGGCGGTTACCATTTCCGCTGAACAATGGAATCACTCCATTCTGTTCACTCATAAGTCGACGGTATCTTGCAGCCTACAAGAGTTGAACTATAAAATCCTTACACGGTGGTATAGGACTCCGGTCAAGCTACATCAGTTTTATCCCTCTGTTCCCAACACATGCTGGCGATGCCACGCTGCAGTTGGCTCCATGCTCAACATCTGGTGGGACTGTCCTGGGGTTGCCCCCCTGTGGCAGGATGTTTTTGCTCTTTATAACGCTCTGTACCGGACTACTTTACCACCGTCTCCTCAGATAGCTCTGCTTTCTATCTATTCGGGTAGAATTCAGCATGTCAAGAAAGGAGCCCTTAGGCTATTTGTGCAGGCTGTGAGACAGATCATACCGCGCCAGTGGAAATCAGCAGATTGCCTACGGAGACTCACCTGGGTCCACGCACTGGACACCCTGGTCCGGATGGAAGAGCTGAGAGCTGAGGCCAACAATCAGACGCGTTCCTACTTGCAAACATGGGACCCTTGGCTGCAATTCAGGAGCTCACCTCGATTTCACACTTGGCTAGACACTAGTAGTTGTACCTGGTGAGGTTCAGGTTTATTTTTACATATCCCTCCCCCCCCCCCCCCCCCCCCCCCCCCCGTATTTCCTTCCCTCCGTTTTCCAGTCCCTTGTCTTGGTCTTATATGTTCAGACTCATTACACTTATTTACATGCATATAATAGCCATGTTTCCCCTTTTTTTTTTTTTTTTTTTTTATAACTGGGCACATGTTATATTGTCCTTTTCTTCACTTGCTTTGTGACTATGTATCTCATTTTCATCTTTGCCTTAATAAAATATGATTGAACCATAATGGCAGGGATGAGACTACCTGTTACTCCAAAAAGAAGGACGAACAGGAGTCTCCTTTAGGCCTAATACAAACAATAGGGAAATGCAACACACAGAACCCAAACAAAATTCAAAAGGGAAAGAAAAGACTTAACTTCAAAGGAGCAATGGAAAGTACCAGGAAACTCAACGAGATCCAACCACAATCTATTCAAAAGGTCCAAACAGAAGCTATAAACCGAACAGCATTGTGGGAGAAGCAATTATAAATAGAGAAGGTTAAATTACCCTAATAGCCACACCTGGGGAAAGAATGTGTAGCAATCACCAGAAGCAACACCAGACACTCATTTGATCCACAACAGAAAACATGTCAGATCAAACCACGTGTTGCCAGTCTCACCGATCTCCTGCCACCTGTCGCAGGAATGTCCATGACAGCCCAACCCCCGCGGTCAAAGGCAGCGGCCAACTGACTACATAGTTCAGTTTGTCCTCACTCTCAGCGGGTGTAAAAAAGGCCACCATTTTGGACCGGTAGCAAGGGTCTAACATGGTGGAGAGCCAGTAGTCATCCCTCTGCCAAATGGTGACAATTTGGCTGTCACTACGCAAGCAACTGAGCATGCATCAGGCCATTTGCGCAAGTGACTCGAAGGGACTCCCTGCCTCCATCTCTACTGCATACTGCCATGGTGTGTCTAGGTCCTCTGCCTCATCTTCCTCATCGCCCTGAAGCTCCTCCTCTCATGCACTGCTTGTGCTTGAATTTCATCCTCCTCTAGTTTAGCCCCCACAGGGCTTATGTGGCCATGAGATGTAGTCGCCACGTCTCCTGTCCCCTGGCCAGTCAGATTTAGCAGCATCTGTTCCAGAACATGAACCAGTGGAATGACGTTGTTCATCCCGTAATCCTGGCGACTGACAAATAAAGTGGCCTCCTCAAAGGGCCCGAGCAAACGCCAGGTTTCACGCATGAGCTGCCACTGGCTAACATTGAAGTTACACAGGGGAGTACCTCTGTCCACCTGTATATTCTAGAAATCGTTTATGGCCTTTCTCTGTTCATATAATCGGTCCAACATATGGAGGGTGGAATTCCAATGGGTTGAAACATCACATATCAGCCTATGTTGGGGGAATCCATTCTGCCGCTGCAGCTCAAAGAGGGTGTGCTTTGCAGTGTACGAGTGGCTGAAGTGCATGCAAAGTTTCCTGGCCATTTTCAGGATGTCTTGCAGATGGGGTGAAGACTTCAGGAACCGTTTTACAACCAGATTGAACATGTGCGCCATACAGGGATCATGGCTCACCCCTCCTTGATGCAGTGCCAACACCATGTTCTTCCCGTTGACGGTTACCAATTTTCAGTAGTCGAGGAGAAAGCCAGGAGTAAATTTCTTGATGAAGGACGTGGAGCGGTTCCTCCCCTGTGTGACTCGATTTGCCCAGGCCAACTAGGTGCAGAACAGCGTAACACCTCCGTGTCCTGCACATGTGGTATGCTGGAGGAGCACTGTGAATTGTCCCTGCATTGGAGGCTGAGGACACGGTGGAGGATGAGGGGGCAGAGGCGGATATTGTCGAAGGACCAATGGCGTGAGAACGTGGAGGCGGAAGCGGCGTCACCTGGCCAAGTTGCTAGTGTGGCTGGGAAGGAGCCATATTTACCCAGTGAGCTGTAAAGGACATATATGGTCCTTGACTGTAGTTACAGGTCCACATTATGGCGCTGCCGTGCACTTTGGCAGACACCGACAGGCTCAAAGACAGGCCCACCTTCTGTTCTACATGTGTGTGCAGGGCTGGTACTTCGTTTTTGGCAAAGAAATGACAGCTTGGGACTCTCCACCTCGGCTCGGCACAAGCCATCAGTTCTCTGAAAGGTGCAGAGTCCTCCTATTGGAAAGGGAGGGACTGCAGCACCAGCAACTTGGACAGGAGCACATTCAGCTTCTGCCCCGTTGGATGAGTGCACACATACTGTTGTCTCTTGTCAATCGCTTTGGTGATCGATTGATGACGGAATGACTAATGAGGAGTAGGAGAAGGAGGAGCAGGAGCATCAGGACCAGCAGATGATGGGAAGGAGAGACAACTCTCTTCGGCTGAGGTGTTGGAGCCTTGACTACATAAAATTGGGTGTGTGCCATTGGGTGATGCAGCGATTGCTGCAGCAGGCTGGACCACCACATCGGAGCCACGGTTCTCCCAGGCCACTTTATGGTGACGATGCATGTATTGATGCAGGGCCATGGTGCCAACATTGGCACCCTAGCCACGCTTCACCTTCTGCCCACAAATTCAGCAAATGGCCATGTTTAGCTCCTCTAGCGGCCTAACAAGAAATTTCCACAATGCAGAGTATGCCATTTTCCCCCAACACTCCACGCTGACTGCCTGCTTCCGTTGCCTCTGTAAACCCCTGAACTGTTACTTTCCGTAATACACAACTAATTCACAACCGGATTCACAACCGGATTTGACAAGTACGGGTTTATTGAGAGACAACGCGTTTCAGGGTGCGCATGACCCCTTTATCAAGTCTTTGCAAGAGATGAATTAGATATGACTGAAGCGCTGTGGCTTTGCTATTATACTTGGTCAGGCAATGCTGTTGCAGTGGTGAGGCTGATGTAGCTGGGGTATTCTGGCCCCGGCTACTGCACGTGGTGCGTGCTGTAAGGACACAGTGACTGCCATGTCCCCCCTCAACCTCCCATCAGCCCTTGCTATTGCCTGACCCCACATTTCCTTGTATTATAGTAATCTATATCCTCTATTGTATGTAAATTAGGCTGTGGGGGGTTTGAAACCATGTGTGCCATGCCTAGTAAAGTTAGTTGACTCCCAAAAGTGTGTGTCCAGTTACTGGGGAAATTGTCTCTGGACATTGACCTGCTTCTTCAGCTACAAGGGGATTTAAGTGGAGATATTGATGGTATGTCTTGGAGCTCTGCAACAGCTACTGCAAAGCAGGTGGTCTGCCCCGGGCACATTTGGCTCCTGACCTCCCACTGCTGCCACCCAGCTGACTCACAGCCACGCTACCACCCTCTTTTCCTGATGATGATGAAGCCCCTTCTTCACCCGACTCCCAAGTGTGATCGGCTACATCATCTGCTACTGTCTGCATGTCACTGATGTCCCCCTCAATGGTCTCAGGCCAGGAGCCTGACCGTTTGCAACATATGCTCTCACGCGACTCTCATCATCACTACTTGGCCACCTACCGGAGGAAGCAACGGATGTCTCCTCCAGATTTTGTCTTGGCAGTAGCTGCTGACTGTCCTATAGTAGCTTGTACTCGCTGTAAAGTGTTGCCAAGCCTACGGCATAGAATACTTCTCACGCTGAGGGAACAGAAAATAACAGAGCCAGGTTGAGGACAGTTGGGGGCACAGGGCCTGCTCCCGGACCATGCCAGAAAAGTGTTGTGTCAGAGGAACCCACCGACTCTTGGCTGAGGGTGTCTGATGTCACTTGCGACAAAGTCGAAGACCGAGTCAACCATTCAAGCACCGCTGGGTTGCTGGTCAAGATACAACAGCTAGATGACAACGGTAGCTCAGCCTCTCGCTGCGATTCCTGCTGCTACCCCCCCTTCTTCTGGTGCCTGCAACAGAAACATTTTGCCACTGCCCATTCCCTTTAAAGGGCCTGTCACCTGTCTGCTTGACATACTGTATAATAACAGAATTAAATTAAAATAATACCCCCAAAAAAAGGCAGCTTTGGGATGAAACACGGTAAAAAGACACAAGGGTGCAAGCGCCACTCTCTACGCAACCAGGGTGGGGAGAGTAATAGTCCAGGGCAACAGTCCTCCGAGTGGAGTGGTGAATCCTCCACACAGTACAGAGAAATGCAGTGATAGTTATGGTAGTGATAAGCAGTTGAGCCGCATATCTTTGCAATAAAGCGATTGATGAAAAAGTTGCTGACCCGCATGCTGTATATCATCTGCATTGCACGACTGGAGGGCTGACTTCAATCTCCACCACACTACAGGTGATCCCAGCTGGGGGGGTAATGCCCCAGGTGTCTTGAGCTTTATCTTGAGTTTTATCCTGGTGGCAACCCCCCTGTGAAGTGAGTTCACTAGAGTTTTCACTCAGGATTATTTTTACCTTATCATTCATCACAATACGTTTTAAATATATTATCAATGTTTTAATTATATTTTTTATTGATTTTCTTATCTTCATATCTGGAATTATCTGCTTATCACTACCATCACTATCACTGTATTTCTCTGTACTGTGTGGAGAATTCATCACTCCACTCGGAGGACTGTCGCCCTGGACTATTACTCTCCCCACCCTGGTTGCGTAGAGAGTGGCGCTTGCACCCTTGTCTTGTTACCCTGTTTCAGCCCAAAAATTGGCTTGTCGTTAGACGCCATTTGTTGACGTTTGGGTTCTGACTGCCAGGTTTTTACCTATTATCTGATCACTATGTGTATAGCTGTGCTAGTACTATTTACAGCTGCCTTCTCTATCTTCCCGCAACCCACCAGCCTCTTCCCTTTTACTTTTTCCAAATTCCATTCACTACCATCACCTTTGGCGCCTCTGGTTTAGCACTACCTTTGGGATACATTTGACCCAGGTAGCCTTTGTTAACCTCCTCCTCTTTTTTCTTTCTTATTTACGTGTCCACTCCAATAACAAGCAAGGTTTGCTGGAATTACTGATGTATCATATGGTGCAAACAACCTACAAGCAACAGTACAACTGTAATTTGGATCCCCAAATAGTGCAGCAAGGTGTAATAGAATCACTCCTCCCACACAGGCTTATTGCACCCTGTTCTAATTTTATAGTGTAGATGATGCCTCCCTATCCTTTCCCTACACCTGGTCTTTCCCTGAACTTGTAAATCGTTTTTTCAGCACAATGAAGTCTTTCCTAGCACTGTCCCTAGCGCCTGCTGACGTCTCTCCCTGCACTAAGTACACTGGAAAATGGCTGAATCCAAGATGGCTGAGGCTATTTATAAGGCTGTGACATCACAGGGGCTGGCTATCTGCTGATTGGCTGCATGCATGGCCATGTGGGTGATCCCTCATTCCCAGAGTTCTTTGCTTCATTCCCACGTGCAGCAGCCATTTTAGAAAAAAATGCAATTTGTTACCACGAAGCGTGAGGAAATTCGGCTTCGGTGTGAAACAAATTTTTCCTGAAATTTGGATCAAATTCCACTTTGTCAACTTCGATTCGCTCATCTCTAGTTATAATGTTATATAATGTGCAGCTATCTGTTACAATTATGTGTTAGTATGTGTATTTACAGTATAAGCTGAGGTCAACTGATGATGTCACAATTCTGAAATATTTTTTTCCATAGGTTTTAGTATCTTAAGATTACTTCAAAATATTGTAACTGTATCTATAGACTACATTATTTTTATATATTGTCACAATAATTAGAGATGAACGAAGTTATAAAAAATTGGATTCGGCTGCTTCGCCGAATTTCACAAAGAAATTTAATTCATTAGAATGACTTCCATTGTATGTAGTGGGGCAATGATGGGGAATGGCGATCGTGCCTCCCCCGTCATTAAACCCCTTAGATGTCACGTTCATCGCTGATCACGGCATCTGACATTAACATTGAGGCCTTTCAGAGGTTAAAAAAAAGTACATGCGCACCTGATCCATTTGCTCGTGTACAGGCCATCACAACCATCTTGATTGAAGAAACGGCGCAAAATCTCACGCACCTGTCCAGCGTGCTGATGTCCTCACACATTACCACGTATGAGATTTTGTGCAATTTCTTCAATCAAGATGGCCACGACAGCCTCTCCACTAGCAAATGGATCAGATGTATATGTTTGATTCGTTTCCACGAAGCGTGAGGAAATTCGCCTTTTTGGGGAATCAAATTTTTACAGAAATTCGGATTGGAGTCAATTCGTTTCACTTTGATTTGCTCAACACTAACAATAATGCATGTATGGACATGGATATGGTGTTGTCACAATAATGTTTTAGTTTTCAGGCTGCACTATATTGTAACAATACCACATTAGTGTGAATTTTAATTAGCCTATATGTTGTGATGAGAGATGTGCGAAGTTTTTAAAAATTCGATTTGGCAACTTTACCAAGGTTAGCCAAAAAATTTGATTCATTGGAGCGGTTGCGCTGCAGGCAAGTTGCGGCCATGCTGCGGTGAAGAACCGCATGGCCATTTAGCCCACAGCTGCCTTTATTTTTATTTTTTGGTATATTCTCTTTTTATTATAAGAAGTATAAGAAATTTAACAAGGTCATTCCAGCAATTTACATGAACAGTACTCATACAAATATTGGATACATCAATGTACATTCGTTTCTGTAATTTCACATAAACACTTCCCTGAGTAATTAGTGACCACCATAAATAAATTAAAAATAAAATAAGATAAAGCAAACTAACAAACCAAAACTGTCTCCGAGCCTGTATCTATTCATTTAATAAAGTAAATTGTTGTGTAAGTGGTGACTTATTTTCTGTATAGCTCTATTAAGGGGCACCTCTAGTCCCTTGTCAATGTTTCAAATGTAAGACGGTCAATTGTATTTTTGTCTGTATCTTCTATGTAATCTTTCGTTATATACCTCACCTTCGGTTTGTTTCTGTGATTGCCGCCAAGGCTGCCAGACCCTAAGGTATCATGTTCTGTTATTATTTTCCCATGCTGCTAGCTCTTCCATTCTGTTTACTTGCTGCATTTACCCTATCCACATGTCTAAGGTGGGGGGTGAAGTATCTCTCCATTTAGTGGGAATGAGGAGCTTTGCTGCAGCTATCATATGTGTTGGGAGGTCATGTTTGGACGGTCTGAAGCACTGGAGAGGTAGCCACAAGAGAACCAATTCTGGGGTTAGAGTGATGGAGGTGGAACAGATATTATTAATGGATTTTTCTATATCTTTCCAATATTTGATAATCTGTGGGCATGTCGTCCACCAAATGTGGAGCATGGTGCCTTTCCCCTCTTTACATCTCCAGCATTTGTCACTTGGTCACAAGCCAATTGAGGAAAGGAAATCAGGTGTTTTGTACCATCTAGTAATTGTTTTATAGGAGTTTTCCTGAAAGCAAATGCATGAATCCACACCGCATTGGATAGATATATTTTGATTCTGTTTCCATAAAGCTCCTTTCCAGTTCCTTCTCCAATGTAACAAATAGTAAGGCTTAAAGTAGCTCTGGTTACATAGTAGGTTTGTGTATACCACAAGAAATAGCTTTTTTAGGGTGTTCTCTCCGAGGGTCAGGTAGCGGGGTTAGAAATCTTCTCCTAAATTTATCACATATTTGTGTAAAACCCAAACAGTAGATGGAAGAAGGACATCCTAACTGCAATTTTGTGAAAATTTCTGTGAGGGATAAAGAGGGTGTAGGTTTAATGCCCTCTACTATTTTTATGTCACCTTCAGTAACTTTTGATCTATAAAATTAGGTATAACACTCATAGGGGCTAGTTTGGAAATTGAGCCAGTGCATTGTGGCAAAAAGTTGACTTTTTGGCATACCTTAATAATTCCCTTTGTTATATCACTCATTGCGATCTGGGTAGATAATGGATTATGTAGCCAGAGTAGAGTGTGTAAGTGTCGTCCCATTAGACATCTTTCAATATCCAGATATGGGGCAGATAAAATTATTATTAGCTAATAGCACCCACTCGACTAATTGTATAGACTTGATAATATAAAGCTAGATCTGGTAGTGATATTCCTCCATTTCTTTTTTTGGGGGGTAAGCAATGAGTAAGCTAACCCTAGGCCTTCTTTCTTTCCAAAGGAATGAGATGAATAAGGCTTTTGAACTGGGCAAAATAAGTCATAGGAGATTTAGGAGAAAGATTTCTAACCCCCTACCAGACATAGGGATTGTGATCGGTAGTGATGGCATTATATATAAAATTTGTGGTAGTACATAAGTGGACAGCAAACCATGACATGAAAGGGACATTGATATTATTGAGATATGATTTAATTTTTGGAATGAGTGGAGTATAGTTTATAATTAGAATGTAAGGAGGGATATCACAAATGGTGATTTGTGAAAAATTATGGACAGATATCCGCACATGAAAAACCAGTTCAGATGTAAGTCTGATTTACTGAACAGCTGTGTCGCTGAAATTCAGTCTAACTGGACAACATGTGAGGTATAGATCAACCATCTACATCACTTTAAACTGTGACCACATCATATACAATGACAGGTTGCGGTGAGCCGCACGCCCCCTCGATGCGATTGTCCGACCCAGGGGCTTGATCCAAGGTGGGGAGGGGTCTCCTCCTCATAACCTGTACTTCTCAGTGGCCGCGTACGGCCATTCTAGCACAGCTGCCGCCGGCCTCAGAACACGAGGCGGTTGACGTTTATGTTTTTCTGCAGCCCATATTTCTATATCCTCCTGATGATCCCACAGTAGGGTGTAACGCGTAAAGCAGTACTGGGGGCTTAGATGCTAGTTTTTGGGAGATTGATTTGTGCTCATATCTTATATACTGGATGCATCCCGTCACTGCAATGTGGATGCATACCAGGATATGAGCAGATGTTTATCAATCTCCTATAGGACATAGGGCAGAGAATCGCAATTGCAAGGCATCACAGCCAGAATTGTAGCCCAGGTGTCACGGGATTCAGCCGCTTGCGTTTAGCAGTCGTCTCTGTGCCTTTGTTGTCTGACAATCACCGTTTGTCATTGTATATGATGTGGTCACAGTTTAAAGTGATGTAGATGGTTGATCTATACCTCACATGTTGTCCAGTTAGACTGAATTTCAGCGACACAGCTGTTCAGTAAATAAGACTTACATCTGAACTGTTTTTTCATGTGCGGATATCTGTCCATAATTTTTCACAAATCACCATTTGTAATATCCCTCCTTACATTCTAATTCTAATTCTCAATAAAGGTGATTTTATAATTTTTTCTACAACGTTTCAACATTCAGTGATATTTATTTAAGGGAGTGGAACGTAAATTAATTCTCCTTATATTCAGTGAATTTGGAGTATAGTTTAGCCTAAAGAGTTGGGCTGGGTCTGCAGATATTTGAATACCTAAATATTTTATGGCTATGGATGGCCAATTAAAAGGCGAGGAAGCTTTAATATCATTCAAGAGGTGTGGAGCTATGTTGACATTCAGTGCTTTAGACTTGGAGAAGTTGATTTAAAAGTTAGAAGACATCCCATATTGTTCCAGAATCTGCATAATCACCGGGAAAGCTTCCACAGGGTTGAAATTTAATAGTAAAAAGTCATCCGCAAAAGCTTGCGGTCTTGTGTGTATATTGTCCCATAGTTACGCCCTGAATCTTATCTGTCTGTCTAATTTTTTTATAGAAGCATTTCTAGACACAATATGAATAAAGTTGGAAAGAGTGGACATCCCTGTCTGTTCCGTTTCTGATAGGAAACTCTTCTGAAAGGGAGCCATTTACAATGACTTGTGCCGATGGTTGGGCATATAGGGAGAGTACAGCAATGTCACGCCCTGCACTGTGAGTGATGTGAGAAGATCTGTCAGACTTGCTGCATGTGAATCTATCTGACAGATTGCTTTGTTGTGGCTTTGGGCAGGATCCCACCCCCTCACAGGTTCTGCTCATTAGTTAGTTAGTGATGCTATTTATACCTGGCTCTCACTATAGCCCTTGTGGTTTATAGTTTCTCCTGGAGTCCTCTGCTGGTGTTTTGTGGATCTCCTGCTCCCAGTTTGTCTTCAGTTAAGTCCTCTTTCCTTCCCTTCTGTTGTTTGTACTGGCTAGGCCTTAGGTAGATGCTGGTTCCTTCATCTTGTGCAAGGAACTGGTTGTCATTTCACCTGCTCCCTAGCTGAGGGTTTGTGTCAGTTGCAGAAGGGCTTAGGTTGGAGTGCATGAACACTTCTACCACTGAGATTTGTTAATGTTGATAGCAGTCAGGGAAATTCTCAGGGATTGTCAGGAGGTGACCTTTCCCTGTTCCCTAGCTGTGGGGCCTAGCCTGCTGTTGTGTTTAATTTTGTTGTGTTCGGTTTACTTCCCTTCCCTCACCTACTGTGACATTATAAACCGCCCATACCGTCATTTTTCCCCCCCTTGCTCTGTGCAAAATGGAAGCTGTTGATGCACTGGTGCATCGCATGCAGGGATTGTGTTTGGAGATTGCTGGCCTCCACAATTCGGTTGCACAGTGTCAGAGATCACTGGCGTCTGGCGCAGCTGGTAGGAACCAGGTCAGCCTTGAACCAAAGGTCGCTCTCCCAGATAGGTTTTCCGGGGGAAGGTGATAACTTTGTTCGGTTTCAGGGAGTCTTGTAAATTATATTTTCGTCTGCGTCCGATTTAATCTGGAGACAAAGATCAAATCGTGGGGTTTATTAATTCTCTGCTAAAAGGTGATGCTCAGTCCTGGGCTTTTTCTCTGCCGATCGGTTCGCAGTCCCTTTGATCGGTGAACACATTTTTCAGAGCCCTGGGCCTGATTTATGATGACCCAGACCGGGTCTCTCTGGACAAATCTAAGCTGCATAGCTTGTGTCAGGGAGAACATACGGCTCATATTGTGCTGAATTTAGAAGATGGGCGACTGACTCGGAGTGGAATGACGTGCACTCCGTAGTCAGTTCTGTCAGAGGCTGTCTGAGAAACTAAAAGACGCCCTTGCGTTTCATGAAAATCCAGATTCTTTGGAGGCGGCCATGGCTCTAGCCGTAAGGATTGATAGACATCTGAGCACCCACAAGTCAGCACTTGTCTATGAGAGTAAACACAAAATACATGTGGCTACTAAGTTTAGATAAACCGTGCTGAATACCAGTGTAATACTTATCTGGTGATGAACTTCAGTTTCAACTCACAGACCGATGGTGCATGGCTTGAGGTGCTCCAGGGGGCAGAAAAAGATGTGGCTCCAATTTGTCCATTCACACACACTCACTTTTAAACCCCAGAGTGGGGCGGTCCTAGAATATCATTAGCCAATCCTGGGCTGTATACATCGTCATGTGGCCAGGCCATTGAGCGTGTTATTCGGCTAAAGTAATGTTTGGATTTGGATTTTTATAACTCCCTACAAATAAGGATCACGGGCTATGTGGGGTTCCCAGTGTGTATTATGATAGTGAGATGCTGCCTGTATAATTATGAGAAAAATCCAAACAACCATGCGATTGGAATGCACGCCTGCCCGGGTTACTGAGGGCGTGTCAGAATAGCTGCATTTACATGTATCAAGTGTTAAAGGGCTTCGTATCTGCCTCTCCCGTCCTACACAAGGGATACATGGATTTTTACGTAAAATAGAGACCATCAACATCGAAACATCATGTTTACTCTCGAGCATAGATGTTGAATCTCTCTATAGCTCCATTCCTCATGCTATGGGTCTGATGGCGGTCACAGAGTTCCTCAAAACGAGGGGTGTTTGTCACAGTCCACACAATGCCTTTGTGGTAACCCTCCTAGATTTTGTTCTGACCCACAATTTCTTCCTGTTCGATGCACAGTTCTTCCCACCAGCTCAGGGGGACCGCAATGGGGAGCCCCTGTGCCCCTACTTATGCTAACCTCCTCCTGGGCTGGTGGGAAGATAGAGTGGTCTTCCCTGATGTACAAACCTGGTGGGGTGACAAGATTGTCTTCTGGACACGTTATATTGATGATGTGTTTATAATCTGGAATTGCGGTGCCGATGAATTTGAGTCGTTTGTTAAAACTCTGAACATAAATGAGCTGGGACTGTCCTTCACTTTTGAATTCCATCCAGAGACTCTTTTCTTGACATCAGGGTTACTAAAGTCGGTGATAGACTTGTCACCACCACCTTCAGGAAGACCACTGCCACAAACAGTTTGCTGCACTGGGATAGCCATCACCCCACAAACTTGAAAAGAGGTATCCCCCGGGGTCAGTATCTCAGAATGAGGAGAAACTGCTCAGATCCAGAGAGTTTCCACAATGAATCTAGAAAATTACAAAACCGTTTTTAGGAAGAGGGGTTATCCACAACATGTCTTGAGAGGGGCTTTTCAAAATGCTGGCGATGTGTGAGCATAACTCCCTCTTGGTACCCAGGGAACCTAGAGGCAAGGTGAGATATTGATCTAGGATCCATATCCACCTTTGACGTAAGGAACAAGGAAATCAGGGAAAAGTATTAGCAAGTACTAGCCAATTCTCCTGATGGGACCCTAGAGTATCGGATGTACTCACCCCCCCCGCCCTAGCATTTACCTTTAACGGTGTAGGTGGGTCTCCTTGACCACCTAGTACATAGCCACTACACACGACCAGCTTTGGGGGGCACGTGGCTAGACCGGAAACCATTAGGTACGTTCTGGTGTGGGTCCTGCATGGCATGTAGCTATTTGAAAAACACAAAAGTTAACATCTGCTCGGTTACCAAGAAGAACTATGACATCAGAGATTTTATTAATTGTAGGAGCAAGGGGGTGGTATATCTCGCATAATGTACCTTCCCCAGGGACTATGTGGGAAAAACCTATAGGGAATTCCGGAGACGCATTCTGGAACACATCAATGATATCAAAAAGAAAAAGGACACCCCCATAGCAAACCACATGTGGGAATTCCATAGTGGCAACCCAAAGTCCCTGAATTTCTCAGCCCTGGAAGTGGTAAGACCCTCTCTCAGGAAAGGTGACTGGGACCGCAGGATCCTTCAGAAAGAAACTGAATGGATCTATAGGTTCCGGTCACAGTCACCAGGAGGGTTGAATGAGAAATTAACATTCTCATGTTTCCTGTAATTCAACATTCACCCTCTTTAACTGATAGAACAACACATCGACACATGAAGTGTCAGTTTACTATTGTAAGGCTAGCTCCATATCTGAGTGCCCATCTATGTATTGAATATATCTTTTTCATGGTAAAAACAGCGTGGTGTCCATGCACACTCAGAGGAGTGTACCCCAATGTTGCCCCCAGTAATCTCTAACCCCACAATCGCTTGTGTCTAAGAGCGGATATGTGGGCTACTGAGTTGGCACCAAGAAGGTTAACATATGGTCCAAATTCAATATAATGGTGAGGCGCACGGCCATCATTGAACCTCCCTGGAATGCACGGCCATCTTGACATGCCCCTTGAGTTCCGGTAGGCGTGCGCTTCACACAGTGATGAAGCGCACGGTCGTCATCATTGAATCTCCGGTGGAACGGCACGGCCATCGTGACACCGCCCCCCGGAGTTCCGGTAGGAGTGCACCTAGGCAAAATGATGAAGCGCACGTATACTTCCTGGGTACTCGTTTGGAACGCACGGCCATCTTGACACGCCCCCCAGTAACCCGGGCAGGCATGCGTTCCAATCGCATGGTTTGTTTGGATTTTCTCATATTATCAGGCAGCATCTCACTATCATAATACACACTGGGACCCCACATAGCTCGTGATCCATATTTGTAGGAGTTATAGAAATCAAATCCAAACATTACTTGAGCCGAATAACACGCTCAATGGCCTGGCCACATGACGATGTGTACAGCCCAGGATTGCTAATGATATTCTAGGACCGCCCCACTCTGGGGTTTTAAAAGTGATGTGTAGAATGGACAAATTGGACCACATCTTTTTCTGCCCCTGGAGCACCTCAAGCCATGCATCATCGGTCTGTGAGTTGAAACTGAAGTTCATCACTAGATAAGTATTACACTGGTATTCAGCACGGTTTATCTAAACTTAGTAGCCACACGTATTTTGTGTTTATTCTCATAGACAAGTGCTGACTTGTGGGTGCTCCAGTTTTGTTTTATTTTCGATTTTGTTTGGTCTCTGTCTTTGCATTTGTTGTGTATCTGTGACACACATGTTATGACATTAGATTTTTTGATACTTGTGTCCCCTGACGAACCCTCTAAAATAGAAGGGGAAATGCGTCGGGACGAGTAACGTAACATCATGTTTTGATCGGGACTGTATATATATACTGTTCTCGATAACTATCTATTTAGTGTGTATCATACTTATTGTATACTGAGACCCAGGTAAATTTTCTCTGGTAGATTATGTATTGGGTATTTCACCTTTAGTAAGGGCGTTATAAGGACAGGTAGTCAAGGCACATGGACAGAGTGCTCCTACCATTCAGGTGCATCTCTAGGCTGAGGATAATTTGAGGGATATCTAGGGACAGACATTAGGAATCCACACGTTGTTGCCCCATTCCTCTATCCATTAGCAATTGCCGTCCGCCTGGTCCATAACAGCTCTATTCTGTGTTTGTCCATGTGTTCATTGGTCCCCTGTAAGGGATCTGTATTTAATGATCTTTAATAAAAGTTACGTTTTAGGTAGTTGTTTTCACTGATAGTGGTTTTGACTCTGCAACTACCCCATAAATATTTTTCCTTGACGAGAATAAGATGAATGGAAGATGGCCTTCAATACCCCTGAGGGTCACTTCGAGAACCTTGTTATGCCCTTTGGTTTAACTAATGCCCTGGCCGTCTTCCAGCACTTTATCAATGACATTTTTCATCATTTGGTGGGGAGGTTTATCGTTATTTACCTCGATGACATACTGATTTACTTCCCCGATATGGAGACTCATCAGGATCATTTAAGACAAGTATTATTGATCCTTCGGGAGAATAAATTGTATGCTAAGTTGGAAAAATGTGTGTTTGCTGTTCAGGAACTACAGTTTCTGGGTTACTTACTTTCTGCCTCAGGTTTTCACATGGATCCCAAAAAGGTCTGTGCAGTACTAGAATGGGACTGGCTGGAGAATCAGAAAGCTCTGATGCGGTTTTTAGGATTTACTAATTATTACAGGAAGCTCATCCTGAATTATTTCACTATTGTCAAACCTTTGACCAATATGACTAGGAAGGGCGCTAACTTCTCTGTCTAGTCGGAAGAGGCTTTACAGGCTTTTTCTGCAATTAAGGAATGTTTTGCTTCCGATCCCATTCTGATGCAACCCGATGTGTCTCAAACCTTCATTGTGGAGGTTGATGCGTCAGAAGTGGGAGTCGGCGCAGTTTTGTCGCAGGGTCCCTCTCCTAGCAAATGGCGTCCGTGTGCTTTTTTCTCTAAGAAACTCTCTGCTGCCGAAATAAATTATTATGTTGGGAATAGAGTTGTTGGCTATCAAATTGGCCTTTGATGAATGGCGTCATTGGCTAGAAGGAGCGATTCATCCGATTACGGTAATTACTGACCATATGAATCTGGCTTACCTGCAATCAGCAAAGCATCTGAACCCTAGGCAGGCCAGATGGTTATTGTTCTTTATCAGGTTTAATTTTGTGGTCACTTATCGTTCTGGGATAAAAAATGTCAAAGCGGATGCTTAGTCACGTAGCTTTCATGGGGGGGAAGAGATTTGCAGGATCCCGCTCCGATTTTGGCTGATGGGGTGGTGGTATCCGCTCTTTATCCCCAGCTGGAGGCTGAAGCTGTTGGGGGCTTAAGGTGAGGCACCTGATTCTTGTCCTCCAGGGAAGTTGTTTGTTCCTTCAGAACTGAGACACAAGGTGTTCAAGAAACATCATGATACTGTCCTTGCGGGACACCCTGGGAGTATATCCACGGTGGATCTTATTTCCCAGAGATTCTGGTAGCCAGGTTTGCGTAAATGTGTTGAGGGCTATGTAGCAGCTTGTGAGACCTGTGCACATGCTAAGGTGGCTCACACTCGGCCATCAGGATCTCTTCTTCCTTTGTCCATTCCATCTCATCCTTGGACGCATTTGTCCATGGACTTCATCACTGATTTACCAAGTTCTTCTGGAAAAACTGTGATTTTGGTGGTGGTGGACTGCTTCAGCAAGGTGGCTCACTTTGTACCATTATCAGGTTTGCCCAATGCTAAAACTCTCGCTCAGGTGTTTATTAATAACATTGTGAAATTACACGGCATCCCCTCTGATGTGGTGTCTGATAGGGGGACGCAATTTGTCTCCAGGTTTTGGAAGGCGTTATTTATGGTGTTTTGTTGCTGAGAATCAGGAAGAATGGTTCTCGTTTTTGTCCTTGGCTGAGTTTGCCTTGAATAACCGTAGGCAGGAGTCAACTGATAAGTCACCATTTTTTGCCGCATATGGTTTTCACCCTCAGTTTGGTACTTTTTCTGGGACTAAATATTCTGGTATACCTGAAGAGGAGAGATTCTCTTCTTCATTGTCATCTATCTGGCGGAAGAATCAGGTTAATTTGAAAAAGATGGGCGAAAGATATAAACGGATGGCTGACAAGAGACGTATGACTGGTCTGGACCTGTGTGTGGGTGATTTGGTGTGGTTGTCCACTAAGAACATTAAGCTGAAAGTACCCTCTTGGAAGTTGGGCCCAAGATTTATTGGTCCTTACAAAATCTCGGCCATTATTAATCCGGTGGCGTTTCGTCTAGAACTTCCGCAGGCCTGGAAGATCCATAATGTGTTTCACAGTTTCTTGTTGAAGAAGTATGTTGAACCTGCTGAACCATCTCCTGTGCCTCCTCCTCCTGTCTTGGTAGATGGTAATCTGGAGTTTCAGATCTCCAGAATACTCAACTCGCATGTTCTTCAGGGTTCCCTTCAGTACCTGGTGCACTGGAAGGTATACGGTCCTGAGGAAAGAATGTGGGTTCCGGCTACCGATGTCGATGTCACCCGGATAAGATTGGTCCTGGGTCCCCGGAGGTCACCAGTAGAGGGGGGGGGGGTACTGTCACGCCCTGCCTTGTGAGTGATCTAAGAAGATCTGTGAGACTTGCTGCATGTGAATCTATCTGACAGATTGCTTTGTTGTGGCTTTGGGCAGGATCCCACCCCATCACAGGTTCTGCTCATTAGTTAGTTAGTGATGCTATTTATACCTGCCTATCACTATAGCTCTTGCGGTTTATAGTTTCTCCTGGAGTCCTCTGCTGGTGTTTTGTGGATCTCCTGCTCCCAGTTCGTCTTCAGTTAAGTCTTTCTTACTTCCCTTCTGTTGTTTGTACTGACTAGGTCTTAGGTAGACACTGGTTCCTTCATCTTGTGCAAGGAAACGGTTGTCTTTTCGCCTGCTCCCTAGCTGAGGGTTTGTGTCAGTTGCAGCAGGGCTTAGGATGGAGTGCATGAACACTTCTACCATCGAGATTTGTTAATGTTGATAGCAGTCAGGGAAAGGCTCAGGGATTGTCAGGAGTTGCCTTTCCCTGTTCCTTAGCTGTGGGGCCTAGCCTGCTGCTTTGTTTAATTTTGTTGTGTTTGGTTTTGCTCCCTTCCCCTCACCCTACCGTGACAAGCAGCGATTAACTTTTGGAGGAAATGAAATTTTTTCATGGTTTCAGTCATAAATTCACAATTCACTCTATCGAATGCTTTTTCAGAATCGGTCCCAAGAAGCAAAAGGGGTAATTTCTTTTGTTTTGCAGCATGTATTACTTGTATCACTCGCCACACATTATGTTTTCCAACTCTTCCAGGGGAAAACCCTACTTGTTCTGGGTCTATAAATTTATTTAAGCAGGGAGCTATTCTGTGTGCTAGTAATTTTGACCACCATTTAAGGTTGCAGTTGAGTAGTGATATGTGTCTGTAGCTTCTACAATCTTCAGGATCTTTACCATCGTCATGAAGTAATGTGATATGTGCCCTCAGGGCCTGTGGTGGTAATGACGCACCCTTAAGGAGAGAGTTACATAACTCTAAGAAGTGCGGCATCAACTGCTTCCTGATTTTTTTTTATATATATATAATTGGCAGTCCATCTGGCCCTGGGCTCTTCCGTGACGGAATAGAGTCTAGTACCTTTTCTAATTCTGTAAATGTGAAAGGTGTTAGTAATTGTTCTTGTTCCTCTTTTGTTAGGGTAGGGGAATTGATGGTATGAAGAAAAGAAGTGATTGCCAATGATGTTAGAATTTCAGGCTTTTGAGTTTCATGTATTTGTGTTGGGAGGTTATATAGTTTAGCGTAGTAAGTCTGAAAGGCTTTAGCTATAGATGGGGTTGTATTGACTTTATGTGAACCTTGTGGTTTAATCACTGAGACAAAGGTCTTTATCCTCCTCTTTTTAATAAGATCGGACATTAATTTGTTTCCCTTGTCACCGTGGGCATACATTTTGTATTTTAAAAGCTATAATGATTTAGCAGCTTTAATATTAAGAAGGTCCTTAATCCTTTGTCTGAGTGAGGTCAATACTGGTAAGTGGGTTTCCGTTTGTGAAATCTTATGAAGCTTTTCCTGTGTCTGAATCTGAACCATAAGAGAATTGAGTTCTTTTGTATACTGCCTTTAAAATGGGTACCAAGAGCTATAAGTTCACCTCGAATGTATGCCTTATGAGCTTCCTAGACCATTGGCATAGATATTTCAGGAGTAACATTAAGGTTAAAGTACTCCTCTAACTTGTTGCTCAGGTTTTGTACGTGTGTTGGGGTCTTTAATAGGGTGTTATTGAGTCTCCAAGTCCATGTCTTGAGTGGAAGGCATTTAAGAGAAACAGACATCATGCATCGTGGATGATTGGAAATTACAATATTTCCAATATCCACACTGCGAATAGACTGTATGTGAGGTTCTGATAAGAACAGGTAGTCTATGTGGTGATATGAATTATGAACACTGGAAAAATATGTAAAATCTTTTGTTGAGGGGTGTATGAGTCTCCACATGTCAATCAGATGTGCCTCTGCAATTGCCATTGTTAGTTTTAGCATTTGTCTCTTGGAGAATCTATTAGTTTTATGATCTGAGGAGTCTAAAGATATATTGAGGTCTCCTCCTACAACTGTTACACCTGCTGCATAGTCTCTCAGCTTTTTGATTTTGTGAGTTGAAAAGGTATGGATTCCCTAATTGCTATCGATATGGTCCCTAGAGGCAGATGAGTGGTGGAATGAAACCAATGAGAGTATTTTGAAAGGGTAGTTATGGTATGTTATTGTGGCGAAAGTGAGTTTCTTGCCAAACCTTTTGTTTGTATAGTAGATTAAGCCCTTTAACGTTTTTGTGGAACATTTAAACCATTGCCATCATGTGACAATATGTGTAGGTCATCCATAATACATCAGCACAGTATCCAACAGTGTGACATTTCGCAGGCTCAAAGAAACAAGAACAAATATACATGAGATTTAACCTCTGTTAATGTGGAAAAGTACAAATGGTGTGTCCGTCTCCCAGAACCAGCACCCCATTCGAGCTCACGCTACTGTATACTGAGGAGTAGCCAATGGGTTAAAGCCCGGGGAGACAGACCACACCTAGTGGGAGGGGAGAAAAGCCATTATTAACTGAAAGCTAGCTACCCATTCAGTAATATATATACACTGAATTATTTAGTGTATAACAGGATATGACTATAGTTGAACTATTAGAAGCTGTATTGGTGGAAATAGGTATGACATAGTAGACCTAAACCAAAACTCCATCCCTATAACAGGATCTGGGTCAGGATAATCAGTGTGGTTATGGCACTGTATTGGATATTCCACTCCCGACTGTGAGAAAGAAAGAAATCAGGTGGCAGTCTCATCATGTGGAGTCTTCTTGGTCTTTGTGACTTTACTTTGTGGACCACTTGCCAGGATGGAGCCTTGGGAAGATCCGGTATCTGTAAATCTGCTGGTAGCAAGAGCCAAGGAGAAACGTCTAATGGAGCAATTCCCAGTTTGTCCCAGGCTTCGGTCAGGTTCTGCGGTGTTCTTATGATGGTTTGTAGGCCATCTTTAGTTGTGGCTAAGCCAAAGGGGAATAGCCATCTCACTGGAAGATTATGAGCCCTGAGGGCGTCTGTTAGCGGTTTTAAGGCCCGGCGCTTGGCTAGTGTGCTTGGGGCTAAGTCCTGGGAATATCTAGATTGGGGCTCCATTGTATGTAGAAGCCCTTTTGTCCCTGGCTGCTTGCAGCAGGGCCGCAGTATCTACATAGTTTAGCAAGCCACAAATAACGTCTCTCGGTGTCCCACCTGAGGATGAGCGCGGTCTAAGTGCCCTGTGGGCCCTTTCTACTATGATAGTTGAGGCTTTTTCTTCACCCACCAGAGAGGATAACATGGCAGAAACCGCTTGCGGCACCTCTTCGTTTGCGACGTCTTCTGCTATACCCCTTATGCAAATGTTTTTCTCCTACCTCTGTTTTCATGATCTTCTATTTGCAGAAGAGCAGTATTAAGGTGTGATTGGTAGGAATGTAATACATTGTGGACAGACTCACTGTGCTGGATGATTGCAGTCTGCTCCTCCGCCTGTGCGACCACTCTGTTGCCAATTTGTTTGATGTCTGTTTTAATGTCTGCTATATCCCTCTGGAGAAGGGACAATGCTTTGGATAAGACTTTCTTGAAGAAAGATCTTGAGAGAGGTAAGTCTTCAGCATCTCCAGTGCTCTCCAACATAGCGCATGAGCTTTCCCCGACAGAACCTTCCTGCGCGACGGCTGCTCTGGCACCTCCGGGTGCCATCTTGTTTCTGCATGCTGGCGATGTACCTTAATTTTTAAGAAATATATCCATTTCAGACTGGTTCTTTACAAATCTCGGTGTGCCTTGTCTGTTCTCTGAATGTTCCCGAGCCGTCTTCACCATGTTTTAGTAGGTTTGAGCCTGTTATGCTTAAATAGGCAGCAGCTTCAGTGAGGAGCTCTGAGTTCAGGCCTCCATCACGGCTCGTGGTAGCTACACCCCCCCCTCACAGCTGTATAGTCAGTCTTCATTGTTAATGGTCGCACAGCGCCTTTAACAAGGGGTTGTTGCCGGTATGGCTTTTGGCTGGTTAGGTGGGGGGACAATATGCATATTATTGCTGATCTGGCCTGCAATCTCCTGTAGGTTATTTGACAGTAAACACAGAATGTTAATCACTCTGGCATATGCACTTCTCCAATCCCAGCACTCTCCTGCCATCTGTTTTTCCTCCTTTTCCACATCATCTAATATCGATGAGAATATCCCATCAGGAACATGCAGCTCTTCCTCTCTCTGCATCTTGCTGACTTTTCTAGGACATTGAGACTTTGAAGGATGATTTGGAAGAAGTAAAGCCAGCAAAAGATGAGGATGGTCATCCTTACCTGGCCCACCTTAGGGTTGCAGACTGGATGGTATTGGTTGGCACGCTGGTGCCGGAATAATAAAGACTTCCATCTTATTGGTATTGATTTACATTTACAGCTGATGTAGGAATAAATAAATGTAGGAATAAATAAATAAAACTGACGCAGAGTAAGTCTCCCTCCTGTTGTCACGGTCATATTGGTGTTTGACCGTGACACGGTTGTCATGCAGACTGGTTGC